>NW_024704744.1:32641029-33909405 GCF_018977255.1 Callorhinchus milii | reverse complement strand
GCAATTTGGCTGGCCACAGTTGGGGGAGCAGGCTGTCTATCTAGTTAATCTGCTCACCACACTGATTAGTGAGCAGCAAGCTCTGTGCTCACATCCAGAGTGTAGGTCATTGGACCTCTCAAGTCCTCCGAAGCTCTGAATGTACAGATCATTGGGACAACAAAGTTCCACTGCATCTACAGAGTGATCCACTTATTGAATGCAATGCTAACCCTGAGAGTGCTGGGAGGTGTGTCGAGACAACTGTCTCTACAGACTGAACAGCCCATACACAGAGACACTGAAACAAAGCACTGATATAACAGTAATAAAGTTACACAGACATCACTGTTAGCTTTATCTTTGTAAGTTAAACCTAACCTACTGGAAATAAAACCAAAAAACTTCCATTTAAAAATTAAAATACTTTAAAAACCCTTCTGGTATATTTCCTGTCACCACCGTTTTTCTTTCTATTTTCTCTTTCCTATTCTCTTGCTATCCTATTTTCTCAGTTATCAATCCAAATGTTTTAACTTTAACCTTCCTTTTGGGAAGGTATGAATAACTCTTGTTGAAAGGCATTGGCACTGGCTAAAGGAATAGCCAGACAGTTTTCCAACTAATTGACAGGTAAAAGGCTGAGGATTAACAGGATTGCAAGAAAGCAGCAGCTCTATGATCTCTGACTCAGCTTCAGTGTGGAAATCTAGGAGCTGAGAGTGCAAGTAAACATAAATACTGTGTATGTCAGAGGCCTCAGAAAAATATAAATACATTTTGGTGGTATCCTAAGTCCTAAGAGGTTCACTGATAATAATCCTTGCATTTACATAGTGCCTGAAGCATCACAACATACTTCACAGGATTTATTGTGAAGTGAAGTGACTATTTTGTAGGAGAAAGCAGCAGACAACAACAATAACAAAATTACATTTGTATAATGCCTTTCACGTCGGGAGGACGTCCCAAGTCGCTGAGAATTTACTCACAGCGATGTCCCACAAATAACCATGATAAAATTGGTCATTCAAAATCTTTACACGTTACAGTGAATCATGTGAAGCATTTTCAGAATCCTTTTGATGTAAAACGCGCTATATCAATGCAAGAACGATGATGATTATATTTAGGACTTGGCACAATAATTGATATGCAGAGAAGTAAAAGCTGCTGCTCATGGTTTGCACTTCACTGGCTTCCCATCACACAGAGGATTCAGTTCAAGATCCTGGTCCTCATCTTCAAAGCCCTCCATGGTCTTACTCCCCACTCTCTCTACAACCTCCGAACCCCCTACCAACTTGGCCACTCCCTCCGCTCAGTGGGCTCCAGCCTGCTTCACGTCCCCTCCCTCACCCACCCCACCATTGGCTGGCAGGCCTTCTGCAACTCTGTCCCCATTCTCTGGAGCTCCATCTTGCAGTCCCTCCACCTTGCCCCTTCCCTTGCCTCCTTCAAGACCTGTCTCAAGACCCTCCTCTTTGGCTGTGCCTTCGGTCACCCTCCATCGGAGTTAGAGCACTCGCTTTGCAAGCGAGAGACCTGAGTTCAATTCCAGGCAGGTTGAAACCTTGGGCAAGTTTCCTTACTCCACACGCCTAATAATAATCCCTCAAAAAAAACAAATAATAAATTGGTCATTTTCAATCCATGACTGTTTGTGGGACATTGCTGTGCGCAATTGGCTACCGCGTTTGCCCACAAATATACAGTCAATTCACTTTACAGTATATTCTGTGAAGCACTTTGGGACATCCTCCAGACGTGAAAAGCGCTATAACAAATGCAAGGATTATTATTATTATCCCCCCCCGCCCTCCCTGATCCCGACCCCAAGCTCAGGTCCGAAACACTAATTGTCCAGCGCCTTGGGAGCAGAGAAGATTAGGAGGGGACTTAATAGAAGTTTTAAAAATTATTAGGGGATTCGATAGGGTGAAGAAGGAGAAACTATTTCCACAGGTGGGTGGGTCGGTAACCCGAGGGCACCGATTTAAAATAGTTGTTAAAAGAAACAGAGGGGAGGTGAGGAGAATTTTTTTTCACACAGCGAGTTGTTCGGATCTGGAATGCATTGCTTGAAAGGATGGTGGAAGCCGATTCAATAACAATTTTTAAGAGAGAAGTAGATCATTATTTGGGGAGGACAAGTTCGCAGGGCTATGAGGAGAGAGCGGGGGAGTGGGATTGATTTGGATAGCTCTTTTCAAAGAGCCGGCACAGACACAATGGGCCGAACGGCCTCCTTCTGTCCTGTATAATTCTATGACTCTAAAGGAAAGCTGGAGATTCAACCTGACACCGAAGTTGCACACGGGTTCAGTGCATATGAGGGAGAGCCCAGGGAGGTTGAGGAGTTCAGACCCGCAAGGGAGGAGACGTTGATGGGAGCCAAAAAGTATGGCTTCTGTCTTGCCGACATTCAACTGCAGAAAATTTGCGTGCATTCAGGCCTTGATATCCGTCAAACAACCTGACAGGACATCAATGGACTGGGAGTCGCAGCTGGAAGAGGAGAAGCAGATTTGTGGAATGTATGTGGAAGTTGACCCCATGTCTGCGGATGACATCGCCAAGAGGGAGCATGTAGATGAGGGAAAGAAGGGGGCCAAGGATGGAACCTTTGGGTACACACAAGTGACAGGGTGGGGGCAGAAGGATAAAACCATTGTGAGAGCTGAAAGTACAAGAAAATGCTGGCTCAGAGAGGTTGGAATTTTTGCTGTACCTGTCTGCATTCTCAAGCTTAATCGTAACATCTCAATAAGGTTTAAATACCTTTTTTTATATATTAAAACTTTTGCTGTATTTAAAAAAAGAAATACAGAAAATGTAAAAGTCAGAAAATGGTAGAAATACAAGATGACTCATTTGTGATTTAATTCATGACTAATCTTTTTGCATTTATATAGAACCTTCAGGAAAACAATGACAGTAATATGGCCAAAAGTGCTCTTACCACCTAAAATCCTATTTTCCTCTGGATGTAAAATAACCGATAGTTAAAGAAAAACACTCAAAGATACATACCTATTGAACCTTAACAATTGGAAAGGTTAATTACAAATATAAATTAATATTGAGAAATGAAAGATAACATATATTAGCACTAAAGATAACAAAAATGATCAGAAAATGATGAAAATGTCATTGAATGGAGTGAATCACAGAAAAGATGTAGGTGTAATAGCTGAACAAGCCTCAAAGTATCGGGCTATAGTTGCAAAATAAAAATGCTTGGGTGAATTACTATTATTATACAAATCTAAAGTATTAGTAACACTTTATAGTGAAACTACACACAGAGTATTAGGCCAAAAATTACACCTAATCTTAGCCTGTTAGACCACTTTGTCTTAAAATTTAAAGTGATAGATAATCAGAAAATTCTTACGTCCAAACTTAATTTGGAAGCCCTTTTCCCACAGTGTTTCAAAAAAACTGGCTCAATTATACTAACTCCCTATTTGTCGGTATTCCCAACTCTTCCCTACATAAATTCCAGATTATTCAGAACTTTGCAGCTCTTGTCCTGCCCTTGACCCTATCAACCCCATCCTCACCTGGCTCCACTTGCTTCCTATCCCCCAGTGATGAAGTTCAAAATACTCAACCTCACTTTCAAAGCCTTCCATGGCCTACCCCTGGGATCTGCTAACTTCATTCCATCCTATCTGCTCCCTCCGTTCAGCAGGCTCGGGCCTACGCTAGGTCCCCCCCCGGCCCACCCCATCATCAGCCGTCGGGCCTACAGCCTTTCTGCCCCCAGTATTTGGAACTCCAAAGTGTAAGGGCTGAAAGACTGAACGTCTTGTCCCTCCTTTGCCTCCTTCAAGGCCCAACTCTTCAACCGTACTTTTGGTCACCCACCTACCCCCACCCTCCCTGTCCTCCAACCTCCTGATCCCAACCCCCAGCTCGGGTTCAAATCCTTGACTGTCCAGCACCTTGGGACATCCTCCTGACGTGGAAGGTGCTATATGTGTAATTTATTGTGGTTGTTGCTGTTATTGCAAACGAAGACTGAAACAGTTTTCCACAATATTACACCATCATTTTTTTTAAGACAAAATGATCTTACAGACAAAGACTAGGTAGGATTTCAAGTCCCACTATGTTCAGCTGTGGTCACCAGTCAGTTTTAAAAAAACACATAAAGACACAAGGTTGAAGCACAGAGACATTGGGTGAGATTCTTCATGTGATGTTGAGATATTTGAGTTCACATTGTTGGCTGTGCCATCTTGGGAATGAATGAATCATGAATGTATGGCTCTATTTCAAGCTCCTCACACTTGTGTTCAAATCCCTTCACTTCCTGTCACCTCTCTACTTCTCCGACCTTCTCACCTCCCAATCCACCACCCGGCAATTCCGCTTGACTGGCACCGGCCTCTTGCTTGTCCCTTGCACCCATCTCTCCACCATTGGAGGTCGCACATTCAGATACTACTGAATGGAGTCCTGTAGCTCAATGGTTAGAGCACTCGTCTTGCAAGCGAGACACCTGGGTTCAATTCCAGGCAGGGCGAAACCTTGGGCAACTTTCCTTACTCCACACCTAATAATAATCCCTCCAAAAATCAAAACAATAATAAATTGGTCATTTTCAATCCACGACTGTTTGTGGGACACTGCTGTGCACAATTGGCTGCCGCGTTTCACCCACAAATATACAGTCAATTCACTTTACAGCATATTCTGTGAAGCGCTTTGAGATGTCTAGAAGATGTGAAAAGCGCTATATCAATTGCAAGGATTATTAATGTTATTATTTACTACGCCCTGAAAATCTGGAACACTCTCCCTCAATCCTTCCATCTTGCCCTCCCTTTCCCCTTTTTCAAATCCCTCCTAAATAATTTCCTCTTCGACTGTGCTTGCAGTCATCTCCTCCCTCCCCAACTCGGAGTCACTCTTAGGCACTCTGAGACACTACCTTGCATGGAGGGCGCTATATAAGTGCAAGTTGTTATTGTTGTATTCCTCTGCAATTATGAAAGGAAATTTGGAGCTGAACTGTTCTTGTGGACTTCCATTTGCTCTGCTCAGGAACAGCATTCTCAAGCACTTAAAAGCAGGCATTCCCAAGAGAGAGAAAGGTTACTAGTGTCAATTTACGATAGATCCCTGTATATACACCAAGATACTTAAGGCTGCATTCAGACACCCAAATGCACTTTTTTATAGAGAATTATTTTCAAGTATAGTGATTGTTTTCATGGGTGGACATGACATCCAATTTCCTATAAATGGTAATGAAATGAATGATTAACGAATCTGGAGGAATGTTGCCCAGAACAGTAGAAGAAACTAATTTCTATTTTCAAATAGTGTCAAAGGGTCTTAACATCCATTTGAACAGAAAGGGCATCATTTCTCATCCCAAACAATTTCTGACAATGTAGCTCTCCACTATTATTGTACAGGAATGTCAGCCAAGATTTTGAGCCCAAAACCCAATTGAGTGGAGGGGAAGGGCTGAAACCCACAACCTTCTGTCCCAGAGGTGAAAGTGGTACTTCCTGAAGTAAACATACTGGTATACAAACACAATGCACCACTAATTATGTGAAGCGGTGTTCTCATGTCACTGTGAATCTAGGTGAAACTAGATTCCATGATTTCAGAGGCAATTTTAATGCATTGCTTCTTTTCCTCAATGTTCTCTGCTTCTTTGGTGAAGAAAAGAAAGGGTCAACAGAGAAGTTGGCTTGTAAGGTTGCTCAAAGGTGAAACATTCTCAGGGTTGAGATGTCTGAATAAATCTGAAGGATATCACTCTTACAAATATGCTGCAACCTTGTAACACATTCCTCGCTGAACTGTCAGTCGTTACTCTCTGTTTCTGCTGAGCCAGGAGTTCCTATACAAGGTTTAAATTAGCTCAGTCATTTGAAAGGATGAATAAATATACATTGAAAGTATGTTGTTTTATTGCAATTATGCCCCTGTTCCACGCCTTGTTTATTTATTTTAGTCTGTGGATATTTCTGTCAGTTAGTCTTTTTTAAATATGTAAATATTAGTGTCATAATTTAGCCGTTTCCAGAAGACATTAAACAGAAATAACAATATCTAGCATCTCTCCATTGCCATGAAGTATAAGAGCTTTGTCCAAATAGCAATCTTGTACTGCACAAATTATTACATTAGAATATATTAGAATATACAGCACAGAAACAGGCCATTTGGCCCAACTGGTCTATGCCGGTGTTTATGCTCCACATGAGCCTCTTCCTGCCCTTCCTCAACTAAGCCTTCAAGCATAACCTTCTATTCCTTTCTCCCTCATGTACCTATCCAGCTTCCCCTTAAATACATCTGTGTTATTTGCCTCAACAACTCCTTGTGGTAGCATGTTGAACATTCCCACTACTCTCTGTGTAAAGAAATTTCTTCTAACTTCCTTATTTGATCTATTTGTGACTATTTTATATTGAGGGCCCCTGGTTTGGGTCTCACCCACAAGTGGAAACAACTTCCCTATGTCTACCCTATCAAAACCTTTCATCATTTTAAAGACCACTATCAGATCACCCCTTACCCTCCTCTTTTCAAGAGAAGAGTCCAAGTATGTTCAGCCTTTCCTGATAGGTATAACCTCTCAGTTCTGGGATCATCCTTGTGAATCTTCTTTGCACCCTCTCCAGTGCCTCTACATCCCTTCTATAATATGGGGACCAGAACTGTACACAGTATTCTAAGTGTGGTCTAACCAAGGTTTTATAGCAGTTTATCATAACGTCCCTGCTTTTCATTTCTATCCCTCTAGAAATAAACCCCAATGCCTGGTTTGCCTTTTTTATGGCCTTATTAACCTGCATTGCTACTTTTAGTGAATTGTGTATGTGTACCCCTAGATCCCTTTGCTCCTCTACCCCATTTAGCTTAATTTCCAGGATGTATGTGACTTCCTTATTCCTTCCACCAAAGTGTACCACCTCACACTTTTCTACATTGAAATGCATTTGCCATTTAAATGCTCATTATAAAAGATTGAATTTATTGAGTCATTTTAATTGATTACTTTAATCTAAAGTGCTCTTAAAAAAAACCCTTATATCACAAAATAAATCCTCTGTGTAATAAAAACTGGGCATTTTATTTTACCTTTTCCACCAATTTCCTCCTCCATTTATCGCCCCTTTTATTCTCCTGATGAATTGTGACCTCTTTCTTTCAGTTATAATAATGCTTAATAATGCTAATAATAATTAAGCGCATGTCTTAACACATTTTGAAATGTCACAAATGTCACCCTTTTTTTTATTTTAGTGTCTATTTGAGATCAGATGTTTATGGTTAATTGTTGGGTGCTATGCTTCACCAGGATGTAAAATAATAATGAAGCTTGCAGTTCCATGAGCAGCAGGTTGCTCCTGGTACCTGATCCAAATAGGCATTATTTATGCATGAGTCTTTGGACTGTGGGAGCTTCAGGCACAAGCTCTGTAAAGCACTTTGACGTCCTCCTGATGTGAAAGGTGTTACATAATGTAAATTGTTGTTGAGCTTGATTCTGTCCTTACCCACTGACCTTTGCACAGTGCGCCTTCCACCAGAATCTCTGGGTAGCGATCAAGATCAAGAAACCTGTCTGATATTCCCCTTTCTAACTTAATTCCCCTCTCTAACATTTTGCACCCACGTTCAGCACAACAGTACAGTCTGAGGCAATATCAAATTTTCTGAATGCCGAAAATCGTAACCTTAACGCTGACGAAGAGAAAAAAGAATGAATTTCTTTATTTCTAGAGTCAAAATTTGTGGACAACGTGAGTCAGTAAGATGACCAATGCTTCAGAGTGTACGTATGTGTTGATTATTCAACAATACTTCATTGGTGGCACTCATAGCACATTCCTTAACACATTTTGAAAAGTTGCAAATTTCACCCTTTTTATATTTTAGTGTCTATTTGAAATCAGATGTTTGTGGTTAATCTTGGGGTGCTATGCCTCTGCAGGAGGTGAAGTCTACCCCTTGATTTTTGTTAGTTTCTTTTTCTTTTGGTGACTGGCATGTGAGACTATTCTGCCACTCGCGTTAGCTGTGGTGTCTATCAGATACTGCTGGGAGGAAGAACAGCATCACAAGCAGCAGGATTCCAGTTTTCCAGGTCATTGTCAATAAAAATAAGGCTTAACTGATGTTGTTATTGAACTGTGTTTTCTATTGAAGCAAAACTGCCATTTTGAGAAGGCAAAACTTTCAGATAACCAGTAGCAGATTTAAAAGGGGGTTAAGGAGGAACTTCTTCACACAGTGTGACAAGAATGTGGAAACACCAATGTATTTAAGAGAAACTTAATGCATACATGAGGAAAAAGGAATAGAAAGTAGAGGAGGGGTGGAGGCTCATGTGGAGTATAGACACCGCATAAAGTAGTGGGGCCAAATGACTGGATTCCATACCATATAATTTCCATGTAATTCTATGTAAATTCTCTGATAAGCCTCCAGCCTTGGATACAGTAAGTAGTGGAGAAAGGAGAAGAGATGGAGGAAAGATTACAACAAATAATTTTACTGTTTATCCATCCTTTACCTGTCGACTGGCCACTGAATTTCTGGCATAACAACTGCAATTTACTGCTAACTGGTCATTTCAATATTTTAATTGTGTGTTAGCCTGGCGACTCTTGCCTCTGAGTCAGAAGGTTGTGGGTTCAAGCTCCACGTTAAGACTTGGCATTAGTAGTCTATGATGACACTCCAATGTGACCATGTGTTGCATTGTCAGAGGTGACGTTCTTCGGATGAGATGTTAAACCAAGGTCCCGTTTAGCTGTTCAGATAAATGTTGATGATCCCATGGCACCATTCGTAAAAAGAAAGCAGTTTCTCCCAGTGTCCTAGCTAACAAACCCCCCAAATAAAATTGGTCAATCACTCCATGGCTGTTTATGAGACATTGCTGTGTTCAAATTCGCCCACAAAATGCACAATCCGCTTTACAGTATATCCTGTAAAGCGCTTTGAGACGTCTTGGTGACATGCTACAGTGCTATATCAAATGTAAGGACTATTATTATTATTTAATCTTCCAGTAATTTTCCAAAACAGGACATCTGCGAACTGAAGTTATGAAAATGGACCCATAGTAGGTAGGCAGCTTTACTGCAGAAACCAATTATTGCCAACTTCCATCAGTCAGTCAGCTGAAGCACCACATTGTCTTTCAGTAAATGATTGAATGAATAATTTATCTTTATTGAACTTTATGTCTGGGAAAAAAGTTTTTGTTATAGTGAAACAAGAATGATTGATATGCTAATACTAGCTTTTTCTTAGCAAGTCCCCACTGCTGTTGAAATCCCCATTCACCTTGCATCAAGGGTAGATCCTTGGACTAACCTTCAAATCCCTTCATGTTCTCTCACCTCCTTATTAGTGCAAATTCTTCCAAGCCTGTTCCTCTGCCCAAGCCAGGAGCTCTTCTAATTCTGATATAAGGCTCATTCTTCACTCCTTCTGTCCTGCTATTGGTGGCCAAGCCACCCTGTTCTCTGAGATTCTCTTCCTAAATCTCTTTGCTATGCTTCCTCTTTCCCTATGTTCAAAACTCACTTGAAAACCTATTTCTTTCAGCGTGATTGACATCCTTAAATCTCCTATTTCCCTGCTCCATTATATTGGAAAAGTGCATTGAGATATTCATACTATGTGAAAGATGTATACTTGAGAGAGACAGGAATAGAGGGTTATGAGGGGAGACAAAGGAAGGGGTATTAGAATGAATGAAGGTTTATGCGGAGTATTGTGCTGTAGATTCTATGTATGTCTTTTATCAAAGATGCTATATAAGTGCAATTTGATGTTTCTAATGTTTTACTGTGTCCTTGGGTTATGGATAAAGTTATTGAGGTGCAGCTCCAGGAGCTATTGCGAGGCTGACATGACCACAGATGTCTGATTTTAACACCGACTATTTTGGGCACGACTAGCAAACCACCCACATCTCTTTGATATAGGATTAAAAGATTATAAAACCAGTTTTGTGCTGTTTGAAGCCTTTCAGCAATTATACCCTTTGACATCAGCAGCAAATATCCTGTTCAGTTCATGAGCAATCTTGTTTCATTGAGATCTCACTGTTGTAATCAATGGCAGTAATTGCCATGAAGAGAATCTATCAGGTGACATTGAAAGACATGGCCAGTAGCTCTTACACAATCATCAGTTCATTGTACCTCTAATAAACTCATTTTGCCTTACTTTTGGCACAATCTTATTCCATTTACTTGCACAAAGAAGAAATTATTTGCACCATGTGCTACCTTCAGCGTGGAAGCATGTAGGAAGGAGGATGATAAAACGTTAGGAGAAAAATGGTGCATTAGCAGAAAAATTGATGGTGAAAATATTCGATGACTGTTTTAGTTAGTTCTGTCCCCTACTCCCATTTTTTATTTTATATTTTCCCAGGTCTATTTAGAGTCTTCATGTACATATACCATTCCCCAATTAACAAAGGACAGTGATGACCAAGTCTTTGCCACTTATCTATGATTCTGAGAGAGGCTCACACTTTTCTTTTATTTGAGAAAGCATCATTCCTCTACTTAATGGTTCCTCCAGATAGCCTTGCTCAGACTGGATGTTCATTATTTCAGAAATCACAGGTAGAGAAATACTGAAATAATTAGAATGTACAATCTTCTAATGCAGAGCTAGTACAAATCCAAAGCA
This sequence comes from Callorhinchus milii, assembly GCF_018977255.1. Lineage (NCBI taxonomy): Eukaryota > Metazoa > Chordata > Chondrichthyes > Chimaeriformes > Callorhinchidae > Callorhinchus > Callorhinchus milii. Next base: position 33,898,728 of record NW_024704744.1, on the reverse strand, counting down.
TTAAAGGAGCCAAGTTGGCATCTTGCTGTCAGCTCAGAGCTCTCCAGTCAGTCTCATGGGAACACAAATGCTATTTACTGATTCCACTGTAGAATTCCTTAATAGGTCATTTAGTTTAGATATCATAATGGTGCCATGGTTGAATATTGTGCCAAGTGTAGTACTGTGCCAGGCAGACCAGATCAAATTTATCTGTGTCAGCTGATCTCAGTTGGGTGACAATAGGGATGCTACAATTAATCTTGATACTGCTGGATGGGAGAAAATAAAATCAGTCAGGATTGCTATTCAGGAAGTTCTATTGGAAAATGCATGGTTTATTTGGTTAATCATTGTAATAGTGCAATTTCACTTGTTCAATGTGAAAGAGGAAAAATGTCAGTGCTTTTTTTTCTTGCTTGTTGCAGTGTTTTCACTCAAATACATTGATTATCAGTTATCTAATTCTCCATTTATTCAGATAAAGACCAACGAACAGTTGCCTTGGTAATTGGGAATTTGGTGTGTGCTGTGAAAATATGAGACTACTTACCTGCTCATGGGTAGTTTTTCTAATTTTCAAGTTTCTCCCTCACAGGTAGTTTCCCTACATAAATCTATAATAGGTTGCCCTCTGCCTTCAAATTTTTCAGCAGAGAAGGTAATTTGACCCATTGTGCGTGTGCCAGCTACATACAAAGAAGCACTTTAGGATGCCCTCCTGATGTGAAAGCCACTATATAAGTGTAAATTGTATTGTATTGAAATCAGACTTTGCAGGGTATACAGTAGAACCCAGTTAAGTCGAACATACCGGGGACAGACATTTGTCCGGTTTAAGAGGCATCCGAGGTTAACCGAAATACCATTCCCGCTGAACAATGGAGCTATGGCAGCACCATATGTAATAATGTTGTTTCACCTGAAGTAATATTATCTAACCAGTTAAAGTTAAAATACTCTCACAGAAGTCAGTAAAATATACTTATCTTTGTTTCGCTGCAAAATACATTACAGCACTTTCCTGCCCAGCAGAGGAGCAGCAACACTTCCTCCCTCCCATTACCATTCCCATTGGATGGGAAGGGGCACAATTAGGGGCGGCCTGAGGTGATTGACAGTCTGCAGTCCTTGTGAATGGATGGGCTCCACCCATTGACAAGTGTCTCAGCTGTCAATCAATTGTGATTTCCCTCCTGTGTTCTTCCCCGTTCCTCCGCCTCCTCACTGATCGACAGCCCAACTCCAGCTGCTCGTGAATGGCTGGAGTCTGCTGTCAATCACAATTTGTCTCCGCCCATCGACATCCTGGAGCCCCTCATGGCTGAAAGGACACACAGAAGAAGGATTAATTGGATTTTCATCTGAATTAACATGCATATTTAAAACAGGTAATAATACAAGTGAATCGGGGCTGGGCAATTTGTTCGATTTACCCAATGTCTGGGGTTAACCAGCATCCAGCAAAAGTGGATTCCACTGTATATGTAAACTTCTGTACAATTGAAGCAGTTTTCAAGTTTATTCTTTTTAGTTGCATCACATTTCATTTTACAGCAATTTATTCTGAGATTTGAGTGAATTATATTTTTGCCTAATTCATAAATGATAACCATCTTCCACTATATTATATCCCGTATGATATGTCAGTGCCATAAAACAGACTTGTTTTCTGATGAGATAACCTTCTCTGACTCATTTATATGAAGGCAAATCTGGCTGTAAAAAAGCAAATTGTGCTTTTCTCAAAGCTCTAAGTTTCTTTCTTCTACATTTGAAGGAAGTGAATTTTTTCTTCTTCACAATTTGATTGGAAAATACATGACAGAACCTTTCCTCAGTCCGTCTAATGGTTATCACTTGCCAAGTATAGCATTTCCAGCAAATCACACCTCTGTTAAATCAATGACAAGATTAACTGATCATTCATTCACCTCACGACTATTTGTGGAATCCTGTTGGCTCAAATAATGTTCCCTAATTTCCATTCCAGTTAAATTCCTATGGATCGGCATATTCAAAACCCTGTGCATTTATTCACTTAAGGTGAAGAAAAGGCCATTAACCATTAATCAAGCCTCTTAACAAAGTTAAACACGGTCTTTCACTGTAACTAAAATATTTCTCATTATGCTCTGCTTTCATTGACACATTTTCTACCACATCACTGCAACACACTTATCACTTTACCTCTTCGTGATTGGTTTGTTACATTTAACAATGTGCGGAAAATTGGCTGCAATGATTTTGAATGTTCTCTCCAGAATGATTTTACTTAAACGATATGTAATGTACCATGGACCAAAATAAAAATAAACAAGAATGCTCTCGTCCAATAATATAGATATTTGGATAATATATAATGGTGGTGGCTTTGCTCTATAATTTGAACACTAATTCATGAGCCATTTCAATGATCACATATTTTCTTATCAGCTTTCAACAAGGCTGCTAAACGTAATAGTTATTTCAAATCTGTATCTCAAGTACTGGTTTGGATCTATCTCAAGACTGAACTCACTCTGAATACCACCATATTGGTACGTTCCTTCCACCATAGTCTCTCATAACATTATAGAAATTCACTCTCTTCAGTCATGGGTTTCATAACAGGTACAATGCATGATCTGTCTTTCATTTGTGCTTTTTGTTTCTAGGCAATCGTGGACACCACAGTGGAGACTTTCTTGCAAACACTCATGATCACAAACATAAATCAGAATGGTACCCTGTGTGAGCAATATTTATTTCCCTTAGTTTACATGTCACACTGCTGGAAGGGGTACAGATTATGCCACCTTTGCATGTTGTAGCAAGCAGTTTCTAGTTTGTTCAGCAAAGAGCAACAGCAGGAACAGCTGGAACAGCTGCTTTGTGGAAGAGCTCTCGCAGTGGGGTAAGAATCACTAATTATGGGGTAATGAATCACAACTGTAGCAGTTTGCTCTTGAAAACGATAATAATAACTTTGCATTTATATACTGCCCTTCACGTGAAGTAGCGTCTCAGAGCGAAAACTATTAACTAAGAGAAACTGCAATATCTCACTGGAGGAGACCATTCCACCTGGGTTTAGATTTATTCAATTTATATTGCGTTTTATGACATCCAGAATTTAGCAAATTTTAAAATCCAGCATTAATTTTAAAAAAATTAATTAATTTTAAAACCTGTTTTCAAGAACTACAGAAAGCCAAAGAAGGTACGGTATGGAAACAAGCCACTCGGCTCAGCCAGTCTATGTCTGTGTTTATGCACCACACGAGTCTCCATCCATTCCTTACTCCATCTCATTCTGCTATTCCCCTCTCTCGCCTGTGAAGGTCTAGCTTCTTCTTGAATGTATCTCTACTCTCTGATTTAACCACTGCTTCAGGTAGTGAGTTCCATAATCTGACTACGTTCTAAGTGAAGTAGTTCCTCCTAAATTCTCTTTTGAAACTCATAGTCACTATCTTTTATTTGTGTCTTCTGTTATATCCTTCTTATAATGTGGAGACCAGAATTGGACACATTACTCAAAATGTAGTCTAAGGTTTTGTATAGATTATTACGAAGAAAACCGATGGAGAGATGGGAGAATGTCTTTTACACAGATGGTTTGTGGAATCCTATAACTTTGTGGTTAGAGCATTCACCTCGCAAGCGAGAGGATCTGGGTTCGATTTCCGGGCAGGGTGAAACGTTGGGCAAGGTTCCTTACTCCACACACCACTGTTTACCTAGCAGTAAGTAGGAACCCAGTTGATAGTCAATTGGTGGATCGCTTTTCCAGGGCAATAATTCCTTCAAAAGAAAAAATAATCTACGACTGTTTGTCGAACACTGCTGTACACAATTGGCTGCCGCATTTCACCCACAAAATATGTAGTCAACTCACTTTACAGTATATTCTGTGAAGCGCTTTGGGAAGTGATATATCAAACGCCAGGATTATTATTATTGTGGTTATTAGGACATGAAATGCCCTACTGAAAATTATGATTGTAACAGAATCTATAATAGTTTTTGAAAAGGGAACTAGACAAATAGTTGATTAGAAAAAATGTAAGAGCATGGGGAAAAGACAGGGAAATGGGACTAAATGGGCAGCTCTTGCCAGCACAGGGACAATTGGCTGAATGACATTCAATGTTGAAAAATTCTGTGATTTTATGATGTAGTTTCCTGTGCCCAACAACTCTTGTTATTTCCTCCTTTTTATTTTGTTAAGTTAGCATTCCTTCAAGATGCAACCAAGCAAGAAATGATCCAATAAAACTCTAGTGCGTTATCTTAAACCTGAAAATTGTTTTTTTTATGTTGCTTGGCAAACCATTGACAGTGGCTTGTGGCTGTGAGAAAAAAAAGATTTGTTTTGATTTTTATCACCGAATAAGTCAATTTTTATGAAGGAATATGACAAATCATCATTTCCACCCTTGTTTCTAGTTACTGTACTTGTGGTTCAAGGTTGCTTTCTGTTCGATCAGAGATGTCTGTGGCATTTCCACTGTTTGTTAGGCCTGGTATTTTGTTTCTGATGGTGACAAACATGTCTATATCTGACTTCCTCCATTTCCTCTTGCAGGAACGAAGCAAAAACATTGTGTGACTGCAAAAGAGAAAATTACTCGGGTTGACTGGTAAACAGAGGTACATCTGTCAAGCCTCACTGAGAAGAAAATGGGTAGTTAACAGGCCATACCCTGTACAGCACCAACTCTGTGGAATATTGGTGGTTGTACTTACAGAGATATGACATACACTTTTATAAAAGAAACAACAACAATTACCAGCAGAGTTTTGTACACAGCAAATCCTGAAATTTGCAGCAAGAAGCTTTTTGGTAATCAATTTGAAACCAGTTATGAATATGAAGCAGCTAGTCTCAACTTTATAGTCAATTTTCTGTAGTTCTTAAAAGAAATTATAGGAAATCAGCTTCACAATGATGACCGTACTTTAACATTTTGCTAAATGCTGGAGACTCTGAAATGCTAGGAAAATAGAAATCATATAAATTGTTCAATAAACTATTCAGGAAGGCAGCCAGTGGTGCAGGTTGGACACTGATAATTAAAACTTCCATGGAGCTAGGCTGCAAGTGACAAAATCACTCTATAAGTGACTAAATCACTCTATAGCTTGATATTAATGAAATGGTAACAGGCAATGATACAACATCACTTTCACTACAGTAAAAGCATACTTAGCTCAAGAAAAATTACATGGGACAGACAAAAGAAATATTTTGATAAATTTACATGTTTATTACAAAGTCTCGGTGCTATAAACATATGATTTAAGACCAGTCTGCCTCTAACATTTAATGGAACATTGCATTGGATCATTTTGTGTATTTCTGCATGATAACGGCCACAGAATGAATCTCAAATTATACAGTAAATGAACTGTTACTGCAGTAGAGAAGTGCTTCAATCAAGTGGTGTCTCAGCATATTAGTGCCTGAGACATCACCTGATCAGTGAATGCACATTACATTCACTCATTTTCAAGGCCCTCCACAACATTGTCCCCTCCTACCTCTCTGACTTGCTAACTCCTTATCAACCTGTTCGCTCCCTCCGTTCAGCAGGCTCCAGCCTGCTCTATGTTTCCTGCCTGAATCCCCTCCCCACCATTGGTGGCTGGGCTTTGAGCCTCTCTGTAATTTTGTTGTTGTTGTAAAGGTTTTTGACACATAGCTATCTCTATCCCTCCTCTCCATCCCCACAAGAGAAGGGGTCTGAATCCAACTCACAGGGAGGCCTCAATTCATGAATTCTTTCCAATTACCCACAGAGCCATACAGAGCCTCTAGGACCTTCTCTCCTGTTTGGTCTTGTCAAGGCACTATCCCAGTGAGTCACAGGATGCAATGAGCAGTTTAAAATCCCCCACTGTGTATAATTGTAAGTGCAACATGTAACCTCTACTGCAACTCAACTTGAGAAAATGTGTGAATCTCATCCAATTTCAATTTTCTGCCTACAAATACAGAGTCACTATATCTTTACAGGAAAATCCTGTAAAGCACATTGAAATGTCCACCCTACATTAAAGCAGTATATCAAACACAAGGATTATTAATATTTAATTATCATTTTTATTTAATCAAACATATATTTTAAATAAAGAATGGGTAGAAAGATCAATAACAATAAATCTATACCAGTGCAAGGACGATTATAATTTTTTGAAAAAGAACTAGGAATACATATGTGGAGGTAATAAAAGGTTCTTAATGCAGACCACTGAGGCATCATCTCAATTTTTCCCCCATACTCCTTGAACAACTGGGTTTCCTTAGTCAATTACTAATTCAGGTTTAAGCCTTACTTTTAATATCCACTGACAATAGTTTGTACAGGAAACCAAAGCCATTCGGAAATCCAGGAGCATTCAATGACATGTGCCCCACTTCAGTTACTCTGAGGTCGTAAACTAGCAGCTATTTTGACTGCTGCAAAATCTATGTACCCAGTTTAGTTCTTTTTTTATTAATTGCCACTAAAATGTAGCAATAATTTACTTGGTGGTGTAGGTATTGGCCTCTTATTAGATATCAATAAAATTCTAATTACATTGCATAACAGCGCTCCACCCTCCATTATCATGTGAGATATGAGCAAGAATGAGATAATTTGAAGAGCTTTTATTGCTGGCACAGAATGCAATGTTAACAGCTGACACTGCACACTAATGCAGAATCACCATGTAAATTCACTTATTAGTGCTTACATAAGTAATAATAAACCGGGCAGGATTTTCTACTGGGCTGCACATTGACCAAATCACAGACAAACAACCCTACATTAAAGCAGTATATCAAACAACCCTTGTGTTTGATATACTGCTTTAATGTAGGGTGGACATTATTCAGGAGGACACAACATATAGAAATTAATTCCAATTACTGCAGTAATATGTGTATCAGTCTAGTATACTTGGTAGCACTCTCAGTCAGTGGGTTGTGGGTTCAAGTCCCACGTCGGGACTGGGATTCCAAATAGTCCACGCTGATACTCCAAAACAATGGAGACACTTCAATGTGCTGCATTGTCAGAGATACCATCCTTTGGATGAGATGTTAAACTGAGGCCTTGTCTACCTGTTCAGGTGGACTTTAAAGATCTCATAGCAAAGAAAAAGGAGTTTCTCCCAGTGTTCTGGCCCAAAATAAATATAATTGGTTACTCCTTCCATGGCTGTTTGTGGGACATTGCTGTGCACAAATTGGCTTCTCCGATCGCCCACAGAATTCACTCTCCATTATATCCTGTGAAGTGCTTTGAGACATCGCAATGACGTGATATGGTGCTATGGCAAATGCAAGGATTATTATTATTGCATTGACTGATGGGAGCTACACCTCAACACTATGTGTTTCCAGAGCAAAGCACCCATACTTCAATGGAAATTCCAATAAACTTCCTTATTAAGGAATCCCACTAAGTATTTCCTGCAAATTACAATATGCATGTGGCTATGATTGCAGGATATATTTGCTTCAACATGTATTTTCCTTGTATTTGTATGTTTTACATATCTATTTATCAGTCTTTGGACAGTCCTGTTGTGTTTTGTCACACCATTTGTGGTCTATTCTATGGTATTTTATCATGTTAGTGGAGCATCTTCTCATGACTGGAATGAGTGGCAAGGCTTACACTCCAATGTTATGTGCTTCCAGAATGTAATTCCCATGTTTCAATGGTAATTCTCAAGGGCTTCCTTGTCCCCACTGAATATTCACTCAAATTATAATAATAATAATCCTTGTTTCGACATAATGCCTATAACTTCAAAATGTCTCATAGTGTTTCACAGGGAATTGTTGTAACATGTAGTGTAGTGAACTTGGCAACCAATCTGCATTCAGCAGTGTTCCACAAACAGGGGATTGTTAATCAGGTCACCAGGAGAAATTCCCTTCTCTTTTCAAATAGTGTCATGGAATCTTTAACATCCACCTGAACAGATGGGCTTAAAATCAGATCCAAAGATGCCTCCATTAATAATGCACTGCTGACAATTCACCCTGGTTTCTCCAAGCATGCATTTATTTACCTCTCTTTTTATAATCTATTCTTCTCTTAAACATGGGAAATGAGATAGTCCATCTTGTAAAGATCTCTGTGGATGTTTTAAACTGTGCCCTTTGGCTGATCTAGTCGGTAAGTTGCTTCACTGGACACAAGTAGCACAGCTAAGTATTGTCTCTGTGAAAAAGCTAGGTGTGAATGTAAGGAGTCTCCAAACTAGCTCCTCTGTTTAATTTTTAAAGGCTTCCTTAATCATGTATTCAGATTGAGGTATAAATGAATTCTTCCATATAAATGTTGCATTTGTATCCACATCCAATTTGGTGATTCAGAATAATTTAATTATTATAATACAATACAAAGGGGATTTGTTCCACATATTGTAGTGTACACCAGCGTGGATGAACCTGATCAGTATTACTGTATATGCCTCCACACACATTAGTATGCTATATACATCCACCTTTATCCGGTACATTCTGACAGATGTTTAAAAAATCTTCAGTTATATTGACTTCAGTCTGTTGGAGTAGATTAAGACCTGGTGCAAGGTTGACTTGCTGTCTTGTTACATCTTAGACTGTTGGCTGTTCCAGATAAATTACAGTCTCTGTGGACCAAGCAGTCTTTTTTTAGCATTTTCAGATTGGACATTGAAAAATTCTATTACACTAATAATTATTCAAAGTCAGAACTAATTTTATTACTTTGATATTAACAGAAATAACACTGATATTAATGGATGTCAACAATTCTGATATTAATCGTGTTCCATAACATAAACATTTACAATTACATATTTTAATTAAAAATAAAAAATGAATACTGTGCTTCTGCACACCCAATTTCTTTGGTTTGCTCCTCCTGCCCTTCAGTGAAGATGTTTAAATCACAAAAGTCAATCTCAAGAAAAAAAAATAATTTGGTCACTCAAACCACAACCGTTTGTTGTGCACTGCTGTGCACAATTGCCAGCTGCATTTCGCCCGCAAATATACACTTTACGGTATATTTTGTGAAGTGCTTTGAGATGTCTCAAAGACGTGAAAAGCACTATTCAAATTCAAGGGTTATTATTATATTACATAAGATCGGTTCATTTTATCTCATTCTTCCAGAATACCCATTCTACCATCTTCCCATTACCAGATCAAACTGTTCTTTTAAAACGAGTCCAGTGTCCTGGCTTCAATCACGTTTCCTGGTAACCTCTTCTAGTCATAAATTACTGTCTAAGTAAAGAAAAACGTCCTGTCACGTGTCCTGAAATTGCTCTTGGCAACTCTGATTCTGTATCCTCTTGTCCTACTACCTCGACATATCTGAAAGTATTGTTCTGTCTTAACTTTCTTAATCCTATTTAGAATCTATTATACCTCTGTAAACTCTCCACTAAGGTGTCTCTTTTCAAGGTTAAAGAGCTCCAACTTGTCTAATCATTGCTTATAGCTAAGCTTGTCTGGATTTGATAGAAATCGGTAAACATCGATATTTCATGTTTTTCATGTGTTCCACAATCTGATGCAAAAATAATCCCAGTGATAAAAATTGATACTGGAAGTTGAAGAATTGAAACCAACAACAACAACAACAAGATTCCATTTATAAAGCGCCTTTCACGTCAGGAGGATGTCCCAAGGCGCTGCACAGTTGGGTCATGACCCGAGCAGGGGGGAAATGGTCAGGGTGAGGGGAGGGAAGGGAGGGAGCGAGGAGGGGGAAGAGAGTCGAGAGGGGAGCTGAAGGCACGGTCAAAGAGAAAGGTTTTGAGACCGGCCTTGAAGGAGGAAAGGGAGGAAGCAAGGCGAAGGCACTGGGGGATGGAGTTCCAGAGCCTGGGGCTGAGAGGCTGAAGGCCCGACCACCGATGGTAGGGCGGTTGGGGCGGGGGACGTGGAGCAGACCGGAGCCAGAGGAACGGAGGGTACGGGCAGGTAGGTAGGGGGATAGTAGGTTGGAGAGGTAGGAGGGAGCAAGGCCGTGAATGGCCTTGTAGGTGAGGATGAGGATCTTGAAATCAATCCTCTGGGGGATGGGGAGCCAGTGGAGGCGAGCGAGGGTGGGAGTGATGTGGTCCCGAAGCCTGGTGCGGGACAGTACACGAGCTGCAGAGTTCTGAATGACCTGCAGCTTGTGGAGGGAGGTGGCGGGAAGGCCGGCGAGGAGAGAGTTCCCATAGTCCAGCCTTGAGGTGACAAAGGCGTGAACCAGGGTTTCAGCAGCGTGAGGGGTGAGGTAGTGCCGTAGTCTGGCGATGTTCCGGAGGTGATGGAAGGCGGTGCCAGTTGTGGTGCGGATGTGAGGGAGAAAGGACAGCTCAGGGTCGAACAAAACGCCGAGGTTCCTGACTGGCTTTGAGAGGTGGAGAGTGCAGCCTTGGATGCTGATGGTGTCAGCGCCTGAGGTGCGGAGGCGCTGACGTGAGCCAATCAGGAGGGCCTCGGTTTTTCGCACGTTGAGCTGAAGAAAGTTGTCTCTCGTCCAGGACTCGATGTCGGACAGGCAGCTGTCAGGACATCGGTGGTCGTGGAGTTGAGAGTAGAGGAGGAAAGGTAGAGTTGGGTGTCATCCGCATACATGTGGAAGTTAACTCCATGTCTGCGGATGATGTCACCAAGGGGGAGCATATAGAGGGTGAAGAGGAGGGGACCGAGGACAGAGCCCTGAGGGACACCACATGAGACAGTACGGGGGGTGGAGGAGAAGCCATTCGTCGAGACAAAGTGAAGACGGTGAGAAAGGTACGACCTAAACCATTCAAGGACAGTGCCTTGAAGGTTGAGGTGGGAGGACAAGCGGTGGAGTAGGATAGCGTGGTCGACCGTATCGAATGCTGCCGATAGGTCGAGGAGGACGAGGAGACAGAGGGAGCCCTGGTCACAGATGGTCAGGATATCATTGGTGACCTTGACCAGGGCAGTTTCTGTGCTATGGGCAGCACGGAAACCTGACTGAAGGGGTTCGAAAAGAGAATGGGTGGAAAGGAAAGAGCGCAGTTGGGAGGCGACAACTCTTTCCAAGACCTTGGAGAGAAAGGGGAGGTTGGAGATGGGCCGGTAGCTTGATAGCTGCGACGCATCAAGGGAGGGTTTTTTCAGGGTGGGCGTGATGATGGCAGTTTTTAATGGAATGGGGACAGAGCCAGAGGAGAGGGACAGGTTGATGATGTCAGTGATATGTGGGGCAAGAAAGTGGAGCTGGGAGATAAGGAGTGGAGTGGGGATGGGGTCAAGGGAGCAGGTGGTTGGTTTTAGGGATAGGATGAGTTCAGTGACAGAGGGTGGGGAAACGGGTACGAAGGTGTGTAGGGGAGGATGGGTAGGAGTCGGAGTGTGGGAGGGAAGGGGTGGGTGGTGGGTGGAAGTTGGAGGGGAAGTGACCGCGGAGCGGATTCCCTTGATCTTGGATTCAAGGAAATCCAGCATCTCCTCGCAGTGAAGGTTGGAGGAGATGACCTGCGCGGGGTGGCGGGGGGGACGGAGGAGTCGGGTTGTGGTGGAAAACAGTAGCCTGGGGTTGTTCTTCGCCTCCAGGATTATCCTGGAGTAGAAGGACGACTTGGCCGAGGCTAGAGTGGAGCGGTAAATTTTGAGGAGGTCCAGCCAGATTTGTCGGTGGACCGTTAGGCCAGATTTGACACAGGTGCGTTCAGCAGCCCGCACCTGGCTTTTCAGTGAGCGGAGGTGGGTGGTGTACCAGGGGGAGGAGCGGGAGTAGGAGACAGTGCGGGAAGTGATGGGGGCAAGAGTATCGAGTGTGGAGGAGAGGGTATTGTGGAGGAGGGAGAGAGGAGAAGAGGGGTCGGTGAGGGTTGAAGGCCAGAGGGAGAGGAGTTCAGAGGACTCCAAGGCATCGGTTAGGGATTGTGGGGGTAACTTCTTCCAAGGGCGGTAGAAGATGGTGGTGGGTCTGGTGGAGGTGGGGAGGGGGGTGGAGGTGGTGAAGGAGATGAAGTGGTGGTCAGAGATGGCCTTGTCGGTAATAGTGACATCCGAGACACTGAGGCCCCGGGTGATCACCAAATCGAGTGGGTGGCCGTGACTGTGAGTGGGGGAGTTTATGTGTAAGGAGAGGTTGAGTGAGGAGAGCAGGGAAGAGAAGTCTGTGGAGATGGAGCAGGAGGGGTGAAGTGTAGGTTAAAGTCGCCCAGGATGATGAGGCGATCGGAGCAGAGGCAAAGAGATGTGAGGAGTGTTGAAATGTCAGAGATGAAGGTGGGAGAGGTTTTAGGGGGCCGGTAGAGGAGGAGGATTTTAAGGGAGAGGAATGAGGGGTGGGAGAGGGTGAGGTGCTCAAAGGAGGGGAAAGAGCCAGTGGAGTAGGGGGATAGGGCAAGTGGTGTCCTTGAGATAAGGGCAACACCACCGCCACGGCGGTTGGGGCGGGGGATGTGGTGGGAGGTGTAGCCGGGTGGCGTGGCCTCCGTGAGGGGGAAGGTGTCGCCTGGGGTGAGCCAGGTTTCTGTTAAGGCCATGATATCAACGTTCTCATCAAGGATGAGATCGTTGATGACCAGGGCCTTGTTGCAGAGGGAGCGGACATTTTGCAGTCCGATGTGGAGGGAGCGGTTGACAGAAGGGTGTGTGGGAGGGGAGGGGGTCCAGGTTGTGAGGCAGGGGTGGGGGGAATGGGGATGAGGGAGGAGAGGTTGACTCCCCGGGTCTGTGTCCGGGGTGGGTGGCGAGTGTGGTGGGGAATGGGGCAGTCGGTGTGGCTGCTGCTGGACAGCCAACGCCGAGTGCCACGGTGAGCCCGGCGGAGGATTCCCAGGCTGGAGCAGAGGGAGGTTGTGGGAGGGTCAAGTGGGGATAGAAGACGAGAGGGACGGAGAGAGAGGAGGAGAGAGCGGGAGAGATGCAGAGGGGGGAGGGTTTGGGGGGAGAGAGGAGGGGGGGGAGGGAGGGGGTGAGGGGGCTCGGGTCAAAGCGGCAGCCATAGTGCGCACGCGGGGACCGGGAGCGAGCGGTCAGGTGGATGGCATTATCCCGTAGATTGGGGCAGCGAACCCAACAGGACCATAGTGGGCTCACATTAGAACATAGTTGGAGCCTTAGAAATTGAGTTTAGTGGTGGTCAAACGTGAGCAAGAGGGAGGAGAAGCCTAAAAACATATTCTTGTTGTGAGAGTTCCTCACCAACAGACGTCCGAAATGAATACTTTCACCGAGGAAAGGCAGTGACTGACTCTTGGCTTGCAGAACTAATGCACATCAAGCGCTTTGAGATGTCCGTCCGATGTGAAAGATGCTATAAAAATCTAAATTGTATTTTATTGTTTATGATAAAAACGTAAGCTTGGACTGCAGATTCTGAGGGGGAACAATGGATAACTGATTGAGCCAAGAACAAAAAAACACATTTCACATTACATTAATCCTTATCAACCTCAAAATACTCCACAGAATTTTACAGCAAAGTGTATTGACCGTATTTTTTAGGCGAACAAGGCAGCCAATTTGCACACGGCAATGACCCACAAAGAGCCATGACCAATTTTATTTGGGGATTGTTTGGCTTAGACAATGGGAGAAATTCCCTTATCTTTTCAAATAGTGCCATGGGATCTTTAATGTCTACCTGAATAGGCAATAGGATCTCAGTTTAATGCTTCATCCGAAGGACTGCAACTTTAAAAATGTAATGCTCCTCTAGCTCAATGCTTTGAAACTCTTTGATTCCTTCTGGTGATGAACCTTATTTTTTTTGTTTGTAGAGTAAACTCTTGATAACTTGTCACTCCAAGGATAAAGAGCTCAGTGACGAGTTATCTGGTTAGCAAAATAGGCGTAGATCCTCCCGAGCCACAAGGGGGCGCTGTGACCAATGCTGGCACTTAGCAGAGGTTGGGCGCAGTATGCTCAGATGCATTGCAGAGGCCTCTAGTCTATTGGAGGGTGCGCAGTAGCCTCCCACCCAATCGTGTCACAGGATAGAGAGGAAGGGGGAGTAGGAGGCCATTGCATCCCGCACCAGTCATACAATAGGGTGGGAGGCCTCTGCGATGCAGAATACCATCTTATTGTCACTGTCACTATATTTCCTTTGTGGTTTACTATGGATCTCAGAGCTGTTTTTTGGCTTTTTTTTTACAGTGGTTGCTTTACTTAATGTCCTCATTAGATTAGTGAATTGGGCAGTCAGTGGCCTCAGGGATGAGCTCAGTAAACAGGACTTCGCCAGAAATGCTTGTTAAATTCTAGCGTGACACAAGCAGCACATTTAAAATGTGGTTAACCACTTTTAAGCTACAGGGTTGACTGTCGGATCTTTTGCTCATAGAAAAAAGCTTTTCTGAAACATTTACAGTTTTGTTTTTACAGTTGTCAGTCACGGCCTGTACATTTGCCTCTAAAGTTTTTTAAAAAATAAATAAAAGCAAAACTGGAACTCAATGATTCAACCCCTTGGTTCATATAAATAAGCTGAGCTAATGGGTCGTGCAGTACTTAATGGGTTTGGTATCATACAAATGTTTGGAAAATATTACAGTTGGATAAGAAGCAGATAGATAGATTGCAATATTCCAATATGTTAACACCTATGTGCTGAGTAATACTGGTTCTCAAATTGGTGACTTTATGATATTTAATACATCAGCTGATCTACGAGGTGCTGGAGGTGAACACTTCTCTTCCCCCTCCCACGATACCCTTCTCAAAGGTTGTGTACAATACAATTACAAAAATGATTTACATTTATATAGCGCCTTTCACAATGGTAAGATGTCTCTAAAGGATTCATACAACTGGCTGGGCACCTGAGCTGGAGAATATGGGCAGAGCTGAGGTGGGTGGGTGGGGAAGGGGGGAAGGAAAGATGATGGGAGAGGCAGGTCATAAGACTGGTTTTAAAAGTAGATGGAGTTCCAGATAACAGAGACAGAAAGGCTGAAATGATCTATCGATAACTCTTTTGCAAGATTTTGTAGCAGTTATTTATATTTTTACTTACACTTTTCACATTTATTCCCTGTTGTGAGTGCTGCTTACTCCATCTACACTGCCTTTAGCTGAAAGAATGATTGAGTATATCCCCATAGTCTCAGAGGTGTGTTATAAAAGCGAATTGAGACAAGAGATCTACCAGCTCCTCATCACCTCCACATTAATGGTATCCCTGCATCGATTGAGTGTTCCGCTTGTTCCTGCAGAAAAACCTGATACAACCTCATTAAAACTGGGTAAGACAAACACAAGTATAAGTGAATAATACCACTTCCGGTGGTCTGTGGCAGAAAAGTCGATAATTTTCACAGTGGTACAAAGGAGGAATAGCTTTTGAAAGTGAAGGGGTGATCGAAAAGAAGGAAGGCAACAGTTCAGCAAAGCCATTCAGCCTCTGTTGGAGGCCAGGTTTAAAATTCAGTTTTGACCAGTATTATGCTTTGGCTAACTCCCGATAGGAAGATGTTGTTAGATTATAGAAGTTGATATCTAACAATGTTCCTTACATGTGGATTACTGAGCATCGCACCAAGTGAAGTACTCAGCAGGTGGGAAAGAGATCACAAAAAATTTAGCATCTATTTAGCATCTTAACCTGCTGCTGGTCAAACCTTGGTTGAGACGATACCGATTTACTTTTCAAAGAATGGGAAAGAGGAACTTCACTGACATAATCAATATAACATTATTTACTGGGATTCTCAGAAAAAGTAGAAACACAAAAGTGACCATGTTTTCTGAATCTGAAATTGTTACATCAGTAAAACAATTTATCACACATAAAGACTTTTTCTTCAGGACAGAAACTAGATTACCAAGGACAAGAGAAGGCAACAGTGTCAACTATAAATTCCTTCATTCCCTTGCACTTTCTCTCTGTGATTTTCTTCCACCCCGTTCTTTGGCTCAACCACTTTGCTTGACAAACTTGGATAAATTGCTATATAAATGCAATTTGTTGTTTGTTGTTGTTGGACCTGCTGCATGTCCCCTCATCCTCTTCACCCCTATTGGTAACTGAGACTCCAGCAGCTAAGCTCCCACCCACTGGAACTTTCTTCTTTTATTCCTCAATCTCTCCCCCTCCCAAATATCTTTAAATTTTGCCTAAAAACTATTTCTTTATCTGCTTGTATGGTCATCTCCCTTCCACCTCTTCTCTTACCATCCCAGTGAAACACTCTGAGATATTATTCTAAGTGAAGGAAGCTATCTAAATGCAGTTTATTGTTTGCTTGAAACAAGCTAATTTGGTAACTTGGCATAATGTTATGTAATTAGGCTGGGGCATTTGGGAAAACACATTGGCTCTCCAGTCAATCTGCTCAGCCCAATGGTGCAAAACTAAAAACTGTATTTTTCCTTGCAGTTCTGGCATGTTACCATTCAGAATTATTGATTGCTGTGAGGGTATTTCTTCCCCATTGCTTGTGAAAGATCCTTCAGGGAATTGAATAGGGTGCCAGACGTTTGCCTCATAGTTGGTTGAAAAGTTGCTCGGTCTGTGATGAAGTAACGGAAATTTTTAACATAACATGTAGGAGCAGGAGTAGGCCATTCGGCCCTTCGAGCCTGACCCGCCATTCAATCATGGCTGATCTTCTAATCTAACTCCAGCTAATAACCAAACTGTGCTTTATCCCCATAATCCCTTAATCCCATTTACAATAAGAAATCTATCTATCTCAGTCTTGAATATGTTCAAGGACTGAGCGTCAACAGCCCTTTGGGGTAGTGAGTTCCATACATTCACCACCCTTTGAGTGAAAAAATTCTTCCTCAACTCAGTGCAAAAGGACTCTGATTTTAAGGTTGTGACCCCTGGTTTTAGTTTCTCCAACCAGGGGAAGCAATCTCCCACTATCTACTCTATCATGCCCTTTGATGATGTCATAGGTTTCTACAAGATCCCCTCTAATTCTTCTATATTCTAGAGAATATAGGCCCAAATTGGTCGCCTATCCTCCTAACTCATTCCCTTCATCCCTGGTACTAACCTAGTAACTCTATGCTGCACCCCCTCCAAGGCAAGTACATCCTTCCTTAAATAAGGAGACCAAAACTGCACACAGAATTCCAGGTGTGGTCTTACCAGGGCCCTATACAGTTGCAGCAAGACTTCCCTACTCTTGTACTCTAATCCTTCCATCACTTTTGATGGAGCAACGAAGAGGGTGGATGAAAGTAGTGCAATTGGTGTAGTTTATATGGATTTTCAAAAGGCGTTTGATAAAGAGACTTGAGAGACATATGTGACTTGTAAGCAAAATAGAAGCCTATGGTATTAAAGGGACAGTGGCAGCATGGATGCAGAACTGGCTGAGAGACAGAAAGCAGAGAGGAGTGGTGTACGGTTGTTTTTCTGACTGGAGGGAAGTGTGCAGTGGTGTCGCCCAGGGATCAGTATTGGGACCACTGCTGTTTGTGATCTATATAAATGACCGAGACTTATGGAGTAAGGTATGGAGTACAATTTCCAAGTTTGCAGATGATACTAAGCTAGGAAAGTAGTAAACAGTGAGGAGGATAGTAGCAGACTACAAACAGAAATAGACAGACTGGTAAAATGGGCATTCACATGGCAGATGAAGTTTAATGTGGAGAAATGCGAAGTGATGTATTTTGGAAGGAAGAATGAGGAGAGGTAATATAAGTTAGATGGTAGAATCCTAAAGGGGGTGAAGGAAGAAAGATACCTGGGGCTTCATATAAGCAAATCGTTGAACGTGGCAGGACAGGTAGATAAAACTGTTATAAAAGCTTATGGGTTACTCGGTTTTATAAATAGGGGCATAGAATACAAAAGTCAGGAAGTTTTCATGAACCTTTATAGAACACTGGTTAGGCTTCAGCTTGAGCACTGTGTTCAGTTCTGGGCCCCACACTTTAGGAAGGATGTCAAGGCATTGAAGAGGGTGCAAAGGAAATTTACCAGGATGGTACTAGGAATGAGGGAGTTATCAGGAAAGGCTAGAGAAGCGAGGATTATTATCCTTGGAGCAGAAAAGGTTAAGAGGAGATTTAATAGAAGTTTTCAAAATTATTAGGGGATTCGATAGGGTGAAGAAGGAAAAACTATTTCCACTGGTGGGTGGGTCGGTAACCCGAGGGCACCGATTTAAAATAGTTGTTAATAGAAACAGAGGGGAGATGAGGAGAATTTTTTTTACACAGCAAGTTGTTCGGATCTGGAATGCATTGCCTGAAAGGGTAGTGGAAGCCGATTTCATAACAGCTTTTAAGAGAAAAGTAGATCATTATTTGGGGAGGACAAGTTTGCAGGGCTATGGGGAGAGAGTGAGGGAGTGGGATTGAATTAGATAGCTCTTTTTAGAGAGCCGGTACAGACACGATAGGCCGAATGACCTCCTCCTGTCCTGTCTAATTTTATGATTCTTCCTCCTTTAGCTTGGAAAGCTCTACCATTTAACTGGATCTGCCTCCATATATAAAACATAGTGATGGGTTGTTCAAATATAGCTTTCAGAGTTCTGAATGGGTTTTGAAGTAAAGCTAAAGCACTGTCTCTGAATACTGAGCACACTGTTTGTCCAAAAACAGCTGTATCCCACTTTGAATATTGAGCAGAGCCTGTCTTGTGTTAATGTTAAGGTGTTAACTTGACTCAGTTGACACCATTTTCACCTCTCATAATGTTATAGGTTAAAGTTGCATTTTAGTACTTTAATTCTGGGTTAATACTTGAGCCCAATACTGAGGAGTGCTACAAAACAGTCACTAAACATGTATGTAATTATTGTAAAGTGTGTTGAGATGTTTTGGTGTGAATAAATGCTGTAAAAATGCAACTTCTTTGTTGTTTGCTTATGTCTGCTTGTTGTACTTAAGGTGTTGTAACCACGGAAGTGTGTCTCCTCACTGCGAAGCGATGAGCTACTTATAGAGTTTTATCTGATATAGAATCGTACTTAGCTTCATTAAGGGAAGTAGATGTGGACTCTTACACTGACCAAACATCCAACCACAGCCAGTCATGTCTGTTTAAGTTCAACCCTCGCTGATGTTAGGTGACAAACCAAATTTACTTTATCTCAACTAAAAGGAGGTACTCATTGCACAGGAAAAATGAATGCTGCAAGGCAACGTTTCACAGTTCATTTATTATCAACAGAGTCAAAGAATAAGTCAACTGGGAGAACCAGTGCTAATGAGCCCATCTGAAAACCATTGTTTTGAAAGCTGTCTTTTATAGATTTGGATAAATAGGTTCTTTGACCCATCTGATCTCACCTTTCTAAAATCATAAACTCTCCACCTTTCATTACAACATCAAGCCATTTCTTAAACATCTGTGTAAGGAAATACTTTGTATCAGTGCTTGTCTGAAAATTTCCCTTTACAACCCCACATTTGTATCAGAATCAAGGTAAAAGAAGTATACTTTTTTGGTAGATAGATAGCTATCTACTGTGGTAGATAGGAACAGTATCACACAAAAATAAAACTCATTGAGTTGATAGAAAAATTCTGGCAATCACTTGGACCATCAGCTCTTTCAGATGCTGGCTTCAAATTTGGTGCATTTCTTTGCAAATGAGTTAAAGCAATTGCTAGCTGGTTAAATTCAGCCATTGGGTTTCTGCCAGTACATTTCTGCTTTGAAAGCCAGGATTCAAGGCCAGAAATAAGGAGGATGTTGGTGGATTAATGGATTACTGTCCTTTCCCATAGGTAAGTATACTAGAGCTGAAGCATGCAATTCATGTCTCTTACTCAACACACAATGGGTCAATTTCAGGGAGGAGGAAAGTCTGATAGCATATTCCTTCTGTTGATCTATCAGTCACTTTGTGTTCTGCAATCTTTCTGTATTCACTGTTCGATATCTTTATTGTGCTGGTCACAGCTGGTTTAGTAAACAAGTTTACTAAATTTCATCCACTTCTTGCTTGGACACAACCCACTTCCTTTATTAAGCACTTGGAGGCTGCTCTTTACATAATTAATGTTGTAGGAATCCAAAGTTGTTCAGAAGTAAATATTGCAATTCATAAATGTACTTCATAAACGTTGAACCAGTTTAACACAAGGAATAATGGTAGCTGACAAGAGGATCAGTATGATTTGTGAGTAGGTCATCACTTCTTCACAGGTATGCTACACATCATCTAATTGCAAGCAGTAGATTTACAATAGAAACAACAATGTACATTGTAGAAGCGCCTCTTACATCAGGAGGAGATCTCAGAGTGCTTAATATGATTCAGAGTCCAAATTGGGGAGGCAACTGAAGAAGGGAGGGGAAAGGTGGCCAAAAGCATAGTTGAAAATATAGTTTTAATGTTAAGTTTTGAAGGTTGGGAGGGAGAAGGCAAAGCAGAAGGAGTTTGAGAAAACGTGGGCAGAGTAATTGAAGGCTTGGCCATCCATGGTGAACTGAGTAGGAGTCCTGTAGCTCAGTGGTTAGAGCACTCACCTTGCAAGCGAGACACCTGGGTTCAATTCCAGGCGGTGCGAAACCTTGGGCAAGTAACCTTACTCCACACGCTTACTAATAATCCCTCCAAAAACAAACAATAAATTGGTCATTTTCAAACCACAACTGTTTGTGGGACACTGCTGTGCGCAATAGGCTGCCGTGTTTCACCCACAAATATACAGTCAATTCACTTTACAGCATATTCTGTGAAGCGCTTTGAGATGTCTAGAAGATGTGAAAAGCGATATATCAAATGTAAGGATTATTATTATAATGTGAAGCAGTGTTTGCTGAGTAGTTGGAGCAGCTGAGGCAGTAGGGCCAAAGGTGGACGCAGAGATACAACCAGTTTATGAAGGCATTTAAAAGTCAGGATGAGAATCTTGTACTTGACCTACAGGAGGATGGAGAGTCAGTGGAGTCCAGCAAGGATGAAAGTGACTGGATCATGGAGCTCAGTATGGGGGAGGTAGTGATCTGCAGAGCTCTGGATGATTTGCAGGTTGTGTAGGGAAGAGCTGGGGGGTCCAGTGTGTAGCCAGGAATCCTCACACAGTGACTTTGCTTTATTTTGGTGGGGTGGGGTGGGGGTGGGCGGAGTGATCTTAATGCTGAGATTTGGAAATCTTTCCACTGTAGGCATCAAATTCTCAGATCAGGTATAGCACTGATAGCTTTAGAATAAAATTCTCTTTACTCTGATTCAACAATAAGGCTTAACCTCAGATTTAAAAGGCATTATCAGTGTGAATTTTATCTCAATTACCCTATCTTTTGAAAAAATTGTGTCAGCAGTCTTGTGCCATGAGACTGCAAGTTGTTCAGTTGTTTGGTTGAAGCTACACAAATACACCACAGTGCACCACCTAGTTGACGCCCCTACCCAAGAAAGAAAATGTACACATGGTGAGTTCCTGATCTCAGGCAGCTCATTGAGAAGGTACTGAGTGAAAGTGATATGTTTTCACACATATTATCAGTGACGTAGTAGCAGGACCCTGGGAGATCACCTGGCTGCCATCTTAACCAGAGAACATTGTATCGTCTTTAGGGAATCGTGAGATGAATTGATCACTTAAATTACGAGTGAAGGGTAGTTGGTACTTCTTAAAACATTCCTTAAATAAGGAATATCGTACATTTTACCCCATAGTGAGATTTCAACACGTGAGAATGAAACATCAAAATCAATGTTTAAAAAAATCAAAATGACAAGGAACCATGAATAAAATAATACGTTTACAAATAGATTTGTGACATTTCGCATTAAATCCATCACAAATTTCCCCCAATGATTGGAAAGCTCAGTCCTAATTTGGATGAACTCCTGGCCATATTTTAGCAACAGCAGTGGCTATGCTTAAAGATGACTTTGCAACAAAAATGTGAGATATGTGTGCGTGTGTGTGTGCACAAATTTGTGGTATGAGTGTATCTTCCCTCACTTTAGTGTTTTGACAGCAGGAAGTTCCACCGAATGGCCTTGTGACTAATAACAATTCTATCACATTGTGATGTTTGGACAGTGCAGAGCAAGCACTTTCATCAGGCAGCAGGAAGAGGGTGATACAGGGAATTCATGAATTACAGCAAACCTTTCTAACTGTTTTGGGTACAAATTTGATCTGCGGCTTGCCTTGGAGAATCAGCAGGAAGTCACAGAAGAAAATTGCTGTTTCTTCCGTTTTTTGTTATTGCCTTTTCAGGTATGTATGAAAATGGTAACTACAAAAAACAGAGATTATATTGCTTTTTATGTGTATTGAGGGTCATTTAAATGCAACTTTATTGAAAAGAATGTGAAATGGCTGTTATGCCGCTCCAACCAAAACTTGTTAAGAATGCAGTTTATAAATTTTAAGTTACTACCAGTCACTAGGTAACTCTTATTTAAATCAGACACTAAAGGCACTATACAAATGTAATCTTGTTGTTGTTATTTAAAACATTTTTCTTTCCAAATTTTCTCCCTCTTCTACAGAAGGTGCTGACTCACCCTGGTGTGGAGGTCCATGGGGTCACCCTCCAGAATGCTTGACCAAGTGACCATTCTTCATGTGTCAACCAGAGAGTGAGTCTCCAAAGCCTAATCCACTGGGAGGGGATCACAGCCAAACCACCTTCTGTCCTCACCTGATGTCCCCACACATGTACTCTCTAGCAAAGTCACACAAGGACTGAAAAGATTGCTCTTCAAAAGAACCACCACTGACTTGATGTGCCGAATGAACTCTTCTGTGCTGTAAATTTCTATGTTTCTCTGGAAATAGCAATCAAATTATTTCCTTTCCTGGTTTCCTGCCTGATTTTCCTCTCCTCCCCCACATTGTCTTCATGTGCTGAAATCGCCTCTTCCTGTTCCTACCGTTTTTAAGCCAAAATTACTGATGGCAACATTGTAACACTCCAAATGGTGACCTGCTGCAATCAACCAACTCAGCACAGAGGGCAAGTGCAACCTGGAGTCCGTCAGGTCTGTATGGCTCAGTTTTTACGTTAGGCAGTGGTTTGAAGCTTTTATACTTTTACAATAAATTAAGCAGTGACAGACTGCCTCAGCCTCAATGTCCAAAAAAGTAAGGCTTTGCTGCTCAGCTCCTGTTACTGTCAGATGCTGATCTTATCGGCCTCTGTGGTTGTTCACTCCAGCTCACAGACTTTCAACCCTTCGTTTGGGCTCTGCCTAGATCTGTAATGGAAATTACTTGCCTCCACCATTGCCACCCCCCACACCACCCATGAGGCCAAAACTCTTATGTCAGCCTTTTTCACCTCCAGACTCAACTTCACCAGCTCGTGCTTACCAGACCCTCCCACCTCCACCCAGCCCCACACTCCACAAGCTCCAGATCATCTAGAACTTGGAAGTCTGCATCTTCGTCTGCACTACGCTCCATGAGTCCATCTCCCTATCCTCGCCTGACTCCATTGATCTGCTCCATCAGATCAACTTTAATATCCTTGTCCTTATCTTTGAAATCCTTCAAGGCATTGCACCACCCTATCTCTGCAATCTTCTGTGACCCTACTTCCCTGACCATTCTCTCCCGCTTTGCCAACTACCTACAAAATACATAGCCACACCACTTTACAGTGTATCCTGTGAAACGCTTTAAGATGTCTCAACAATGTGATAAGGCATTATGATGAATGCAGGGATTATTATTCCAACTTTCTTCATATCCCCGTCAGCCCTCTAGTCTGCTCGGCCCACTATTAGCTTTCAACCACATTGCCCTACCCTCTGGAACTCTATTCTGAAATTCCTTGGCTTCACTACCTTAAATCCATCTATAGGTCTCTCTCTTTGACTGCACCTTTAGTCAGTAAAAAACAGAAACATGCAAATCATGATGAAATTCAATCCCGTCTCTTGGCATTCCATTCTCTTTGATAATACGGTTTTGCAATAAAATTTCAACTGTAAAATAAGGTGGTAAATTGTACTATAATACAGTCCTGTAGTTCAGTGGTTGTAGCACTCGCCTTGCAAGCGAGAGACCTGGGTTTGATTCCCGGCAGGGCGAAACATTGGGCAAAATTTCCATACTCCACACGCCTCTGCTTACGTAGTAGTAAGGAGGAACCCGGTTGTTAGTCGATTGGCAGATCGCTTTTATTCATTTAATTCCTTCAAAATAAAAATAATTTGGTCACTCAATCTACGACTGTTTGTGGGACACTGCTGTGCACAATTGGCTGCTGCGTTTCATCCACAAAATACAGTCAATTCACTTTACAGTATATTCTGTGAAGTACTAAGACGTCTCGAAGGCGCTATATCGAATGCAAGGATTATTATTATTGTTACTGCAACTGAGTTATGACTTGGGCCAATAGAAAAGTGCGGCCGCAATTTTCCGCAAAATTGATCAAATTTCTCTTCAGTTTTTCTCAAGATTCGATTTGTCAAACGCCCCGCAATGTTTGTTAAATATTTCCACAATTTTCTATTGGCCCAGGTTATGACTCTCAAATATCATCAAAAAGAAGGGAAACTCTCCTCGTGGTCTGGCCAATGAATCTCCAGATAAAAATCATTCACTTCATAGCTGTTTGGGGGACATTGTTTATGTGCAAATTGCCTTCAATCAGCAGATTGTTGAGAAGCTAGTAACATAAGGGATAATTATGAGGCAACCATAACAATAAAACAACTGATCAGATTGAGACAATAGAGCTCTCACACATCTTCCCTCTGCTATTTTCTGTTTTAAATGGAGAAAATATATCCTTCAACAGGCACCTACTATAGAGATTGTACCACAGTATGTCACAATATACAGCAATCCAAACTCCACATTCTCTTTATAACTCCACACTGGTAAATCTGCCCAACCCTATCGTTAACCAAACAAAACAAGGAAGTAGGTTAGGAGAATTTGTGTACTCAAAGCTTTCTTAGGACATGGAGTATCCTATCGGAATGATGTTTGAAGCAGAATCCATAATAGCTTTTAAAGGGACTTAGATAAACATTTGAAAATGGAAAATACAGTATTAAGGGAAATGAGCAGGGAATAAATAGATAGCTTTTTCAGAAAGCCAGCACAGGATACTGTGGTTTGAATGGCTGCCTTCTCTGTTATAAAATTCCATGAAAACTGTCTGAAAGCACCCTCAAAGTTATATTTTGGATACAGAAATAACAGAGTACCTTTTGTACTGTGCAGATTATTATTTTTTTGAAAGAATATGATTTCAGAAAGTTGTTGCCATTGCTGCCATAACTTGCTGACTCTCATTGTAATTTTGTTTAGCTCAGCCCAAATCTCCTTTGAGTTCAGTCCAGTGGGAGTGTTTGTAAAAAACCTGCCTTTTGATTGGATTTTTGGCTGTTGTATTTATTGCTCATCTGGTACATATGTCCACACCTAACACAGGTACTCCAGTCAGTCAAGGGAGCAGGTAAAAATCAGGCGCCAGAGATCTGACCAGTGCTGGTTGTGTGAAGAAGACCTAACTCCAAGAACACTGGACACAGGTGGGTTTAAGGCTCTCCCCTCCCCCACCCCACCCATGCTAAGACTGTCCTAACTTTTTTATTTGAGAAACTCATAGCTCAAAAACTGCTTCATTTTGAATTTCTACGACTTTCCTCTATCATAAAGTTAGAACATGAAACCTTTACATTTTGCTCATTACTCCTGGGCAATTTACTCAAACAAAAGCAGGTGAAACAAATCCATGTAAAAAACTCAGGCAATAAAAATAGTGATGATAAGAAGTCACGTAAAAAGCAGTTGAGGTTAACTCAAAGGATTGTTTTGGAGGAAATAAGAGGACAACAGAACAATACATTGTAGACAGTTAACAAGTGTGATATATTTTCTGAATTAGAAAGTGATTCTTCTGCCTTATAAAGGCATTTCCCGCCTCGACTATTCAAATACCCTCCTCACCGGTCTCTCCAGCTCCACCATGCACAAAATCCGCTGATCCAAAACTCTGCGGGCCGCATATTCACCCGTACTAACGTTGGTTCCCTATCGCTGAACGGAGCAATTTCAAGATCCTCACACTCATTTTCAAATCCCTTCATGCCCTGCCACCTCCCTACCTCTCCGACCTGCTCCAACCCACAACCCCCTACCTCCGATCAACTGGCTCCGGCCTTCTGCATGTTCCTCATGCCCTCTGTTCCACCATTGGTGGCCGCACTTGCAGCCACTACGCCCCAAAACTCTGGAACACTCTTCCTCTATCGCTCTGCCTTGCCCCTTCCTTCCCCATCTTCAGATCATGCCGAAAGACTTTCCTCTTTGACCGTGCCTACGGTCACCTCCCCCTCTCCCCGGCTCGGCATCATGCTCCACCACTTTCAGCGCTCTGGGACGCTACCCTGCATGAGGGATGCTATATAAATGCAAGTTGTTGTTGTAGATAAAGTGACTCTTCCTCTGGTGTATGAAAGCCATACCTCCTGCTGTATAATATGTAATGTTTAAATGGAGCCACTGACACCTTTTCCAGCTCCTGATATTAATTCTGTAATTTCTGGGTCTGTGCACGTACTGTTATTCAGTCTACCTCTGGTTCCCCTCACTGGAGACCTGTCCACAAAGAATGGATCTCTAATTTGTGGGTAAGCAGAGGAAACTATGAAATGAATATAAAATATGATTTCCTGGATGCTCCAAGTACAGAATTGCATTGCCTGAGGACTAGAAGCACTCTAGCCTCCTGGTCAGACAACAACGTATCTGAAATTCCACTGCCTGGGACCAAGGGAGACAGAAAGTAACTAAAGTGGGAAAGATGAACATCCATATGAAGGAGGATGGAACAAGTATAATTGAACGCTTGTGCATTTGCTGCTTGAGGCAAACAGTTAATTTTACTGGAGCAGCTGGTTTCACTGACAGTGATCGACCCATTTTTTCAGTGATTCATAATCTTAAGTGTTTGTCTGGGGTAGGGGGTGGAATTTGCGAGATTTCCAAATTTATTGATAAATAAGTGAATCCTGCAGGTGTCTAGGTGTGTCTCAGAATAATCCTCCCTAATTCACTTGAAACCTGATCTCTTGCTTGGGGCTCAATCTCCTCCTCATTGCAAACCAGCTTTGCTGATTTGAACTGGAGATTGGAGTTGTGCAGTATTCGAATTTGTAATATACTAATCAGATATTTTGGGTCCTTTCTCAGAATTCAGCAACAGCAACTTGCATGTTTATAGCTCTGCGCACGCAGGGTAGTGTTCCAGAGCGCTTATTCAACAACCTGTGAAGCTCAATTCAATCTTTATTATTAAATGCAGTGGATGTGTTAAGTGGGGCCTAAAAATGCACTACTTGCAAAGCTATGTGTCAGCTTGGTTCAGAAGGTTGTAAGTTCATGCCCCACATCAGGACTTTGAACTCATATGGTCTGTGAGACGTTGCTGAGAGCAAATTTGCTGTTGCATTCGCCCACACAAAACACAGATTCACAGCACTTTACAGTAATATTCTGTGAAGTTCTTGGAGACGTCCTCCTGATGTGAAAGGTGCTATATCAAATGTAAGGATTATTATTATTAAAACTGGATTTGGGTTGTGAATCACCACTTCTATTCTGCGAAATTTGAATTGCAAGACACTGTATGTGAAAAAAAATCACAGAGAGGTTCAGAAAAAAGGAAATTGCGAATCCTAAGTTGGCAAAGTCCAAAAAAGAAACAAGCAACTCAAATATTGAATTTTCAGCCTCACTGCTGGTCAGCACACAAAATTGGAGTGATTTTATCCTGCACACAATATGCTTTCTGTTGGCAAGTGCTAAGAAGACAGTAAAAAGCTGTGTTGCTGCCCCAAACATTAATGGTTGGTACCAGCAGTAAAAGCACCAACCTCTACTTTTGACGCCATCATTTACATTTACTACAACTTGCATTTACATAGCACTCTTCATGTGGGGTAGCGTCCTAGAGCACTTGAATTAGCATTTTTATGGTTCATTGCCCGAGTCTTATCCCTGGTTATCTTTGCATCTTATGATTTTTGAATAATCGTCTCCTGCAGAAATTGTTGAGAAATTCCTATTCAGTTGTCCTAATTTTCCACACTTGTCGCAAAAGCTTCATGTAATGAGAGTCTGGTGAGATTCGCTGCAGTCCTTATAAATAATCTTTGCATTTGATAGCTCCTTATCACACTTCAAAGCGCTTCACAGGATTTTACTGTAAAGTGTCTGTGTAATTTCAGGTGAACTTGACAGACAGTTTGTTCAAGGCAATATGTATGTGTTCTTTTCTTGAGATTTGATTCGAAAAAGTAATCTTGTTGCAATATTACACTGAACAAGTTTTGCAGGTTGGCTCACAAACGACAACAAAATTACATTTGTATAGCGCCTTTCACGTCGGGAGGACGTCCCAATGTGCTGAATAGTCAGAGTTTCGGACCCAAGCTAGGGGTCGGGAATGGGGAGGGTCGAGGGCAGGAGGTTGATAGGGTCACGGGGCCTGGTGGAGGAGAGGACACAGGCTGTGAAGTTTTGGATGATCTGCAGCCTATGGAGGGAGGAGTTAGGGAGACCGACAAGCAGAGAGTTTGCGTAGTTGAGCCTGGATGTTATGAATGTGTGTATAAGAGTTTTGGAAGAAAGGACAGATGAGGGTCAAGCAACATGTCAAGGTTCTGGACTGGCTTAGCAAGGTGGAGTATACATCCATGGATGGTAATACTGTCAGCGCCTGAGTTGTGGAGGTGCTGACAGGAGCCAATCAGGAGAGCCTCGGTCTTGTTGATATTCAATTGAAGAAAGTTAGCTCTCATCCAGGAATTGATGTCCGACAGACATTCTGTCAGGACAGCAGTGTCCTGGAGTCAAGGGTGGAGGCCGAGAGGTAGAGTTGAGTGTCACCCGCATTAACCGGTTTCTTAAACAATCTAAACATCATTCCATTTAGTTGACACATGGCTGTCAATCAAGTTAAGATGCAAAGTTAGAACCTGTTTCTTGGTGTGAGTTATAAACTTGAAAAATATAAAAGCCAGGAGGACAGGTAAATGGGACTGAAAGGATTGCTCTTAGAGACGGCACAGGGACGATTGGCCAAATTGCCTTGTGTGCTATAAGGCTTTATGGTTCTCCCAGTCAGAATATATATATATTAGATTAAAATCATAATTAATGCTTCAATGAATGCTGCATCACACGATGGGATTCTGAGTCATGTAAACTAGGAATCTCTAAATTGTGATCCTGGCCTGTGCAATAGTGAAGGGCAACTTTAGGGCAGATACAAGGACATTTTTCTTAATGCTAAAATTTAAGACTGGAACAGGTTGCCAGGAAAGGCGGTTGAGGCCAGCACATTGGATTCATTTAAAAAGCAGTGGACAATAGTGTGTGTGTTCTGGAAGGATGAATATCTCAAGTGGTTCACAATGACAATACTGAGCAAGCACCGAGTAGGAATAACACCCTCTTGCTTCATGTCCATTACCCTATCCACCCCACTATCGGCTGGGTGTGCTTTCAGCCTTTCTGCTCTGCTGTCTGCCATTCTATCCTGGAACGCCGCTCTTCCCGCTTTTAAAACCCACCTAAATACCTATCATTTCAACTGTGCTTTCGGCCATGTTCCTCCCCACCCCCAGCACCCCTCTGAGCTCCTAGTCAGCTGTGTGAAGTGCTTTGAGATTTTCTTGAGAGGTAAATGATGCTATGTAATTATAAGTTTTTGCTGTGGGGAGAGGAAGTGCAATTCAATGGTGTTGACAGATGCCTGGTCTTTCAACAGGGTTTGTTAAGGGGGGGTTTGTCAAGATGGTTTGAAGGAGAGGAGAAGGAGGAAGGTGAAAGGATTTTATCAGACTTCCAGAGAACAGGTTGGAGGGCAGCCAGAGGTGGGGCTCCAGTCATTGCCTCCGATGATTAAAGCAGATCCCATAATATAGTAGCTTTTAAAAAGAAATTGGAGAAACATTTGAAAAGGAAAAATATAAAAAGGGAAAAGGCAGATGAATGAAAGTCTTAGCTCTCACAGAGAGACATTACCGGCCTCCTTCTGTGTTGTGGAATAATAGTAATTATCCTTGCTTTTTATTATTTTTATTATCTCAAAGACATGCTATAGCGCCTTATCATGACTTTGAGATGTCTCAAAGCACTTCACATGAATACACTGTAAAGTGAATTGACTGTATATTTTGTGGGCGAAACCCGGCAGCCAATAGCACATAGCAGTGTCCCACAAATAGTTGTGGATTAAGTGACCAAATTATTTTTATTTACTTTGAAGGAATTATTACCCCTGGAAAAGCGATCCGCCAATCAACTAACAACCAGGTTCCTACTTACAGCTAGGTAAACAGAGGTGTGTTGAGTAAGGAAACTTGCCCATCGTTTTACCCTGCCGGGAATCGAACTCAGGTCCTCTCTCTTGTGAGGAGGCTGCTGTAACCACTAAGCTACAGAACTTCATTGACTTCACATCAGGAAATGCATGGGAAAATAATAGTTGACACCCTTTATATTTTTAACCAGCAAATAAGCTGTTGCATGATTTATGATTGACAAACACTTTTAAGAAGCTAAATGTAGAATCAGTAGAACAGATTTAAGAATGCAAAAAGATCTGTTGAATTAAATTAAATGTTTAATTTCCCACAAAGAGAAAGGATAACTTCAATCATCTCCTTGGGCTTTAAAATGTGACGTCTCAAAGCAAATTAGACATGATAATTTTTCACCCCTTTCTGTTATTGACAGTTTTTCGCAAGTGTGAATGTTTGACAGTATTGGCAAGATGTAGATGAAAACATCAGAGACCTCCAGATTTCTGCACAGTACAAGATATTTGGCCCGCCCTTCAACTTGCATGCCCAGCATGTTCAGTGTGCTTTGAAGCATGCAAGATTTGCGAAGCTGGTTTTCATAGTTGATTGGAATGTCGTTTTGCAGGGTTTCGTCTCACTCTGCTGGTTCTCAGTCCTTCACAAGATCAACAGAGAGATTTGATCGAAGAGGGCCTTTTGGTTCACTTTAATCGCATCATTCCAGAAATACCGAACAACAAATTGCGTTTATATAGTACCTTTCACACACTGGATGTCCCAAGGTGCTGGACATTGAGGGATTTGCACCTGAGCTGTGGGATGGGATCAGAGAAGGGTGGAGGGCAAGGGGGGGTGGAGAAGGGAAGATGACCAAAGCCATAGTCAAAAAGAAATGTCTTGAGGTGGACTTTGAAAAAGGCAAGGGAGGGGGCAAGATGCAGGGCTCCAGAATTCCTTAGAGTGGGGGTAGAAAGGCTGAAAATCTGACTGATGATAGTGGAGCAGGGAGACATGGAGCAGGTGGAGATGACCAAATTTCCTGGAACATGAACCTCTGATAAACTCCTATTTAGCTCTGAAAAGTGATCAAGTAAAACTCTAAACTGGTAGATTATGGTTGCAAACCAGTCACTTTTCCAGATGAAGGCTGGTAGAGAATGTTGACCAGAAATTCACTGGTTCTGGGTTTTTTTTGGGTGAGGAGGGAGTGCAGAATCAGGAAGTTGAGTTACCCAGAGAGAGAACCTGCAATGGTCTCTGAGGTAATGAAGACTTGGCCCATTGGAGGAAGCAATGGGACATGGGCCGAGCATTGTGATGAGCAGACAGAGGGAGAAACTGCAGGCGCTAAGTGGCTGATCTAAAAGAAGGTTCAGATATGGAGAAATGAGTGAGTATTGCACAAATCCTTGTAATGCTCACCTTCATAGCAGCACAGGTCAATTCATTTAGAAATGTAGCCACTAATTTTAAGCAGCAGCTCAAATGTTCCAAAAAAAAGTATTCAAGTTCAGTATTTAATTATTTAATCACATCTATACATTAACTATTCATTGCAATCAATCAGTATTGTAAATAGTTGTAAAAAAACAAGTTAATCCATTAATTATTTATTTAAATCTAGTGAGGAATTGATTCAATTATTTAAAGCCATCAGTATCTGCAACTCTCATTCTATTCATTTAGTTGCTCAATAATTTAAGATTGGTCAGTATTTAGATTTTTGTTTTCCTACTAGCTCCTAAAGGCATTGGCTCATGCTAGGTACTATTCCTTGGCTGCTGGTTAACTTCCAGTAATAACAATAATAATAATAATCATTTCTTGCACTTGATACAGCACCTTAGCATGTCGTTGAAATGTCTCAAAGCACTTCACATGATATACTGTAATGTGTAGTGACTTTGTGATTTGTGGGCAAATGTGGCAGCCAATGTATGCACAGCAATATTCCGCAAGCAACTGTGAAGTGAATATTACCTTGCCCAATAATAATACTACTAGTAATCCTTGCATTTGATATAGCGCCTTGTCATGTAGTTGAGACGGCTTAAAGCGCTTCACAGAATATATTTGTAAACAACAACAACCTGTACTTATATCGCGCCATCCACACAGGGTAGCGTCTCAGAGCGCATAACGGTGGCGGAGCCTGACTCCGAGCTGGGGGAGGGGGAGGTGACTGTCAGCACTGTCAAAAAGGAAGGTTTTCAGGGGAGACTTGAAAAAAGGGAGAGAGGGGGCAAGGCGGAATGATTGAGGGAGAGTGTTCCAGAGTTTTGGAGCGTAGTGGCTGAAAGCACAACGTCCAATGGTGGGGCGGAGGGTGCGAGGGACGAGTAGGAGGCCGGTGTCAGTCGAGTGGAGGCCCTGGGTGGTGGATTGGGTAGTGAGGAGGTTGGAGAGATAGAGAGGTGCCAGGAAGTGATGGTATTTGAACACGAGTGTGAGGATCTTGAAGTCGATCCATTCAGTGATGGGGAACCAGTGATGCCTGGCCAGAACTGCTAAAGTGGATTGACTGTGTATTTTGTGTGCAAAACAAAGCATCGATAGTGAATGCGAGCAGGCTTTTGTGAGCAGTATCATTACTGAGTTAATTTCTGACCTTCACCCATGGATTTACTAGCAGGGATGGTGAACAGCAATCAGGAATTCACCCAATTTATCCTTCAATGACCAACAGCAATGAGGTCATCCATAAAATGTCACAAATATTTGATTACCTTGGCAAACTGTCAAAATGATTAAAAATACATCTACTCTTATCAGCCATCACTTTCATCTTAAATAAGTAATTCTGTAATCTTGTTGAACACGTAGCAGTCTCCAGAGATGTGAAGTCTACCATCCTACAGGTGCCCGGTTCAACCAGTACAAATTCAGGGCTGTAAAGGAACGAATGGTAGCCAATTCGATGTACTTGTGCTTTGTTTGCAAATCATAAATTGATTTGTGACTAAAAGGAAAGACCACAAATTCCTTTGGCCTTAACTCTGGGGAGACTGGACTGCCAAATCTGCAGATGACTCATTTTGTTTTTCAGTTGCAGAAGGTGGAATTTATTTTTAGGAGTTTCAAATAAGTTAGGCATAATTAATCATTTACAATCTTTAACCTCATATTTGGACCTTTTCAATACCAAAACATGATCAAGGAGTTAGAATCATAGGATCATAGAATTATACAGCACAGAAAGAGACCATTCGGCCCATTGTTGTCTGTGCCGTTTCTTTGAAAAGAGCTATTCAAACCATCCCACTTCCCTGCTCTCTCCCCATAGCCCTGCAAACGTGTCCTCCCCAAATAATTCTCAAGTAGTTCGATATTTCAAGGCTGTATTTCTGGTTGTGATTACACGTAGTGCTTTTGTCAATACCAACCGCTTTTGGAATTTCTTCATTATAAGAGTGCATCACTGACTGGAATTTGAGCCCGTTGAAGTTTTGGCAGTATTAGACATTCACTGCATGTTCTACTACCTGATTCCGGTCCCACCTGCCTCATTGTCTGATATGAAGCTCACTTACAACTGTTCAATTCCCCCAAATAAAATTGTTCATTCACTTCATAACTGTTTGTGGGACATTGCTGTGTGCAAAATTAGCTGCTGTGTTACTCTGCGCTAATGGGCAAATTTCCAGATACCCTCACTCCATCTCTACCTACGAAGGTCCTTTTGGGTCTTTTCGTGTAGCCAGATAGTGCTGATTCCTAATCCTGTGCTTTGAAATGGGATTTTGCAAACTCATGAGATAGTAAGAGATAATTGTCTTGTCCAACAATTTTCCAGATAACATGGTCATTCATCTCATGGCTGTTCAGAATGCTTTTGTTGGAGTTATAGGGTTGATGTGAGTAACTCGCATAAAAAAACCCTATCCCATTTATGCCAGCCATTGTACACATGATTTCCTCCCAACCTCAAAGCATTAATTCACATGTCAGATATGTTTGCACTGCTTCATGTGAACATGGATATGCAAGTGTTGAGATGCTATTCATTTTGGAGGAGCTTGGATCACTCATACTGAATTCAAATTTGCCAAATCTACAACAGCAACAATAAAAACTTACATTTATACAGCACCCTTCATGCAGTGTAGTGTCAGTGACAGGGCTGGATGCCGAGCAAGGGGAAGGTGACCATAGGTGCAGTCAAAAAAAGTTAGATCTTGAGGTGGGATTTAAAGATAGATGAAGAAGGGGTCAAGTCCCTCTTACTTGCACAGTCCCACCGGCCTGGGTTCAAATGTGCATTTGTGCATATGCTCTGACCGTGCAGATGATTGTGAAGCGAAGCAGATATTCATGGATAAATTTGCAAGTTTTCTAGATTTTCTCAATGATGTGACACAACAGCACCTGTTTTTAAGATGGATGGGAATTCAGAGAATGTTTGTTTAGTGAATTTATCCCCGCCTATATTTGGCACTAAGTATGGTTGGCATGTTTGATTATGGGTGTGATAAGCTTTCTCACATTGTGTCTGAATCAGTTTCCTGAGCCAGTGACTGGCTGTTGTCCCAGAACTCCCTGAATGGAGCAGCTTGTGGTTTTCAGCCTGCAGCTCACCATCTGCTGCCAAATTGACTTGTCTCATGTCACATAAGCAAAGGAACATTGTGGTATTGGTTTCGGGTGAACCTTCTAAGGGCTTTTGACCCATGTGGTTTCATAATCTTTGGCTGCATTTGCCTGATCATGACTATGGTAGGAAAACCCAGCATAAGGACTACTCACTACGCCTGATGGCAGCTGTCCCAATACTTTATTCATAGGAATATATAGTTTCTCACTACTAAAGTCAGACTTATTTTGCCTTTCCTCTCTAAGCCACAACAGCCATTACAAATCAAAGCAAGTTTACTAAAAGCAAGTAAATGTGCTAATCCACACATTTGCCATCCAGTTTAATATGTCAACTTTGCTTCCGTGTGCATCTGCAGATTTTTTATAAATAGTATTTTGTTGATAGTTCCAAATATTTCTGCAAAGCAAGCCATGTTTACAGAATCACAACTACAAAAAGGCTGAGTAAACTTTAGATGTGGACAAGTTTTGAATTTGTTAAAGATTTGCTTAAATATTTTTTAGTTAGAGATGTACAGTGTTTATTTATTATTTATTGATGTATGTTCAGCCTGTTGTTTGACCCACACGTAAACCCATTATTATGCTTTAAGTGTATAAAACCAGAGTGAGTTTCAACTTTTGTAGATAAGAAATTTTCTGGTTGTCTATTTTTATTAGAATTGTATATAAATGCTTTTGATAATACGTAAACAAAATATTATTGCCCCGAACACAGGAAGAAACTTGCTTCTCTTTTCGAATAGTGTCATGTCATCTTTAATTTCCACTGAGAAGGCCTCACCTATTCAAATGCCCCCCTCGCCAGTCTCCCCAGTTAAAGTAAACAAAAATCTAATTGCTCCAAAACTGCACCAAAAATGTACTCACCCACTCTAAACTCTGTTTCCCCATCACAGCAGTCTTTGCTAGTCTCCACTTGCTCCGTATCACAGAATGGATCAGTTTCAACATCCTCACACTCGTCTACAAATCCCTTCATGCTCTCTACCTTTCTGACCTGCTTATTCCCCACGCCACCATCCACCGCCTCGGCTTAGCTGACT
Source organism: Callorhinchus milii (assembly GCF_018977255.1). Classification (NCBI taxonomy): domain Eukaryota; kingdom Metazoa; phylum Chordata; class Chondrichthyes; order Chimaeriformes; family Callorhinchidae; genus Callorhinchus; species Callorhinchus milii. The sequence goes on along the minus strand of NW_024704744.1, from coordinate 33,862,933 downwards.
CCGGCCTCTTGCATATCCCTCCACCATCGGCGAACGTGCTTTCTGCCATTATGCTCCGAACTCTGGAACTCTCTTACTCAATCTCTTCACCTTGCCCCATCCTTCCCCATTTTCAGATCATGCCTTAAAACCTTCCTCTTCGACCTTGCCTGCGGGTCACCTCCCCCTGTTCAACCAACTTGACGTCAGGCTCCACCACTCTTAAATTCTCCGAGGTGATAGCCTGGGTGAAGGGTGCTGTATAAATACAAGTTGTTGTTGTTGTACATTGGTTTTATAATAATAATATAATAATCCTTGCATTTGATACAGCGCCTTTCACGTCTTCTCGACGTCTCAAAGCGCTTCATAGAATGGACTGTAAAGTGAATTGATTGTATATTTGTGGGCGAAAGGTTTTATGTCTTATCTGAAGAACAGCAACTCTGACAATGCAATGCTCCCCCAGCATTGCATTAGAGTGCCAGCCAAGGCAATGAGCTAAAAAGTCCAGACATGGGGCTTAAACCTACAATCTTCTGAGCCAGAGGTGAGAGTGCTAGCAAATGAGCCAGGCTAAGACTCAATAGAAAAAAAAACTTAAAAGATTTTCCATTGAAAAGATATCTGACTGAATATTTTTGAAAGGTTAATGTGCTATGGGGCACTATAGTTTTAAAAGCTACTTTGCAGAAATCAATAGGGCACTGCATTTTAATGTAGGAAGAATTAAATAAATATGACTTTTGGTTTATCTTAACAGATTGCTTTGAATGCTTGGGGCAATTCGCAATTGTCAGCATTTTCATAAGAGTATAAAGAGTATCTGCAGGAGGTAGCATTGGTAGCAGCAAGTGCTCTTTTCCTCATATAAAGAGATTGATAAATGGGAGAGGAGGAGTGCAGATCATGTACAAATCTTTTAGTAAGTTTGAGAATAAAGCAGTTGCTATTAAGAAATAAAAAATATACATGAATCAATTATATGGGCCTAAACTTCCTGAAAACAGGAGGCTAGGAATTGAGCTTTTGGACTTGGATGGTAACAGATGGTAACAGCACTAAAGAATCATCTTCAATAATGAACTTCCCCCAACCCAAAAAATGTTTTCTTTGGTCAGCCTGATGTCTGACATGCAGAAACCCATCACCACCTCAAGAGCATTCAACCCAGATTAATTGTTTCATACATGCCACCTACAGTTAGTTGATTGGCAGATTGCTTTCCCGGAGGTAATGATTCCTTCCAAAAAATTTTAAAAAAATAATAAGTTGGTCACTTCAATCCACAACAGTTTGTGGGACACTGCTGTGCGCAATTGGCTGCTGCATTTAGCCCACAAAATATACAGTCAATTTACTTTGCATTATTTTCTGTGAAGCACTTTGAGATATCTCGAAGATGTGAGAAGGCACAATATCAAATGCAAGGATTATTTGATTATTACACATACAAATTCCTTTGCCTGGAATGCATGCACACTTTCTCCCTGAAGTGATGCATCCTGCTTACGAAATTCAGGAGAGCTTTTATCGAAAAATATCACGTTTACTGAAAAACATTTTGGGACACGAGAAGAGAAAGATTATACTAGTAACTAGAAAGAGTTGATCATTGATTTGAGCAATTTAGCAGTGAATATTGGTTTGAAGAGAAAAGTTTGGATCAAAGGATGGAGAGCTTGCTTCTCTCCAGAGTAAAGATATGATAAAGTTTATTTCAGATAAAATATCCTTGATGAAGGAAATACAATATAAGATAAGTGTTTGTCAGCCTAGCACAGTCGATACCACTCTTGGTCAGAAGATTGTTGGTTCAAGTTCTGCATTGGAATTTGAACTCATACTTGACTCATACTTGACAGTCCTCATGCAGTATTGGGAGTGCGCATTCTTTAGTGGTGCCATTTCTTAAATGAGCTGTTAAACCGAGGTCCATTTATGTGTTCTCTAACACTATTATTATTATTATTATTACTATTAAAAGGAGAAGGAAGGTTCTAGTGGCATCCTGGTAAATACTCCTTCAATTAATTGCTCATTCACTTTGAGGTTATATAATATAATAATAATAATCCTTGCATTTGGTATGCTGCCTTATCTCGTAGGAAGGACGTCTCAAAGCTTGTTTGAAGGAGTTTGCTGGCACAAATAGCTGCCACATTTACCTACAAAAGTAGTCACTATATTGTCAACCTTCTGACTTGGTCGCAAGAGTGCTATGAGCTGTAAGGTGCTATAGAAAGTCAGTGCATGTCGTAATACAATCACAAATACTCTACCTATTGTAATACAAAGGTTTCTCCGTAATGAACAATTACTGTATTGTAGACATTCAGCTTTCTTCAGGAATGTTTTGCTAGTTTTAGCTTGTTTGTATGGTGGGAGAAAAATATTCAGTGGCATTGACTGTAAAGTGGCCTCTTGAAGGACAATACAAAAATCATTTTGATGGAGCAAGACAACTTTACTATGAGAAATATTGTTAACAATTGCAAAGATTCTGAAAACATATTATGATCGTTTGAATAAATTCAGACTTTGGGCTTGGCCTCTGAGACCTTGGCTTTAGTTAAAGGACAATTGTCTAAACATTTCAGGTTGTGCAGAATTTGGGGGAATAAAAAAACCCTCTTTAATTCAATACAAGAATTTACAGAAATCTGGCTTTAAAATTATGTCTGTGTTTAATAATTTGCTAAAACAAATAAAGAAGAGAGTCAGTCGAGATCCAGGTGGAATTTCTGCTCCAAATTCCATGAAGGATAAATGAATTCAGTGGAAAGGTTATTTCAATAGAAAGTAGCTTTTGTCAAGAATAAACCTGACCTAGTTGCATTCATCAGTATGAATATGTAAATAAATAGAAGACCATCCAAGCACATCTCTGGGATATTGATTAACTAAACTATTGTATTCTGTGAAGAAGCGTAGCCATGCATTTCAGTATAAGCTAACCTGACAATCGAAACCTGTTACCTCTCACTGGTATCTTTGTGTTGTATATGGATTCTGATAGTTTCATTAATGGACAAAGATGAAGCACGGACCCATTTATTAGAACATGGACTGCTTAGACTGCAACTATTTTGCTCCCCTCTTCCAACTTGATACAAAACAATACAATACAATTTACATGCCTTTTATGTCAGGAGCCTGGGAGCCCGAAAGTACAGTCAAAGAGGAACATATTGAGATGTGCCTTGAAAGAGGGGAGGGAGGGATTCTGGGACAGTATCCAGAGAGTGGGGGCAGAACGTTGAAAAGCTCATTCGCCAATGATGGAGCAAATAGGATGGGGGACATAAAGCAGTCGGCGCTTGTTGAACGAAGGGAGCAAATGGATCAATAGGGTTGAAGGAGGTCACCAAGATTGGGTGGGGTGAGACTGTGGAGGAATTTAAAGGTGAGAAAAAGGATCTTGAATTCAATCTGCTGGGGGATGGAGAGCCATTGGAGCTGAGCAACGATGAGGATGACAGTCTATTTACCTGGTGTTACACAGAACCCGGGTTGCAGAGTTCAGGATAATCTGCAGCTTGTATAGGGAAGAGCTGGGGAGTCCAGCAAGAAGAGCATTGGCATTGTCAAGCCTGGACATGATAAAGGCGTAGATGAGCGTTTAGGCAGCCCAGGGCAGAGGCAATGGTAGAGGTGGGCAATATGCACTTTGAGATGTCATCCCAACATTCTATACTCTCGAAAGCACCTCCATATCTTGGGCGCTGACAACATCTCCTTCCATGGTTTGTGGCAACTTGATGCTTAAAAAAAACGTGCTTGCACTGGATAAAGACTGGACCAGGTAATTAATTTCAGCAGCAGGGAGCAGGTATGATGTGAACTGTCAGCCTTGCCAAGATACATCTACTCAAATGTCACACAGAGGAACTTTGCAATATAAGGATTGTACATTTGGATGTTAAGATTGGAATTAGTTACTTTTGCTTTGCTTACAGTTCGGAAGGTGGCCATTTGAGTCAGTGGGGTGGGGGGGTAGGTGGGGGTGGTAAGGTTGGTGCTTGTGTTAAGCCTTTTGACTGTGCATTTGGCCACACTCCCCCTACCCTCTTGATTCAATTTGTTGATTCAAAACCCCCAGCTCAGTCTTGAATCAACAAATTGAAACAATGTTTTTTTTAAAAAAAATCTATATCCCATGGAGCCAATATGGAACCTTGGCATCCTGTTCGACCCTCAACTGTCCTTCATACGCACATCTGTGCTATGACCCGCTCCGCCTTTTCCCATGTTCGCAACATCGCTTGGCTCTGCCACTGTCTCACACTGCAGGCCACCAAAACCCTCATACACGCATTAACAACATCCAGGCTCGACTACGCAAATTCCTTGCTTGTCGGCCTCCCCAACTGCTCCTTCCATAGGCTGCAGATCATTCAGAACTCTGCAGCCCACGTCCTCTCCAGCACAAGGTTCCGTGACCCTATCACCCCCATCCTCGCCCGACTCCACTGGCTTCCCATCATTCAGAGGATACAGTTCAAGATCCTGGTCCTCACTTTCAAAACCCTCCATGGCCTTGCTCCCCCCCTACCTCTGTGATCTCCTAACCCCCTACTAACCTGCCCGCTCCCTCCGCTCAGCGGGCTCTGGCCTGCTTTACGTCCCCCACCTTGCCTGCTCCACCATTGGCAGGCGGCCTTCAGCCACTCTGCCCCCACCCTCTGGAACTCCATCCTGCAATCCCGCTGCCTCGCCCTCTCCCTTGCCTCCTTCAAAATCCATCTCAAGACGCTCCTCTTCAACAGTGCCTTCAGTCACCCTTCTGCCCTCCACCCTCCTCAATCCTGACCCTCAGCTTGGCTTCGAAACCCTTATTGTCCAGCGCCTTGGGATGTCCTCCCAACGTGAAAGGCGCTATACAAATGTAATTTTGTTGTTGTTGTAGAAGGATGTAGCAGGCACATAGCAATTCGGAAGACTGAAATGTCTATAACCAGATAATTATCAGCTCCACAGGACATCAGCAGCAAACTGGATTGTTTATCTTCTGAATGTTATGAAAAAGTATAGACCTGGGAGTGATTATCCTCAGCTACCAATCTTAACAGCAATCACATGATGATGCTCTCTAAATCCTGAGATGAGGTTACTCTGGAAATTACCTCATTTAATAGGCGTAAACTGAGATGAAGAGAATATTTTCTGTGCTGCTGGTACCAAAGACTGGGCTTTGGAGGGAGTTGGATTGATGGGCCAAATGGTCATCTCAGTATATGCTTCCTTGTGTTCTTTACGCAATGTATTGTAAAATACATAAAACAGTTTTTGTTAATTCTATTTCACACCGTTTTTAAATCCAGGGTTTGATGATAGAAACTGCAATTGATATTCAGTGACAATAGAATGAATCGTTTCAAAATGCTTCATCTCAGTAACTGATACTGTCTCACTATTTAAATCTCAAATACTCTAAAAAGAGTAAATATTGAAACATGTTAAGTTTTCAAATCAATATTGCATATTTTACAGCCACACAACAAATGTCAATATTCAGCTGTTCAACATTTGCTGTGAGATTTCTCTTTTATGAGTCAAAGGGGGATGGAAACAGAATTATTAGACCATCCAAGATGATGATAAAACAACTTTATTGCTTTCATTACTTTGCCAATCATGTATGATCCCAGACAGTGTGCCAAACAGCTACTTAACTATAATGGACCATTAGCCAAGCCCACCTCTGTCCTTATATGATGTTTACATACACCCTTTTTTCAGGCATGGTCAAGTCCCGTAGCGTAGTGATTAGCACTCTCTCCTCGCAAGCGAGAGGACCCTGCTTTGATTCCGGCAGGGCAAAACCTTAGTCAAGTTTTATTACTCCACATGCCTCTGTTTACCTAGCAGTAAATAGGAACCTGGTTGTTAGCAGATTGGCGGATCGCTTTCCGGGGGTAATAATCCCTCAAAATAAAATTGGTAAATCAGTCCACGACTGTTTGTGGGATATTGCTGTGTGCAATTGGTTGCCCTGCATTGCGCCCACAAAATACACAGTCAATCAACTTTACAATATATTCTGTGAAGCACTTTGAGATGTATCAATGACATGATAGGGTACAATATCAAATGCAAAGATTATTATTATGTGTATATACATTATATATATTTACATAGATAGTGATCAGAGCAAATACCCTAGCTAATTTTCCCCTTCGCTAGCTCAGGGTTTAGGAAGGCCAATTGTAGTGCGCTTGTAGCTAACTCATCACAAACCATATCACAAGATCACAAGATTGGTTTGGATGAAGGCCCTTTGGCCCATCCAATCTCATCCTTCCAGAATGCCAACCCTACTGTTCCCCCATAACCACAACAAGCTGCTTTTTAAATAGAAAAGCTACCACATTCCTGGCAACCCGTTCCAGTCATTCATTACCCTTGTCACGGGGGTGGGTGATGTCAACGACTGAATACAATAACATTATTGAACATACATTCACTCTCTGCCCCTGGCTGCACATAATTTGTCTCCTCCATTTTATAGTGGTGGAAAAAAATAATAACAATACAACAGATGACTGATTCCAATGGTTAAAGGACTCAAATATTTAAGTGGTGGTTTTCTAAAAAAAAATTATTCCTCTTTTCATTTATATTCTGAGGCGGTAATAGCCTCAGGGTTTGTATTATAGAGTCCAAGGCCATTCTCTTCCCAAAACCCCTCTGAAATTGTCAGTGGGTTGACATAAAAGCTTGCTGGAAATCAGCAGAAACAAACAAATTAAGATTTATTCAATGCTGCACAATGAGCTCCTGAGTTGCCCTCTCACAAGGGAATAAACTCATAGAATAAGATTCATGTCAAGTACTTCAACATATAATATCCTCTGTTTGCACTACAGTGTTAATTAGATTACTCTTTATTCATTTTGTGTTATCTTGTCAATGAAGTGAAACACTCATAAAATGTAACCTGAAAGAGCAAGCTGATATGATAGTGAAAGCAATATTAAGCTAAAGGAGATGATGCTGAATAAGCCTTTGTTACACTTCCTTGTAAGGTCTTTTGGACCCTTGCCAGTGATAGTTCCCCAAGCATGTTTAGTTGTATTAACAATTCTATCGATACATCAGGACGCCCAGANTTTTTGAACAATTGATGATTGTTTTCTTCATAACAAGTATTGTTTCTGTACAGTGGAGTGAATTATTTTGACAATCCTTAAGGAAGACCTACTTTCTTTATGGCAAAATTCAGCAATTGAAATGAGAGTCATTTAGCAAATGAATGCAAATTCAAGAGTGTTACATGCTCTCAAATTAGTATTTATTTGTCTGAGACTGTGCCCTTGCTCTGTTAACTCCACTTTTATGCCAGGGCCCAAGTTTATAAACAGCAACAAATAACAACAAAACAGACATAAATGTATAGATAAAATATGTAAATAGACGCTCAAGCTGTTTTTTGCAGTAGGTATATGTTTTTTTCAAGTAAAATCAGAATCAGCAGGTTTGTTAGTGAAATGAGGTTTGACCTTGGATTGAGTGTCTTTTGGACATAGGATTCTCTTGTATAATCATTTGCCAAAGCATATAACAATAATAATCTTTGCATTTGATATAGCGCTTTTCACGTCAACATACTGTAAAGTGAATTAAGTATGCTACTGTTACTGGCAAGAGGATAGTTTCAATAGCATTGTCATGGCAAGGTAGGATATAAAAACATTTACGCAAACTGCCCCATTTTAGTAATACGCTTTCTTTAATGGACCTTTGCAATTCCTTTCTCTGTGTGCCCATTTATACAATAGTATAACATTCCTTCATCAGGTTGTTGAGACATCTTAAAGCATGTCACATTATGTATTGCTAGAATAAAGCTGGCTAACACCTAGTGTGGTTTGCAATGCAGTACATATCAGTTCCTCAACTGTGCATTTGACCTTAATATTAGCAGCTCTTTTGAGAGATGACTGACAGCACACATTCAGCCCTAAACATTCAGCCCTATTGCTTTTAGCAATAACAAACTTTAGCGATGGGGCTGTCCCATGTATAGTTATCAAGGGAGCACAGGTGACAAATGATAATTTAAAGCGCAGTAAGTGTTCAAGCTCTAAAAGATGTTTACGCTTTACTTACCACGTTGTGTAAGTTAAACTGTGAGACACAATGTTATATACAGTCATTCAAATGACTAAACTGAACAGCAAAAAATGAACCATTGACCTTTGTTAATAAGGAAACTTTATTTCCATTAATAGCAATAAAAGAAAATAAATGTACAAGAAAGAAATGAAAAAACACAATTTTGGTTGGTTGCGTATTTTAAAAATGAAATAGGGAGTTTCTAATTAGATATGTCAAGATCAAGATGCCAAGACAAAAATTGCCCAAAAGATAAATTTAATCTTGCATATCAAAAAGAGACTGGGAGGACGAAGTATCTTATTCAAAGTATCTTAAAGGCCTGAAACTGGTCATAAAGAAAGAAGGAGCTGAAAATGAAGCAAGCGCAAAGAAGCAGCTAAAAATGTACTTCAGCTGCAAGGTAGCCTTACTGGTCTACCTGATGAGAACTTCTATCTAGTTATTGAATCTAACATTTTTGTTTTGATTAGCATTGTACATTATACTGTCTATTGGGGTGAAATACGATGTGATTGGGATAATTTTCATGAGTAATAATCACTTTTTCCATTATAAATAAAAAGTGTGCTTCCAATACTAACAACTGCACCAAATAAAGTGAGAAAATCGAGATATTATGGGAAGTCATGAAGAAAATAAAACTCAACTCTCGTAAATGAAAACGTAATTCTGCTACTGCAATGCAGATTGCATTCTGCCTCGGCTACTGAAACAGAGAGTTAAAACAGATTGTACAGCAGACCCATGTTTGTTAAGATAACCTGCATAGTGTTGGTCAGTAATTCAACATATCATACAGGCCACTAATGAAGTTTAAAATTACCGATCTGCACCATTCCTCGCACGTTGCCTATGTGATTATTGATTTATTGCAATTATTTCCTAGAATGTAGCAGCAAGGAGGCTTGCTCCTGATTTTTCCTTATCCAGAAACCTTCTATTCAGAGACCTGATTGGGAAGCTAGATCAGATGGAGAGAGCTATCAGGTGCCTCAGGATGAATCGAGACCCATCCTTCTACTTGTATACCTTAATGACCTGAATTTTTAGACCCATTAGAATAATAATAATAATCCTTACATTTATCTTTGCACCTTCTGGAACTCCATCACACCTTCCCTCTGCCTCACTCCCACTCTTGCTCCTTCAAGGCACACCACAAGAACCTTCTGTTTGACCGTGCTTTTGGCCACCTTCTCTGCTCTCCACTCTCCCTGATTCCAACCTTCCCCCCCGCTCGGGTCCTAATCACTGACTGTTCAGCGCCTTGGGATGTCCTCCCGATGTGAAAGGTGCTTTCCAAATGTAATTTTGTATTGTATTGTATTTGATAGAGGATTTATCACATAATTGAGACACCTTAAAGTGCTTCATAGAATATAATGTAAAGTAGATTCACTGTGTATTTTGTGGGCGATACTCGGCAGGCAAATGCACACAGCATTGTAAGATAGTTACAGGAATTGTGGAATTAGAAAAGCCAGAAAGGACATTGGTTTAACATCTCATCCAAAGGACAGCACCTTGAGCAATGCAACAACAACAACAACAACTTGCACTCATAAAGCGCCCTCCATGCAGGGTAGTGTCTCAGAGTGCTTAACAGTGGTGGAGCCTGCTCCAGCACTGTATTGGTTAGTCTACAATATGTCAGCCTAGTTGTTTAAAGGCTTGAACCCATAACCTTCTGATGCAGATTCGAATGCTAACTGAACCAGATTGATATCATGATTTATGTTCTAACTTGATTTGCAAAGAAATAACATGATGGTCAGAATGAGGACATTAACTTGATCAAGTATGTTTAATGCAAAGAACAGTAAAGGTAGGTGGATACAAAGTTCACGATTTCAGTCTAATTGAGCATGTGGAATATTTATCAAATGTCATGCTTGATAAATTGCTTGGTTAGAAATAATGAGAGCTATTTACCATGACTTTTGCTAGTTCTACAATACAAATTTACATTTATGTAGTGCCTTTCACATCAGGAGGACGTGCCAAGGTGCTCAACAATAATCACTTGGCACCTGAGGTGGGAGCCGAGAGTGGTGGAAAGAAGAAAGATGATCGAAAGCATGTCATGCCCTCAAAAGCTTTCAAACATTCCACTATAAAACGACTTTACATTCTCTCCACTGAGTTTCAGGTCTTTCAGTATCCGTGCTTTTCTGATAACTGTGTGAATCATTTAGAAAGTCACTTTGAACAACCAAGTGGATCCAAAATTTACGACGTGTCTTAGAGAAGAGAAAAGATTGACCCAAGTTCCAAAAATAGGTGCCCTGCCCCATTATCAGATTTACCGCTTCTTCAATATGACTTCCTCAGTTAACATGAGTTAACATTTTTTCTCAGTTTCAAAATTACCTTGTGGTTGTTTTATATTGTGAACTAATTCAAATAGCTGCTGTAGATGGTGCGGTCTGATTCAGTCTCCTGGCTATGTTGCATGAAACTGTATGAAACTGTTCATTTTAATAGCATTAAAATTCTAACACTGGTTATTAGAGCTCTGTGCATTGGCTTACCAGATCTCTGCTCAGCCTCAGGCAATGCGAATAGCATTTATTAACTCAAACAGAGCAATATTGCTCAGCGTCCAGCAAAACAAACTAATGCTTTAGCTAATGTTTTAATGAGGGATTAAGAACTTCCAGCTTGTTAAGCTAGTTGACTGGGTTCACTTTTGTTGGTTCACTTTGCTATCAGCTGTAAATCACCACGTGGGAGCATGTTGTTCTTACGGATCAATCAGAAATTTCTATTTGTCGATATTTATTGTCAAAGTAAGTGAAGTACAGTTTATGATTCTTCCTGAAGATCTGTAATGTTGAAGGACTAAGACTGAGCTTTTAAAGATTTGCTATGCCTGGTTTAGCTCTGTTAAAATATATATTGTATCCTTGACCCTGGTCAACATCTGTGTGGTAGTGCTCCATGTGGAAGGGAAAGAAAAGTGATGGAGTGTTACTCCCTCAGTTTCTTTCATGGAGTTCATTAACTTACTATGCTGGCTGCATAGAGTTTTTGATTTATGAGAGCAAGTCTAACATTAATATATGTTGTGGCCTTTTTCATTTTATTCCACATTTTTGTTTCCCGTGTCGACTCAAACAGATTAAAAATCATGATCTGCACAGGTGTCATGCTCACAGCTCACTGACCATTCTGATTTCTCGCTTGATCTCTGTACAGAATGAAATCTAGACCTTCTGGCAAAACCTTAGAACAATTTAAAAAAAAACACAAAAGTACAGGGTACTTGAATTGTACTTGTATTTGAAGGGAACCAGAAGGGGAGCATAATATCGTGGAGAAGAAAATTTGTAATCTTTATAAATTTTTTGACTGTCTGCCTCCCAATATTAAATGTTCTACAATGATGTGATAAGAAAGACATTAATGTTCTAATAATGAGTGATTTCAATCAATTTAACTCCACATATAACATAATAGTACTGTGCAACACAGTCCTATCCATCTGGATATGTCAAACTGAATATGGCTTTGGCTTGCAGTGTTGGGATCCTTTTTACACTAAATATCCACCAAACTGAACCTATGAAGTGGCGACTGAAACATTGTGGGGAATAACAAATATGGGACCAATATAATTATACCCATGTCTTAGACCACCAAATAGTGGGAAGTAGATAGACAAGCAAATCTGGAAGCAGATTTCAGAAAGATGCAAAACCAATAGAGTAGTGATAATTGGTTTTGCATCTTTCTGAAATAAGTGATAACTTCAATTATCCTAACATAGACTGGCAAAATAACAATGTAAAGAGCAAGGAAGGGGAAGGATTCCTGAAATGTGTGCAGGATAACTCTCTGGATCGGTATGTTTCTAGCCCAACGAGGAAGAAAGCAGTGCTAGATCTAGTTCTGGGGGATGAAGTGGGGCAAGTGAAGCAGGTTTCAGTAGGAGAGCATCTGGACAACAGTGATTACAACATCATTAGGTTCAGCGTACTTATGGAAAGGGACAAGGAACAATCAAAGTTGAAGATACTTAACTGGAAGAGGACTAATTTCAGTGAGTTAAAATGTGACCTACCCCAGGTGGACTGGAAAGAAAGATTGGCAGGCAAAGCAGCTAACCAGCAATCGGAAGCCTTCAAGGAGGAGATAGTTTGGGCACAGAACAAATACATTCCAATAAAAGGGAAAGGTTGGGCATCCAAACCTCCCTGGATGAATAAGGAAATTGGGATTAAAATAAAACAAAAAATGGAGGCTTATGATAAATGTCAGCTCCAAAATACAGACGATAATCAAATAGAATATAGAAAGTACAGAGAAGAACGGAAAAAGGAGATAGGAGGGGCAAAGAGATTGTATGAGAAAAGATTAGTGGGTAACATAAAATGGATCCCTAGAAATTGGATAAGATAAGAATAAACCGAGGAGGTACTGAAAAGATTGTCGGTGCTCAAGATAGATAAGCCAAGCGGTCCGGTCGGGATGCATCCTAGGTTACTGAGGGAAGTAAGAGTGGAAATAATGGAGGCTCTGGCCACAATCCTTCAATCCTCCTTGGACACCTGAGTGGTGTCAGAGAACCAGAGGGTTGCAAATATTACTTCCCTGTACAAAAAGGGGCAGAAGGATAAACCTGCGAACTGCAGGCCAGTCAGCCTAAAGTCGGTAGTGGGGAAACGCCCAGAAACTATAATCCAGGACAAAATATACTTTCACTTAAAAAAAATGGGTTAATAAAGGACAGCCAACACGGATTTGTTAAAGGCAAATCATGTCTAACAAAACCTGATAGAGTTTGTCGATGAAGTAACAGAGGGGTGGGATGAAGGTAGTGCAGTTGATGTAGTTTATATGGATTTTCAAAAGGTGTTTGATAAAGTGCCAAACTTGTTAAGCAAAATGAAGCCCATGCTATTAAAGGACAGTGGCAGCACGGACACAGAACTGGCTGGGAGACAGAAACCAGAGAATGGTTGTTATTCTTACTGGAGGGAAGTGGTGCAGTGGGGTCCCCCAGGGGTTGGTATTGGGACCATTGCTGTTTTTGATCTATATAAGTGACCTGGACTTGGGTATAGGGAATACAATTTCCAAGTTTGCAGATGATACTAAGCTAGGAAATGTAGTAAACAGTGAAGAAGATAGTAGCAGACAGGATATACTGTTACTGTAAAATGGATTGACGGTATGTTTTGTGGGTGAATGCATATGATTTGCAAAGTGATTTAGACTGGTTGTACAGCTGAGTCGACACATGGCAAATCAAATAGAACTGTAATAAACGTGAAGTATTAGACAAAAGTGCTTGACATTGCCTGCAGATGTGGCACACTGACTGATGACCCTTTGTATTTTGCTTGAGCTATCTATTTCATAGTTCAGATTCCCTGAAGGCATCCATCCTCCTATTATTACTAAAAATAGCATTTTTTTTACTGTGTCTTTGCAATTTTCCATTATAGGTTAAACCACTAAATCTATATTTGTCAGTGCTTACATGATGCCACAGGTGATAGGTTTTTATGTTAAACTGTGTAATAAGTGCAATTGTAAGCTCACTGGTGAATCATAAAATAGTATGCAAGGTGTTTTGCTTGTAAACAGGCAAAAATGAGCTGCCCAAGAGGAAATGCCTCAGATTTTGATTAATATTATGCACTCCTATATTTAAATAGTCAGTTGTGAAATGTGTGTCTTTATATAAAGGTCAAATTAATTGAATCCAAACCAGTTCTGCAACATTTATGAATCAATTGATGCCAGTATTCCAGTAGATGCATGAGAACAAGTGGGTAGGAACATGCATGAAATATTATGGTGTCACAGAAAAAATGCAGCACAGTCTGAAACGCCCTTTATTAAAACCAGAAAGGCAGTAATTAAAGGGAAAGAGGGTGCTGCTTTTCAAGTGCGAATTTGCGGCATGACAAGCAAAGGAGACAATAAATTGATGATTAAACTACAAACTATTTTAAGGCTGTGTGTTTAATTAAACAGGCCAGTCTTTTATGTCCAGTTTTCACTTGTGTGTCCCACAAATTTAGGTGAAACTGTAACTATTATATGATATGGTTATTTAAAAGAATGCAAAATCAATCTTTTCGGCTACAAATTTGTTCAATCCATTTTGTTTGTTCTTGATTGGAAGATGGTGAAAACGTTAACAATTTAACCTGTAGGATAACAACAACAACAACAACAACTTGGATTTATATAGCCCCCTCCGCGCCGGACGGCGTCTCTGAGAGCTTTACAGTTTCCGATCCTGGGACCGAGCCAGGGGGAGGGGGGGAAGGTGACAAAAGGCGCGGTCGAAAAGAAAGGTCTTCAGCAGAGACCTGAAAATGGGAAGGGAGTGGGCGAGACAAAGGGAGTGAGGAAGGCAGTTCCAGAGCCTTGGGGCATAGTGGCTGAAGGCACGTCTGCCGAGGGTTGTGCGGAGGACTCGGGGGACAAGGAGGAGGCCAGACCGGGAGGAACGAAGGCAACGGGTGCTGTTTTGAGGAGAGAGGAGGTCGGAGAGGTAGGGGGTTGCAGAGGAGTGTAGGGACTTGAATACGAGGGTGAGGATCTTGAAGTCGATCCTCTCTGGGCTAGGCAGCCAGTGCAGTCTGGCAAGGACTCGGGTGATCGGGGAGCGGAGTTTCTAACATCTCAAAATTATTTACATAGATGGAATACGGGCCCGAGCAGGGTGGAAGATAGGGGTAGGGGGTAGGAGGAAGATGATTAAAGCTGCAGTCCAAGGGGTAGGTTTATAGAAGGGTTTGAAAGCAAAATGTTAGCATGCAAGGTGGAGAGATCTGGGAAGAGAGATCTAGATAACGGGCAAAGAGACTGAAAGCTGGGTCGTCAAATACCGCTGTCAAACTAAAAGTTAGCCAATACTATAAGGCCATAGATGGCAGAAACCATGGGGCTAAATTTGCTTTATTCCTGGACATGTTCCATTCCTCAATTACTGCCAGTATAACGTTAAGGCTTTAATGAAGAGTTTATTGACTCACCGTATTTAGTAGTAATAATAATAATCATAATCCTTGCATTTGATTTAGCTTTTTATCACTTTGTTGAGACGTCTCAAAGCCCTTCACAGGATATACTTCAGACTGTGTATTTTGTGAAACACAGTATTTATCACTGGCAAAAATTAAAGAACAGAACACATTAAAGAATACTGCAAATTTTGCCCCCATATCTCAATTTATAATTAATTGGCATTTTATCGGATAGTTTACTTTACTAACCAGTAACTTTGCTATTTCCTCAATAAGAGATGGCACTGTGACACTGTATTCCCACCCTTCTTTGTTGGTAAGTAGCAGGGTCTGCTTGTTTTCCATTATAAGCCAACATCCTAACCATTTGAAAATTTACTGATAATAATCCTCTATATGTCCTCTATATTCAACATTTTATAATAATAATTATTTCAGTTGATATATTGCCTCATCATTTGTTGAGACATCTCACAGCACTTCACAGGATTTACTGTAACGTTTAGTGACAGTCACTTCACCTCGTTTCCTTCCTTGCCTCCTACAAGGCCGGTCTCAAGACCCTTCTCTTCGATCGTGCCTTTGGTCGCCCTCCCACTTCTCTGCCTTCCCTCACCCCTACCCCACCTCTCCCCCATGCTCAGGCCCTGGCACCTGACTGTTCAGTGCTTTGGGACGTCCTCCCGATGTGAAAGGCGCTTTACAAATGTAATTTTGTTGTTGTTGTTGTTTGCTTGTTTCTAGGCAAAATATAATGGTTAAATTGTACACAGCAATGTCCCACAAACAGTCGTAAAGTTGGCCAGGACACAGGGAGAAACTCCCTTTTGTTATAGTACCATTGGGACTTTAACATCTAACTGAATAGGTAGACGGACCTCGGTTTAATCTGCTTTCTGAGCCATAATGAATTCCACCAGCCCTACCTGTACCACTAGTTTTGGTGGTTCTCTTGTTTCGGTGTCAACAATACTTTTGAAAGAACAAAACCAAGATCATCAACCCTAAGCCATTCAAAACCTGTCTGGCAGCTCTGAATGTGCAGAGTCACATTCTTCTGATAACCGTATTTGCATGCAAAGAATGGATTACTGAGAAAGTAACTTAAAAGCTTATTGCATTTTGTTTGTCCCTTCACAGAGTCTGCAGCTCTTGCTGTATCTTGGCATGGGATCATAAAACTTTACTGAAGGAGCCTAAATTGAAACAGTCATCCAACGCTGAGAATTTTACACAACCTCCTTAATGAGATAACATAGAAGAACAGGAGCTGCTGATTATAATCCTCTGCATTACGAAACAAAATTTAACCGAGGAACAAAAAGCCAGGCGTTCTGAGCTGAAGACAGTCTTTTTGAATTGTTCAAAGAAAGTTGAAAGTCCTATGACTCTTATTGTGACTCTTCTCTGGCTCAACCTCGCTTAAGTATTCCCCAGAGTAGTGGTGCTGTTGCAAAATGAAGACTGAAGTGGATCCGCTCAAAATGATGGACCTGAGCTTTCTGTCCCTGGAGGAACAGCGGGCAATTCAGCAGGTTCTTAAAAGAGATGCTGAGCTGAAGGCACTCGAGGAAAGACGTATTCGGTAAGATTGTCTTGTTCATGTCCTGTATTGCAATTCTTTTTTTTAATAAAGAAAGTTATTTTCTTGTTTTTGATAGTGTTCTGTCATAACGTGGCAAAAATCAGCCTGGGATAGGTGTGGAGTGCAGGTGTTGTTTGATAAATGTCTTGGTTCTGGCCTTACTCTGACATTCATTTGTGGACCTAGATATCATTGCTTGAGGCAGCAATGTCTTGATGCCAGTTACTTTAATATATTTGTCAGGGACCAATGAATTTTCCAAACAATGGACATGCTCATGTTCGGATCATATCAGATATCCAGATTTTGAGAACACTGTTGACTTGATCTGAAAAAGTCAGCTACAAGGGTATGGAGAAAGGGCAGGTAAATGGGACTGAAAGGATTGCTTTCAGTGCCTTGGGACGTCCTCCCGATGTGAAAGGCGCTATACAAATATAATCTTGTTGTTGTTGTTGCTCTTGACGGAGCCGGCACAGACACGATGGGACGAATGACCTTCTTCTGTGCCGTCAATTTCTATGGTTCTATGAAATACAATGTTCAGTACTTCCTGACAATTATGTAATATGGTGAGGTGTTTTGCTTATTAATTAATGGAACTGCTTTTTAACTTACAGGTTTTGATATTTTCTTTATGTGTAGCGAACAGAGGTGAGCAAATGTTCCACACATTGTGATAGCATTGGGCTAACGTTTGCAGCGTTTCATAATGTTGTTTATGCTAGTTAGTGTGGACAGAGTTTGTTCTTAAGAATTAGAGTGTATTTTGAAGGCCAAAACAATCCCCAATTCAGGGAATTAAAGTTAAGCAACCATACATGTGCCTCCTTAGACTGTTGGGGGACTTACTATAATAATATCATTAATCCGTGCTTTTCGAATAGTGCCATTGTTTTTTAACGTCCACCTGAATGGGTTAACAGGGTTTTGGATTAATGTCTCATCTGGAGGATGGCACTGCTGACAATGTAGGACACATACAGCACTGCATTGAAGCATCAGACTGTGAATGTCCTAACCTAGTGGGGCTTCAACCCACAATCTTCTGACTCAGATGTGAGAGTTCCACAAGCTGATCCAGGCTGACGTCAATATAAATCTGTACATTACTTAAGTATATTATTAAAAACATGTTCCATGCAGTTGAATAGAAATGATTTGTGTAACCATGCTAGTGAGGAGTCAAGCTGACACAAGAACATTATTTAAATGCTTGCAAAGGATTTTGTTTCTTTCCTAAAGAAATAATCTCTCCTAAATTTTCTCTCTGGAACAGAGATGAATTATGCTGGGAAGCTGGTACTAGAAGGTTCATACTGGGAGGCTCATGCTGGGGATACAGTTACATAGGCTCCAGCAGCCAGCCCTTCACTACCTCACTTACCAGTCCTTCATTTGGGAGCTGAGACAGCGCTCGATAATTTGCATTATTCAAAAACAATTTGTGAGTATCAGATCTTGATCTCTGGTCAGACGCCTCCTTTGATCTAAACCTGAGATCGGTCTGAGTGTATTCCAGGGAGACACATCTTGGTAACTGCAGGATTCTGTTGTTTGTAAAAAAACATTTGTGAATATCGCAAATCAGAAACTTAATGTTTAATAATTTCTCACAGAGTGGGAGCCCAGTGTCATTGGGAATTTTGGCATTCCTTGTGCCAGGGTACAGCTTGTTAGCTTTAAAGTTGCAGTCCTTAAAACCACAACAGTTGTGGGTTTATGAGTTTAACTATTGATAAAGAGAGCCATTAATTGTGCATAGGCTAAGTGGATGAATAATGTATGTTTTCAGTACAGTTCTGACAAATTATTTTAATTAGACAGATAATGAGTGTCCAAAGATTTGGCCTAGCCTGTGACAGGGAGAATTCGATAGTTTTCTGGACATTGTTTCTGCTGAAATATTTGATGCTATCATTAATTTACTGTCTTCAAATGTTATAACCAACTGTGTTCTTGGGATCTTATTATTGGAGCAAACAAACACACACACACAAAGACAGGCACTGATGTGCGCACACACAGGCATACCCTCATATGTACACATACAGGCACACTCGCACACACATACATAGATGTTCACACAGATACACACATACTAATTTCAGTGTTTTAATAACTAGAGCTTCCAGCAGTAGTCTGTGAAGCAATGCCCAAGTGGAACGCATTCCAGGTGTTCATACCGGCTTAACAGTTGCATAGATGTTGCAGAGATTCAAACTGATTTAAGCAGCACACAAGCCCTCAGACTATAGTTGGTTCTTTAATACAACAGTCTGCTTTCATTGCTTTGGGCATTGAGTTTAGTATTAATGATTGATGTCCTGAAGTATAAATATTCCATCCAGCTGTTGTTTAAACTGGCAGAATCCTTCCAGCAGCTCTGCAATGCCACTGAGCAAGATTTAGATCTCCCCTCTGATTTTCCTCCTTTACCCCCTCTTCTCCTGAAGTGGTGGGGTTACAGCCCAATGGTGTGTTAACCCGCCATCAGCTATGCCAATGGGCATTGAATGTCAGTATGCCATTCAACCATAGCGTTGATACAGGTGAACCCAATGTTGTCCATAGAGGTACATTTCCAGCAGTCGTTAAATAGCTTGCAGTTGCAGGACTACTGATTTCCATTTATAGGGCCACTAAGATGAGTTGTGTTCTCACCAGCACACCAGCCCAAGGCCACAGGGATAAACCTGCAGCTTTCATGGTCTGTGTGGCAATGCTTGTACTGTATTACTAATGCTAGCTTTAGGGCTATGCTTCCTGTTGCACAAAGAATGATGTTCAAATAGAATCACCTACTCTCCAGTGTTGCTCACTATGTTGCTCCTAGTTTTATTGTTTAAACAACTCAGGTTTATTTCCCCGCATGCATGAAAAGGTGTACTGGTCTGTACCAGATTGGACTCTTGTAACAGAGGCTGGGTACTAACCTCAATCTCAGATGACTTTGTTCCTGAATTTTTTTTTCAGTTTCCACCATAGTTATTAGCAGGTTCGGTAAAGGCTGCTCCATATACCAGGGTTTGCCTGTGTCATGATGGTGGTGTGTAAACACATGCGACAATTATTAGTGCTGCCTGTGTAGTGAAGATGAAATGTAGAAACATATGACTGAATTATTAGTGTTTTCCTGTGATGTGTTGATGGCGTATAGACCTGCAGGACATAATCGCAAATTCACTGCGAAGGTGGGTGGGGGCAAGGAAGAAAACAATTCCAAATGTGTTTACAGATTATTTATTTTATAGCAGCACAAAGACCTGTTGTCATTACTGCTGTGTGCAATTCTCTGCCACGTTTTACTCACAAAATATACAGTCAATTCACTTTATAGTATATTCTGTGAAGTGTTTTGAGACGTCTCAAAGTCGTGATAAGGCGCTATATAAAAATGCAAGGATTATTATCACTGATTTAAATATTCCAATATCATTGAGGCCTGTTTGAAGAAATGGTCTTTAGCTGTGATTGGATAGGAAGGTTAATTGTGCATCAAATTTAGTGCTACAAAGATTATGCCGTTCGAACTGTTAATCAACAGCTGTCGTGCTAATTAGTCCATATATTGGAAAAAGCAACCTTATGATAATTAATACACTGATTCACTGGCCCCAGTGCCCTGGAGACAGACATCCTCACCCTCCACCACCTCTTTCCCTCCCTTAACCCCCTTTTCCCCCCCTCCCCCCACTTTTTGCCCTAACCCTCCCTCACCACACATGCACCCTTTACAATGCTTTGCCTAGGCGCCAAGTGTGCAGTGCAATGGACTTTAGGCTTGTGGATCAGAGGAATGGATTGTCGGTTAGTAGGATGGTGGCTCAATTTAAAAAAAAAGTAATGTAATCCTAATGTAATATGCCTCATCACGTCATTGAGACATCTCAAAGAGTTTCACAGGATTTTACTATGAAGTGTACTGATTGTATATTTGTAGGCAAATGTGGAAGTCAATTTGCATACAACGTCCCCAAAACAGCCATGAAGTAAACTGGGACATTTAATACACGGTGTGGTTACAATCACTATGAATGTATAGGTCTCTGCCTCTCAGCACACCCGAGAGTCATTAATTATCATAATGTTCTTTTTTCACTGTGTGTATCAAATAGCATTGTTGAAGTTGGAGACCCTCAAGGTAAAGCTTGGATATGAACAGAGCGGTTTACAATCTGATTATGATGGAATCCTGCAGGTCAAACATAATTTTAAGTAATACCTTTTGAATGAAGATGTATCTTGGAGATTGAAGACAGGTTGGGAGAGGTTAATGCTTCCCACTACTGGCATTGGAAACCTTCTGTACATTTTCAGATGGTTCTCTGCCAAATGCTTTACACATAGTAAAATCAGAGTGTATCTGAAAGTGGAAGAACAAAGGCAGAAAGTCCTGATTGATACTCAAATGTTGTTCTTCATGATTACATTACTTCTACTTTTTTTTAAAATAACAAATATCTTTTAGGTAAGATCAGTATGGCATTGTATTTCACAACAATGCACATCATTATTGATGTACTACTCTTGGATTCTTTATTCAGGTGCAGGTAACCAAGGCTGAGAAGACAAATGAGTCAGGGTGCAGATAAAGACACGCATGATGTAGTTCACACTTCACACTGTTCTCTACACACTAGCTCAACACGAGCTACCCTCTTCTCTCAATCCAGCTAATAATCATCCCAATCACTCCAGTGGATGCATTTTTGTGATCCACAAATAACAATGACAACTTGTGAGACATCAATGCATAAAAAGTAACCAAGGATTTATAAATACATCGCTTGGAGTTTGCATTATACTTGTATATCAGTGCCATAATGTGAGCAAGATAGTATCTAATTATTATGCAAGTATGTCCAAAGCCTGAAGGGTCATATGAATCACTGAATGTTCCACCAACTGATAATTATAAGAAACTGGATTCAGACTATACTGTGCTTAAAGCCTGGACAAAATTCCTCATTGCTTTTCAGAGTTGTGTCATGTGGACACTCCTCAATGAATTGTTGAGGAGAACTCTGCAGCCCATGTCCTCTCCCATACCAGGCTCTGTAACCCTATCACCCCCATCCTCACCCGACTCTGGCTTCCCATCACACAGAGGATACAGTTCAAGATTCTGGTCCTCACTTTCAAAGCCCTCCATGGTCTTGCTCCCCACTAGCTCTGCGACCTCCAAACCCCTTACCATCCTGCCCGCTCCCTCCGTTTAGCGGCGCTGACCTGATTCATGTCCCCTGCCTCTTCTGCCCACCATTGGTGGGTGGGCCTTCAGCCCCTACCCTCTGGAACTTCATCCCACAGTCCCTCCACCTCGTCGACTCCCTTGCCTCCTTCAAAACTCATCTCAAGAACCTCCTCT
The DNA here is from genome assembly GCF_018977255.1 of Callorhinchus milii. Taxonomy (NCBI): domain Eukaryota; kingdom Metazoa; phylum Chordata; class Chondrichthyes; order Chimaeriformes; family Callorhinchidae; genus Callorhinchus; species Callorhinchus milii. The sequence continues at coordinate 33,840,891 of NW_024704744.1, read as the reverse complement.
TCGACTGTGTCTTCGGTCACCCTCTTTCCCCCCTGCCCTCCACCCTCCCCAATCCCGACCCCCAGCTCAGGCCCGAAACACTGTTTGTCCAGTACCTTGGAACGTCCTCCCAGTGTGAAACGTGCTATGCAAATGTAATTTTGTTGCTGTTGCTGTTGAAACTTTTAAGAAAAAAATCTTCTTTTTGTTCTGTTTGACCACTCAAAAGCAAATTTAATCTTGGAAGTCTTACCATGCTAACTATAAGTCATTTCATCCAAAGAAAAAGTCACAACTTTAATTTGTTTTCGAAGCATTAAAACTGAAAGCGTATTAAGCTTCCTCATTCTGTGGTGCTAACACTCCCTCATGTTGGCATGTAATAATTAGGCTACATGTGGGAGGAGATGAAGTGAACAGAAATAAATTCTCCACTTAACATCAGGCTTAAGACCAGATTCAGAACTAGCTTGGGCTGCACCAACATTTCCTGTATGATTCTGCACATGATAATCCTTGCATCTGATATAGCGCCTGATCACATGGTTGAGACAGAATATATTGTAAAGTGGTTTGACCATATATTTAGTGGATGAAACGATGAAAACATTTCTCCGTGCTTTATCTTATGGGCTGTGACATTTCAAAATGAACCTGATAGTGGAGTTCAAAAAGCTGTTCCTTGGGAATGAGATAGGGTTACTGGCAGCTCACTGCTGAAAAACGTTCCTCATGGCAGAAACTGTGTCACCAGCAGGAAACTCCATGAATGTCATTCATGAGACTTTGGTTCTGAGACAATCTTAGCTTCAAGTCAAGGTCTCTGAAGACCTGTTATATTGCTGGGGGATTGGGGGAGGGGAGTAAGGACCTCAAAATTAGCTGCTAACTCGCCAATCAGTGCAAAAAATCTACTACCTTTGTATTACACTGTCATAAAACTTTCCACACTAAAACAGCCATGACTTCCCAAGTCTCTCGTCGAAACTGTAAACCCTCAGCCATACGACACTCTGGTCAACTATGCTGCACCTATATGTTGCTTTTATATTCTTCCTAAAAAAGGATTTGGAAAACTATGAGATGCTATTTTCTATTTTATTAAATCAGCTTAATTTTATTAGGTTTAGCTTACAAAATGCATACCTTATCTGCCTCTGTAACCTTCTCAGTTTCACCTCTGTTTACTGTGAGCCATCTGAATATGCCTCCTCTCAGTGATGTTTCCCAGCCCCCCAGTCCCCCCAGTCTCCTAGTCCCAGACTGCTGACAAAAATACATTTTTAAAAATATTTTTGCTGCAGGGTAATATCTGTTTTCCACTCGGCTCCATTCTGTAGAGCAAAGTTAAAGCAAATGGAAAACTGGATATGATCTAAAGCACACAAGAGATATGGAAGGTGGCTGAGCTCGTTTCAAATTTGGCACTGAAACTTTAACATATGACTACAATCCCAAAGGTTAACACAAGGAGTTAACAGCAATGGGCTTCTTCGCCATTTGCTTTAGGGTTTTGTTTTGTGTTCTATCCATTTTTAAATAAAATTGCAGATAAAAGAAATTGCATTGTCCTACTAGTCAGGGAATCAGCAGGGCCAGTCAACAGTCGTGTGCAGGGAGCATTGAACATATTGGAGGGGGGTCACATTCGCAGCTGACAGAAGACTTTATTACCAGCTCAGTGTTTACTGTTTAATTATAGAAAACATGATTTTTTTCTGTAAACAAGTAACTCCTCATGTAATTGAGTCATCCATCAATGAACAAATGGGAATCACTGAGACATAATTTCTTTCTTCACCTGCATTTGTTGGGATAGTTACCAAAGGGAGCAATTGGGCCAACTGCTTATGGTGACATTGTAAAGAAGTGTTGAGCTTTAGCCCGCCGACAAGCTGGAATCCACAATGAGGCGAATATTGCAGTGACGGTTTATCACTGGTGATACTTGTTACACTGTATTCTGAATATTCTGTACATTCTGAACATCAACCCTCACCCCCACTCTACACTCAACTCGTTTAAAATAGTCTCACCAAAGCAGGTTGCGGCAGCCTTTGTGCTGGCTGAAGGTGCCTTTGGAATACACTGTCACTTGGTTGGGGTAGACGATTTAACTTTAAAAGCTATCGGGTGGGAAATCTTCAAAATCTGACAATTGTCACTCGTGGTAATTATCAAACCACATGACGCATTTTTAATAAGGCAAAATCATCATTTGCGTTTACATTGTGACTTTCATATCAGGAGATACAGCAACAATTTATATTGCGCTCTCACACAGAGCGCATGGCAGAGCATGACTGAGCAGGGAGGAGGGGGAGGTGACTATAAATGTCTCAAAGTGCTTCACAGGATTTACTGCAATATGAAGTGTATAACAACAACAACAAATTACATTCATATAGTTCCTTTCACATCAGGAGGATATCCCAAAATGCTGGCCAGTCAGGGATCTGCACCCAAGCTGGTTGTTGGCATCAGGAAGGGAGGAGGGCGGGGAGGGGTAAGAAGTTGACCAAAGGCACGGTCGAAGAGGAAGATCTTGAGATAGGTCTTGAAGGAGGCAAGGGAAGGGATGAGGCGGAGGGTGTATGGGTTGAAGGCCTGCCCGCCAATGGTAGGGTTGGCAAGGTGGGGTACTTGAAGCAGCTCGGATCCTGCTGAGTGTAGAGAGCGAACAGGTTGGTAGGTGTTTAGGAGGTCACGAAGGTATGGAGGAACTGCCAGAGAATCACAAAAGATCTTCCATATATATAACCGTTTAAAACATGTCCTTTAATATGAATTATGGAATAAATCGTCACCTCCTGGAATGAAAATGATANTTTTTCAGNTTTTTTTAAAGTTAGCAAAGCTGATTTAGCAGCAGAGAGTTGAGTTTGAGTTGAGTTTGCAAAATGTTAAATTGCCTATTGTTATAAACTGCATAATGTTATATTGGTAGCTGGCTAGTCCTGGTCATGCTTGTATGGTTTGTACACACTTGAGGTTGTGTATTGTTATTGCTGTGTAATGTCATAATTTGTCAAATAGGTGGAATTAGGCAGAATTTATGGTCTACAGTGAGATAAACGTACTGGCAGAAAGAAGCATAGACACCACTTGGGCACCTCTCTTCTTCAGGCTAAAAGCATTAGGAGATCTACCAAACTGACAGTTCAGTGTCAAAACTCTCACCAGCGGAAAGTAAAATCCTAGAGCTTCTAGAGTTTTCCAGCTGATTGGAATGAGAAGTCGTATTTTGTGAATAGTTTTTAATTTTGTTTTAAATAATAAGTGGGATAGCGGAAGCAAGCATTGCCTGCCTCAAGCCCAGTAAACGAAAGCAGTGTGGAGCAATTTGCATGGACAAGAAGCCAATCTGCATCTCATTGCTAATCTCCTTGCAAAGCACTTAACAATAACAATAAACCTAAATTTGGATAAATCCACATGTAAAGGTTAACTTCTGATTGTTGTGAATGAATAGCTTAAATTGGCTGGAATAGGTGCCTAAGAAACAGATTAGCTGTTAGTAAAAACTCTAAATAGATTCAAGTATTTATATCTTTAATGCAAGCAATTACGTTTGTTTCTGAGAATCAAGGATTCACAAATGTAGTAAAACCAAAACTTACTTCAATAAATAAATTTTGCCCTGGTTAATTACTACTAACTGATATATGCTCTATCTTGAAGTCTATGCTTAATCCAAGCCTACGTATAACATTTTGCTTTACTTAATGACAACTGTGCATTTTTCACTCCTTTCAGCCTATTCTCTATGGCTGAGCTTTTCAGCACCTATTCTCTGTTCTCTGGAATGCTCTGCCAAACTGCATTTGCTTTACCTTATGTCCTTGTCTTTAAATCCCTTGTAAAAACCTATCTTTTTGACTGTGCCTTTGATTGAAACCCTTGAAACTCAATCTCTTTTCCTCTCTACTTTGTGATCTCCCCGTCTTTGTAAAATGCTTTAAATGTTCATCACAAGGGAAAGTTGCTGTATAAATTGTATAAACTGCAGACTATTGGTGAGGCTTTTTGGAGTGATTCTCTGGTTATCATGAAAATTGTAAAATTTAGACAAATTGGAGAATGATTCTGTTCATATTTAAATGTAAATAAAAATTTGAAACTTTCCTCCCATTCTGGGTCAGTGGGGGGGGGTCCCACATTAATTATCAAGACTAGTAATCTTTGTTATAATAGTGAATAATCTTAATTCTAGCTTTGACTACAATCCCTCATCAAATCGTTAAAATGTGTCAACTCCCAGAGTAGCATCTCAGAGCGCTTAACAGTGGCGAAACCCGGGAGGAGGGTGGGTGGGGGGTGAGAGGTGACTGTAAGTATGGTCGAAAAGGAGGGTTTTCAGGCGGGACTCGAAAAAGTGGAGAGAGAGGGCAAAACGGAGGGTTTGAGGGATAATGTACTCAAAACACTTTACGCTGAAGTGTAGAGACTGTATATTCTGTAGGCAAAGATGACAGACAGCAATATCTCACAAACAGCCATGAAGTGAATGACCAATTGTATCTGGGGAATTTTTGGTCAGGACACTGGTCGAAACTCTTTTCAAATAGTGCCATGGGATCTTTAACATTCTCCTGAGCAGGTAGACAGGACCTTGGTTTACCTTCTCATCCAAAGGACGGCACCTCTGACATTTGGAACTGCACGAGAGTGTCAGATAGACTTTGGGCTCAAAATGGGATTTCCCCATTATAAATCAAGTTGTTGTTGTAGTTATAAATGTATATTGAAAAGATCACTAGTGAGTGTTAAGAGATTGGCCTGTGATTTAGAACTGTGGGGGAAAGTAACCCACTAGATTTAAAATACAACATGTGTTTCAATATGTTTTCAAATGCTTACAATTCCAGTGAACATGCTTCTATGCATAAAATAAGAGCATCGCAGGAAAAAATCAATTCAATTAAACTGCAATTGTGGCCAATTGGGTGTGCAAGAGTGAACTTCAGTTTAAAATTGAAAACGATATAAACTGCCAGAAATTAATGTATGGATCCAAATCCACAGATGTCTTTCCAACCACTCCTTTTGTACCACTTTATTGGTGTGAATTGTTGGATCTTGAACATTTCTTATGCATGTTTCTTATATTTTTTAGATAAACGTGTGTGTGTGTGAAGGGGGGCTTGGTAGGGGGTTGGAATATGGGCTGATTTAAATTCCTAGTACAAGCAGTGATGTGGAAATTGAAGATAGTGTGGAGAACAGTTTTAATTCCAACAGCACTGAATGCTTTCATCTGTCCATGGATCAGTCAGACAGACTCATTTTCAGTCACATTACTGCTGAGGCCTGCCATCCAAACAATTGAGGCCATTGAAAATAGCAAGGTACAACTGTCATCAACTTCCACAGGAGGCAAAGAGCCTGAGTGCAGACTTCTGCTCTAAACTGAGGTGTCACATTAACACAGTATGCTCATGGGAAGGGAAGGAAGGCCACGTAGACATGATTTAGGGGAAAACACCTAATATTGTTTCACTAAGTTAAGGAGTTATGGCGTCCGTATATTTAATTCTCCATGTGGGTGTGTTCATTTTGATAGGTATGATCAACCCCTGTCAACAATTAAGTTATTTATGTGGGAACTCCCTATTTTAACATTGTTTTTTTTACCCATGTTTTACTCTTCCATACCTAAGAGCGCAGGTTTGTGAGGTGGCTTCAGGCCACCATCAAAGCTGTTTCTTGCCTTAGCACCAGGAGGCAACTCCCCATGGGGAAGTGCCACTCGTCAGCATGGCAGAGAATAGAAGATATAATACAATACAAAATTACATTTGTATAGCGCCTTTCATGTCAGGAGGATGTCCCAAGATGGCTCTGTCGGGCAGAAAGATGCTGTAAATTGAAACTATTGACTAAATGTTTTGTGTAATAATTTATAACAATGCAAATCTGTAAAAGCTCAGTAACTAGAAATCAAAAGGTGACAACTAAGGATGTAGGTGACATGCACATGTAGGACTCTCAGTCTGGTTTGGGTATTTGTTATGCACAGTGATGGGTTTCCACATGTGTCAGACACCTGGCTGACCAAAACCTGAGGACTGATGATTGAACAGCGAAACAACCCTGTCGCAGAGCAACTCTGGCATTTTTTAATTAAGTTGTCCATAAATGTTCTTGTAAAAAATCAGTGCAAGGAACTCCAGTAAATTCTGCAAACGGGAACTGGTGGCAAGAGGAAGCTGAAGGAATCTGAGTGATCTGAGAGTGACAACACATCTCACTGCCAACTGGCACATTCATGCTCTGATCAGTTTAGCTTTCCCTCACTTCTGCAACGTTACCCACCTCCGACACTACCACTCTCTTTAAACCAATGAGACCCTTATCCATGCATTCATCATGTCCAGCTATGTGGTTTTAGCTGGTTAGACTCTGGCAGTACTGCCAATGCACACTCTGGGGTTCCCAAGCCTGGGTTCTTGTCAACTTGCACATAATACTTTCCGGAATTAGGTAAGCAGGATGTGTCCCTCCAGAGAGAGAGTGCGCATTACATTCCAACAATCTATCTCTGGGAATTCCATGTGTAGGTGGGATGCATGGAATTCTCAGCTTAGTTTGGATATTCTTAAGTATGGTGATGGGTTTCAGCATGTGTCTGACACCCGGCCGCCAAAAAAAATCATGTCCAGGCTGGACTATACCAATTCTGCTCACCGGACTTCCAAACTGTTCCCTCCACAAGCTGCAGTCCTTCCTAACTCTGCAAAAATGATGTCCTCTCCTACACTAGGCTCCATGAACCTGTCACCTTCACTCTTGCTCCATTGGCTCCCCGTCCCCCAGACGATCAAGTTCAAGATTATTGTCCTCATTTTTAAATCGCTCTGTGGACTTGCTTCACAATCCTTGCCCTGCTCCCCACATCTTCGGTAGTTGGGCTTTCAGTCTATCTGCCCTCACTCTCTGGATACCCAATCCCCATGCCTTGCCTCTTCCCTTGCCTCCTTCAAGGTCTGTCTCAAAACCTTCTTCTTTGATCATGCTTTTGGTCACCTTCCTAGCCCCTTGGCCTCTTGAATCTCTCTTGAATGCAACCTCCAGCTTGGGTGCAAACCCTTGACTGTCCAGCACCTTACGAAGTCTTCCTGATGTGAAATGCGCTATGTAAATGCAATTTGTTGTTGTTGTTGATGAGCAATGAGACATTAGCAGCAGGTTAATAAACGGTGTGAGCCACTGCCACTCAGAGGTGACTGAATTGATTAAAGTGCTCGTAAAAATCCCAAGTCATGAATCACGGTTGGGAGTCACTGCGAAGAAAAGTGACTGCATGGCTGGCATTTATTATAACTTATTGGCAAAGTACTGTGGACCCACAGGTAATAGTACTAAGGTTTGTGATTTCTCTCTCTGCCTGCACACACTGCTAACCTTGTCCATTACCTTTTATGCAAACCCATTTGAGGTGTCACTGTGATGAAGAATCGTTTCCTGTCTTTAGCTACAGTACATGAAAAATTGCTGGCAGGATATTAAACCTAATCAATGGATATTAAGGTAAAACATTAAAAGAAAAATCAAAGTCTGAAATAAAAGCATTAAATCGACAGTCAAACAGGATCCACAAAGATTTACATCGGTTGTACAGCACGGAAACAAGCTAATCGGCCCAACTAGTCTGAAAACCTTCATCTTTGACCATGCTTTAGATCATCTTCCTTCCTCTACCTCCTTGGCCCCCACCCCTCTCGATTCCAACCCCCTGCTTGGGTGCAAACCCTTGACACTCCAACGCCTTGGTACGTCCTCCTGACGTGAAAGGCGCTATATAAATGCAATTTGCTGTTGTTGAGCAATGAGGCTTTAGATGAAGGTTAATAAACTGCACGACACAAGTCTTCACCTACTCTTATTCTCTTGTATATCCTTCTATTCCCCTCTCCCTTATGTGAAGGTTTAGCTCCCTCTCAGAGAGATAGAGGCTATTTTCAGCTCTTTTGAAGGCTTACAGCTGAACATTATGCCTGTATCGGGGGCTGGTTGACCTGCTGTGGATTTCTAGACGTTTATTTCAAAACAAAAAGTTACTGATCTCCAATACTGAATCATTCTGTTGAATGTATCATCAAACTGTTCTTTCCTAGGAATGGGGAAGATGAATTTGTGCACTGCTAAGGAATTCTTCCTTTGAGCTTGAAATTTTCTTATTGGAAAAAAAAGTTTGTGCCTACGGTCACCTCCCCCCCTTCCCCGATAGTGCTCCGCCACTGTCAAGTGCTCTGTGTGAAGGGCGCTCTATAAATGTAAGTTGCTGTTGGTGAAATGTCAACTTTTGTGGTGGCCTCACGCGTAAAGATCCTACACTAACTCATACAAGTCAGGAAACTGCAACCTCCAAACCCAGTGCGTACAGCTTTGGCTGGTGTCAGCTACAACAACAACAACGTGCATATATATAGTGTCCTTCACATTGAGTAGCGTCCCGGAGAGCTTGCATTAACTAGGCAGCAGAAGGAGTGCTACAGTTGGACTGTGTTCCTATAATGTAAAAAGGATATTTATTTTTAACACAGCTGTTCGTTTTGACACAATGATTTAGTTTATGGATAGAGTTGCACATCTGTCTCAAAAAAACGTCTGAACAGAATTTGTGCCGTTGAATGTAATACATGCTGTCCATTGTGCTTGAGAGGAAGTTCTTTATTAACTTAACATTCTGATCACTAAAAATAGCAATCTTTTTTATGATACATTTATCATGAAATATCCCTTTACATAGCTGTTTTGAAAAGATAGGTATTTTTAGCAGCTAATATTTTCCAAAAATTGGGCCCAAAAGCTCTCCAAAGTTTAGGTGATCAGAAATGGGTCATTTCAATCTTGTAATCTCAAACTACAGTGTCCAAGAGTTCAAGATGCTGTACTTAGCTTCAGAGCTGAACTTTTCTACCACTGCCAAGTACCATTTGTTGTGAGATTATGGCTTGGTTTAGAACCAGCGAGTATTGCTCTGTCAATGCTGCCCTCTGCCAGCCAATACCAATCTTGGATAGGAAAACAGGGCTAAGTGTTGAGGTCATTGACTAGAAAGAACAAAGTGCACTATACTGAAAACTGACCTTTGTTGTAAAACCACTGATACCTTTGAGACAGATGTCAGAAGAATTCCTTATTGAGCAGGCAGATGTCCTTGACATTAACTGACATATATTGCAGCTTTAAGGTGTCCTCTGTCACTCTCACTTTCAATGTAACTACAATCTAAATCCATGTTATCAAAGATATCACATAAAAGAGAGAAGTTGAAAGATTTTCTTTTACACCAGAGAATCATAAGATGTGAAATGCCTTTACCTAAACTGTGGGTGAGGCAGAAGAAATTAGGTAAATGTAAGAAAAGGAGGAATGCATGGGGAAAAAGCAGGGTAATGGGACTAAATGGATATCTCTTTCAGAGCACAATGGGCCAAATGGCCTCCTTCTGTACTGTAAATGTCGCCCACAAATATATGGTCAATTCACTTCACAGCATCTTCTGTGAAGTGCTTTGAGATGTCTAGAAGACGTGAAAAGCGCCATATCAAATGTAAGGATTATTTATTATTATTACATTTCTATGGTTCTGTGGTTCTGCACCAGCTGTAAGCCATTTATAATACTGATCAGAAGTGAAATGGGAGAACCAATGAGAAAGTGGTGGGAGGCAAGTTAAAAAAGATACCTTTACATTTGATCTGACGTCTTTCACGCCAGGAAGTCATCTCAAAAGCATGCAGTGTTTACTGAAAATATATATTTTTTTGTAGATGAAAGTGACAGCCAATTTGCGCACAGCAACGTCTCACAAACGATACTTCCAAGCAATGGCAATAAAAGTTTTAGTATACAAAAATTCACATAATAAAACATTTATGCATTCATTTATTTCAAGTTACGTTTGATAAGAAATAGCACAGCAGGATTGAGCTTATTTGTGCCATCAACTGATCAGACAAGGTAGCCCATTCATACAAAACAGATTTCCGTTTATTAACCTGCATAAAAATGTGAAAGATAATTGTAGCCAGTGGGTTATGAACATTTACGACTCTTGAAACCCATTTAGTCTTTTTGTACTCATGCTACAAAAAGGCCCTAAAAAATAAAAGACACAGAGGACACAGCCACCTCAGCAAATAGTCTAATTTCAGAGAATCCACTAATGACTGCTCCAATACAAATCAAACCACCTCTCACCAGACTCGTTTCTCCTCTGTTTTATTGCAGTTGACTTTTTTAAAAAAAGTCTGAATAAAATGGACATTACCATTTTTTCACGTAAGTTGATGAGACCAAGGCTGTGTAAATCGGCTTAGTGGGACTTTGTAATTGGGTTTGGAGCTGGTCATGTGCATATTTGCTACACAGAGTGAATTAGAAACCCCAAAGGTGAAGCAGCTTCACATAAAAATTTACCAGGGCATTCCAAAACAGCTTAATCTCTGAAATTAATGCAATTTAGGATGTTGTTTTTCCCAATGATTACAGTAATTTTCTGTAGTATCAATTAAAACTGAGTCATCTGTGTGAATGGAATTTTCTGTAAATATTATCTGGACTGTTTGTTGCCAAGGATGTTGTCAAACCACTGAGAAGAGGTCATAAAGAACTAATAGTGTCTGACTCCTGAAGCGAATCCATTACTGACGCAGCGAGAGCGAGAGCAGGGTGGGGAAGAGCCAAGATCAAGCATGAGTGGCATCATAATGATTTTTGAAAAGCTTTTTTAGAAAGCCAATATTATTTTACATGTGCTTTTAATGGTCACAGGAGCTAAGTGCCGCATGCTTTGGCTTTGAGAGAGTGGAATGAAAATATATTCTTAAGTGCATTCTGTTCTTTAAATAATGCCAACAATAATAAGAGAACAATACAAAAAATTGCTGGTAAAAACCTTTAAACTTAGATCTAGGACTGAACACCTCCGGATACTCCTACAGGCCTATCACATTTCAAACAGCAGTCGTGTATTATTTACAGGGCAACTTTGGTATATTGCTGTCCTTTGGGTCCAGTTTCTCAGAGGCTGTGTAGCAGTGAAGTGATACAGATCATAATACAGCATATGAAAGCGACGATGACTAGGTAACCTGCACTTGGCCAATTTTTAGCATGAGAAGTTGGCCAGTCAGCCCTAGAAGCCGGTTCCATAGGATACCAGCATCATAAGCAAGGCAGCACCATTCAAGCGGCAATTATAATTGGGCTGCCAGTACTTAACAAGAGGCTTAAGACTTTCATTCCTGGTGGCTGGAGCAGCATTTTAATGTTTAATTTTATTTTAAAAATTAATAAATGCCAATAAAATCTGATAAAGCAGCTTTAAAATGTTACTGCCAGAAGTGAGATTGTATAATAATATAATTCTTGGATTTTGATATAGCACCTTATAACAATAATAATCCTTGCATTTGATATAGCGCCTTATCAAGTCTTCGAGACGTCTCAAAGCGCTTCACAGAATATACTGTAAAGTGAATTGACTGTATATTTTGTGGGTGAATTTGTGGGAGATTAAAAGCCTTTTGTGATACTAAGTTCCTTTTTTTCTCATCAGATCTTGCAGATGTGCTTGAATCATTGCCAGGGATCTCTGACCACACAGTGGTCACTGTGGGCTCATTACTGTTAGAGGCTGTTAGACAAAACTAGCACCATGTGTCCTGTTGGCTCATCATGCTGAAGACATGGCCAGATCTCTTAAGTCTCAAGGATGAGGGCTCATCAGCTAACAATGAGGTCTGGCTCTCCTCCTTCTCCCATAGAAAAATGCTGCATTGTGACGTTTCTTCACTCAGAGGCTGTGAAAATATTGTCTTAGGAGGCTGAGGTGCAGATTGGGATGTTTAAGAGGGATATAGAAAGATATTTAGGGAGTAAGGATATTAAATGAATTGGAGTAAAAGGCATGATATAATAAAATGGTGGAACAAGTTCAATGAGCTGAGAGACCTTCCGTTACTATGTTATTTATTGTTCTTGATGCTCTTTCCTGATCATAACTCAAAACGTGTTTGTCGTCATACAAAAATGCTATACTACATGCAAGAATTATAACAACAACAACTCACACTTATATGGTGCCCTCCACGCAGGGTAGTGTCTCAGAGTGCTTAACAGTGGCAGAACCTGACTTATTATAACCCATTACCTGAGGCAATATAAGCTAGATAGTACAATCTTAAAGAGGGTGAAGAACAGAGAGACCCAGGAGTTCATATAAGTAAATCTTTGAAGGCGGCAGGACAGGTCGATAAAGCTGTTAAAGAAAGCGTAAGGGATACTAGGCTTCATAAATAGGGGGCATAGAATACAAAAGTCAGGAAGTTACAATGAACCTTTATAAAACACTGGTTAGGCCTCAGCTCGAGTACTGTGTTCAGTTCTAGACACCACACTTTAGGAAGGATGTCAAGACTTTGGAGAGGGTGCAATTTACCAGGAATGAAGGACTTCAGTTATTAGGAGAGGCTAGAGAAGCTAGGATTGCTATCCTTGGAGCAGAGAAGGTTAAGAGGAGACTTAATAGAAGTTTTCAAAATTATTAGGGGATTCGATAGGGTGAACAAGGAGAAACTATTTCAATTGGCGGATGGATCGGTAACCTGAGGACACCGATCTAAAATAGTTGTTAAAAGAAACAGAGGGGAGGTGAGGAGAATTTTTTTAAACAGCGAGTTGTTCGAATCTGGAATGCATTGCCTGAAAGGGTGGTGGAAGCCGATTTGATAACAACTTTTAAGAGAAAAGTGGATCATTATTTTGGGAGGACAAGTTTGCACGGCTATGGGGCGAGAGTGGGGGAGTGGGATTGATTTGGATAGATCTTTTCAAAGAGCCGGCACAGACACGATGGGCCGAATGGCCTCCTTCTGTGCTGTATAATTCTATGATTCTATGATAATTATTCTCACTTACTTCAGGGTTGCATTTTTCAAGCACTTCCTTTGCACTAAATTGCTGCAAGAGTTCTTCCTTTGAGGTCTTTCTGACAGCTTTAATCGGCTTAATTAGCCTTTTATACTACTTTTTCACCACACACTTTTACTCCAATTTCTGAGAAGCAATGCTTAGAGTTGAACTAAACACAGGCTCGGTTCATAGGCACGATATCCTGGCATCCACCCATGTCCTCACATCTACATTTTCACTAAAAGAGCAAACACACAGTCATGGGGCCGTTGATTAAATGCTAGAATAGGTTGGTGAAACGTACATCTTAAACCAATCAAAGTCCATTGGTGATAAACCACCAGCTCGAAGAGTTGATAAATATGTAATTCCATTTCTTGGATATGTGGTTCGGTTCCTTAATGGGTAAATTCAACGAGCCATCTGCGGAGCAATTTATTTGCAAACTTATAAAAACGCTTTTTCATTATTCACTGGTGAGCTTCAGTAAAAGTGCAGAAGTTTGATTTCAAACATTGCAATTGTTTGTGTGCCATGTCTCATGTGCTTAACTTGTATAGGATGTGCACTGCAGCTTTGGGAGGCTCAGAGATGTGGGGTTGATGGGTTGATGACCCTAATGTACCTATTTGACATACAGCCCCTCAAGTGTTTGCTTGTGGATTGAGAAGCTTTCCCTTCATATACACTTGCTTGAAAGCAGTTAACCTTTGTCATTTCAGTTGATTGGTTGTTCATGCACAAATGGTTAAAGCTTTAAACATACAGATTAATGCTGGCCCGGCTTTGTGTTTGGACTAACTGAAGATTGATTGATTCATTACACTTGATAAATACAGAATGAAAAGCAGCCACCTCTGATATGACCTTATTTTGAAACTGCCTGCTGCAAGGAGCAACACTTTTTCCTATGCCACTATGGATGATTGCTTTTCTGTGTGATTACTGATTTGTTTTATGCTTCAGTCTCTAATACGTACCCTGACTTATCATCTCAGCATGCATACTATCTCAACTCATGCGAATACACATCAATATAGCTTATTTTGATAAGAAAAAATGCATAAGATTATCATAAAAGGTGCAAGAGGAACGTTATGCAAGAGTAATCTTAACAGTAATGTTATACTTGTACATGTTATAACTACAGGTTATAATTGTGCTGAATATCTCACTGGCATATCTTTTACGCTGGAATCATACTTCGTTTCTGGTGCCAGGAAGGTGCCATTTTTAGTGCAGAACCGATGGCAAAAGTGTTGAATACAAATCACAAAGCAATGCTGCCACTTTGGTCTCGCACCGGTATCACAGTGTATTCTTTAAGTATAAACCCAGCTGATATAATACACTCTGCTGCCATATGCACACATTTCTATATCAAAGAAGCGCCTTACGATGTCTTATCAAAGTAAGTCAGGAGGGAGTTACTGAGGTACTTATTGAACAGTAACAAATTGAAGGCATAATGCTTTCAATATGATAATTATCAATGTGAAACACCATCGATTTTATCCCATGGTAGCAAATACAAAAACACTTGAATTTATATAATGCCCATCATGTAGCATCTCGGAGTGCTGATCCAGAGTGGGGAGGAGGGAGAAAGAAGAGTTAGAGATGTTGACCAAAATAAAGTACGTGAGTACTTCATGCTGTAGCATGTTGTTACTTTTAAGCCCTGACTGCTTGAGTCCACCAGACATGACGAGGAGATGGGAGATGTCAGTTGTGCCAATTAACTCTGGCCTAAAGGAGTAAAAGCAACACTGCAAGTTTCACACAAATCCCCATTCCTCATTTATGCTCATTCAAGAGTTCCTTTATTGTGAATTGTTGCTTGTAAAACCTACCATATAGCTGCTCATGATTCACGTACAACAGACAGTTCTGACTTTCCGTTCAGGATGTTGATTTACCAGTTTAAAGAGGTGAATAACTTTACATAGTAATCCTTGCATTTGGTGTAGCGACTGTTCATATTGGGAGGATGCCTCAAAACGCTGCCCAGGATTTACTGGGAACTGTAGTGATTGTGTATTTGAATTGTATAACTTTGCCCTGGAACTATGGAAACTATTCTGTGCCAAAATTGCTTTCTATTCGACCAAACCTAATCGTAGAAGCATCTAAAGTTTGCATCACAGAAGGAGTCCATTCATCCCACTGTGTCTCTGTTTGCTCTAACTACCCCACTGGAGCTAAATACTCTTATCCCAATCATCTGGTCTTCCCCAAATACTTTTCAATGATATTTTTCCTCAAATGAAAATGAGCAGTGTGGAGATCTGTATCAGCCAATTATTCATAGAAGTCATAATGTAAAGGCTCTAAGAAACTGATGTTATCTTTTTATATTAAATATAAACTTTATGTTAACCACTGTTATTTTTGCTAAATTGCCCTGCTGGTGTCCTCTAAATAAAGCCGACTCACAGTTTATGAATGAATAAAATGAAATGGATATTTTTAATATTTTATTGTTCCAAGAGACATGCAGGAAATTGTTTCATCCAAAGGATTTGCAGGTAAAACGCCCTGAAAATGTATTTTTAATGTATCGCACAAAATGGGATAAAGTATTAAAACAGAGATACCTCCCAAGGAGAAATAATCCCAGATGAGTTTGCCAGTGGAGGGATGTAAAAATAAACATAATCTGTCATTTTTGTAGAAGGCAAAGCAAAAGATAGGGCAGCAATCCTCCCTCTGCAATGGATGATTCAGGATTGTTATCAGTCATGCTCAAGAGTAGTATTTGCATACAGATTTAAAATGTTTTGAGTTGGAAAGAAAGAGTGATTGCTAAAAAGGGAGCAAGAGAGAAGGAAATAAATGATAGGGCTGAGAAGTCAAGAGACTTAAATGAGGACCACTGTCTGCACCACCAGTTTGATTAATGGTGGCCCAGCTCAGGGCTCCGAAC
The DNA here is from genome assembly GCF_018977255.1 of Callorhinchus milii. Classification (NCBI taxonomy): domain Eukaryota; kingdom Metazoa; phylum Chordata; class Chondrichthyes; order Chimaeriformes; family Callorhinchidae; genus Callorhinchus; species Callorhinchus milii. Next base: position 33,825,062 of record NW_024704744.1, on the reverse strand, counting down.
ATTAGTTATCCTTAAATAAATCTATCAAATTACAAAAATAATAAACAACAATTATATTCACCCGTGTGTGATGCCCCGGAGAGCGCAGACTACTTAATTTGCAGTGATAAATAGAACATTGCACCATTGATAGGGCATTATGGGAGTTCTTTCAACTCATGCAATAGAACATTGTAAGTGCTTTGCACCTTTGGGGTCTTAAGATTTATGGCCTAGATCTTGCTCAATCATGAAGGAATTCCCCTAATGCACAATTGTCACTGTTTTAATGCTGATGGGGAAGGTACCGCTGATAATTTTTCTTTGAAATTGTGTTTCACTAACAATGATGGGCACCTAAGGTTATTACGGCAAAGTATTATGCACTGCACAGTAGGCAGACCAGTGGAGTGTTTTGATACATGTTTTTATTAGACTGGTAGAATTTTCACATTGATTCTGAGTTTAAAACGGATACATATTTCGGAAAACAATTTAAAGAAAATAAAAGTTTAGCCTTGGTGTGAGGAACAAATATGGGGATGACTTTGCCTCGTTGTTGAAGCTGCCTTTCACAGCATCAATTCCTGCAGGGTGTTGATAGCAGTATTATGTTCTTTCGAGGAAGGACACGAGGGTTACTGAAAAGGTACCACAATACTGCACATTAACTGTACCCCTGAATTCAGCTGGTAATTATCCGTAGATGGTGCTTGTTATTATCTCTGCAAATGCATTTTATTGACACAGGTCCTTTTATGTAGCTGTAATTTGAAGACTATGTGAGGAGGAAACTTTTAAACAATGCTCATCAACAGCAAAAACCTAACAATAATTAGATAATTATTTGGGGAGGACAAGTTTGCAGGGCTATCGGGAGAGGGCAGGGGAGTGGGATTGAATTGGATAGCTCTTTTCAAAGAGCTGGCACCGACACGATGGGCCGAATGGCCTCCTTCTGCCTGTATAATTCTATGATTCTAGGATTCTATGAACAGCAAAAACCTTTATTGAGAGTGAATAAAAATCTTCTTAAAAACACACAGTAGCAAACATGGAAAATCACATAAAGACAGAAAGGGAATGAGAGAGAGAGATGTGCAGTCTTATAAATTTTGAATGTAAAGATGTTGGAATTTTGTAGTAAGTTAGCAGACAAGTTGATCCTCATTAATAAACTTTGTACATTGGACTCCTGAATATACTCAAAATGTTTCTATGAGGAACTCTATGAGTTCATGGTACAACCATAGAAATTTACAGCACAGAAGAAGATCATTCAGCCCATCGTGTAGAGTAACTTGCTGGTGAACTGTGGAACAGGAGGTTTCATTGGCCCTAATGACCTTATATATCTCTTTAGGGAAGCGAGGGAAAGCAAGCAAGCAATAATTCAGAATGACATAAGTGTGAGTGCCTGCCTGTTGAACAAGTCACCATGGGAATAGTTTTCATTTTCAGTTGCTTGCTATTGACCTCTCTTGTTTATACCACAAGTATAAAATAAGGAATGACACAGCAATTCGTTTTCCTCCAGTGTTATTAGTCTGGGACAATGTAAACACAGGAGCTCCACTACCCTCCTCCATCCCCCATGTCTCTAGGCGATGTGTCTTTCACATCCCTCCAGCTGATTGTGTCCATCATCTAGAAACTGTTAAATTCAAGTGATGCATAAGCTATAACTTTGACTAATATTTTGACGGCTCCACTTTGACTCCACAAGTGGCTTCTCCTCCAGCCCCCGCACCATCACGCGTGGTGTTCCTCAGGGTTCTGTTCTCGGTCCTCTCCTCTTCAATCTGTGCATGCTCCCTCTTGGTGACATCATCCGCACGCATGCTTCCACATGTCCACGGATGACACCCAACTCTATCTATGTGCCTTCACCCTCGACCCCAGAATCACTGATAGCTGACAAACTGCCTGTCAGGCATCAAATCCTGGATGAGAGCCACCGTTGAATGTCATCAAGATTGAGGCTCCCCTGATTGTCTTACTCCAGCACCTCAGCACCTCAGTAAATAATTATCACATTGGGGGATACAAATTTCTGTAAATGTTTATTAAAAAAAATTGACTTCTTCACATTTTGTGGTTAGAATCTTGATAGACTCAATTGATGACTGTTATTAAAAATAATAATGTTTTGCATTTCATATAATGCCTATAATGTTGAGAACAACCCATAATGTTTCACAAAGAATTTGTAAGTGTAGTGATGATGTATTTGTAGGCAGCCAATTTGCACTCACTGATGTTCCACAAATAGCCAGCAACTGAATCATCAATTTTAACCCTATAAATGTTGACAAGACACTGGGAGAAACTCCCTGCTATCTTTGAACAGTGCCATGAGATCTTTAAATCAACCTGATCAGGCAAGCATGACCTTCTTTCCACTTCCCATCTGAAGGATGGCACCTCTGGCAATGCAGCACTCCTCAAGCACGGCATTGGAGTGGCAGCCAGGTAATGTCTGCAAGTTCTGGCAACCTTTGCAATGTCCTCATCAAACAGGGTCATGTACCATAGAAATAACTGAAATAAATAGGGAAGCTCCATGTGTAACAAATGCATCAGTGTAGAGTGTGCTCCGAGGTTGATTTTGGGAATGAAAAAGAACAGTTGGACGTGGTTGTTTACTTCATGACAAAACTATTGAAATTATCCCTAAAAAATTTTATTTTGCATTTTAGCTAATATCCCGCCTTGTATCAAATCTTCTATCTTCTAATAAAAGGATAATGTCTGCTTACGCTTCAAGAAAGATCTCAATAACCGATTGATGTAGAGACATGATTTATACCTCATTGGAAAGGTCTTGCATCTGGGAGTGACATGGGCATAATTATTTTTCGGGTATCTCCTATCGTTCATAAGTTATTCTCAGTTTTGTGTTATTCGCTGCAGTTACACCTGGTGACCACAGAGACAAAGTGGCTCTGTGGCATCCTGTGTCATAGAGCATGTATGTATGTACGCATGCACTGCAGTTACACCTGGTGGCTGCATCAGCTGACTGTGGCATTTTGGCATCCTGCGTCATAGAGCATGTATGTATGTACGCATGCACTGCAGTTACGCCTGGTGGTTGCATCGGCTGACTGTGGCATTGTGGCATCCTGCGCATAGAGCATGTATGTACGCATGCACTGCAGTTACACCTGGTGGCTGCATCGGCTGACTGTGGCATTGTGGCATCCTGCGTCATAGAGCATGTACGTAGCCAAGCAAAGTAAAGAACGCAGACAAAGCTAACCCGCAGCAACAACAAAAGAAATTACATTGCCAAGTCCTCCCATTTATTCCTCCCAAAAGAAAGTCCTTCCACAGGAGTCCTCCCAGATGAGCATAGATAAAGATGAAATGTCTGTCTGTGTGTCGGTCTGTGTGTCAATCTACATTCCATATTGGATCCGTTGGTTGCTAGCATAGCTGCAATAGGTACAGTTCGTATTATATAAAATTGTACATATTAATAAACCTTGCATCTGGTATAATGCCTTTCACATTGTCTTTCATGTCGGGAGAACATCTGAAAGCCACTTCACAGGATTTACAGTGAAGTGCATTGTCTGTGTATTGTTAGATTAACATAGCTGTCCAACTGTGCATAACAATGTCCCAAAAACAGCATGAAACGAATTACCATGTTTTTTTTATTTGGGGATTGTTGGCCAGACACGGTGAGAAACTTCCTTTTCTTTCCATAAACCATTGGGAGAAACAACAGCAAAAATTTTCATTTATATTGCACCCTTCACACAGGGTGGCATCTCAGAGCACTGTATAGTGGTTGGGTTAGATGCAGAGCAACAGGAAGAGGAAAGCGGAGTTACCATGTGTGCAGTCAGCATAAATTTAAAGGGAACTGCCTGAATGCCTGACCAGTTCTGATGAAGGGTCGTGGACCCGAAACCTTGACTCACTTTCCTTTCTCAATAGATGCTGCCTGACCTGCTGAGCGTTCCCAGCGACTTCTGTTTTTGTTACCTGACTATTATGTTAGAGTAGTTTGAGGAACCAACTGAGCTATCTAGGAGATATAATTTACCTGGATTTTCAGTTGAAATTCTCTAAAGCCTCACAAGGGTTTTAAGGAAGGTTAAAGTTCATACAATTCATTGAAAATCAGCAAGCTGTTTTGACAACTGAATTGACACCACAAGGCATGGGGTGACAATAATTTGAAAATACATCATCAGAGGCGGGAACTACTGGAATTCCATGGGGATCTGTTCTGGATTGCTGCGATTTTTAGTATTTAAAAGGGATTTGGAATAGAGGATGTTTCGTCAAATATCATTTGTTGATACCATGATATGCGGTCGGTAGTCAAGAGTTTTAAAAAGAGTTGGACCAATTAAATAGATGGGCGAAAGAATGGCAAATGGAGTTTAATGTAAATGAATAATAATAATAATAATCCTCGCATTTGATATAGCGCTTTTCACGTCGGGAGGACGTCCCAAAGCGCTTCACAGAACACACTGTAAAGAGAATTGATTGTATATTTGTGGGCGAACGTGGCAGCCAATTGCGCACAGCAATGTCCCACAAACAGTCGTAGGTTGAAAATGGCCAATTTATTATTGTTTTTGGTTTTGGAGGGATTATTATTAGGCGTGTGGAGTAAGGAAACTTGCCCAAGGTTTCGCCCTGCCTGGAATTGAACTCAGGTCTCTCACTTGCAAAGCGAGTGCTCTAACCACTGAGCTACAGGACTCCACAGTTTCTCTATGCAGGGTAATGCATAGAGAAACAGAACGAACAAAGTGTCCATTAGCACCGATGGAGAAAAAGAAGGAGCCATGGTTTAATTGAACNAAAAAATACAAAATGTCTTCTGGAAAGGAGGGGAAACATTTGTGACGAACAGCCTGAAAGCAAAACGTCTGCTCTAATCAAACTTCCGTATTGAGAACATGGCTTACGTTTTGTTAGAGGTAATTTCTCATCCCCAAAAAACCTGGAAACTGCAACAAAGGTTCAGAAAGCAAAATGCCAGCTGGAAATTCAGTTTTTGCCAGTTTTCAGTGCTTTGTGAGTTTTATTCAGCAAATTTGGTATTGAATTTGGTAGCATATTATTCATTTTTAGGTACAAAACAGAAGACAGCCACATTGGGCTTGCTCTCTACATCTCTTCTTAAATCCTTTCACTCTCACCCTCTCTTCGTTTCAAACTACATCTGAAAATGTCTTTGATTGTGCCTTTAGCAATCTCCTTCTCCCCCACCACCTACCACCCACCCACCTTCCTACTCTACTCTATAAAGCACTTTGAGACTTTTTACTATATGAAAGGCACACATAAGTACAATTATTTTGCTTTCACCATTTTTGAATCTCTCGCTCTGATCTCACTCTCTCTGCTTCAGGCACAACCAATGAATGATTTTCAAAGCATAGGCACAACAATCAATGGTGCCCAGACACTCAAGATTATTGTCTATTGCCACATCTAAAAACATTGTTATTTAATCTAAAGATTTTTCAACCTATTTCATAGTTAGTAAAACAATTTTTAAATCTAAAAGTATCTTTTTTTTGCTGTTTTGCTAAATGCAGCTTTAATCTGGCACACCATTCCTCTGGATGTCATGCACTTAACTACTCTCTCACACATTCCTGCACATGAACATGAACATTTTGCTTAAATCTTAATTCTGACTCTTCCAGCAATAGAGTAACTTGAGAATTCTGCTACTTTGAGACAATGGAGGACACAGCATTCAATGATTCATTTCCTCAGTGAGATATATAATAATCCTTACATTTAGTATAGTGCCTTATCAAGTTGTTAAGACATCTCAAAGCGCATCACAGAATATATTGTAAAGTGGATTGACTGTCTATTTCATGAATGAAATGCGGCTGCCAATTGCACAAAGCAGTGTCCCACAAACATTCGTGGATTTAGTGAACAAATTATATATTTTTAAAGGGGTTGTTACAGTGGAATAAGGGATTACAGCAGCCTTATTGAAAGAGGCACCCAAGGAAAGGCAGCACAAGTGGTACTATCACTCGTCATGTGAAAAGAGAATATCCATGGGAGATCACTGCACAGGTAATGGGGGAGCTATTGAAAATGAGGAAAAGACTGTTGATGTGGCAGGAGGCTGTGTGAAAATAAATTACAAGCCCACTGTTTTGCAACAAATTTCACTTTTTTCTGAAAGTGTACAGGAAGTTGAAAATACTGGCCACAGTGTGCTAATTGGATAACAACAGAGAATTAAACTAAAGCATTTCAGACTTTGGATGACCAACTGAACTGCTGTCAATTATTTAGATACCTGGCAACATCTTAATGATGCATACCTCCATTATGTAGCACTCTGTAGTGGAGTGATGATGTTGTAAGGAAGATTTTGCATAACTGTAGGCAGCAGCTCTGCAACATGCTCATAAACTTCAAAATAACAATGTATTGCACCGATTTATTTCCTCAGTTACATTTCAGCATGAGAGCCTTCAAAAGCATCTTTGTCAGAAGCTCCTTTCTTCTCTACCCTCATGTGAATGTAATGGTGCCCTGACACACGTTTGACTATGTCTGCGAATCACCTTTCAGGAGATTCTTTTTAGTTGAAAGACCCACATTTTCTTATTATCACTATGATTCTGTTCGGCTGGTGTTTCTTGAGCAAAGTAAAAATTCTTATATTCAGCTGGTGTTTCTTGAGCAAAGTAAAAATTCCCTTTTTTTTATTTTTTAAGTCAATTGAACTGGTGGAAACGGCACTTGAATTAACCTGGTGGAGTCCAAACTATATTCATTTTCTAATCGATTTAAATGTGAATGTAAATTGCAGAGTACAAATCACCATTTGTAGCCTCCATTTAATTGTGATTTCTTCCAATTTTCAGTAAGTGTCGGTAATAGGAGTGGGAGTGGTTGTATTAACCTTACCCTGAATTTGTAAAACACAGCTAGATGTACTCTTCAAATTGGCAAATAGTGCATATCCATTTCAAAACCTGGGGCAGGGTTTTGCAATAACTTTGAGGTTTGTTATTAAATTGAATGTTCATTAAATATCAATCAAGTATGAAAGATCCATTTTTTCAATGATTTTTGGAGATATTTTAACAATAATCTTTATGGGAATGTTTTGATTGTTAGTTATTAATATTCTGTATGGGGCACAGGCTGAGTAAAATAGAAGGGTGATTCACACCCTACATTGATGGTGCTAATGTTTATTCATTATAATTCCCTTGTAATTCTTATGATATGTTTTGTCCTGAAGAAGTGTAGCATCTTGTAAAATGGGATTGTGACAAGTTTTGAAATGGACGGAGGAATTTTAACAGGATTCTATATGAATGTTTTTTTTGGTTAGTTGTTTGTCTGACACCTATGGAATCCCATCCCCATGCTTAAATATCCAAACCAGACTGAGAGTTCTAAGTGCACAGGTCCCCACAGGGAAATGTCCCTGCAATTCCTGCAATTGGGAGTGAAAATTGTGATCTGTGTTAACAGAATCATAGTGATAATAATCTCTTAAAGAGATACCAGAAGTTTCCATTCCACTGCAATTTTCTCTGCTTCCCTCTCTCTTCCTGATTCATAATTTCTGTGGACCTGTGTTCCAATGTGACTAGCAGTTCTCTGGAACGTCACCTCAGTAGCCTCCTTCATGGGGGACTCACTAAAATATAGATTGCGTGACATAGGCTGTATTAAACCCATCAAAGGGAATTTATACTTTTCTCAAGAAACACCAGCTGAATATAACTTTCATTTAAAGAATAATTTCCTTGACTGCTCTGCAGAGTCAATTTGTACTTTCACACTACATTGTGTTCACACTGTGCGTCCTGATAACCAGCTGCCCCATTGTGCTGACTGGTGAAATAGCTCAGTGGGTCTTCAAACCTGCCCCGAACCTCTTCACTGAATCCATTTCCTCAACGTGGTCACTTCTAACTACTGTCTCCCATCTATGTCTCATGGAATAACCGTCAACAAATGACATTCAATTTATTTGCCACAACAAATCAGAAGAACCCAGGAAAGGATTATACTACTGGCGTCAAAGTTGCATGCGGGAAAAACATCAAAGTTGTGTGTTTTTCTAACTTTATTAATGGGCCGGCTGTTCAATCGACCCTTTAATAATTATTGATAAAAACAGTTCTTTCAAAGTTACTGAGGTATTTTGTGGTCAGCCCGTGAGCTTTGACAAGGCCTTGAGAGAGTGAGCATGGTGTTATTTACACCCATCACATTTCTACTGATGAGTGCAACTTTACATCTCTCCATACACCACCTCTGCCAGTATGCCTCTAGCACGGTTCATGTTATCATCTATACTGTGAAACTGGTGATAAAATCAAAATGATTTGCTGTCAAGGTATCAGACTGGTTGAGTTGGCAGCATTCTCGCCTCTGAGTCAGAAGGTTGTAGGTTCAAACCCCACATCAGGACTTTAAACGAATATAGTCTAGGCTGACAGTGTGGTGCTAGTAAAAGCACTGCATTATTAGAGGTGTTGTCCTTCAATTGAGATTTTAAAACCCAGGTCATGTCTGGCTGTTCAGGTGGAGCTTAAAGATCTCATGGGACTATTCGAAAAGAGAAGGGAGTTTTTCTTGGGTTCCTGGCCAACAATTACCCAAATAAAATTGGTCATTTACTTCATGGCTGTTTGTGGGACGTTGTTATAATAATAATCCTTGCATTTGATATAGCGCTTTTCACGTCTTCTAGACATCTCAAAGTGCTTCACAGAATATACTGTAAAGTGAATTGACTGTATATTTGTGGGCGAAATGTGGCAGCCAAGTTGCGCACAGCAGTATCCCACAAACAGTTGTAGATTGAAGTGACCAATTTATTATTTTTTTTTCTTGAGGGATTATTATTAGGCTTGTGGAGTAAGGAAACTTACCCAAGATTTCACCCTGCCGGGAACTGAACCCAGGTCTCTTGCTTGAGAGGTGAGCGCTCTAACCACTGAGCTACAAGCAATTTGCACAGGCACTGTGGTAAATGGTAAATCTCGTGAAGTGCTTTGAGGTGTCCTGACGATGCAATAAGGCATAAAATCAAATGCAACATAAAATAAAAATATGTAGTTTCAGCAAATCAATATGAGATTCATTGTTGCTTGTTTCAGGTTTACGTGGTGATTCAGTCTGTGTCAGTGAAGTGGTCATTACCATTCTAGCTGACTGACAAGGCTTTGTGCCTTAGTCTTCCACCTTCGTCAGATTGTATGTGTGTTCATTCTTGCCAGACATTCTGCTGCCAACATGGGGAAGCTGCCAATGCTTTGTGACTATGACTCTCAGGGAAATAAAACACTTATGGAAATAACTGTGCTGACAAGACAAATGAATGTGTCACACATGACAATGTGCTAGATGGTCTGCAAACCAGAATTTGCATAATACAGATTTGTGTATTCACCATAACAATAATTCTCCTCATTATCTAGCTTTTAGCCAACGTTTAGAGGTGGCTGCGAAGAGGAATGACATTATAATAACAATTAGTTATATTTGCACAACTTGTCGTGCTTGCCTTTGAGAATCTTGTCTATAGCTGCCGGTATCTTACACAGCACAATGAGACAGGAATTACCTTTTGTTTTTGCTTTCATTCTGCAGCAAACTGAAAAAGTCCATCTTTGATCCCAATAAATTGAAGGTACTGACAGGCGAATGGTTCAATGAAGCAAAATCTAAGCGCTATGGAGAATTTAGCAGCGGCATCGAAATCATAAAGAATTCCTTTAACTGGAAAAAGAAGACATCTGGTAACTTTTTGTTCTTCAAAAATGTCTGGTTGAGCATCCCTTAAAGAGCTGGCAATATGGTTTAACTTGTGGCATTTTGTAATGGGATTCCTTAACAAGGAATCTGCTATGTCCAAATGGTTCCTCCTATGGAAACTGCAACATCACAATCCATAGGAACACAGAACTCATGCAGTCAATTTATGGAGCAAAGTCCCTGGGGATTGGCAGGAATTCTAACAGGATTCAGTATTATGTTTTTTCTGGGATTTAGCTGGGTGTCCAACACATACAGAAACCTGTCACCAGCTTTATTATTATTATCCAAACCAGACTGAGAGTTCTAGGTACATATGCCACCTACACATGGGCATTTCTCTGTAATTCCTTGAAGAAATAACATAAATTACATCCCATTCTGGTCAATTTGAGCACATTTTTAATCTAATTCTATTGCATCCAAAGGACCCAAGAATCTTATTAAAGAGCTTGGGTGTTGTCCATTCATTTCCAGATCAATTAATGTTGGAAATAATGAATTACTGGTCAAATAACATTTTAAATGCTATCACTTACACTTACACTGACAGTACTTGGATGTACATAAATGGACAATAGGTCAACTGAAATGGACTAGTGCTCGGTAAGGGGAAGGAAGATTAATGCACAATAGGAAATAAGTTCAAGCAGCATATTTTCTTAGGTTAATTGTCTCCACTGGCTGTTAATCTTTGTTGATAGAATAGGAGGTTTAGAGGAAATATTTTACACAGAGGGTTGTTGAATGTGGATCACTTTACCACAATTGTCTCTTAAATCTGAGCTCATAAGAACATTTAAAAGGGAAATGGATAAGTACTTAAAATAAGGAAAATAATGTTAAAGGTTATGGAAAAGGCATAGGGTTGGAAATAGGAAGGCTATCGTCCCGCTGGAGCTATTTGCATACAGTTGCTCTCTTTCTGTGTTGGCAACTTTCTATGATTCTACACTAATACTGCTTTCAAAGTCCTTTCATTTATTTTTCACTGTTGTTGATTTGAAGAAGTTTGCAATCAATACATATAATTGGACTCTGTGATAGCGTTCCGGTGAGTAGGGACAGAATGGTTGAAAGACCATCAATGATGGGCAGATAGGGTGGGGGACAAATTGAGCTTGAAAAATCTTTGTATGTAAACTTGTGGAGAAAATAAGAATGTGTCTGTTGATAAATTGCTTTTTGATTTGCTGTTTATTCCTCCTGTGCAGTTGATCAGGAAACTCCAGTACAAATCCAAAAGGAAGCAGAAGCACTTGTCAATTTGAGCCCGAGAAATCTAAATCTTTCTGCACCCCTTGAAAGCACGCCACCTACAAGCCAAGATCTTAAACAGAAGGAGAGGTAGGAACAACTATCTCTGAAATGTACAAAAAGTTATTATTTAAATTTTGCAGTAGTGATCTGGGCAATTGTTGACCCCTGACACCGGGAGAAACACTCTTCGAATAGTATAATAATAATAATAATAATAATAATAATAATACTGATACTTGGACTTCTCTTCCCTGCTCTCCTCGCTCAACCTCTCCCTCCACATCAACTCCGCCACTCACAGTCACAGCCACCCACTTGATTTGGTGATCACCCAGTGTCTCGGATGTCACCTTTACGACAAGGCCATCTCCGATCACCACTTCATCTCCTTCACCACCTCCACCCCCATCCCCACCTCCACCAGACACACCACCATCTTCTTCCGCCCCTGGAAGAAGTTACCCCCAGAATCCCTAACCGCTGCCTTGGAGTCCTCTGAACTCCTCTCTCTCTGGCCTTCCACCCTCACTGACCCCTCTTCTGCTCACACCCTCCTCCACAACACCCTCTCCTCCACACTCGACACTCTTGCCCCCGTCACCTCCGTACTGTCTCCTACTCTCGCTCCTCCCCCTGGTTCACCACCCACCTCCGCTCACTGAAGAGCCAGGTGCGGGCTGCTGAACGCACCTGCCTCAAATCTGGCCTAACGGTCCACCGACAAATCTGGCTGGACCTCCTCAAAATCTACCGCTCCACTCTAGCCTCGGCCAAGTCGTCCTTCTACTCCAGGATAATCCTGGAGGCGAAGAACAACCCCAGGCTTCTGTTTTCTACCACATCCAGACTCCTCCATCCCCCCCGCCACCCCGCGCAGGTCATCTCCTCAACCTTCACTGCGAGGAGATGATGGATTTCCTTGAATCCAAAATCAAGGGAATCCGCTCCGCGGTCACACCCCCTCCAACTTCCACCCACCCCCGACCCCTTCACTCCCACACTCTGACTCCTACCCATCCTCCCCTACACACCTTCGAACCCGTTTCCCCACCCTCTGTCACCAAACTCATCCTGTCCCTGAAACCCACCACCTGCTCCCTTGACCCCATCCCCACTCCACTCCTTATCTCTCAGCTCCACCTCCTTGCCCCACATATCACAGACATCATCAACCTGTCCCTCTCCTCTGGCTCTGTTCCCATTCCCCTAAAAACTGCCATCATCACTCCCACTTTGAAAAAATCTTCTCTTAATGCGTCGCAGCTATCAAGCTACGGCCCATCTCCAACCCCCCCTTCCTGTCCAAGGTCCTTGAAAGAGTTGTCGCCTCCCAGATGGGCTCTTTCCTCTCCATCCATGCATTGTGGAGTCCTGTAGCTCAGTGGTTAGAGCACTCGCTTTGCAAGCGAGAGACCTGAGTTCAATTCCAGGCAGGGCAAAACCTTGGGCAAGTTTCCTTACTCCACACAGAGCTTAATAATAATCCCTCCAAAACCAAAAACAATAATAAATTGGTCATTTTCAATCTACGACTGTTTGTGGAACATTGCTGTGCGCAATTGGCTGCCGCGTTCGCCCACAAATATACAGTCAATTCACTTAACACTTTGTTCTGTGAACCGCTTTGGGACGTCCTCCCGACGTGAAAAGCGCTATATCAAATGCAAGGATTATTATTATTATTTTATTCGAACCCCTTCAGTTGGGTTTCCGTGCTGCCCATAGCACAGAAACTGCCCTGGTCAAGGTCAACAACGACATCTTGACCATCTGCGACCAGGGCTCCCTCTGCCTCCTCGTCCTCCTCGATCTATCGGCAGCATTCGATACGGTCGACCACGCTATCCTCCTCCACCGCTTGTCCTCCCACCTTAACCTTCAAGGCCCATTCCTTGAGTGGTTTAGGTCGTACTTCTCCCACCGTCTTCATTTTGTTTCCGCAAATAGCTTTTCCTCTGGCCCCCGCATGTCTCGTGCGGTGTCCCTCAGGGCTCTGTCCTCGGTCCCCTCCTCTTCACCTCTATATGCTCCCCCTTGGTGACATCATCCGCAGACATGGGGTTAACTTCCACATGTATGCGGATGACACCCAACTCTACCTTTCCTCCTCTACCTTCAACTCCACGACCACCGATGTCCTGACAGCTGCCTGTCCGACATCGAGTCCTGGACGAGAGACAACTTTCTTCAGCTCAACGTGCGCAAAACTGAGGCCCTCCTGATTGGCTCACGTCAGCGCCTCCGCACCTCAGGCGCTGACAGCATCAGCATCCAAGGCTGCACTCTCCACCTCTCAAAGCCAGTCAGGAACCTCGGGTTCTGTTCGACCCTGAGCTGTCCTTTCTTCCTCATATCCGCACCACAACTGGCACCGCCTTCCATCACCTCCGGAACATCGCCAGACTACGGCACTACCTCACCCCTCACGCTGCTGAAACTCTGGTCCACGCCTTTATCACCTCAAGGCTGGACTATGGGAACTCTCTCCTCGCCGGCCTTCCCGCCACCTCCCTCCACAAGCTGCAGGTCATTCAGAACTCTGCAGCTCGTGTACTGTCCCGCACCAGGCTTCGCGACCACATCACTCCCACCCTCGCTCGCCTCCACTGGCTCCCCATCCCCCAGAGGATCGAATTCAAGATACTCATCGTCACCTACAAGGCCATTCACGGCCTTGCTCCCTCCTACCCCGACCTACTATCCCCCTACCTACCTGCCCGTACCCTCCGTTCCTCTGGCTCCGGTCTGCTCCACATCCCCCGCCCCAACTGCCCTACCATCGGTGGCCGGGCCTTCAGCCTCTCAGCCCCGAGGCTCTGGAACTCCATCCCCCAGTGCCTTCGCCTTGCTTCCTCCCTTTCCTCCTTCAAGGCCGGTCTCAAGACCTTTCTCTTCGACCGTGCCTTCAGCTCCCCTCTCGACTCTCTACCTCCTCCTCGCTCCCTCCCTTCCCTCCCCTCACCCTGACCACTTCCCCCCTCCTCGCTCCCTCCCTTCCCTCCCCTCACCCTGACCATTTTCCCCCCCAATGTTCGGGTCCTGACCCAACTGTCCAGCGCCTTGGGACGTCCTCCCGACGTGAAAGGCGCTCTATAAATGGAATCTTGCTGTTGTTGTTGTTGTATTAATAATCATCCTTACATTTAGTATAACACCTTTGGTGTAACACTGCTGAGCGCACTTGGCTCAAATCAAACCTAACTATCCACCGGCAGATTTGGCTGGACCATGTCAAATCCTACCGTTCCACCCCAGCCTCTGCTAAATCATTGTTCTACTCAAAGACAATCTTGGAGGCTAAGGACAACCCTAGGGTCCTCTTCTCCATCACGTACTGACTCCTCCGCCCAGCCTCTCATGCCTCATCCTGGTCCTCACCTTCAAAGACTTCCATGGTTTTGCTCCCCCTGACTTCTCCGACCTCCTAACCCCCTACTATCCTGTTCACCCCTTCCGTTCAGCGGGCTCTTGCCTGCTTCACGTCCCCTGCCTTGCTTGCCCCGCTATCGGCGGGCGGGCCTTTCGCCACTCTGCACCCATCCTCTGGATCTCCATCCCACAGTCCCTCCGTCTCGCCACTTCCTGCACCACCTTTAAGACCCATCTCAACCCTCCTCTTTGACCATGCTTTCGCTCTCCCTGCTTCCTCCTCTGCCCTCCCCCCTTCCCCACCCCGACCCTCAGCTCGAGTCCAAAACTGTTCAATGTCTTGGGATGTCCTCCCAAAGTGAAAGCTGCTACATAAATGTAATTTAGTTGTTGTTGTTGTTGCTGGGACGTCCCAAAGCACAGTGCAGTGCAGTTACTGTGCTGTGTGTTTTATGGGTGAACATGGCAGCTAATTTGCTCATGGCAATGTCGCACAACTGGGGACAAAGTAAATGACCAATTTTATTTTGGGGATTGTTGGCCAGGACACTTGGGGAAACTCCCTTCTCTTTTCAAATAGTGCCATGGAATCTTTAATGTCCATCTAAACTAGCAGACAGGGTTTATTTCTCATGAATATTTTAAAAGAATAAACATGCGTGTTTACAGCATTAAAAATGATTTCATTGTTTCCTTCACAGGCAGTTCACGGACTTGAATTTGGAACCAAAGGCAGAAGTGAAGCAATCTCTCCCAAACGTTCAGGTTAGAAGAAGGAATTAAATCACTTTCATTTTTAAATAATAATAAATAATAATAAACCTTGCATTTGATTTAGTGTCTTAGCATGTCTTTGAGACGTCTCAAAGCACTTCACAGAATATATTGTAAAGTGAATTGACTGTATATTTTGTGGACGAAACGTGGCAGCCAATTGCGCACAGCAGGGTTCCACAAACAGTTGTGGATTGAGTGACCGCATGATTATTATTTATTTATTTATTTTGAAGGGATTATTACCTGCAAATAATATATAACAAACAAACAATATATCAAAAGAAAAACAATCCACCAATCGACAAAAGAACCAGGGTCCTATTTACTGATAGGTAAACAGAGGTTTGCGAAATAAGGAAACTTGCCCAATGTTTCGCCCTGATGGGAATCAAAGCTAGGTCTTTCGCTTGTGAGGTGAGTGCTCATTTGTTCACAAGATTAGTTTGGATAAAGAAGGCCCTTCTAACTACCTGATCTCACAAATGCAGAATACCAGTCCTACCATCACAGCATCAAATCATTTTTCAAATGAGTCTACTGTCCAGGCCTTAGTTACCTCCCTGGCAAGCAGTTCCAGTTGTTAATCACCTTCCGGTTAAAAAAAAATCCCTGGGATCTATTTTGAAATTACCCTTTGGAACTTTAAGCCTATATCCTTATTTTCTATTGGCTTAGTACATCCTTAAGTATTGTTAGAATCAAAAAACAATATAAAATTACAGCATAGAAGAAGGCCATTTGACCCATCGTATCTGTCCTGCCTCTTTTCAGAGCAAACCTTTCAGTCACAATTGCCTGCCCTTTTCCCATACCACTGTAGTTGACTTTAGGTATTTGTTTTGTCCCCTTTTGAAAGATAATATGGATTCTGCCTCAACCATCGCTGCCGGCAATATATTTTTATATTTCTGAAAAGAAAAGGGAGTTTCTCCCAGTGCCCAGGGAGAACAAATCCCCCAAATACAATTGGTCACTCGCTCTTTGGCTGTTTGTGGGACATTGCTGTGTGCAACTGACTGCTGTATTTCTTTCAGAAAATATATACAGTCATTTCACTTTACTGTATATCGTGTGAAGCATTTGAGATGTTTCAAAGACATGATAAGATGCTTTATCAAATGCAAGGTTTCTTCTTATTATTATTCCATATCCTAATTACTCTGTGGGGAAAAAATCCTCCTAACATCCGTATTTGTTTGTTTGCTAATTATCTTAAATTGATGTAGTTGTTCTGGGTTTACTTTTTCAATCTCATTTAAAACTTTATGCACCTCTATAAGGTTCCCTCTCAGTCATCTCCTCTCAAGACTGAAGAGCCCTTGAAACATCTCACAGGGAGACTGACTCATGCATCGCCTAGCAGCTGTTGAGACTATTTAACCAAGACATACCACATGTACCTGGCAACAACTACAGTTAAATAGCATAGCACTTTACAGTCATTATTGCCAAGTATAGTGAGTGCTTTTGTAGACAAATATAGCTGTCATTTTATGAACAGCAAAGCCATACTGCCAACCACAAGGGGATTAATTTGGATGATTGTTGGCCAGGACACAGGGAGAAAACCACATTGTTTTATCTGTAACACCTACCTGAGGACAGATAATATATATTGTTTTTTAATGTCGTGTCTGAAAACTTTCCTGAACTATTTATCTATAGTTGTTTGAAAGGTGGCAAAGACGTGATAAGACGGTATATCAAATGCAAGGATTATTATTGTTATTATGATTGGATTTGTTGCCAGGTACATGTGGGATATCCTGGTTAAATAGATGGGAAGCTCACTTTCCTCAGGTCTCGATAGTTGCTGGGAGGTGCATGAGCCTGTGATAAAACTTGTGTTTTTCTTAGTCGCGTAGTTGAGATTGGGCATTGCTGCTGGGGGGAGTACACTGTCTGTGTTGTAAAAAAAAGTGTACGTTAATAGAATCCTGCAATTGGAGCACTTAAATGTCAAGCTCAGAGTGCTTAAACGTGCAAATTAAACACTGCGACATGAAGGGTGCTATATAAATGCACGTTGTTGTTGTAGTTGTTGTTGCAGTCAGGTCTTCTTCCTCAGATTTATTAAATTAAATCTGTATCTAATTTATAAAAAGGTGGGTAGCATCCGCTGTGTAGCTATCGTTTTACCTTTGAAGCGTGGCCACAGAAATATAGTGTTCATCACTCAGCCACAGTATGTGACCAGTACCAGCCTGCGGCTCCTGCTCATTGTCTTCAGTGAGCAGAAAAGATATTGCAGGAAGGCAGTGCTTTGAGTTGAAACAACATGAATTGATATTCCAGCCTCAGAAGTGCAGAGCAGAAGGGTTAGAAAAGAAACCCAATCACCTTGTGATGTGTTTTGTGAAGAGGCAGTAACAATGTATTGGAGAGGAGTCATTTCATTTCACTTTCTTCATTGATGAGGTCCAATATGCAGTGATTTGTATCAGGAACCTCTAACAACAACAAGATTCCATTTATAAAGCGCCTTTCACGTCAGGAGGACGTCCCAAGGCGCTGCACAGTTGAGTGCACAGTTAAATTACAAATAATGACACTACAATAACAACAACAACAACAAGATTCCATTTATTGAGCGCCTTTCACGTCGGGAGGACGTCCCAAGGCTACACCTGACATTGACCCAAAGTGCATCAGATGAATGCATGGGAACTCTGGGAACCAGAGGTAGATTGGATAGAGTGGAGTTCCCATGGTTTGGCATGATACATATCTTGTTACAGGCAAGCTTTTCTGTTATAGTTTCAGTTATAGTTATGGTTATAGTTCTGTGGAAACGCTAACAAAGTCGGGATTCAATTCCCAGGAACAAAAAAAGTTAATCGGAGATCTAGTGGTGATTTTCACCCACAAATATACAGTCAATTCACTTTACGGTCTATTCTGTGAAGCACTTTGAGACATCTAGAAGACGTGAAAAGCGCTATATCAAATGCAAGGATTATTATTATTATTATTATTTTCAAAATCATGAATGGTTTTCAGAAGGTAAATGGAGACCATTTCCATTGATCGTTGAGTCAGTAACACAAAGGTATAAACTGAGAATCATCACCAGCAGAAAAAAAGAGGATTGTTAGATGATTTTGTTTTCACAGAAGATTGTTGGAATATAAAGAGATTTAGAACAAATTGCTTTTGAAGCCAAGGCCTTAAGCGTATTTGAAATGTGTTGGATAACTATTTGAAGAAATATGATATTAAAGTGAAAAAATAATATTAAAGGGTAAGAGCTGGGGAATGGGATTACAGTAGATACTATGGCTCTTGTACCATTTCTCTCTCAAAAGCATTCATAATTTTGAAAATTTCTATTAGATTCCCTTTTAACCTTCTCTGTTCTGCTGAAAGCAGTTTAGACTTTTTAGGTCTCTTGACAGAATTATAACCTCTCACCCTTATCATTTTTGAAGCTTTGTAATGGGATGAAAGTAGATAGCCACATTGAGGGACCTATTACCAGCGTGGTCTTATTGGTCTTCTTATATACTGTCAACTTATAATGAGTTTAAACATACTTCCTTTTCCTTAAATTTGACTTGTCTCACCGATTCACACTCTTTGAATCATTGTAACTGCAGCAGCCATTCTTTTGCCAGACCTTTACATATGGATCATTTGTTTGTTGATTTTGAATTTATAAACTTGGCCTGATGGATTGAAAGACAACAGCTGTAAATTTAAGGAGCTTAAAAAGATTACTTTGGTGTGAGAGTTAATAGCATTTTCCTCCAGATTAAAATCTGTCATTTCTTTTCTTTTTTTGTTCATATCCAGGCAACTCCAAACAGAGAAAAAGAGAAACCTGACGCCAAGACGAATGAAGGTATTTCAAAGTTTATCGGGGCTGTTTTGTGATGCAGATATGAGAGAAGTGTTGCATCCTGACACTCGAATCTTCTATATAACCCTGTAATAGTGTACCACCACTTAAAATACACTTCAAGCTCTTTGAATAACATACAACATGTATTCAGTCTCATTATCTTATTTCCTCAAGCATTTCCTATGCACAAGCTTTGAACAACTTTGCCTAATTAAGCCCAACATAAAGCTCAGTATCAAATATTTTATGTGCAGAGCTTATTCGTGATGTCTAAGAAGGTTGAAACCTTGTATTTTGAGGACTCTTTTCTCTAAAACATGGACCGCTGATCCCTGTGTATATGGTGCTTTACAAAATTGATCTCAGAAAGCTAATTAAGAC
Organism: Callorhinchus milii; assembly: GCF_018977255.1. NCBI lineage: Eukaryota > Metazoa > Chordata > Chondrichthyes > Chimaeriformes > Callorhinchidae > Callorhinchus > Callorhinchus milii. The sequence goes on along the minus strand of NW_024704744.1, from coordinate 33,805,660 downwards.
CAGGGGCTTATTTCTGAGGTTTGAGTACAGGGACGTAGACTATGCAGGGGTGGTAGTTGCTATGGGTATTTTCATTTACTTAGGTTACATGAGAGATATGATTTCCGATCTGTGGTTTCTAATAGCTGCTGCAGTTTGATAAACTTAAGAGAGCATCTGTGGTTTGAGTTTAATCACCAAGGCTCTGCAAAAATGTTACGATGGAAGGATTGCACAAACGAAAACATTGTACATGTAAGATCTGTAGAGGGGCATTCCCTTCACAGCATTATCTGATATTCAACGAATTCTGAATTTAAGATTAAATTTAATAAAACCCAAAAAACAAATACCGTTCAAAACCTTTTTGTAGGACTTCCAAACATAATAATATAGTTTGAATCTAACATAGGGTTGTGTTTAACATACGTATTATATTCTGCTGGTGGAACCACCATCCAGTGTGTAGGAGTATGTGTCAGGATGTGGGCAGGAGGATGATAACAATACTCTTGTTATATTTCATGTTGTATTGTACTAATCACTAAGCAGCTTGCAAGGAGTTCCTGATGACTGCTACCTTCTGAACAAAAACTCAAATCTGCATTTATTAGATGTCTAATGATCAATTAGTGGAGGGAAGTCAAGTGAAATATCCTTGGGACTGAGCTGGCTCCAAGGTGGCATGGAAAATTAAGACCACCCTCTGTGATGGTCTAGGAGGTGATCCAGTTAGTGAGTCAGGTAGGTCCACAGTTCTCCCAGGACTGTGGGTGATAGACCAGCCAGCCTGGTTCATTGGCAAGACTTGGAGAAGCAGACCAGTCACTGAACATAACAATTTTTCCCTCTTGGCTCCTTTTAATGCTGCAAGCTAAAGACTTATGATATTGGGTGATCTTAGCTGAGCATAGAGAAGCTTACCAGACAGTGTTCATAATACAGCAGTAGATCAACTCACATTCTGGTGTCCCCTAACTTTACTCTTTCCAACCTGTGCCTAACAAATTTTGGGATTAGGTAATATCCAGGGAGAGAGTATGTACATCATTCCAGACAAACGAAAATATCTGTGGCTATATGGACCTCTCAGGCTGGTTTGGATACTCCTCAACATGGGTTTTCACATGTGTCAGCCACCCTGGAGACCAATATATATATATTATAAGATGACATTATTTGTTAAGTTTTAGCGAATACACTACATAACTGCATAATAATATTATTCATATTCTTATTATAACACTGGGGTTGAAATGTTAAATTTGCGGTAGTAAATTTAGGAACAGTGTTCTTCATCTGAAATTCCAAACATGCTTCAAGTAAGAATTATCACTTTCTCATTTAGGACCAATAACCTGTAACACATGTGCAATTAAAGCAGATATTAAACTTATTCACTGGAAATGAGTTCCTATTTACGGAGGAATGTGCAGTTGAGACTGTTTGAATGGATGATGATAAAAACTCAATAAGAAGTCAAGACAGAATCAAAGTAGTGTAGGGGCTCAATTTTCTAAAGCAATTAGCTCTTAACTCATATTATCAAGTGTAAAATAGGATTATCAGGCACTGATCAATAATTCTAGAAGTCCTTTTGTTAATTGCTTATAATGAACAAAAGGGCTTGAGCTGTTTGTCTAAGTTGCCCCTGCAGAGTAGTGTTGCACTGTTTGTCAGCGGTTTGTCAGTTGTTTTTGATGTAATAAGAACCAAGTCTCTGTCTGTTTGTTGATTATCATCTCATAACTGGCTGTTCGCTGGGATCTTTCTGATGCAAATGGTTGTCAGTTTCATCTTCAAAAACAGTCACTACACTGTATGTTTCAATGTGATGAAGCTGTATAATCCAAGATGATGTTTCTCAGTATTTACAGTTGGCATGTGGTAGACAGACCCCATTGGGTAATAAATCTCCAGTGTTATGCTGACAGTTTTGTGAGTGTTTCTCAATGAGGCATTATAAATGCAAGGATCATTATTTTTATTGTTATTATTATTACAGGAGAGGTGCAGATGAAGAAAGCTGTGACATAAGAACATACAAACATAAGAAATGCTAGACAAAAAAAAGTCTAAGATCCATCTAGTTCGCCCTCCACCTTTCTGGTGGTCACATGCACATACTATAACCCACAATGTTATTTCCTAAAAGAAAACGATTTAATCTGTGTTGAAAGAGTCAACACTTCCTGCTTCATCCATCTGCCTAGGGAGCCTGTTCCACAGGTTTACTATTTGCTCACTGAAATAGTGCTTCTATAGATTCATTCTGAATTTATTCCCCTTCAATCCCAGGCTGTGTCCTCTGAGTTTATGTTTTGATGCAGGGTTTGAACCCATAGCTTGCTGAGGGTAATGTGGGTTCAATCCTCATATCATGAGTTGACAGTACATGAAGTGCAGCTAAATTCTATGATAGGATAGGTTTTGTTGGATGTGTATGGAGAATGCATGGTTGGTTGATTTCTCATTTCTTGTTCCCTTCTTCATTATATTCTTAGTAACCTGTTAAGTGCCTGGATCAGGCTGGTTCGAGAGACACTACTAGACCTTGTTGAAAAACTGCCACTTTGGTTGTTGGGATTCATTTGTCTTGCAGCAGATGATGCATTTGTTCCATTGAGAATGCTTCAAACACATTGGTTTGATTTAACCTGAGTTTGGGGTGTGAAGCAATTACATTGTATCACCAACTGGAAGTCTCTGTGCTAATTGCGACTCACTGAATCCCATTCTTATGATCACCTCCACTTACGCTGGACGCTGCTGCTTTAAAGCACTTTCAGCAATATGATTAATCCTTCATAGACAGATTTGCACAAAAGTGGCATAGAATCTCTATGTACTAGACTGGAATTAATTTAGTCTATGAAGACTTATGCATAGTTGAGTCTGATATTATTGCTGTAATTTAAGCTGACATTTGAAACACTGCTGTGTGAATTACGAAGCTTGAGAAGATCGATAGAGTGACAGATTTGACTGAAAACTATCTATTTATTGATTTAACAACCATATTGGTACCAGAGAACTGTCCGTCTGTTAGCTTATCATGCCTTCAATCAGCATTGCACTTTCAGTTATCAAACCCAGAACAAAATAATTTCCATTAGTTGCATGAAACCCTTTGTATTCCAGACCACTTGTATAACCAGTTAGTCTAATTTATTAACAAACTACATGAACTGAATTTAAAGGGTACTACTACCATTCTTTTTGACTGTGCTTTCGGTCACCTTTGTCCCCTATCACCTTCCTCAGTTCCCCATCACCAACTCAGGCTCCCAGCTGACTTTGTAATGTGTTCTCCCGACATTAAACAACAACAAGATTCCATTTATAGAGCGCCTTTCACGTCGGGAGGACGTCTCAAGTCACTGTACAGTTGGGTCAGGACCCGAGCAGGGGGGAAATGGTCAGGGTGAGGGGAGGGAAGGGAGGGAGCGAGGAAGGGGTAGAGAGTCGAGAGGGGAGCTGAAGGCACGGGCAAAGAGAAAGGTCTTGAGACCGGCCTTGAAGGAGGAAAGGGAGGAGGCGGCGAAGGCACTGGGGGATAGAGTTCCAGAGCCGAGGGTCTGAGAGGCTGAAGGCCCGGCCACCGATGATAGGGCGGTTGGGGCGGGGGATGTAGAGCAGACCGGAGTCAGAGGAACGGAGGGTACGGGCAGGTAAGTAGGGGGATAGTAGATCAGAGAGGTAGGAGGGAGCAAGGCCGTGAATGGCCTTGTAGGTGAGGATGAGGATCTTGAATTCGATCCTCTGGGGGATGGGGAGCCAGTGGAGGCGAGCGAGGGTGGCAGTGATGTGGTCCCGAAGCCTGGTGCGGGACAGTACACGAGCTGCAGAGTTCTGAATGACCTGCAGCTTGTGGAGGGAGGTGCTGGGAAGGCCGGCGAGGAGAGAGTTCCCATAGTCCAGCCTTGAGGTGATAAAGGCGTGGACCAGAGTTTCAGCAGCGTGAGGGATGAGGTAGTGCCATAGTCTGGCTATGTTTCGGAGGTGATGGAAGGCGGTGCCAGTTGTGGCACAGATATGAGGGAGAAAGGACAGCTCAGGGTTGAACAGAACACCGAGGTTCCTGAATGGCTTTGAGAGGTGGAGAGTGCAGCCTTGGATGCTGATGCTCTCAGCGCCTGAGGTGCGGAGGCGCTGACGCGAGTCAATCAGGAGGGCCTCAGTTTTCAATCAAGGTGCTAATGAAACTGTGTATGGTTCTGGCTAAAAGGGAAGAGCTGAGAAGTAACCACCCAGTAGGGAATGGAGAAAACAAAGCACAGCAGGTACTGTAACAACAATTCAAAAGAAATTGAAGAAATATTTGAAGAAGAACAATATAAAAGAATATGGAGAAAGACCAAGGAGTAAGTTTTGAGTAGTTAGCTCTAGTTGAGAAAATAATAATCCATGCATTTGCATTTGATAGAGTGCTTTATCATGTCTTCGAGACGGATCAAAGCACTTCACAGAATATACTATAAAGTGAATTGACTGTACATTTTGTGGGCGAAACGTGGCAGCCAATTGCACATAGCAGTGTCTCACAAACAGTCGAGGACTGAGTGACCAAATTATTTAAAAAACAAATTTTGAAGGAATTATTACCTCCAGAAAAGCGATCCATCCGCCAATTTATTAACAACTGGGCTCCTACTTACTGCTAGGTAAACAGAGACGTGTGGAGTAAGGAAATTTGCCCAACATTTAACCCTGCCAGGAATTGAACCCAGGTCCTCTCGCTTGCTAGGCGAGTGCCCTAACCACTGAGCTACAGGACACCTGTAGGGTTAAGGTAGGAGGCCATTGAGAACTATCTCAATGGCCTCCTGCTATGTCAAATTCCTATGATCCTAGGAGTCTTTAGCATTGTGTGCCAAAATCCATCTCTGGCCAAGTCACGGGAAATATTGGGCTTCCTTGATTTTGTTACAATCTCTTCAGCTATCAATCCTGAATAATGAGATTAACTGTCTCACTGAAATCCTTAGGCTCAAGACAGAGTCTGATATGTAGATCCATTCTTGTAGGATACCTTATAGAAACAAACACCTCTTTTGTCATTGAACTATTTGGTTGCTTTCTTCAAAGGCTTCTTCAGTGACCAGAAACCTTGAGGAGGATGTTGACTTTTAGGTCAGCATCTGTGAATGCTGACACTGATTTATATGCTTCGGGTGTTACTTTTAGGTCTACCTTAATGTGGCCCATTCCTCCCAGGAAGACCAAGCCTCAAACCACCTCAACATGCTTGTACGTTTTTTATTACTCATTACTTTAGTTGACCTTGTGCTAACAGTATTTAAACAATGATGGGGTCTGATTTGCATGTTGGGTTAACAATCCATGTGCAAAATTAACAGATTGAGTTAACCGTATGCAAATGCATATATAAATTTTAGATGTCTTTCGTTATGGAATGACCAGGCAATGAAAAAGGTTCACAAGTGATTCTACAATCCTTTAGTTATCAAAAGTTATCAAAAAGGCTAATGGGATGTTGGCCTTTATCTCAAGGGGCTGGAATATAAAGGTGAGGAAATGATGCTTTAACTATATAGAGCCTTAGTCAGTCCCCATCTGGAGTACTGCGTTCTGTTTCGGGCACTGTAGGAACGATATATTGGCTCTGGAGGGGGTGCAACGCAGATTCACCAGAGTGGTACCGGGGCCTAAAGGGTTAAATTATGAGGACAGGCTGCATAAATGTGGTCTCTATTCCCTTGAGTTTCAGGGATGATTTCATTGAGGTTTTTAAAATAATAAAGGGATTCATTAGGGTAGATACAGAGAAACTATGTCCTCTTATAGGGGAATCCAGAACAAGGGGAAATAATCTTAAAATTAGAGCTCGGCCATTTAGGAGTGAAATCAGGAAGCAGTTTTTCGCCCAAAGGGGAGTGGAAATCTGGAATTCTCTCTCCAAAAGGCTGTGGATGCTGGATCTATTCACATTTTCAAGAGGCAGACAGATATTTGTTGGGTCAGGGTATTAAGGGATATAGGGCAAGAGCGGGTAACTGGACCTGAGGTACAGATCAGCTATGATCTTATAACATGGTGGAACAGGCTCGAGGGGCTTAATAGCCTACTCCCATTCCATGTTTATATTGGCTTTTTTATTCCAGAATTAAGGCCTACAGTATGCATTTGCACATTGTTAAGCCCAACCCATCAAATATTGTCCACAATTGTTAACCTAACCCACACTAGCTCCTAGTATCAGCTAACAGCCTTTGCAGAAACTTCACCTGTTTCTAAAGTCAGCATGGAGTGACTTAAGTTTACACTTAGAACTTCTGTCCAACTACGTCCCTTGTGCATTTAGGTCTTTATTTGTCTACTGGAAATATCAGAAAGCTGTTTTACATATTTTGCTTTGTTCCTTCATAACTATAGATTAGTTGGATGTTCCATGGTGCATGTACTTATCATCTGACTCTTAAGATGCAATTGGTGTTGCAATTATTATCTACTTTGCTGTTCCTTTGTTTATATTGGAAGCAAACAATTTGCTTTTAAAATCTCACTTCTCATGTCTGTCTGAATGCTGGTGCTGATTTGTATGCTCTGGGTATTATTTTGTGTAAAAAGTTTGATTAGCTTGTGCTTTGTTTTCTCCATTCCCTACTGGGTGCTTAATTCTCAGTTCTTCCCTTTTGGCCAGAACCATGCATAGTTCCATTTGCAACTTTATTGAGCCTGTGAAGCTTTAACTGTGCTTTCTATATCAACGATTTGTTTTAAGGTCGTGGTCTGCCGTTCTGAGTAATCTCACTCTTGTATGTGTCTGACTCAGAGAATAATTTGATCACAGATCAGTGTGACTGCTTCAGTTCACCAAATGACAAGTCTGTAAAGTCTATCAGCACCATAAGTGGTGAGGAATTGATTTCCCCCTTGTTCTCTCTTGATTGATCTCTAGGATCTTATCTTTCTCCTTTGCTGACAATAGTCTTCAGAACATTCTGCATTATTTTTACATCATACGTGAATATGTTATAAATACCAAAAATAAGCTTCATCACCATTCTCAGTGAGGAGTGTTGTGACCTTTAAACCACTTCCTTCCCCAGAACGTCTGCAGTCAATTAATATTTCACCTACTTTGCTTGAATATCTGGCTTGGTATCTGGACAGATAGCTATGATCCATAAACAGCGATCTCACCCGATGTTTGTGTTCTGTCATGTGCTTATGTTTGCAGTTATACCAGTTTTCAGCTTCAGTCAGCACACTGTGCAATGATGCTTCATTTTCCAACAGACTACTGCATTTTTTCTACCTTTGGGTTCTTTATTTCTGTTTCACAAGAGTGCCAGATCTCTCTGTGGCCTGGAGCCAGTTTGCATTAGTTTTGCACTCAGACTAATACATGCTGCGACCTTTTGAACACCATCAGCAATAAGCAATTTCATTACCTGAGCTGCTCCTAATTGTAGCCTGTGCTACAAATATCATGGCCCATTGTTCGGTGTGGCCTTGATTTGCCTTTTATTTTGACATCTCAAGAATTAGCAATTCATGTTTTTAATCTATTATTTGATGGAATATCATCAACATTTTTTGCCTTCAGTGTCCGTGTGGGTGTGCGGTTTCTCCCCCATTTCATTTGGTATTGTTTAGTGCTGCCTTTTGTGCAAAAGTACAGTGCTGATGCAATGCAGAGATTATAAATGACAGACCTGGGAGAATAAGTGCTAAGTAGTTTGCACTGATAAAGTTGGCCAATAATATACTGTGGCAGTTCATCTACAGCATTTGATTTTGTGTCTTTTACAATTTGTTGTAACAGTTTTCTTTTTTGTAATTTTTTTTAGTTTTGCTTCAAATTCTTTATCATTTACATTGCTATATAGAGTTTTCTTAAACAGTCTTGCATAGTCATTTTGGAGTCGGGGAATATGGAAATATTGTACAGTTTATGTGGTTATTATTGCTTCAGACACTCAGTCATTTATTATTTGTGACCCGCATCAACCGTAGATTGGGAGAATGTTTTCTTTTCATGAGATTTTTTTTCATATCTGAGAGGAAGTTCTGAAATTCCTCTCTTACGTTTTCTAATTTGTCATGTGTGTGCCTTGTTCGTTCTGTATGTTGGAGTCTCTGTTCTTGCTGCAGTGCCCAGCTTCCTCTATTACATGCCTTGTTTTCTATATTATCTTTTGTCCACATTATTCAGGGTCTTTCAGTCTCTATCATTTTGATGTCTGTTTGAAAGGGAGGACTTCCTTGTTTACTGTTGGGAAGACACTTGAGAAGTATAGGCATAAGTTCTAGTCATTTCATTTTCTTCTTTGTGGATTGTATGGCCAACTTAACCTTGTTAGTTGCCTCTTAAACACTGTTTTTGTATTATGATTGGTGAATGTAATTGAAAGTTGTTGCAAGGTGCTAGGAATTATGGATATTGGGTTTAATGGTATTGCTTTTGATTTTCGAGTGTCTTTAAGCGATAGTTTCCCTGTAAGCACATTCTCCTGAAGGAGGGTGATGGCTCATGGCCAGCTGTAGGAAGGTGATATCAATGCTACACTATATCAAATAATTAACAATAGGCCTGTAAGGAAGTCTCACCACACAATCCTGTAGGTCCCAAATAACGTACTTTAAAAGCCTCTCATAACTTATGCTACAAATTGATGCTAATAAATGGGACGTCCTCCTGATGTGAAAGGCATAATTTGTTGTTGTTGTCAATGACATGAGACAAAAATACTTTTCAACCATATATTGGTTTCTGGAAATATTAAATTACTATTGCAGATGGTCAGTATTTAAACTGCATGTTTCACCATCAAACATGGGACATAAATAGGGGCTGAGCAAGCGTGAATTGTACTCGAGTCCTGCTACCATCTACAAGAGATGGAATCAGGAGCAGAGCGATTTTCACCCTCACTGTAGAAAGATGCCAGGTGTGAATTCATATAATAAAATAATTAGACTCCTCTCTTGTGCATTGAAACCTTTCGGGCAGTTCAGTAAATAGCCAGAACCTTTAACAAACCATTTTATAATGTTATTATAGTTGGTTGTGTGATTGGCTCTTTATTAACACACAAAGCCACACTATTATAGAGCTCTGATAACACTCTCACCCTCCATTGCATAGATTAATGTGATACTTTTAAGAAAGGCCATAGTAAGTTGCCAATGAAAGTAGCTTTCAAGAGGAAAGTATGAAAGAGAGGGGCTTGAAAGGATGTGGGGATAATGCAAGGCAGGAGGATTGAATTGATTTCTGTTCTGCGAATCGATGCAGATTCGGTGGGCTGAATAACCCCCTTCTCCACTGTAGATTTTTATGTTTTTATGTTTCTAAATTCTAATCCTTATTCTATATTTTTATTTCCAAGTTATAACAAAATAAACAAACACTTGACCATTATAGGATAAAATGAATGTATAAAATTTAGATTTTTCTGTGGTGCTAAGATGTATTTTATGTGCTACCACAAACTAAATATGACCTGACTCACCTGACAAATATCTGGGCTTGCATCAAGCACAGGTAATTTCACTGATGGCTGTAATACTCCTGCTTGTAATGTGGTAAGCCAGTCTTAGTTCTGTTCTTGGTGTGAGTGAAATCGATGTAATTTGGCATTAAATGTATCATTTTATTCCAGATGTCAGGGTGGATAGGATGGAAAATGATAATGGCGTCCTTTTGAGGTTGACGTGAAGGCACAGCAGGGTTAGATTGGTGGATTATTATCTTGTATTTGAGCCTTGTTGTATCTAAGGCTGATATAGCATCCCCAAAGTCAAAAATGTTCTGTTCCTCAGGACTTCCATTACTTTACTTAATGACACAAATGTAGCATCCAAATATAAATGTGTCTAGTCATCTCAGGGTGACTTATGATATTTGGTTAAAAGGGAAGACGTAAATTATTTTCATATTCTTTATGTAGGAGTGTTTTGTCCTTGCCAAGCTCCATTGGCTCTATTCTTCAGCAGATCAACTTTAAGATCCTTGTTCTCACCTTTCACAGACTTGTCCGATCCTTTCTCTGTTATCTCCTGTGGTTCTATCCCTGCCCATTCCCTATGCTCCCCCAACTCAGGCCTTTTTTATGTCCTCACCCCTTTCTCCCTGCCATCAGTGAACATGCTTTCACACTCCTTCCCCTGATTTCAAAAATGGTCTAAAACCCTATCTCTAACTGCAACTTTGATCACCTCCTGATTTACACCTCCCAACTCCTTCCCAGTTCATGTTTGGGATCCCACTCTGTTTTCTGTAAAGTGCTGAGAGACATTCCTATGAAAGGTGCACATAAGTGCAGATTGCTGCGATTGTGCCAACCAGTAAAAAATAATTCTTGTCTAGCAAAGTAAGAATCGATTGCAGATGTTTCCTGTGTCTTGTCTGTTTTTTGTAGAAATAAATTCTAAATTTGCCATGACATTTAGAAATCTATGTGCAATTAGGGCATTAAACGTGTGAGATTCACACCTTAAGTATGAGACTCGATGGAACTGACAAATAATATCTTTAGTGTCAGAATATCTTGTGTCAGAATATTGAATCTAAGAATGGCCAAATGCGGTTGTGCACATTAACACACAAGACATTCAAAACATTTGTAGTTATATTTTGGAGTCAGTCATGTGTCTGATACGTGCGGAAACCAATCACAGCACTGAAGAGTACCCAAACCAAACTGAAAATTCCATGCAACCTCACTACACATGGAAATTCCAGAGATATTTGTTGGAATGGAACAATTCCAACTCTTTTCCTGAAGTTATGTATCCTGCTAACCTAATTTTGGAGACTCTTAAGTGCAGGTTGGCAAGCGCCAAGGATAATAATAACTCTTGCATTTGATGAGGCACCTTTTTATGTTGGGAGAATGTCTCAAAGCACTTTATAATATTTACTGTAGTGACTGTGTATTTTGTAGGTAAATGTGACTGGCAGTGTGGACACAGCAATGCCTCACAAACAGCCATGAAATGAACAGCCAATTTTATTTGAGGAATTGTTGGTCAGGAAACTAGAAAAAACTCCCTTCTCGTCTTGAGCAGTGCCTTGGGATTGTTAACGTCCACCTAGGCAACTCAGGATCTTGGTTTAACATCTCAGCTGCAGGACCTCCAGCACTACATTGAAGTGTCAGCCCAGGCTGTGAGTTCAAAGTTTCATTGTGGGACTTGAGCCCATGACCTTCTGATTTAGAGGCAGGAGTCCTACCATCTGAATCAGGCTGACAAATCACGCAACATGCTTATGAACATATCAGACAAATTCACAAGAGTGATCTGATTAAAAAAGTTCTTTCAAACCAATTTGATCTCATGCTTTGAGAATACCCACTCTCCTATCTTCCAATTACAGCATCAAGCATTTCTTAATTGAGTCCAGAGTCATATTTGTTCTGCTCACTAAAGTTAAGAATTTCATATTCAATGATTTAATATTGAGTACTCGGTGTATATACACACACTGTTAAATGTGACAGTATACAATAATCCATTACTATATGTCTAGTGTGTCTGGTTCATTTTAATCTTGCTCTTGTTAAAAAAAAGCAAACATTTGACTGAGCCTCATTTCTTTCTATGTAGTAACTTTTCCCTCCCTCTGGAAATTTTGCTCAACACCTTGAAATCCGATTAATGGGAATTAAAGTTTACATTTATGGACCGGTACAGCTCCAAGTACCATATATTTTAATAACTTGAAATCCATTTACATTTCTAGCTTCTTGAATCTTTGCCAGCTCAAATATTAACATGAATGCATATATATTTTCATTAATGCTGAAATACACATAACTGAGAACTGCTAAAGACAGAGTGGCTCTCATTCCCCCAGCGACTTATTTCCTGAACTGTTAATGACGTGGAGACACTCACTGTGATGTGAAGATACGCCCACAGTGATGTTTACAATAGAGCTAAGAAACAGGCCATTTGGCCCATCCATTCAAGCTGGTGTTTATACTTCACAGCGATCCTATCCTTAGTCCATATTGCTCAAATTTATTCTCTTTTAACCATGTGTCCAGTCATTTTTTGAATGTGCACATTGTTACAACCCCAACAGCTGACTGTCAGATAATTCCACATTCCTACCACTCTGTGTGAAAAATATTTTCCTAATCTCTGTTCAGGTTCTGATTCTAAAACTATGCCCTGTAGTTCGAGACCTCCTGACCCTGAACATTATCTTTCCCTGTTCATCCTAGCTGAGCCTCTCATTATCTTATTTCCCTCTATCATCTTCCTTCTCAGGCTTTTGAGCTCCAAAAAGCCTCAGTGTATCAAGGCTTTCCCTATAACTGCATTTCCTCATTCCAGGCAACATCCTGGTAAATTTTTTCTGTACCATCTTTGGGGCCTTAACATTGTTCCTATAATGAGAAGCCCCAAATTGCATTAACTATTGCAACTGCGGCCTGACCATTATGGAGACAGACTCACCATGATGTGGATATAGGATTGAGAAAAACTTACTGTGAGGTGCAGACATGCTCACCATGAGGTTGAAACACACTCACAATGAGGCTGAGAGATGGAGATAGAACTGTAGACCAGCACCCTGACAAACTTTTCCTTTTGGGTCACTGATTGAGGTAGATCAGGTTACTGCAGGAAATTAATTTCACTCCTGACACTCAAATGCATAAGGAACTAATGAAAATACCGGTCTATTGAATAGTCTGTAAACTCCACTTGAGTGCATAAATGTGAATAACATTTTGACATTTATTGGCATAGCTGTGTACAAAATCCTAATATATATATAACCGTATATAAAAACAAAGAGAGGTCAAAGCAGTTCTTTTTTTAAGTTTCAAATCAATTGTCATGGCCCATTCTTAGGTTCTGTCTATGGGTAATTGTTTCAAAACCAAGTCATGTATTTTAGAGATCATTTCATTGCATTTTCGATGGATTTTAAAATTGAAATTCAGAACGGTGACAGAAACACAGGTTTAATTTGATGGAATTCAGTTTGACTTTCAAATTCTAACCAGGATTATCGCAGTTTCCTGACTCGCCTTTGGTTTGATGCTTGCAATGTCAGTGTGTCGACAGCTACCTCAAATACATTTTGCAATATGTGTGTCTATAAAAGCAACAGGAAATATTTTCTGGTCTGATAGGGTGGTGGTCAGTATAGGCAGGAAAGACTTTTATGTGAGGAAATATTTCCAGTCTGGATACTCAAAAGGATAAGAATGAGGAATAAAATCTACTTCAATCAGAAGAGGGTTGAGAAAGATGATAAACTTATTTCTATCAAGGGTTAACTATTTTGAATGGAAATGCTTTGCTTCAGAAGGTGAAGTGAGAAAGTATTATTAGAATACCCTGTTCCCTTGCTCAAAGCTTCGCATATCTTAATGTAATCCCCAGATGCAGAATATTCATCTTGAACTTGGGTAGTTTGTTATTCTTTACTTTGGCTCTGAGAAAAGCAATTTCTCATGTGGACAAGCTTTAAGAATGATTTCCATTGATGTTATCCAACTACATTCTGGACTACCCTCTTGGTGGGGGTGGGGGGGTAAGTAGGTTCACCTTGGAGTTGAACTGACTCCAAGGTGACATGCTTCACAATGGATTGTTAGGATTGAGTCAACCCTCTGTGGGTCTGCAGTACTCCAGGGCACTGTTTGTGACCAACTTGGCTCATTTGAAGGATGTGGAGGGGCAGCTGGGAGCAGGGATTCTTCCCATGCAGCTCCTGTTAACCCTATAAGTCACAGCCCTAATTGGTATGGTATTCTCAACCGGATAAGCAGCCTGAAGTTTGTCAGCCAATGCTTTCAACGGCAAGTGGATGCGGTTTTAAGCCCCAGCAGTACAACCTACCAAGCCTTAGCTCTTGTGAACCCTATACAAAATTTTCTCTGGAATTAGATAAGAAGGGTGCGTCCTCTAGGGCAAGAGTGCATATTCCATTCCAGACACGTGAATTTCCATGCTGTCTATGTGACTATTTTATGCATGCGGAATGTGGCCCGCATAAGGCCCATGGCCTACAAGTTGGCCATCCCTGCTCTTAAGCATAATGTATGCGGATGACACACAAATCTACTTTGCCTCCTCTAGTACCAACTACAGGTCCACCGATGTTCTACCAGCTTGTCTGGCAGACATTAGGGCCTGGATGAGTGCAAACTTCCTGTAACTGACTATGGACAAGAGGGAAGTCATATTCCTTGGCTCCCGTCAACACCTTCACTCCTGAAGGTGATCTAAACTCCTCAACCTCCCTGGGCTCTCCCTCAGACTCGCACTGTGCAATCTAGGTTTCCGGTTCGACCCCCAGCTATCCTTCCTCCCTGAAATCCGGTCTCTAACCAGGACCGCTTTCTTCCACCTCTGGCACATTGCCCCCCGTCAACCATACCTTACCCCATATACAGCCGAAACCCTCATGCATGCGTTTGTCACCTCCCACTTGGATACTCCAACCACTCCTCGCCGGTCTCCCCAGCTCCACCATTCAAAGGATCCAGCTCATTCAAAACTCTGCCGTCAGCATACTGACCCGGACCAAACTCCGTACCCACACCTCACCAATTCTGGCCAGGCTCCACTGGCTCCCCATCACTGACCGGATCGACTTCAAGATCCTCACTCTCATGTTCAAATCCCTTCACTCCCTGGCACCTCCCTACCTCTCCGACCTCCTCACTCCCCAATCCACCACCCAGCGCCTCCGCTCGACTGGCACCAGCCTCCTGCTCATCGCTCACACGCTTCGCCCCACCATCAGAGTTCACGCTTTCAGCCACTGCGCCTCAAAACTCTCTCCCTCAATCCCTCCAACTTTGCCCCCTCTCTCCGCTTTTTCAAGACCAGCATGAAAATCTTCCTCTTTGACCATGCTTATGGCCACCTAATCACCTCCTCTCCAGTTCAAAGTCAGGCTCCGACACTGTTAAGCACTCTGAGACGCTACTCTGCGTGGAGTGTGCTATATAAGTGCACATTGTTGTTGTTGTAGCTCATCTATTAGACTCAATAAGATGAACAAGAGAGAAAGTACAGAAAATAACAAGGCTAGTAAACTTCTTTCCCTCTAAAGACTCATATCCTGTTTAATCTGCTGGAAATGAATCAGTACCAAGAGAAGCAAATCTGGATCTCTTTTGTATCTTTCGTTTTTGCTACATCATTTTGTTCTTCTGCCTTTCCTACTAAACCCAACAAATGCTCTAAGCAGTTCATTACTTTTTATAGTTCAAAACACACTATTATATTTTTCAAACGATGATTTAATTGATCATTGAACTGATAACGTCTTGTAATTGTATCAGCAATGCACCTCTTGACTTGGTCCCAACCTATCTGTTGAGTTTATTGATGGGTTAGACATACACTGTAATTGCACCGTTACAGATTACATTATATACCTGTGATTCTTTTCATTTGCCACTTGAAATATACATAGTTACTGTTTCCTAACGTCTATTTTTATAACTGAATACTATTAGCTGTTGAATATTGGGATCTATTGCCTTTTAACATATGTTCATAATTACACTTTCACAGAAGAAAGCATCAAAGTGTCTGGGAGCAAAAATAATTATCAACCTTCTCCTAAGAAGGATGAAAATACTTGCCCAAGCAATGAAGTGTTTCTGTTTGACAATGACTCATCTGTTTCAGAAGGCGATAACCTGATATCTGCAATGAATCCATATTCCAATTATGAAGTGAGTCCAAAGATGTTCCCATCAATGCAAAAAAACTTTCCACAAGATGATCTGTTCTTTCCTACAAAACATTTCACTGCTCTGGATGGAAGTGTTATGCCAATTGTTTCTCCAGAGGAATCAAAAAATCCTTTTGTGCCTTTGGTGCCTGAGCAAGTAAAGTCTGTTAAACATAGCCCAACATCAACAGATCGTAATCATGTTTCAAAGGGATCAGCCCCCGATTTAGTAAACCTACAAGAATTCGAAGAGAAGAGTGGCCAGGCTAAAACATCATCCCTGTCAATGGAAGACAATCTGTTTGATCCAAAGGAAAAAGACCTTATACCCCATGCTGATAGTAATCAGAAACAGGCAGTCTCAAGGCAGTTGTTGGTGTCAGAAATTCTGAAGGATTTCCACGTGCCAAAGGAAGAGAGCCCTGAACCTATCATGGAAAATTCTCCGAAAGAGAGTGTTGCAATCAAATCTCCAGAGCTAGATGATTTGTTTTCCTCAAAATCTTCAGATTTAAAACCAGAAACTTTGGCAGAAGCATCCAAGAAATCCAGTAAGCTAACAGTGGAAGATCAACAAAGGGATGAAAATATGAACCCAAGTCTAGATTTAATCAGTAATGTAACCAACCCAATCAAGAAATCGGGAAACAATTACCAAAGCTTGCCAAACTTAGCTTCGGGGAGAGCAGAAAGCGAGCTATCAAAAAGAAAAGGTATTTTAAAGCGTAGTCCTAGTACCAGCTCCACGGAGTCTGAAAGCCGTTATAGGTGGGCTCCAAATTGGTCAGCTGAAGATTTGGGAGCACTGCCACAACA
The DNA here is from genome assembly GCF_018977255.1 of Callorhinchus milii. NCBI lineage: Eukaryota > Metazoa > Chordata > Chondrichthyes > Chimaeriformes > Callorhinchidae > Callorhinchus > Callorhinchus milii. Next base: position 33,789,177 of record NW_024704744.1, on the reverse strand, counting down.
AACAGATGATTCCAATGGCTTCACAAAGATGGATGCGCCTGGCAAACAAGTGAGGTTTTCTAACAAAGTTAAAACCAAATCTCTGGATAACATGCTGGGAGGAAGGAAGCCTGGTGCAACCAAGACCTCTTCGTTGAGGAGAAGTGAAGAACCCACCATGCCAAATGAAGACAACATGGATGGCAACAGAGGAAAGAGTATCCCTGCTTCACTCTCTCCTGACTCAACTCAAAACAGTGACCCTGAGCAAGACAAAAGCAGTTATTTGAAAGACAAAACAACACCTGGAGATGAACCTCCCGCTTCACAGGGACCACAGAACAAAGACCAAGGTATGACCATTATTCAGCTATACAGTAGTAAAGATTTTAAATTTATACAAACAGATTCTTATTAGCCTTTTTAAAAAAGTATTAAATGGAATTTCAGACATTGACGACATTATATCTAAGCTTATAATTTTATGGAACCATTAGTTCTCCGCAGCAGAGGTAATTTACGGTTAATTCCTCCAAATGTATATTCTTTGAAACAAGAAAATGTACCCAAGTGATTTTCTATGTAACAGCCTTTCGATGTCATTCCAATTCAAATAATGAAAAAAACACTTCAGTATGTTTAACACCTGTTAGGGTGACATTTATACTATTAATGAAGTATTTCAATGCATCCAAAATGTTGTAAATTATTGAGTTCAGTTCTTGAAAGAATTTGCAGAAAACCAGTTTCAAAATTAAGACTGTATTTAAGAATTTATCAAATTCTGTATGCTCTGAAATACTGCATTAATAGAGTAAATCTAGACCCAGTTGGAATTTCTATCCATTCATTTATTCAAAATTCAGTTGATTATTGAAAATCAAAGGTCATTTTTAGCTTTTCCGTTGCATTCGTATACATTTTCCTTTCATTCATTTTTCAGCGTGGGGGCAGGGAGTGAAGGAGTAAAATCAGTGAGAACAGTATACGTCTCATGAATTTTTATATTCACTGAAGTGATTTAATTTTATCTCAAATCTTATACTTCATAAGACACCAGGCAGTCTACCAATCCACAATTCACCTTTCTCCCTTTGTTCTCCCATTTAAAAAAAACATTATTTTTGGCTGAATCTCATTTATAAAACCTAACCATTGAATTCACCTTAACCTATTCAAAGAATTGCATGTATGTAGAAAGTTAGGAAATGGGAAGTTGTAAAACATGAAAGTGAGCACAAGCCTGTGTTTGTCTACAAATTCAGTTGGTATACTTTACTCTGTGAAGTGTTTTGGATTCTTAATCTAAATGCAAGGATTACTATATTATTATGATTATTATTTTTTTTCGAAGTTTGACTGAGAGCGTGGAACATGAAAGTCAGAATTCATAACAGTAATAATAATCCTTGCACTTAATATAGCACCTTATCACATCATTGAGACATCCCAAAGTGCTTCACAGAATATACTGTAAAGTGAATTGGCATGAAATTAAGAGATATTCTAAGCATCGAATGTGGCAGAATGTGCCCAAGACCAAATCCACCCTTGCACTGCCTGGGTGAGGTATTCATTCTCTGTTTTAATACTTTGGACAGCGAGTTTGTGGGATTGAGGTTTCCTCTGGGTTTCACTAAAGTTGCATTCCTGCAGTCAAAATCCTGAAGAAAAATATTTTAGGTTGTTGGCATTGGAACAGAATTGAGGAGAGGGTAGCCACCTCTAATGCATTTGGATAATTTATATTGAATAATAATATTAATAATCCTTGCATTTGATATAGAGCCTTATCACATCATTAAGATGTCTCAAAGTGCATCACAGCATACATTGTAAACTGGATTGACTGTATATTTTGTGGGCGAAACGCAGCAGCCAATTGCACACAGCAGTGTCCCACAAACAGTCGTGGATTGAAAATGACCAATTTATTATTTATTTTTAAAAGTAATTATTACCCCCGGAAAAGTGATCCGCCAATCGACTAACATCCAGGTTCCTACTTACTGCTAAGTAAACAAAGACATGTGGAGTAAGCAAACTTGCCCAACATTTCACCCTGACGGGAATCAAACCCGGGTCTCTTGCTTGCGAGGCGAGCGCTCTAACCACTGAGCTACAGGACTCCACAGTTTACCTCAGGAAGCAAGGTTTGAAATGATTAATCTAAACTAATGGAATTAATATGGATTTTGTGTGAAAGGATTTGGATAGTGAGCACAGATCAATGGCACTGAACAACAACAACAAAATTACATTTGTAAAGCGCCTTTCGCATTGGGAGGATGTCCCAAGTCGCTGAATAGTCAGGACCCAAGTGTGGAGGGAGGGCAGGGTTGGGATGACGAAGGGCAGAGTGGGTAAGAGGGCGGCTGAAGGCACGGACAAAAAGGAGGGTCTTGAGTCAGGTCTTGAAGGAGGCAAGAGGAGGAGCAAGGCAAAGTGGGTCAACAGGTCAGAGATGTAGGAGGGGGCAAGGCCATGGAGGGCCTTGAAAGTGAGGATGAGGATTTTGAATTCTATCCTCTGAGGGATGGGGAGCCAGTGGAGCTGGGCAAGGGTGGGGGTGATGGGGTCATGGAGCCTGGTGTGGGAGAGGACGTGATTTGCACAGTTCTGGATGATTTACAGCTTGTGAAGGGTAAAGTTGGAGAGGCCGACAAGGAGGGAGTTTCTGTAGTATAGGGGTGAGGCAGTGGTGGAGTCGGGCAATGTTGCGGAGGTGGGGGAAGACAGAGTGGGTCATGATATGGATATGGGGGAGAAATGACAGTTGAGGGTCGAACAAGACGCCCAGGTTCCTAAACTGGCTTGATGAAGTGGAATGTGCAACCGTGGATGCTGATGCTGTCAGTGCCTGAGGTGCTGAGGAGGGGGAGGAGGATAGAGTGATCCATGGTTGAGGAGGATGGGGAGGCAGAGGGAGCCTTGGTCACAGATGGACAAAATGTCGTTTGTCACCTTGAACAGAGCGGTTTCTGTGCTGTGAGCAGCACGGAAACCCGAATGGAGGGGCTCATGAAGTAAGTGTTAGGAGAGGAATGAGCGAAGCTGGGAAGCAATGACTCTTTCAAGGATCTTCAAAAGAAAAGGGAGGCTGGTGATGGGCCGATAGTTAGAAGACAGGGATGGATCCAGGGAAGGTTTTTTCAGGATGGGGGTGATTGTAGCTGTTTTTAGGGGGATGGGAACGGTGTCAGAAAGGGAGAGATTGAAGGTGACGGAGAGTAGAGGACCACTCCTCCTCCACCGTCTCTCCTCTCACCTCAACCGTCAAGGTTCTGTGTCTTATCTCTCACACCGTCTCCAATTTGTCCCCACCAATGGTTTCTCTTCCAGCCCCTGCACCATCTTGTGTGGTAGTTATACAATCTAGGTTCCCCAAGCCTTGCCTATGACATTGATTTCTGGGCGTATGTGAGTGAGGTGCATCCCTTTGGGGGAGAGAATTCATTCCATTTCAGAATATGTAAATTCCTATGTATATGTAGAACTCTCATTAGTTTGGCTTCAATAATCTTAAGTCTGGTAAAGGTTTTCCAAGTGTGTCAGACACCCAAATGACCAAGCTAGAAATAACTCAAAATAAACTCAAACCTTGGAACTTAGTACCAAGGGCATAAAATCTTAGTCTATTTTACAATGGTTCAATTGGCTTACCGGGGATATAAAATTGATGACTACATTATTTTTTGAATAACTATAATCAGTTTTCTGAAAGTTTAAATTTAGTCTCAAGTGTTGAAGTCAACTGGGTCCTGCTTATAGTGCACATTCGACCCATATAAATTTCTATTAAATCAATCCACAAAGTACATTTCAAGTTATTGCTGAAGAAATTGCCAAAGCATTAATCTTTGACAGTCACTAAGTATAATTAACACCACTTTGAAGAATTCTCAGTCTAATTATCGTATCTCCTTAGACAGAATGTAGGTTGAGTCTAGTGTAGGAGTAAATTCCTCACCTTTGTGAGCTTTTCACTCTTTGAGGCCTTCATATATTTTAGTAGATCCACAATCCAGCCAAGGAAAAGATTACTCAAACACTGCTCCTCTCAAAGTCATTTGGAGTCCTGTAGCTCAGTGGTTAGAGCACTCGCTTTGCAAGCGAGAGACCTGAGTTCAATTCCAGGCAGAGGGCGAAACCTTGGGCAAGTTTCCTTACTCCACACGCCTAATAATAATCCCTCCAAAACCAAAAACAATAATAAATTGTTCATTTTCAATCCACGACTGTTTGTGGGACATTGCTGTGCGCAATTGGCTGCCACGTTCGCCCACAAATATACAGTCAATTCACTTTACAGTGTGTTCTGTGAAGCGCTTTGGGACGTCCTCCCGACGTGAAAAGCGCTATATCAAATGCAAGGATTATTATTATTATTATTATTATTTGAGACACTTGTGTTCTTCCCCAATCGGATGTTATGTAAAAGTCTAGTTATCAGTCCCTCCCTGGCCCGCACCAGCATTCAGGACTGAAATATACCACAGAAAGAGAGCACTGATCCTGAAACTCACAGCAATTTCTGATTTGTCCAGTTGCTTAAATAGTTTGTGCTGCCTGAAAGGTCAAATGCATCTGAAACCATTATGTGAAACATAAAAATTCACATTGGAAAGCCACAGGTCAAAGTAAAGCTCATCTAAGTTGAGTAATTGTTTGAAACCAGTAAAAAAAAGTCTTTAAATTGGATCTTCTCAACCAAACGTCAAGGAGAGGTACGATCGTAAAATAATTTAAAGATACGTCCTGGCCGGATTTACTTAATACGGTAATAACAAATAGTAATCAAAGCCTGAATCCCTGAAATCCTTCTCCTTGCTTGTTTCAATCAGATATTCCGAGGCTTTGAAAACATGTTGGAATAAATAATGTTGAGTTGTAATTTATTCTCTTTCTCAATTGTTTCTGTAGCTGTTTACAAAGAAAATTTACAAATAATGTACAGCATGAAAACAGCCAATCGGCCCAACCAGCTCACGTCTGTGTTTATACATCACATGAGTCTTATTATTAACATGTTCCCCTAGTTGCTATCTTTTATTAGTGTCCCCTGGTTAAGGACTCCCTGATCAGTATAAACAACCTATTTACATTAATCTTATTGAACCCTTTTATAATTTTGAACACTTCTATTTGGTCCCCCTTAAACGTCTCTTCTCGAGCAAAAAAAGGCCTAACCTATCCATTCTCATCCTTTGCCAAAATACCCAACATATTGTTTCTAATAAGACATTCTGACGTGATGCTGGATGTTACAAAAGATATTCTGAAAGAAGAAAAACTCAAAGCCCCTATTCTCAACAGATATAGATACTGTGTAATAAATAATTCAGGTATTCGAGTAGATCAGCAAACGTTACCCGCTGCCATGGGATTGAACAAGTAAAAGGTTACTTCTGCAGAGTTGGGTCTGATTAGAATACTCTATTCTTAGTTAAAATGTGTCCTGAGACTGAAACAAATAAACAAGTGTCATCAGTAAGATTCACACTCAGTACAGTTTAGAGTAAATCTTGTGAAGTGCTTTGAGGCACCCTTCCCATGTGAAAGGCCCTATATGACATACAAAGGTTATAATTTAAGCAAATCTTATATGTATACATATATATGTATATATATATGAAGAAATGAAATAGTTTGAGAATCCTATCATCTTCTATAAATGTAGGAGGGGGTAAAACCTAAATGTACAGTGTTCCTGAACTGCCAGTTTTGCCACTGGCATTTGCTTCAGGCCATAGATTTTGTTTACATGGGAAGCAAATAATAGAAGAGTGCTAATAATACAGTTCATGTTCCTGCCCGTGAGATAAACAGTCAGGTAAGATGGTGAGGATGAACTATGATTTCTGGCTGATCTGGGTGCTAAGAAAGTCTGACAGAAACTCCAAATCATCTGAAAAACAAGACTCCAGGGGATCCGCCATAGCCTAGGAAGCCAACAGACTTATAAGTATTGCTGAACATGTACCTGGAGATAATCTGGATTTTGATTTAGTTTGATTGTCAAATCAAAATTCCACTGCATCTCTGGAGTGCTTTGAGATGTTATCCTACATGAATCCTTGTGCTTTATAAGCCCAAGTTTCTGTTGGTGTTGAAAGGATTCATCTTCCACTGATAAATCTGGGCCTATTTCTATCTCCCCTTATATTGAAAATTGGAGTATTTTCTCTGTTCTAACTTCCCCCGTAACACATACTGTTTCCCAGTTATAAATGCAATGAGGCCGAATTTAAAAACAGAAAGAGATGGGCCGAGATAGAGGGGTAGAGGGAAGGAGTTCCAGAGATTAGAAGCCTAGGATCTGGACGATTGGGTGAACATAGAAAGTGGGGGAGTCACAATAAGCCTGAGTTAGCCTAGTGGAGGAGAGTAGAGGCGTGCAACAACAAATTGGATTTAGATAGCGCTCTTCACACGGGATAGTTTCTCGGAGCGCAGAAAATTGGGATCTTTTGGCATGCAAGTCTGCCTGGTATCAGGTAAATGGATTAATATTATTCTGTAGTTTCAAAGAGAATGACTTTGTTTGGAAAGACAAGTTTGGGTTAATTTTGTGCAGATCTCTAGTGTTATTAACAAACTAATCAATGTGTAAAGCAGCTCAATATTATCACTCCTGCAATATTATTTGATTTCCATTATATGGCCCTGGGTGAACATAAAACTACTGAATCATAGGCTGGGCTTACACATTGTTCAGCACTTGAAACTATGCTAGGTTTTTGCAGGACTTTCAGCTCTGAAGACAGGTAATTTGAATTAGAATTGAGGGACACAATATCTGGCAAGACAGCATGACGCACAAATTGATTTTTCTTCCCATGTACTTTTTTATGCGCAATATTGGTGAGATTATTTGTGCATTTGATAGCTACCTGGTTGGAAGAATAAGACCAGTAATTAAATATAATTCATTTTTGAGCTGCTGGGGAAAGCTACCTGACTATGGACGAGATATAAATTTTTGGAAGGTTTGGAAATTCTCAACATGGTAGAGAGTGTCATAACACTCGCCATAAGTTAATTAAACCTAATAGCAACAATTTATATTTATATGGTGACTTTTACTTCAAGAAGACATGTCAAAGTGAATGGTAGCATGAGGTGGGGGGAGGGGAGAGTTGAGGAGAGCCAGGGGGAAGAGAGAGAGAGGGACGGAGTGATCAAAAGTGCGGACTTTGTAAGTTTTTAGGTGAACTTTAAAGGTGGGAAGGTGATGAAGCAGAGGGAATCTAGGCTCGAGAGCCAAAAAGCAGGGGGAAAATGGTTGAAAGATCATCTATAGTGTGACATTATAATTGTAATTAAATTATAATTAAATTATAAAATCAAGCTCAAACAGGTCAAACTCTTTAACTTGTTGAAGGAGTAGAAAATGGCTGCTCATCCTTCGATGATGCTTGCTGGATCCATAACATTTGTTTATTCAATTATTTTTTAATCAGAAGTGAGGGTGCTACCATCTGGGCCAATCTTTATGTGAGTCTGGCCAGTGGAGCACTAGTAGGTTGTGTACCCATTTAAGTACCACACCTAAATATGATCTTATCTTTACCCAATATCAGCATGCATTTACGTTCCAACAGAAATGAATAAACTGTATGCATAAGCTGTTTCCCTTCTTCCTTTCCCTAACTCAGAGGTGGCTGAGATCAATCAATTTAACATAAAACAAAGACCAATCTGGGACCTTCCTTATTCCTGCACCATTCACCTATTGACCTCAGTGTACCAGTAACTAATGAAAATATTTGTTGTAAAACGATTGATAAGTATTAAATATGTTATTACATAAGCACTAACAAATTTAGATGTAACAACTTAAATCAATAATCTCCAAATTCCCCCTTGATCTAGAATTTGCTTCAGGGAAAAGATATAAAACGTGGATTAAGTCTTTGTGCAGAAAATAATCAACAGCTGCAAACTGTGAACATTAGCGCTAAAAATAATTTCCAAAAAGTAAGGAAACCTCAGCAAACTCATAGAAAATATTAACTGGGAAAAGATTAATCATCTCTATCTGCTTGTTTGATCGCAATTTATGTTCCTTGAGCTTTCTTTATACAAATGGATTATCTTTACAAAAAATTCCATTAATCACAGCCAAAGCTGCTCTGGTGAGCCTAAGTCACTGCTTGGTAATGGAATGAGAATGAAAAGCTAAGGGAGGGAGAACGTATCTTTATTCGTATTGCGCTAAAGCCCAGCCAGAAGATTGAGGTAAAAATTGCAATGCGCAAGGCCTCGTTTCTAGTTGTAGTGTGTGAAATAATTACTTTGTGAAATTGAAGTGTTGTGAAAAACTCTTAAATTCAACCTCAATTTGCAAGCTGTGTCTTTTTAAGAATTGCAGCAAATGGGCTTTTGCATTTTGCAGTCTTCATTTTCAAGAGAAAACAGTTTGATTGGGTAAGATTAGGCTGAATTTTACCCCACAGATGTGTTACAATTTTCACCCCATTATGTAAATCCCAGTACAAACCTTTAGTTTACACCAACTGTGGAGAGAATGAGTTTTTGGGGAAGGAGGATCATAAATGTGAGGAACATAAGAGATGAGGTACATGATGCAATAGAATGTTCTTTGAGGTTTCTTTATACACACGGTGGAATGGGCTTGAGGGGCTGAATGACTTGTTCCTGTTCCTATTTTCTTATGTTCCTAATGTGTGACATGAGAAGACAGTTTTATTCCTCCAATTTCTAAAATTCATCAAAGTTTCAAAATTCACTTTCACACTATTGTTGAGAAGACCGTTTGAAGCCTCATCCCTCATGAGCTATTCAGACGGGGATGTTCTTTTGGATAGAACTATTAGATCAATAATTCATTTGAGGAGGAAGGGCATTCTGAACATTAATTATTCACTGCTGACAACTAGAGTCCTCCTCTAGTTAATCTCCAGCTAAAAAAAAATCTGCTGAATATTTGTTTAAAATCTTTACCATTATTAGTTCCCTGGTTTATGAAGCGCTCCGAGACAGTATCCTACATGAAAGGTTCTATAAAACTGCAAGGTGTTGTGGTTGTATCTAATGCATTACACAATATATGAGACGGTCTCTCAGTCCATAGGGACTTGAACTGGAGGTCCACTTCTGACATTGTCCCACAGCACATTGAATCTTTCAATGCGTTGTTGAAATGTCAAGGTACTTAACCCATTAGAGGAAAACAAAGTGCTTTGTATTTGATGACCTTTAGTTTTGGGAAGCCAGTATAGTGCAGTGAGTTAACGTACTGACCTTTCACTTCTGAGACTTGGACTTGAATCTGGCTTGTGTTGATAGGACAAAAGTTTTGGCTGTTGGGTTGAAAGAATCTAACATGAAATGATTGTGGCCAGTGTCAGATCAACCATCAGGTTGCCTACAGTGCATAGTCTCAAGGCACAACACTGTCCTCATTTTTACCCCCAGATTGGCAATTTTATTTAGAAGTAGTGCCACTGGGTGGCCAGTTTGGGAAGTGACACATGAAGATTCACAACAACAACAAATTAAATTTGTATGGTGCCTTCCACACTGCTGCAGTAGGGGTGATCTTCTGATTTGGGGCAGAGTGGAGCCAGCTTTCTGTGCTATAAATAACCTGGGAATGCTTTAAGGTGCCATTGGGTGCTCACAATGGGAAATTATTTATTTTGCCTGCCCTTCATCCCAACATTCACCAATTTCCACTGGCTCCCTGTGTTTGAAAGGATCAGCTTCAAGGTCTTCACCTTTGCATAGAAATCCCTTTGCGCCCTAGCAGCTCCGTCTCTCTGATCTCCTTGGACCCCACTCCTCTGCCTGACCTCACTGCTTAGCTAACACAGACCTGCTGCCAGTCACCCACCTCTTCCACACCGTCTCTTCGACCTACCTCTATGATCACCTCCACTTTCTCTCTTGCTCAGTTAATTTCCAATCCTGCCAGTGTGAAACACTTTGATATTATCCTAAATGAAGACTACTGTACAAATGCAAGTTGTTGTTGTTTTCCTATCATTACACCCCTTATTCCTTCCTTTCCAAAGATATTTTGTCATAATCCTGGGTGGTGACGCAATACTGGCAGTGTTAAGAGAACAACAAACATTCTCATTCATCTTCTGCTGGTCACATCTGCTACCACGAAAATTCAGTAATATTCAGAGAATGTATTTATGGGATTTTCACCATGATTAACTTAGAATCTGCATCTTGATATATTCAAGGGAAAGGTCATGGGTCTCAGTAAGTCAGTGAACAGATAAGGTGTAATTCTGTATTCATCTGATTAGACTTAAGCTGCTTAGACAGTCCACAAAATTAAGCTTAAGGTAAACTTAACATTTTAGTTCAAGGTTATTTTTTGGTGAATAATGCTCCTATTTTGAAATGGATAGCAGCTGGTTGATCTTTCTTGGTCACACCTTAATCAGACACAGACAAAAAAAACTATGTGACATAAAACTTACTTCTTCAATATCTGCAAATAATTTAGGTAGCTGTCTCCAGGCAGTTTGCTCTTGTATCACTGATACCGGCTACAAGTAACACTGAATTTCTGACAGTCTTGGAAACAATGAATGCTTTACCTGCCAAAATTGCACAGAATGTCAGATTTATTGAATAAAACTTGAACAAGTGCAATGAGAACTCTTTCTTAATACAAATAGTGGGTATAATGATGACATTTCAGTGCTTCACTCAATAAGCCAGATTTCTCTGCAGGGCAGTGTGTGCTGTTTTTCCAGGATAGAAGTAGTGCACACATCTACATGAGAACAGTTAACACACACTGAGCTTCCTCATCCATTATCTTTCAAAAACAGAATCTTTCTCGGTTATTAAAGTTTACCTTTCGCCACAATTTGTTTTATATACCACAGCCATTCAGGACTATAAGGTCAATAGGTTAAGTACATCGCTCCAAAACTATCTGAAGCTTGTGTCAATGAGTTGAACCAGGATGAGGAGACATAGCTTCAAGGAATCACTGTTTTATTAAAGTGGTGATTCGTCTTATCTGGTATGGTACTGAAAATCAAAATAACATTTCAAGACCTGTTGTTTCATGTTGCCTTCAAATATCTATGTAATTTCATTCACAGGTTTGCATATTCCACACAAAATATGTATGCCAAAGGTGATGATAGTGATGACTGTTGGAAGAAAAGTTTCACAAGATGAAAATCTAGGCTTAGTTTCATCAATAAATGTTTAACTGATTCGCACAATCTCGCAAAAGTTTGCTGAATATCTCTGTCCCTGGGGCTGAATCAGTTCTGAACATCCAGGCATGTTAGAAAGAAACTTGATGTTGAAATGTCTGAAAAGTATTTACTATTAAGTGTAGTGACAGTTTGGGTAAATAATTTGCCAGCAAATTCACACAAACAGCCATGAATGTGAATAACCAATTTATAGGGAGGCTTGAAATAAAAACACAAGTCGCTGGGAACACTCAGCGGGTCAGGTAGTATCTATGGAGAGAGGAAAGTGAGTTAACATTTCAGGTCGATGACTTTTGGTTACTTTCCTCTCTCCATAAATGCTGCCTAACCTATGAAGTGTTCCCAGCAATTCTGTTTTTATTTCAGATTTCCAGTGTCTGTAGTATTTTGTCTTTGATGGGAAACTTCTTGGTCACTGGGACAAACTCTTTTCAAATAGTGTTAAGGGATCTTTAACATCCACCTGAAACAAGCAGGCAGGATCTCAGCTTAACATCTCAACCCAAAAGTCAGTGCTTCTGACAATGCAGCAATGCGCCAAGGAATGCATAGTTTAGCCTATAAGATCAAGCCTGACATGAGCTTGAACCCACAACCTTCTGAATAAAAAGCCGGAGTGCTACCAACTCAACCATGCAGACTTAGAGTGCAGACATAGCTTTAACCCTGCACGCCAAACCCTCAATGGATGGAATATTTGTAGCTGGACAAGCTCTGCTGTTGGACAAGAGGTGGATGTGACGAACCAAAAATAAACTATTTTATTAATTGTACCTTCCCTGATTATTTGGAGGGACAGATTTTTTTTATAAACAATAATTTTTGTTAGTGTTTTACTATTTCTGTGCTGTCCTCTTTATTTTCCATAAATCTCAGAGAATAATATTATCTATTTTTAACCTCACATTAGTGAGGTCACTGAGATGATTGTGCAACCAAATGAATTGCTGGCCTGAAGCACTTAGCTTAGAAATTGACTGCATGGACAGAACAACCGGACTGTACATGTACTTATTGCAGCAACCTTTTGTGAGGGAGGGGAAGTGGGGAGGAAACTGAGAAGCATTTAGTGTACTAACATTGTTGTTATCAGTGTTGCAGATAAAGATTTTGTTTTAACGAAAGCCTATGACGTTTCTAAGTCGTTCAAAGAATTAGGCAAACAAATTGTACACATACAACACAGCCAAATAGAGATAAAGAGATACAGAATTGATTATAATAATTGCATTTGCTATAGCAACAAAGTATGCTGAATGGAAATGTATTGTACAGCGGATGTCAGAATAGTGAAGAAACTCTGGGGTCTCTCTCTAAATCCCTTCATCTCGTATTCTCCCTCCCTCCTTTCAATATATTGTACTTGTAAAAACCTACCAATTTGACTGTACTTTCGGTCACCTCCCTCTTGTCTCCGACCTTGCTTGGTTCCCCACTCTGTCCATCTCTGGGAAACACTTTGAGACATTTTCCTATGTGAAAGATGTTGTATAAATCCAGATTGGCGTTATTTAGGGGACAGAGCCATGAGGAAAGATTAGCCACCCTAGAACATTTTTTTCTTGGAAACGAAAAATCTGTGGGGTCATTTGAAAGAAGTTGATAAAATATTAAGGGAAATTTCTGCCACCAACTGATGCATTAAAGCCTGTCTGAGACCCTTAACTTTTCCCGGTCCAGCAATATGACTAATAAGAATTTAAGAGGATGTAGTAGAGGGCTGTCACATTGCTCCATCGACATTTTTAAGGTTGAGTTAAGCCAATGTTTTCTAAACTGGCTAGTGTTGAAATGTTCAGTTCAGCATAATGTCAGCAACAAAAGCAACTGCCTTGTGAGATGATTGAATCAATGTTGGAGGAGGGGGCGGAGGGGGGGTCAGCTGGAGCATTAATTACGGAGCAATCTCCAGCAGCGGAATAGTCTACATTGTGATAATTATCAAATCACATTTTCACCCCAAATCGTTTATTGGTGTGAACTCACTTGTCTGTCTACTTACAGAAATATATTTTAAACGCAGGGACCCAGGTACAGCCACAGATCCGAGAGACTTATACAGCAACATTTGCAACACAGAAACAGCATTCTATTCCCCAGGACTGCCATCTCTCCCACTGATGAGCTGGAGATGTCAATTGAACTCTTTTATGTTGATAAAACATTCAGTGATGCTCTGATTATAATAGCTATTCTGAGTGAGCATCTGAACAGGGGGCATGGATAATTGTCATGCTATTAAGTTTTTATTAAAACATTAAAATGATGAGAGTTGCTTAGGAAATTAAATCCAATCGTGAGACATTTAGTTTTCCATTGTCAGTCCTCGACGGTGTGACTGTTGCTATTCTCTGTGTAAAGTAATGACAGTTACACCATGAGCTCTTCACTCATATCTGTTGTTCTTAGATTAAGATAAAACACACTGTTGGTAATTGCTTTGACCTGGGAATTAGTGAGGGAAATTGGAGCTTGACTGGAATGTATCAATGCGTAGATGTTAGGGATCAGGTTTATCTAAATTCTTTAACCAAATGTTTTCTGATAGGCAAAGTCTCGTCATGCTAACGTGTCTTACAAGTTGCTTCATCATGTAAATAGCAAGAGCGAATTTGCATTTTTATAGTCCTCCATCACGCACCTTGAAAAGTAATTGTTGTCTTTTTAGCAATTTTAATTATTTATGTTTTGCAATTTTAATTATTGGCAAATGTGTCAGGCCCTTGAGCAGAGAGAGTAAGGTCCCACAGACATCTATGAGGTAAGTGATTAATTTATCTAGAGGATTGTTGGCTAGGGCATCGGGAGATACTTGGTTCTCTTTTTAAGTGGTGTCCTGGGCTCTTTAGCATCCTCCTGAAACTGGCATTCATTATTAAGGGGGCATAGCTTTAAATTAGAACAAAGACAATCAGAACTGAGGTCAGGAAGCATTTCTTCACACAGAACAGTGTGAAGATGTGGAATGCTCTGCCCCGGACAGCAGTAGAGGCACATAAACAGGGATATTTAAAAGAGAAATAAGCAGATATTCCGGTGGTAGAGGTATAAGCGGAATGGCAAAGTGTGGGTCATTGGGATTAAAAGATCTGGTGATAAGTTTCTGCATGTGTCTGACGAAACAAACTAAAAATAATAAACTGGTGGAACAGGCTCGATGGGCTAAGTGTTCATGTTACCCTATGTTCTTAAACTGCATCTTACAGTGCTCCATTGTACATGTTTCTGTCTGCCAGGATTTGACCCTGTAATGGTGGCTATCAGATAATGATAGATGCTGAATATCTGACCATCTTTATGGCTCCCTAGCTAGAGGCCAATATTTGACCACAATTATTGAGCAGAGAGAAAAAAGAATCACAAAAGCCAACTTTCTTACAGAGACTCACCACTTATCTCTCAATTCTTTTTCTGGCTGCCCCACCTTTTCATTAAAATCTGCAGTGTATGAGGAAACGATTATTATCCTGATTTGCATGTCACTGCGGGATATAGCATTATTTTCTGGCTCTCCAGAATTTGTTCAGATAAGGGATTTGTGGTTACAAGAGCTTTGTGAAATGCCAAGTGCTGCGTAAATGTTGTAGATTTTCATTTTTTTCATGTAAGAAACTTACAACACTGTTGAATATTTTAAAGTAGAGTCAGAGGTCTAGTTCTACTTTACAGTATTATAATTATTATAATTTTTTCTTTGGTGTCAGTACAATAACACTGTATAATAATTATTTCATCGTTATTAAAATCTTTTTAAAAGCATTAAAATCCTCCTTTTGGTCTAATGGTTAAAGGCTCGTTACCATCATTTTTATTTCTCTTTTGGTAGAACTGTATTCACTTTATGTAAACGTAGGACATTTTTTTTGAGGGGGGAGAATCCAAAGTGGAAAGGATAAAAGCAATTAAATAAGAATTTTCTGAATCCAGTCCCCCCCCAAGGGATCTTGGATTTCCACCCAATCTCAGCCCATCAAACCGTTTCTGCCATGAAATTAAAGGTGGTGCAGAACACTTTCAAATTCTTAAAATCCTGGCCAACAATGCCGAAACAAAATTGGTCATTCACTCCATGGCTGTTTGTAGATCATTGTTGTATGCAGATTGGCTACTGCGTTCGTCCACAAAACACATGCCCACCTTAGTTTACAGCGTATCATATTTGTATCACTTTGGGATGCCCTCCTGAAATCAAATGTAAGGGTTATTATTATCCGCTAGAATGTTTTTATATTGTTGCTTCCAACCATTTCCAAGATGATGCCTAACATGTGAATACGTGAAAGACATTAGCAGAGACCATCTGAACACAGCAGGATAGTAAAAGGCAATAACTATCTGCAGGCTTGGAAATAGAATGCAATTATCATGCCTTCTGTTTTGTAAAAGCAGAAAGCATGTTGCCTAATGGAAAGCTAATATAACCTGGAATTCTAAGAACCATTAACTTGTGTATTTGAATTTCATAAATCTGACAATTTTGCATCAAATTATGCAAATAAGAATAGGAAACAAACCTATCTAAAGACATAAAGGCAAGTGCCAATTTTGAATCTGAGTAGCTAATGCTCATGTGCACCAGGTTTAACAGAATCACCATTAAAACCTGTTCCTGAGGAAGACTGATAATGTTCATGCAATGATGGCTTGCCACTGAGACTGGCATGCAGTAATATGAAGCTGCTATGTGTATTACTGGCTTGCATCTTAGTGAAAATAATCCTTGAAAAATCATGCCCAAGTAATTAACCTTAGGTGTTAAGAGCTCTTGGGTTAAACATAGGGCACTGCTTCCTTTGCAATGCTCTCCCCAAGCTGCAAAGACAATCCATCTTCCTGTGCAGTTGTTCATTTCAACACTCCTCACATCTCTTTGCCCAGCGCCTTGGGACGTCCTCCTGACGTGAAAGGCGCTCTATAAATGGAATCTTGTTGTTGTTGTTGTTGTTGTTGTTGTTACTATGTTCAGTTTTATACCTCTTTAACTTCAACATTTAAAATGATCTTGTTGAGGTGTGAAGCTTCAGCAACCTAAGATCATTTGCAACACTTATTTGTAATCCCTTAAGATTGATGTCCACAGAACCATGCAAATGTGTTCATTTGCGGAGTATTCAAGAGACTTAGTCAGACTCACAAGAGAATGATTAGGTGTGTCCTAGGATGAACTAACAACCTCTGTATCAAAAATACACTTTGTTGTATTTGGATATGTTTGTTGCTGAAGCTCTTAGCCAGCCAGAAAATAAAAAGTCCAGAATTTCACAGACATAATATGCTCATGTATCAAATAGGAAATCTGAATACATTGCTAAATCTGTTGAGTTTGGATCTCCACAAGTCGGACTTAAGCTGTACAACGCTCTGATTAGTCTTACCTGGGGTACTGCAGATAGTTCTGTCACTGTACCATAAGTGTGGCCTAAAAATAGTCACAAGGAAAACACTGAGACTATGAAAAATAACTATGACTATGCTCAAATTCTTCATCCTCAATAAGGGATATTTGGAGGGTACAGCAACAACAACAACAACTTGCACTTATATAGCACCCTCCATGCTGGGCAGCATCTCAGAGCGCCTGATCTTATAAAGCTGTGGAGAATAATGAACAGGAGAGAGAAAGAACATAAGAATTAGGAGCAGGAGTAGGCCATTCGGCCCCTCGAGCCTGCCCCTAGAAAGTAAACCTGGAACATTACTTTCAGATATGCTAACATAGTATGACAAGGTTGGTGGAAGGTATATGTACAGACACCCACGGCAGCTATTTTCACGGAGGGCAATCAACCACAGGATCTAGTAGCCATGAAGGATGATTGAAGCTAGATTGTGAGCTCATTAAAACACAACAAAATGCTGCAATGGGGAGGAAGATGGGTGGGTATTTTGGAAGGATCTGATCGAATATTCTGAAGCATCTTCTTCATGCAAATTTCTTGTGTGATTTGGTGAAAACTTCAATCTTGTACTGGCTGAGCAGAGTAAGATCACTGAAGCACTGGTTTCTTGTAACTTCTCTAACAAAGTGTTTTTGTTTTGAGTGATAGTTTCTGCACTGATGCTGAGAATGTAGGCAAATTCAGTAGTTTGACCTGTTACACTTGTTAAACATCTTTACATTCATCTGATTCTGTGTTGTAATGCTCAGGGCAAGACAATGGAGTCAGTTCAGGGAAGATAAAAATATACAGGCAGAGAGACTGAAAAGTCTACCTAGAGAGACAACAACAACAAAATGACATTTATAGAGCGCCTTTCATGTCAGGAGGACGTCCCAAGGTGTTGAACAGTCAGGGTCACCTATTTAATTTAATTCATTTAATTTACTTCATTTAATTCAGAAGTGCATGATTGTTTACCAAAATGGGGCAATGTTGCAATTTGCAAAAGGATGTGTGTTCATGCAAGTCATCAACTGCACTGGATTTCTCATTCAATTTTTTTAAATTCAATAATACGTCATCTTGGTACAATTTGCTGTGTATTGATTAAACTTTTAGTGATTTATATTTCAAAGCAATATTAAAAAGTGGTTTACATAATTGATGCTTCAATTGTAGTAAACTAGATCTCAATAATTTCAGCAACTATTAGAAATGCACAGGCATTTTTTAATTTAAAAATGTTGTTTAACAACCTGCAGATTTGGAAGGAAAAGCAAGCACTATAGTGGGTTTTAATGCTTTTTTTAAATTGCACATTTATTTCTCTGCTTATTTATAATCTATGTTGTGTAAGCACATTGCATATCATTATTATTGCTATTAATGCAATGAAGTCTTATGCTTTCACATGCCAGGTTATTAAGCACAGAAGTATTTGAGCCTATCCAATGACTGCATAGAAAATAATTGATTTCCAGGAGTGAGCTACAAAACTATAATCTAATCGAGTGATTTAGATTTCATCATAACCCAGGAAAGAGAAGATTAGCTGGCATATAACCCTCAGATAAATCCAGATTTAGATTACAGCTACAAATTCACTCCCACATATTTAATTTAATATAATCTAAATTTAATAAATATCCCAAGTTCCATTTTTCAGTGATTTCAATATTTGGGAGTGTATTTTTAAGGTTACAGTGATACTACTGAGCCTGAGATTTATAACTGCCATTGGATTAGACCAATATAAATTACTGATATTACCAAGTGAAGGTAAATGCTTATAAAAACATGATTATTGAACTTTTTGACATAGTTGTAGTAACTTCAATCATTTTCTTTGTTTGGGGGAAGAGATGTGATTATGTTATGTTATGTTATCCAGTTATTCAGTTCAAGTATCAGCCTGACTCAGTTGATAGCCCTCTTGCCCCTGAGTTTGAAGATTGGGGATTCAAACCCCATGTCTAGACATTGAAATCATAGTTTAAGACTGAATTTGAAGACAGTGCTCAATTGTTGGAAGCGCTGTCTTTTGAGTGGAATGTTAAGCCGAGGTCCCGTCTGCATATTCAGGTGACATTAAAGATCCCATGGCATTATTCAAAAAGAGAAGGGAGTTTCCCCCGGTGTCCTGATCAACAATCCACCAGATAAAGTTGGTCATTTACTTCATGGGTGTTTGTGGGACAAAGCTGTGTGCAAATTGTCTGTCGCATTTCCCTACAAAATACATAGTCATTATGCTTTACAGTAAAACCCTTCTGACGTGAAAGGTGTTTGGAATCCTACTTCTTTGACTGCACCTTTGTTTATCTCCTTTCTACCCCTCCCACCCCCCCAACTCGCTGACCCCAAACCCATTTCCCCATCTCCCATGTTGCTTAGACTCCCACTCACTCTCTCTGCAAAATACTATGCAACATTTAACAACACAAAAGATGCTATATGAGTGCAAGTTGTTGTTGATGTGACAATTACAGGGTCACTTTGCTGTATTTTTCATGCCATTAGCCATTAGCAGGATGCCTATTAGTTTGCAATGCAACGTACTAGTCGTTGTAAATACAAACTACATAGGGCCAGAAATTTAAAAAAATAAATGTACTAGATTATCTGTAAATTGTAATGTAATGTAAATGACTTGTGTTACTGATGGAGATTGATAGGCACATTAGCTTATTGAAGTGCCACAGCATGGGAGAAATCCTGCATTGAAAGGGTTTCCTGAAAGAATTTAAACCACAGACTTCCATGATCATTGAAATAAGTATTATGGGATCTGCGGCATAGGTTATTTGGTGAAATTGTATTTGTTTTACATGTTTTCCAAAGTGAGAAGCTTGTGCAATGATATCCTTCAAACCATTGTTCTAAATATTGTATTTTCTACTTGACAGGCATGATTGGATATATTTTCTTCTCATATTAACAAATAACGTAAACTTAAGAAACAGAAATACTAAATGCTGTGTAATTTAGTGAGTTAATGAGCCCTGTTGTTTTCCTGTGAATGAGTTGATTGATGTTGGATATTAAGTAAACAGTCATTTCAACATTTCTGGGGATTAGTCACAACCATTTTAAAGTTTTTGGCCACAATATAAAATCCATGTCAATTCATTCTTCCCAATTTTGTTTGTTTAGCTATCAGATTTTCTTTGTCCACATGTCATTCCCCAGCTAGGGAAAGGGAAAAGAAGTGGAAAGGAAACTTTTTTCTTTTCAAACAGTATTGGCTGCGTGGGAAGAGGGACAAAATGTAGCAATGCCTAATCAGAGCAATTTATCATTTAACTTCTCACACAATATAAAGCTATCATTAAGTCCATCAAGGGAAATCTGTCAGTGCTGGAAGAAAATGAACATACCCAAGACAGCTTGAAGTTCTTTGAATAATTTAAAGGTTCATATTTTGATTCCTTATTTTGAGTCAGGAAAGTGACTTCATTCATCTTGAAGCAAAAGGCAAAAGAAAAAAATGAAAAATAAATAAATACATTTTGGTGGGTGCAGAAACATCCATAGCCACAACAGTTTTAATGAAAGAAAATAACAGATTTGTATTGTGTTGTGATAGTACTTTGTGTTTTCTGAACTCCTCCACTGCCATAATGGATACGATGAACCACTCATAAACTCGCTTACCTATTAAATATAGATTTTAGATGTAAATAACTGCAGTCATTGCTTCAATGTATCCCTCTGCCTCATCCCCTCTACCCCCACTTTTAAAGCTCACCTTAAGACATATTTTCGACTGCATCTGTCTTGCTATCCTCCTCAGCTGATCCTTCTTCTACCTCAGGCTTCCAGTCAGCTATGCGTAGCATTTTGAGGTGTGCTCCTAACATGGAAGGTACAATAGAAATGTAAATTGTTGTAGCGTGTAGAAGTTGGAAGGCGTTCAAGGTACCTATACATGGAAATTTAATTGCATTTATTATGAATTATTTTTAAAAATATTTTCTGTTGATGTGCTGTGATGCAAACTCCAATTAAAAATGCATATTGTCAAAGTTGCTTAAAGAGGAGCTGGAGGAATTTCTCACAGAAGAGGTTTACCAGATATTCTATTCTGTTTTAAGATAGAATGTGCATTTTGTTAGCATATTATCCTGCTTAAACATCTCAAAGTGCTCTACTGTAATTACTGTCAAGTGCGGTGATTTTTTTTGTAAGCAGACACAGCAGTCATTCTGCATGCATCAAACAGCCATGAGGTGAATAATCAATTAATCTCGAAGACTGTTGGCCAGGATACCAAGAGAAATTTACTTCCCATGGGGTCTTTAATATCCAGTTCAAAAACAGGCAGACTGGACCGTGTTTAACATCTCAAAACAAAGGCATTTCTGACAATGCTGTAATCCCCCAGTACTGTACTGGGGTGAGTGTCAGACTACACACTTCCTGTGGATACAGGTGCCAACTTGAATTCACAGCTCCATATTGAGGATTTTATACTCACAGTTTGGCCTGACAATCCAATACAGAGTTGGGGGATCAATGTATTATTCGAGGTGTGGTCCTTTGAGACCTTAAACCAAAATTCTGTCTGCCTTTTCAGGTGGATGTTAAAGATCCCACTATTCAAAGGGAATTGCCTTTTTCCTGCAGTCCTGACCAACAATTTTCAAATTGGTGATTTACTCAATAAGGCATTATTGTGTGCAAATTGGCTGCTGATTATCCCACAAATGAACTGTCACTATATTTCACATTAAAATCCTGTGAAGTACTTTGAGAAATCTCAACAATGTGGCAAAGTTTTAGTATATCAACAGCAAGGATTATCATTAAGGAGAAATCAGGAATTAAACTATTGGAGAAAATGTATAAACTTCCGCTCACATGTACTTTTTCCTCTAAAGAAATATTTTGCTGTGAAACACTTCATTATAACTTGCTGAATTTTCTTCCTCAATATATACAATGGAGCCTTGTTGTAACACAATGGTTGGGATTCATAAAATCGCAGCCTGTGTTATAGTGAGGTACGATAGCTAGTTTCACAGTATATGCATTGCAACCTCTAACTCCACATGGGGAGGACAAGTTTGCAGGGCTATGGGGAGAGAGTGGAGTGGGATTGAATAGGATAGCTCTATTCAAAGAGCCAGCACAGACACGATGGGCTGAATGGCCTCCTTCTGTGCTGTATAATTCTATGATTCTATGATAACTAGCCAGTTCCCATGCTAAAAACATGGTCAAATTCCGGATCATTTGATCACTATCAATGTCACTTCCTGTTTGCTGCACATGTGCAAAGGAGGAAGTCACATTGGATCTACGAGAAGCTAATATGGCCGACTTCTGGGCCATCAGATTGCCATCAATATTATTTCCACCTTTACGTATGTGCAGCAAAGATTAGTGATGATAACGTAATGACTAAGGAGTCAGACATTTTTAGTGTGACAGCAGGCTTGTACATAGGAAGCGAGACAAAGATTGAAGATTGAATATATGGGAATCTTTGTCCCCCGAAGATAATAATACTATACAATATATCATTTTTAGCTTGTCTTTTTATGTCTGAAAGTGTGCTTCCTGATCACCAGAAACACGTTAATTTAATAAAACTGCTTAAAAATGCTCAATAATTGAGTGACCTGTAGTTTAGTGATTAACCTTGAACAAGTGCCATACTTTGCCTGCAACATAATTAAAAACAGAGAATGGTTTTGACCGGAAGATGCATTTAGGTAGATAATGAATTGGCTTCCGTATTCTCTATTGTCCCATTTATACTGCATAGTTAGAGTTATTGCAAAGCATGTACAATAATGGAAACCACACTGAATCAAGCCCGGGCTTTTCACCTTGAAAATAGATGATGCCTTAGAGGGAACTTTATAGAAGTATTTAAGATGTTAAATTGGATAGAGAACGTAAACCTAGAACAATACTTTTGTATCATAAGATGATAAGACAGGTACAGTTGGAGAAGGTCCATTGAATTTCATCCTTTCAGATTATTCAAACTGTCTTTCCATTACAAGATTATACAAATTCTTAGATTGGTCTGTTTTCACTAACCTCAACTGTCCTTCCAGGTAACTCATTCTAGCTATTAGTTATCCTCTGTCTAAAGAAACAGTTTGCAAGACTCAAAAAATCCATCTAGTTTAAGCCTGGATAACTATTTTATCTTAAAATGTATTGCACAGAATCATGGAGAATTCTTCAATTTGTTGTTAATTTGGAAGTTTTTTTCCTACCGTTCTTAAAAGCAACCAGGAATGGGAAAATCATAGGATGGATATTCTGAAAGGATGAGAGCAAATGACAAAAGGGTTTTATTCACCCGAACCTCTCTTGTGATCTTGTGAAGGACAGTATGATTCTATTTTTAGTTGCACTGCTTCCATTGCTGGCCCTGCTCCCAGCAGTCATTTCATAATGGAACTAATACCATTGGCTACGTATAAGTAATATACCAACTGAATTGAAACAATCATATAACTGCCTAATCGACTAAATGAATTGCGAAAGATCTCTCCTAAGGTTTTTCATATTATTAGAGATTTTGGTAAGGGGAGCTCACTTATCCCCAATGAGTGATTTGGAGGGGCTAAATCTCAACCAAGTTACCTGCTCCAATTCCTATATTAGTGCAAGTCAGGTCAGTACATTCCAGTGGTATTAAGGGGGTATGATTTACAGTAACTTAACAGTTTTATTATTTCAAGGGAGGACTGCACTACCTAGTTAAACACTTTTTTACCCTGAGATTATGTTCAGAAATATTATTTTTTCAACCGCATTTTTAATGATGAAATTGACAATTTGTAAATGGACACTTTCTCAATCACATTACCATTCACACGTTAATTGTGTTATTGTAGTTTTAAATCCAAATGACTTGAAACATTTTAAATGAAATGAATTCAAATATTCATATTGAAGTCAAATTGTGGAGTCTTGTAGCTCAGTGGTTAGAGCACTTACCTCGCAAACGAGAAACCTGGGTTCGATTTTCGTATGGGCGAAATATTGGGCAAGATTCCTACGCTACATGCTTCTATTTACCTAGCAGTAAGTAGGAACCCGGTTGTTAGTCAATTGGCGGATCCCTTTTCCGGGGGTAATAATTCCTTCAAAAAATAACAATAATAATAAAAATTAGTCACTATATCCACAATTGTTTGTGGGAGACTGCTGCGCGCAATTGGCTGCCGAGTTTCACCCACAAAATATAATAATAATAATAATAATAATCCTTGCATTTGATATAGCGCTTTTCACGTCGGGAGGACGTCCCAAAGCGCTTCACAGGACACACTGTAAAGTGAATTGACTGTATATTTGTGGGCGAACGCGGCAGCCAATTGCGCACAGCAATGTCCCACAAACAGTCGTAGATTGAAAATGACCAATTTATTATTGTTTTTTTTTTTGGAGGGATTATTATTAGGCGTGTGGAGTAAGGAAACTTGCCCAAGGTTTCGCCCTCTGCCTGGAATTGAACTCAGGTCTCTCGCTTGCAAAGCGAGTGCTCTAACCACTGAGCTACAGGATATCGTCAATTCACTTACAGTATATTCTGTGGAGCACTTTGAGACATCTTGAAGATGTATCCCTTTCCTTTCCAAGGTCCTGGAATGAGTCGTTGCTTCCCAGGTTCGCTTCTTCCTCTCCTGCCACACCCTTCACAAACCCTTCCAATCGAGTTTCTGTGCTGCCCACAGCACAGAAACAGCTTTGTTGAAAGTGACAAATGACATTTTGTCCATCTGTGACCAGGGCTCCCTCTGCCTCCTTATCTTCCTGACCTCTCTGCTGTCTTCGATACTGTTGACCCCTCTATCCTCCTCCACCGTCTCTCCTCTCACCTCAACATTCATGGTTCTGTCCTTGCCTGGTTCAGATCCTACGTTTTACCGTCTCCACTTCATCTCCAAATGGCTTCTCCTCTAGCCCCCACACCATCTCGTGCGGAGTTCCTCAGGGCTCTGTCTTTGGTCCTCTCTTCAATATCTACATGCTCCCACTTGGTGACATGTGGTCAACTTCCACATGTATGCGGATGACACCCAACTATACCTCTCTGCCTCTACCCTTGACTCCAGGACAACTGATGTCCTGACCTCTCCTGGATGTCCTGGATGAAAGCTAACTTTCTACAGTTGAACGTCAACAAGACTGAATGCCTCCTGATTGGCTTCCGTCAGTGCCTCCACACCTCAGGCACCGACAGCATCACCATCCATGGATGCACATTCCACCTCACTGAGTCAGTCCAGAACCTTGGCATCTTGTTTGACCCTCAACTATCCTTTCTACCCCACATCCATGCCATGAAGTGCTCTGCCTTCCCCCACCTCCGCAACATCACCTGGCTCCACCACTGCCTCAACCCTCAGGCCTCATCCACAAATTTATCACATCTAGGCTCGATTACGCCAACTCCCTGCTTGTCGGCCTTCCCAACTCTTCCCTCCACAAGATACAGATCATCCAGAACTCTGCAGCTCCTCATCCTCGCCTTCAAAGCCCTCCCTACCTCTGCGACCTACTGACCCCATATCAACCTGCTCCCTCTGCTCAGCAGGCTCTGGCCTGCTCCTCGTCCCCCGCCCAGCCTGCTCTACCATCGGCGGCCGGGTCTTCAGTCTTTCTGCCCCCACCCTATGGAACTCCATCCCATATTCCCTTCGCCTTGCTCCCTCCCTTGTCTCCTTCAAGGTGTGTCTCAAAACCCTCCTCTTCGACTGAGCCTTCGGCCACCCTCCTACCTTTCCTGCCATTCATCCTCCCCGATCCTGACCTCCAGCTCAGATCCAAATCCCTGACTGTCCAGCACCTTAGGACGTCCTCCCGACGTGAAAGGTGCTATACAAATGTAATTTTGTATGGTATTGTATTGTGTATCAAATGCAAGGATTATTATTATTAAGATTCTCATTTTACAATTTGCAAATACATTGAGCTTTGAAGATTGTAGAATAGCATAGTGCATTTTCAGAAGCTAGAATGGATGGACGTGCTAGTTCACCAGACGTCTACTGCAGATAATGAGTTTTACCAGCTCTGCGAGCTAATACTTAACCTGCTTTACTTGCCATATAGTAAATGTGATTGTTGTTGAGGGAGGTATCAAAGGTTGTAGAAACTGCAGAAGAATTTGTAATCAATTTGCTTTTGTGCTCGGATATTGGGAATTTTTTTTTGTGCGATGAAAACAGCAGTGCAAAAATAAATGGCAAATTGGCTTGCAGGATGTTTGGCTTGTTACATCATGGAGATAAATTTAATAAATATTTAAAGTGATGCAATTTGAAAGGCAATAGCTTTCAATAAATAGTTTATATCTTCTTTCATTAAATATGCCTATGTTTTAAACGTAATAGGTTAGGGGATAATACAATGCTTGATATGCAAAAAAGGCTTCCATATAAATGGAACCAGAAGTATAACTCTAATTGCCAGACTATCATGATCTCATTTGGCTGCAGAAATTTGTAATTTTTTTCTTTCATTTCTTTCTCACAGTCAACAGGAAGCATCGCTTTAAATTATAAATTGTGCTGCCATTCCCAATCAGCATAGATGGTTGCCCAATATGAGTGCTAGACAAAACAGATGTACAGCCTCAGTTGATTTGATTCGTATTGCTTAGCAACCTGCACATGTGGCCTCAGCATCTGTTGCTGCAAAGTGTTTAATATTATAGTATTTGAAGGCGTTTAGCCTTTTTTTAAAAAAAGAAAAGGAAATAACCGGGGCTGGTATAGTAGGTATTTATAATATCATTAAGATTGAGAAAATAGGACTAAGTATCTTTTTTTTAAAAAGTAGATTTATTTTATAGTGGGAAAAGAATCTGGACTTGTGATTATTAGTGAGCTCCTGATCTTGAATGATGCTTGCCTAATAATAAATAGTCCTTGCATTAGGATCCTATCTTATCACATCATTGAGAAGTCTCAAAGCACCTCACAGGAACTGTAGTGACTGTGTATTCATAGACAAACAAAACAGCCGATTTCCCACAAACAGCCATGAACGGAGTGACCAAGTATTATCTGCAGGATTGTTGGTCAGGATATTTATATTAATCATAGAATCATAAAATTTTGCGTGTGCCCGGCTCGTGCCTGTTCTGGCTCTTTGAAAGAGCTACCGACTAGTCCTTGCTCTTACCCCATAGCCCTACAATTTTTTCCTTTTTAAGTACCTATCTAATTCCCTTTTGAAAGCTTTTATCAAATCTGCTTCCACCACCCTTTCTGGCAGTGCATTCCAGACTGGATTTCAGTATAAGGGACACAATTTCTAAGTTTGACACAAAAATAGGAGCGTAGCTAACAGTATAGAGGATTGTAAGCAACTTTCGGTGGACATAGTTGAATGGGCATAGAAATCATTTTGATCATTGTGACTGAATGCCTTCATTCTCATCTCTATATAAAATCTTACATTTCTCTCAAATCTACTGAATTAGCAACTGCATGTTTTACCATGTCCTTTTATTTGGTAAGCCGGGTTTCTGACACATGCGGAAACCCTTTACCGTGCTTAAGAGTGTCCAAATCAGACTTGGAGTTCCACATATTCATGCCACTTTCACATGGAAATTTTCCTGTGCCTGGAATAGAATGAAGACACTGTCCCTGGAGGGATGCATTCTGATTACTTAATTCTGGAAATTATCAGGCATAGGTAAATGAGAGTCAAGACTTTGGGACCCCAGAGTGTGTGTTGGCATACAGTTAGAATTTAACCAGCTAAAACTCGCTTGACATTGAGAGCCTTATTTGACAAGCTTCCTGCTGTTTGTCCTACTAAGACCACCATGCCTATTAGGGCTTTGGCTTGCAGGTTAACAGGGGCTGAATGAAACAAAATCCGTGCTCCGCTCCAAGTCCTGCTGATGAGCCAGGCTGGTTGTCTGTCAACACATCAACCAATTACTTCATGGTTCAATGTTTTATCATCAAAAAACATTTTTAGAATTCTTATGTTTTGCTAATTTTTGTTCCAGGAACAAAATGAAAAATGAAGCGGGTTGTAAGTTTCCCCAACTATAATCTATTGTCAGACTGTATATTCATGGCTTTTTTAAAAAATATATACAATTTGAAAGAAAGAAAAATGGAGCAGAGGAGAGCTAGGGAAATGATCGATTCAGTGTTGAATAATAAGATCTGAGCGTTAAGGTTTACTGAGACAGTCTGCAAAATGAAAGGGGGAGATCTTATTCAGGGGTTTTAAATTGGCAAGCAAGATGAGTCCTTGCTAACCCCCTGATTTTCTGCATGAACCATTTTACAGTTATCAGATAGCACCGGTGACGTAACTGGTATCAAAACAGATAATAATATTAATGATAATAATAATCCTTGCCTTTGTACAGCGGTCAACCAGTATCCAGGACAGTAAATGGAGCAGTTTGCAGGAAAGTGTAAAAGCTCCAAAGTACATTGTTTCTTTTTGGCCACAGAAGGAATGGAAACATTTACCCCTGTAACTGCGCAGTAAGAATTATAAAGATTGATTTTGAAAATCATTTCAAAATAAAGGAGCAGTATTTAGGAATAGATAGAATTTAGGAACAGGAGAAAGCCAACTAATCAATCACAGCCCACTCCAGCACGGCCCATTCTAAGGTACGACTCACTATTACAGTACTTCCCTTAATCCCACTTCCTCACTGTATGCTCATGTTTTCTATTTCCCAAGTATCTATCTATTTCTCTCTTGAATCCCTCAATTGAAATCTCATCCGTGCCTTTTTGGATATAAGCGTTTTATATAAAAACTGAGATAGCAATGTGCAACTTGCTTTTATTTTTGGGGGGTCAGCCGGGAGTCTGACACATATACATTTGTACAAGGTTTTCTCTCTCCTAAATGCATGGTTGTGAGTTCTCTGGCTGTGATCCAGCAGTACACTCAACTGAACATTCCTCATTGTGTGCGCTTCCACCATTTGTTTTGGTTTGCTATTTGACAAGGGTGCCACCACAACTGAGCCTAGTCACTAATCTTATCAAGTACTCATACTTTTCAGGATAATGATCTGAACCAGGACAACTTGCTGTTTTATTTTTGTTACCGCCGCCCCCCCCCCCCCCCCCCGCACCCACCACATCTTAACCATGGATAAGTTGTACTGACCCCATTGGCGTTGTGGCTGACATCAAGTACCTCAGTGCAAATCTTCCCTGGTATGTGTGGCTGACTACCACGCCATCTGCATATTTGGCCACTGAGTCATTCAGAAATTGGGAAGGTGAAGATTTATAGAGTTCCCTTGAATTCTCCAGCTCTCACCATGATTGCTCACATTATAATGCTTGACTTTCCTGGAAGGTGGAGAGAAGTACAGAGGAAATAGTATTCTGTTAGGCTTTAGCTACTTGGACACAATATAAGTGCCTTTTTCAGTGGAACTAAGGAGTTCCATATTCCAGGCTAACTGATACCGGCATGAGGACATTAAAATAGAAAGATCTTCTTGAGCATCATCTGTCCAAATGATAATAAGATAATAATACTTGCATTTAATATAGTGGCTTTAGGGCTTAAAGGGCAATTGGAGTTGAACAGAACCCCATGGTTCTACATTAGCTCTGTGAGATAGAGTGTGCATCTGTGTAGATCAATGCATTGATGGGAGCTCAGCAGGAGAGCCTCGGTTTGCTGATGTTTAAACTGAAGAAAGCTAGAACTCGTACAAGACTTGATGTCTGATTGGCGATTAGTCAGAACAACAGTTGTTCTAGAATTGAGGTTAGAGGCAGATAGATAGAGTTGGATATCGTCTGTGTAATAATAATAATAATAAAACTAATAATAATAATGTGTACAGGTGAAAATAGACCCTATGACTATGGATTATATTCCATAAGCGGAAAATATAGATAATGAAAAGGAGAGGACTGAAGATAGAGAACTGAGGAACATCGCATTTGATTATGTGGGGGTAGGAGGTGAAGCCATTTGATGAGATAAAGTAAGGATGCTGGGATAAATAAGAGTGAAAGCAGGAAAGGAAAAACACGTGAAGGTGGAGCAGGGAGGAGAGATGCTGAAGAAGGATAGAGTGGTTTATTATGTCAAAGGCAGCAGAGAGATCAAGGAGATTAAGAAAACAATGGTTTCAAAGATGGAGAAAATGTAATTGTTGATTTTGATCAAGGCAGACTTGGTGCTGTGTGCAGGGCAGACACTGGATTGGACGGGCTTGAGCGGGTAGTACTGAGAGAGGACTGAGCAAAGCTGGGAGGTAATGACTTATTCCAGCATGTCGGAGAGGAAGGGTATGGAATATATTCTATTAGCTTTGAATACCCTTTTGGGAGCTCAGCTAAACTTTACATTTAAGCAAAATTTAAAATTCCTGGTCTCAAAAGCTAATGAGACGTGAAATTGAATGATTTCAAATAAGCATAACAGAAATACTGAAGATAGACAAAATCGCATCGAAATAGATTTTATAATAATTTGATAAAGTCAAAGATGTTATAAGTTATTGATTTGTGGTGGTGGGTTGACAAATGATGTCTAGTGGTCAAAAATGGCTGAAGTTGACTTCACTTGAATCCCCTTGGTGGAAATCTGTTGCAGTTGTTGATGCCCCTCTGTGTAAAGGCATATTTTCTTGTGCCTGACTTGAAATTGCCTGTCTACCTCTGCCTGAAATAGCAATATGCAACTTGCCTTTATTTTTGGAAGGTCAGCCGGGAGTCTGAACCATGTGGAAACCCTTCACTATGCTTAAGAATATCCAAACCAAACAGGGGTCTATGTATCCCACCTATTCATGGAAATTCCAGAGATATTTATTGGAATGGAATGCACACTCTCTCCTCAGAGTGACACATCTTGCTTACCTAATTCTGGAAAATATTAGGTTGGCAAGAGCTGAGGCTTGGGACCCCAGAGTGTGTGTTGGGTACTGTTGGAGTCTAACCAGCTAAACCACATAACGTGCCAGTAATAGCATTAATTGTCTTTATTTAGGGTATCCAGGTTCAGTTCAATCCAGGTTAAAATACATAAATCACCTTGCACAGTTTTGTGTAATGGTGGCACCTCTAGTTATGTTCAGTGTTATACGGCTATGGTCCTGGTGATTGACATAATGCAGATGTCATTGTCTTGTTGGGTGCTAAAATTAAAGTGAAATATCCCAGTGCACATTTTGACAAAAAGTGGAATTACTTTTGTGAACCTCAAGCTGATATAAAATGTGATATATCAAATGCAGGTTTTATTAATACAATTTGAAAATATTCAAAGTGTTTCAGTATTACTGTTGGACCAGTTCAACCATTTGTTAATCTTTTGGCGCCTTAAATTGTTAGTTGTTAATTTCACGGTCCTACATTACTTAATTAAGTTCATTCATTTAGCTGGAGTAATAATCAGGGTCACATTTCAGATCAATGTGAATACAGAATAATAATAATAATCCTTGAATTTGATGTAGCGCCTTATCAAATTTTTGAGACTTCTCAAAGCACAGAATATACAGTAAAGTGAATTGACTGTAAATTTTATAGGTGAAACATGGCAGCCAATCGCGCACGGCAGTTGCTGATTGAGTGACCAATTTATTATTATTAGCATTATTTTTGGAAGGAATTGTTACCCCCGGAAAAGCGATCTGCCTATCAACTAACAAAATATACAGTCAATTCACCTTACAGTATATTCTGAGAAGCGCTTTGAGACATCTCAAAGACATGATAAGGCTCTATATCAAATGCAAGGATTATATTATTATAAGTCTGTTTGGCTACTGGCCTGGAAAATTCTTAGGTGACCCCATACAACAAACCAAATTCCCAATGTTAAAGTTAATAACCGCTGACTGTGCTATAAACACACCTGGTAGGAGCTCTGTCCATGGGCTGACTTATATAGAACTGCATACAATCTACAGAACCAAAAAAGGCAATTTAACCCAACTAGTCCATGCCCACCCTTCCCAAACACACTTCCAAAGTAGTCTCTCTATCCCCGCCTCTCTCTCTCATGAATGCATTCCCTTCTCTCTCATTTGCAGGACTTTACTGAACAATATAAATGTATATGAGGAAAGAGTAGTGAATTAAGATCCAAGTAGTTAGGTGCAGTGGTTGAGCTGGGACCAACATAGCCTTGGTGGGCTTGAATAGCCTGTTTTAGTGCTGTGAAATGTATGTTTCTGATACCAGACAATGCGATTATGAGAGTGAGGTATAAATTGGGGTACCCATTCCCTATCTCTTTAGTGCTGGTAATTATTTCATTTTATTTTCAGCAGTTTAAATTGACCATTTTTACAGAAAGCTTTGAAATAATAAATGCAGTATTTAATGCTCTACAGTATTCATTACAAAACTGGCTGCGCTTTTCCCCAAAATAACCTGGCTGTATTTGGCAGTGAAGCTTCTGGTTGGAAAATACTTAAATGGGTAATTTAGGCTTGTATTTGCCATTAATTACTAAGGTTAGTGGTGTACTCACTGGCAGAGCTTGGTGTTGTAAAGGCTTCAAATGCTGTCTTCAATGTAATTGTGCAGAATGGATGTGAGCTCTAGCATGTAAGATTTATTTGCAGTGTGCTCTAGCTGAATAAATGCTGTTCCTGATTTCAGGACCGAATGATGATCGTTCAAACCTCAAGGCCAAAGGAAGTGAATCTCCTATATCACAAACTGCCAGTAAAGCAGCAATTCATTCTCTTCTACAGGTAAGCTTGGACAGTTTAGTTGTTGGTAACATCTAAGAATGCGATTTATGTCAGAAGCTCCTTGTAATGCACTAGTTCAGATAGCTGTTGTACAAAAAATATGATCAACGCTAACTTTCTGCTACAAACAGATCCTTTTGGGATAATTGTTGAGAAGTTACTCTGCACAAAAGCCAACCTAAAACAAGCCATCAGCGTACATGTCGTTTATAAATGTTCTATTTGAAAATATGATTTCGTTTGGGTGTATTTATTATAAATGGGAAAAATACTGATTTTGAGTTTACATTTAATGTGTGCAATGTCAAAATAATGTTGTTCTGTTAATTTTTTCTTGGTAGCCTGAGCCGCAAAGAGAGGATCCTTATTATGATTATGATACTGAAACATCTGAATCCAGCTTTGGATCAGATATCCTGAAAAAAAACAGTGTGCACATTCCTACAAATTTGAGTGACTCCAAGGTAGGTCAAGCTTTCAATACATACAATCTACAGCACCTTTCGACCAGACTGCATTGAAATAGTGTAACTCAGAATTTGTGTTAACCTAGTGAGGACTCAAAGCTGCGCTTGTTGAATGTCCAATGTTATTATCCTCCTTAGGGAGGGAGAGAGGAATTAGTGGAGTGTTCTTGGAGATAAACTGGAGACATGCTTGGCAACAGAATAAAAGGAATGTATCAACCTCAGCACAGTCAGCCTGGCTCATTGTCAGGACTTGGAAGGGCAGAACCAATCACTGGGGGCAGGGAATCCTCCCACTCAGTTACTGTTAATCCTGAAAGCAAAAGCACTAATGGAAAGAGTGATCCTAGCTGTACAAGCAGCAGGAAATCTCTCTAGATATTACTTTCAATTGTAACCTACGCGGTTTTAGCTGGTTAGATTCCAGCAGTATCTCTTGCAAGCCTGCATCTAATACTTTCTGGATTAGATAAATGGGGTATGTTTCTCTAGGGTTTGGTTTGGTTTCCGCAAGTCCCAGCTGCCCAAAAAGCATTGTGTTAAACTGAATTCTGTACAAGATTTGCATGCGTCGCTAATTACTGATGTACCATATTTATCAGCACAGTCATCTCTCATTATAACCCTGTAAATGCCAGTATTATGCATGGCTATTGGCTCTCTCATTCACAGAGAAATTATAGGAAATATTTCAAATGCAGCATTTGTAAAGAGGATAAATTGCAGAAAAAATTTTTTTTTTAACTAAAAATTATACTGCGTGTGCTCAATGTCCATTCAGACTGTGTAACATTATAATGATTGAATTTAGCAGGATTAATTGGTAATACATCTGTTAAATTTACAACACTGTCTGCTTAAACACAACCCAATGTACATTTTATAGAAAACTGCTGTTTTATTCCATTAGAAAGACAGCCAGACTTCCACTTCCATTGTTAAATTTTAGCTTCTGCTTCAAACTAATCATGAACAATATTATCCAGAGATCACTACATCAATAGACATTCACTGAGACATTCATTGGTTGACATAATGTAACAAGTCTGCACAATTCATCCAATGCAACAGCTGTGATAAAATGAAAATGGCCACGGAACAAACAATCTGCTGATCATAAATCTATTCACCCCATTTCAATCCTGTATTTAATTATTTTGCCTTCATGCGTTTCCTTTTTGTTCACCATTCACAAGAGCATTTTTAAGAATAATTGACCAGGAAATCCATCTGATTTTGTGGCCATTATTTCAGTAGCTGAAAAGATAAACTGGGACCGATCAGTAAATTTGGAATTTAACATACTGTTGCATCCATTTTTGTCTTAGAATAGTTTTATAGTCTTAAAACATGATGCTTAAAATCGGTTCTTGAAACATACATCCTTTTTCCTCTAGCTGAGCGGTAGTTTCTTGAGCCTATACAGTGATGCTGGGGATTTTGGAAATGTCCTAATCCAGGGAGCTATCCAGTTCAAGTTGCAATATGAAGAAGCAAAAAATGAGTTCCAGATCCAAGTGGCACAGTGCCGAGGGTTGTCCATTGCTAATATAAAAAAGAGTACCTCTGATCCGTAAGTAACGTTCTCTGTTTTTCAATATTGTCTGTTATTTAAATCAAGAAGGAAATCTGGATTATTCTATGTATTTTAATATAAATTAAAATATCATGCACTGAATTGTAAAAGCTAACCCAACAGAAATGTTATTCTTCAGAAAAGGTACTAAATTCATCAGGTTAATTTTGATATGCTTTGCCTCAAATCCTGCTCTGCTTTGAATGTATTAATATATTTGTGGTTGATGTCTTTCATTCATTTGAAAATGTGCAGGCATTGGAAAATAAATGAAAAAGCAAAGCTTTGAATTTTTGGGGTTAAGCTGTGTGGCTTTTCCGTTCATTCGGCATGTTAGGGGTTGTCTGTGATTTTCAGTTTATTACTTGCTTGATTGGTCTTGCAGGATGATGAAATTCACAATCACCACTGAATTAAAAAGTTGATAAGCAGTATGTACGCTCAGGTCTGAAGGAGAGTCTGACCTTCATAGTTACAAACCAGTGTTGCCAAATAAAATGTCAGCTACTTCATAAAATAGTTTGAAATATTCTGCCTCTTCCTCCAGCTGCGACTCCAGGTCTGGCAATGTTCCGTCGGCTTGTCTGACAGACATCAGGGCCCGGATGAGCGTAAACATCTTGCAACTAAATGCTGACAAAACGGAAGCCATACTCCCTGGTTCCCATCAACGTCCTGTCCTCATTACATTATTATGCTCGCTCCCTCTGTTCAGTGAGCTCCGGCCTGCTTCATGTACCCCACCTCGCTCGCACTATTGTCGGGTTGGCCTTCTGCCACTCTGCCCGCACTCTCTGGAACTCCATCCCGAGGTCCCTCCACCTTGACCCTCCCTTGCCACCTTCAAGACCCATCTCAAGATCCCTCAGACTTACCAAACCAGTGCGCAATCTAGGTATCAGGTTTGACCCACAGCTGTCTTTCCTTCCCCACATCCGATGCCTGACCAGGACTGCCTTTCTCCACTTCCCACCTCTGACCTTACCTTACCCCAGACGCAGCTGAAGTACCCACTGCCCGACTCGACTTTTCAAATGCCCTTTTTACCAGTCTTCCCAGCTCCACCAAGCGCAGGATCCAGCTGATCCAAAACTCTGCCGCCCCCATACACGCCCATACTAAACTCTGCACCCCCATCACACCAGTTCTATCCAAGCTCCACCAGCTCCCTATTGCCGAACGGATCAATTTCATGATCCTCACACTCGTATTCAAATCCCTTCAGCCCTGGCACCTCCCTACCTCTTCAATATGCTTACTCCCCAACCCACTATCCGCTGCCTACGCTTTACTGGCTCCAGCCTTCTGCATGTTCCTCGTGCCCTCCATTGGTGGCCACACTTCAGCCACTACGCCCCGAAACTTTGTAACACTCTTCCTATATCCTTCCGCCTTGCCCCTTCCTTCTCCATCTTTAGATCACGCCTGAAGACCTCCCTCTTAGACCGTGCCTATGGTCACCTCCCACCTTCCCCTGGCTAGGTGTTGTGCTCTGCCCCTGTCACGCGTTTTGGGACGCTAGCCTGCGTGAGGGACGCTACATAAATCAAGTTGTTGTTTGTTGTTGTATTAGGGGGAAAAATTGGATTGAACTACACAAGTTTTTTTGATAACAGAAGGAAGGCTGGTGTTACTAAACTGGATATGTGTTTCAACTGTGTTCATTGGGTGTACTGTGCTATTGATGTTATTCTAGTTTACAGTAAACGTTGTTGTGCCTTGAGACATTGTTCCAATGTGAAATGTACTGCATCATATGCATGGATTATTATCATCTACAAATAAACACCAAAACTTCACATTGACTCATTAGATTTAAGCTCCAATTAGATTTTCTGGTCAGAACCAAGGGGTCACAAATCAGAGTAACAATGCAGAAAACCCACAAGGCACCGTTTTAGCAGTTATGCCATTCAAACACTTTTTCAACCAATGTATCACATTCCCAGGAATGTCTGACAATCATGTACAGTTTATTGACTATTATAAGTAGGATTAGTGGAAATAGATAAAAATCGGTAAGCATCAATATTCAACATTTTGGGATGTTTTGCAATGCAAGAAAATCTATTTTTAAAAATCTATTACTAAAAATCTATTTTTATCAATATTTATTATTTTTAGATGACAAAAATGGTAGGCTCCTGGGTCATCATATCGTGGATTTCTCTTCCTGTGCAGGAAGTACTGCTAATGTTACTTCCTATTTGTTGAGGCACACTGGCAACCCATTTGGCTATTTTTATCAATGAAACAAATCACTAAAAATCAAAAAAATCTAAATGATCATCAATATTACCCAACATAAAATCAGAAAAATAAACGTTGATTTCTACCAACCACAATTGTAAAGGAATAAGAGCAACTTTATTACTTACTACAGTTTTTTTATTGAGCATAAGCAAAGGCTTTGAAGTAATTTAAAGGCCTTTGCCTTTATATGTGCATGGGCCCTCCACATCCAGACTTTAAATTAGCTTCTTTAAACAGCCCCTTCATATTTTTCTGCAATTTTAGCCTCAATTATTGCTTTCCTTTCCTCTCGGAATAGATACAGATATCTATAGATAATAAAAAATATCCAGGCAATGAGTGTGGGCTGTTCGTGAAGGTATGGATGGGGTGGGGCGGTGGTATGGTAAATGTGTTTTAAAAATAGCATTCTTAGTTATTTTTCAAGTATTTATCAAATCTATTCCACTTGGGAATTATTTGTGATTCTGATTTATTTATATCTCAGCTCTGAAACAATCAATAGGCTTTGTATTTGCCTCATATTGAAATGAGAAATGTACATTGTTTTTAACATGGTTTCATGTGGTGGTCGTATACAATGTACCATTCACAAGAGATAATAAAAAAAAGTTTCCTTAAGCACTTTCTTGTTAAACTTTATTAAAAACCCAATTGAACCAGTTGAACACCGTGAATAACCAGATATGTTGTTTGTAACTGAATAATATGTCTGGTCGTCCCTAAACAGATTTAATTAGAAGTGATGTTTCTTCAAGCCTTTTATCAAATAGCCCTAATTACGATCCAATTAGAATCCACTTAGCTATGCAATGTCTCTAAATCACTGCATGCGAAAACCTCTCCAACTGAATTCTCATTTTGAATTGCACAGGTTTCTGTGTGATGGGTTTCTGCAAGTCAGATACCCAGCTGATCCCCCAAAAAGTGCAGAAGTGTCTCTTGCCGTGTTATCCAATGGACGGCTGGCCCATAGATTGAACAGCTATTTTAGAGGGAGCCAATGGGCAGCACAGTGGGTTTGGGGCCGAACTATGGTGATGGACTTTGGTGGGAGGGGGTTGCACATGTGGATCAGTAGATATGTTCAGATACTGACTGGCTCCATTTTTCAGTGATTAGTTAAAAACAGTGCATCATCACACGTTTTCCCTTGAACTGAACACTGATATTCCAGTGATAAACTTACCTTTATAATAATAATAATCCTTGCATTTGATATTGTACCCTATTACATTGTTGAAACAGGTGTCATATGTCATGCATAGGTTTATTTCCAATTGAATACATAGTTAAAGCTCAATATTAACTGCAACTAAAATGTGTTAAAAACTTTAATTCTGTTCAAGTTGTGTTCCTCCCTCCACTTCCCCATTATCTTTCCTGTTTTCTATTGCTTGTTTTTGATATTTTATAGACCTATTGAGCAAGAAAATCGAATTCCTTCTAAAAATGTGCGCAATGGTTACGAGATGAGCTGCATGTTTGCCTTCACTAAGTGAGCTTAGTCAACCATGATTAGATGTTGGTGTGGAGCTGGTCTGTGCTACACAGCATAAATAAAAGCAAAGTGTTCATTGAGAATAGTAAACAATGGTCAGACTACCTGCCTGTAATATGTATGACTAGGAGATGTGCAGAGCATTCAAGGTGTGAGTAGAAAGAAAATATAAATAGAAAACTAAACTTCCTACATTTTATTCAAAGCATTTCTTTGGCTAGGATTCAAGTGAACCAGTTGATAACCTCAGCAGGCTGTGTTAGTTCAACCAGTTTTCTTATGCAGAAATGTGAAAAGTTTTCCATTATATATGCAAATCATTCAAAGCTCTTTCAAATGATTTGTATGCCTGAGAAGAACTCTATTAAATAACTATCATTACACTTCATTGGGATCTCTTCGTTGGGAAGGCTTCATTGGGTTATGGCTTTTAACTAACATTTCAAAGGAGAAACTTTTTCAAAGTCCTGATGTCTTTTGATATCAATCTCTGCTTATCCTTCGGATATGGAGCTAAGTTAATTGCATACTTGTTTCATTTCAAGAAGAATTCAATGGATGAGAAATACATTATTTGAGAAACATGGTTAAAATCAACAACAAATTACATTTGTATAGCTCGTTTCAGGTCGGGAGGATGTCCCAAGACACTGGACGGTCAAGGATTTGCAGCCGAGCTGGGGATCAGGATCAGGAGGGGTGAAGGGCAAGGAGGGTGGGGGTTGGAGGGTGACCGAAGGCACGATCAAAGAGGAAGGTCTTGAGACAAGGGTAGTGCGAAGTGAAGGGAAAGTGGGATAAAGTTCCAAAGAGTTGGGGCTGAAAGGCTGAAGCCCCAACTGCTGATGGTAGGGCGAGCATAGCGGGGACAAGGATCTGGCCAGAGTTCGCCGAGCGGGGAGAGTGGACAGGCGGTATGGGGTTAGCAGGTCAAAGAGGTAGTGAAGAGCAAAGCCGTGGAGGGTTTTGAAAGCAAGGACAAGGATTTTGAACTCTACCCTTTGGGAGATGGGGAACCAGCGAAGTCGGGTGCGGGTGATAGGTTCACTCCTAGTACAATATAATATGAACTTAAATGTATACAGTGCCTTTCACGTTGGGAGGATGTCCCAAAGCACTTGATACGTGCAAAGGGGATAGTAATCTTTCCTATTCATCGATGCAGTGAATAAATTGAGAGGATAAGCACTGTTCTGTTCTGTTTGGTAATATAAGCACACTGGGATAGTATTTTGTCCCAGAAACGAGAGCACAGGAGGTTCAAATGATGAAAGGAATTGACAGCTTAGATGGTAGACACCAGTTCCCTTTGGTAGAGGGAACCATTACAAGGGGGAATAGAATTAAAATAATTTCCTAGACAGTTAAAACTGTGGTCAGGAAGCATTCCTTTGTACAGTACAGAGGGTTGTGAAAATGTGGAATGCAGTGCCCCAGAAAGCTGTGGAGGCAGAATCAAAATGCGGATGTTTAAAGGATATATTGATTCTGGAGGGGGACATGGCAGATTCACCAGAATGATACCAGGGCATAAAGGGTTAAATTATGAGGCCAGGCTGCATAAACCTGGTTTCTATTTCCTTGAGTTTAGAAGGTTGAGGGGTGATCTGATTGAGATGTCTGAAATGATAAAGGGATTTGATAGGGTAGCTACAGAGAAACTATTTCCTCTGGTGGGGGAATCCAGAACAAGGGGGTATAATCTTAAAATTTGGGAGTGAAATCAGGAGGCAGTTTTTCACACAAAGGGGAGTGGAAATCTGGAATTCTCTCCCCCAAAAAGCTGTGGATCCTGGATCTATTCACATTTTCAAAACTGAGGTCAACAGAGTTTTGTTAGGTCATGGTATCAAGGGATATGGAGTAAAGGTGGGTAAATGGTGTTGAGGTACTTATCTATTAGAATGGCGGAACAGGCTCAAGGAGCTGAATGGCTTACTCCTGTTCCTATGTCCCTATGAGAGGTAGACAGATACCTGTGAAGTAGAGGATAAACGATTATAAGTAGGGCTATGGTGAAAGGATGGGACATCAAGATGAAAGATTTTCTATGATCTAATAAATTAATGGAACAGGCTTGATGGATTGACTGGTCTTCTCCTGTTTTCCTATGTTCCTAGGAATTAATTCACCACATGGAAAGCATGGAACAGACTATGCCTTGGTGTTTTTAAAAAAATGTTGAAATGACAACATCTGAATAGGATATGGAAATAAACAACACTCTCTTAAATGCAAAATAGAGATGAACAACACAAAATATATATTAGCATATATATTTAGATTACAGATATTGAATATAATATTCAGGTGCATAATATACTCATGAATGGGAAATGTTGAATCACCAAACACTGTGAATGAGGTATGAAGATGAACATTACACTGAGGAATAAGATATGCAGATGAGCAAAGTACTAATGAACAGGATATTCAGATGAACACATACCATGAATATGATATGTAGCTGGACAATAACCCAAGAATATAAACAACTCACTGTTTCAGATAAGCAACTCACTGATGAATGGAATATGTTGATGAACAAAACATTGTGAATCGGATATGCAGGTGCAAATACACTAGTGAATGGGATATGTATGCAAATGAATAACACATCACAATAAGATATTTAGATGAACAGCACACCATGAATGGAATATTCAGATGAATATGGAATATTCTGGATGATCTGCAGCTTGTGGAGGGAGGAGTTGGGGAGGCCGACAATCAGGGAGTTGGCACTTTGAGCCTAGATGTGATAAATGCGTGGATGAGGGTTTCTGCGGCCTGAGGGTTGAGTCAGTGGTGGAGCTGGGTGATGTTGCAGAGGTGGGAGAAGGCAGAGCTGGTCTTGGCACAGATGTGGAATAGAAAGGACAGTTGAGGGTCAAACAAGACATCCAAGGTTCCGGGCTGGTTTAGTGAGGTGGAGTGTGCAACCAAGGATGGTGATGCTGTTGGTGCCTGAGGTGTGGAGGCGCTGATGGAAACCAATCAGAGGGACTCAGTCTTGTTGACGTTTAACTATAGAAAGTTAGCTTTCATCCAGGACTTGATGCCTGACAGACATTCTGTCAAGACAGCATTGGTCCTGGAGTCAAGGGTGGAGACGGAGAGGTACAGTTGGGTGTCATCCACATACACGTGGAAGTTTACATATCTGCGGATGTTGTCACCAAGAGGGAGCATGTAGCATGGTGCAATTAGATTGCACGATGCAGAGATTAACCTCAATCTGAACTTGTGCATATTTGGCTGCGGTTGATGCTAATCCCCTCTCCTTGAATACTGCCAAAACTACAAAAGCAAAGGGAGGAAGGTTGGAGAGACTGAATTGAAAACATTGCAAATAATAGAAACCCTGATCATTGATTTGTTTCAGTCATGTGATTAGCCCTTCTCCTTTAGGTGAGTGTTGCCCCTGGTAATCACGAAACAGCAACTTGCACTTATATAGATCCTTTCACATTAGGATTAACAACTTGTCGATTTTCACAGTGATGATGATCAGGATGATCACTGATCAGGAATTGAAGGAAGGAACATTTGAGGGTGCTGGTCAAAAAACATTGTCAAAGAGATAATAATAATAATAATCCTTGCATTTTGATATAGCGCTTTTCACGTCGGGAGGACGTCCCAAAGCGCTACACAGAACACACTGTAAAGTGAATTGACTGTATATTTGTGGGCAAACGCGGCACCCAATTGCGCACAGCAATGTCCCACAAAGAGTCGTAGATTGAAAATGACCAATTTATTATTGTTTATTATTTTAGTTTTTGGAGGGATTATTATTAGGCATATGGAGTAAGGAAACTTACCCAAGGTTTCGCCCTGCCTGGAATTGAACTCAGGTCTCTCGCTTGCAAAGCGAGTGCTCTAACCACTGAGCTACAGAACTCCAGATAGGTTTTTAAGAAGCTTTTGAAGACAAACAAAATCATCTTCATGGAAGATTCACACATATTTATAGAAACATGAGATGACTAAAAAGATTGTAAGAATAATGCTTTTCACAAGACAATCAAAACATCTGAGAAGCACAATGTCAATATAGCCATAAAATGCACAATATTCTCAGTACACACCCTATAAAACTGGATCTGTTGCCAAATGAGTAATTTCAAGATTTGTCAACCATGTGACTTATATCATCATACATACATTAGAATATATTAGAATATACAGCACAGAAGCAGGCCATTTGGCCCAGTGTTTATGCTCCACATGAGCCACCTCCTGCCCTTTCTCAACTAAGCCTTTAAGCATAACCTTCTATTCCTTTCTCCCTCATGTATATATCTAGATTTCCCTTGAATACATCTATGCTATTTCCTCAACAACTCCTTGTGGTAGCATGTTCCACATTTCCACTACTCTGTGTGTGAAGAAATTTCTTCTAACTTCCCTATTTGATCTATTTGTGACTATTTTTATATTGATGGCCCCTGGTTTTGATCTCCCCAACCAGTGGAAACATATTCCCTATGTTTACCCTATCAAAATCTTAAACCTGCATAACTCCAACTTGGAACTACTTCAGTTCTTTATCAACATTTTAAAGCATCTGGTAATTACTAATACAACCAAAGATTCAATGCATTGTAAGTAAGTGCTTGAATGTTTTGGGAAATTGGATGGATAGGTTAGATACTCTATCTATAAGTAGCACCAATTCCCTACCTGGAATTGTTGCTGTGATTTAATTAGATAGAGTGTTTAGGTGGAGTTTTGGCTGTGGATAATATAAAGTAATATATTTAACAATCAAGCTTACATTTTATTTTTCATATATTTTCTTCTGAATGATTACATCAATCAGACAGAAAAAGGAAAGGCAGTTAGATATCTCTGATCTTATTAGATCATCAGCAAATCTACTTAGAGACTTACTGTGTGCCTTAGAGCAAAAATATCTCAATTTTGTTGCAGTTCCTTGATTCTATTTAACAATGTTCAGAGCAAGAAATTTACGCAAGGTTGTTTTTGGAGTATTATGTGTAATTCTGCTGCTTTCTGGCAAGCTAAACCTTCGAGCATTGATTTCAAGCCTCTGTTCTTGCTAAATTGTATTTCTGTAATGTGGATGTGTGTTTGGAAACATCCTGGGAAAATGAGCCAGAAGAAAAGGCTGTTTAACTGGGACAATTTCTATCTTCATGGTTTCCAGGAAAATTATATGACAAAAATGGAGATGAGAATGTTGAAGGTATCCAAGCGTTCCAGGACACTACCATGGGTGAAGGGCGCTATATAAATACAAGTTGTTGTTGTTGCTGAAGATATAAATGTTTCCTTTTAAAACAGGTATGTGAAGACTTACCTTCTTCCTGACCGAACACAACCGAGCAAGAGGAAGACATCTGTCAACAAAGGCACATTGAACCCTGTGTTTGATGAAATTCTCAGAGTAAGTTTGAGTAAAACTGAGGCTTGGTAGATATTTTGCAAGTTAGTTGAAATCACACAAAAGCTGCATTTTCGTTCATTTCTACCTCGCAGGTGCTCTTTGTTTCATGTAGCCTGATTGAATGGGTTGGACCATAGAATGATCATATTTATTCTCTATTTTTGGCTGATGAGATTATCCTTTGTTCCTCCTCCCAGCCATCAAAAAGCAGAATGCCTTACCAGAATCCTGTCTGGTAGCTCAAGTGATAACTTGATAACAGTAACATTTATATACATTTATCAGGTAGAGTATTGTCTCAGTTCCCATCCCTGACAGACATTGCCACAATCCAAGAAATGATGCTGGATAAATTGAGGCATATTGAAGAGATGTAGAACTCTGACAATCATCAGACAACAACAACAACAAAATTACATTTATAGAGCGTCTTTCACATCGGCAGGACGTCCCAAGGCGCAGGACAGTCAGGGGTCGGGATCTGAGTATGGGGGAGGGGTGGGTAGGGGTGAGGGAAGGCAGGGAGGTGGGAGGATGACTGAAGGCACGATCAAAGAGGAGGGTCTTGAGACTGGCCTTGAAGGAGGCAAGGGAGGAAGAGAGGCGAAGGGACTGTGGGATGGAATTCCAGAATGTGGGGGCAGTGAGCTGAAACCCGGCCACTGATGATAGGGCGGGTCGGGCAGGAGATATGGAGCAGGCCGGAGCCCGCTGAACGTTGGGAGCGGGCAGGTTGATAGGGAGTCAGCAGGTCAGGGGTCGTGGAGCCTGGTACACGAGAGTACAGTAGCTGCAGAGTTTTGGATGATCTGCAGCTTGTGAAGGGAAGAGTTGGGAAGGCCAATGAGGAGGGAGTTTCCATGATCGAGCCTTGATGTGACAAATGTGTGGGTGAGGGTTTGGGCAGCCTGAGGGGTGAGGCAGTGGCGGAGTCTGGCAATGTTTCGAAGGTGGTGGTAGGCAGTGCCGGTCATGGCGCAGATGTGGGGGAGAAAGGACAGTTCAGGGTTAAACAAGACACCCAGGTTCCTGACTGGCACAGTGAGGTTGAGTGTGCAGCCATGGAGGCTGATGCTGCCAGCACCCGAGGTGCGGAGGCACTGG
Organism: Callorhinchus milii; assembly: GCF_018977255.1. Lineage (NCBI taxonomy): Eukaryota > Metazoa > Chordata > Chondrichthyes > Chimaeriformes > Callorhinchidae > Callorhinchus > Callorhinchus milii. The sequence goes on along the minus strand of NW_024704744.1, from coordinate 33,744,578 downwards.
CACAAGCCAATCAGGATGGCCTCGGTCTTGCTGACATTCAGTTGGAGAAAGTTGTCCCTCGTCCAGGACTTGATGTCGCAGTCGGTCAGGACGCCAGTGGTCTTGGAGTTGAGGGTGGAGGCAGAGAGATAGAGTTGGTATCATCTACATACATGTGGAAATTTACCCCATGTCTGTGGATGAAGTCACCAAGACGGAGCATGTAGAGGGTGAAAAGGAGGGGACTGAGGACAGAGCCCTGAGGAACACCACACAAGACGGTGCAGGGGCTGGAGGAGAAGCTGTTTGCAGAGACGAAGTGGAGGCGGTGTGAAAGGTAGGACCTGAACCAGTCAAGAACAGAACCTTGAAGGTTGAGGTGGGAAGAGAGGCAGTGGAGGAGGATTGAGTGGTCCACAGTATCAAAGGTGACGGAGAGGTTGAGGAAGACGAGGAGGCAGAGGGAACCCTGGCCATACATGGTCAGGATGTCATTTGTGACCTTGACCAGAGCAGTTTCCGTGCTGTAGTCAGCATGGAAACCCAATCGGAGGGGCTATGGTGGGAGTGGTAGGAGAGGAAAGAGCGAAACTGGGAGGCAACGGCTCTCTCAAGCACCTTAGACAGAAAAGGGAGATGGGAAATGGGCCGGTGGCTGTGATGGGTCAAGGAAAGGTTTCTTCAAGGTGAGGGTGATAGTGGCTGTTTTGAGGGGGGTAGGAACAGTGCCAGATGACAGGGAGAGGTTGATGATGTTGCTGAGTAGTAGGCAAGGAGGTGGAGCTGGGATTTAAGAAGAGGGGTGGGGATGGGGTCCAGGAAGCAGGTGGTGGGCTTAATGGAAGATATGGCAGTGATGACAGAGGAGTGGGTGACAGGTTCAAAGGTGTGAAATGAGGGATGGGTAGTGGTCGGAGTGTGGGGTGGGGGTAGGGAGGGGGTGGAAGTTGACTTGTCTGGTTGGGAGTCAAGCCCTAGAGAACACTAAATTACCATCTTTTTTAACTCCAAAAATGTACCAAATCCAATACAGGTTTTAAAACGTGTTTAAACTTCAGTGTTTTCAGGCTGTTTATCACACACCCTAGTAATGCAAAATGTGCATGTTATAAATACATACATTTTTCTCAAGGGGAACATGTTTAGAAGGCATACAAGAAATAACTTATCAGTAGTGGATGATATTTTGTACTCATAGTTGGTACAGTTATGCATCTAACAATAACAGTACTCATCCTACATATTCATATAAATGCAATGCTAAATCGTGGCATGAAATTTAGACTGGTCAATAATTAAATGGATCGGAAACAAGAAGTAAAGTTTCTGATGCATTTATTTAAGAGAGGATATCAAATTCAATCTAATGTAAAGACTGACATTCTTCATTTGGAAGTTTGTTTCTTTTTAAGAACTGCTGAAAACAAGCTTCCAATTTAAGAAGGAATTTAAGAATTTTCCAGAATTCTGCAAAATTTCAAATTTGTTCTATTGGGGTAAGACTAGCTGGAGTTTCAGGCATTCTATCCGTTAATCCTAAGAATTGATCAATGTGAAATGGCTGCAATACATACACCTCTGGTGTACGTATATTTCATGGTGTATTTAAAGCTTATTGAGTTAATGTTCACTATTTTCAGTACAACATAAACAAACAAGAACTTTTCAAACGAACACTGAATGTCTCTGTGTGGCACAACGATTCTCTTGGTCGAAATGTGTACCTTGGAGAAACTGAAGTTGACATGAAGAATTGGGACTGGAAGAACAGTGAGCTGGAGTGGTATGATTTGCAATCCAAGGTAACAATTGCCTTTTGCATGAGATGCCTATTTTAATCATTCAAGTAATCACCATTCAGTCATCCAGATCCTAATAACTATACAAGTAGTCAAATCAATCCTTGAGATTCAGCCTGGTTTGAATTGGAATTTCTCAGAAAATGGTTTGAATTGTAATATTTATGAAAGCCTATAATTTGCAGAGCGAACAAGCACTCTATTGGGAACTTGTTACTGGGTATTGTGACTCGAAAATTCTATGAATTTCAAACACATGTAATTAGAATTCCTCCAAACAACAGGGAGCCAACGGGATTGTTTATACTTTGTTATTATATGAACTACTGTCAATTTATTCCTAAAAATGTAAAGATTTTTGAATTCTCTAAATTATGGTTGAAGGATCTTTATCTCTAAGATATACGAATGGTATTGGAATGATTTATTTATAGTGTATTTATAGTTGTTTTTATAGTTGTTTTTTAATTTTCTATGCTTCAACATTTGTTTACTTTCAGACACCTGACATCTCTGAAGCAGTTGTCAATAAAGGCCATTTCCGCGTAGCACTCAAATATGTACCAGCAAAATCATTAGGTAATTTTTCTTCTATTAGCAGTATTCTTAGAACAGTCTCTTCAAGTAAAGTATGATTGCAGTCTGCAGAAATGGGTTCAGAATTGGTCTACAGCTGGCTCCCACATTATGTTATTTATGTTATGTTATATTCAACATAATACAACATTAGGTCATATTCAAAAAGATAAGGACTCTTTTTGTATGGAGACCTTGCAAACTTGACATGCAACTGTGTCTCTCTTACCCCTCCAAAAAATACTTATGGTAATAATGATGCATGCATTTCATCTAGTATCTTATCACATCGTCAATATGTCTCAAAACATTTCACAGGATTTTACTGTAAAGTGCAGTGTGTCTGGGAATGCGCATGGAAAGGTCCGGGGATGGAGTTAAGCTGGCTCCAGCCATGCATTGCATTCTTGGGACCGGCATTGCAGTGGGGGGGTGGGGGTTCAGCATGCCCCACGATGCTGAAACCATCTTATCTTTGCTGCGTGAGCACTTCTGAAATTAATATTGCAATTAGCACCCGTTAAGGGAATGTTTCAAAATAAATCTTAATTTTCATAAATACAGTTTTTTTCTTACATTTTCTCCCTCCAGTTATTGCCCTATTTGACAGAAAAAAGGCCCCAAACTCCTGTGAAAAATACCCAGATTTTTATTTTGTGAATTAAGCGGTCCTAGTCGCTACCTAGTGTGAAGGGCACTATATAAATGCAAGTTGTTGTCGTAAAAAAGAAACAAGGCAGGAAAATGGATAAATGGCTGGCTCTTTTACAGAGCTAAACCAGACATGATGGGCTGAAAGGCTTCCTTTTGTACTGTAAATTTCTATGGTTCTACAGTGCTAGTCTGGTACTTCAGTGTGAAGTACCAATATAAATGTGACAATAAAGGTGAACAGTTAACTATTAAAATAACAAGTTGATGTGCTAAGTGTATCATTTATTATTCCCTTCACAAGACAGATTAAATTGAATCCAGGAAAAAAAGATTTGCCCCCTTTGGTACTGCTATTAATTTTGTTCATATGAAAAGAGTAATTTGTTTTGTGTGTGTTTTTAAGACTAGATGAATTCAGTTGTTTAAAGAAATTGCATACTGTATTTCACTTCAGATATGATCAAATAGCAATAACAGTCTTGCATGTGTTCTGAATTTAAGGAAAGCCTGACAGGATCAAGAGCTTGGTTTTTAAATCTTTATCCTTTAATCTTTCTGCCTATCTACATTTTGATGAGAAAGTACACATAATCATTCATTGAAGCTTAAGAGGCAGATATTTTGTGTTATTCAGGATTTCTTGAAGCAATTTATAAAAAAACTGATAATGTGTATTTTGCAAATTACTTTAGATGGAAATAAACCAGACTCAGGAGAAATTCACATATGGTTGAAAGCAGCAATGGAATTATATCCTATAAAACCCGGTGGTGTAGACTCGTTTGTGAGATGGTGAGTTAGAATCCGAATAATATAATGTTCCATACCATTACATTTTAAAGGCATCACTAAAAATGTGCAAAGAATAAATTAAAAAAGCATTTAACGCACTGCATAACACCAAGAATTTAGTTAAGAGGACTGATTTTGTTGTAATGCCAAAAGAATTTTATTAAATTTTTAAACCGCTTTCAGTTTTAAACTCAAGCGGTCTAATATGCTACCCCACATGAAGGGTGCTATATAAATGCAAGTCGTCGTTGTAAATGTAGAATTTATATTTGTTTATGTGCTCTCCAAAGAGACTTGGATCTGTACAATTTGATCAAAAAGATTTGAAATTTGAACAAAAAGATTTAAAATTTCAGCAAAAAGATTTAAAATTCTCTTTGAGACAGTGGAAGTCAGGCATTTATTTTGCATTTATAAATGTCGATCTTCACATGAGGGAGAGGAGAATAGAAGGGTTGGGGAGGTAGTTAGGAATGGGTGAGGACTTGCGTGGAATATAAACACTGCACAGAATGATTAGGCCAAGCGGCTTGTTTCCGTGCTATACGTTCTTTGTAAATCTTTGTGAAGCGACCACTGAGGTATTAGACCCAGACAACCACATTATAACAAGATTGCCCTGTATTTAACTAAGGGGAATAGAATAAGGTCTTCAATGGCAATGGCAAAGGGCTGAAAACGTCGGTTTCAGATTGCCAATAATTTCTGAGATTACGGCAAAGTGAAATACCTTATACACAACAGATTTCTGGTTGAAACTGGGATCTGAGTTTAAAGAGCTTTGATCAGTTTTCATCTCTTCCCATTTCCCTTTTAACACTGTAGAGAACATCAGTGATTAAGTTCAATGACAGAAATGATTCAAGCCAATGAGCTCTGATACTGAATCAATTGTATTATAAGTTTGAGATTTCCTGCTACATTGGGTCATAGGATACCTTGCCCAAGAAACACTTCTGAAAAGGATAGTCCCACTTGAAAAGGAATTAGAGTTTTGCTTTTAGTAAAAAAAATTCTGTGAGTTGAATTAGAAAAGGAGTTTTGTGGCTGTTAGCTGTTCCTTTCACTACAGTTGATGAACTTAAGTAATTTTCTTATGAATGCTGCTTTTTATCTAATACAGCATGTTTCTGGAAAGTTCCAATTTGGAAAAGACAGTTTTGATTTTACAGTTTCTTTTAATCTTTGAAAAGAGGTGATTCCTTGTGTTTCTGTGTCTCTTTAGCACAAGGGAGTTAGATAAACAATGGTAATCATGAGAATTCCTCCCAAGCAGCTATATGTTACATATGATGTTGATCAAATATAGCATATTGGAGCATCTGAAAGTAACGCAGTTCTTAACAATAAAAAGGTCTGAATTTACTCCGAAATTTTGTATAAAATTACAACATTTTCCACCTGGTTTTACATCAAACAGATTTTTCAGGCCTTAGGACATCCTCCCGACATGAAGGCGCTATATAAATGTAATTTGGTAGTGTGTTTTGTAACTAAATGATTAATGTGTCTGAGTAGAGAATGCCTACACCAAACTGGCCCTGAATAAAATTTGTTGATGCCTCAAAGCACAATTCCAGGACAAATGCATAGAAACATTATTATTTCTTAAGGTTTAGGTACACTAGACACAATAATGTGCACTGACATTTTCGTATTGCTGCTTTTGTTCCAGTTATATTTTACCAGATACCAGTAAGAGGAGCTGTCAGAAGACCCAAGTGCTAAAGAAAACGTTCAATCCCATCTATAACCACACCATGGTGTATGATGGCTTCAAGATGAATGAAATCATGGAGGCTTGTGTGGAACTGTCGATCTGGCATCATGAATTATTTTCAAACCAGTTTCTTGGGGGAATTCGCCTTGGTGTTGGTACAGGTATGGACAATCTGCAGGCTTCTATCGAGAATTTGGTCAAGACAGATTAGAAATAGTGGAACATACAGGAGTTAGATATCTAAAGGCATTCAAAGCTAAAATAACAACAGCAAAGACATGAAAGGGATAACAGACCGATGCGAATCAGAAAGAAAAAAAGACAGGTTAACATTTTTAATTTGGCTTGGAACGCCGAAACTCTGGAACACTCTTCCTGTATCCTTTCACTTTGCCCCTTCCTTCCCATCTTCAGATCACGCCTGAAGACCTTCCTCTTTGACCGTGCCTTTGGTCACCTCGCCCTTCCCCACGGCTCAGCATCATGCTCCTCCACTGTCACGTGCTCTGGGGCGCTACCCTGTGTGAGGGGTGCTATATAAATACAAGTAGTTATTACCATCATGAGAACTGAACAGAACACTGAATTTACATTGTAATAAAAATAACAAAGCAGAAACAAAAAGCCGGAGAACATATCTCTGCATTAACCTTCAACATTTTTGATATTGTCTCCTCCTGAAATAGCCCATAGTTGTTGATGAGCTTCCATTTGATTAGAAAGGGTATGGTAAGGATTCTAGTTTAAGAAACCTAAGTGTTTAAGCATCATAGATTTGCTTTCAAATGAATTATCATCTTGTTGTTTTCCCCTGTAGGGTTCAGCTACAATCGACGTGCAGACTGGATGGACTCAAATGAAGAAGAAATAGCTCTCTGGAACAAGATGTTATACACACCTACTAAATGGGTGGAAGCGGACCTGCCTCTCAGGGCTACTATGACAAAAAGGAAATGATGGGATTCTTCAGCTTCTGTATCCTACTTCCTTCCCTAGCCATCAGTAGGGGCTTCCATATCGTCTGCTATCTGACACGTATAATGCTTTCTGTATTTTTTGCGGGGGTGGTTTGAGGGGTGATGGGTTGTTTACACAGTACAAAGAAATCCTAGTCAAAGAAGAAGATCAGAGAGAGACATAAGAAGCATTGGAGGTTTAAGATTGAAGGCTCACATTGGGAGGATGTCCCAGTGCCTTGGGACGCCTTCCCAACGTGAAAGGCACTATAGAAATGTAATTTTGTATGTGTGGTAAGATGGCAAAACTGTCTGTGGTGACAATTAAGAAACTGATACGTGTATGCTTGGCTCTGAAGTGTATATACAGCATATGTTAGTGAAACAAAATTTACATGATTTGAAAAAATGATGACAAAGAACAGAATGGGAGGGGAGGGGGGGCGCGGGTGAACCTACGAAAGAGGTGGAAAGGGTATTGAAAGTAATCAAAATTCGGTACTGAAACTTCCACTAATGTTTACCAAGAAATTATCTAAAATCGTAATTAGTGAAACTTCTTTGAATGAATTGACAAGTGTAACACAGCAAAGATCAAATAACTGTTATGATACTTTTGTATAATATGGTATTTTTTAAAAAATAGTAAGATTTAAGGTAGATTCTTGTTGGGTATAATCATTTTTGTTACTAAAAATCTATGTTCTTAAAATGAGTAATTTTTTTTGCAGAGTGGAAATCATAATAAATCATAATAATACATAAAATGTTTAAGAATTCATGCGTTTTATAGGCAGATTTTTCATATGGTAAAATATTATACACTGGATATATTTCAACATTGTTAAACAATTGTTACTTTATTCCTGTATTTCTCGTTTTAGTCATGGAAAACTATGGAAATGAGTGAACTAAATGAATTAAATTCAAAATAAACAGAGTTTGATTTTCTGAGATTTGATAAACAATAATAGTCTACCAATCATAACTGATTGAGGGAGCAGACCTGAAGCAATTTGAATCTTTAAGTCTGTTGTTGTATAAATGGCCTCTGATAGAGAACGTTTATGAAAATTAAGATTTGGTTTGGTAATGGAGTTCAACTTTTCTGCACTCAAAAGAGAGGAAAAGTTCTAAAAATTTATTAAATGTGTAGATCGTATGAGAGACTCTTGTCTTTCATTCCCTCCTCTTCAAGTAGCTAATTCATGATCCTCAGTGTCCACATTAAAACAAGAGTTAAGATTTTGTAAACTGAAAAAAATTATATTTCTATCTATCACAGTTCCAGTATATTGATGCAACATTTAGAAAATTATTCCCCAAATCATTCATCTAGAATTGTCTGATGAAACATTAGGTGCATGACAATATGAAGATAGTTGGTATAATTTGTATCACCCAGTCTAGTTTTTCAGTTTGTAATGTTTCATAAGTCGGCAGAGGAGTCACAAAAGTGAATGAAATTGCAATTAGAAATATTGTCTAAAACTCAACAAAATGTAGCAATACTATAATCTATAAGTAGCCACATATTCACTCTTCACTTATAACTGAGCATAATTTGAAGGGCTAAAGTAGAGATTCCTCTGCTTAAACCATTTGAGTATGGAGTGGTTGCAGTTTGCCCAATGTACCTCATTAATCCAAGGGAACCAGTTATAGGCACGCACACAAACCGCACCATATTGAGCTGCCTTGCTTATAGCCCAGATTTTTTGTGGTTCTGTACAATCGGAAGCAGGATACACTGGTTTCCTGTGCTAAAAATGTCTAACTTCTGGGGCATCAGGTGACAATTTCTCACTGTTCAAATGCCCTTATGTCAATGTCTTTTCTGACATAGAGAATGTGCTCATTACCTCTGGATGTGTTCCGCTTGTAGTCAGCAAAATTGTTATTCTGAGTCTCATCTTGCACAGCTTTGTCAAAAATGGAGGGATCAATGCTGTTGTTGATGAGTAGAAAGGTCAGGCATTTGCAGCACAGGGAGATGTCAGTGTAACCCTTGCCGATTTAGAACACAATTACAGAAATCTTACCTTCACATATAGACAATGTATTGGAGCAGAGTTGATATGCAGATAATGGTTATTGCGCATCACAAAATATGTCTGAATAAAGTTCCTGGGAAATATATCGCTTCAAAAGAGCAGTGTGCAGCTGACTTTGTTTCACATCTTTAGAGATAATGGCCAGATAAATTGGTGAGGCACAACATTATTTTGGGCAAGTGCACATAACTTAGAAAATGGTAAGGTGACATTAAGATAATTGGAATCATATGCATAGTAAGATTGCTATTTGATGGGTTCAAGAATTACCTCTGGCACTGCATTCAATTTTGGGTTGTGCCATTTCTCACACACATCTTTGATCAATTGTTATGTCCTACAGAAGGCATCCACGATGATCATTAATCGATCCCATGAATTTTCAATGTCTGCATATGGAAATCCTTATCTCACCTCGAAACAAATCATCTTGTCGACTTGCTCCAGTTGTCAGCTTAACTCAGTGGGTAGCATTCTTGTTTCTAGTTACTAAGGTGTGGATTGAACCACCATGTTGGCAATTGAGCTCATCATCTTAGATCAAGGATGGGCAGCTCGTGGTCCATGGGCCACATTACACATGAGTAGAATAGTAACATGGGCTGGATTGCATGTGGAGATAGCTGAGCCAAGAGTGGCCTATTTATATCCCCAATGAAGGGCGCAATATAAATAGGCCACTGCGGAGTCTTGCAGCTTAGCAGTTAGAGCACTTGCCTCGCAAGCGAGAGAACATGGGTTTGATTCCCAGGGCAGGGCAAAAAGTTGGGTAAATTTCTTTACTCCACATGCCTCTGTTTACTTAGCAGTTTGTAAGCACCTGGCTGTTAGTCGATTGGCATATCGCTTTTCTGGGGGTAATAATCTCTTCAAAAAAAATCAGAAGAAGAATTTGGCACTCGATCCATGACTGTTTGTAAGACACTGATGTGCGCAATTGGCTGCTGCGTTTTGCCCACAAAATATAGTCAATTCACTTTACAGTATATTCTGTGAAGCACTTTGAGATGTCTCAAAGACATGATAAGGCGTTATATCAAATGCATGTTTATTATTATTTACCATCCCTCAGTTGGCTTCAGCCTCCTACGCATCTCGTGTCCTCTTTGCTCCAGCATTGGCGGCCATGCTTTTAGCCACCATGCTCCAAAAGCTATGGAACTCAATAAATAAATAATGTTGCTAATTATATATGTGACTATAGTTTTACATGGAGTCCTGTAGCTCAGTGGTTAGAGCACTCGCCTCACAAGCGAGAGACCTGGGTTCAATTCCCCACAGGGCAAAACGTTGGTCAACTTTCCTTACTCCACATGTGTCTGTTTACCTGGCAGCAAGTTGGAACACGGTTGTTAGTCGATTGGTGGATCGCTTTTCTGTAGATAATAAAGAAAACAATAATAATTTTGTCACTCAATCCACGACTGTTTGTGGTAGCCAATTGCTGTACGCCACGTTTCGCCCACAAAGTATACAGTCAATTCACTTTACAGGATATTCTGTGATGTGTTTTGAGACATCTAGAAGATGAGAAGAGCACTATATCAAATGCAAGGATGATTATTACAGATAGGCAAGAGCATTTCAATTTCTGTTAACGGCGCAATTTGGGTTCAATTACAGCTCTATTAAAAACTGCTCGGAAAAAGGTGGAAGTTAATTCCTTCCTATTTCAGGATCCTCATATTTGTTAAAGACTACTATAATAAGTTCATATTGAAACTAATAAGCGGTTTGTAAGTGCCTTTGGGTAGAGTCTGTAAGGCAATCAATGGAACAGAATCAATATTCTGTGTTTCAAGCAAAGAGACTCAAAAGCCATCGGTCAAATCATCGGTTGGAATAGGAAATCTAGGAATTTGAATATGGGGTATTCATTGTAAGGAATTTAAACTAGATTCCTACTTCTGTATAATTTTGTGTAGGGGGGAAGAAAACCCTTTTTACAAATAAAAATTACATATACAGTATCTGAAATTGGGAGGCTATTTCAGTAGCTGGAATTCAAAAAAACCATGCTTGTTAATAGTATTAGGCTAAACAAAGGAAAAGTTAACTCTAAGTACTGATTCTTTAACAGGTTTCAAAATGCATCCTCTTGTTTTTGCTATATAATATGGAAAAACAAACATTTTCAGCACAGATCAAAATAATTCAGAACATTTGTGCCATCTATAATTGTTATTTATTGGTTTTATCAATTTTTTGCAGAGTTTACAAGCATATAAAGATGTTGAGAATGACTGGATGTCTGGAGTATATGGTATTTGCAAGAGATTGTATTGTCTGATTGGGTCAGCATGGTTGCATATTGGAGCAGTGCAATGGTAAAGGTTAAAGCTATGTGTTTCATCTTGGTTGAACTGGAAAGAACAAGGAGTCCAGTCTGCATCAACTAGTGGTCTGTTCATTTACAGGCATCAGGCAAGGTGCTGCATTTAGTTCCCTTCTTATGTTGATCTGATCTCCACCCTCTTGGGAGAGTTATGTTTGGGAGAGAGGGAGAATATTGCTGAGTGAGCCGCTAGGGATCAACAACAACAACAACTTGTACTTATATACTGCCCTTCACACAGGGTAGCGTCTCAGAGCGCTTAGACTACCTGGTATTTTCTCAGTTCAACACAGAGGCTAATCCACAATTATTCCATTTGGGACACATATCGTAGGTATCTTTTTCAATGCACTATTATCCTGTGTTTGGTGAAGTGGTTGAGAGTCGTAAATAGACAAAACTGACGTGGGATTACTTTTAGAACCTGTATTGAAATATAATAAAAATAATCCTCGGATTTGGTACAGTTGAACATAGGGAGGACATCTCAAAGTGCTTCACAGGATATACTGTAAAGTGGACTTACTTTTTCTTATGTGGGCGAATGTAGCAGCCAATTTGCACAGAGCAATGTCCCACAAACAGCTATGAAATTAATTACCAATTTTATTGGGAGACTTTTGGCCAAGAACCCAGGATAAAACTCCCTTTTCAAATAGTGCTATAGGATCTTTAACATTTACCTGAACAAGCAGACGGGCCTGTTTAATGTTTCATCCGAAGGATGGCACCTCCAACAAGGCAGCAGCACCCAAACACTGCACTGGAGTGTCAGCGTGGGGTTTGAAATCACAACGTCTGATTCAGAGGCGCTGATTCTACCAACTGAACCAAGTTGACACACAAGATGGCTTCAGGGGCAGACCACCAGTAGGAGAGTATCCTTCTGGCTGCAAGCCCTTTCAGTAATCTTCAGAAGGGTAGAATTTGCGCAGTTCATGTGGTTTATGTCACCTCCGGCCTTGATTTCTCAAACACATTCCTCACAGGACTTCCTAATTCCACCATCCCAGGTCCAGTTATAATAATCCTTGCATTTGATATAGCGCCTTATCACATCATTGACACATCTCAAAGCACTTCATAAAATATAGTAAGTGAATTGACTGTATTGCACACAACAGTGTCCCACAAACTGTCGTGGATTGAGTGACCAAATTATTAGTACTTAAAAGCAATTTTTAGAGGAATTATTGCACCCGGAGTGCAATTGACTAATAACCTGGTTCCTTCTTACTGCTAGGTAAACAGATGTGTGGAGCAGGGAATCTTCGCCCTGCCCAGGAATCAAACCCAATTCCTCTCGCTTGTGAGGTAAGTGCTCTAACCACTCCACTGTAGTACATCCAAACAGTGTTGCTCATACCTCCACCTAGTCAAACTCTGCAAGTCCATCAACCCTATTGTCGCCAGGCTCCATTGGCTTCCTGTCTCCAAATAGATTAACTTTGAGGTCCTCATTCTCACATGTAAATCCCCCTCCGCGCTAGCAACTCCCCATCTGTTGATCTTCTCATATCCCACTCCTTTGCTTGTCTCGTCCACTTAGTAAACAAGCACAGTCCTGCTGCATGTCCATTGCTCCCTCTATGCCACAGTTGGTGTCTAAACCTGCAGTCATTATACATCTGACCATTGGAACTCCCTGGCTCTATTGCTCTGCCTCATCCTTTCTGACTTTAAATTCTCCCTTAAACTTACCTCTATGCGCGTGTCTAGGATCACCACCCTCACCCCATTCTCCCTTGCTCAGTGCCCAACCCCATCACTGTTAAAACGCTCTGATAGGTTAACCTACATATAGGGCTCTATATAAATATGTTGTTATATGGGATAAGATCTCCAACTGGTCCATATATGCTGCATGCACTATTTCTCATGCCATTTACTATTCCTCCTCCATTATCCCTTTTGTATAAGAGAGTCTCATTCTAAGCTCCTGTCACATTTTCTTTTGGTGATTGAGGCAGAATCCACACCAGCTTTGAAAAGGGAACTAGATAAATACCTAAGAGGAGTCAACTACAGGAAAGGGCAGCTCAATGAGACTGAATGGTTTGCTCTTGAAAGAGCCAATGCAGACACAATAGGCCGAATGGCTTTCTTCGATATAGTAAATTTCTATGCTTCTTTGTTATATTCCGCTCTTTGAATACTACGAACAATTTCAAGGAATTGATTATTTTTGGCAGAGAAGATTGAAGATTTTGTGAGATGGAAGCATGACATTTTAAAATTACCATAGACAGATGAACTGTCCTACCTAAGAGGTCCTATACCCACGATTCACAGAGGGTGGAGATCCCCTTGTAGAGTTCTATCAGGGAATGCAGGTACAGTTCCTAAGGGAAGGAAATTAGAGGGGTTGGAATGTGTTTGGCACATTTATTATATTTATTTTGAAATGTATGGGGTTTTGTTAGATCCTGCAAACAGTGTATGATTTGGAGGTAATATTAGAGGTCGTACTAAAATTTGGCAGCTACATGTTGGAAGACCATAATTTGGCCCACGTGGAGGAACTGACATTTTAGAAATGTTCTAGTGCCAGTTCTAAGTATGCTTGAATGCTCAAATATAGTAGGAACATACAATATTTTTTAAATTTACAGCTTCAAAAATTAAAGATGCCTGAACATCCCTGGGGCTCTGAGACACTCCACTGATTTCAATGAACTACAATTAAATAGGGGTCCTGGAAGCTGAGGTTAGGTTTTCGTTGTCAACTTGATCACAAATGTATTGTAGAAAAAGCAGTGGCTCAACACACAGTCAGGGTCCCCTAGCCTTGGCTCTTGCCAACCTGCGCCTAATACTCCCTAGAGTTAGGTAAACAGGATGCGTCCCTCCAGGGAGAGAGTGCACATTCCATTCCAATAAATATCTCTGGAATTTTTTACGTGTAGGTGGAATACTTGGAACTCTCAGTCTGGTGTGGATACTCTTAAACATGGTGATGGGTTTCTGAATGTGTCAGACAATCGCTACCCAACACTACCCGCCATAAATTTTTTTAATAAGATTTTCATATTGGTTGTGCAAAAATAAGATTATGCTGGAAACTTATTCTGGGAATATTTCTATTTATGTTGCATTAAAAAACAGGATTTGATGCACATATGAAACGAATGTAACAAATTCTGCAAACCTGCATGTCTGTAACCACGTGGGATCTATTATGTGCAAACCATGTGTAGACTATAGCATTCCACCAAAGTTTGTCATTTTTCTTTTAGGACGGGTTGGCAATATGCTACTCTGCCATAGGAATTATGGTTGGTTGAATGATGCACTGCACTTTACAAGTGGCATGGCCTGAAATGTAAGGACACTTCCATCTGTGCCTGCTGGTAGTATCATGATGCAACATTTCCAGGTCTGCTTGTTTTGACTCACCAGCTTGCTGTAATCACTCTCTGGTTAAGAGGCTTGTTGGCTTGTCTAAATATATGCATTTAAGGCCATAGATTCTCATTGCATTAGTTTATCCCCAGCCAAGTACTTGACGAACAACAAATTATATTTGTATGGCATCTTTCACAACAGGAGGATGTCCCAAGGCGCTTGACAGTAAGGGATCCGCACCCAAGCTGGTGGTTGGAATTAGGAGGGGTGGAGAACTGGCAGGATAGGGGTAGGATGGTGACAGAAGGCACGGTCAAAGAGAAGGCAAGGCAGGGGCAAGGTGGAGGGACTCTGGGATGGAGTTCCAGAGGGTGGGGGCAGAGAAGCTGAAGGTCTGCCCGCCAATGGTGGGACGGGCAAGAGGGGGACATGAAGCAGGCCAGAGCCCACTGAGTGGAGGGAGTGTTTAGGTTGGTAGGGTGTTAGGAGGTCACAGAGGTAGAGAGGAACAAGACCGTGAAGGGCTTTGAAGGTGACAATATGTTCAGTTAACTACAGAATATGGTTTTGCCGTATTTTTAACACAAAAGTCCACTGGTTCCTACATTCCCAAAGTTCAGCAACTTGAATTTTGACCCACCCTCAAATAAATATGGGATTGGCTTTAGCTATGAGGACAGAATAAATATTGTCAATATATAAGTATGAAGATTAGTCAATCTCAGGGATAGTGGAGCAGTGCCTATGTGGACTGGGGTTGGGGAAGGATGAGTAAAAAAACAATTACTGCAATAGAAAAACTACATGTTTTAGAAAAAACATACAACAATATTACATTTGTATAGCGCCTTTCATGTCGGGAGGACAGTGTACAGCATTTCAGACCTGAGCAGGGGTCGGGGGGGGGGAGGGGGGTGATCGATGGGATGGTTGAAGAGAAGGATTTTAAGGCGGGACTTGAAGGAGGCTAAGGAGGGGGCGAGGCGGAGTGATTGGGGGATGGACTTCCAGAGGTAGGGGGCAGAGTGGCTAAAGGCTCTCCCGCCAATGGTGGGGCGGGTGGGTCAGGGACGTGGAGCAGGCCAGAGCCGGCTGAGTGGAGGGACCGGGTGTGCTGGTAGGAGATTAGGAGGTCACAGAGGTAGGGTGGGCCGAGGCCATGGAGGGCTT
This sequence comes from Callorhinchus milii, assembly GCF_018977255.1. Lineage (NCBI taxonomy): Eukaryota > Metazoa > Chordata > Chondrichthyes > Chimaeriformes > Callorhinchidae > Callorhinchus > Callorhinchus milii. The sequence continues at coordinate 33,729,198 of NW_024704744.1, read as the reverse complement.
TGTAGGTGAGGACCAGGATCTTGAACTCGATCTCCGAAGTAGAGGGAGCCAATGGAGTCGGGCGAGAATGGGATTTTATTTACAGGAATTCATATTTGGGAACCATTACTTTTATTTAGTGATACATGTCAAGGTCAATAATGTAAAAGATTTATGATATGGAATTATGCATCTTTACACTGCACAGTGAATAACCCTTGGAATCCCAGGGATAATATTAATCACTTGTGGTCCTATCTTATCTCTTTTTAGATAAGAAAATTGGTTCAGAAGTTGCACTGATTATTTATGATGTGACACTGCCAATCTACCATCAGATTCTAATAATATTAGAATGTTTGAACAGTTAATCAGAATAGAGTTAACAAAACATAATAAATTTGCTCAATTTATGGGGTTGGAATGATTACCAGCGAGTATTCTTCAGCAATCTAAATTCCATTAAATCATACGGTTCATGCTGGAGTGACTTTGTGATCCCCTGAGCTCAGAAAGAAATTAAATTCTTTGAAAGTCTGCCTTAGGAGAATTGAATGTTATATCAGCAAAATCCAGCAATGGAATGTACTTTGACAAAGTGGTTTATGTAAGTTAACTCCTACAATCATTACACAAAATCTACATAACAAGTACATTGTGTGTACAAAATTTACAAACATACAGAAATTTTAATATTAGAGACAAGTATGATTATCCAAGTCCAGCTCTAACAATGGGGCAACATTTGTGAGGTTTTAAAGCATTACTTGCGTTACTTTGTGCCAGCAGCAAGCACTGTGCATCCCTCTCAGGTCTCTTCCTTCTGGAATCCTGATCTTTGCTACCTTTAATTCTCCTTTGAGGCAAAGTAACTATTATCTTAAATCCTTACCTCTAAAGGGGCTTCTAACTTCTAACTTATTTATCAGTTGAATATTGCTTTTTCAAGGATGATGCTATAGTGGGTGTGACACTCACTCTCTCCCCACTCTTCTATTGACCAGCCCTGGCTAGTCCACTGATCAATACAAAATGATTCTTGGCCGAGAGAAAGCACAGATTTTGTCGGCATAATTTAACACAAGTAATGCTTCAAAACATTACGAGCTTTACTCCAATGCAATAACTGACACACCAGCAACTTTATCTGAAAAGGTACAACGAGTAATTTTGCATTAACAAAATAAATACATCAACCAATGAGAGAATATTAAACATGATTTTCCCCCAATTCACAAAAAAATTGTACAACCCATCAATCTCAGTGGTAGTTTTATGTCAACAGTCACACTGCAGTTACCCATGACTTTATGTAGTTTCCTCTTCAATGTGTTTTTGGAATGGAATTGATATTATCCTCTGTAGTAGAGATCAGAATTTATTACAACTTGAAAAAGATTGAAAGTTCTTGAAAGGAGAAGAAGCTCCACTGAACAATCCTCTAGATATTTAATATTTTATGAAAAACTGTTTGAACCCTTGCCTCTTTACCTAGCATTAAAAAACATTGTATTCAACAACAACAACAAAATTAAATTTGTATAGAGCCTTTCAAGTTGGGAGGACGTCCCAAGGTGCTTCCAACCAGGGTATTCAGCCCTGGTTGGAAGAACTGTATGCATATGTTTAAGTTGCCTACTATCAGCCACTGATATCAATACAAATTGACATTTGTAAAATGCCTTTCAATTCCCAACACGCTGGACAATCCAAGCTTTGCACCCAAGCTGGTAGTGGGGAACATGGATAAGGTGGAAGGTGGCCGGAAGCATGGGCGAAGAGGAAGTCTTGAGGCAGACCTTGAAGGAGGCAAAGGAAAGAGGCAAGGGAAGGGGCAAGATCAAATATTTAAATTGCTACAGCAATATAAAAAGGACATTATTTTACAATATCACATCTTGTACACACAGGCACAGCCATATTCATCTGGAGTTAAATGAAGTACCATTCAAAATTGGCTGTATAAAACTGACTTCATAGTCTGTTTTAGCATTCATACGGATGGTTTGTCCTGTGTTTTATTGCTGATCCAGTCCAGGGAGAATTTCCAGCTAAGTGCAATCAATGACTGGAACAACTTGCCAGGAAAGGTGGTAGATGCCAGGGCACTGGACTGATTTAGTTTTGTCAATTCACTGCAGGTTTTTTTTCTGAAATTGAAACTTTTATTGAACTGGTACTGTTAAACATGCTTCATATCCACAACATACAATTTAAATAATACCACTGGTTCCATGGATAACTATAGCCAATGGAAAATTATTAAAGCAATGTTTTACCATTTATTCACTGTAATTACTGAAGAAAATAAGCTATAGAGTAATATCTGCTATAGACGACTGGATATGAGTAAATCAATCTTTGTCTGTTCGATTGAAGTAGTACCTTTTATGACTTAATGTTTCTCATTTCTGTCAGTACAGTGATTCTGTAAGAGTGCTCCAGGTTTTCCATAAATTCTAAGTAGTTGCTCACCCGAAATCCACGGATTGCTTCCTCCTGTATAATCAAAATCGAAGAGAAAAAATATTTTACAGACAGCTGTACTGGATGTTCAGGATTAAAAAGACATTCTGCTTCGGCTGAAAAAATAAAGCAGCATTCAACAACAACTATTTGCATTACAAGATGCTCTTTACGGAGAATAATATCTTAAAATTGTGAGGCAGACATCAAGCCGAGGGTGGGGGGGGCGGGGGGTAGTGAGGGGAAGAGGTGACCATTGGGACGGTTGGAGATAGGTTTTAGGGCAGAATTTAAAAGACAGAGGGGGCGAGACGGAAGAATGAAGTAGTAGGAGGAGACTGGACATAAGCAGGATGCTAGGGAGTGAAGGGATTTCCAGATAAGGGAAAGGACCTTGAAATCCATCAGATGAGCAAGTGGGATTCTCTTATATAAAATATTATATTAAATAATATATTATATTTATAAATTGAAATTTACCATCCATCACCATACAGAAACAGCATTAACTAAATAAAGCTAGGAACTCCATTCTACAGGATAGAGGTGTCGCTCAGATAGTTCTGGATCCATCACTTTATTTCTATACAGTGATTGATACCAAAGTCCAACACGTTGTTTTTAATTATACAGAGAAATGAAACAAAACAATGAAATATACTGCAGTAGTTCCATGAATTATTTTTGAATCAAACTGGTGGTAGAGGCAGTTCCAAACACTCTAGCTTTCAGAACACAATGGATGTGGGCATCAATTGTGTAAGGAGTTGCAGGAAAGAAATGGCAGTGTCTGCCACTCATCGTAATAAAGCACAGCAAGGAGTGTTTTCTGTACAGTGTAGCACTGTGTATTTGTAAACAAATATGGGAGTTAGTTTTCACATAGCAATGCCCCACAATGACCATGAAGTGAATAACCAATTTTATCTGTGGGATTGTTAATCAGGGCACCAGGAGAAACAGGACCTGCGTTTAATGTTTCATTCAAAGGACGGCACCTCTGACAATGCAGCATGGCATTGAAATGTCAGCATGGACTACGAGTTCAGAGTCCCGACATAGGGCTTGAACCCCTAACTTCTGATTCAAAGGAAAGAGTGCTACCAATTGAATCAAACTGTTACTTGGCAATAAAATGTAAAATACACAAGAGTGTATGTTACATATAGCTGCATTGTACTAAAAGGGCTTGAGTGCTTCACATGTCATTCTTCATTTTCTTCTAAGGATTTCTCAAGACCAGTCAAATTGAGATTTAAACCAGAACAATTATTTCACCAGAGATCACATGGAAAGTTCAGGTAAAGAAGGCCTTTCAGCCCAATGGATCTCATTCTTCCAAAGCGAGTACAGAATTATGGTCTCAACCAGCCTTCCTGGTTACCCAGTATAGTTGTTAATTACCCTCTATGCAAGGAAATAATTCCCAGTGTCTGTTCTGAAATTGTAGAGTTCTGTAGCGTAGTGGTTTGAGTACCCGCTTCTCAAGTGAGAGGACTCGGGTTCGATTCCCAGGCAGGGCGACACGTTGGGCAAGTTTCCTTACTCCACACACCTCTATTTACCTAGCAGTAAGTAGGAACCCGGTTGTTAGTCGATTGGCAAATTGCTTTTCCGGAGGTAATAATCCTTTTTTTAAAAAAATTCCAATGCCCTCCTTCCTGGACCTACGAGCTCCACCACCCAGAAAATCCAACCGATTCAAAACTCCGCCACCTGTATTCTCACCCATTAACCCAGTTATAGGCTTCATTAGTCCCCTATGCAGAACTGATCGATATCAAGATCCTCGCACTTACTTATAAATCAATTCACACCCTAGCACCTCCCTATCTTTCCGACCTGCTTACACTCCACCCCACCACTTGTCCCTTCTGCTCCACCATCGGCATCCGTGCTTTAAGTGACTATGCCCTGAAACTCTGGAACTCAGCACCCTGAATTTATCTGGATCGAAGTTCATTTGCTAGTGATTAGTCCAGATGCTTATGCCATCCATGTCTCTCTTTTTTTAATCTTTGCTACGATCTCTCCAGCTCAGTATGAAAAAAATAAAAAAAGTAGGATAAATGGATATACTGGCAGCACTACAGCAATGTACAAGAAACGGGGTTGTGTAAATGTTCTTAAAAGCTTTCTAATAAAGTGAAGGGAATAATGATTTACAAGCTTCATCATATGATGGAAAATTAGAAAAGCACTTAGAATATTTCAATGTGACATATTTTTGCACGTATCCATCAAGCATAAGCCAAACAGTATTTTCATTCTATCTTGAGACCGGTGAGGATAGGAGAGCATAGCAGTCATGGTTACACATAAAAGATAATGATAGACATCTGACTTCAATCATATCGCACTGTATATAATTTGCCAAAATCAATAATATTCAGGATTAAATTACTTCAACGTTGGTTTCTTTTACCAGAGAGAGTAGACACAGTAGAGACGTTAATGTCTGTATTAGGAGTGCTGCATGTTAACAAACGGTCATATATTAGGTTTGTAGCTCTTTAATTACTGTTTCTATACTATGTGAAACTACAGCCATCTGACCTATCTTTCATCCTATTTCCAGCAACTCTTTATTCTTTACATAAAACAACTATGGCCCTTGCTGAATAATAGTCTCAGTAAATCTTGCAGACTTTTCATCCAGTTTACCTTTCTCAAGATTGTGCTAAGGCTATTCATTTAGAAGCACAAAACAAACTGCCATAAAATAAACACTTGACAATTTCATGTTTCATTCACATTTGAAATGTTAATAATACAGTATTTCAATTCCACTTGTGATGTCTTCCAGAAGTAGATTATTTTCATCTGAAGAAAACATCTTTCTTAGTAAATGATTTAATTTCTCTAAGGTTATTAGAGACCTAATAAACGCACTCCTCGCCGATCTCCCCAGCTCCACTATTCAAAAAATCCAACTCATTCAGAACTCTGCTGCCCGCAAACTGACCCAGACCAAACCCCGTACTCCTATCTCACAGTTCTGGCCAGGCTCCACTAGCTCCCCATCGCTGAACGGATTGACTTCCAAGATCCTCACTCGCGTTCAAATCAATTCACTCCCTGGCACCTCCCTACCTCTCCTACCTCCTCACTCTCCAATCCACCAACTACTGCCTCCAAATCGTCCTTTTATTCCAGGATCATCCCACAGGTTGAGGACAACTCCAAGCTCCTCTTCTCCACCACAAATCAGCTCCTCCACCACCTTACCATGGAAGTCCAGCCCCTTCCAACTCCAAATGTTAGGACACAATGGACTTCCTCAGGTCCAAAATTGATGGGATCCACTCTGCTGCCTCTGCCCAATGCCCTCATGCTCTCCCCTCCCCTTCCAGCTTTCACCCATCCCTCCCTCCACACCTTCTAACCCTTCTCTCACGTCCATCATTTCCCAATGAAGCCCATCGCCTATTCCCTTGACCTAATCCCTAATTATCAGGAGTCAGCTGTATTTAAGGTAGCTGGAATGGACAATATAATTAAAATATCATTTTGAGAACTACTACATTCTTTAAACTAAGTACCATCCAGAATTTCCTTCTGATGTACACCACTGCATCACCTGATGCACGTGTAAGTAATGAAGCTTGGAGTTTAAACAGGAGGGTGTAGTTTCCATTATAGTCAGATAATAGTTTCAGGCAAAAGTAACAACTCAATGGTACATGTAGCCTATCCACCTGACAGGCCCTGTCTGCCTGATTTCATGGCATTAATCAAAATGAGGAGAAAGTTTCTCCCAGTGTTCTGGCCTCCAGATAAAATTGGACGTTCACTTCATGGCTGTTTGTGGATTATTGATGTGTGTAAATTGGCTGCCACATTTGCCTACAAATGCACAGTCACTACATATTACAGAAACGTTGTTAAGTGCTTTGAGATGTTACAGGAGTTATATCAAATAGAAGACTTTTTCTTTCACTCTTTTGAAAGGGGGAATGTTTGAATGACTTATGATTTAAACACAATATGGTTGCATTCCATATCTATGATTGCAAAGCCTGTATGTATATATCCCAAAATGATTTCCTCTGAATGTGAAAACTGGTACAGTTTGGAGTCATGCATCAGAAATGTGTGAGCTATTTATTGATAGCATCTGAATTCAGGATATGTCTAAAATGAATCTTGCTATTACAGACAGCAAAATAGTACATATCATTAATATTTCTAGATACCCATCAGTCTAGAAAACTACTGATTGTGTGCAACCCACTGAGTTTTATTATTATTACTATTAATAGATGATGATACTGCACCACTCTATTTTCCTCACACCACTCAATGTCACAACAAATAATCAGCCACAATAGCAACATAAATAGGATATGTTGTGATTTTTATAGTTTCTTGTACTAAGAAACGAAAGTAAAAAAAACAAAATGCTTAACTGAACTTTCAGAGCAACCTTTTAAAGTTAACTTTCATAGAAAAGAACTACAAATAATAGTAACCATTGCATTAGATATAGCGCCTTATCACGTCATAAAACGACTCAAAGCGCTTCAAAGAATATATTGTAAAGTGGATTGACTTGTGTATTTTGTTTGAGAAACATGGCAGACAATTGCACATAGCAGTGTCCCTCAAACAGTCGTGGATTGAGTATGATTTAAGAACATTTAGGTAAATTTGAGAAATCAAAGCTTTTTCTTGGATGTGTGTGAATAGTGAATAAATTTACACAAGACAGCAGGAGCATGTGAGCTATACAGATCAGTCTAAAATTAAAGCTAAAATTAAAACTAATTATAACTAATTGTACAAATCTCTGGAATATTTTAGCTCAGTGAAGCATTGAAGACAGACTTTGAGAAATGCGACTATTTGTAAGGAGTCAGGAAACACACACACAAAGGAGCTGTTCATTGGATCCTAATGTATTGAACTACAGAGTGCTAGGAGGTGGTTTCATCCTGAAATTCTGCATGGAGTGAAATTCATAAAAACATCTTGCCAAAAGGTAGAAAGTTAAATTTTAATTACAGAGCTAACGTGTAGGCAAGCAAGTTTTAGGGCAACACCACTATAATACCTGCAGTTTTCTTTTATTAAAAACACTGCAGCCTCAAGAGAATGCATTTTGTTCAACTTTAAAGATTTAGATACACAATTTTGTTCTACTGTTTGCTCCCTTCTCGACCTATGAAGCACGATGAAAAATATATGTTTGCTCGAATACCATTTATATTTCATGTTGATCTATTGAACATTAAATAATAATAACCCTTACATCTGATATAATATAATCCTTGCATTTGATATAGCGTCTTGTCATGTCTTCGAGACGTCCAGAAGCACTTCACAGAATACACTGTAAAGTGAATTGACTGTATATTTTGTGGGTGAAAAGCGGCACACAGCAGTGTCCCACAAACAGTCGTGGATTGAGTGACCAAATTATCATTATTTATTTATTTTTTGGAAGGGATTATTACCCCAGGAAAAGCAATCTGCCAATCAACTAAAAACCGGGTTCCTACTTACTGCTAGGTGAACAGAGGCGTGTGGAGTAAGGAAACTTGTCCAGCGTTTCGCCCTGCCGGGAATCGAACCCATGTCCTTTTGCTTGCGCAGCGAGTTCTCTAAACGCTAAGCTGCAGGACTCCACCTAGATATAGCACCTTTCATGTAGCACCCCCACAAAGATATACACCTTTCATGTAGAGAGGATGTCCCAAAATGCTTCACAGGATTTACTGTAAAGTGCAGTGCCCCTGTGTATTTTGTTGGTGAATGTTTTGACTAAAAACAATTAATAGCATGCTAAGCCATTTAGTAATTTGTGTTTAAAATCGTTGCCCTTATTTATTTGCTCATTCTAAGATTAATTGTTCCAGCCTTCAATTACACTGCATTTTACACGAAAAATAATAAATCAATCAGACTAAAACCATCTTAGAGGAATATTAAGATAGAAAACCATGTTAATGAATAATGAAAGCATCCTAGCTATTTTCAGGAAGAAAAGCTATTTAGCTCGATAATATCTTTTTCTTACTGGCTTAACGTAATTGATGTTAAAATAATAAATCTGCATTAAAAATAATTGTAATGCTTTTCAGTGCTCCAATCATCACGCCTTCTCTTTTAGCTAGAAAGTCTAGATAGCAGACTAACGGGAAACTATCAATGCTGTTCAACTGGAGTCACTTAATACAATAGATTGCCAATTGGGTCAGCCATCAATTCCAAATACAGATTTTTTGTTGTAAATCATCCCAGCTACACACAATTTTGGCTGCTCCCCCAATGACATTAAAATTAAGATTTATTATATATTCATATGAACATAGAAAATTTTTCTGAAATGAATTCCTACGACCAGAGCATTTATGCTTCACTGAACTTTTCAACGAACTCCATCAATCTGACATGATTGCAGACAGAACTTTTGTTTAACTTTTTAAAAATAGTTTTAATAATAATAGTAATAATCCTTGCATTTGATATAGCAGCTTTTCACGTAGTTGAGATGTCTCAAACATAGACTATATTGTAAAGTGGATTGTCTGTGTATTTTGTGAGTGAAGATAGCTACCAATTTTAAGACAACTACCCATTCAATCATCCTGTTAGAAAAATTTAATAAGAATTTGAATAAGCACATTCTGCTCAACATGCACACATGAAGCCCTTATCCAAGTGTTAGATTTCCTTTTTAAATATGCCAATGTAAATTCTTTCACTTACCTTAAGAAAAATCTGGAGATCCTGAGTCTGCATGTGGTGAAGAATCTCTTGCTGCAAGTGCTTCAGCACAGCTATGCACATATAGACTTGATAGTCTGGGCCCAAGATAATACAGATAGCAATGTAGTGACAAATCTCAGTCCAGTCTAAATAGTTCCAGAAGCATTGAGCCAACCATTGTTGACAGATCTATGTTTTAAAAAATATATAAAATACAGTATTACATATTTTTACTTAGCTAAAGTGAAACATTGAACAATGAATAATGCAAGACATCATATTGTCAAATTAAACCAACAGATGTATTCATTATAGGATATTTCTAAATAATAAAGAGCTTAATTAAACTTGCAAAAATGTTCTTTCTGCTTTAAATACTATTTGGGATTACAAATGTTTATGCAAAGTTTACATTCCATTCCAAAGTACTTATAACCTGAAGCCTCAGACAATCGGATCCATATTCCAATATTCTCAACAGGATTTGTAGACAGCATTTCCTGAATGTGAATCAGACAACCCTCAGAATTCCACTCAGGAGTAGATCTCCTTCTGGGCACCAGGAGACTTCTTTTGCCACATTCCGGCTTCAAAGAAATCAAAATGGAGATTGGCGTTCAAGTTGAGTTTAGACGTCAGAGTAGAAGAAGAATGTGTTATATATAATTAGTTTTGACTTCACTTTATTGGCTGTAAACCTGGCTACACTGGCTGCAAAAATAGTTTAAAGTGGCTATAGTTTTCTAGTCTATTGTCTTCCAAATTCAATGTGTTTGGTATCATTGCAAAATGTCTCATCTTCAAAGGCTTATTAAGGAACAATATATTTTGGAAACTCTACATACTGGGTCTGAGAGAGATAGAAGAAATATATTTCAAGAGAATTCCCTAAGTTATCAGAGGCCTTTGGGGAGTCCAGACAGCCCAGACATAAAAATATTTAGGTTACAGAATTTAAATGGAAATCAAAACCTTTCTACAAGCTTTGTGGATATTTTTGAAAGGCTTATTCAGATTCTTTTTAACTCTTTTAGCTCTTAGCATTTGTACTTCGGTGTCACTTATTTCTAGCTGTGTACGGTTTAATCTCTTCACACAGTATTTTCGATCAACTGGCTAAAGCTTGAAGAGCATAATACTTCAGTCCTTTCAAATAGAGTGATGGATGTATCTAAGAACTAAATCGTATTGTAATAAGTATCAAGGATTTTGTTTTCAGATCATGTTAAAGGCCATTACATGGAAAGGTTACATTCCCAAAAAGCCTGCATTTCTAGTTCACAAGGTAGTCTGTTCAAGTAAATTCTATGCAAACCTTAATCTAAGAAAGTATTCACAAATTGTAGCATGTTATCAAATGCACAGCTAAGGAAAATGAACAAGAAAAGCTATATTCTTTGTTTCCTAAGATCTCCCCATGGTTCAGAGCGATGGCACGGACGAGCGTGTTTCGTCCTCAATGACATATTCTATGAATGGATTCCCTAGGAAAAAATTTAAATGCTCAATCCATAGAACTCCTTTGGACCTAGCTGGCCTTCGACGATTCTCCTACCACCCTGCCCTCCACCCCTACTGATCCCAAGCCCCAGCTTGGGTCCAAATCCCTGACTGTCCAGCCACTTGGGACGTCCTCCCAATGTGAAAAGTGCTTTCCAAATGTAATTTGTTGTTGTTAGGTTCAGAACTACTCCCTGCTGGACTATAATAAAGGCCATTAGGTCAGGAACCTTCAAAGATTTCCTCTTGTATTTCATAATTTTGAAACTTATGAAAGGACTTTAGCCAACTTAGGACTTCAGAAAGCAAACTATTTCTAAAGAAAAACCTCAATAATGGTGACTCTTCCATAGATTATCGAGGTGTCGCATCCGTTTGACAAACATACAGATACTGGTTTCAAAGACTTGTACATGAGATTTAATGATCAAGAGAATACCGTTCTAAAATATTGATGGCTGGCTTCATAGTCACAAAGGGTGCTCAACAAATGCAAACAACATTAAATTATATAGTTCCCTGCAAGTAGGATAACATCTCTGAGAGCTTGATAAAGATAGGGTCAGACATCCAGCAAGGCAGAAGGGGAGGGGGGGAAGATGACTACTGGCGTAATCAAAAATCTAGGGTTTTAAGTGGGATTTAAAAAGATATAGATCTATTCCAACTGAAAAGCTCGATATATGAACCCCCTGACCAATTTCTGTGAAACGTTAAGCAATGGATTCTGAGACTTATAATAATAATAATAATCCTTGCATATGATATAGTGCTTTTCACATCTTCTAGACTTCTCAGCAGCCTAAATTTTGTGATACTTTGGAAGAACTCCCAGGTTCCAAACTGGCTCTTCCAAGAGCTCCCTTTGTGCAGGATAAGTTTCCTTACATAAAACTCCTCATGTAGTCCTTACAGCTGAATCTTCTCTTGCAAAGAGATGATTGTTATCCTGAGTTCAAGAAATCAAAGATTTCTTATTCAAGAAATCTTTGATGTCCCAAAATGTTCTTGCAAAAAACAAGTGTGCTTGGCGAACTGCACTAACGCTCTTAGCCTATTGGGAAGCTACTTGTTTTGTTGAATATATATTTTTTAATGGATTGAGTGGTAGGAAGAGATAATCAAGGTAAAGCAAGATATTCAAATATTACATCAGACCCAGTAAATTCTAAATTAGTATGAATAAAGGCAATACAAAATAATTAGCAATTTGCTTAACCACCAGTTCAGGGTGAATAGAAAGAGAACTGTGCAGGCAAGTAAGAGGATATAGAAAATCTTAATGTGATAATCTTCAATAGTTTTTCCCTTATTTAATATAATGCCTTTAACTTCAGGAAATATCTCAAAGCTCTTCATAGCATATACTATAAAATGGAGCGTCTGTGTGTTTTTGTGGGCGAACATGAAGCTTTCAATGACCCAAAGGGCAACAGCTAGATCAGGAAAACTGGAGGAATGGGTGAAGGTAGCTCTATCAATTTTATAGAAATTCTCAGTAACTTCACTGTAATATAACGTGTGAAGTAAAGTATTAAGGTTGATACTTCAGATAGATTTAATATTTATCAGCCTCCCAGGATTAGTTAATAACGTACAAATATGAAGACTGCAGTTCCAGTGGTTATTGTACAAATAGATTTGATATTGCAATAAAGAAAAAACAATAAAGACAAATATCCAAACTAGCAATACTGCCATGAAATAATTTAGAAGAGCATATTTTAGAGCTATGAGAAGAACCTGAGGGAGCAACAAGTCAAAGCAGAACTAGAAAACAAAAGAAGAGAAAATGGAATTCTATTAATACAAGCATGAAGGGTTACAAAGTACAGAGCCAAAAAGGCAAATCATAGCAAAGTATATGTCTGTCGTTGAACAAGGAAATCATAACAAACCTGAAATACAAGTAGAATTATGTCAAACATTACAAGGAAACAAACAGACTTGGATTCATACAGACATCAATTTAACTGAAATCACTATTGATCGAGGAAGAAAGACTATCGCTCAAGGAAGGAAGGGAACAAAGAGGCAGATGCGGATAATAATAATAACCTTGAATTTGCTAAAGTGCCTTATCACATCGTTGAGATGTCGCAAAGCGCTTCACAGAATATACTGTAAAGTGAATTGACTGTGTATTTTGTAGGTGAAATATAGTCGTAAGAGGGATCTAAAAATGTTTTAACACAAATAGAAGACAGATAAGATTATTGCATTAAGGGATACACTGTGTAGATATTAAAAAGATCGGAAAATTACAAATATGTGAAATCACTTTGTCACAATGAAGAGGGTAGACAAATTCTAGAGTCAGTTATTTTGGCTCAGGAATCTGCAACATATACAGGGGTCATTAAAGCATGTATTGTAAAAAAGCTGCTTTCAATACTGGGGAGGACAATTCCTACAGTGGATAACGTAATATTTTATTCAATGGTAAGCCTATTCTAGAACCTTATCCTGATGTCATTATTGGGATAGGAAGTTGCTTTGGAAATCACAGTTGCTTTGTAAAATATTCAGGTGAAAGGGAAGGGAGAGAAAATATGGGTGCTGTCTAGTTCTTGCCAGACAGGGAATAATGATACTTTTCCTATCCACGGGATAGCATTGATTATAGTAACAGAAAAATTCACGTACAAACAAATACTAGTTGGCTAGATTTAAAAAATAAGTTGTAATCATAGTTAGTATCCTGAGGATTAAGGAAAAAAGGAATGCAACAAAATATAAATAAAAAATAATCAAAATACTTCAGTGGTGTCAGATGTACAGCAGTAATGCACAATTAAATACAACTTGAATCTATATAGTGTCCTTCATGCAGGTTGCATCTCGGAGCGGACTGACCCCGAGCTAGAAAGAGGGGGGAAGTGAACAAAGCACGGACAAAGATATAAAGTAATGCTAGACTTCAAAGCAAAATGTTCTGTTATGTTGCATTTTAAGTCAATAGATACTCCCATTATAATATTAATATAATTTTAAATTTTTTTTTGAAAAAAATCACAATTTAGCTTTTTAACAATAGATTCCTCCAATAAAAACTGTTCATAACATTGCATGAGACCAATGCATTTGCCTTCCTTCCCCAAATCATGATACAACATAGAAACATAGGAATAGGAGAAGGCCGTTCAGCCCTTCAAGCCTGTTCCACCATTTCATTAGATCATTGCTGATCTGTACCTCAACTAATACTTCAATTTCAATTTCCCGCTTTCTCCCTATATCCCTTAATACCCTGACATACCAAAAATCTATCAACTTCACTCTTGGATCAGCATCACACCCTTTTGGGGAGAGAATTCCAGATTTCTAGCACCCTTTGAGTGAAAAAATGCTTCCTGATTTCACTCTTAATTGACCTTCTAAGATGAACATGTTCCGGGTATTGTTTTCAATTTCAAACCATCCACTTTAAAAAAAATACTAAAATTATTATTATGGAAGAGGAAAGAGAATTTAATTGAAAAATCTGAGTATTGTTTAAAGTGTTTTAGATATTCAGGGCTTTTATTGATAGAATTACTAGCTCTCAGTTCAGACATCATGTAACTTTCTCCCGTATTACTTTTTAATTTGATATTGATTAAGTAGCTAAGGGTTGGCAGAAATATGTAGAGAATGTATTTAACTCTGCAAATGACAATAGTTTTGCAGCCAGACAAAAGTATGAATCAATAACAGTATTTCAATAAAATACGGATTATCTAGAATGGTTAAATGTAATATATGAAAATTAGACTTTCTAAATGTAGGAAAGAATAAAGGTTATATTATTAGAGCACATTTCCACGTTTAGCATAACCACTGTATTCACATTGTTTGGCTCTCTCAGCATTTCCATTTAGGATTCTATAATTGTTAGCTGTCTGTATCTACGATATCTTAAAATAAACCTCTTGAAATGTAAGCAGTTTTTCTCCATACAGTGTTCCAATCTTTGTTCTCTTCTATTACGAAAAAACTGTGATTCAGGAAATAAGCAAAAACTTTCTGATTGGGTCCACAGACCATGCATTGTGGAAAAGAGACATTATGATACAGTTTGGATGAAAATAATATTCAGTGTGTCAACACAAGTGTAACATTTTTAAATGAAAAAAGTCTACATTTAGAACACAATTAGATTTTCTATGACATACCAGAATTGCCAAATATAATAATTGTTATACTTCTTAAATGTTTTTTTATGAAAATGGCTGTAGAAAATGTACACAGAAAACATACAATTTTGAAGGGTCAAATAAAATGTAAAGAGCAAGTGTAGAAATTTACTACTCCAATAATATACCATTTATTTTACCTGTGTTTTTAAAAATGTTATTATACTGAGAAATAACATTGAATCTAATGATTTTTAGACGTTGTAGGGTCCTAGCTCAACTGTCAAATCATCATGAAATGGGTTAGATCTCAGTGTGACTTAGGGTCTTGATGTGACTACAATTTTACTCATTGAATTTGTGCCATTAATGCTCCAAGACTCATGCGGTGCGGGGATGGGGGGTGACGGGACACAAAGCTGCAGAGTAGTTTGGAAGTGTGTGTGTGGGGGGGAAGGAGACTCGAGCCTGCACTGGTGGAAGATGAGGGAGATCTGGGGGATGCCCTTCGTTTTGAACTGGAGATGTTCAGTCCCAAGTCTGTTGAATATTTTTATCATCTTCTTTATTGTTCATAAGATCTAGCTAATTTGTTACTGGATCTTGGGATGTACTTCTTACTCAGTTCCATTCTTATTTGTGAATGTGCATAGTTGTTTGTATTGTAAAAAAAATTAAAAACAAGGTTAGACAAAGGATTAACTTTAGTCACTACCACAAAGTTCTTCAGTTACATACAGTTTGTACTCATAAACACATCACCTGGGAAGGAGTGAACCCTGACATGCGGAATGCTGAGAAGACAAGTGGCACCTCGGCCTTCAGTAACATCTCAATGTAGTGACTTGTGCAGGAATATACGGGGTGGATAGCAGACTCTGCAATCTCCACAGGAAGATGCATCTGCCAAGGTGACAGCAAAATAAAACACATACGTGAGCAGACTTTGAAGACAAATAGATACAAATTTTAGTTTCAAAACATAGAGCGTGTCTTCTGCACAATTCATAGTATCCATCATGCACTTATATATCTTGGATTAATTTTCATATTCTGTAGTAATTGCATAACACATTATGAAATCTCAAATAGCATCCATTGTCTTAATTCAGCATAAAGTTCCTAAGCATTCAAAAAAATTGCGTAGTCCATTCTCCATATTCATTACTCTCTATAAAATTGTGAAATCTAAACTCTTCACCGTTCTGTTGCTATTTGTAGTTTGAAACAATGTTGAAAATATCACAGTCTTAAGAGTTAGGTTTATCGATACCCTTTAAACCTTGCATGTATCAATACTTCCTTTTGCTTTTACAGTGTAATATCTCCTCAAAACTAAGGTGCAAAATTTCAACTGATCTGTCTTTCACTGATTCTGTCCAATGCCAAGAGCTTCCTACTGTATTCCAACAATCAAAATTGTACACATTACTCCAGGCGGGCCCAACCAGTGCTAAGTACAAGACCTGCATCAAATCCTAATTAAGTCGATCCCTTTTAGTTTATAGCCGCTGAGATCCAATTTCCCACTTTATTTTCTAAACATACTGCGTCAAAGTCTTCAGTGACAATAGCTTTTATACACAGTCCCAAATTGCTCTCCCATGTTTTGCACTGTTGTCTTGAACTTAGTACTATTTAGCTATACTTTAGCTTATATGTTACTACTCATTCTCCTTCCCAATCTCATTACTCTGTATATTTCCATATTAAAAACCATTTGTCACTTGCCAGCCCATACTCCCATAGACATGCATTTTTATTCACAAATTTTAAATGTTTCAAAGATTGCCTATTAGATTCCCTTTCGATCTTAGGATTTATATATAAAATTGCTCATCCATTTCAGCTGTGCTGATACCTCGCTCTTCACCAATTTTTTTTAAAACTTGTAAACCGATGATCCCAACTGGACACATGATGTAAAATCTGGGTGGGGAACGTGAAGCAAGGCATGGTTTTCTCCGTTCATCCAACACTGGCCTGTTTTATGACCGCAGCCCAATTTAGGAACATAGAAACAGGAGTGGGCTATTCAGCTCCTCAAGCCTGTTCCACCATTCTATTAGATCGTGGCTGATTTGTACCTCAACTCCCGATCTGCCCACCGATGTGGGGGGGAGCCTTCAGCCACTAATCCCTCACCCCGGAAATCCATCCCATCATCTCTCCGTCACACCCCCTCGCTCCCTACTTTTAAAGCCTACCTAAAGACCACCTCTTTCACTATGCTTCTGATGATCTTCGCCCCAACATCCTCTTGTCCCCAGTTCAGGTGCCAGCCAGCTATGTCAAGTAATTTAAGGCATCCTCCTGATGTGAAAGGTGTTCTATATATGTAAATTTTATTGTATAGTATGTTCCATAGAAACAGCATTACTCATCAGCATTGATGAATACTACAATAAATTTGTGATCTTTTTCTGTTCCTACTTAACATCGTATGCCTTCCCTTCCGTCTTGGAACAGCCCCTGCCTTTCAAAACTCTAATCTCACTCTGCATGGGCATGAACCACAGTGACTGTCTGAAGATAATAAAACTCTGTGAAAACGCTCATGGAAATAAACAAATATGTCAGGGCTGATTGTATTTCTTTAGAATATAATAATGCCGTGTTTCAAAGGATAAGCTAAGCCTTTTATATACTACAATGGAACACTGTATAAGAAAATAAGATGGACAGCCTCAAGTCTTCCAAATTTTACAGCCAATAAATAACATGATGGACGATCACTGCAGTACTGCTATCCCATCCTGTCATGCCGTTAAATGACATTTTGATGAATAAACCCTTTGAGAACAACAGCGACATTTCTACAAAAAAATTCTCACACTTTACTAGATATAGAGACTTATAGCCATGCTTTATTCTGTCCTATACAGTTTAACACTGTGCTTATCAAAATATATTTTGGGAGAAATTCCACCTGGGTCTACATTTTCTCAATTCATCATTCAGTATTTTAGAAAATCCAGAAAGTGAACAAATTCTTAAACACACCCTTAATTTTGAAACCGGCTTTCTTTAAGTTCTTTTGAAAATTGCAGGAAAAATAAGTTTGCACAGAACTGAATTCACCAATTTCTCCCATGTATTGGATATTTCTTAAGAGTGATCATCATTATTATAGACTCCAATTCAAAATGATGAACACTATCAATTCTAGGGAAAGAGTACCTAAACGATAAGGTTTCCATATCCAGAAGAGAAAACTGAGATTTCAGAAAGACCGCAACAGATTTTCAAGAAGAAATAGCACTTTACCTTAACACAGCATATATAAACTAATTAACACTTGATAGACAACAATGTTTCTTAAAATGCAACTTACACTGCAATTTGTATAAAAAGGTTGAATGCATGAGGAAGAATTAAAATGGATTTCCAAGTTGCATAGGAGGCCAATTTTTTCTACTTTTGTAATTACTACTTAAACAAATAAAACAGATATCCCGTCTCTTTAACATTTCCCTGTGGTATATAATAAAACACAACTCATGGTTAAAACACATACTACTTCATAAAAACTTACAGAAGCATGCAGGCGGGGCAGCCAGAGGAATGCTGAGGTGAGAAGGTTTGAGAATTGTTGCAGAAATTTTAAAGCTTTCTCTATGTCCCCTGACATTATTAGAAATGCTGTGGATGCAAACCAGTCATGCCCAACATAAGCTCCCTGTAGACAGCCTGTAAGCTACAGTCAAGAAAATGTGACAGCATAAATCAATTTTTTAAAACGTATTTTTGCTGTTATGTTACTTTGCTGGATTTGATCTTATGTCTCTCATCTCCAGAAGTGCAGACCAACTGCTCATTACATAGTTCCTGCATAATTCATATTTTTTTACATAATGCTGTGTGGTTAGTAGACTAGGTGAAATACCCATCAAATGTATACGTGTATACAAATAACTGTTTTTTCTTAAGGCTTGTATTTCAATTAAATTTACAATATTGTGATAGTACTGCATTTGAAAGGAGATGAGAACTTGGTAGAGTGGAACAGCACATTGAAGCTCCAACATACCAAACTATCAAGTAGGAGGGCATTGGTTATCACTTGAAATTTCTGACCGCAACCATGTCACTGGAAAAAGATGTCAACTGGAAAGGTGTAACCTGTCTTAATCTATCAACCAATGTAGAACACCACTGGCACAATCCATGTCACCTGGCTGTCCTCTCTAGACTACTGTCAGTACATGGCCCAGAGAGAAAATAACAAGCTTGTATCCTAACATAATAAAGTAAAGAAAAAAGATATTGAGCTTCCACCTTTGAGTCTACATTGTCACTATAGCAATGCTGTTTGGTAGAGGAATGTAAGCAATTAGATTTTTGGACATAAAGATGTAAATTATACCAAGGGCTTCTGGTTTCAGGGTTTAAACATGTATTTTTCAGGGTTTCTTTATTTTTTTTTAGCAATTTTTGAGTTCTAAATAAAGGGGTATTTCAGGCCTCTCACTTGTAATGAGAAGATTCAGACAAGCACAGAAGGGAGAGGCGGAAAGCGAGAGTAATGCATGTGTAGCTGGCATTAGGATAGGTAACCATTTAAGGTATTGTTCTGGTGATTATTGGATAAAAACACACACACACTAAAGCCGAAGGGCAAGAAAAGTTCCTCAGTCTAGTTCTTAATCTACATCAAAAGAGTATTTTAATTATTTATGGGATTTGTCTACACTGGATGAAGTTCAAGTGACTATTTTTGGCATGTGAAACATCAGTTGTTCTAGGCACCAAGCAATCAGTAACTTTAAATCATTTAAGGACTGAATTAAATATCTGTTCCTTGACCTTAATGAAGATCTGTATGCCCACATTTCAGTTCTTTTCAGACTGAAATACTCAAGACTTATTGCAAGTCATGTTAAAACCATCTTTTACTTATAACAACATGCAATTGGAATACCCAGCCTGGAAGTTATATAGGGTAGAATGTTGTCACTTGGGTGCAATTAGTTGTTCAAACGTAAGGATTATTAAGGGTATATATTTTCCCTTTCATGTAGGGAAATGCCTAGAAGGGCTTCACAGAGATGGAGTGAGGGCCTGATCAGGGTACAAGATAGATGGGGGAGGAGGTAGGTGATCGAAAACCAGGTCAATGAGGAAGGTTTTAAGAAAAGTTTTGAAAGCAGGGAACCAGCCAGAGGAATTTAGGGAGAGAATTCTAGAGAATGGGACAAAGTTGCTGAAAGCTTGTCTGCCAATGTTGTGGTGGTGTAGGCAGGCCTGAGTTAGCAGGCTGGGCAGGGGAGGAGCACTACAGGAAAGCATGTAGGCTGAGGGAGGGGGTGAGGGGGAGGAGAGGCTAGGAGGAGAGGCTCGGAGGCATTTAAAAGCAGGAATAAAGCCCCTGAAGTCGATCCACTGGGGAAAAGAGAGCCAGTGGAGCTTGACGAGGAAGGAAGTGATTGGTTCATGGCACGTGTAGGAAAGGATATTGGTCATGCAATTCGGAATAAATCAAGAGTTTGTGGAGGCTTGAGCTAAGATGACTGAGGAGGAGGCTATTGGAGAAATCAAGTTTGGAGATGTCAAAGGTATATTCTCTCTCCCATGGTAGATTTTTAAAATGTCACACACGTTCTGCGTGCCATATCTCACTGACTGTGGTGAATAAAGAACATCTTTTCAGAATAGTATCTAACACTAAATCACTGTTGAGAGAACATGGCATAAATCATTGAAAGCTCATTTGAAAATGTTTCATTGTGCCCTCTTTAAATGCATCAGAGGCCTGAAATTCCACCTGGTTTTAGCCTGAAAGACTTTTTTTACCTTCAAATTTAATATCATGCAGAATTGTAGAATTTTTAAAAATGTATTTATTTATATATAAGAACTGTGGAGGAAATTTATTTTTAAACCAAGAAAGTGCATGCAGCCCTCTAGAAAAATATGGGACAGAGGAAAAAAAGGTTAAAGTGACATGCTTCTTACTTAGTGAGGTGTGTTATTCTTAGCAACCTGAATTAACCCTTAATGCACAAAACTTGTTGATTGAACTTTATCCATTGTAAAAAAAACATATAAAAATGCACTTTGTTGTGTGGAGTCCTGTAGCTTAGTAGTTAAAGCAATCGCCTCGCAAGTGAGAGGACTGGGTTTGATTCCCGGCAAGGTGAAGCGTTGGGCAAGTTTCCTTACTCCACACACCTCTGTTTACCGAGCAGTAAGTGGGAACACGGTTGTTAGTCGATTGGTGGATCGCTTTTCTGGGGGTAATAATTCCTTTAAAAACAGCATTTGGTCACTTAACCCATAACTGTTTGTGGGACACTGCTGTGCGCAATTATCTGCTGCATTTCGCCCACAAAACATACAGTCAATTCACTTTACAGTATATTCTGTGAAGTGCTTTGAGAAGTCTAGAAGACGTGAAAAGGCGTTATATCAAATGCAAGAATTATTAATATTATGAATAAGAACCATAAAGGCAGTTTTTATTCAAAAGGTAAAAATCTATTTTTTTTGAGTATCTTTGGGCTCTGTTTTTTCTGCCAACAAACAGGAGAAAACTGGGAGTGGGGGTGCTGCGGGGAAGTGAAACACAAAAAAATCCTTTAGTAAAAAAAATTGTTAATTATTTTGGAACTTTCACTTAACAGCGGATACAAAGTGATGCATGCGTAATGCCACAATTGGCTTACCTGCATGCGCAGGATATTGTGACCACATTAGCAGAAGCGGTAGTCTTGGTAAATCTGCAGTGTGGTGTGTTTCAGAATGTACGCGCACTATCACAAATGCAGAAATAATCTCCAATTTCTTTTAAAATAAAGTTTTGGTGAATATTGCTTCTCACCTATTAATTTTCACAAAAAAGTGGGTATTTATTCATGAGCTAGTCAGCAACGTAAAGAAAACTTTACATGTGATGTGATTGGAAGTTGTTTATTGTTTAGTGAACCTAGTGAACAAAATTAATCTGATTGCTACTTTACTCAACAAGCCTATTTACTCCATACTATGCCTCAGGGATCAACACAAAGATGTTTGAAGCATCATCTTGAACTACTCTGATTAAATGTTGTCAAAACAGCAATTAAAAATAATGCTACTGGGAAATGAACTGGTATCTAAGAGTTGAAGGCAGAGTTTTGAGAATAATACAGAAACAACCCAGTAATGCACACATAATATATAATAATGGAAAGAGAAATAGAGTATGGTCTTAAATAGACAGTATTTTAAATATTGTAACTATCTAACCACATGCAAGGATACAAAGGGAAGATCTTATTGCAGTTTGCTGGTGTTTCAGAAACATCTCACAATGCTTCAGGAAAATTTCAAGTTCTTGGTCAGAATTGTTCTTCAGTAAACCAAGATATCTTCCGTATCTGGAACACAGAGATGTGGAACAAAAACCCAGTGAAGTTATTACAACAATTTCTGAGAAAATGAGAATGCAATCTTCCCAACTCCCTCCTAACCTCCGACTTGTGATTCAAGCCCCACATCAGAACATTACGTAGCTCATAATCTAGGATGACTCCAATGCAATGCTGGGGGAGTGCTGCATTGTTGGAGGTGCTGCGAAAGAGATGTTAAATGGAGACTCTAAACACTACATGGCACTATTCAAAAAGAGAAGGGAGTTTCTTCAGTGTCCTGGCCAATAATCTTGCAGATAAAGCTGGTCACTCATTTCAAGGCTACTTGTGAGACATATTGTGTACAAATTGTCTGCCACTTTTGCCTACGAATACAGTCTCTACACTTTACATTAAATCCCGCAAAGTGCTTGGTGATTTATCAATGGGATGATGAGGTGCTATATTAAATGCAAGGATTATTATTAAATTATTATTATCCTAATCAGGTTTAAACTCTGTAAATGTCTCCAGTGCCTTGGGACGTCCTCCCGACGTGAAAGACACTGTACAAATGTAACGTTGTTGTTGTAAATTCTCTTCAAGACAATAAACAAAGTCACTATACAAGTGAACGTTGTTGAAGTAGTTTCTTTTCTCAAACTATATTATTTTAAAATTAAAATATACCAGTTCAGTTTGCAATAAAAATCAGTACCTGCAGGTTAGAGGTATGAAATCAGTATTGCTGCTTAGAGTCATTTTTCATTAACACAAAGGTTTTTTCCTAAATTGTCAGTTGTAGGGTTATCCTCCTTGGGGGGAGGTAAGCAGGGTCTCCTTGGAGCTGAACTGGCTCTAAGGTGACATGCTTGGCAACAGAATGTCGCAATCGAGCCAGTCCTCTGTGACGGTCTCAGTAATCCGGTTCCTGAGCCAGGCGGATCCGAAGTATTCCAGGCATTGATGAAGATGACCTCATTGCCAGGACCTGGAAAGGCAGACCAGTCACTGGGGGCAGGGAGTCATCCCACTCAACTCCTGTTAAATCTGCAAGCCAAAGCCCTAACGGGTGGTCCTAGCTGGATAAGCAGCAGGAAAGCTTACTGGACAGCAATATCAAAGGCAAGCTATGCAGTGTTAGCTGGTTAGACTCCAGCTGTATCCCAATGCACATTCTAGAGTCCCCAAGCCTTCGCTTTTTCTAACCTGCGCCTAATACTTTCTGGATTTGGGTAAGCAGGATGGCCCCTCCAGGAAGAGAGTGTGCATTCCATTTCAACAATCTATCGCTGGGATTTCCATATGTAGGTGGGATGCATGGAATTCTCAGCTTGGTTTGGATACTCTCAAGTATGGTGATGGGTTTTACATGTGTCAGACACCTGGCTGACCCCCCAAAAATCGGTTGGAGGTTAACAAAATCTATTCAATTACGACTGCTGGTGATGATGCCAGTATATTGCAGCTTTTTTGCAATCCAGCTCGTGCCTCAGCTGAGGATTGGTAGATTACTACTGTAAAAAAATGTTAGCAGAGCTGCCTGTCTCATCAAATTCACAAGTGCTTTCATGCTTTACTTGGATAGATTGAGATTTGAGCAGTATGATTGGTGGTTGGCTGACTGTACACATAATCCTAAGAAGAGTTTCTATTCAGGCCAGTAGAAAATGGTGATCCAGGAGAAATGAAAAATGTTAAAATGATTTTGCCTTCAGCAAGAGATGTTGTGACTTGCCTCCTCCACCCCTGCTTTTAGAACATTTGAACCTTTTTTTCTATTGAAAAAGGCAATATTGCTGGCTGGAAATATTTAGTGATATTGTGTAATCGACAAGCTGCACAATGTAAAAAGTTACGCCCCCAAGTCTTTCTTTCAGTTAAAAGTGTTGAAAAGGTGTTTTTTCCAAGGCAACTCTTTACTTCACAATACATAATGGCTTTAGTGCCATCTAATGTGAGAAAAACTAATTACATCAACAGATACTATGCTTTTATTATTCTAAAGTGTGCTACAGTTTCATGTTTATCTAATCTCTTTTTGAATAATTATGATTCTAGATATATTACTGTTTTAATCTAATAGCCTACTGTCCAGAAGAAATGTTTTCCGTTGCAATGATATTATATAAACTATTATTTAAACGATTTCCAGTATTTAAAATGCACAAATACCTGATAGCAGTCTTTATTCCAACTCGCTGAATAGGGGAAAGATTGAGATTCTTGACACAGGCATCAGTGGCTATGAAATAAGAACACAACAGCAAGTTAATTTTCTATGCAATATCTGCAAAAAAATTCATATTATTATCTGCATAAGACAGAAGGCATTTTCAGGCAAAAACAAAACAGTAAAATACAAAGTGGGTTCACAGGTTCAATTAAATGTTGCCATATTGTATCAGCATTAGATTTGCTTTATAAGGTAATCAAGGTTAGGGAATTAAAAAAAAATGATGATTTACATTTGATGCAAAAGTATTACTTTACATTTTATAAAGAGAGGTCAGGGGTTAATGAGTCAATATCACAAAGAAATACATAGCATGTTTCTACCCAAGAAATATTATTTCATCCAACTGATTTGTGCTTGTGTTTGGTCATAATGCCTTCACTCCTCATCCTATCTCTAATACGTCTTTATTCCCTTCTCCCTCATGTATACATCAGGTATCCTGTCAAATATGTTGATGCGTTCTGCTTCAACCACAGCTTCCAACAGCAATTTGCACTCTCTGCTTAAAGACGTTCCTCCTAAACTTCCTTTAGATCTTATCTTGACTATGTTATATTCAGCTATCTTATATTTATGCCTCCTTTTATGGACTCAGGAACAAGTGGTAACAAACCATCAAAGTATTTTCATGAACTTAAACAACTCTATCAGGTCCCCTCTCAATTGTTCAACTGCAGACAAAAAAGCTTTATTCTTTAGAGTCCAATCTTTCTTAATAGCTGTAACCACTCATCTGTGGTAACATCTGAGTAGACGTAAGCTTTCAAAGTTTGAAAAGTCATGGAAATTCAACTTATTTTATATTCCACCTTGTGATCTTCTATTTTGACATCGGAGGTTTTTATAAAAATAAAACCTACTTATTTGGCAGCCATTTATTGTGTCTTGTACATACAAACGCTCTGAAGTACCTTTTAGTTTTGAGCACTGTTAAGACTTCAACTGAGTTATTCTTTGAGAAAAGCTCAAAGCAAAAGATAATGATTCTTCTAGCTCCACACAATTATTGAAATTCATAACCCAAACATCTAAATCTAAACAATCTGGACTGTTTAATCTAAACAACATGAGATCAATTTTCAATAATTCTGACAAAGATGAGTGGGCACTTCCACATTTTGGATAAATGGTTATTTTGATATTTATAGGTCTACTTGGTTCAATATGAAAGATGTGAAGAGCTACAGCATAGATTACGAAGCGCTTGAAAATGTATACAGTTAAAAGACCGTTAAAAAAGAAAATGTTATGTGAATGAAAATAAATGTTACAGCAGGGTATAAGCTCAAAATGTTTATTGCACAACATTTTAAAAGAGCTGGGTTTTTTTTAGGTTTAACTGACCTTTCAACACAAGCTGTTTTACAAGAACAATTCAGCAGCAGTAAAATGTTTAGCGAAGATTTACCTTTCACTGTAATCCTTGTGGATATGGTTTGTGCTGAGAATGCTGAGTTGCCTGCAAAACACTGCCTACCTTCGGGACTTTGACCTTATTGTGTAGGCTGATACTGGGAGCACTGCTTTGTTGTAGGTGCTGCCCTTTGCATGAAATGTTAAATCTAAATATTCCGTGCTTAAAACATTTCTTTTTCATTTAAAAATTTTGGCTTGTAAAGACACATGCAGGCATAGCTTAATACTCAACTATGTTTTGCTATGTCTAAGAACTTTATGCGAAAATACGTAAGTCAACATTTTTTTCAGATTTATGCATGTTGACTTTGACATGTAGTACAATAAACACAATTCTAATTATTTAATAAATCTGAAAAAAATCAATAAATGTCTGTAACGCAACCCCCTGATTTATTTATTAATTTGAATAATATTTAAGAATAGCCTAAATATTAGGAAAAATACCATCTTATTTTTTAAAAATTACGATATCTATTCATCAGTGCATAGCCTCATCTTTGTATAACATTTGATCTCATCACAGAAATGTGCCATTTTCAGGTACTTGCTCTCCCTCCTGAGCAGCAGCTATTATACAGGCTGTGGTGAGATCAATTCTGAAGTGACTTAGTGCTTCAGATCACCTGGGGATCAGTCTGGAGTCAGGGCAGAAAAAAAACACTCCTGTCTTTTACTACTGCAATATATTATTATAACCCTTTCATTTGATATAGCACCTTACCACATTGAAAAGTCTCAAAAGACTTCAGTTTTTCTACATAGTATTGTAAACTGTGCATTAATAAGAGAATGCAGTAGCCATTTTTTTGCACACAGTAATGTCCCACAAACAATCATGAAGTGAATGACCATTTTTTTTCTCATGGACTGTTGGTCAGAACACTGGGAGAAACTCCCTTCTCTTTTTGAATACAACAACAACTTGTATTTGAACACGAGTGTGAGGATCTTGAAGTCGAATAGTGCCATAGGATCTTTATAATAATAATCCTTACATTTGCAACCTCCTAAATCCCTACCAACCTGCCTGCTCCCTCCGCTCAGCTGGCTCCGGCCTGCTTCACATCCCCTGCCTCGCCCGCCCCACCATTGGCAGGCAGGCCTTCAGCCAGTCTGCCCCAACCCTCTGGAACTCCATCTATCCCGCAGTCCCTCCACCTCGCTTTGCCCCCTCCCTTGCCTCGTTCAGACCCATCTCAGGATTCTCCACTTCAACTGTGCCCTCCATCCTCCCCGATCCTGACTCCCAGCTCGGTTCTGAAACATTGACTGTCCAGCGCCTTGGGCTGTCCTCCCGATGTGAAAGGCGTTATATAAATGTAATTGTGTTATTGTTGTAGTGTTTTTCATAGCAGGCGGACAGCTCAAAGTAGTACACAGGACATACTGTGAATTGTATTGACTGCTTATTTGTAGGTGAATGTTGTAGCCGACACAGCAATGTCCCTGTATGACAAACAGTCATGAAGTGAATAACCAATTTTACTGGGCGATTATTGCCCAGGAAATCAGGAGAAAAACCTCTGGGCTTTAGTGCCCACCTGGACAGGCAAATGGGACCTTGGTTTAATGTTTCATCTGAAAGTTGGCACCAGTGACAATGAGGTGTTTCCTCTGCATCAGAGTGTCAGCTGATGCACCAGAGCCTAAAGTCCTGACACACGAAGTAAACCCAGAACTTTCTGACTCAGAGGCAACAAGGCTAACTCAGCCAGGCTGATATGACTAAAGAAAACTTCCGTTATTTTTTGTATTCAGTCAATAGCATTTTTTGCATTACTGTTATCTTCTACATAGACAAAATAAAATTTGCTGTCATAGTAGTTTTCATCTAAGGACAAAAGGCAGAAATACAATTGTAAAACTACATTTGTCTAGTATTACTGTACAGATATTGTCTTTTAGCAGTATGATTAATGTTGTTAATACAGTTATATATAAAATATGTCATGTATAAATAAGTTTCTTTGTCCAGGCTCGTGTAGCCAAATTCTTTCACACTTTTTAAAATTTGAATGTTATCAGTATTTCACAGATCCATCAATACACACACTTTGATGTAAGCAAATTATAAAAGCTTGAAAACTCTGACTTGACAAGCATACAAACCATTAAATAACAACATTAAGCCAGAGAAAAAAAAACAACCATTTCAGCACACTTCCTTACTTAAAAGTTTTCTTTCAGCACCTTTGAAAATAACAGTTGGTACCTATTTAGCTTGGACAATATATCATTCCCCACATCTCTACTTCATATCCAAGCACAGAGACAAGCATAGGTACTATTTTTTAAAGAAAGTGCTTTAGGAGAAATTCAGCACAAATCTTTGCCAAACTCAAAACAATATATTCCCTTATTTGCATTAAGGAAACCAGTAAACCTCCACCACACAGTGCACCCAATCTTTGTCACAAAATTGTAGTTGAGGACAGACCAGCTCTCAAACAAGGCTGCAAAACCAATGGCAGCCACAGGCCCAACCTCTGTAGTTGGGTGTATCACACCAATAGCCAGTCAATAATTATTGACTCCTCATCCGCACTTGACTATGTTATAATTAGCATATTACAACTCACAAATTTGACCAGAATATTTTAAAGGGTTGATATGGAATTTTTTTTGGACATCTTCTTTTAAAAACTATATAATAAAATTGATACCATGGTTTTACATAATATAAAGTATTCCAATTTAACTCACTTGGACAAAAGGTTATATTGCAATCAGCAGTCAATCAGGTGCAGTACACTGAATACAAAATAAATGCTTGTTCAGTAATTATCTGTTTAATAATAATAATCCTTGCATTTGATATAGCGCCTTATCACGTCTTCTAGACGTCTCAAAGTGCTTCACAGAATAGACTGTAAAGTGAATTGACTGTATATTTTGTGGGCAAAACGCAGCAGCCAATTGTGCACAGTAGTGTCCCACAAACAATCATGGATTGAATGGCCAATTTTTTTTGAAGGAATTATTACACCCAGTAAAGCGATCTACCAACTGAGTAGCAATCGGGTTCCTACTTACTGCTAGGTAAACAGAGGCGGGTGGAGTAAGGAAACTTGCCCAACATTTCGCCCTGACGGGAATCGAATCCAGGTCTCTCGCTTGCGAGACGAGTTCTCCAACCACTGAGCTACAGGACTCCACGGTTTACCTCAACAACCAGGGTTTGAAATGATTAATCTAAATTAATGGAACTAATATGGATTTTGTGTGAAAGGATTTGGACAGTGGCACAAAACAGTTGTATTTAGGCAGGAATGGCTACTAAGCTTTCAATCCCATCCACAGAGAAAAGGAAAATGAAAAAGTCACACTACCTGGACACTCTTCTCAGCTGGAAGCTAAGACATGTTTTGTTGGAGGCAAACTAGAGGGAGCTTTATGCTAGATAACAGAGTTCCTAAACTTCATTGTGTCTACAAGTGCTTAGCATAACTGTTAAGTGACAGATGCATTGTTAATCTTTTTAAATACAAAATTCAGCAATATCGAGCCCAGTTTCTGAGATTTATAAAAGCAATTGTAAATGGCAAAATCTGCAGGGCACAGATTTTGACTCCTGTCAGGCACCAAGAACCTCCTTTGTCTACAGTCCAGCTTTATAAGTCAAAACGTAAATTGGCATCCAAGCGGATTTCCAGAGGATGGGCCTCAGACACATTTAGGCAACATTTATTATTTATAAAACCTCAATATATGTAAAGCAAATAGAATCAATGAAACCAAAATCCTATACTCATACATTTCACAATGCAGTTCCATCTCCTCTACCTTTTTAAATA
This sequence comes from Callorhinchus milii, assembly GCF_018977255.1. NCBI lineage: Eukaryota > Metazoa > Chordata > Chondrichthyes > Chimaeriformes > Callorhinchidae > Callorhinchus > Callorhinchus milii. Next base: position 33,699,644 of record NW_024704744.1, on the reverse strand, counting down.
TGCAAATTATCTAAAATAAATAAAATAATCTTTGCATTTGATATAGCGCCTTATAACGCATTGAGCGTCAAAAATGCTTCCTTGTAGTGGTGTAACTGTATTTTGTGGATAATCTATACACCTGCCCATGTTTGCCATACAACAGGCATTTGGTTCTCCTTTGCTTTCCCCCAGTGGTAATATGGACATCCTTATTTATTAAGTGAGAGAAGCTTGTAACTAGGGATTTCCCTCCAAATGACCAACATTAAGAGTGGAGGTCCATGCAGTAATGTGGAGTAATGATATAATAGTGCACATAGTACGATTTCACCAATCCCCTTAATACTTCTGCTACCTAAGTATCTGTCTACCTCTTTGAAACATCTGCAGATTCCACCTGTACAGTTTTCTGGGGCTGAGCATTCCATATCTTCACAGCCCTCTGTGTGACCTTGGTTCTAACTGTCTTGATCTTGATTTCATGTTAGTCCTATCCATGCACTCAACCAATTTTGAAAAGACATCCGCTCCTGTTGTTCTATCCATTAGTGGAGAAATTTCAAGAAACTCTTCGGTGATGCATAAAATCAGGTCACAACCTTGAATAAATATAGCTAGCTATGAGATGTCTAACACATCCATACTTTCATCATTAGGAATTGTGTACGCAACAAACTGCTAGGCTTTTTCACTAAGATGTTTCTGCAATTTTTCAAAAAGGTCATCAGTTCATGCAACCACAGTGGGGTGAGAAAGACTAACATTCAAACTGTTTCTTTTCTGCCACACAATGTCAAGCTAAGCTTTTGATGCTTATTTTAAACTCAAAGTATTGTGCTATGTTTTTGAGGGGATGGGCATACGTTCACTCCACACGGCTAATAATAATCCCTCAAAAACAAAACAATAATAAATTGGTCACTTCAATCCACGACTGTTTACGGGACACTGTTGTGCGCAATTGGCTGCAGCGTTTCGCCCACATAATATGCAGTCAATTCACTTTACAGTATATTCTGTGAAGCGCTTTGAGACGTCTAGAAGACGTGAAAAGCGCTATATCAAATGCAAGTTTTATTATTATTATTCTCTGTCTGCATCAAAGTAGATATCATTAGTCACCTGTCTCCTCGACTATTCAAACGCCCTTCTCACTGGCCTCTACAGCCACTATCCAGAAAATCCAGCTTATCCAAAACTCTGCCATCCGCATACTCTCCCATACTAAACTCCGTACCCCCATCACACCAATTCTAGCTATGCTCTACTGGCTCCCTATCACTGAATCGATTGATTTCAAGAATCTCACACGTCTTCGAATCCCGACCTGCTTACTCCCCAACCCACTGAGTCTGCTCGACTGGCTCCGACCTACTGCTTGTCCCTTGGGCCCTCCATTCCACTATCGGTGGTTGCGCCTTCAGCCACTACGCCCAAAACTCTGGAACACTCTTCACCTATACCTCCGCATTGCCCCTTCTTCTCCATCTTTAGGTTGTGCCTGAAGACCTTTCTGTTCGACCATGCCTACGAGGGAGCACATTTGGGAGACGACAGAAGAGAGAGAATAGGGAGACATGGATTGAAAGGGTGGAGGGAGGGATGCAGCAGGAGGAGGTGGGTAGTGGGTGGCAAAGAGCAGAGGCAGCAGAGCAGGTGTCATTAATTTTGGACCAAGGAAGTGGATCAACCCCTTGTATTTGGAGTTGGAGGAGAGTTGGAATGGGTGGTCATGGGAAGGTGGGTGAAGGAGCCAGTTTGTAGAGGTGGAGAAGCGGAGCCTGGGATTACCCTTGGCCTTCAGGATGATCCTGGAGTCGAATGACAATTTAGCTGAAGTGAGGGTGGACGATACGTTTTGGTGCTGTCAAGCCAAATGTGGTGGTGACCGTTAGGTTGGATTTGAACCAGGTGAGCTCAGCGACATGCAGCTGTGACTTGAGGGGGAAGGGGTGGGTGGTGTACCAGGGGGACTTGCAGGGGCAAGGGTGTTGAGGAGATTAGTGAAGGAATTGTGAAGAAGGGTGACCGAGTAGGTAAGGTCAGTGGGGGAAGAGGACCAGAGGGACAGGAGTTCACTGGAAAATTGTGAATTTATTTAAGTTAATCGATTCACTCCCAAATTGGCTCAATTTAATTTTTTCATCCCAGGGCAGTAAGAATTCACCTGAATTAGAAATTGACATATGTTCCATCATTGAGAATGCCAACCTCAACAGTAATGGGGTTATTATCTGTGCAATGCTGTGAGAGAAAAACATCTAATTTAGATTATATTTGCAATGGCTGAGCATTTATATGCCTTAAAATTGATTTGTTTTGAGGGAGAAACATTATATTGCCACCATAAAAAGGCTTAATTTGAGGTTTTCAAATGTAGTAGTGTTGTTGTGCACTCTATATTTTGTGATAAATTGCCGTTTTTGTGTTATGTTAATTTACAGGAGCCTGAGCCACTGGCCACACTGTGCTCTGCAAAGTGCCTGTTCAAGCCGCATTTTGAACACTTGCCCCTTTAAGTTCACTTGAATTCACAGACAAAAACACACTCATGCTTTTCACAGCTGTTCCTAGTTTCATTGACCTTGGGGACAGATTGCTGTGTATGGTATCCAATGCCCGTATCTCAGAAATACAATCCAAAGCTAAAGGAGAGAATTTTTTCTGGAGGTACAATGACCAGACACTGCAAGTGAGAGCCTACCAATCTCTCCTGTCCCATCACCAGAGAGCCTCTCATGTGAGAAAATCATGGAAAGGAAGGGGACTATTTTAACCATAAACAGTGGTTGGGAATGTCCTAACAGTGTTGTGCCAGATGAGTACCTTGACCCAAGTGGAATATCTCCTGTACCTTTGGATTGATAAATTTGTATCCATGGTGGAAATCTATAGGAACAATGAACCACCAAGCTGCAAGTACAATACAACATAAATCAAAATTACATTTGCTTTCATGTTGGGAGGATGTCCCGAGGCGCTGAACAGTCAGGGTCATTAGGGTGGAGGCCAGAGTGGGAAGAGGGTGGCCGAAGGCTCGGTCGAAGAGGAGGGTCTTGAGGCGTGTCTTGAAGGAGCCAGGGCATACAATCCAAATCAGTCTTGCACAAGCAATTGACTTTTCATGATAACACTACCTCAACGTCCTGACTCTTGCTGTCCTTGTCTTGGAAGAGAGTGTTCCTTCAGTGATGCCCTCAAGAAATGCTTTCTCTACCCAATGATACTCTGTTGCACTTTGATTTGTGAGACTGCGCTGTTGTTTGTTTTGCTTATGATGCTGCATGTAAGAGAACCCTATTAATTACTGGCGGAGAAAGATGTGCCTTCATTTGAGCAAACCTTAATTGTATTTGTGACACAATTGTAATTGTCTTTCCAACGTGAAGGGTGCTATACAAGTGTAATTTGTTGTTGTTGTGACATTTTAAACTAAGCAAAGCAAGGCAATTTGAGCCAATAACCATATTTATTGTAGCTGCTTTGTTGGATAGCAGCCAATTTTGCTCCAAGTTCCGTAATGCTTGTTGCAAAACTTCCTTTCTTCAGCAGCTAAACACCAAATGCTAGTTATCTAAAGGAAATGATTCCTGTTGTTACATTTATTAATATTTTGTGTGAGGTTGGAGATGCTACTGTAGACTTTCCCACACCCAAAGAGCAGCATGATAGCTGATATAATATGAACTTTTATACATGTAATACAATATTGTTTCAATGCACTGTAATTTGTCAACCATGTTTATGTGGGGTTGTGCTCTTCATGTGCTACATCAGGTGCATTGCTCCTGGTAGTTCATGCTGTTACTCAGGTAGCGTGACTTGCTGTGCTGAACAAAGGGTGCATGACCTGAGAACGTGATGGCATTCCTGAATGGCCCATCGCATTAGAAAGCGGGTTAACAGATCCGATCTGCTCGGTGCAGTGAAGCACCAGACAGCTGTGGTCAGTTACGTGATTTCAGTAAACATTGCTAGACACAGTATGTGGCTGCACTGTACAACTAGGTGCAAAACGTTTAGCTGGCCTTTAATCTACAAATGATCAGCCACCAGAATATCAACCCCATAAATCAGATGTAAAACATTGGCAAAAAATTAATTTCTCACAGATGGACTTCCTGTACTGTTTGGATTCAGATTACCATTGAAAACAACAACAAATTGCATTTATATAGTGCATTTCAGTAAACTTCTTTTGAAACTGAATTCTCAACACACCAGAAAGAAATTTGAATGGATAATCTTGGAAGCTTAAAGGAAGTTGGCCTTTTATCATTCGTTTTATTCTTATTTCAAATCAATAAGGTGGCAGCTGCTGCCTTTAAAATAGACATTTGCCTTGTTTTTGAACAAACATGGCAACAATAAATGAAAATGAATTGGCTTTGGGCCACAGAAGTTTACACAGTCAGAGTAACAGATGGTTCATGTGATAAAATATGCACACCTTTAAAGAATTCAGTATTATTGCATGGGGATGGAAACTTGTCTTCCAGGAACTGGGTTGAGACTGCCCAAACTCATTTTATTATATTCCTTTACAGCTGGCAGAGGCTTTCATCCCACCTGTCACAGCTGCAATGAAAACCCAGGTCCCTGTGGCGAAAGGACAATATTCTAACCACACAGACCAGAGAATTGAATTTTTAATTAGTATTTGAAAGGTGGGCCTTCTGTGTAGTTGAAGACAGTCTGTGATGTGCACAGTTATCATCCACCCTGCCATCTGTTTAACCTGCCCAGGATCCTACCATGGGATGAATCACTCCCTATGCATGTGATCACTCATGTGATAGCTGAGTAATTTGTAAGTATAGCCTGGTATATATTGTACTGAATTTGTGTCTTCATGGTCAGGTATGAATGTGTTTGATAACACATTCATACCTTCGGTTCACTATGCAGAGAGCAATGCACTTCCTTTAAATATAAAATGCAAGCTTTCATTCAGCAGGACTAGGACATACATGTCAACAGTGTTCTCCTCTGTGTACTCTTCATGGCTCAATGTATTTTCTAATTAACCATCATTACTCAAGTTGCTTTAGGAAAAAGATTTTACAAATATGAAACATTCATCTTCAAGTCTGCATTTTTTTTAAAATAACTGTAGAAAGGCACTTCTATATCAACAAATATAATGCCAACAAATATAATGCCTTTTCTAATCATTTTAATTTACAAAATAAAAATATTGTTTCATCATTTTTGTAGAACAATTGCTACATCGAAAGAATCAAAATTCTATTAAAAAAAGTATATCTTTGGTACCATTGAAAGACAATAAATCCTTGCACAAATGGGAAGATGGGAAAAGCAGCAGAGATCCCTCGAGGATACAACTAAACAGGGGTTGTCTATTTGGCCAGATTCATGGCAGATTATATTTAATGTAAAATATTATCCATAGGTATACATGAAAAACAAGTGTTTAAGATTACAGACTTAATCTGGGACTAATGGTAGAGCAGTCACTACACTTAACAGTAATTACTGTAAAGCACTTAGGAAGTGACATCAGCAGCACTTTCACACAGTGATCAAACACGTTGCGCAGGAAAATGTTAAAAATAGTGCTCTGGGATCTGCCATTGAGATGAAATGGGGTTGCTTGTCTATTTATATATTGCCTCATGAAAGGCAATATATAAATCACTTGACAAATGTCCTGAGCACTGAGCAAGGAAAAGGGAACTTAAAAATGTTGATCAAAGTCATGGTCGGAGATATATTTTTGGAAGCAAACTGAAGACAGAGTGTGGTATCAAGTTAAAATAGTTTTGGAGAAAGTTCTAAATGACATAAACATGGTGGCTGCAGGCTGAGCTCCTGTTTATGAAGGAGGCAAGCAAGATTGGGAAGTGAGCAATGCACATAATTGGAGAAGGTGGATATAAGAAGGAAAATATAATATAAAAAGATAATAGCAACTCACCTTTATATGCTGCTTGAGGGAAGAAGCATGCTGAGGTATTAGCAGCGAGATGAGTAACAACTGTTTCCAATAATTCTGCAAGAACTAAAAGTGAAAAGGTAAAAAAGTAGTAAAAGAGATTTCCCAAATAACATTTAAATTATTGTTCAGGAATAAAGTATCCACTCTAATATACAAACATTAAATATTTGACATTTCTGTGGTTCTGTTATAAAAAACAGTTAATTAATGCCTTCAACCCCATTGTTTTAAACCTGTTGGTTCTCATGAATTTGGATGAACAGCAATAATAGCTTTAAAACATACTCAGCAGCCACTTACCAAGTGTAGAACTAAAGCTGTCTCATCATAACTAACATTTTCCCCAACAATTATGAACAATATGTGATGATCTATTTATTCTCCATTATTCGTAATTCTTTGAATGTGGTTCATCCCACACACAAGACAATCTAAACAGGGAAAGTCCCTAATAAGATGCAAATCTCACTGTAGGTCAGGACTATGTGAATGTGAGGATCATTTCCTCAATTCCACACTGCATTCTTTCAATGAAGTGGGCTGCAGGTGAGTAAGTTTTCAAAACAAAGAATCAGAAACTAAAGTAGTGAAGTCAGGCACTCCAGATTAGACAGACTGAGGGGAAAGGCAAGAAAGCTTTCTGCATGTGGATAATAAATTACAAACAAATGATATTGTACCAATGTACAATCCAAAGGAAATGATGTCAGTGTGCCTCTCCGGAGGTCAGCCATTTTGGGGGGATGGGAACTGAGCAAGACTGGTTAAGATGTGTTAGACTATGACAAGTCCCAAGCATCGTGTGATAATGAGGCTCTACAGTAGATCAGTTAACTTTCTCCTTCATATTCCGTCTTCATGCACTATTTGTACTACCCAGTCGTAGAACAATAGAGGTGGGTAATCATCAACTCTATCATTCATGTACTCTAAACTATCAAGGCTGGTTTGGAGTACATGAATGCATTTGTAGTTGTCACTTTAAGTCAATAGTTTGAGACATGAATGCTTAGTAAAAGATGTGTATTATTCCAAGTCTTTTCTGAAATAATACTAATACTAATCCTTGCATTTGATATAGCGCCTTATCACGCCTTCGAGATGTCCTCAAACCACTTCACAGAACACACTGTAAAGTGAATTGACTGAACATTTTGTGGACAAAATGCGGCAGTCAATTGCGCACAGCAGTGTCCCACAAACAATCGTGGATTGAAGTGACCAATTTTTTTTTTGAAGGAGTTACCCCCGTTTTCAAATCCACCAATCAACTAAAAAATAGGTTCCTATCTACTGCTAGGTAAACAGGGGTTAAAAAGAAATAATTCACATCTTGCAGAAGGGGTCCAGAGGCACCAGGGACACATTTGCAATATTCCCAAATGGGATGGTAACCAATTTGAGTCTCCTCAGTTGGCTATGGGTAGATTAAGGCTGGTGATTTCTAGAAGCCATCATGTGAACACAAAAAGTTGGAGAGAAAATGGCATTACTCCACAGCTGTCCTCTGCATTGTCTGGCCTTTTGTTACATAATAATCTCTCCAAAGAACAAAACAATAATTAATTGGTCATTTTCAATCCATAACTGTTTGTGGGACACTGCTGTGCGCAATTGACTGCCACATTTCGCCCACAAATATATAGTCAATTCACTTTACAACATATTCTGTGAAGCGCTTTGAGACATCTAGAAGACGTGAAAAGCGCTATATCAAATGCAAGGATTATTATTATTATTATTTTAGCAGCTTCTGGATATTGCCTGCCTCAGACTATGCTCGCATGCTGACAGAGAAGACTGTTCCCCACAAACGGTCATGGATTGAGTGACCCAATTTGATCTGCCAATCAGCTAATAATCAACAACAACATCCACAACAATCATTTTCATTGGTTACTTAATATATAAGGACATGTCACACATGAATTACAAAACTTTGTGGAGTCCTGTAGCTCAGTGGTTAGAGCACTCGCTTTGCAAGCGAGAGACCTGAGTTCAATTCCAGGCAGGGCGAAACCTTGGGCAAGTTTCCTTACTCCACACACCTAATAATAATCCCTCCAAAACCAAAAATAATAATAAATTGGTCATTTTCAATCTACGACTGTTTGTGGGACATTGCTGTGCGCAATTGGCTGCCGCGTTCGCCCACAAATATACAGTCAATTCACTTTACAGTGTGTTCTGTGAAGCGCTTTGGGACGTCCTCCCGACGTGAAAAGCGCTATATCAAATGCAAGGATTATTATTATTATTATTAAAACTTGCATAACAGATCCCATTGGCTGCCACGTTTCGCCCACTGATATTAAATGCCTTCATATTTACTCTGGAGGGGGCAAATAATAAGAAAATCACAAAGATCTCAATCTACATCTGCATATATGTCACATGCTTGTGGTTAATTCTAAGCACCTGGGGTTCAGGTCCCTTAAAGGCAACCAGTGGGATCTTATCAGTCATTAAAGGCAGTTCAGGTAGGGGCAGTCATAATGTGCTGAATATATTGGTTTCCTGAGACCAAGTCTGCTGCAGTGTGATTGATCTCCATCTCTTGGCACAATAGAGTATGCATTACATTGGTTAACTCCGGTGGCCTCACAAGGAGTCTTGCATCTAGTACCAACAAACTAACTTCTGCTATCAGAGCAAGGTGTAGCATAGGACTTAATGTCTGCAATTTATGATATTGGATTATTTGTGATGCATCATCATGGGATGATCTGGTTGGAAGCAACCCATAGATGTAACTACTTCAAATGTGTTTTTTTTAGAAAATGAGGAACTCAAAATTCCCAGAGTACTTGGAACCTACTGAACCATGGCTATTAGAGATCGAGAGCTTTTCACTTTAAATACGAGTTTGTGTGGGGAATCATGTCAGAGTGAAAAGCAATGAGAAAGATTTTAACTTGTCAAGCAGAACATATCCAGTCAACTGATAACATCATGAAATACATTCTAAAGCACAATAGATATACTTGATATTTTCTGCCAAAGGAAATGGATTTCAAAAATCTATTTACTTCACTTATATTTGGTGAATCCCTCCCCAAAGAGCTTCTAATGTTGGCTATCGTACCTTGCGTTCCTTGCCTCGTACAGGCTCCATGACCCCCATCTCTCCCACCCTCGCCCGACTCCACTGGCTACCCATCCCTCAGAGGATCAAATTCAAGATCCTCGTCCTCACTTTCAAAGCCATCCATGGCCTTGTCCTCTTCTACCTCTCTGACCTGCTGACTCCCTACCAACCTGCCTGCTCCATCCGTTCAGCGGGTTCTGGCCTGTTCCATGTCTCCCACCCGACCATCGGTGGCCGGGTTTTCAGCCTCACTGCCCCCACACTCTGGAACTCCATCCCACAGTCCCTTCGCCTCACTTCCTCTCTTGCCTCCTTCAAGGCCGGTCTCAAGACCCTCCTCTTCGATCGTGCCTTCGGTCGCCCTCTCACCTCTCTGCCTTCCCTCACCCCTCCCCCATGCTCGGGTCCTGACCTCTGACTGTCCAACGCCTTGTTGTTGTTGGGTGAAGTTCAGTTACTTTTCTTGTAGCGCCTGGGAGATGAGATCTTAGCCCCTGTGCAAGCCTTTTTTTCCTTTGCTATGTTTATACTGTGAAGAGTGAAGCATTTTTTGTGGCACTAAAGCAGTATAGAGTGAAAGCTTGATTTATACTTTTTAATCTGAATTGCTTCAAATTAGACAAAACTCCCCCCAAACATTAATTTGCTAAGTTTACATATGCAGAATTGCATTTGCCTTTTAATACTATAGAACGTTTTCTTAAATCCCCAACCCAATTGCTTCCTTTGCTCAGGGGGCACCAGCCTGCTTCAAGTCACTCATCCCACTATTGGACCACGGGTTATTTCCATAGAAGTTGTTGAATGAGAAAGAAGAATTGAAATCTTATTACAACACTATTGGAATTTTGCTGAAACACTGGTTACTGCTGCACTATGCCTCCTATTTCATTGAAGATTAGTTTGAGTGTATTTTAATTATGTTCACAGCAAACGTTCAAAAACTACAGTCCACAAACCGAGAAATACCTGTAATCAACATTTTGTATCATTTAAAAGTATTATAACAGCAAAGTTTCTACATTTAATCTTTTACTTTTGTTCGTTGAAGCCATCAAAAACATTATTTGGTGATGGTGAAAACTGAATTCTACATTAAAAAGGTTAACAAAGCATTTAAAAAAACACCTTAAAGTTTAACATATTTTCAAAATCATCAAATATTTTAAGAACATACTGGAATGCCAAGATTAATAAAATGATTGTGATAATGTAAATTTCAGGTAGCTGAAATACTTAAAGCTAATATTCCTATTGCTTTTTATTTCAAGAACTAATTAACTGATATCTATGAAAAGGATCTGATGATCAGTTCACTGTTTCAGCTAATAGTCAGCATCAATAAAAACAAATGCATTGGGTGAAAATAATGCTCTTAAATTATTTGTTGAAACAACAACTGACAATAATGTGCCACGTGGTTAAAGGAATCAATCATACGTGGGACTATAAATAGCTACGAATTTCACTTTTTTATATATAAAAATACTTCTTTACTTATTTATGTTTTTTTAAAAATTGGTCATTCTAAACATGTTGATTTTTTATAAGATTGTGTAATTTTGGCATGACTGAGAGGTAAAAACTGCCAGGACTAGCAAAAATGAAATCAATGTTCACTATGAAGTTAGAAGAAGAATGAAGAGTTTACATTATTCACAAGTATTTCATGAAAATATTGACAGTTGCTATACATCTGTGCCCCAGTGGTGAGGATCTTAATTCTGCAATATATTTATACCTGTCCACAACTGGATACTTACTGCTTCCCTTGATGATATCAGGTTTGGTTGTCATGGTTTTACAAAACTGCTTTCTACAGTTCTCCAGCCAGCTTGCCTGCTTCTCTGAATTTTTCAGTAACTTGCTAAATTCATTATCTAAACAATAAGAACAGCCATTATTCATACTGCATCCCAGCATATAAATTTTACAAAGAATCCAGAACAGTATATTCAGTTGAATGCAAGTCCTACTGCAATGTGTGGCTTTAAGTATTCAGTACAAAATGTCTATTTATGTTATGTTAAGTTGGCATAATTGAATTTTGTATATTTGTGCTGTTTTAACTATTTCTGAATAATTTAATATGAATATATTTATGTCTGCACAAGGTATTTGCATCGCAGTATCTTTATTTGCGTCATTCCATCGCGCTGTCAAAGTCGGTTTGAGATCAAGTTCTTGTAGATTAGTAAATCAACTCTGATTTTACACTAGCTTGACACATCAAACTAAATCAGTTTAGAAACTTATTTCCATCCAATATTCATGTGGGTAGTCACAATGGCACACATTGCAGAAGAATACTGCACTGTATTAAATAGCAATCATTGCTATTGATTATTTTTGAGAGCTTACTATACAATCTTATGTGTGCCACTGAAAATTATAAATATTTAAGACTCTCCCTTCCCACAGTTTACATGTGTATATTTTCCTCGTAGTGAAATACAATATCAAAGTACTGGAAGCAGATTATTTCTCTACGACTCTTGATTGGAAAACAATGTATGAAGCAGAGAAAAATTAGAGATGAAGACTTCTTTTAAATGCAGAATTAGAGATGGACTTTATAAACAAATTAGCATGTTCATAGAATTGAGAAGCTGAACTATAGATAATTCAACAGCATGACAAATGGACACCATACGGTGCAGCATAAATATCAGTAACTAGCAACTGTGCTAGCAATAGGATGTGTAAATATGCTTGTCTTTAACACCTCCAGATTTGGAGAAATACCCTACTTCCACCTTCCTCCCAATAATAATAATCCCTGCATTTGATATAGCACTTTATCACGTCGTTGAGATGTCTCATAACGCTTCACAGTATCTTCTATACTAATAAAGACAAAGTGTCTGTCTGTCATCAATAACGCAATAACCAATTGATGTAGACATGATTTATGCCTCATCGGAAAGGTCTTGCGTGAGGGGTGGAAGTGTTATGGCATTTGTTTTTGTGTATCTCCTATCGTTGATGAGCTAAACAATCTCATCACACATGTATGGCAGTTTTGCTTAAGGTGTGTTCACAGGGTTTATGGCATGTAAAATGGTTTGTGAGTGGTATCACGGAAAACGCCAGCTCTAAAAATACGAGCACATCAAAATTACGGCGTAGGTATCTACAATCGTTTTGCTTAAGGTGCACACACAGTGTTTATGGCATGTTAAATGGTTTGTGAGTGGTATCACTTAAATCTACATTCCATATTGGATCCTTTGGTTGCAAGCGTAGCTGCAGCGGGTACATCTAATATACTATAAAATTAATTGACTGTATATTTTGTGGGCAAAACGTAGCAGTAAATTGCGCACAGCAGGCTCCCACAAACAATCATGGATTGAGTGACCAATTCCCTAGGAAGGAAAGCTGCGGAAACAAGGAAGGTAAGCCAGACCAGAAATGTTATTTTTCATGAAGAATTATTTTAGCGTACATATTCTATTTTAATAGCAATGTTATACCGTAATAAAGCTATTCCTGATATTTCAGTAGCATCCCCTATGGACTCGTTTTTTTTTCAGGTTTATGCTGATGGAACTAAACTCTCAACAAACAGAAATGTCCAATGTCCAATGTAGGGAACACGCATCTCTTTAGACTAGAGCTAGTGGCTTTAAAGGTTAAGATGTTTTATGGTCATAAAATATGGAAGATATGCAAGGTACTTCTGGTATTTCGCCTACAAAATACACAGTCAATTTACTTTACTCTGTGAAGCGCTTTAAGATGTCTCGAGGACATAATAAGGCACTGTATCAAATGCAAGGAATATTATTATTATTAATAATAAAAACAACCTTGGACTTCTCTACCTACAGTGCTGCACATTAACGGATCCTCATTCCCTCAATCATAGGAGAAAATCAGTTTGCTTATGAGACATCTGGTGCAATCTCCTGTACAATATGTGCTTTGAGTTCTATGTCAGCATGCTTTCATTATTTAAAAGAAATTGAAGTGTAAATTAATAATACACACATCTACTGATGCATTACCTTGTTTCAGAGGAAATTGTTTTGGCGCTTCTTGAAGGTAACACTTTGGTAAAGGGAACGAAGCAAACAGTGGCCAAGGATGAGGGTCATTTGCCTGCAAAAAGTGTAAAGCATGAAATTGCAAAGAGATTTAAAGTCATGTTTTCCCACAGTACAATATAAGCTTCTGCATTTATTGATTTTTACAGAACCCTGTGTCTAATGTTTTCAGGGTTCATTGCGTGTCCATTGAAAATGATGTCCTGTAATACAATTTGATAAAATTAGAAAAAATGCAGTAAGATAAATATGTCTTTACCAGCTCTAGCATTACAAAAAAAACATAGCTACCCAGGCAGTCACCATTCTTAGATTGGACTGATGTTTCTATATGGGATATTGAAGCCCCAAGGTAAAACTGCTGTAATTTCAACAGGATTACTAATATTTCTCCATGACAGTAATTTTCTCATCACTTGTATGAGGCTGACAGCTAAAGGAAGCATGCAGCATACAAAAGAAACTGTAGCAAATACTGCAGTCTGAGAATACTGATGAGAGCCACTGTAAAACAAGGTTCAACAGAATCAACACTATCAATGTAACTGACAAAATCTAGAGAAAAGCACTATACAACAACAACTTGCATTTACCCTTCTCACAGAATAGCATCTTGGAGAGCTATACCATGACAAGATTGTGCACTGAGCAAGGGAGAAGGGGGAGGTGAAGGTGACCATAGGTTCAGTCAAGGAAGTAGGTCTTCAGGTGGGATTTAAAGATTTGTAAAGAGGAGTTGAGGCAGAGGGTGAGGGAGGGAGTTCCAGAGATTTGAAACAAACTGTAGATCAATGGCAGTAGTATTGCAGCAAATGTTCATTTCGTACAACTTAAAATATTTAGTATTTTACAATTGAAGCATTTACGATTATTTGGTATGTAAATATTCAAGTTATGCAATTGCTACACTTTTAAAAAAAAAAGAAACGGAATGCAAACAAACAGTGATGAATTACCAATTGCCAAAAGTAAATTTGTATGGATCATCAATCTGTTGAAAAGTAGTGGAAAATTTCTGCAGCAAATGGAAAAATATAACACATATAATGGGATTAACAAATCCTTGATGGGAAAATAACCATGAAAATCAGATAATATGAATCCTCCCCCCCACACACAAGCTCTCATTTCTAGCCACCAGAAGGCACGTTCCCTTCCCCATACTTAAGTGCTCCAGGACGCCTACCCCGCTTGAAGGGCGCTATATGAATGCAAGTTGTTGTTGTACTTGGAAGAGAAAACATCCCCACAACAAATATGGATACTTATCAGAACCAATGACGAGTGGTATCTGACTGGAAGCTGAGAATAAAAATCTGTTTTGTTGCAGTTTATTTCACACAAAATCATCTTTGTGAATATTACAGGTTCAATGTACAAATAATCATTAAATATACTGTAATGATTTTGTTCTCTGTTTTTGAAAGACGAAGCGATCACAATCGCTTTAGGATCCCATGGTGTTAAGCTTAAGGTTGCCCCTAGTGAAGCGAATTAACGATATTACAACATTTGCTGAAGCAACATGTTTTTTCCTAAATTTTTCCAAAATACTGTAATTATAAATATGAAAATTATTGAAAATGTGTATATCGGCTTGGCTCAGCTGGTAGTTTACTCCTTCTGGTTAAGAAGGTGGTTGATTGTCTGCCACATATTGGGAAATGAGCTCACAATCTAACCTGTAAAGACTGAGAACTAGCAGTGTGGAAAGCAGTAATGGTGGGGCTTTGGGTATTAACAGAGATAGGGTGGAGCCTGTGTCACATAAAGGCGGAGGGGGGGAAACCCTCAGGAAATCCTTCCCTATCAAACTCTGGAAAGGAGGGACACGGAACAAAAAGGTTTGAGGCCTAGGCCATATGGCTGGCCAGGTAATTGCATAGCACATGGTTGAGTACCGAGCAAGGGGAAGAATTGAGAGGCCGAGCAGGCGCAAGTTGGGTTGCAGAACACCAATCACGAACCCAGGATGCTGCACTGTGGGTCACTGAACTTTTCCCTGAGCCGTTGTGTTAATAAACCATATGATTTTCAAGTTTGTGTCTGTAGGCATCAGTATTTGTCTGGTTTATGTAGCTGGTGATTACTGTTAAGAGACCATAAGAAGAAAGCCAATGCAGTAGCATAGCATGTACGTTATTCCAAAAACATTCTTATTCTAATGCTGCTGCATCTCCTAACTGGAAAAACTTTGAATTATTTTCCTAGTGCACAACAGTTCACAACTCATTTTCTCTTCAATATCACACTTACTGACTTTAATTCAACATTCTTCTTCTCATCCATAAAAAATACATAATGAATTCATGAAACAACTCCATAATCCTCAAGTAATGAAATGATGAGATTATACCAGTTTTTTCAGGAGTCCAGTGAATATTTATTCAACTTTTACTATGAAAATTTATGTGGGGTTGAAAAGATTTCATGCTACTTCTTTTCATCATGCAGCTACTTTTGTTCATGAACACACAGCAGTACCTGAGAGTACAAAATCATCCCGTCTTTAGCAATGATTTTGTTCAGTGTTCCATGAGCACACTTTCATGTTATTTTTAAAAAATCATAGTAAAGCAATAGGGGTTCAAAACACTGTCAAAGCAATGTAGAGGAGCATTTCACTGCTGGATTCAGATGTGCTTGCTGCTAAGCAAAAATACATTATGTTTCTCAGTGTGGTTAATTTAATAAAAACACATTTTTTCAAACAAAAGAGAGTTAAACTCGATTGTATATGGATTGTACGTTGCAGCAATTTGTATAACTACAGTCATTATAGACTCCAGTCATTAACAGCAACTCCTTCCAGTAACCACAAATACTTCAAAGTGACTATGGGAATTCTGCTCTGATGGAATCTGCTTCAGGAATGGAGTTCTATGGATTAGCATTATATACTTCTAATCAGTGGAAGGATTCACTATTTTTCTGACTGGGAGTCTTGATTATCGATTCCTGTTGTGATTCATTGTAATTTTCACCCAAAGTGGAGAATATAACAAGATTTTTCTAACCTTCTGCAAAGCTCTAGAAGGCAAAATGCGTTCTGTCGGTCCACCAACCAGGTTCATACGAACAAGTATATGATTCATCTCCACAGAGAGACTGTCAATTATAAAATCTCTGAAATATATAGGGTAACGAATAAATTACTCGGGCACAACATAATGAAAACAACCACAATTTAGATTTTTTTCCTATAAAATATGCATCACTCTGAGGGCCATCACTGTTATTTACTTACACTGGGTTTTCTGAAGTTTCTCTGACATTTTCTTTCTGTGCATTCAGAAGGATTTCTGATACATTGTACTGAGATTCCAAAAGTATGAGGGTATCTAGATTGCTGCACATTACACTCAATAGCCTGTAGACAACAAAGTTAGAGCATTAAAAGCATTAAAAGCAAGTATAATAGGCATTGTTAGTTTGGGTTAAAATTAAATCTACTCCTTTCTTGTCAAAATCTGAAGCTCATCCTATAAATGACGGAAATTCAAGTTAAATCTTTTCATACAAATAAAACGACAATGTCTGTCTGCGCTTCAGGAAGGATCTCAATGACCGATTGATATAGAAATATGATTTATAGCTCATTGGAGAGGTCTTGCATCTGGGAATGACATGGCCATATTTGTTTTCAGGTATCTCCTATCATTCATGAGCTATTTTCAGTTTTGCGTCATTCACTGTAGTTACACCTGGTTGGCCGTCAAGTCAAAGTGGCACCGTGGTATCATGCGTCACAGAGCACCTACGTATGTACACACACACTGCAGTTACACCTGTGGCTGCGCTGGCTGACCGTGGCACTGTGGCATCCTGCGTCACGGAGCACGCACGTAGCAAAGCAATGGGAAAAAAATAGAGAACACAGACGATCGCAGCAACGAAATTACATTTTTAAAGCGCCGAGTCCTCCCAAAAGGGGCCCTCCCACAGGAGTCCTCCCAGGTGAGTATAAAGATGAAATGTATGTCCGTGTGTCAATCTACATTCCATATCGGATCCTTTGATTGCAAGCAAAGCTGCACAAATTGACACTCATATTGACCATAACAGAGACCTGTGAAGTCCGTTGAGAAAAGAGAAATCCTGACCTGTATATATAATGACACCTTAATCTGATCTGATTTTGTTTCATTCTGATACAAAGTTATCTAACAGTTTATAGAAAAGGAACAAAACAGAAGTCGCCGGGAACACTCAGCAGGTCAGGCAGCATCTATGGAGAAAGGAAAGTGAGTCAACGTTTCGGGTCCATGACCCTTCATCAGAACATGCTGCCTGACCTGCTCAGTGTTCCCAGCGACTTCTGTTTTGTTTCAGGTTTCCGGCATCTGCAGCATTTTGCGTTTTGTTTATAGAAAACGTCCTTGCACTGGACGGATATTTGTCCAACGAGAAAATCATGGCATGCGGGCTCTGAGTCATCTCAAAATCCAAAGCAAACGTTTTTAGGCAACTGCCTATACTAAAGGAATGAAGGCAAACTGTCACCTTTTTCTATGTTCTCAAGAGTCCCTGGCTAAGAGATATGTCTGAAATCGAGTCTCTGTCTTCACAGTGAAGGCTTGAGTATCTACTTCGACTACACAGATAAGGACAACAGAGACAATTATTTGATGGACTAGTTAATAGAATCAAAATGGTAGGCTATAAAAGTTTGCCATCCAGAAAGTAATGAATGTTCTAGTTCTACTGTTTCTGCCTCTTGTGGAATCAAATTATCTTAGGTATTGCCAATGATCATAATAGCCTCCAGAAATGTGTAAATGGGTCACCAGATTCAAATCCCAGGGGATTATCATGTTTAGAAATCTAATATCACTTCTATAGTATTCTCTTCGGCACTACAATACTAAAGGTTGCACAAAGCAGCAAGTCGTAAACATGGGAAATAAAATCTTTGCTATAGACAACTGAAACACTATTTTTTACGAGACAAATGTGTCCCTATTCTATTAAACTTTTAAAGAAACTGACATGCAAACAACCAGATCACTAAACATTCTGGCTGCATTGTAAATATATTGGTCTAGAAGATTTCTAAATATGGAAAAATATTTTTTCCAGAAAATCTGATTGTAAAAGTGTATTTCAGCATTAAGGATCAGAATTTCAACTTACCTAAGACCAAAGACATGGGACTGCTCATAGTTGAACAACGAGTGTATTTTTGCATTTGAATTCAAAATTACCAGTCGATCAATTAGATCCTTCAAAGGAAACACATAACCAATATGCAACTCATTTACAAGTAATGTGCAAAACAAGATATGTTAATTTAAAAATAATAAATAGAGTTGAGCCTGCTAATCAAATTAAATATTATCAGGCTTCTTAAATTTTTACATGGTTTTCTGAATAAAACATGCATTTTTTATTGTGTTCCAATTACACTATTGCACAATAATAACAAAATCTTGTGTTTAAATTTAAATCATTGTTCTGACAGATATTTCAGTCTATATTGATTTGCTTAATATCACGTTTCAGTGATAATGCAGCCGTGTTTCATTTACAATACAATAAATGTCTCTCATGCTTGGGATGAATGCTTACATAATGGGCCAAAGTGTTTAAACGGAACACGTTTTATCCAAATATGCTTCACATAACTGGATAGTGAACACTCTGTATATACACAACACAGAACCTGTTAACATATTAGAAAATAACCTTCTGTACAAAATAGCTGCTGCATTTGCCTGGAAATCCTTTTGGGACATTTATTCTAAGTTAAATGCATGATATAAATTCAAGCAATTATTTCTAATTAATAGAACCATTGAAATTTACAGCACTGAAAAAGGCCATGCGGACCATCATTTATATCTATGCCGATTAATATGAATAAAAAACAGAGCTACACTCAGTAATTACAGTGAAACACTTTGGTATATTTTGATATGGTAAGGAGCCATAGGAATGTATTGATTGGCATTGATCTGTACCTCAACTCCGAATAGATCAACAAGGTCATGAGAGAGAGACCAACTTTGGGAGGGAGAGAGGGGGAGATAGAGCGAGGCAGCAGAGATAATTGGAACATACTTATAGAAAATAAATAAAATAACAATTTGGTCACTCAATCCACAACTGTTTGTGTGATACTGTTGTGCACAATTGGCTGCCCCGTTTTGGCCACAAATATAAAATCAATGAACTTTACAGTATATTATGTGAAACGCTTTGAGACGTCTAGAAGACTTGAAAAGCGCTATATCAAATGCAAAGATTATTATTATAGGAATGCACATTCTTTCTAATTATTCATGTAAATTTGAAAGATTCAAATATTTTCAAATCAGATTAATTACAAGCTATTAATAAGATTTTGTTAAGTATAGGTTTGAGTTTTAATCCTTTTGTGTTTTTTGAAGTTTAAATGAGTGTTATCTTATAAAACAGTATTATTCCGTTAATATGTCACCATTAGCAATACAGTACTTTAAAAGTTTAGTGGAGATGTCAAATACATGGTTCTATAAAAACTTACAAGAATGGATCCAGGCACTTCTCGTAAGGAGTAGGTTGCCTTGTTTGGCAGTGGCTGATTACCAATCAGTTCATACACAGCATGGAAAGATGATAGTAGGTTCACCAGAGCGAGGAATGACTTAAATGTATAGTATCAAACAATTAAAATAGGCATCATACTATTATTAAAGAAAACGTTTTAACACAAAATATACACAAACAAGAAATCACAAATACTGAACTCAAATGCATAATGTCTGAGAATTTTATGACTTAGGTTTGTTTTGTCAGCAATAATTTTTGATAGTACATTAGAACACAAGAAAGCATCGACTGAAACAAGGTCATTTAGTCCATCTTATTGTGGATTGTACTCAAGGGAAAGCTTTGAAAGACACTTCCTGATGCTCAAAAGCAATTAAGAATCCAGTACATTAATCCATCTTCACACGTCTGCTTTTCAAACTTGGCCTCCTTCCCTCCACAGACATTTCCCCTTCCACAAACGCCTTTACTGATTCATTGTTTTCACCCAAGTCGTACCAATATCAATCCCTTCATGCCAGCAAAAAGAGTGATATGCCAACAAAAAGAGTGTCTATATTTGTACCAAAAACAATATCAGCCAATAGGTATTAGTGCACATGACTACAAACATCCAAATCTTCCCATCTGGTTGAAGGTGATACCAGGAGGCCCGCATTCATTTCTGATCTTTGCAGTCGTGTAAAGTTGAATCAAATACTTGTAAGATTGCAATATTTTTCTTAAATTATTTTTTTCATCCTTTCCTTTTACTTGCATACGGATCCACATTCTACATGTGAGTGTTAGCAGGCTACTTGGTCACATTTGATCTGATCTTTCATACACAAATACACATCTCCAGTAGGTTGTGGGGGGAAAGCAATCAAGAGCAGAAATGCTGGTGGATTTTTCTACCTCTAAATACAAAATGCTGAGAGCAATTGTAGCTGCCCAGTGCCCCCAGCTGAGATTAGTTCACAAAGCACAGATCGGGATTTGAAGCTGCAGCCTTCAGCTCCGCGTAGCGTAGTGAAGCACAGGAAGTGGGTTTTAGTTCTAGGACACTGGAAGCCAAATTAATACATTTTCTATTCTTCGCCACATTTCTGTGCTCTATTTATTTAAGTTTGTCGATAAAATCAATAATATGTCACACCACTTGCATTACATTCTATGAATTAAGTACCCACAAGCACATTTGCCATTTTCAACAGGAATTTTCCCAAACTTTGAGAATTGCAACACAAATTGCAGCAACAAAACCAGAGGAAAAATAAACGTGACTTGAAGTGGGAATTAATTTTAAATGTTTCTAGCATTTTATTTCAAAAAGCATCAGCCTATCACTACTTGACATAATTATATTTTGGATGTGTGAATTCTTGTATAAATATTCTGCAATTCAAAAAGTACATTCTCCGCCATCAAACGTTCTTACATATGAGTTTCTTTTATTGATTAAGTTACTGAATAATGTTATTATGGAATTAGAAGAAACGAAGGAAGGAAGCAAACAAGGAAGGAAGGATGGAAATTAAGATATAAAATAGCCATAGCCTAAAAAATAAATACCTCCATCAGCACTGTTCAAAAAAAAAACTGACTATGAAGATTAGATTACAAACCAGTGCCTACTTGAAAAGCCAATACTTGTTTTATCCTTTATTGCTAGATGACATGTATAAGTAGAAGGGGGAGTGGTGGGGCCCTAAATGCACATATGACCGTGTTTCTTTGGAAAGTTGCATTCACAGTTATAAAAGAAACATGTTGTCAACATGCCATGTGTTTGTTGTTTTTTTAATGTTTATTCACTGATGACATTCTGAACATCTGTGATAAGGGCTCCCTCTGCCTCCTTGTCCTCCTTGACCTCTCTGCCGCCTTTGATACTGTTGACCACTCCATCCTCATACACCGCTTCTCCACTTTACTCAATCTTCGCAGACCTGCCCTTGCCTGGTTCGATTTCTATCTCTCTCACCGTCTCCACTTTGTTGCCTCTAACGGTTTCCCCTCCAGCCCCCGCACTGTCACGTCTGGCGTCCCCCAGGACTCTGTCCTTGGCCCTCTCCTCTTTAATATCTACATGCTCCCCCTTGGTGACATCATCCGCAGACATAGGGTCAACTTCCATATGTATGCGGATGACACCCAACTCTATCTTTCTGCCTCCACCCTCAACTCCAGGACCACTGCTATCCTGACAGACTGCCTGTCGGACATCAAGTCCTGGATGAGGGCAAATTTCCTACAGTTGAATGTGAACAAGACTGAGGCCCTCCTGATTGGCTCACGCCAGCGCCTCAGCACCTCAGGCTCTGGCAGCATCAACCTCCGTGGTTGCTCACTACAACTCACCAAACCAGTCAGGAACCTAGGTGTCTTGTTCGACCCTCAACTGTCTTTTCTCCCCCACATCCAAGCCATGACTCGCTCTGCTTTCCCTCACCTCCGTAACATCGCCCAACTCCGCCAATACCTCACTCCTCAGGCCGCTGAAACTGTGTATGTCTTCATCACCTCCAGTCTCGACTATGCAAATACCGTGCTTGTCGGCCTTCCCAACTCCTCCCTCCACAGGCTGCAGATAATCCAGAACTCTGCAGTCCATGTCCTCTCCCGCACCAAACTCCATGACCCCATTTCCCCCACTCTCGCCCGACTCCATTGGCTCCCTATCCTTCAGAGGATCCAGTTCAAGATCCTGGTACTCACCTACAAAGCCCTCCATGGCCTCTCCCCACCCTACTTCCGCGACCTCCTAACCCCCTACCAACCCACCCGTTCCTCCGCTCAACCGGCTCTGGCCTGCTCCCTGTCCTCCGACCCATCTACCCACCACTGGCTGGAGAGGTTCAGCCCCTCTGACCCCAACCTCTGGGATTCCATCCCCCAGTCACTCCGCCTCACCCCCTCCTTAGCCTCCTTCAAGTCCAGCCTCAAGACCCTCCTCTTCCATCATGCCATCGGCCAGCCCCCTTCCCCTCCCCTCCCTTCTCCCCCCCGTCCCCAGCTCGGGTCTGAAATGCTGTACACTGTCCAGCACCTTGGGACGTCCTCCTGACATGAAAGGTGCTATACAAATGTAATCTTGTTGTATTTATGCCAAAATTAGACAAATGAAATGATGGACCTTTTTCAAGTGAGAATAATACTGAAACTTAAATCTCCTAAAATGAAAAAGGAATTCTTAGCAGGCGAATATATTTTACATTTAAAATTCTCTAACCCACCCCCTCCAGTACACCCACAGATCCTAATAATTTTATTCATTAAGACTGATACGTGCCACTTAAATATATTTGTGAAAGTTCTTTATCATTGCTAAACTAAATTAAGTTTAAAATAGAGAAGTCCACTTATGCAATTTCCTCTCACCTTCTGACAACTTCTGTCTATGGGATCCACTGGTGTTGGTTTAGGGTGGATCATCCTCACATCATCTCTTCCACACTCCAACACTGACCAAAGTTCCATTAAAAGGGCTTTGATGAAACCTATTGGAGAAAATTAGTTTTACTTGTAAGCATTACACATTAAGAAATGAAACAGAAAATAAATAGTGCATTTCAAAAATCTTACAGCTAGAATATATCTACCATGTGAATAATGAGATATTATGCATCAAATGAATTACTATTACAGCTGGAAATGACAATACATGATTTATTACCAGGTGACCTTTTTCTGTATATATGTAGATATCTATTCATTCTATGGAGTGATTGTAATATGACTACTACACAGCAATCTTATTTCACATGTAGGAAAATTCAATATGATAATTCAGAAGGGAGAACTAGCACTTACATGCCTGGCAGCCTTCATTTAAGGAAACA
The DNA here is from genome assembly GCF_018977255.1 of Callorhinchus milii. Taxonomy (NCBI): domain Eukaryota; kingdom Metazoa; phylum Chordata; class Chondrichthyes; order Chimaeriformes; family Callorhinchidae; genus Callorhinchus; species Callorhinchus milii. The sequence goes on along the minus strand of NW_024704744.1, from coordinate 33,676,211 downwards.
CTTAAATGCTCTCAGGAGCAGCAATGCTCTTCATAATAAAATCTGAATATCTCAATAGCAATGGGAAGTTTTTTTTTTACTTGGCAAAGCCGTACTACTGTATGTGTTGTCAGTCACAAATTATGAATTTCTAATCAGAGAAATAGTAATCTCTTTAAGAACATGGGTTCTGAAATTCATCTGTTGGGCAAGCTTGGATAAAATGTAGATAACCAGGGATGGAATTTTAAAATAAACAATTTATTTATCATGATTCCTGAAATTCGTACTGCTCACAAATGTAAAAGTTATTTACATATAAACAAAAAAATCCTATTATGTTTGCTGAGGAACACAAAGCAGAAACTTCCACAAAACATTACATCTAAAAGTGAACATTTAACCCAATGTATAACTGGTGAACAAACATGACTAGTTATGTACAGGATGTGAGCAGAGTATTTTTCCAATGGAGAGAACGAGTATATCAGTGTCAAACATATCTAAGTAACGGAAAAGTAAATCCAGAAGCACACACAGTATCAAGAGACTTAGAAGTGATTGTAAGTAGTATCGCCAGGTAGCAAGTCTACGGGAATAATGTGAGTTGTATGAATACGAATGAGAAGTGAACCATATGGTGATTCAGGCTTCAGAGATTCACACGGTGGGGGGGACTATGAATCCACCTTCTCCATGAAGAGCCACAGGGGCAGTCCACCATTAATACTACAATAAAAGTTCATCAATTATGTCTCATTTATGTCAGCATTCACTTTGCTGTGCCATAGATGCAATGAAGGGTAAGCAGAAGTAGCTCTGGAGCTATGAGCCAACATACATCTCCCCTTCACCCACCCACAGATCTTAGTTGCTAGATGATCATTAGATATTTGACAAGTTTAGGTTTGAACTTTCTCTAGATGAATAGCAGATACCAACAACTCCTTGTGAACTATTTAGTAGGCAGCACAATTTAGCACGAAATTCAAGAGAGCACTACTGCCATCCTTTTTTCCATTGAGCAGTTGGGTTTAAGGAGCTTCAGCATCAGCTGCTTAGTTCTCTGCATATAATTCAAAGTAGGCACTAAACTTGAAGACTTAAGCAAATGTTCATAAGCATAGACTCTAGATAAAACTTTCCAGCCACTTTCACACCAAGCCTCAGAAGTTCCTCATCAGCTTTTGACTGATATCTGACTTCAGATATGAGCTTGAGGGGAGAATCTATACAGAACAAAATGTAACATGTCAGACTATATGATTAAAGTGCCTGGTGTCAAGTGGAGAAGAAACGTCGGATCCCATGACATTGTGGGATCCCATGCTCAGTGGCAGGATTTTCACCTACTGATAGGCATGACCCAGAACATTATAAACATTTTAGGCAACTATCAGATGACTGTGCCGTGGAGTTTCACAATGTCACCATTCAGTGGATAGAGGTTGGAGGAAAAGAAAATTCAACAGGCTCGTTAAAAGTAATATAATAATAATATATAATAATAATCCTTGCATTTGATATAGCGCTTTTCACGTCTTCTTGATGTCTCAAAGCGCTTCACACAATAGACTGTAAAGTGAATTGACTATATTTTGTGGGCGAATACCAGCTTTCACTTGCACATTTTTATCTGCAGCATAAGTCCAGTGACTTCTTTCACCAAGAAGAGAGCAAGTATAAGAGCAAGTTTAAATCTGGAATGTAGATTGCTATATTGACTGGTCAATTCACAAGAGCAACGTTTGATCGACTTGCTCCTGGTGGTGGTACTCTAGGGTGAGTGCTGAGAGAGAGGAAAGGCACAAACGTAGCATGAGGCTAATTGAGGATCAGGCACAGGAAAACTGTACTCTTACTTGTTGCATTCAGCATTCATTGAAAATCATTCAATCATTGCAACACCTAAAACACTATTACTAAGCATTGATATTTTCACGTGACAACTATATTGATGGTAATATGGACTTATAGGTCTTTTCCAACAACAACAAATTACATGTACAAGGCAGAGAAGGAGAGTGGCTGAAGACACGGTCAAAGTGGAGGGTCTTGAGGTCTTGAGGTGTGCCTTGAAGGAGGCAAGGGAGGGAGCAAAGCAAAGGAATGTGGGATGGAGTTCCAGAGGGTGCGGGCAGAGAGGCTGGAGGCTCGACCGCCGATGGTGGGGCAGGCCAGGAGGGGTACATGGAGCAGGCCAAAGCCTGCTGAGTGGAAGGAGCAGATAGGTTGATAAGGGATTAGCAGGACGGAGAGGTAGGAGTGGGCAAGGCCGTGGATGGCCTTGAAGGTGAGGACGAGGATTCTTAGCTCGATCCTCTGAGGGATGGGGAGACAGTGGAGCCGGGGGGGGGTGATGGGGGTCACAGAGCTTGGTATGGGAGAGGACACGAGCTCCAGAGTTCTGGATGATCTGCAGCTTGCGGAGGGAAGAGTTGGGAAGGCCGACAAGCAGGGAGTTGGCATAGTCAAGCCTAGATGTAATTAAGGCATGTATGAGGGTTCAAGCATCCTGAGGCATGAGGCAGTGGAGGAGTCGGGAAATGTGGAGGAGGGGGAAGGCAGAGTGGGTCATGGCACAGATGTGGGGGAGAAAGGACAGTTGAGAGTCGAGCAAGTCACCTTGGTTCCTTTCTGGCTCAGTGAGGTGGAGTGTGCATCCGTGGATTTTACAAAATTACAAAATTACATTTGTATAGCGCCTTTCACATCGGGAAGACATAAGAATTAGGAGCAGGAGTAGGCTGAGGATAGAGCCCTGAGGACCACCCCACAAGAAGGTGCGGGGACTGGAGGAGAAGCCGTTTGTGGAGACAAAGTAAAGCCAATGTGAGAGGATCTGAACCATTCAAGGTCAGAACCTTGAAGGTTGAGGTGAGAGGAGAGGAGGTGGAGGAGGATAGAGTGTTTCACAGTGTTGAAGGCAGCATATACCAAAGCTTTGCTATTTTCTACCCATTCAGATTAGCATACAATATCAAAACTTACATTTTGTCTCATATTTCATAAGGCATTGTGCATTGCTTTAAATGACAGTGTCCTTAACTATAAACAACATACTGCAGCTACCTTAATTTATTTCTATTTCTTACCTATCATACTATTAAAACAGAATACAAGATGGTTTACAACGATGAACATCTGTAAACATCAGGGCGTAAACTAAATGTGCAGGGTGAAAATTGATTTTAAACTCACGATTTGTAATATAATAAAACTTGCTAAGTAACGCTTCAATGATTCAGTAATGCTTCCTTTATCCAAATCCTTTAAAACTCATTATTGTGCACACCTAATATTTAGTTATAAAATATTCTAGGGTCTTTCATTGGAACATAGGAATAGGAGTAGGCATTCAACTCCTCAAGCTTGTTCTGCCATTCTATTAGATCATCGCTGATCTGTAACTCAGCTACAAACGATCCGATGCCTCTGTTGGTAAATTCACTGTCTGGTGTCAAGACTGCTAAGTGGTCTGTTATCCTGCTACTCAGCATCTGCCATAGTGTCAATGTAGTTTTACTATAGTGAATTTAATCCCATGTAAAATTAAGATTTACATAAACCTAATTGAACCGGCATGGTCATGAACTAGAAAATCATTATGACATTCATCCAATTAATTTCCACTCATAAAATGTGATATGTTATTAAAGTAATTTGCACCATAGAATTCATAGCCATTGAGAGAGTGGTGTACATTGTGGTTGGTGTCAAAATAAAAGGCATTAGGAGTTAATCTGCTATTTACTAAGTAAATCGCAGATCAAGATTGGGCACATTTAGCAAACAGAGCAAATGATTTCCTTCATAAGACACCAACTGTAACTTACTCAAAACGGGAAACTTGCAATCCAAATACAAAACAAAGATTGAGATCTACCATACACAATCATCAACTTGGCACAGTTGGTAGCACTCTCACTTTTGAGTTAAAAGATTGTCCGCTCAGGCCCTACCTCAGGAATTGATCTTATAATCGAGAGTTCCATTCAGTGCACAACTGAGCAAGCTTTAAACCTAGTTATAACCGCACCGGTATAAAGTTAGCATGGTAATGTTGTGACGGAATACAGGAAATGCAGTATATTTCTGGTTTCTGGTTTCTGGTGCTGATTAACCATCTTCCTGTACGCAGCACCGTTACACAGCACACCGGAAGTGACATTTATAGCAGGCCTTGTTATCATGCAAAGTCTGATTTTATGAACCCAAACCACCAATTATAATGGGGTATAACTCCAGTCAGAATTGCGGACTTTTGGATGAGACATTAAACTGAGGTCAGGTGGACATTAAAGATTTCATGATACTTATTCAAAGAAGAGATTTTCTTGGTGTCCTGGCCAACAATCATGCAGATTAATTGTTCTTTCACCTCATTACTGTTTGTAGTACCTTCCTGGATCAATTGCCTACAAATTAAGTCACTATAATGTACAGTAATTACATGTGAAGCACTCTGAAGCATTTAACATAATATTATTATTATTATTATTAAGGCAGTCACTATAATTTACAGTAATTACATGTGAAGCACTTTGAAGCACTTAACATAACATAATGATTCATCAACCTCTATTTTTCTTCTTAGCATAGTTGATAAAAATAGTGAGCTTCTTACTATAATTTCTCATTCTAAAAGCATAGTGAATACTATCTATACTCAATGATTGCAGTTTTCAGGTTATTAGTGGTGGTTACTGTGGAGTCCTGAATCTCAGTGGTTAGAGCACTCGCCTCGCAAGCAAGAGACCTGGGTTTGATTCCCGGCAGGGTGAAATGTTGGGCAAGTTTCCTTACTCCACATGCCTCTGTTTACCTAGCAGTAAGTAAGAACATGGCCTGTTAGTCGATTGGCGGATCGTTTTTCCGAGGGTAATAATTCCTTCAAAAAAAATAAGTTGGTTACTTCAACCCACAAATGTTTATAGGACACTGCTGTGCAAATTGGCTGCCGCGTTTCACCTACAAAATATAGTCAATTCACTTTACAGTATATTTGGTGAAGCACTTTGAGACATCTCGAAGACGTGATAAGGCGCTATATCAAATGCAAGGATTATTATTATTAGTGTTATTATTATAAAAAACTACTGTTTCTTTAAGTTACAAATGTTCTCAAGTACATATATTGTCAAAGCAAAATGCTTTCTCAGATAAATGTGTAAATATTATATCAACGGTTTGGCACGACAGAACTTTAACTGGATTTAATATTTATATATTGTAAAAGAGTACCATCTAGTGGTAACACAGAAACCAAGCTATGAATGGTTTCATTTTGATTGTTATACTGCAAACCTAGATTAATTGACTTAAACCAAACATTGCTGCAAATCTACTTTGTCTTTGGTAAGAATTGATCTGATTGCCAATGATGTGGAAGATTGGCTCACAAAGATATCCCAGCAATATTAATTGCTGAGGCTACGTTTGTTTGATAAGAGATTTCTGAGATAGTGTGTTCCTAATCACAACCTGGTTAAACTAAATACGAAACCGGCCATAGATTTGATGTTTTTCAAAGGAACCAACGGGGAAATAAACAGTAGTGGACATGTTAAATTTTGCATTGCAGCTGTCTAGTGTAATGAATGGATGTTTAAAGGTAATGAAGGTAATAAAATATCTGCCAAAATCCAATAAATTGGTGGAATTTATGGGTTGAATGGTTTCTTCTTGATGGGTTGAATGGCTCCTTTTGTTCCTATTTTCCTAAGTTCACAGGAACATAGGCAATGCTAGAAGAAAAAAGACCAAGGTCCATCCAATTCACCTTCTACCAACCTGGTAGTGATAGGCTACAATAACAATGGAGATGTTGACTAACATCAGCCCACTGACTTATCTGGGAAAAGGTATATCTAAGTAGAAAAATAACACAATCTAAAGCAGGCTCTACTGTTCTACTAAAAACTAAAATACAAAGATTTAAATACTAATTTCACCAACAAAATGCCTTATTTGTGTGGGAAATATAACACACAGATGCATAGTTGTTCAAAAGGGCAAAATACTTTTAAACAGAGCAAAACGGTTTTGGCAAACGTGGTTTTATTCACTGCTTACCTGAACTTTGCAATGCAACAACACCAGGAGCTGTCGCGGCTACCTGAGTAACCATAACTCCATATCCAAATTTTTCACATTTGCTGACCTACCAATTTAAGAAAAAAAATGCATGTCATTTATTTTGATTTGACCATACATTACTCTGTTTACAAAAGCAACAAGATTAAATTTGTATAGCGCCTTTCACGTCGGGAGGACGTCCCAAGGCGCTGGATAGTATGCAGCATTTCAGATCCGAGCTGAGGTTGGGGGGGGGGAGAAGGGAGGGGAGGGGAATGGGGGTGCCCGATGGCATGGTCGAAGAGAAGGGTCTTGAGGTGGGACTTGAGGGAAGCTAAGGAGGGGGCGAGGCGGAGTGAATGGGGGTTGGAATTCCAGAGGTTGGGGGAAGAGTGGCTGAAGGCTCTCCCGCCGATGGTGGGGCGGGTGGGTTGGGGGACGTGGAGCAGGCCAGAGCCGGCTGAGTGGAGGGAACAGGAGGGTTGGTAGGGGGTTAGGAGGTCGCAGAGGTAGGGGGGTTGAGGCCATGGAGGACTTTGTATGTGAGGACCAGGATCTTGAACTGGATACTCTGAAGGATAGGGAGCCAATGAAGTCAGACGAGAGAGGGAGAGATGGGGTCATGGAGTTTGGTCCGGGAGAGGACACGAACTGCAGAGTTCTGGATTATCTGCAGCCTGTGGAGGGAGGAGTTAGGAAGGCTGACAAGCAGGGCGTTTGCAAAGTCGAGCCTGGAGGTGATGAAGGCATGAACAAGAGTTTCAGCGGCCTGAGGGGTGAGGTAGTGGCAGAGTCGGGCGATGTTACGGAGGTGAGGGAAGGCAAAGCAGGTGATGGCTTGAATGTGAGGGAGAAAAGACAGTTGAGGGTCGAACAAGACACTTAGGTTCCTGTTTATACTATACTACAAAGCCAAGATTATTGGAACAAAACAACGATAAGAACAACTTGGATTTATATGACGTCCTTCATCTGGGTTGTGTCTCGAAGCATTGAATAGCGGCTGGGGTGGGGGGGAAGTTTACCGAAGCATGTTTAAACAAGAAACTCTTTGGGCGCAAGTTGAAGACGGGCAAAGAGAGGGAAAAATGGAGCGTTTGAGGCAAGGAATTCCAGAGACTTGGGGCATAGTCGCTGACAGCACAGTCACTAATTGTGAAGCAAAAGGAATGAGCATTTCTATCTGACACTCACTCGTGGTATCTGAACTTTAATTAAGTAACTCAAGCTGCAAAGAAATTAATTCCAGACAGTACAGGAATTAGCCAATCCTATTAGGGAAGAAAAGTCAAAAGGTGAACCAGCCTCTAATCTTAAAACACTGATAAAAGGATATAATAAAATAACACTATGCAAGGACAATCTGTACCTCCTGCTATCTTAAAACTCCTATCTGCACATCTGACTATATATGAAAAGAAATGTTGCATTTGCACTCCTTGAAGTAAATGATTTTGCCTCTGGCAATACAGCAGTATGGAGTGGAAAGGCTGATTTGTACAGTACTTCTCTCTCCACAATAGGTATAAACTATTAAAATATTAACTCGATTTTTAAATTAAGGTGTTTAAAAATAATATTTTGAGATATTTCAATGTGATAATAAAACGCGAGGATTATTATTAAACCGCAGCAGAATCATTCAAACTGCTGCTGAAAGCATTCTCTTTAAATGGTTTTATGAGCAGGACATCCAGAACATTTCTCACTAAAACAACACCAATTTATTAATGCACATTTCAGGATGCACAATCACCACCAAAATCAGCAGTGATACACTGTGAAATATGCAGGATAGATGTAGGAAAAGAAAATTCTTCATCATGGTAACCTGGACATACTTGGAGCTTTTTCGTGAATCTGCTAAACATGTAGGTCACACACTCATTGATCGCTCCTGTCTGCTGCAAAAGCAATAACCCTTTAGGAGTGGCAGCAAAATTCAGCAGATTGTCCAGCAGTGCTTCTTCCAAGAGCATCCTGACAAGAGATTTATATAAAAACATTTAATATATAGTACCTAAGGCAGAATTGCAAAGCATGTAGCTTTGGTTGTAAATAAGCAAAAAACATCCCAAACCGACATCTCTGACTGTAAAATAACAGTTTTAAAAAAATATTCCACTGTTATACACCATGAAGATAAAACATTAGAAAATAAAAACAGAGAATTGCATATGATTCATTACAGTCTGTTAATCTATTCTACAAACATTAAAGAATGTCCAAATGTATTTTTCACAATAAACATTATTATTCAATGATACGTTTAAACATATAACAAACCTGACAAGCTTTATTGCTGAACTTTAACACAGGAACATAAGAAAATTCATAGATTGAACTATTTAACCACTGACACATTTTCCTACACTCTTTTATCACTCCCATGAAAGCTAATTATATTTAATTATATTTAGAATAACCTCAATGTTTTTTATTGTTGGCCTTGGTTGTCGCATTTGTTAAGATTTATCTTGTTTACATAAAGTAAACTTACTACACTTGACACTTGACAGCAATTACTGTTAAACAAGATTGGACATTTTGATGTTATAGATCCTGTATCAGATTATCATATTATTTGGAGTCCTGTAGCTCAGTGGTTACAGCGCTCGCCTCGCAAACGAGAGACCTGGGTTTGATTCCTGGCAGGGCGAAACGTTTGGCAAGTTTCCTTACTCCGCATACCTCTGTTTACCTAGCAGTAAGTAGGAACCCGGTTATTAGTCGATTGGCGGATGGCTTTTCCGGGGGTAATAATTCCTTAAAAAAAAATTGGTCACTCAATCCATGACTGTTTGTGGGACACTGCTGTGTGTAATTCGCTGCTGCGTTTCACCCACAAAATATAGTCAATTCACTTTACAGTATATTCTGTGAAGCGCTTTGAGACGTTTCAAAGACATGATATGGCGCTGTATCAAATGCAAGGATTATTATAATTATCCAAATATTTGACGTAGCTCCACTGTGCAGGTAAGTCACCTCCCTAGTAACCTTGTGGGTATGCACACAAATTTACACAGATGTATAAACTGCATTTTCTGCCAGTATCTCAGAAGCCCAAATGCACTTCTGCATTGGAGTCGGATGCAGAGAAGCAGAAATGCAGTTAAGTGGACATCCAGAGAATCACTGTTCTATTGTAATATAAAGATAGGACTAATGTTCAAATTGTCTGCATTTACTGCTGTGTGAATTTCCACGCTTCAGAAACTGGCTGTAGTGAAAAGGGAAAAGAAATACAAGTTTAGTTTTAGTAATCTGCAATTCATTGTTGCAAGTTCACTAAGCAAAGGTATGCTCTAGTCATTCCAGTTTCCAAATTGTGCTGGTTGTCAGCACAGACGCAAATATTCTGACAGAGAATCAAAAAGCAATTCCCTATTTTCAGTTTCCTTATTTCTCTGAAAGAGCTTGTTAGCTGTTATCAATTGGATTGAATAAGATGAAACATTTATTTTAAACAAATATTATGAGGTTTAGACAGCTTTAACAATGAAGGTGAGAGCACATAAGTATTGGGAGCATTCACCGTAAACAAAATCTCTTTCCCTATGAATCCATTTGTTTTGACTCTTTCTCTGGGAGAAATGAATCTTTAATCTGACTGGGGATTTGCCACATCTCATCTATACCAAGACTACATTTGGTGAATCGGCAGGTACTCTTACCATTATTTAGGGTCAAGGTTCTATAAAAATGGCTCTCCTGGGGAAAACCTTTATTCCTTTTATATTAACCCTAATTCTTCAGTCAGTGCCTATGGGGACAAGTCGAATGGAGAGAGATTTTTAAGTAATAAGGCCTTTTTGTTATAATTCTCTCATAAAAGCAATTCTACTGTACCAACGTGATATTTCAACTTCCTACACCAGTCACTCTGCACCAAATCGTACCAGCCATATCATGATTCTCCAATAACTTGTGAACAATTTCCACAATGCGGAAGTGGATTCCCAATCTGCTGGAACGCTTCCCACATTCTAGCACAAAGCAGCCCCGTTATAGCTCTCCATTTTCAGCACTAGAACAACATCAAACAAATGACTCACAACCTCCTCTTCCGGTGAATAGAGAGGATAGTCCCAAATCCTATACGTGTTTCATGCCATACAATTTCACAAACAATTCAAGTTGGTGAGCCTATGGCCAATTAGACACTTTGCACACATTTTGCTTATGCCTTTGTGCCCAGCCTTTCTGGTAGAAAGTCTGGAAAGCACTAAATCCAAGACTGACGAAAACATTTGGGAAATAACTTGCAATCTTCGCTCAGCTCCATTGGTTCCCCATCCCACAAGGATCATGTTCAAGATCCCCATTCTCACCTTTAAGTTACTCCATAGTCTTTCCCCACCCTAAACTGATCCTAGTCTCTGAAAACTCACAGGCTGGGTTTGTTAACACTTCTAACAGGAAGAAAATATGTTCATCAGGCATAACAATTCCATGACAAACATGTTGACATGGGACAATGGGACACCTGCCAATCTAAGTGAATGATTCAAGATCTGAACCTGGACTAGGGGAAGCACCAAAAGGTATGGATGCTCTTCCTTCAGACCTATTCCATCTCTACACTCTCATGTCAGCTCCCAGTTAGAGTAAATCCCAGACCAATAGGTAACCAGGGAAGAGGAGCTATCCCCTATCCACAAACACCTCAGAAACTAACCCAAGCTTTCCACTAGAGCTCTACACCACCAAGACTGCAAAGCCTACCCTTCCCCCACTAATAAGCAAGCCTGGCAACTGCCTACCTTTAATAGGCAGGACTTCTGAAATGTACAGACATGCAAGATTTTCCAACTATTTAACTGCAAGTAGAAACATATTCATATACTGTATTTTATCAAGATTAAAGAAAATGTGTAAACTGTACCGATTTATTTCAAAAACTATATAAAATTGTTTTCTGACAGTGGGAACAATTTAGGGGTACATTTGATATTGATCACATCACATGTAATCACCTGGACGGGGCTATATCCCCAACATTGTTTTCAGTAGCAAAATCTGTGAACCTGACCTGCAGTTGGGGTTGGGGGCAACATATCCGATTGGCTGAATATCTAATGTGCTGCTAAATTCAGCTAAATGTTTTTGTACATACATGTTTTGCAATTCATGAGCTGTCGAAGAACCAGATTCAGTTCCTGCCATGGGTGTAGGTATCCGATCTGAGATGACACTAGCCTAGTTATTTTTAGAAAAAAGCACAGTCAAAACTGATCAAAGTAAATATAATTTGCTCTTGAATTACACAAATCTGAATAAAGGGTAGAATATGTCCAAATGCTTTTAATGAAAAACATATCCAAGTTCAATGCGTCACTCAGTAATATTTTCCAAGCATGATTTCTGTCTTTATTACTTGAAAATGACTATCAATGATTGTAAAAATATATTACGAAAACATTTGGCAAATACCTCAGCTCCATTGGCTCCCCATCCCTCAAGGATCGAGTTCAAGATCCTCAACTTTAAGTTACTCCATAGTCTTGCCCCACCCTACCTCTATGACCTCCTTCAAGCATGTCAACTGAGTCGATCCCTTCGTTCAGTGAGCACCAGCTTGCTTCGTGTCTCCTACCCTATCTAACCCACCATTGACAGGCGGGCTTGCAACTACTCTGAATGTTCTCTGGCATTGCATCCCAGAGTCCATCCAACTCGATCCCTTCCTCCTATCCTTCAAGGCATCTTTAAAAATATACCTTTTTGACCACACTTTTGGTCCAGCAACTGTGAAGTGCTTTGAAATATCCTCCCGTGTGCAAACGCTATATAAAATCTAAATTATATTGTATTGTAATTTTATTCAGCTTTTTATGTAAATTTTTTTAAAAAGTCTTCAGAAGTTATACTGAAACACCATGGGTTAATAATTGTATCTACTGAAATTCACACGATTATACTAAAGGTTCAAATGAACATGCTTTCAGTCCATTTGATCTTATTCTTTCAGAAAAAAACTACCCCACCCTCCTCCCATCACAACATCAAGCTGTTTTTTTAAAATGTGTCCATAGCCACCCTTCCTGGTAATCTGTTCCAGTCATTAACTACCCTCTGAGTAAAGAAATGCTTTCTTTTGTTCTCCTGTTTTGGTACATCTGAAATTATTGTTCTGCATTTACTTTCTCAATTCCATTTTACTTATTTCTATAAAAATCCCCTAGGAGACATCTTTCAAGTCTTAGGAGCCCTAACTTGTCTAATCGTTACTCATTTTAATTCAGTGCCCTCAACGTGATCAATAACTCATGCCTATGAATTTGTTCAATGTCACCAGCACTCGCCAGTGAACCAAAAGCTGAAAAATCTATAGACGAAACCAGTAAATATTCTTTGCAACCCTTTTTTTTGAAAAAGTAATGGTGAGTCTCGCAATATAAAATGCAAGAACAAAATATAGCCAACAAAGCTGTTGGTACTAGCAATTTCATGCAATTAACATTTTTACCTTTTTCCATGCCATGGAGATGGATTTATGTAGCCCATAAGGCATAAGCACCTCTAGACCTTCACAGGTATTGTACATTTGACGACATACAAAGATGAAAGCTCCCTTCAGACTTGGAGATGGTTCAGATGAAGCTAAAGCAGGAAGCTCTCCATCAAGCAACTTTTTAGTAAAGTCGGCAATGATTTGTGCAGCAGAAAGTCTGGCAACAAAGAGAAAAAACAAATGTTGTGATGGATTGCATACATAATTTAAAATATCTCCAAACTCAGGATTTTTTTTGGTCAGCTGGGCGTCTGAAATATGCAGAAACTCATCACCACATGTAAGAGTATTCAACTCGGCAAAGGAAAACTTGTTTCAATCAAGGATATAAATTTCTTTACCTAGAAAGAGTAAATATAGATATTCTCTATAATTTTCAAAACAACAAGCAATCTTAAGGTCTGTCTTTGGAAACAATATATATTAATTTCAACAGAATGTAAGACAGCACAATTGGAGAGAGGTGGTAGGAACAATAATAACTGTATTCATGAAATAAAATTACAAGACTGTTTTTTGTGTGTGAGATAGTGAAGGAGAGAGAGAGAGAGAGATGGAGAAGAGTAGATAGTGGGAAAGATTTGTGATGAAAGAATTAACACAACACAGAATTATAACAAACTTTTACTTTTTTGAGAGTGCAAGAGAGCTTGCTTCAGCAGATGTGGGAGCAGTGAACCGGCCTTGAATGGATTTCGATTTATAAAGAATTAAAGAGTTCTTGAGAAAAAAAAATTGCATTTATATAGTGCCTTTCAGATAGGATAACATTTCAGAGTACTTTACAATGATGTGGTCAGATTCCAAGCAAGCAGGAAGGGTACAGGAAGAGAGATCCTCGCGGCATAGGGAGAGGTTAGGGGCATAGACTCTGAAAGTTTGGCCACCAAGGTGGAGAGAGTGGGGTCTTGCAACAAAACCGAGTTAGCCAGCTAAGCCAAGGAATGGAAGAGGACATCTGAGAGATAGGGAAGTGCTAGGTGATGAAATGTGAAATCAAGAATAATATTAAAACTTGTATCTGGTATCGCATATTTAACATTTTGAAGACCTCCTCAAAGCGCTTCACAAAATGTTACTGGTAAGTGTACCGCTTGTGTAATTGTAGGCAAAGATATTTATTTGCTTTGCCAGCAGAATTAATATAAAGTAGAACATAGAAGCAAGTTGGCATATTTTCTGCCAGGTGGTAAAATAAATGGACATAAAATAGGTTACACTTGTGTAAACTGAATTAGTGACAAAAATTAGGTAAAAATGGAGAAATGTCCAATCGGTATTTCTGTTATAATAACTAGCCAACAATAGGAATTAAGTTAAGGCTACTGACTTGGACTTACTTTTTGCCCACAAAATACACACTTTACAACATATTCTGTGAAGCGCTTTGAGACGTCTCAACAATGTGATAAGGCACAATATCAAATGCAAGGATTATTATTATTACTTTACATGTAATATTATCAACATTTGACCTGCGCTTCAAAGATAATAGGCAATATTGGAACCACATTGCTATTCAGCATCTTTAATACTGTATTGTGACTTCCACCAAGTTTTAATATACATTTTTACCTGTCTCCTTCAGCACGTTTGTTATTTTCACCAAAAAGGAGCAGTGAAAGCCCTCGGTCAGTGGAGGCAATCCTTGCCAAAATATCTGCTATGTTTGTCAGGATTGTTTCATCAGAGGCAATTGCCACCTATTCAATGCAAACAAATTAGTATTATAATAATTGCTGGTTGTTTTACTTTCACTTATATACAATTTTATTATTTATCTCCAAAACATTGTCTGGGTTCTCACTGGTTAATTCATTTGGGTTTCAATTTGCCTTGTGGTTGACATATTTACAAAGCCCCCACCCCCACCACCCGCCCCCTGCCCTTTATAACAACAACAACTTGGATTTCTATAGCGCCCGACAGCTCTCTTGTGGGGAGGGAAGGGGATAGAAGTCCCTTTACACAGGCATTCCAACTTTGTCAAGTCACAAAGTGACAGAAACATTGAGTCTGCCTCCAGTTATCCTGGTTTCTATTCCCCTCCTAATCGAAATTTACCCCAAATTAAAATTATTTGGTGATTCATTTCATTGTTGCTCATGACAATGAGCACTTTGAGCCTGTAAATGAAGGCTGCTATATAAATGCAAGTTGTTTGTTGTTGTGTGGGACATTGATACAAACCGTTATGGTCAGAAACAGACTCCATATGAGCCTCCACCCCATCTATTTCCGTGAACTATACACTTCTGTTCCCTTCTCCATGTTTGCATCAAGTTTTCTCTTAAATACATTGATACTTTTTGCGTCAACTACAATTTCAAGCAATGAGTTCTACTGCTTGCAGAGATTAGCAGCCAGCTTTGCCTATATAACATTCACTTCATTTCTAATCCAATATATGTTGTGAAGTGCTTTGAAATGATAATTTTACATGAAAAGCACTACATAAATGCAAGTCAATATTATTATGATTTCAAAGCTAAAAAAACTATCAAGGACTCCAAGCTCATGTGTAACCAACCAAAATGCAAAGTAAAATCTCCTGTGTTCTACTGAAAAGATGCATTAATCCCAAACTCAGAAAAGTATTTTCTACTACACCAAAGTGAATAAATCTTTCTACATCATGAATCTTAATAATCTTAGTGTGATTTGTCATGTTTTGCCAAATCATGGTAGATTTTATGCTATGTTCCCATAATCCAAGTGCTGATTCAGTTAGCAGAAAATGGAGACTTGTATCCAGGTCCCATGAATGGCATTTGAAATGGGAAATTTAAATATTTGGACCAGAAAATTAAAACAAAAACAATTTCAAACAAAACATTATACAGACAGCTTTCTTGTATTCTGTTACCAAAGCTTAAACATATAATCACAAAGCCAATTCCATACGCCTAGGCACTATGTCAGTATTATCTTTATTCCTCTTCCATCTACATTACACTGCCTCTATTATGTCTGCTGGCTGCACAACACACAAAGATCGATGTTCAATTTTTAAAGTAACTTTGGTGTATAAGGTAAATGTCAGTTTAAGGCAAAAAATCAATTTTGTGGCTTGGGGGATGTTATGAATTACTCCAGAAATCATCAGACCTGCCTGGTTGAATTAAGGTCTCTCAACTCAATACATGTTTACAGCATGCTTCCCACATGCCAATTGGCTTTTCACTCCAAAACGTTCAATAATTCGCTGAACATTTTCAAAAATAGGAAGTGAGGTTGGCAGTGACGTATTGACCTGGAAAGCCGCCATTTCAGCTTTCTATACTAAGAAAAAGTTTTGACATCTACATCATCGAGTCACTGGCAATGTTATTTCCCACTTTGCGCATGAGCAGCAAACATGAAGTGACCGGTAGTACAATGATCTGAACACTTTTTTAGGTGGGAAATTTAATGGTACGCACAGTCAAACCAACTACTGTCGTCTTGCAGTAATGCTTGGTGGGATCTTATGGATCCCAAACACGGCATTATAATGGGGCTGAATTGAGGAAGCTACTGTCATAATTATGCACCAAAGCCCAATAATTGATAGAATTGCATAGAAGTGACCTGACCTGCTTTCCTTTTAGTAATGTGGAGATTGGAAAGAGGAGGGAATCAATAACAATACTTCTGTAGAGGCACTCTGTGGCACATTCTTTTCGGCCACATAACATGCGCAGAACTTCCATCACAAGATTTGCTGGCAGATAAGAATCTGAAAACAATTATAAATACTTCAAGTAAGTATTCAAGTCAACAATGTCCAATAATGTACATTTTGTATCCAGAAAATATCAGAGAACTTCCTGTTTACCTGTTTGCAAAAGAGTTCCAGTTTGTGTTGAGTTTGAGTTTTGGTACATCATGCGAATTAACAGCACTAATAAATCCATCAGAGACACTGGTTCTAATTCAAAGAAGCAAATCATATGTCACTTTACAGTTTTAATCTTGTAATGAATACATGGCATTTAGCTTCTTTTTTTATTCCATTTTAAACAAGATATCTATCAAAAAAAGGTACAGAAAACTGTTAATTAGAGCTTTCTCTAGAAGCTACTAGATGTTTAATTTGCACTTCAAAATTATATTTATATCAATAGATCTCAGATCACTGATGAGGCATGTCAATTCTGAGATATCAAATTTAGTTGGATACATGAGATGACTTAAATATATTCAGGTTAAATAGTAAAATATAGACCTTGTATTTCTCGAGGAGTCCTGTAGCTCAGTGGTTAGAGCACTCGCTTTGCAAGTGAGAGACCTGAGTTCAATTCCAGGCAGAGGGCAAAACCTTGGGCAAGTTTCCTTACTCCACACAGAGCCTAATAATAATCCCTCCAAAACCCAAAACAATAATAAATTGGTCATTTTCAATCTACGACTGTTTGTGGGACATTGCTGTGCGCAATTGGCTGCCGCGTTCGCCCACAAATATACAGTCAATTCACTTTACAGTGTGTTCTGTGAAGCGCTTTGGGATGTCCTCCTGACGTGAAAAGCGCTATATCAAATGCAAGGATTATTATTATTATTATTAAAATGTTGTTAAATAGGGACGAGAAATACAAGGTCTGCTCTATATCAAATATAAGTGATTATTGTCACTGAATTATCTTCTTAAACTTCCTTTGATAAAACAGACTACTTGCTATTGTTACTGCCTTCCACATTCACTTGCTTTATCTTGGCAAAGTTATCAGGCTATTGATACAATACAACGAATCAAACTTCAAACTTTCGCAAATTCAGAAGGAAAAGCAACAGTTGACATTACTGTAACTACAGGCAACAACAAATATTTTGCACAATGGGCATATTTTCTGCTGTGGTTGTCTTTATTTGTGGTTCCTCCTCTAATATTAATCCTTTCACTCGGTAAGTGCCTTTCATGTTGAGAGAACATCTCAAAGTACTTCACAGGATATACTGTAAAGTGCAGTGACTATGTGTTTTGTGAGCGAATAGTTGGAATTGCCTGAAGTGCAATACAAACTGGTTTCAAAACTATCAAGAGGATTGAAAATGAACACTACCCTCCCCTCCCACTGCAGGACTCAATGGTTTAATCTGAAGCCAATATTTCCGAAGCCAATTAAAAGATTGAAAGCCACAAGACGGTGGTGAAAAACTTTCAGGTTTTAAACCAAAGTCTTAAGAATTCAAGAGATGTTCTCTCACCAAACTGTCGACAGTTAAAGACAAGTTTCAACTGCACTTTCCAATGATGTGATTTATGACAGTAGATCACATTTTCTATCCATTACCATTTTATCCCATAATAGTTCATAATGTTGGATACTATTTGCCCTTAGACTTTATAATCTGTAGGTTAGTTTTCAAAGTATGAGGACAGATATTTTTTAATGTTTATCTTTAACTATATCAGAAAATCTGTGTGTAAAAGAAAGTCATTTTTAGAATTTAACCAAAAATTAATCAACAACAACAACTTGCATTTATATAGCAGCTTTCACACAGATAGCATCTTGGAGTGCTAATCATCTGCATATAATTAATAAGTCTGTCAAACATGCTTAACCCATTTTATCGCTAAACAAACTACTGCAGGATTTAACATATAGAAAATAATGAGTAAAAAGACATAATTTTCATAGATAATAAAATTTTATACAATTGCCTTTTTTGACAATCCAAGAAATCATTGATAAAAATTTTGTTTTTAATTTAAAATAAATGTTACAAATATATCCTCTTCAAAGGATATAAGTTTAACTTTGACTAATTACTTTCCTTCACCCTTTCCTTCACCCTTCATTGTTTGGAGATTTTTTTCTTCATCGCTACTACATTATACTACATTTGGTATCCATAAAAGCTGGTTTTATTGTACATACACTAAAAGTAAAGCAAATTGCCGACTTCTAAGTCAGTGGGTCACCCTACATGACTTTTGGTTTTCCAGGCATGTACAATGCGGAAAGTGACATTGGCTTTGTGATACGAAAACCTGAGTCTGTAATTTTTTAGCATGAGAAATTAAAATTGGCAAATTATGGGTATTAGGTCACTGACAAAATCACATTTTATTAGGCACAGACGCAGCAAAGCAGGAACTGAAAAACAATTGAACCAGAAGCCAGACATTTTAATAGGAAAAGCCAGTCCACATGTGGGAAGTGAGTGGATAAATGGGCTCCATAGTGTATCCGTGTTATAAATGAATTTATATGAAGCAATTAAGTACTGTAGTAATATCAGGCTACATTATAATACTCCCTTTAAAATACCTGAACTAGAAAATGTTCACATGTGCAACTAAGTGTGTACAGCACCAACATCAATATAAATGTGTTTTAAATTTAAAGGCAGTTTGCAGTCAGCAGCAGTAAAACCCAATTGATGCTCCAGTGGATTGCTGAGTTTTGTGTTCAGGGTGCAAAATTAGATTGATGCTGGTAAACCTAGAATTATACAATTGACCATACTGAATTGAAAATTCAAAGTATAAAAGGATGTGCCTAATTTTGCTTGTGTCACTTTTCGCACACTTTATGCACATATTTCTTTGAATTACTTTGAAAGTGCAGGAACAAAGCATTTTGATAAATTCAAACAAAAGTAAATAATATAGGCTTGGTGGTCGAGATCACCTTGAGAAGATCATTTTGGCAGCACATTGATTCACACTCTGCAGTATAAATATGATCATCTCAGCTTTGTTGACATGAATAGAGGCTAGGCATCATTCAAATGGAGTAATAATAATCCTTGCATTCAATGTAGCGCCTTATCACATCTTCAAGAAGTCTCAAAGTGCTTCACAAAATATACTGTAAAATTAATTGACTGTATATTTTGTGGGCGTAAGGGTAATTCAATGGCAGAATGTTTCTATTGGTTACATATTGCCCAAATTGATAAATAGGGGGGAGCTTAGCCTCTGAAATAAAATGTTTTCAAATATCAGAAATCTTTAGGCGAACTGCGCACACAGAACGGATTAAACTACAGCAGTTGAAAGAAATTGGATAAGATATCAAACCTGAAGAATTGAGAGGAATCACACGGCAAAGTGAGAAACTGATTTTGATAGTACTAGGGGTAGAGGACTTGGGCTTAATTAAATCACAATCCAGAATATGAGGCAGGATAGAGAGTTAGACTGTGCATCCGTGCAGCCAGCTGACTCACTCCCCAATTGCCAAACTGTTACCCATGCTAAAAGATTAAATGGTCGATTTCCGGATAATTAAGTAGACCAACGTCATTTCCTGCTTTGTGCATGTAATTTTGAAGGTTCCCTGATGACCCAGAAGTCATCCATTTTAGCATGAAGTACCAATTGGCACGTGAGAAGCAATCAGGTAAGCTGGGCACATGTGCAGTGAACAGTCCACAGAGCAACCACACTATAAGCAAATTCACATTATAGTGAATCTTGTTATAATTGGGTTTTTAGCGGTTTTAATCTTCATTGTACAGACTTCAGTAGCACATTTGAACATTTGTTACCTTTTCTGTTTTTCACCTTCACCGGAAATAGCTTCCTTCCATGTGTGTACATCAGTAATCTTCCCAGAAGGCAAAGTGAATGGATAAAGTAAATATATTGCAGCTCATGCCTTGTATAGTATGTCCTACGTACACTGTTATCTTTAAATACAAGAAACACAACAGGATTATCAACAAGTTTGTATACAATGTCTCTCTTTATGAAAATAAAGAAAAATTCCAATAGTTATCTTAAACAATCCACTGCTCCTCATATGCTTTATTTCATAACTTAATATTAAAATAGATTGACAATAGATTTAAATTAGATAGACAATCTTTTCCAGTGTATTGCTTTGAATATATGACTATGGCTGACAAAGTTACTCACTTAGGTGATGTTGATGCATCTTGATATTTAAATTGCCAGTCCCGTCATCCCCTAAATTACCTGAATCAAAGTAATCTAGGCACTGTGAACAGACGCGGCTATCTGTAAAAAAAAAATTTGATTGATTAAAGCGTTGGTGTGACAGTGAAGTTCAGTTTAACCCTTCCAATATTAATGGTCTGTGTGACCTTCCTAACATTTTATATCAATTGCAACAATATTTTATTTCCATTTCTAGTACAAAACCAGAATTGCTGCACATTTCTTAAAAATTCTTTTAGATGTTTTCCCTATTTCAAAACATTACTCCAAGACACTATCGATGACAGACCAGCCAGCCTTGCTCATCGACAGGATTTAGAGGGCAGACCAGTCACTCTTTGGGATACTTCCCACTCAGTTCCTTTTAAACCTGCAGACCAAAGCAGAGACTAACGGTTAGCGTGATCCAACCTGCACAAAGTGAAAATTCCACACATAGGCGACATGCATGTATGGAACTCTCAGTCTGGTTTGGTTAGCCCTGAACCATGATAAGTTTCTGTATGTTTCAAACATTTTTTTTAAAAGTTTGCCAAAAGACCAACTTTCCAATTGCAAGTGAACATTTTCTGGTTAATAGTTCTGAGTTCAATAGCATGCTTTTCACATACAGTATATGCAATGCAGTAGGGCTTTAAACTTGTGGTCAACAGTGAGAAATGGTTTGGTGTACTGCTTACCTGGGCAAGATAGCATATCATCTCTATTTTCTTTATGCTGTGAATAAGCCATCAAGAAAAACATTGAGAGGGCAGCAACCATCACATCAAGAGAGGTTGCTAATATACCGAGTCCAGGACTAAGGCTGTCAGAAAAATAAACCAAATTGGCTCTACATTTGTATAATTAATGGCTACTTTTGCAAATACCTTGAATGGTTAATTGCAGATTTTCTTTTTTGGTCAGCCAGGTGTTTGATACATGTGAAAACCCATTACCATGCTTAAGGGTATCCAAAAGAGACTAAAGAGGTCCTTACATAACCACTTACACATTGATATTTCCATGTTTGCTTACCTAATTCCAGGGAGTATTAGGCACAGGTTGACAACAACAAGGCTTGTAGATTACAACAACTTGCATTTTTATATGGGGCCTTTCACTCAAGGAAGCATTTGGGAGGGTTTAAAATAATCTTTGGTGTGTGTCACAAATTCATAATTCATTGAAAGGATTAGAGTATAAGAGTAGGGAAGTCTTGATGCAACTGTATAGGGCCCTGGTGAGACCATACCTGGAATACTGTGTGCAGTTTTGGTCTCCTCATTTAAGGAAGGATGTACTTGCCTTGGAGGGGGTGCAGCGTAGATTTACTAGGTTAGTGCCAGGGATGAAGGGGTTGAGTTACGAGGATAGGCTGACCAATTTGGGCCTATATTCTCTGGAATATAGAAGAATTAGAGGGGATCTTATAGAAACCTAAGCGCATGATAAAATAGATAGAGGGAGATTGTTTCCCCTGGTTGAAGAAACTAAAACCAGGAGTCACAACCTTAAAATCAGAGGCCAGCCCTTTTGCACTGAGTTGAGGAAGAACTTTTTCACTCAAAGGGTGGTGAATGTATGGAACTCACTACCCCAAAGGGCTGTTGACGCTCAGTCCTTGAACATATTCAAGACTGAGATAGATAGATTTCTTATTGCAAATGGGATTAAGGGATTATGGGGATAAAGCAGGGTTAGGTTATTAGCTGGAGTTAGATTAGAAGATCAGCCATGATTGAATGACAGGGCAGGCTCAAAGGGCCGAATGGCCTACTCCTGCTCCTACATGTTATGTTATAATTATAAGTAAGTCATCAGCAAACAGGAGTTCATGAAAGAGGCCCTCAATGACCTTGGTCGAGTGATTGAGTTCGCTTAAGTTGAAGAGTTTGTCAGATGTACAAAATATAATAAATGCACTTGCACTCAGATCTTTCAGAGCTTCATCAATCACCAAAGCAAACAGAAGGTCAAAGTGACTTATTTTGTGCATGCACACAGCCTTGCTCAAGTCCCCCTTTAGAGATGGTGAATGGTTCCAATATACAATGGAGTCTCATTATAAGGCAACAGTTCGGATTCATAAAATTCTTACCTGCCCTCTAAAGAGGGCACGATATGTGCAGGGGAAACACGTGCAGCACAGAGACACTGATGTCAGTGGGGACCTAGTAATCAGCCATTTTTATGGCAGGAGCCAGACGGCATATGGGAAGTGAGCCAGTCTGCTAGGCCCATGTCTAATGTCCAATCAATAGGGTACGGACTATAAACAAACTAGTCCTAGAATGGGGCTGCATTGTATTTAAAATGTACGTTAGCACAGTTACAACTGTTCCATTCCAGGCTCCCAGTCAGCTGTGTCAAGTGCTTTGTGATGTGCTCCTCATATGAAGGACACTATATAAATATAAGTTGCTGTTGTTGAACATCAGAAAAACTTTTTGTCTTAATAAACACAATATCCAACTTAATAAACACGTGAAAATAAAATTTCATAAACTCACCCTGCTCTGCCTGGCAAAATCCTCATACACCATGATTAGAAGTGACAGGTGAATGTTATATCTCAGGAAGTATAGTTTCCAATTGTTTTAACTTCTAAACTGTATTGAAAGGGATCCTTAGTCAAAATTACCACCCTTTTTGTTATTTCCTACGCATGCACATCACAGAGGATGTGATGTCAAAGCTGCTACCTTTGCTATGTTTACCATTTACTTAGATTTTAAACAAGGAAAACACCAAGGGGAAAAAAAAGCTCTTCTTATAACAAAATTACGTTAAAAAGAACTACTTTTATTCAATATAATGTCTCGCAAAAGGGCTCTCATTCAATGGAAAAATCAATATGTTGCAAAAACAAAAACCTGAACAAAACAGCAAAACCAATGAGAGACAGACAGTGACACACACAGAGCAAACAACCCAAAGTGAAACAGGATTGGGATAAAGAGGGGCAAAGAGACCCACACACAGACAAACAGAAGACACAGACTCAATCACAAATAATAAATCCACTTGCTACCAACAGTTTACTTGCTTTATGAACCAACAGCAGGACAACAAGACTTGCTTCTACAGGCCCAGATAAGTGTTCTAAAATGCTGGGTCATTTTACTAGTTAATAACTACTAATAATTAGTAATACTTACTAAAAAATAACAGTACCAGCAACAACCCCTATGGCACACAATTAACTATTGGCTACCAATTGAATATGTCCACATGCACTAATACGTGTTGCTTTTTATAGATATACGGTGTTCTCATAGATATTTTCTAATCCAGTTTAATACATTTTCATCTACCCAATAGGCCTGAACTTAATAACACTGCTATGTGGAACAGAATTAAATGCTTTTCAAAATCCAGGTAAATGACATCAACCATTTCACCTTATCCACAAGGTCTGCAGCTTTCTCAAAGAAATCCAATAAATATGTTAAATGTGTGAAGCACAACCTTCTACTTTTAAAGCCACGCTGACTGTCTCTGATGAAAATCAGTTTCCTAAGCTTCCTGTTCTCTCAGAAAGATCCAATCACTACCCTTATTACATGAAAGCATGATTTAAGCAAGATTTAAAGCATTGGGACATATAATCACTGCAAAGAACATATACAATGTTATTACTGCCTCTCCATGGCAGACATAAGACATTTTTTCTAGCCTTGGTTAACTTTTTTGTTAAGGACAGAATAGAATAATATGCATGATATATTATCATCATTAGCTAAGTGAGGTGATTTTTATCAATGATAAAATGGTGCTGTATCAATGATAGTACTACTAAATCATATTTAGCTAATTTCATTTTATTTAAACTGCAAACCAACACCAGGATAACAAGACCACCTGCTCTGTACAGCTTGATTCCCATTTTTGTTACAACAAACAAGGAAGCATAAAACCTCGAGTATACTGGATTAAAAGAATAAACTATATTTATAAGTCTGTTCTTGAAAGACATGGTAGATGAATTAGGCATATTTTAGTGTTCCATCAATTGTGTGCGACACATCAGGGAAGCCTGTGTCAGGAACCAATTAACATGTAATAGCTACTGGGCTTCTGTGGCTTAAAGTTCCACTGAGTGTAAAATTATTCTGTCTTAAAACTAAAGATCAAATGTAATTCTGGAAAATTCCTAAATTCAGTCAAATTTTGAAAATGGTTTCTGAAGAACTGTAGGAAACAAGATTCCGATTTAAGAGTAAACTTAAGAATTTTCCACAATTATGAGCAGTTTTATATTTTAAGACAAAATGGTCTTACAGGCTAAGTTTAGGTGGAAGTTCAAGCATCTAAAACACATAATAAAATTATTGAAAACAGATTTTTATTTGGGTTTGTATCATATCAACTAGTAGTTATCAAAACGAAGCTTACAAAGAGGATTTGGTGAAGCTTCCTTAAAGTTTGGAGATCCAGTACTGTCTACTATAACAGAATGGATTTCCTTTTACTTCTTCAATTTTCTGGTTTCCTGAATACAGCTTCATAATCCTCTTCATTACATAAATCCATGTAGGATTAAAAATAAAGAAATAGTTAACACTTACAGATGAGCAAGGACATCACGATTTAAACCTGACATGCTAGTCACGTGTAACTGGTGTTATCAGAGATTTATTATTATATAGATTTGATTCTTAATCCTAAAAGACTTACCAAAGACTTGTATTTATTTTCAAGGAGTCTGAGAACCACTGTTCTGCTGTAGTAACCGTGCTATGGAATGGAAACAAATTACATTCATATTCTCATAGAACTTAAGGCTGATCCTATATAAAAAAAACTTAAGACAACAGTCCTTTGTTGATTTTTAGGTACAAAGTTAAGTACTTGAAATCAGTAGTTAACAGCTAACCCAGTGCTATCAATAATAAATGCAGTTGCCACATATCATATCCCATCACAGCTCCACAAAATTACTTTCCATTAAGATCCAAGTGATAGTTTGAAGTATAATAATGATTCATCTGTAACAATTTCTCCAAATGCTATATTCATATCTGCAATGCTAAGCACTATTAATGGCATCTAACTGTATATTTGTGGAGTCCTGTAGCTCAGTGGTTAGAGCACTCGCTTTGCAAGTGAGAGACCTGAGTTCAATTCCAGGCAGGGAGAAACCTTGGGCAAGTTTCCTTACTCCACACACCTAATAATAATCCCTCCAAAACCAAAAACAATAATAAATTGGTCATTTTCAATCTACGACTGTTTGTGGGACATTGCTGTGCGCAATTGGCTGCCGCGTTCGCCCACAAATATACAGTCAATTCACTTTCCAGTGTTTTCTGTGAAGCGCTTTGGGACGTCCTCCCGACGTGAAAAGCGCTATATCAAATGCAAGGATTATTATTATATTGTATTTTTAATTAGATATATTAGCAATTGCGGTGTCTCCTTGGAGCTGAACTGGCTCCAAGGTGACATGCCTGGCAATGGAATGTCGGAATCAAGCCATCTCTCTATTATCGGTAGTCCGATTCCTGAGCCAGGTGGGTCTATAGTATTCCAGGGCACTGCTGACGACAGCACAGCTGTTTGATAGCCGGGTAAAACTATCTTATGCCAGCAAAAGTTTAGGTGTAGAAATAAAGCTACAAAAAGCTGTATGCGTTATATGTGTGCACATTAAGACTATTTCACATATAGATGTCAGCATTGTTACTTACTGACAGTGAAATAGATGGTGCAGTATATGTGAATCTTTGACCCATGGCCTAGGTTTAAATTCAGCTGATGGGATGTTAGATGAAATTAAGTTGGGTCGTCTTAATGCAGTACCTAGTAGCTGTCAGTCCACAATTCAAAGCTCCTGATACTCTCACTAAAAGAGGCCACAAAAATAGCTGGAATGGAATAAGCAAATAGTACAATGGAGAAATAATGCAAAGGGAGCCTTGTCCAAGATTTCATCTTTTTTGAAAAGTAAAAACCAAAATGTTTGCAACTTGGCAGCCTGTAATGAATAAAATCCAAATTTCCTAGCAATTAAGTTACCTCTTTGGCATCAGATTTTCTATTACCTCCACCTAAGAAAAGGTATGCCACCAGAGCAAAATGTAATGCCCTAAATACAGCAGCACTTAGAATATCCATCATCACATATAACAGTGATTCAAAGGAATGTCTTCAATTTTGAGAGTCAAAGCTCTAATGGTTATACAGTGCTCGACAAGTACTGTGAGTTTAGTCATTGATTTAAAATTCAGAATCAAATACTGGACATTTTTTCTGTCTTTTCTTCAACAACGATGTGGGACTCAAATTACTTCAGCTTACAAACACTGCAATAGAATCATAGAAATTTCAGCAAAAAAGGAGGTAATACGCCTTATAATGCCTGTGCTGTGAATAGTTTAATGAATGTTTCATAGCCAGGGAAAGCTATTTTATGCCAACAATTTAGAATAGATTTAAATACCAGGTCCCAGAGGTGAATTAACAATAGCCTAACCACTGCATAACACAGTACCTTAAGAAATTAACCTAAGTACAACCCTTCTTTAGCAATAATCAGCATAAGCATATTGATTGATTAGAATTTAGTTATACCTTTGATTCTGTTATACTTTATAGTCTGCTTCCCTTTCCATCAAAGAATTGTTTTAACTTATTATTTACCATCCATTTCTTGAACCAGGAGGCTTTTATATCCAACAATGCCAGGAAGTAAATAGGCTCCAGCACAGGGTATGAGGAATCGACTCTCGGACTCTGCTCATGAGTTACTGACAACAAAGACAGAGTGCTCTCCACAATCTCCTCCATGAACCTTTAAAAATTGATATAGAGGATTTACAACTGCTGGTAACACTGCGACAAAAAATTAAATGTTGAAACAGATTTTAGGTATTGGTACGTGCAATGTAGCATTATTTATGCTATAATGTTATTATGACAAGCTAAGCAATATATATTACTTGCAGGAAAAACATAAAACATAAAACCATAAATTACGAGCACATATTTGCGAGGCTTGTCATTTGTTATAATTTCTGTGATGAATTTTTGCTGAATTTTTCAGTTATTAGATTACATTATATATGATTAAGCATTCTATTATCAAGACTTATAGGCCACAGAACGTGAAATGATTAAGACATTAGCGAAAGCCTATAATTCATGCTTTATTTCTAATCCCTCAGAAAACTATTAAAATATTGGCACATACTTCTCTGGATGACGTATCCAAAACAAGTGAACTTCTTTCTGGAACTCATTAAGGAGACGAAACTGTAAAAAGATGTCAGGAATTTTAAATATTAAGAATTTTTTACCTTAAAAACTCAACTTGCACCATTGAAAAGCCAAAGAAAATAATATACAGTTTACAAACTCTGAGGCTACCTTTTTAAGCAGCCGCACAATGTCAGGATTTGTGATATCCACACCAGCAGAGAGAGTGGGAATTTGACTTTGCTGTGATGTAAAGCAGGACTCCAAATGCTTAGCTACAAAGAAACAGACTTAAAATTAACACATGTATTGTAGAAACAGGGATTGGAAATATTGAAGTAATTTAGCAAAATTAAACATGTACAGTGCAGCCCCACTGTAAGCTATTCATAAAAGCCCCAAATCTGCTATCACGCTGTGTCAGTGAGGACCCTAAATAGTTCATCAGGTTGCAGCTAACATCATTCTCCACACAAATAACAGGAAGTAACACTGCCGTGCCCCCCACACCTGCCACCTGGAAGTTGGACATTTTTTATTTCAGTGAGGGAACCAGTCAGCATGCTCCCTGTTCACTTATTGAATGGCGGGGCAGGCTCAAGGAGCTGAATGGCCTACTCCTGCTCCTAATTCCTATGTTCCTGTGTTCCATTGGCTGGAGTGCATGTGCAGTAAAAACCACGATTGTCCCATGTTGGATCATGGGTTTGGATTTTATGATCCCAAACAACATAATATATAATGGCCGCAGTGTAATTTCTGTACATATATAATAAATATTTTTGTAGCCCCAATATCAACATTTATTTGCAATAACAATAATCCCAAAAGCCTTTGTATGCTGGATCCATTCAATTTTTTAAGACTGAAGTGGATAGATTTTTGTTAGGTAAGGGTATCAAGGGATATGAGGCAAACTCGATTAAAGGGAGTTGAGGTATAGATTAGCCATGATCTAACAGAATGGCGGAACACACTCGAGGAACAGAATGGTCTACTTCTGTTCCTATGTTCCTACATAAGAGGTTATGGCAATACCCTCTCTTTTAACATCAACCTTTAACATCAAAATGTAAGGACTATTATTATTATATATCCCTACTGATTTGTGCCAGTCCAAAAGGGTTTGTTTAAAAACAAAGCTAATAGGCCAAGAAGCTGAAACTAATGGCCTGAATTTAGAAGGTGGGTATGAAACATCGATGAAAATATGAAACTATCAGTGCATAGCTCAGTTAAAAATGTTCCTGCCAGCAATATATGTGACTTTAATTGCTTTATTAAGAATTAAAATTTTGGCTGAGAATTAATTCTGTTGCAGTCACAGATAGAGTACAGTGGAGCCTTATTATAATACTGTAGTTTAGGATTTATAATAGTGAGGTGTGACTGTACATGCATGCAGTTGGCCGATTCCCATACAACATCCAGGACATCAGGTCACCACCAATGTCACTTCCAGTCTGCTGTGCATGTGGATATCAATCATTTTAGCACAAACACCGACCAGCACACTGGAAGCAAGTAGGCCAACTGTGTGCATAGACAGTGATGGAGTCCACAGTGAGACGGCAATACAATCACATTTGTTCTGTAAAGAAGTGTCTGCACTGTAATATGTAATAATTCTCGCTTTTGATGTAGCACTTCTGAAAATACTTTACAGAGTTTTCTGTAAGGTGAAAGTAACTGTGTATTAGTAGGCAAATGTGTTAGCTGTTTGTAAATAACAAACAACATTGCAGTAATTGAAAAGTGAATGGAGTTCCCACATGTTCTAGCCACATGAAAACAGGCAGAAGAGACCTCAGTTTAACGTCTCTCCGAAGGACAGCTTCTTCCACAAAACAGCATTCTCCAATACTGCATTTCATTGCCAGCCTAAACTATAGGAGCTCAACTTACTCATGTGGGGCTTGAACCTATGCCTTTCTGACAACTAGATGAGAGAAGATTCACCTCTGAGAGTGATCGTTATCAAGCGCAAAGACTATTACTTACTACTTCTGCTAGTTTTACACTCGTGCTATTGAGTTAGCTTGTAATTGAAGTTCAATCCACAAAATGTCTGACTGACTGCGATACTCACTGGTATCACAGTTTACATTTCAGGATTAAAATAATTCATTATCAATTCTCTGTAGCATTACAGTTACACCAAAATACAGTCTTCCTTTAAGCAATGGATTTAAGCTCAATAATTTAAGAAGGTTCTTCCACATATAAAAATGCTGATTTTAAATCCATACCCAGACTTGTGTAGATTTCTCTTGTAATGTTGAATGGTGATGATGAAAAGGTTTTGGCATAAAACCTTAGACTTTTGTCCTAATGGAAAAAAAGCAAACTACATCAAAGCCTTCAGCTTGTGTGCCTTTTGTAACATGTAGAAATATTAATATTTATCAAATTCAATAACACAAATCAAATTTGTATGTTACAGCATACAAAACCTAAAGCTAGAAATACAATTTATCTTATTCTACTGTAAGATATCCTGTACAATTTATTCTATTGTGCTTCTTATCTTCTGGGAAATGGGGAAAGAGAGGAGCTGAGCTGCCTCCAAGGTGACATTGTTGGCAACAGATTGCCTGAATCAAGTCACCCCCTTGTGGTAGTTTTGCCGGTAACTAAGCAAACTACAGGTACGCAGCACTCTAAGGCACTGTTGATGACAGATTATTCAGCCTGGCTCATCATCAGCTAATTTGGAAGGGAAGACTGATTATTTGGGGGCAGGGAATCTTCCCACTCAACTCCTGCTAACCCACAAGCCTTAACAGAAGGGTGGCAGCAGGTAGCTTGTCAAACAGTGCTCTGATTGACAAGCTGCAGTTTCAGCTTGCTAAACTCCACCATTTCAGGGAACCCAAACCTTGGCTTTTGCCAACCTGCACCAAATACTCTCCAGAATTAGATATGTCGGGTGCATCGCTCCATGGTAAGAATACGTATTCCATTCAGACACAGGAAAAATTTCAACGTGTGGATGGCAAATGTATGTGGATCTCTTAGTCTGGTTTGAATAGTCTTAAGGATGGTGATGGGTTTCTCTATATGTCCATTTGACCCGTATGGCCACCCAGTTGACCAAAACAAAATCATAGAATATTTAGTTACTTCAGTACCTTATTAGCTGAAAAAATGTTTAGTAATCAATTAAACACCTTTGAAGATATGTCTGTAAAGAAAATTGCTATAATTCTAAACTGAAAAAGCTATTTATCAATGTTTAGTGAACGGGTGCATTTTCATCAATTACACTCAGCGTAGCATCTGGGTCTGAAAGCGTTGTTGCAAGGCATTTGCGGAGAGTGACCCAACATTCACAGTTCAGTACATCAGAGGGGGGAGCACAGCAGAGAGTCTGCAGAGCCTCCCGTCGAACCTAAAAACAAAAGTGAATTGAATCAGACCATTCCCGCTAAGATTCAAAGGACTCAAAGAAACTTTAAATGCACAAATGAAAATGAAACCTGGATATCAAGAAGTATTATTTTAAGATTTCACATACATCTCCATGTGTAACTGAACAACTGTGCAGTAACAAAATAAAAATACATGCTCAACTAAACAACTGTCTGTGCAGTTAAGACTATAATGCTGAGAGAAGCAAACATTTTTCAGTGCTATAAAACTGAACTGCTTCTTTTGACAGTACATTTTTTTACAATTTTAGAAAGCACCCTTTTCTGCAATCTTCTTTTACCTCCTGCAAACTAAAGACTTTTAATAAACAGACACTTCCAGTATCAGCCTGCAACAAATCCCACAAAATAATTCTCACCTCCTTGGGCTGGGTAGAATCCAGTCTTTCTGCTATAATCTCTAATTGTTCCTGATTCATAAAGGTGTAACTCTGCAGCAAAACATTAAATTATAATGAATTACAACATTTACAAAACTAAATCCTTTAATGAGGATTAAAGGCTGGGCTCATGCAGTCAATGACCATCAAACAGCTTTCTGGCATCTCACTGTTTAGAATCGCCACCAGAGGGCAAACAATTTCCTTGAAACCATAGTCCAGCAAGGAGTGAATGCCTTCAGGAAAGAATGGGGAAAAAATGGCAAAAAATTGAATGGAGGGAAAGCACATAAGATTATTTTTTAATATGTTCACAGGTTTTGTGTTGTGTATATACACAGTACGAGGATCTTGAATTCAAAAAATACTTTACAATGCACCAAGACAGTAGAATAACAACAACAAAGTACAGCGCCTTTCATGTCGAGAGGACATCTTGAGGTGCTGTTTACAGTCAGGGATTGTCAACTTTGACAATCTTCAAAATTTGTCAGGTATTTGAACAAGAGGACAAGGTATAGAGTTGCAAAGTGCAAAATTAGGACAGATAAAGGGAAGTTTTTCTTTACTCAGAGGGTAATGAATGAATGGAACACCCATTGAAAGGAAGGGTGGGCGAGGCCAGGACACTGGAGTGATGCTTTGATGGGAGGAAAATAGAATGGATTCTCTGGCAGAATAAGAGTAAATGGACTAAGAGACCTTCTTCATTCAAATTAATCCTGTGAACGATCAGTTTGTCTGAATGATGGAAGAGTGTTTGCTGAGGAAGGCTACAGATATTGAAGAAAATAAATGGTTTGCAACTTTAAGTGAGCACAGTGGAAAGATTATTGGATTAGATTGGATTGGTACTGCAGAACAAGAAAAGAATTCAAGGACAAAGGCATCTTACACATGTGGTAGCAATTGTTTAAGGAAGTAGTCTACCGTAAGATATCAGTTAATGCTGTACAGATTGACTCAGATCAGGGAAACAAAGATGACAGAGCTGCCTGAAGGTAGTCAAAATTAGCAAGCGATATAAAATGAGTAGCTATCTGTTTACACATTGAGACA
Organism: Callorhinchus milii; assembly: GCF_018977255.1. Taxonomy (NCBI): domain Eukaryota; kingdom Metazoa; phylum Chordata; class Chondrichthyes; order Chimaeriformes; family Callorhinchidae; genus Callorhinchus; species Callorhinchus milii. The sequence continues at coordinate 33,643,694 of NW_024704744.1, read as the reverse complement.
AAAGTGGATAGTAACTCCACTTTAAGTAAACTAAAATGCATTCATATGATTTTTGGATTAGGAAAATGTTTGTTTCTGTGAAAATGTATTGCAAAGTTTATCTTAAGTTTAACAGTTTAAAGAATACTATTGTGACAAGAGGCACTACTTTTAATTGGCTGCTGGCAAAACAGTCACTACAATTCAGTCTATCCTGTAAAGGACTTTGAATACACCCTCCCGATGTGAAAAACGCTATACTAAATGAAGGATTATTATTATTATGTTATTCCAGTTTAAATCACTCCATAGAAGTAGTTTCTAAGTGGTTTTCAGCGATGGATCAGCCAGACTAATAGAACTGACACACTACAGATGAATGGATGTTACTTTTCTTAGTATATTTATCCTTCCCAAAATAGCCACTTTATGTAGGAGGTGGAAATTTTGTGCACCAGGTATATTATCAAGCAATTTCTGAATTGTCGTGTTAATAATCCCAGTCCCAACAATGATTATAAGTATGCTCATTTTGTAATGTGATCGCATTCAAGTTGTAAATCAATATATTTCCTGATCTTCTCTAGTTCCTTATTTTGTACGTCGTAATCACTTGTGATAGCCACATCAATAATATTGCATGTATAATATAGGTTTTTATGATATCTGGTTTATTACAGATTATTGTTCTATCTGGATGTGAGTTCCAGATTACTGTAATGTTATTTTATGATGTCATTTTTGCTGGTTGATGTTGTTACCAGTTGATCTTTATGTCAATATCAAAGTTTTACAAATTGTCCAGTGGATATGTTTAGCTACATTTTTATGTCAATTCAGATACTCTTGATTCTATTACTGGCATATTCACATTTCGGATCAATGTTTTTATTATTGTACCTGATTGAATGAGGAGCCACTGTCAGAACAGTTATCCATGGAATAATCACTGCGCTGCTCATGTTGCTTTTTTCTGTGTAGTTCTTCTTTCCTTAGTTGATCTTCTTCAAACTTGTTGATCAAAGATTCGACAACTATCATCATAGTGTTCTTCAGTGACTGCATCATTTCCTTGTACCTGCAACAAAGCATCACAAACAGCAATAAACTTTGACTCTTTTACTCTGTCAACTTCTTCTGCAATAAATTCACAACATATACTGCAAGCCAGATTTAGTGTGTTGGAATATCATCAATTGAAATCAGTTGAGACTGATGGTATGAAAATGTCTTCTTTATAACATCTGTCAAGGTTTTATTTAATAAAAAGCCCAATGATATATCACATCAGTAAGGTTGAAAAGCACAGGAGAGATAAATTTAATAAATAAAGAAGTTAGGTGACACCAAGGTTAGGTTTGAAATGCTTGTAAATTATGGAAAGGGAAGACTGAGGGGACTAAGAAGTTACAAAATCAAAGTCCTGCGAACAAACTAGTTATAATATGAGGCAGTGGGCCAAATTTGAATTTCAATAGAATGAGGATTCAGGCAGTGAACTGTGAAAGATGAATGTCTCTCATCCTAAATGGCTGTTACGGGTCCCATAGCAGGCATAATTGGCTAATATAAATTAATTTCCTAGTGGTTGCTAGCCTACTGCAAAGACATGCCATCGTATGAAAAATGGAAATGTCACTCTGTGATAATTGGGTCAAAAATAATTTTATAAAGTACAAACAAGCTTTGCAGTACTGGATTACTTTGCTTTATTGTGAGGGTAAATGCATCTTCATTTCCCTAAACCCAGATGGAAATAGCTGAAACTAAACGGATACCGTATTTAACAGGATTGGTAACCGATTCTGGTAGTACAACAACTTGCATTTATATAGCATCCTTCATGCGGGGTGGCATCCCAGAGACTACAACATTTCAATGGAACAAACAAGTTAAAACTGTTTTATTGCTACGGAATGTCAAGCATAATCCATCATGAGAGGAGAGAGTGAAATGAAAGAGAATTCCAAGAGCATATACTTACTCTCTAGATTCCTGTGTTTTTCTTGTGACATGATGAACAAGTGTGTCTTGGCCAGACCCTAAGGTTCGGCCTTCTGTCGTGGTGCATCTTTCAGTCTCTTCCTCTATCACAGAGCCCAGTGCTGTGTCGATATACTTTCGTAAGTATTTCACTAACTCATAACTAAAATAGAGAAAAAGAGTGACATTAATATCTGTAAGCAAGGTCCATTTTGTTCAATTAACAGCATGAAATTGTCAACATTAACACTACCATAATAAATTAGTAACAATAGCGGACTACACTGAATCAACACATTTGTGGATATTTTCAAGTCTGCTCATTCAAAACAAGTTGTATTTAAAATAGTGTCTTTCACACAAAGTAACGTCTCGAAGCACTGGAACACTATATACTACAGCTGAAGTTATTGTTCTTTCTAGTTTCAAAACTATACCCAAGTAACATAGAAATGTGACCTGAAATGACAATGAGAACTGACTCCTAACTGGTTGATCTAATAGATCACAGCAACATAGAAAACTGCTCGCAACCTATATATTTTTCTGCGTACATTTTTTTTTACAAGTGCCATTAAAATGATTTGTTTCAGGAATCTGCAAAACAAGTATCTCCTCATACTCATGAAATTCTGTTTTCATTTCCAAGTATTGGCATGGGTGTTAACAGGATGCAGAGGTAGGGAGGAGCACATCCGTGGAGGTCATGGAGCTTGTGTTCTCTCGCGCACCAGGCTACGTGACCCCATCACTCCCACCCTCGCCCGACTCCACTGGCTCCCCATCCCTCAGAGGATCGAATTTAAAATCCTCGTCCTCACTTTCAAGGCCATCCATGGCCTTGCCCCCTCCTACCTCTCTGACCTGCTAACTCCCTAACCAACCTGCCCGCTCCCTCTATTCAGCGGGCTCGTCTGCTCCATGTCTCCTGCCCTACCATCAGTGGCCAGGCCACTGCCCCCACTCTCTGGAACTCCATCCCACAGTCACTTCACCTCGCTTCCTCCCTTGCCTCCTTCAAGACTGGTCTCAAGACTCTTCTCTTCGATCATGCCTTCAATCGCCCTCCCACCTCTCTGCCTTCCCTCACTCCTACACCACCCCTCCCCCATGCTCGGGTACTGACCCCTGACTGTTCAGCGCTTTGGGACATCTCCCCGACGTGAAAGGCGCTCTATAAATGTAATTTTTGTTGTTGTTGTTGTCATTAGTCGATTGGCGGATCACTTTTTCGGAGATAATAATTAGTTCAAAAAAATACATTGATCACTTCAACCCACAACTGTTTGTGGGAAACTGCAGTGTGCAATTGGCTATCGCGTTTCGCCCACAAAATATACAGTCAATTCACTTTAGAGTAAATTCTGTGAAGTGCTTTGAGACATCTCGAAGACGTGATAAGGCACTATATCAAGTGGAAGGATTATCATTATTAAAAGTGAGGACAAGGATTTCAAACTTGATACTCTGAGGGATGGGAAGCCAATGGACCCGGGAGAGGATGGGGGTGATCGGCTCATGGAGCTAAGTACGGGAGAGGACATGAGGTGCAGAGTTCTGAATAATCTGCAGCTTGTGGAGGGAAGAGTTGGAAGTTCAATGAGCATGGAATTGGCATAGTCAAGCCAGACCTGATGAATGTATGAATGAGGGTTTCAGTAGCCTGAGGACAGAGGCAATGGTGGAAATGGGCAATGTTGTGGAGATGGGGGACCATGGTAACTGTACCCAGTGGGTCATGGCACGCATGTGGGGTTTAAAGGATAATTGAGAGTCAAACAGGTCACTGCACTGGCTCAGGAGCGAGAGTACTGAAGCACGCTGACACACAATGTGGTCTGGATATGGGCTTCCAGCACTGCGAGACGCCATCCTGCATGAAGGGTGCAATGTAATTGCAGATCAATGATGGAGATGACTGATACCCCATCTCTTAAGGCACATCTTGTCTTGAAGTATAAAAAAGCCCATTATAAGTTCACACCATAAGTCAGTAAATTTGACAAATCACAGTTTCACCCGTTAATGTCAAATCGATCCAATAATAACTTTCTTGGACATACTTGTGAAAATTTTCATCAGTTTCCTCCAAATGTAGAAGGATCTCCTCCGCACATTCAACCGAAGGTGCTCCCGAGATTCTCTCCTTCGTACTCTTCAGTAACTGCCTGAGCAAAGACTGAACCTTTGCCTCATCTTCACTGGAAAACTGCGACATTTTGCTGTAAATAACAAGACATGATAAAGCTCGACATGGCAGCAAGATGTTTAAACTTTAGAATCGATAGACAATGAACATGTGAAAACAACAGTAAATACGAGAACAATATAATACAGTATAGTCATTCAGGTTGTATCTTTAAAATAGGCTCTCTCTCTCTCTACATTTAATAGGGTGTCTCTCCCTCTGTAGTTACCATAGTCTCTCTCTCTCTCTCTCTGTACAGTTACCATCGTCTCTTTCTCTCTGTACAGTTACCATAGTTTCTCTCTCTTTCTGTAGAGTTGCCATGGTCTCTCTCTCTGTACAGTTACTATGGTCTCTCTCTCTGTACAGTTACTATGGTCTCTCTCTCTGTACAGTTACTATGGTCTCTCTCTCTGTACAGTTACTATGGTCTCTCTCTCTGTGCAGTTACTATGGTCTCTCTCTCTGTACAGTTACTATGGTCTCTCTCTCTGTACAGTTACTATGGTCTCTCTCTCTGTACAGTTACTATGGTCTCTCTCTCTGTACAGTTACTATGGTCTCTCTCTCTCTGTCCAGTTACTATGGTCTGTCTCTCTCTGTACAGTTACTATGGTCTCTCTCTCTCTGTACAGTTACTATGGTCTCTCTCTCTGTATAGTTACTATGGTCTCTCTCTCTGTACAGTTACTATGGTCTCTCTCTCTCTGTACAGTTACTATGGTCTCTCTCTCTGTACAGTTACTATGGTCTCTCTCTCTGTACAGTTACTATGGTCTCTCTCTCTGTAGTTACTATGGTCTCTCTCTGTACAGTTACTCTGGTCTCTCTCTCTGTACAGTTACTATGATCTCTCTCTCTGTACAGTTACTATGGTCTCTCTCTCTGTACAGTTACTATGGTCTCTCTCTGTACAGTTACTATGGTCTCTCTCTGTACAGTTACTATGGTCTCTCTCTGTGCAGTTACTATGGTCTCTCTCGGTGCAGTTACTATGGTCTCTCTCTGTGCAGTTACTATGGTCTCTCTCTCTCTGTACAGTTACTATGGTCTCTCTCTCTGTACAGTTGCTATGGTCTCTCTCTCTGTACAGTTACTATGGTCTCTCTCTCTCTGTGCAGTTACTATGGTCTCTCTCTCTGTACAGTTACTATGGTCTCTCTCTCTGTACAGTTACTATGGTCTCTCTCTCTGTACAGTTACTATGGTCTCTCTGTACAGTTACTATGGTCTCTCTCTCTGTACAGTTACTATGGTCTCTCTCTGCACAGTTACTATGGTCTCTCTCTGTACAGTTACTATGGTCTCTCTCTCTGTACAGTTACTATCGTCTCTCTCTGTACAGTTACTATGGTCTCTCTCTCTGTACAGTTACTATGGTCTCTCTCTCTGTACAGTTACTATGGTCTCTCTCTCTCTGTACAGTTACTATGGTCTCTCTCTGTACAGTTACTATGGTCTCTCTGTACAGTTACTATGGTCTCTCTCTGTGTAGTTACTATGGTCTCTCTCTGTACAGTTACTATGGTCTCTCTCTCTCTGTACAGTTACTATGGTCTCTCTCTGTACAGTTACTATGGTCTCTCTGTACAGTTACTATGGTCTCTCTCTGTGTAGTTACTATGGTCTCTCTCTGTACAGTTACTATGGTCTCTCTCTCTCTGTGCAGTTACTATGGTCTCTCTCTCTCTGTACAGTTACTATGGTCTCTCTCTCTGTACAGTTACTATGGTCTCTCTCTCTCTGTACAGTTACTATGGTCTCTCTGTGTAGTTACTATGGTCTCTCTCTGTACAGTTACTGTGGTCTCTCTCTCTCGCGTCGCCTGTAATTGAGGATCGAGCGGCGCAAATACCAGCGATGATGATGATGATGATGGCGATGATGCCGGAGCGGGAGGCGGGGGTTGGGTCGGGTTGGTTTGGTGGTGATGGTGGTGGTGTGTGTGTGTGGGGTGTGTGTGTGTGTGTGTGTGGGTGGGTGGGGGGGGGGGGGTAGGTCTGTTTGGTCCGGCCCTGGTGTCCGAGCTGGTTGTTGCCGCCCGGGGCGGCGGCGGTGGGGACGATGATGATGATGATGGTGCAGGTGGGAGGGGGGGAGGGGCGGGGTTTGGGGGACGGTTTATGGTGACGCAACCGCTGCTGCTCGGCCTCGGCCTCGGTCTCACCCGCGCATGCGCAGCGCTGCCCTGGAGCCAGACCGGAGCACAGCCCGAGTTGGGTTTTGTTGTTGTCTCTGATCCACGTTGTTGCACGTGGACTGTCATCACGTGGGGCAGCGATGACGTCACCTCATCATCATCATTACTATTAGTTCTGTGGGACTGACTGAGGTGGGAAGGATGTGTTACAGCACATTATAGTGAGCGAAACCATTTTTTTTTAAAAAAAATGGACCGGTTACGACTGTTCAAACGTAATAATCATTCCGAGTAGACGGAAGATCGTATGCGATGACTGTCGGGAGAGTCAGATATATTGTGTTGCTGTTGGTCTGTCGAAATCTTCCCATCCAACTGACTGTGATTCACGCATGTGATTTGACTGCCGCTGGTGGGATTGCTTGGCTGAAACTCCTTTCAAGAGCACCAAATCTCCGTGAATCCAGTGGCTTAACTCCTTCGTACAGTATCATCTCTTAAAAGTTGGAAAGCCTCCTCCGATGACTTTGAAAAATAGCGCTTTGAGTAGCAAACGCGGAAGGACTCATTCCAGTACTCGAGACGCTTCATTTAACTTCCATTTATTTTCGCGCAGATACTACACGAGGCTCGTGTCAGTGTAAATCACAAATGAGAATTCTACGCCTTCCACAATAGCGAGAGCAAATGGATTCAAAAAGCCCACAATATATAATTTAAGGTCCTAAATTGAGGACATCTCAGAATTGGTGATCATAAAATCAGAGAAACAGAATTGTACAGCTCAGGAGGCCATTTGGCCCATCAAGTCTGCGTAGGTTATAGGAGCAAGCTGTTCTTTCAATCTCACTGTCTTGCTATTCCCTTATCTCTTTAAGCCTCCAGCTTTCATTCACCTGTCTGCTTCCCTCTTGAAATCCAGAATGGACTCTGCCTCTACCATCTATCATTCATGAACAACATTTCTCTGTTGAAAAGCTCTCCTTTCACTCTTCTTGTGACTATCATATCTATATGCTGTTGTCACCGACTTCCCTACCAGTGGAAGTGCTGATAATCCTTTTTTTATAGATCAACACACAGTCTATTCTGCAATTCTGTCTGCATTTAGCACAAAGTTTCTGACATTTGTTGATATTCTCAGTAAATGTGTCATTATCTTGAATCTGAATATCAATTGTGCTGACAAATGCATCATCAAATTTCTAAAACATTCTTCACCACCGTTGATGTTCTACCACAAATTAGACAAAATGTAAATACCACCTTTATAATTTCAAACAGGCCAAATGGATTGTTTCTGTGCCGTATTGTAATATATAACATTTAACACAGTGCCACAATGATAATAAACTATACTCAGAAAGTTATGAGAAAACCTTGAAGAACTGCTGTTGTTAATCACATAATGGGTCTAGATTTATTCTATTTATGTAGCATTTTAGAGTCCAGAATTGTTTTTGATTCAGTCTTAACTCTGAAGTCATTTTTCTGGAGTTGCAAAAATAAAGGCTTCAAAATTAAGTCTGTATTTAAGAATTTGCCAAATCGTGGGACACTCTTAAATATTAAAGTATTACACTTTACAGTATATTCATTACAATAGTGTAATGAATTAAGATCCAAATGGAATTACCCTCTACATCTCCAGCTACTACACAGGCTGAGATCAAATAACTGTTTATCCACTGAGCAGCCAATTGAGTTGTCAGGATGTTGCTGTTATAATGTTCTAAGCATGCATGGTAATAATAACCCTTGTATTTGATATAGCGCCTTATAACGTCTTCGAGACATCTCAAAGCGCTTCACAGAATATACTGTAAAGTGAATTGACTGTATATTTTGTGGGCGAAATGTGGCAGCCAATTGACCAATATATTATTATTTTTTTTGAAGGAATTATTGCCTCCAGAAAAGCAATCCACCAATCAACTAACAACCATGTTCCTACTTACTGCTAGGTAAACAGGTGTGTGGAGTAAGTTAACTTTCCCAACGTTTCGCCCTGCTGTGAATCAAAAATCTAGATCTCTCGCTTGCGATGCGAGTGGTCTAACCACTGAGCTACAGGAGTCCAAATCAGGATGTTGCTCAGTTATGATGTTCTAAGCATGCATGATGGGCTTTATTTCAGAAGGTTTCAAGATAGTACAGATGCTTCTTCAAGTCTCTTCCACCGTGCAACAGAAATATTACAATATATTCTTCTATCTTGCTCAAGAAATGTCAATAGTCAAGGTAGTTTAGGATGCTGCAGCTGCTTCTGGTAAAGGGTAGTGTTTGGGCTTCAAGCTTCGCCTGTCTACTATTTATATTTGTTCATCATATTCATTCCCCAAATCCATAGACATTCAGGAATCCACTGGGTAAATATTAACTGGAAGAAAAAGACATAAAATTAGTCCAAGAAGCTAAGATTGTTACCAAAATAACAAAAGGGAGAAATTAGAATGTGTCTCAAACCTTGTTATTAGCGGATTTTAGGATAGGATAGGGGAATGGGTCTAAATGCTGAGCCCTTTCGGAGAGCTGGCACAGGCACGATTTAGTAAATGGCTTTATTCCATGCTCTGACATTTTATGATTCTCCTATTGATTTGTAATTTCATGCAAGATATTCTGTTTGTTTTAAAACTATTCAATAAAGTTATAACCAAGACCTTGTTATCTTCCTGGGGGGAGGGGAGGGGGGTAATCGGGGCCTCCCTGGAGCTAAACTGGCTCCTAGGTTACATGTTTGGCAATGGAATGTCAGAATCGACCCCACCTTCTGTGGCGGTTTCGGTTGTCCAAATCCTTAGCCAGACAGGTTTCCAGACAGTACTCCAGGACACTGCGGTGACAGCACAGCTAGCCCGTCACATAGGGAGGACATGGAAAAGCAAACCAGTCGTAGGGGAAGGGACTCTTCCCACTCAGCTCCCATTAACCCTGCAAGCCAAAGCCCTAACAGGTAGGGAGGAATTCCCTTTTCTTTTCAGAGGGGAGAAAATGGGAAAAGCTTAATAGACCCAGTAGAGCAATACTTTACAATGTAATATATTCACCTGAATTGAATGTACCCAGTAACCTGGAGTCCTGCTTGATACTCCAAGAGTTGAAATTGCATGCCGTGAGTAAACATTAGCTGATGGGAAAAGCCATGAGAGGTACCAACTGGATTTACTTTTGTCGGAGGCTACATAAAATGGCATCAGGCTCTGAACGAAGATTCCTTTGGATGAGTATTCGTAGTGCAAAGCTCTGCTGAAATGGTCCAAATAAGCCTGAAAAAATAACAGAGTTAGCTCCCACAACGTGACATACTGAATCACACATTCCCGTAAGTTTATGAGAGGATTTAAATGGCAACCGCTGACCATTTATCGTTTATTTCATGGAGACAGGATTTGTGATATTAAAGGTAGAAAATGTGGCTAAAGATCAGTAGCAGCTCTGCCAGTTAAGTCTTGTGCTTCGAGTACCGTTAAAGCATAGAATTACATAAAACGATGCAACAAGGAAACAGGCCATTTGGCCCAACAAGTCTTATTCTGATGTTTATTCTCCACATCAGCCTCCACCACTTCTACTCCCCTCTCCTATATCCTTTATTCCCTTCTCCCTCATGTAGGCATTAAGTTTCCATTAGGTACATTGAAGTGTTTTGCTTCAACCACGCTTCTGGCGGTTGGTTTCATCCTCTGCGTAAAGGCATTCCTCCTTTTAGATTTGGGCTGGTTATCTTATAAAAGTCCCTCATTTTGGATATAGCTGATTAGCATCCACTAGTCCTAATTTTGAAGGATTCTTATCAGGTCCCCTCTTGATATCCCATCGCTAGAGAGAAAAGCACAGAAACAGGCCATTCAGCCCAATTCCTCTGTGATGATGTTTATGCTCTTCATGAGTCTCCACCACTTTGAAATTAACAATTAGATTCTCAAAAGCATCTTAAACACACCACAGATCACACCTCGTCACAGTAACAATTCTTGCAAGCAACAGACTCTGCTATGAGAAATATTACAATTGTAAATGACTGATATACAGTATTTCAGTCGGGGCTTGTAGAATTTATCTGGAGATACCTTTGTGCTGGAGTAGACAGCCATATGTGTTGTGGGTATAAAGTAAGACCCTGAAGAAATGTTAATGATAGCTCCCTTCTGCCTCTTCAGCATTCCTGGTAGCACAATGTGTGTCATCATGTTGACAGCAGCAATGTTTACATTCAATATATCGCAGAGTTGGTCCTTGGACAAACATAAAAAAGGTTGTGGGCATTTGTGGACCACATTCGCAGTGTTCACCAAAATGCCTATTTCTTTATCCTTCAGAACTTCTTTAATAGGCTGGTAGCTCTCCTGGCCTTTGGTAAAGTCAGTTTCAATTGTGATGGTTTCAACCTTAAACATCTCAGTAATCCTTTTGGCAGTGGCTTCCAGCTTGCTGTAATCATGACTGATAAGAATTATATTGATGCCTTGGCTGGCCAACTCCTCAGCGTAAGCTTTTCCAATTCCTTCCGTTCCACCTGAGAAAACAAATAAAAAACGGCAAATCTGCCACGGTCAAAATGGATTTTAGCTACTGTACATTACAGAAGCTGTCCATAAGATTTGAAATTATGTTACCAAGAAAAGTATACTATGAATAGTATACCAGTTAAAATACAACCATACAACTCAGTATTTTTGTGGGGGGTCAGCCGGGTGTCTGACCCATGCAGAAACCCATCACCATGTTTAAGAGTATCCATCCCAAACTGAGATTTACATGCATTCCATCTATACATGGAAATCCCAGAGATAGATTGTTGGAATGAAATGCACACTCTTTCCCTGGAGGGAGACATCAAGAACCAAGGCTTGGGGACCCTAGAGTGTGCATTGAGGTACTGCTGGAGTCTAACCAGCTAAAACCTCAAAACTTGCCATTGATATTGCTGTCCGGCAAGTTCTCCTGATACTTGTCCAGCTAGGACCACCTTACCCGTTAGAGCTTTTGGGTAACAGGGGCTGAGTGGGATGACTCCCTGCCCCCAGTGACTGGTCTACCCTTCCAGATTCTGCCAATGACTCAGTAGCATTCCTAAACGTGATATTTAATATCCATGATCTAAATATTTGTATGACCTGAGGTTACACTATATCAAACAAACATTTCACAGCGTTTTCACTGTAAAATAATTTTTGTTTAACATTTAGTTTAGCTGATTTTTAAAAATGTTCACCATTGGTATTTTTTGGTTTTCCCCTCCCTAATCCCAGGTATATCAGGAGCCAATTTAGCTTCTAATTGTAACCTCAGCCAAGACCCCAGCAAACTCTTTCAAACCAGTGAGTTCCTCGTGTAAACTATGGCTCTATCAACTATAGCATCAGGGCTGCTGTAAAATCATTTTTAAATTAAGCTTCAGTACAATATGTCCAGATGGACCTTGACTCCAAGCTAAGGTGGGGTGGTGAGGGGAGGGTGGTGGCCATAAGCACGGTGAAAGAGGAAGGTTTTTAGGCGGGACTTGAAAAGGTGGAAAGAGGGGGCAAGACAGAGGGAATGAGGGAGAATGTTCCAGAGTTTGGGGGTGCAGTGGCTGAAAGCACAATCTCTGATGGTGGGGCGGAGGGTACAAGGGATGAAGAGGAGGTCGGTGCCACTCGAGTGGAGGCGCCGGGTGTGGATTGTGGGGTGAGGAGGTCAGAGAAGTAGGGAGGTGCCAGAGAGTGAAGGGATTTGAACACAAGTGTGAGGACTTTAAAGTCGATATTCAACTTCAAGACTAAAGCTGGTGGAAGTCGGCAAATTTTAGTCTCAATGTGTGCTTATCTTTCCAATCTTGCCAGGAAGGGTGGCTAAGACCAGGACACTGGATACATTTAAAAATACAGCTTGACGCTATAATGGGAGGACAACTAGGCGAGTATTCTGGATGTATCAATCCAAACTAATCTTGTGATCTTATGATTCGCACCAATCTGAGAAAAGTTACAGTGCTCAAGAGTGATGTGGCCCAAGGTTTCTGGGTTGCTAAAAATTAGCTTTTTGCCTGAGAGCAATTTCCATTCCTCTTTGGCAGATGAAACCTGGAAATTTGAAGGCCTGCAAGTTACAAACCAAAAAAAAAATCACTTCAAAATAAGAAAAGTAACAGATACTGGGATCGGATAAGGAGATGTTCTTAAAGGAGTTTTTTTTAAATTAAAAGGGGAAAAAACATAACAAAATAAGGCTCAATTATGTATTTTCTTCAAAAAATAATTGATTATCTCAGGGGCCAAAACCATACAAAAACTCACAAATTCCGGGTCAACAAATTTGATTTAAATTATATACAACTAAATACAGAATTGACCCATTGCACTCAACAGTCCTCCCGACGTGAAAAACTCTATTATTGTTATTATTATTAACTGGAGAATTGTGCTGTTACTAGTGGGCGATAACTAAAATTGGTCATCATTAAGGAATATGCTTTATCCTATTGTTTCTTATAACATGCCGATAATATTAATAAGAACCCTTGCATTTGATATAGCATCTAAAAGTGCTTCACAGGAACTTACTGTAAAGTGGAATGATCTTGTATTACTCCAGCAGTACCCCAACACACACTCTGGAGTCCCCAAGACTTAGTTCTTCCCAATTTGCACTTAAAACTTTCCGGAATTGGGTAAGCAGGACTCGTCCCTACAGGGAGAGCGGGCATTCCATTCCAACAATCTATCTGGAATTTCCTTGTGTAGGTGGGACGGACAGAATTCTCAGATTGTTTTGGATCCTGTTAAGCATGGTGATGGGTTTCCACCTATGTCGGACACTCGGCTGACCAAACAATCAACATTGCAGGCAAATGCAGAGCCAATTTGCACACAGAAATGTTCCACAAACAGATCGTCTTCAGATCACATCTGAAGACCCTCCTCTTTAACTGTTGCTAGAATGTTATTTCAAGAAAAAGTGAAAGGATTGCTGTAGGTTTTACACTGTTATTTCCCTAGATTCGAGGGAATCGATACTCCACGCAAGTGACCACACAAGGGAAGTGCTCCGAGTCACTATCCCGCGTGAAGAGCGCTATATAAATGCAAGTTGTAGATTCTGATAAAAAGAGAGCAAAGGGCTGTACCTACCAGTGACCAAGGCCCACTCGCCGTAACATTTGATCAGGTCCTTCCTTCTGGAAAGATGAGGGATCAAATGCACTCGTACTAAGCTGTAGAAATCAATGACGACATTAATGGTTGTCCGAGTCACATAACATGCTCCCAAAAAGGCGAGTGTTTCAAAGTAGGAATTTGAGATTAGGGTAATCTGTCTGTACAGGAGAGCAAAACTGTCAACTGCTGCCATAATCAGCAATACTGACAAACTCTAGTCTGGGAGGAGGGATCAGTAATAATGCTGTGGCCTGTTACACTGCGGACTGGTGACTTCCCTTCTGCCCCAACTCCCCAAGTTACCGTTCAGAGTAAGCTGTAGGACATCCAGAATTTTCTTTGCTGGAAGATCAAATGTAAGAGATTCTCGTCATTCAACACCTGTAAATGCAATGCAAAAAAAATGAACATTTCAATATGGCACCCTGTCTTGAAATTACAGGAACAAGACAGAACGGTTTCAAAACCAAGTTCAGCTAATACAGTTTGACAGAAAATTGTCACTGGTAACACATTGCACAGTATTTTGGAAGTACTTAGTATTACAGGATTAACATTCATCTCTGCCCTTGTTTTCTTAATTCTCTTGCACAGCTTTGGATCTCTAGAAGTCCTGGGAACAAGCAAGTAAAGCCAACAGTAAAAACAGCATCGAGAAATCACTTACATGCTTGCTTTTCAGACACCCAGCCAGTATTTGGCTTAGCTTCTTTCACAGCTTTATCTGCTAATTACTGCCAAAAGCTGCCCGCATTTGCTTTTCTTCTAATAATAATAATCCTTGCATTTGATATTATATTTCTACAAAACGTACTGAAATGCCTTCTACCTTATCCTGCACACAGCCCATACACACACGCCTGCTCTGCTGCAATTGAGCAGCTGATGTTTGCCGGCAGGAAGCTACCAGTAGACTGACCTCTGAAGGTCCCTACAGTAGAGTTAAGGGAATAACAAGCACTATTTAGCTGTTCAACAACCCTGCCTTAAAAAAAACTTTCCCTTGCGTCTCTCAATTTCGTATGTGATTGCAGCATATGGTTACAAATTTTAAGGGAATTATCTTACTTACCAATTTCATGGAATTATATTGAAATATTCTTTCTTCTATTATGTTGCATGTCTATTTGTTTACCCCCCTCCCCACTCAGAATTCTGACTATCTGCTGTCTCTTGTAGAAATTTGCTAAAATCTTCTTGTGTTGCAGCGGCCACTGATTTGTCACACATCAATCATTAAATTTTAAACTACAAATAACAAAGAAATATTATAGCACAAATATCAGCGAAATGTTATATCAATAACAATAATAACAAAAACAACAAAAATAATAATCGTTGCATTTGATATATCGTCTTTCCCATCGGGAGGACATCCCAAAGTGCTTCACAGAATGTACTGTGTATTTGTGGGTAAATGTATTTTCAGAGCCAATTTTCACACAGCAATGTTCCACAAACCGTCATAAAGTGAGTGATCAAATTTTATTCCAGGATTCTTGACCGGGACACCAGGAGAAACTCCCTTCTCTTTTCGAATAATGCCATGGAATTATTAACATCCGCATGAACAGGAAGACAGGACCTCAGTTTAACGTTTCATTTGAAGAATGGCACCTCCAACAATGCAATACAAATCTATGACTGCATGTGTCATGCTGGGAGTGTATTGCATTGTTTTTCTCTAACAAGAAAAGTTATAGCACAAATATCAACAATGAAATGTTTATAGCACAATAACAGAGAAATGTCACAGTACAAATAAAGAAATATTATAGAATAAATATCAACAAATAAATGTTATAGAATACGTATCAACAAACGATCAATAAAATATCTTTGCTATTTGTTACATTCCAGTGATGGCCCAGCTGTGGCCAGTGAGACCGTCAAGAAGTGACCCCCACTCCCACACGGCATGCCCCCAAACATTCACCCGAGTCTAGGTAAGTCCGTGTTCGATCGATAGTGTGTTTTCAGTTTTTCCTTGATTGAATTGCTGAATTTGGTCACTCAATCCACGACTGCAGTATGCTGTGAGCAATTGCCTGCTGCGTTTCGCACACAAAATATATAGACAATTCACTTTACAGTATATTCTGTGAAGCGCTTTGAGACGTCTCAAAGATGTGATAAGGTGCTACCTCTACATCCAAGTATTATTATTATTGTGAGAATGTGGAACTCATTGTCAGAAGATGTTGTTGAAGAAAAAAGCATCAATATATTTAAGAGAAAACATGTTAGATAATGAAGCAGAGGAGAGGTGGGAGATTCATGTTGAATATAAACATTAGCATGGATGACTTAGGCTGAATGGCCTGTTTCTATAACATACCATTTTATGAAATTCGCTTCTCAGCCTTTTGGCCAAGATCAAGTGTAGTTTCTGTTCACATCAGCTCTCTTGTAGTATTTCCGATCTGAAGAGTTTGATCCGCCCTCACAAAGAGGAAGCAGAGATACAACAACAAAATTACATTTATAGAGCACCTTTCACGTCGGGAGGACATCCCAAAGCGCTGGACAGTCAGAGGTCAGGACCCGAGCATGGGGGAGGGGTGGGTAGGGGTGAGGGAAGGCAGAGAGGTGGGAGGGTGACTGAAGGCACCATCAAAGAGAAGGATCTTGAGACTGCTCTTGAAGGAGGCAAGGGAGGAAGCGAGGCGAAGGAACTGAGGGATGGAGTTCCAGAGTGTGGGAGCAGAGAGGCTGAAAGCCCGGCCACCGATGGTAGGGTGGGTCGGGCGAGAGACACGGAACAGGCCGGAGTCTGCTGTTCGGAGGGAGCGGGCAGGTTGGTAGGGAGTCAGCAGGTCAGAGAGGTAGGAAGGGGCAAGGCCATGGATGGCCTTGACAGTGAGGACAAAGATTCTTGAATTCGATCCTCTGGGGGATGGGGAGCCAGTGGAGTCGGGCGAGGGTGGGAGTGATTGGGTCGCGGAGCCTGGTGAGTGAGAGCACACGAGCTGCAGAGTTTTGGATAATCTGCAGCTTGTGAAGGGAAGAGTTGGGAAGGCCAATGAGGAGGGAGTTTCCGTAATCGAGGCTTGATGTGATGAATGCGTGGATCAGAGTTTCGGCAGCCTGAGGGGTGAGGCAGTGGCGGAGTCTGGGGAGGTGGTAGTAGGCAATGCCCATCATGGGGCGGATGTGGGGGAGAAAGGACAGTTCAGGGTTAAACAAGACACCCAGGTTCCTGATTGGCTTAGTGAGGTTGAGTGTGCAGCCATGGAGGCTGATGCTGCCAGCACCCGAGGTGCGGAGGCGCTGGCATGAGCCAATCAGGAGGGCCTCAATCTTGTTGACGTTCAGTTGGAGAAAGTTTTCCCTTGTCCAGGCCTTGATGTCAAACAGGCAGTCGGTCAGGACACCAGTAGTGGAGGCAGAGAGATAGAGTTGGGTGTCATCTGATTACATGTGGAAATTTACCCCATGTCTGGGGATGATGTCACCAAGGGGGAGCATGTTGAGGGTGAAGAGGAGGGGACCGAGGACAGAGCCCTAAGGAACGCTGCACGAGACAGTGCGTGGACTGGAGGAGAAGCCGTTTGCAGAGACGAAGTGGAGGTGGTGTGAAAGGTAGGACCTGAACCAGTCAAGGACAGAACCTTGAAGGTTGAGGTGGGAGGAGAGGCGGTGGAGGAGGATTGAGTGTTCCACAGTATCAAAGGTGATACTGGAACTTAAAGCTCACTTGGTCACAAGGCTCAGGCTGGGCTTGTCCTGCCAGAGGTCACCTGACTTGCTTGGATAGTCATGAAAACATGGTTCAGGTCCGCATTGTCCTTTGACAATTTGGGACCTAGAAGAGTTTTTGGGGGATTGGGAACTTGTCTGTGGGGACAACCCATATTCCCAAAGTGGAACGCTTTTGTCTAATTTGGTTAATGCGGGTGAGCAGGTCTAACCTGGCTCACCAATTTTTAAAACAATTCTATATAATTCCCCCATGCTTCCATGGTTCAATAAGCATTAACACTCACTGTGTAGTATCATAAAACAAAAGTCACCATTTATTTATGATATGAGAAATTTGCTGGCAGCCATAGAATAATACTGCTGCATCGGTCTTCAGGAGAGAACACTGGAAAAAGGATATACACATTTAAAAACTGCAATCACTTCAAATAAAAATGATAGTTTTGAAGCATTGTTACCTATTAAGTGGTACTTTGTTTTCTGGCTGTGAGCAATGTTTTTACAGTGATAGCTACTGTTCTTATTTCTGATTTTTTGCTGCCTCTCCTGTCCTTTTTCCCTCTGATGGGGACACAATCTTTTACCCTCCGTTTGTTGCAGTCTCTCTTTCCTCTCCTTTTAAACAGACCCACCATAATCCAATATTGGGGTAGAATTTGCCATTGTTTTAAAGAATGATTATATCATCATCATTCCTTGTATTAAATAACATTTCATAAGTATTCACAAATCGGTGTTCATTTTTCCCCTCCCTTATCCCACTTTGCTCTCACCCCCAGCCCAAATGTCATATTATTAAGTGCCTTGGGACATCCTCCTGATGCGAAGGATTCATATTCAGATAACACAAAGCTTTCTCAATTCTTACAATGCAACAGTCAAGGGTAGCTCCAGAATGAATTCTATACAGGATTTAAAATGGCAAGCATTTTGTTGCAAAAATAATGTTATAATTTCTATGAGATGTATAATAATAAAAAAACTTAACTCTTTCATTATTGTTTTTGAAGCTAAAACATTAACAATAAACTTGAGCAGAAAGCCCAACAGCGTAAGGAGGGAATTGGGTGAGGTGGAACAAAGTGAGAATTCTGTAAAGGAACTTGGTGAGAGTGGGAATTCGGTGCAGAGGGGGAAAGAGGAGCATAATTATAAAATATATAAATTATATTAAAATAATATAAACCATGTCTGGGAATAGGGCAGGGCAGCTGAGACCAGTTGCATGCTCAATCTGTGCCATGTGACAACTCCAGGATGCTTTGTGTGCCCTGCACAAACACATGTGTAGGAAGTGCCTCTGGCTGCTTGAGGTTGAGCTCAGAATTTCTGACCTCGAGGAGAGGCTGGTGTCACTACACAGCATATGGAAGGCTGAAGAGTTCATGGGTCAAATGTTTCAGGAGGTGGTCACCCCACAACCACAGAGGGTTCAGAAGGAGAGTGAGTGGGTGCCCACCAGGCATGGTAGGAAGAGCAAGCAGATTTCAGAAAGATGCGAAACCAATAGAATAGTGATAATGGGGACTTCAATTATCCTAACATAGACTGGCAAAATAGCAGTGTAAAGGGCAAGGAGGGGAAAGGATTCCTGAAATGTGTGCAGGAAAACTTTCTGGATCAGTATGTTTCTAGCCCAATGAGAAAGGAAGCAGTGCTGGATCTAGTTCTGGGGAATTAAGTGGGGCAAGTGGAACGGGTTCCAGTAAGAAAGCATCTAGACAACAGTGATCACAACATCATTAGGTTTAAAGTACTAATGGAAAGGGACAAGGAACAATCAAAGGTGAAGATAGTCAACTGGAAGAGGGCTAATTTCTGTGAATTAAAAAGGGACCTAGCCAAGGTGGACTGGAAAGAAAGATTGGCAGGCAAAACAGCTAACAAGCAATGGGAAGCCTTCAAGGAGGAGATAGTTCAGGGACAGAACAAATACATTCCCACAAAGGGAAAGGTGGGGCATCCAAACCTCCCTGAATGAATAAGGAATTTGGGATTAAAATAAACAGAAAAAGGGGCTAATGATAAATGTCAGCTCCAAAATACAGAAGATAATCAAATAGGATATAGAAAGTGCAGAGGAGAACTGAAAAAGGAAATAAGAGGGGCAAAGAGATTGCGTGAGAAAAGATTAGTAGATAAGATGAAAGGGAGCCCTAAGGTATTTTATAAGCATTTAAAGTTTAAAAGGTTAATCAAAGGTAGGGTGGGTCCAATTAGGGACCAAAGAGGAAATCTTCTTGTGGAGGCAGAGGGCATGGCTGACATACTGAATAATAATAAATACTTTGCATCTGTCTTCACAAAAGAAGAGGATGCAGCCAATGCCACAGTATCGGAGGAGAGAGGAGAGAAATTGGATAAGATAAGAATAAACCGAGAGGAGGTACTAAAAAGGTTGATAGTGCTTAAAGTAGGTAAGTCATCCGGTCCAGACGGGATGCATCCTAGGTTACTGAGGAAAGTAAGGGTGGAAATAACGGAGGCTTTGGCCATATTCTTTCAATCCTCCTTGAAGACCAGGGTGGTGCTGTTTTTAAAGAGCTGGTACAGACACAATGGGCCGAATGTATAATTCTATGATTCTATGAAACAATATTAGAAAGAAGAAGGTAATGTGTGATTTGAAAAGAAAGTCTAATAATATTAATATCAACTCATCTCAATGTATTCATTACAACCTACAGTAGAAAATGTGCTGTCAAATTTGTATCAAAGTATTTATAATGTGTTTACCACTGTGCATTCATTACCCATAGAAAACCACATTTGTAAAGTTGTGTGTTACATAAATATTAAATACCTCTGTATTTAAATTAAAAGTACTTTCTTTCATAAAAAGTTTTTCATTGACTGTTAAATCATGCTAGCGGTTTCACAGATTTTTTTGTCTAAAACACTGAAAAATCCCCCAATATTGGACCTGTAATAGCTTTCTGACTACAGGAATAGTAATATTGTTATAATAAACAGATTTAAATTAGAATGTTAAATATTATTTATCTGCTCTGCATTTGTTTGCGTTTGTGAAAGTTGATGACTATAATACAATGTATACAGTTATAAAATGGGGCAATCCAAATACTGCATATTGTTCCTTGAACAAGTAAATTCCCTCTGCTTCACAGTGAATGCCACTGATGACCTCCAGTTATGTAAGTCAAAACATTCCTATTCAGCTGAAAATACTGGTACGTG
This sequence comes from Callorhinchus milii, assembly GCF_018977255.1. NCBI lineage: Eukaryota > Metazoa > Chordata > Chondrichthyes > Chimaeriformes > Callorhinchidae > Callorhinchus > Callorhinchus milii. The sequence goes on along the minus strand of NW_024704744.1, from coordinate 33,623,362 downwards.
GGCAATTTATAACAACAACAAATCATATTTATATAGAGCCTTTCACATCAAGAGGACATCCCAAGGAACTGAAACCAGCACAGTTGCAAGTATTTGATAATTAGCTACACGTGGTATGTGCGTATTGTTAATAAATAGAGATATTGTTTCACTTTCACTAGTCCAGCGCATTGTAAACATCATCACGGATGTGGTGATTTCTATGAGAAGCTGCTCCTCTCAAAGCAATGAATCACTATCTGCTACAGTGTTGTAGGATTTTAAACAACAACAAAATTCCATTTGTATAGCGCCTTTCACATCCGGAGCATGGACAATCAGAGTTTTGGACCTGAGTTGGGGGTCGGGATCGGGGAGGATGGAGGGCAACTACAACAACAACAAGATTCCATTTATAGAGCGCCTTTCACGTCGGGAGGACGTCCCAAGGCCCTGGACAGTTGGGTCAGGACCCAAGCAGGGGGGAAATGGTCAGGGTGAGGGGAGGGAAGGGAGGGAGCGAGGAGGGGGTAGAGAGGTGAGAGGGGAGCTGAAGGCACGGTCAAAGAGAAAGGTCTTGAGACCGGCCTTGAAGGAGGAAAGGGAGGAGGCGGCGAAGGCACTGGGGGATGGAGTTCCAGAGTCTAGGGGCTGAGAGGCTGAAGGCCCGGCCACCTATGGTAGGGCGGTTGGGGCGGGGGATGTGGAGCAGACCGGAGCCAGAGGAACGGAGGATACGGGCAGGTAAGTAGGGGGATAGTAGTTCGGAGAGGTAGGAGGGTGCAAGGCCGTGAATGGCCTTGTGGGTGAGGATGAGGATCTTGAATTCGAGAGGGGAAGGAGGGTGATCGAAGGCACGGTCGAAAAGAAGGATCTTGAGATGGATCTTGAAGGAGGCAAGGGATGGGTCGAGGCTGATGGACTGCGGGATGGAGTTCGAGAGTGTGGGGGCAGAGTCTCCGAAGGCCCGCCCGCCAATGGTGGGGCGGGCGAGGTGGGAGACATGAAGCAGGTCAGAACCCGCTGAGCGAAGGGAGCGGGCAGGTTGGTAGGGGGTTAGGAGGTCACAGAGATAGGGGGGAACCAAGGCAATAGAGGGCTTTGAAGGTGAGGACCAGGATCTTGAACTGTATCCTTTGTGTGATGGAAAGCCAGTGAAGGCGAGGATGGGGGTGATAAGGTCGTGGAACCTGGTGCGGGAGAGGGCACAGGCTGTAGATTTCTGGATGATCTGCAGTCTATGGAGGGAGGCATTTGGGAGGATGACAAGCAGGGAGTTTGTATAGTCAAACCTTGATGTTACGAATGCGCGTATGAGGGTTTCCGCAGCCTGCGGTGTGAGACAGTGGTGGAGCTGAGTGCTGTTGTGGAGGTGGGGGAAGGCAGAGCAGGTCATGGAATGGATGAGGGGTAGAAAAGTTAGTTGAGGGTCAAACAAGATGCCAAGGTTTTGGACTGGCTCAATGACGTGAAGTGTGCATCCATGGATGGTGATGCGGTTGGTACCTGAGGTAAGTCAAATTTAAATAATTCCTCAAATTCTCGAAGGGTTCTTTTTGAATTGTTAGGATTTTTAGGAAAAAAAGATGCAGTGAAGTAAGTGACAGTGAAGATCTTTAAAATGATAACTTACGGTTAGGGTTCACACCAGGAGTACAGAAGGTGTCAGACATATTGTGCTAGGCTTCCTGTACAACAAGAACAACAAGATTCCATTTATAAAGCGCCTTTCACGTCAGGAGGACGTCCCAAGGCGCTGCACAGTTGGGTCATGACCCGAGCAGGGGGGAAATGGTCAGGGTGAGGGGAGGGGAGGGAGCGAGGAGGGGGGAAATGGTCAGGGTGAGGGGAGGGATGGGAGGGAGCGAGGAGGGGGAAGAGAGTCGAGAGGGGAGCTGAAGGCTCGGTCAAAGAGAAGCCTTCAGGCAGTTCAACATCTCCTTTCACGTCATGGTGTTACAGCTAAATCCAAAAATATTGTTACCTTGATCATTTTTTTTTAATAATTATGAAGAAAATGTCTAGGTTTTGCACATTATCAAAAATGAATGTTTAATTTCAAATCTTGAGGCATTCTCAATCATGAAATCTGCCTTCATTCTTCTGCATTGAAAATTACTTTGCTTATATAAAAAAAAGTGCCACCCCACATATTAGCTAGTTTGTTTCATCCATACTACTGGAGAAAATGCCATTTATCTTTCAGCTATGACTCAACCCCTCATTATGCAGCATGGTGATAATACATTATGTATGTGCTAGAAGTCAGTACATCCATTAGAAATTGTAATGATGTGGCTATTACAAATGGAGCAACAAATACATTCATCATCCCGATACCTTTTGTCCAGATAAAATAGTGAAATTCAGCTTTGTACTTGCTTATTTGTTTCTTTCATAGGAGTTTCAAAGAGGACTATTCCACTCCCCCTAACTTCGAGGGAACTGTATGGAAAACTGAAAAAGTAGGATAATTGGACAATATGGGAATAAAGATTCACTTTTCACACTGTGTTTGGTTTGCTTCTTACTTTATAGCTCTGCTTGTTTTCACTAGCTGCATCCACTTTTCCAACTTTGCATATTTTTGTGTGCTCTTATATAAATATCTTCCATAATGTTTGATCTCTCTTTCTTTCTCAATGTCTACCTTTATCTTCCCTTTGAGATCTTCCTCACTTTTTCTTTATCAATACTTTCCTGGTTACTCAGTCTATTTATTTCTGCCTTCTCGTTTGTGTACTTTAAGACAATAGCTCCCTCAACTGCATCCCATTGAGAAACATAACACAGTGACAGCCCATCTAAAACACTAGTAGTGAGAAATTCCCCTTGGGTCTAGATTTATTCTATGTAGCATTTAAGTATCCAGAAATTGGCAAATTCATACGTATAGCCTTAATTTTAAAAATCACAAGTTTCTCTGTCAGTTCATTTAAGAAACCACAGAAAAAAAACAGCTTCAAAGTTAAGACTGAATTCAACAATTTATCCAATTCTGGACGGTGAAATGCTACATAAACAGAGTAAACCTAGACCCAGATGGAATTTCTTCCCATAGAAACGATGATCAATTTCCCTCCCTCCATCCATCCATCCATCCATCCATCTGTTCTGTTGGCGATCATGATGGAATCCCACAGGGATTGGAATATTAAACAGGTTTTTGATTTTTTAAAGTGTTCCCTTATAATAATAATAATAATCCTTGCATTTGATATAGCGCTTTTCATGTCTTCTAGACGTCTCAAAGCGCTTCACAGAATGTACTGTAAAGTGAATTGACTGTATATTTGTGGGCGAAACACGGCAGCCAATTGTGCACAGCAGTGTCCCACAAAGAGTCGTAGATTGAAAATGAACAATTTATTATTGTTTTGTTTTGGAGGGATTATTATTAGGCGTGTGGAGTAAAGAAACTTGCCCAAGGTTTCGCCCTGCCTGGAATTGAACTCAGGTCTCTCGCTTGCAAAGCGAGTGCTCTAACCACTGAGCTACAGGACTCCTGTACAGGACTCTTACAGAAGGCAAGAGTCAGGACTATTACAACACAGCAAAGAATTGCAGCCAGGCCAGTCAACAGCAAAACCTTCACTTTTAGGGAATTCATAGAGTCATGGAATATCAAATTATAGCAACAGGCCAGCCATTCGGCCCATCAAGCTTGCTCTGGTGCTTTTCCTGATGTGAGCCTCCTGGTCCAATTCCACACTCCTGCTGAATCCCCACACCCATTAGTACCCTTCTGATCCCAGATTTACTGATTGATAAACTTTTGCGGTATTTTTGAGGTATTCAGCAGATGTGACGAGCAGAAAATAAAGGAGTCACTGATTAAAGCGAGCAAATAACGTGTTTGTTTGCGTGAAGAAGGCTCCAACTGTCCTTTAGTCTGTTTTTTATTGCCCAGGCAGCAATTTTACACTTTGCACGTAAAACTGTAATGTAGTGGAATTATTGTAATACAAAACTCTTCATGCTAAGGGCTACACCAGGACTCAGAATTCGGCCTTACTTAAAATAAAAATGAAGTACTGTTCTATACAGCATAGTAACTCAAGCTCAGTGACACGTAACATTTCAAACCATCGAGACATCAAGGTTCATTTGAAAAATTTTAACGATGCCTCCTTCTCTAATCTTTTCTGTGACACATGGTTGATCTTTCCAGAATGGTTCATATTACTTGGCAGCAGAAAAAGCAATTTACCTTATATCTCACTTATCAGACAGATTTGCTTGAGGATTTACACATTCAGCTGTTTGACAGCAGAACAATTATATTATCAATGGGTGATCTGCAATACGGCTTCAGAATTGTGAGCTTCTTGCTAAAACCTCCTGGTAGAGACAACCTGCCTCTGCCAGTATCACTCTCGCCTCTGAATCAGATGGTTATGGGTTCAAGCACCACGTTGAGAACGGGAACTCATATAGTCTATTCTGACACTCAAGTGCAATGTTGGGGGTGAGCTTCATTGTTCGAGGTGCTGTCCTTTGTACGAAACATTAAACCATGCCTATTCAGTGTACGTTAAAGATCTCATGGCACTATTCGAAAAGTGAAGGGAGTTTCTCCCAGTGTCTTGGATAACGATTCCCCTAAAATTTGGTCATTCGCTTCATGGCTATTTGTGGGACATTGCTGTGCACAAATTGGCTGTCGCATTCGCCCACAAGGTACACAATCACTCCACTTTGCAAAACATTATTATTACATTATTTTTATTATATCCAATAGGTAACACTTGTTAAGGATGTTTAGTAATGCTGATGCAAATCTTCTACAAGATGTGCTGTTTGAAAACTAATTAAGACAAGTGACTATTAAATCTTTGGTAAATGAGCTTATAAAAATGTTAGTCTGACAATCGTGCATCGTGACTATGCATAGGGGTGCCTGAGCCTGTTGAAAATATTGTACGAGTGATATTTAGGGGTTGTTGTTGGGCTCCTGGGTGGAAGAGAATTATTTCAGGATAAGCTTTTTTCAGTGGGGGCAGTATGATGGGATAAGCACAATTATTAATTTGATATATGTATTTGTACTGTGATGACAAATGTGTTTGTTCCTGGATTCTGTCCACATTATGATGGATGGGATGGAAATAATTTTGTGCCAAGACTCCATTTTTGGAGTTGGTGTCCAATGAATGAGTTGAGGCCCTGTATTCTGCCAAGTATCTGTGTGTATGTTGTTAGAGGAACCTAATGAACAATCCCCTGTATATATACACACACATATAAAAAAGTTAAATTTAGTGCAGTACATTAAATTGTTCACTAGGTTCTTAATGTGCAGATTGCAGTCTCCTTAAGTAGGACCATACAAGATAGTAAAAGACCATTAGTGAATGAATCCTCTTATTTTCTATATTATCATGCTCCCCTCTGCTCATATTTCCAATCCTTAACATCAACAGCAACACAATTACATTTGTATAGCGCCTTTCACATTGGGAGGACGTCCGAAGGTGCTGGGCAGTCAGAGTTTTGAATCCGAGCTGGGGGTCGGGATTGGGGAGGGTGGAGAGCAACAACAACAACAAGATTACATTTGTATAGTGCCTTTCACGTCAGGAGGACGTTCCAAGACGCTGAACAGTGTACAGTATTTCAGACCCGAGCTGGGGTCAGGGAGGGGGGAGAAGGAAGGGGAGGGGAAGGGGGGTGACCAATGGCATGGTCGAAGAGGAGGGTCTTGAGGTGGGTCTTGAAGGAGGCAAGGGAGGGGGCGAGGTGGTGGGACTGTGAGATGGAGTTCCAGAGGGTGGGGGCAGAGTTGCTGAAGATCCGCCCACCAATGGTGAGTGGGCAAGGTCTCAAAGAAGACCCCAAGGTTCCAGACTGGCTTAGTAAGGTGGAGTATGCATCCTTGGATGGTGATGCTGTCAGAGCCTGAGGTGTGGAGGCACTGATGGGAGCCAATCAGGCGAGCATCATCATAAACCATCTAAGTCTCTCTTTCAAGTGTCTTTAACAATTGTCAGCAATATCAACCATAACTGCTCATTGTGCAATACAATGTATATATTCACTACCCTCTGCAATAAGTAGTTAAATTGAGGTTGTCTGATCATCTTCCTTCTTCTATGTCTTTGTGATCTCTTGTGTGGTATTATCGGCTGTATCAAGTAGAAGACTCCAGCAGGTAGTTGATACTCTCTAGGATCTGAAAATCTTCAATAACACCATCACTTGTTCCTATAGAAGGAATGATGTGTAATTACCATTTATGGAGAGATCATATCAGTAATGCTGTTCAGTCTCTGACTAGCTTCATCGACGGTTGGAGCAATTGTCACCAAATTGAACCTGCAGGAAAATTCACTGCATATGAAATATTAATGTAGAAATATAGAGCACTATTAAACTTTTGTGAATTTTATTCTTTCTGCATGGTTGACTTATTGCTAGTTTTGTTCTGGAATTTCTATTCACTATGGTGCTGAGAATGTTAATGGTAGTTTTACGTGGACAGCAGCAAAGGAAAAATTCTTCCCATTGTGCTTGAACTCAAGAGGGTGTTAATACTGTGCTACCTAACCCACTTCAGCTACAAATTATGATCTTAAATTGTACTGTTCATAGAAGAAATGTGGACTTTGATTTCACCTATGTTTATACGAAATAAGCAGCTGTGTATTTTTACTTGAATTTTCCAACAGGACAGTAGTCTTAGCAGGATTTTACAAAATTTCTATCTGAGGAAGAAAATCTGAGTGAGAATAGTGCTGAGAGAAGTGGGAATAGGGCAAGGGCACCAGGAGTAAATCCCTTTCAAGAACAACAACAAAATTACATTTATAGAGCGCCTTTCACGTCAGGAGAATGTCCCAAAGCCCTGGACAGTTAGGGGTCGGGACCCGAGCATGGGGGAGGGGTGGGGTAGGGGTGAGGGAAGGCAGAGAAGTGTGAGGGTGACTAAAGGCACAATCAAAAAGAAGGGTCTTCAGACCGGCCTTGAAGGAAGCAAGGGAGGAAGCGAGGCGAAGGGACTGTGGAATGGAGTTACTGTGGGGCAGAGAGGCTGAAAGCCCGGCCACTGATGGTAGAGCAGGTTGGGCGGGAGACATGGAGCCCACGGAATGGAGGGAGCGGGCAGGTTGGTAGGGAGTCAGCAGGTCAGAGAGCTAGGAGGGGGCAAGGCCATGGATGGAATCCATCCATCCATCCATCCATCCATCGTGTCCATCAGAACAGGCATATGGAATCTTGGTTTAACATTTCATCCAAGGGACAGCACCTCTGACAATGCAGTGAACCCTCAGCACTACACTGAGTGTCAGCCTATGAGCTACTTGACTGAAAAGGCAGCTTCAAAGATTACTCTCTCAGCCAACTAAACCTCAGGATAGATCTCCTTGTACAACTAAAGTTACCAAATCAATCTGTTGACATTACTTTTCCGGCACATTTGTTGGTCTGCTTGTTCGATGACATAACAGTCAGTGGCCCAGAGAAAAGGATGCTGCCAATAGTAGTTATTCACTGGCATTGTTCGGGGATACAATTAGAATTTTATTCCAAAGTTTGAAAATTGCTTTTATCGATTGACTTGATTGACAATGACAGCCTCTGGGCCACGATTTACACTCAATGGTTTCTCCTTCCCAAGAGCAAAAGTCTAAACCTCTTTTGTGATGCAAGTGTCCCATAATAACAAATACAGGAGTCAGAGACATCCAAAAGCAATGACACTGCCATCAATCACATACTCACAGAAAAATCAAAGCAGGATTATTGCACAAACCAATAAAAAACATTTCAAGCTACTAAACCACTTGAGACCTGCCTCCCCCTAAACATACACAGAATCAATAACCAGCATTAATGAACAGCACCTCAAACAGTGGAGTACAAACTTTCACACTAATAATCCCGGCATAGTTCAAGGTGGTGATTTACTGTCTCAACACAGTCTTCCACAATCAATACTGAGCCCTAGAAGAAAAGTAACAAGTGAAATAATTGAAATGATGCAAGGAAATACCACACCACATCTTTTGCCCACAAAATACACAGTCACTCCAATTTTCAGTATATCCTGTGAAGCCCTTTGAGACATGTCGACGATGTGATAAGACGCTATATCAAAATGCAATTATTATTAATTATTATGACATCTGTTTCTGAGCAATGTCCTACACATGGTTTATTTTGACGAAACCTGCATTATAAAAAGGACCAATGTACTGCACTTGTGGAGTCCTGTAGCTTAGTGATTAGAGCACTTGCCTCACAAGCAAGAGGACCTGGGTTTGATTCCTGGGCAGGACAAAAGCTTAGGCTAATCGTTAAGGATCACTTTTCCAGGGATAACAATCCCTTCAAAAATAATATTATAATAATTTGGTCAATCAATCCACGACTGTTTGTGGGACACTGCAGTCGCAATTGACTGCCGCATTTCGCCCACAAAATATAGTCAATTCACTTTACAGTATAGTCAACCACTTTGAGATGTACTGAAGAAGTGATAAAGAGTTATATCAAATGCAAGGATTTTTTAAAATTATTTTTACACAAGAGGACTGTATTAACTAGAAGAACATGAAACAGATATCATGAACCTCCAAAGAATGTAAAACAGTAACTAATGAGCAGAGGCCAAGAGATCATGTCAGATCAAAAGAGATCAAAATGAGAGGTACAAATGAAGAACGCCCTTTAGCCCATTTGAACTCATCCTTACAGAATATTAACCCTCCCATTTTTCCATTACAACATCTAGATTTTCTTAACTATGTCCAATGTCCTGGTCTCAACTATGAGTCCTGGTAACATGTTGTAGTTGTTCATAACCCGCTGTTACATCTAGGCTTGACTATGCCAACAATCTGCTTATCGGCCTCCCCATTTCTTCCTTCCACAAGCTGCAGATCATTCAGAACTCTGCAGCTCATGTCCTCTCTATGACCCTATCACCCTCATCCTTGTCTGGCTCCACTGGCTCCCCATCCCCCAGAGGATAGAGTCCAAAATCCTCACCTTCAAAACCCTCCATGGCAGTGCTCCTTCCTACCTCTGTGACCTGCTAACACCATAATGATCCCTCCACTTCCTTTGCTCAGCAGGCTCTGGCCTGCTCTCCCCTCCTGATCCCAATCTCCAGCTCATTTCCAAATCCCTGACTGTCCAGCTTCTTGGGACGTCCTCTCGAAAGGTGCTTTACAAATGTAATTTCTTGTGTTGTTGTGTGAAGAAATACTCAATCAAAACAAAAATATTTCAATGGACCTGTCACTTACACAATGCACACAATATCTCCAGACAAGTTGCACCTAATTCTGATACATTCTCAGTGAAAAGTGAAAACTGGAATTTCCATGTGCAGGTAGGAAGCAAGGAATTTTCAGTTTGGTTTGGATACTCTTAAGCATGGCAATGGGTTTCCACATGTGTCAGGCACCCGGCTGATCCCCCAAAAAGTTGAGATACAACAGCATTTTGTATATGACATCCTTATTTTGGCTTCACCAATACTGGCAGTCATTCCATTCTACAGCTATCAAATACTATGTGCACTGAGCATAGTTTCACAGAAAGGTCAATTCAATGAAAACGAACGTTTAAACAAACAAGAATAGGGACATGACCAAATGCTGCTGTAAATACTTCAGATAATATAACAGACAAAGTTTATGAACCAGGTATTGTGAACAAGTGCAGCTTAAATGGGCTGAATGGCCTCCTTCGCACTGTAGATTTCTATATTTCTGTAGGACCACTTGAGTATCAAAATATTGATCACAACAATATGGCTAAATACAGTACTATGCGGTGTGAAGTATCACAGAATAACCCAAAATAATTTCAACAGCGATGAAAATGGTCATCGTTGAATACTTAATTAAGATTAAATGGACAATTGACAAGGAGCAAATGAGAGGAAGTATAAAAGGACACTGGGAGTGGGACAAAGGGTGTGTGATGTAGCGTGGTGCTTTATTTGAGAGTTGGGAAAGACAAAATAAAGAAGCTACTAACACACCGGTGACTTGGATTAAGTTAGATTACAGACATAAATGCCTGAAATAGATGGATGAAATTGATGATTGCTGTGTGCAAATTGATTGCTATTTTGCCTGCAAAATACACTATACAGTAAAAAAATCCTGCTTTGAGACGCCCTCCAGATATGAAAGGATTATTATTTTTTATTTTAGCAATGATAAATAAAAATACACAATGCCACAAATCCAAAGTTGCATACAAAACAATCAAAATAAAAAAAATTCAGAACCAAAAAGGAATGTAGTTCTACAGTAATGGGATGTAAAATGATCCTATTCATAGACCACATGATAGAACTTATTCAAGAGCTCTCAGCCTTATGAGATGACTAACAACATTTCAAATAATGAAAACAAAGCCTATTTTATAACTAAATGTTGTGACATTAGGAGACATGCGTACAGAGTGACCTGCGGTGAACAATTAATGCAGGCATTTGGAATAATTCCCAGTTAAAACGAAATTGTGCCACATTGACAAGTACCTTTAAATAACAGCTGGATCAATATTTGTTTCTGAACAGCATTGAGGGCTATGAGTATCAGTACAGGAAGAATAATCAAAATGTATATAATAATATAATAATAATCACTGCACTTGATATAGCGGTTTTCAAGTCTTCTAGGTGTCTCAGATCACTTCACAGAATATACTTTAAAGTAAATTGACTGTACATTTGTGGGCAAAACTAGTCCATGCCTGTGTTTATGGAATATGATGATTTGTAACCTGTGGTGGCAATGTACTGTACTATCATTCTAATGCAAGCGACCAGCCTCCGATGAATGATGCAAGAAGAACAATTAGATCTGTATGTGTATTCTGTTTGATTTACTTTTTTGTGGACAAGGAGGAAGGTTGCATTGGTTGGATAGAGTCCATTATGAATAAATTTTACAAGGTTTATAAAGGGAAGGAATTGATGACCTACATAGATTTTTCTTGTTCCCCTCTTTCTTGGGTTTCTTAGCTGATGGAGGGCTGGAGGAGTTCCATTGTAACAAGATGACCTTGGAGAGTATGCCACGTACTGTACTTTTCTTGCTGAACAGATGGCTGGACTTATCTAGTGTGATAATACTCTTGACCTATGGCACTAGTCCAAATGACACACATGCAACAAAAACACAAATATTTGCAATGGAATGGAAAATAACTTCAAAGACTCAGACCAGCATCAGCGACTTACACAACCGCAGCCAAAACCATGTATAACAAACTAAGCTAATAATAATATAATAATCGCTGCATTTGATATAGCACCGTATTACTATTTTAAGCTATTTTATAAATGTAATAATTCATGCACTCATCAGCAAACCGATGAGTAAGCTTTGGAATACAACTTGGACTGTCGTCTCATACTCACATAGAGCACAGAAACATGCCATTTGGCCCAACAAGTCTTCCACCCCTCGTAAGCCCCTTTCCTATTCCCCTCCATTCCCTTCTCTTCCCCATATCCTGTGCAATGCTGATTTAGCACATTAACTTCCACATATCATCCGAATCTCTGTAATCTCAAACTCTAACGCAGCACAAAATAGAAAATCTCACTCCAAAAAATCTAAAGTACACCTGGTGCTGTCAATGGAAACATGCAACTGATGTAATTGAGGAAGCTCTTCTGAGATTGGGATTGTGGCACATTTGGGGCTAAGTTGCGATCTATGTTTCAATGCTCCAAGATGCTATCTTTCATGAAGGGGACTATATAAGTGCAAGTTGTTGTTCTTAATGGGGTCGCTTAATAAGGAATCCAAGCTGCATAAATGAACTCCTTCCAATACACGGGCACATATCATACCATCCCACAGGACCTCCACACTGATTCAGTTTACCTCTAGAGAGAAGTTACTGTTGATTGATGGAAATTCTTATGGGATTCCTTGTGCAGGATTAAGGATTATGAAATTTGATTAAGAAAAGCTATAAATTAGACCCCAGCGATGCTTTAGTTCATCCAGTATTTGGCCACTCTCATCCTCACCTGAACTAAGCTTTGTTTGTCTATTAATCCCATCTTGCCAGGCTCCACTGGCTTCCAGAGGACCAACTTCATTACTTTCACCTCCAAATCCATACACAGCCTTACCTTTTTCTACTTCTGTGATCTTCTCCAGCCTCAATCTACACGCCTAATAATAATCCCTCCAAAACTAAAAACAATAATTAAATTGGTCATTTTCAATCTACGACTGTTTGTGGGACATTGCTGTGCGCAATTGGCTGCCGCGTTCGCCCACAAATATACAGTCAATTCACTTTACAGTGTGTTCTGTGAAGCGCTTTGGGACGTCCTCCCGACGTGAAAAGCGCTATATCAAATGCAAGGATTATTATTATTATTATTATTATTATTACTGCGCAGGCCTCCCATTCCTTAATTTCAGGTCCGCTGCCTGTTCCTCGCCTCTTCCACTCTACCGTTGGTGGCCAAGCCTTTAGCCATTATCCCCCTACCCTCTCAAAGTACTTTCCTAAGTCTCTCCACCTTTCCCTCTTTCTGTCATTAAAAGCTTACTGCCCCACAATCAGTGGTAAACCTTTAGCCACTATGCTCCTAAGCACTCCTTAAATCCCTCCATCTGCTCTCTCTCTCTCTCTCTCTGCCTTTCAAAGCTTTGTGAAAACTTACCTCTTTAATCATACTTATGGTCAGTTCACTCCTACCTCCAGCCCCATCATCCCTGCTCAGTGTTTGGCATCATGTGTAAAGTGCTGCAAGATGTTGCCCTAAAAGAAATGTACTATATGAAAGTAAGTTGTTGTTGTAGCCTACATCAAACATATGCTATAATTCCAAAGTGGTCATTGGGTGCAAAAGGTGGAAAAAATGACTTGTTAATATTTTCCATTAATATTATGCAATGGGAATAAAATAACCTTGGTTTCTTCAGAGCAGAGGCAAACAAGCCAATTGGTTACGACAGATTGGAACAGTAAATATTTGAATTTCTTGTGCAATCGTCTATTTCTTTTGCTCATTTAGTTTTTGATCAAATGGTCATCGTTCTATACTCTTCCAAAGTGGATTCTGTTGCTTTACTTAACAGGTAAGTTAAGTGATGTATACTGCATGTAACCTAATGTTATCAAATAACCACATAAAGTATATGCTAATGTTGTGTGTGTGGGGCAGGTGTGGGGGAGAAACATGCTGACATTTGTCATGGAATTTGGCTTTTTCCTGTCCTAAGGAAATTTAACAAAATGTAACAGCTAATTCTACAGTATTGCTATTGTAATGTGTGAACTATGCTCCTGAGTTAATAACTAAGTGTTTTGTTTTGCAAATGAACTTCAGATAACTAGAACAATATGGAACAGAGATGATTAAGAGGGGATCAATGGAAGTTTCCAAAATTCAGCAAGGTTTTTAGAGAATAAATAGTGAGAGGTTCTTCTGCTGGTTGTTAAATCCATAATAAATGAATATAAATTGAGGAATATCATTGGCAGAATTAATAATCAATAATTATTTCATACAGTTCCTTTTATATCCAGAGGACGTCTCAAGTTCCACCAGCACTGCACTGTAGTGTTAGCTTGGTCTGGGAATTCAAAGTCCCGATAGGGTATTTTGCTTACAAAATTCACAGCCAATTCAATTTACAATATATATTGTTAAGTGCTTTGAGACATCTCAACAATGTGATAAGGTGCTGTATTAAATGCAAGGAATATTATTATTATGGGACTTGAACCTAGTCCTGGTAGAACTTATCCAGCCTTGATTTATATGTTCTCCCTTCATACAGGTTTTTACACACTAAGCACCCTCTCTCAGGTTGAGATGGATAGCAGGTGGTTTGAACCTAGGTGCATGAGTGTGACCTTCTCAGTACTGTGAAGGGCTGTTTGTTGCCTTCAAAAAGCAAACTTAAAAAAGCACATTTGTTACTGAGTGTAAATACAGTAAATGTGTGGTAACTGGCTTAACTTGTCACTATCGCTTAAGTCATAATGCTGGCAATATCTCGGCCGCATATATTTATATATTTATAGATATGCCTAACTCACCACTCGTCAATAACTCATCACTAAGCCATTTTCCTTCGGAATGACGAGTTATTAGGAGTTTACTGTTACACACAATTATTTTATCTCACACATGAACCATTTGATCTGTATCAATTTAGAAATGCTGTTTGGTTAAACAGTGGAATCACCTTATAATGGGATCTGAAAATCTAACATCAGGCTTTAAAGATGGAGAGGGAGGAGGCAAGATGGAAGGACTCCAGGCTGGAGTTCCAAAGAGTGGAAGCCGAATGACTGAAATCTCACCCACAAATGATGGGTTGGATAAGGCAGAGGACATGAAGAAGGCCAGTGTTCCCTGAGGGTTGTACGTCAATCAGCAAGCTCACAGTTAGCGAGCTGACCAACAGTGCTCATATGCAGTTACAACAACAATAACAAAATTACATTTAAACAGTGTAAATACATTATAATCAAATTCATGTTGTAAAGAAATGTTTTATAACAGGGCTGTGTTGTATCTTGCTATATCTTGCCAATATGAGAATGGAATGTTCAAATGTTATCTAAAAAATGGCAACTATTATGGTAAAAAAACAGTCTTGACCTTCAAACTATACCATTTTACTGAAGATTTAGTTAATTATTTTGGAGAATCAAGAATGACATTTATTTTGTCACATTGTTTGATACAATGAGCAACTTTAGGACTGAAATCCCAGTACACAAATGTTGAAAGAGCTAATGCCAGTTTTTTGGGGGAGGGGAGGGGAGTTTAAGTCAGATATTCTAGGGGTGACATATGTCTTCTCTAGCACAATCCAACAATTGGGAAGGGGTACTGACAATCACAGCCTGGAAGTAAAAGGCCCTTTGGCAAAGTAGTTAGGTAGTTCAGCAAGGCACCCAGCAATTATCCGGGGTTCGGGGGATACCCAGGGTTGGAGCTTAGAGGCATCCACCACATCTGGTTACCAGGGTTTTATTAGCTCTTGGTTATGTATTGAATTCACAATCTCAGGCAATAGCTCATGATGCTGTGATTTGCAACACCAAACCCCACCTATCCTCTGGCAATGGCCTGCACAGTTGCTGTGAACAGTAGGAGAATTTCCCCAAACATTCCAGCCAATTTCATGCAGCCAATAAAGGATTACTACACATTGAGTTGCAGAAGAGTAGCTCATAACTACAAAACTAAAAAAAGCTGGTGGATAAATGCACAACAGGTTAACAGAAAATGCAATGGGGGAAATTTGGAAAATTGAAACTCAATTTTGAAATGCGTGGATTTTACTATCAATCACAACTCATCTGATTGTGTTGCAGCTACACTCCTGAGCACTGCAGCTAAAACAAGCTTTAACTAACAGGATGAATTTTAATTTTAGATGAGCCAATGATAGTTCTTAAAAGTGTCCAATTTATCAATGAGGTAATCAGTTTTAGTTCATAAATGTATTCAGAATGTTATGCACCATATCAATTTGAGATTGAATTGCACACTGTATGGAAATAATAAAGAATTCTCAACATACATTTTTTACATAAATTATAATTGAAATGGCCAGGTCCAGCAGTGCAATTACTGGAGCTCAGATTGGGGGACCAAAGATAAGATTCCAGTCTTTTCATTCACTGTTTCCCTCACTACATGATTTGCATGCATTTATGTGTGTTTGGGGGAATGGTGGAGAGAGAAGGGAATTTGGCAGATTGAATGAAAGCAGTATTAATAGTAGCTACAAGGATATCAAGAGTCTTCAGAATGAGGACTATAACATAGATGGAGATAGGCACAATTAACAAAGATAAAGAGGGGAATCATTACTGTTTTGGAAAGTGAAAAGGAAAGAAGAAACGAGTGTCAATCTTGTGAGGACAATGTCATCTGTCTTAGTTGGTAGCACACTTCTCTGAGTGAGCCTCTAGCCTCTGAGTCTAAGGCTTGTGGGTTCAATATCCACATTGGAACTTTGAATTCATGTAGTATAGGCTGATACTGTAAAGCAATGTTGGAGGTGTACTAATGTGGCAGCCAATTTGCACGTAGCCATGTCCCACAAACAGTCACAAAGTGACTGGCCAATTTTATTTTGGGGAATTGTTGGCCAGGACTTTGGGAGAAACTCCCTTCCCTTTTGATCTTTAATATCCACCTTAATAGGCAGACAGGACCTTGGTTTCATGTTACATCTGAAGGTCGGCTTTCTCTGTTACATCAAGAATGTCAGCCCAGACTGCAAGCTCAAAAACTCACAATGTGTGGTTTGAAATTACAACTTCCTGACTCAGAGGCAAGAGTGCTACCACAGTGCTGAGTCAGGCTGACAGATGTTACCAGGCTGACAACTGTATTGGCATGACTTGTATCCACACAATCCTCATCTGCTGTTTTAGGGAGGTGGAGGAGTGAGGGACACATCTCTCATTTCTTCCCTTTACTTGGAGAATATGATATACTTCCAGCTACCATATAACTGAACAAATACCATTTGGGGTTTTCAGCCAAAGCTGCAGCACTCTGAGGTAGTCTGGATGCCTACTTAGACATTGATTAAATTCCCCCCTTGTTCTATCAGTCTCAGAGGCAGCAGAAAATTGTAGATTTTAAGATTAATTGTTGTTCAGTATCATTGTAATGCTTAATTCCTTTACATGTTCAGAAACCTCTGATAGACACTTATACCTCCAAGGAGAATATTAGAACTTTTATTTGAAAAAAAGCCAATGCAAGATTTAAATCCAACTAGTTTTAGTCTGTATGACTAAAGATATTTACTATAATAATAATAATAATCCTTGCATTTGATATGGCGCATTATCATGTCATTGAGATGTCTCAAAGTACTTCACAGAATATATTGTAAAGTGAATTGACTGTATATTTTGTGGGCGAAACACAGCAGCCAATTGCACATAGCAGCGTCCCACAAACAGTCGTGCATTGAGTGACCAGATTAAGCATGACTTTATAAAACTGTAAAACCATGCTTTCGGTCATCTTTCACATCCCGAGCCCCTCACCTCCCACATTCAGCTCGGGTATTCTATTGTAAGAAAATTTAAAATTGCATAGAATTGCACAGAATTCTAAAACATTCTTAAATTCAGTGTTAATTTGGAAGCCATCTTTTTCTAAGAACTTTAACACACCAGCTTTCATGTTAATACTCACAATTTTGTGCAATATAAATAATAATAAATAATCCTTGCATTTGATATAACCCTTTTCATGTCTTCTAGACGTCTCCAAGCGCTTCACAGAATATACTGTAAAGTGAATTGACTGTATATTTGTGGGTGAAACGCAGCAGCCAATTGCGCAAGGCAGTGTCCCACAAACAGTTGTGGATTGAAGTGACCAATTTATTATTTTTTTCTTGAGGGATTATTATTATCTATAAATTTGATAACAATATATCGTTTTATCAATAATAATTTTAAGGCAAAGTAGTCATACAACAATAACAACTTGCATTTTTATAACGCCCTTCACGTGGCATAGCGTCCTTGAGCTCTTAACAAAATTCTGTGACTCTCTTTATAGAGCTTTATAAATAATAAATCTCTTTAGTACTCCCAAAACTCCAATTTGGCTCCCATTAATAATTAAGTGCTCATTTCACCGACAGGACAAAATGGCATCTAAAATATGGTCCCAATAGTGTGTGGCCGAGAAGGATTTCTAATCCAAATAATGGTTAGGTTACAAAGCTGTCACCTCTAACTTGACCTACAGTACAACAAATTACTTAATTGCACAAATAAACTTAAACTTCTACTAGCTTCTTCTTTATCATCTTTCAAGTGCACAGCACAGTACTGACTGTCACTTAGATAAATGAAGAGAATCAAAGTTCATGCTAGAAAAGAATACACTTTTCTGTAACAAATTTATTATAAGAGAATATTTGGCTGGATAAAAAGGTCATCTTGGAAAGATTTATTTTATTTGGAAGATTGGTGGTACATGTTGGAATGTAATAATCAACATTACTTGGCAAGTTATTGATCAATTCCAAATCTGGCAGACAGATCTATCAGTGAAAGGATTGAAAGACAATAGACTGAGCTTGGGTAAAGATTTATCATAAGTGAGGGCTGAGGGAATTGTGAATGAAAGCAAGCCTGACTGAAACCCAGCCAATTCCATTAACATATTGAAATCAAAAACGTAGATACGAATTTAGTAAACTAATACTAATTTGGTATGTTATACAACAACAACAACAAGATTCCATTTATTGAGCACCTTTCACGTCGGGAGGACGTCCCAAGGCGCTGCACAGTTGGGTCAGGACCCAAGCAGGGGGGAAATGGTCAGGGTGAGGGGAGGGAAGGGAGGGGGCGAGGAGGGGGAAGAGAGTTGAGAGGGGAGCTGAAGGCATGGTCAAAGAGAAAGGTCTTGAGACCGGCCTTGAAGGAGGAAAGGGAGGAGGCAAGGCGAAGGCACTGGGGGATAGAGTTCCAGAGCCGATGTTTACAAAAATAAACATTGATTTTAATGTGGCATTGCTTAGTGCTTAAGTTGCTAATACTGTAATTCTCCTATCAAATATTGCAATAATAAATAATCCTTGCTTTTGATTTAGTGCCTTAGCACATTGTCGAGAAGTTTCAGCATTTACTATGTATTTGTAGGTGGACACGACAGCCAATTTGTGTGCAGCAATGTCCTGCAATCAGCCATGAATAAATGACCAATTTTATTTGGGGTATTGTTGACCAGGTCACTTGGAGAAACTCTCTTCTCTTTCACCATATACATTACATCTGAGCAGACTCATCACAGTGCACATGTACCCTCCCACCTGCCCGATGACCAGTGACAAACACGACTCTTTCGTTCTCAAATCTATAATTCCTTAGGATGTGAAAGCGTGGGAGCAAGCAATTTGATTATCATTCAGCTAATTAAATATTTTATGACAATTCAAATATATTTTTCTCATTAAAACAAAATGTATCCCCATAGAAAACTCCTGCCAGTTTTTACCCCATCTGCAAGATACCTTGGCAGGCCATGCCAATAAAATTCAGATAACACCAGGATAGGAAGGAATCCTGCACTCACCATGGAGATGTTTCCCAGGTGCCTACCATGTTGAGCTTCTTGCTTGGTTTCAAAAGGCAGCTGGATAAGCCCAACAACTTGCATTTATATAGCGTCCTTCTTTGAGACACTACTCTATAGGGCTTGGCAATGAGCCTGAAAGAGAGGGGCGGTGACCATAGGCTTGGTCAAAGAGGGAGGTCGTCAGGTGCCATCTGAAGATGGACAAGGAGGGGAGAAGTTGGAGGGAATGAGGCAGTGATTTCCAGAGTTTTGTGGGTAGTGGCTGAAATATGCCACCAATGGTGGACCTCAATACCTAAAAAGAGATAAATACCTAAAAAGAAGTCAACTACAAGGTTATGTTGAAAGCGCTGAAAGGATTGCGCTTAAAAGAGACAGCACAGACATGATGGGCCAAATGGACTTCTTCTGTACTGTACATTTCTATTGCTCTATGGTTCAGTCTATCAAAACTGGCTGACCATACAAACTATACGTGTTGAAGCTGAGAGCAAAACTGAATTGAACATTAGAAAGAACCGCATGTCCAACGATATGGAAAATATGTGAGGGGTATTTACTATTCAGAGAAAAATGTTTTTCTGTGTGCAAGTGAATAAATTGTTTCTTTTTTTTGTTCAAATGAATGTGTGTGGGTGCAGAGGATTGAAAATGAAAACATTATTGAAATTAGCAGGAAGATAAAATAACATCTACAACATTAACTAAAAGAAATATCAACACCAATTTGCAAAAATAGGATGCATTTTGTTCCTGGGAACGCTTGCTTTATAGATTATCATATATCATTCAGCCATGAAATCTGAGTAATTTCTTCACTGTTGCTGAAGCAGCTGGCAGCATTAAAGGAATGCAAAATGTCATGTTTTTAACAGAGAGGAATCGCTCTGGGATGCTAAAAGAACTTCATGCTGTGTAACATACTCCTCCTATTTAATGTATTTCTTGGCTTCAATACTAACAGGCAACATTGTTTAACACCAGCATGATGCATGGGGAGGGGAAGAATTTGTCACAGCACAAATTGTGGTGCAGACACAATCTGCTGCCAATATCAGAATAGAAAAAAGTGTTGCACTTATTTACTTTTATTGACTTTCTCCTTGTAAATCTTCCTATTCCTGAAAAAATATATATTTTTCAAAACAGTTAGATTTTTATGTTTAGAAAGAGACTCTGTGGTCTATGATTACCTTCAAACTACTTAATGTGAGCTACAGAGGTAATAATGATGCGCACTCACCCTTGCTCTTCCAGGGATTATATTTTATATTTCCCTTTGGTGCTTTGGATATTTCTATAGATGTAAGTGGTAAGTAAATGCAAACACATTAATAAAGTAACAAGTTAACAAAGCGTTTTCTAAGATCTTAAAATGGTATTATTTAACGAGCTTTGTAGAATATCAGGCAGTCAAGAAAGATTCTTTGGATCTCTTTAATGAGAAATCAAATGACTGGCTTTTCAATTAGTTTACCTGCCAAACAGTAGTCAGTGATTTACCAACCTCTTTGCTCCAAAGATCATTTTTATTACTGTTTTATACAATTGATGGAAAATGTATATATATATATTTTAAAATGTTACTTTCTAAAGCTATATTTTATGTGCTTACTATTTGCGTGGTGCAAAGACTATAAAAAAAAGTAAATGACATTATTGAAGTTGTGATTTAAATGATTATTTAATTGGTTTGTTTCCAGATTGTAATTCAGCATTACATTTGCATTTAATTCTGCAGGTGTTTCTTTTTCTGAAGAATGGGAGACTGGTCGTTACTAGGGAGACTGCTGGATAGCGTTCACTCACATTCTACAGTGATTGGCAAAATTTGGCTGACTGTATTGTTTGTGTTCCGGATCCTACTGCTTGGGGCTGGTGCAGAAGATGTTTGGGGTGACGAACAGTCTGGTTTTCTTTGCAACACCCAACAACCAGGTTGTGAAAATGTTTGCTATGACAAGGCTTTCCCCATCTCACACATTCGCTTCTGGGTCCTCCAAATCATCTTCGTTTCAACCCCTACCCTGGTCTACCTTGGACATGTCTTGCATGTAATCCACCAAGAAGAAAAAGTGAGATGTCAACATGATGAGATGGAAATACTTGTCCAAAAACGCAAGACATCCAAGCATATTGTAAATAATGGAAAAGTGAAAATGCAAGGCACCCTATTATGCACCTACTTGCTAAATGTTTTGTGTAAAATTATATTGGAAATTGGTTTCGGAGTGGGTCAATGGTATCTTTATGGATTCACTTTAGAACCTCTGTTTGTATGTGAAAGGAGTCCTTGTCCACATAAGGTGGATTGCTTCATTTCTCGTCCAACAGAAAAGTCCATCTTCATTATCTTCATGTTGGCTATGGCTGGTGTATCACTTGCTCTGAATTTAGTTGAAATATTTTACATTATTTGTAGGCAGATAACAGGTCGGAAAAGGAAGCTTAGGTCACAGGTGTATTCCAAAAATGCCTTAAAGTATTCCACACCACCTTTTGTTTCTGGCGGAATTTCAATAAGCTCTACAACAAGGCCTCTAAGTTCAATAGAAAATTACAGCAGCAAGGATCCTAACTTCCAGAACACCATGAATTTGAAGATTGAAAATTCTGGGGGGAAACAAAGCTCTGATTCACAAAATATTGGTAAGGAGGATTTGGGAAAGATTTCTAAGGAGGATGAGAGCAAAATGCAACATAAGGTGACAGGGGAGAAGATAGGTGAGGTGCATCAACCTTTTTTAGGGGAATGTCAGGGGACCGGTAGCGATGAGAGTATCAAGATTCAGGGAGAGGGACAAATGTAAACAGGAGCAACAGGCCCTAAATATTTCAACTGAAGGAATTGTTATTTAACATGACCATGTTTCATATGATCGCTTCCTGGACTCCTTTAACAGGGCAATGGAACTATAATAAAACCCCATATGAAATTGGTCTTTCACTTCACAGCTGATTGTGGGACATCGCTTGTGGAAATTGCCTACCTCATTCACCCACAAATACACAGTCCCTACACGTCATAGTAAAATCCTGTGAAACGCTTTGAGATGTCTCAAGCTATTATTAATAGACTTAAGATCACAAAAGAGGTATGGATAATGAAGGACCTCAGACCCATTTGATTTCATCCTTCCAGAATATCAAAACTTAGTTATTTCAACATCACCTGTTTCCTAAATGAGTCCAGCCTCAACCATCTTTTTGGTAACTCATTCCAGGCCTTATTTATCCAGTATCCGTCCTGATATTGTCCTTTACAACTCTGAATCTATGTCCTTTTACCCTAATGTCTTGGCTTGAAAGTATGATTCAGATCCCATTGAACAACTTACATAACTTTATAAGGTGCCTTCAAAGATGGCTCATTTCAAGGCTGAAGAGCTCCGATTCATCCAGTTGCTTCTCATAGCTCACCTCTCTCAGAATGGGGCTCAACCATGTTGCTGTTCTCAGCATTGCTTTTAGGCCTGGGCAGTATCTGCATATCACCCACTCAGAATATATTGAGTATTCAAGAGGCCTCTGTGACCTGCTGCCCCTTATCAACCTGTCCTTTCCCTCTGCTCAGCAGGCTCCCGCTCCACGTTCCCTGACTGGCTCCCCCCATCATCGGTGGTTGGGCCTTCAGCCTCTCCAACCCTACCCTTTGGAACCCCAACCCACATTCCATTCGCCTTGCTCCCTCTCTTTCCTCCTTGAAGGCATATCTTAAGACCCTCCTCTTCAACCGAACCTTTGATCATCCTACTACCCTCCCTGCCCTCCACCCTCCCTTACACCAACCCCACAACCCACCCCCCGAATCCCTGACTGTCCAGGACCTTGGGATGTCCTCCTGAAGTGAAAGGCGCTTTACAAATGTAATTTTGTATTGGATTAATTCATTTGAAAATTCTTAACTTCAATCTTAAAATGATTTCCTGATGATCTTTTTAAGAACTGCCTAAAAAACTATTTCCAAAATGAGATTGAATTTAAGAATTTTCCAATATGTTGTTTTTCATAAATTTTAAATCTAAATCCTTAAGGCAATGACAATGTAAAAATTCCATCACAGGTGCAGGCTGAGAGTGATCTGATCTCATGTGATTTGACAATATCGTCAAACATCTTTATTGTTTATTTGTGTATAAGGAGACATTAGAACACAAATGATATTTCTCTGATATCTAGAATGACAGCACAATTTCAAACCATCTTCAATGGTTGTCAGTAAATGAACTTTCACAAATGCTTTTTAAAAGATTTTCTGAGTGTTGATAAGAAGAATGACGAATAAAATATTCATTTTAATTAAAAATGTGTTTATTGATTAATTTCAGAAAAAATGCTATTGATTTGTTTCATAGGAATACTCATGAAGTATTTGTATGTGAGCCTGACTTAGTTGGTAGCATTCTTTCCTCTAAGTTGGAAGTTTGTGAGTTCAAGTCCCAGGTCCGGACTTGGAACTCATACCGTTTAAGCTGATTAAGATGAGTTTAAACTCCAATGGAGTGCTGAGGGAGTGCTGTATTGTTGGAGGTGCCATCTTCAGATGAGATGTTAAACCAAGGCCATATCTGTCTGTTCAGGTGGATTTTAGAAATGCCAGTATTCGAAAACAGAAGGAAGTTTCTCCCGGTGACCTGGCCATCCATCTCCTAAATAAAATTGATCATTCATTTATAATATAATAATCCATACATTTGATATAGTGGCTCATCATGTCGTTGAGATGTCTCAAAGTGTTTCACAGGATATACTGTAAAGTGTAGCGACTGTGTGTTGTATGGGCGAAAAGCCGCAGCCGATTAAGCACAATGACTTCCCACAAACAGTCATGGATTGTGTGACCAAATTATTATTATTATTTGTAATATTTACATTGCAGCTCCCTAGCTGAACGCACTGATCATAATTAGTGTTTACAATAATAATTAATAATAATTCCATGTTGATTGACTTTTATATAAACGGAACAACACTCACTGCTGACAAAAATGTTAAAATCCTTTGCGCCTATTGTCAGACTAAACGTTTCTTGGCTGTTTGTGCGACATTGCTGTGCACAAATTGGTTGCCATGTTCTCCCACAAAATGTACAGTCAATATACTTTAAATAAATCCTCTGAAGTGTTTTGAGACACCCAAAATCAAATGTAAAAATTATTATTATTATTTAATTATTATGATAAGCAAAATTCCAGCCACAAAACCAGTCTTTGCCAGCCTTTAGGATCATGTTTTTCTTTGAAAATTTGGATATGAATCATATAAATTCAACTGCAAAATGAGTGATTAGTGCAAAGAATTCCGATTTGCAAATACAGTAGAACCATGTGATAAGGAGGTAGTTGGGGGCATGAAATACCAACCTGCCTTATAATGGGGCACTATTGTCAGTCAGTGCTTCATGTACATGTGCGCAGAGCTTTCCTGTAACTCCCCGCCTCTATCCCTCCCTCTCGGCCCCTCTATTTATCTTTAAATCCCATCATAAAATACAATCTTTTCGGCCATGCCTATGGTCATCTCCCCCTCCCACTTCTTCTTTGCTTGGCATCACCCCAACACTGTGAAGTGCACTGAGGCACTATCCTATGTGAAGGACTCTATGATAAATGCAAGTAGTTGTTGCTTATTGGCTTGAATAAGAAAAACAAGACAAGCACAACAACTTACATTTATACATGCCCATCAGCAGGGTAGCATCTTGGAGCGTTCATAGCAGGAGGCATAATATGAGATTCCTTGCTTTTTCATGTCTCTATCTCAAAGCCCTACAAAGCGAGTCGTGGTCGAGCAGGGTGACAGCAGATTTGTAGGCAAAATTGGCAGCTGAGTTGCATGCAGCAAAGGCCTACAAAAGGCCATAAAGTGAATGATCAATTTAGGAAAATGGCTGCCATGCTGGACATCTCAGTCAGTGCATGGTCCATTCCTGGAGTCCTGTAGCTCAGTGGTTAGAGTACTTGCCTCACAAACGAGAGACCTGGATTCGATTCCTGGCAGGACAAAACCTTGGGCAAGTTTCCTTACTCCACACGCCTGATGCCTCAAGAAAAATTTTAATAAATAATAATTTGGTCACTCAATCCACGACTGTTTGTGGGACACTGCTGTGCGCAATTGACTGCCGCATTTCTCCCACAAATATACAGTTAATTCACTTTATAGTATATTCTGTGAAGTGCTTTGAGATGTCTAGAAGGTGTGAAAAGTGCTCTATCAAATGCAAGGATCATTATTCAACTTTTACATCAGCCTCCATCTCAGCCTGGGCTCCTCTAAGCCTACACCTCATCCCCTGACAGGCGTTGGAGCAAAATAACTCTTGGTTTTCTTGCCATCTGATGTCCAGGACTCTCCTTTAAATGCAATCATTTTTGCATTTGATCTTGGATTTATTGTAAAGTTTAGTGATTGCATTTTGTAGGTGATGCAGTGAAAATGTAGTGGAGGAATATTTCCAGAATGATCTGAAAGCGAAACAATGATGCCCCCTAGAGGTGAACAATAAAATGTTTCAAACCAAAGTTTCACCACAAAGCAAATGCATGGTTCACGATCCCTGTATTACATTTTATTTGAGTAAAGCTTACAAACATAATATTTTTTTAAAAATCAGCATTCAAATAAAGTACATTGTAAAACTAGAACATTCCTTCAAGAAGCACACCAAACCCAATGCTATATTTGTGGTTTAGTTATACAATATAATATATATTTATATAGAGCTTTTCACATTGAGCGTATGTCCCAAACTTCTGTCATAACTGATGCTTATGAATCAAATCTCAAAAAATTCTCTCCAAACAAATGATAAAAGCTGGTACAGGATATGAGCGGCACATTTTGCTGAATATCGGCATTTAACAATAGAGATTGATTATACTAAATTAGCAGATTTGAAACCAACAATTTCTAATTGAAAGAACAAAATCAACAATGACTTGCATTTATGTAGCATGCTGCACATGGTAGTGTCTCAGAGTGCATCAAAAGCTGAGCTGGATAGAGAAGGGAAGTCACCGAAGGCATGGTCGAAGAGAAAAGTCTTCAGATGTGATTTGAAGGCAGGCAAAGAGGGGTCAAGATGGAAGAAATCAGGCAGGGAGTTGCAGAGATTTTGAGCATAGTGGCAGAAAGCATGGCCGTAAATAGCGGAACGAAGGGGATGATGGATGTGCAGAAGACCCAAGCCAGCTGAGAAAAGGTAACAACGATAGTTTGCATTCATGTCTAAAATCAAACATCTTGTGTCTTTCGTGTAAAATCAAACATTTTGAAGATCTGTTCTACTTGTTTGTGATGATGTAATTCTGCATGTATTCCGCAATGGCGCTTACATTGCTTAATGTATGTCTATTGTTCAATATTGGCTGAGAACAGAAAACATTTGTGGTACACATTGCTAAATATTGATGACATAATTTCAATATGACATGGATCTGTTTCAGCTTTAATCCTTTTGTGGTCAGGCAGTATTCCAGGGCACTGCTGATGGAGTTCCAGAGCCTCAGGGCTGAGAGGCTGAAGGCCCGGCCACCGATGGTAGGGCGGTTAGGGCGAGGGATGTGGAGCAGACCAGAGCCAGAGGAACGGAGAATACGGGCAGGTAAGTAGGGGGACAGTAGGTCGGAGAGGTAGGAGGGAGCAAGGCCGTGAATGGCCTTGTAGGTGAGGATGCGGATCTTGAATTCGATCCTCTGGGGGATGGGGAGCCAGTGGAGGCGAGCGAGGGTGGGAGTGATGTGGTCGCGAAGCCTGGTGCGGGACAGTACATGAGCTGCAGAGTTCTGAATGACCTGCAGCTTGTGGAGGGAGGTGGCGGGAAGGCCGGCGAGGAGAGAGTTCCCATAGTCCAGCCTTGAGGTGATAAAGGCGTGGACCAGAGTTTCAGCAGCGTGAGGGGTGAGGTAGTGCCTTAGTCTGGCGATGTTCCGGAGGTGGTGGAAGGCAGTGCGAGTTGTGGCGCGGATGTGGGGAAGAAAGGACAGCTCAGGGTCGAACAGAACACCGAGGTTCCTGATTGGCTTTGAGAGGTGGAGAGTGCAGCCTTGGATGCTGATGCTGTCAGCGCCTGAGGTGCGGAGGCGCTGACGTGAGCCAATCAGGAGGGCCTCAGTTTTGCACACGTTGAGCTGAAGAAAGTTATCTCTCATCCAGGACTCGATGTCAGACAGGCAGCTGTCAGGACATCGGTGGTCGTGGAGTTGAGGGTAGAAGAGGAAAGGTAGAGTTGGGTGTCATCCGCATACATGTGGAAGTTGACCCCATGTCTGTGGATGATGTCACCAAGGGGGAGCATATAGAGGGTGAAGAGGAGGGGACCGAGGACAGAGCCCTGAGGGATGCCACACAAGATAGTCTCAAGCCTTGGCTCTTGCCAACCTGTGCCTAATACTTTCCGGAATCAGGTAAGCAGAATGCATCCTTCCAGGGAAAAAGCGCACATTCCATTCCAATAATCTATCTATGAGATTTCCATATGAAGGTGAGGTGCATGGAACTCTCAGCTTGGTTTGGATACTCTTAAGCATGGCGATGGGTTTCTGCATGTGTCAGACACCTGGCTGACAAAAAAAGTGTTCAGGCAAACCACAAAACTAGGATCAAAACGTGAGGAATGTATTCTATTTTATCCAATTTATCTATTTCAAACCTCCGCCGCCCGATACTCACCCGCACAAACCCCCCCATCACACCAGTCCTTGTCAGGCTCCACTGGCACCAATTACCGAACAGTTCTATTTCAAGATCCTCTCACTTGTTTTCAAATCCCCTCATGCCCTCACACCTCCCTACCTATCCGACCTGCTTACTCCCCCACTCCACCACCCACAGCCTCCACTCGGCTGGCTCCGGCCTCCTGTTTGTCCCTTGTGCCCTCCATTCCACCATTGGTGGCTGTGCTTTCCCTTTAGCCACTATGCCTGGAAACTCTGGAACATTCTCCCTCAATCCCTCCACCTTGCCCCCTCCCTCCCCACCTTCAAATACCAGCTAGACACCTTTGTTTTTGTTAGTGCTTACGATTACCTCCCCCCTCACTCTCCCCCGACTCATGGTCAGACTCTGTCCATGTCAAGCTATGTCACTGTAGCTCCGGGACACTACCCCGCATGAAAGGCGCTATATAAATACAATCTTTTGTTGTCTATAAGGACTTAGACTATTTAAAAAAATTCTAAAGGGAACCAACTTCTAGAGGTTTCGATTGGCATAAAATATAGAACTGCTACTAAGGTACATTCAGGATTTGTCCACTCCCCTCCATTCACCCAATTCACTTTCAGTGTGAGACAATGAGTATGTGAGAGAAGAGTATGAGTGTATATGAAAGGTATGAGACACTGAGGGTGTGAGAGTGAGGGGAGAATGAGTGAGTATGAGCTGTTGTTTTGGAAAAACTAATTTTAGTATTGAATTAGGCAGGAATTCGGTGAACTATTTAAGATCTGTTAGGATATGCTTGGTGTCAGGATTGAAACCCTGCATTAATTTGCCTACAAATGCACAGTTGCTACACTTTACAGTAAATTCTGTGAAAATGCTTTGGGACATTACAATGATGTCAAAAGGTGCTATACTGAAAAACGGAAGCACTATTATATTAATATTGCTTAATGCCTGGGCTGTCATGAACTCCACGATGGAAAATTATCAACAGCCAAGATATTAACTGCTTGCTTTTCAAGAGTCAAATTATATTTGTATCAATAAGCCAAGTTAGGTGGTGTTAGTTGGTGGCTTCCTACAAGTTAAATATTCCTCTGAACATTTGTTTTAAATTCACTGGTATTTTACATGTTTTAAACAAGAGGGCGCAATAACTCCACATTTCCTAAGAATGCCAGTTTTCACATTCATTGCAATAGTCTGGTTCTCACAGAATAACAGGGCTGCCTGAATGGTTTATATTTTTTATGCCAGGTAGCCATCGAATTGTTTATAGGGCTATGCAGCTCGTTTTGTTCCATCCTGTTTACAATGCTGTGTTTCTTAATAACAAGTGTGTCTGTGTCACGTCCTCCCAATATAAAGGGAAACACATAGACTGGCAATTGGAGAACTGAAATAAATAACTGTTAACGCCACAGGTATATAAATGCACCGGAATACACAATTCAAGATGTCTTTTTAATGAAACACCTCTCTCCCTCACTGTTTTTGAGCACTGGTCCATTTGTGGAATAAGGCAGTGAAAGGAATGGAACAGTTGTGAAATGGGGCACTCAGATGCAAACCCAACTTTTTGCAAAGCTTCATTTTGTACGAACAGCTTTTGTTTTTAAAATTAAAAAAGAAAACATTTTTTTCTCTCTTTTCAAACTTCCATGTCTAGTGGAGCCCCTTCTCTCTCTCTCTCTCTCTCCTACACACACAGTGCTACATGTTAAGGTTTATTAAAATTTCCACTTCAATAAATTTTTAAATAAACCTGAGACGTTAAATCCTTCACTACATGTGAGAAATTTTGAGTAGTATTTTTGAGGGAACGTATATTAGTTGCAAAGTTGGTTGCAAACTGTTTTTGTTTGATTTATCATTCCTGACTTGTACATGCATAAGTTTCTCTTTTGTAACAAACGGTGCGATCGTCAACCGTTTTAGCTAATAATAAAGTTTTCTTTATTGTTAATAAATAATGCATAATATAATATAACACGATAAGTTTGCAATAAATAATATAAACACTTCATAACAATAAAGTTCGTGCAATTTTGAAATCCAAAATGTCTAAGAAAAGACAATTCCACAAGTTTAACTTGTGACCTTCCGGACAAGTAAGTCTCAAAGGAGACTTTTTTTTTTGCAATGAAACAAACTTTGATCAGGGTGGAAGTTTCAGATCACGACTGACTGACTGACCGATTTGTGGCAAAATGATTTCTTGATAAAAGAGCCACTGAAAGCCACACTGAGTGACACTGTTTTCTTCCATTGTCAATCAAGTTCCTCTGTGGAATCTGTAGCTGTCCCTCAGTATGGACTCTGTCCTGGGCTCAGGGTATGTTCTGGTGTGGAAGGAGCTAACTCTCGATCCACTCACATTCCTGCCAGGAAATCAGCTTCGGCTATAAATCGGGAAGGGATTTCGTCTTTGTACTTATTGCATCTTTGTTTGAAACACCTTCTGCCAAAGTTGCACCCCACAAAATCTCTCTCTCACTCTCTCTCTCTCTCTATATATATATGCATTTAAATGACTGCAACGATCGGGTTAACACCGATCGAAACGATTCGCAATTTCAAATTGTGGATTTTCTCAAATTCTGAAAAAGATCCCCAGTGTTATTGAAACGCCTGGTGTTGTTTGAAAAGTTTGCAATCTCAATGGAAAAAGAGCATGTCTAGAAAATTGGTGCAGAAAGGACTAAATAACGTGTGTGTGTGTGTTAGTGTTAAAGATCCCCTTGTGATCAGAATGGCTCTGTCTGTAGCACGATATTAAATAACCACTTTGAACAGAAATAACTGATGAGCCGTTTCATTTCCTGAACAGTTATGGAGGAAAAAAAAAGCCACAGTTTCAAATTGTGCATTTGGTCAGATTGTGAACAGATTGTCAACACACCAACAGCACATATTCCAATTGAGGGAAAATAAAGTTGATCCTTGGATTCACAACCATTTTTCCACAGTGCATCCTTTTCAACATCACCATCGGGGAAAATGCAGGGGGTGTGGGGGGGTGTGGGGGGGGGGAGAAACCTTGCCCTGCAAATGTTTTTTCTTGGGGGCTTTTGTGCAGATTAGGAGAAGCTGAAGCAGATGAAGTGAGTGCCCACGTCGCTATTTGCAGTGCTTTGCAGTGATTTGGCGGAATGCTGGAAGGTTTGCAGATGACTGATCCCCTTGAAAGTTTACACGTCTTGGGGTGGGGTTGGGGGTGGGGGTGGGGGGGAGAGAGAGAAAAACTCCACGTCAGAGTCAGATGACTCCAAACTTTTTTTCTCTCGCAAAGCACTTTAAATCCGCCAGCACCAACAACTCAGCCAACACACTGCAGAACTTGTCCTCCCTCAGTTACTTTCTACAAGTGGAGCAACTTTCAAAGAGACAAGCGAGTGGTGCCTCTCCACACACACTCATACCCACTGTGTCTAGATCCTGGTTTGTAAGACTTTTGGAAAGTCTTTCACCACTCACTGGAGAGTTTGCTGGCATTGTGGTAAGTTATACAATTTCTTCCCCCCCCCACCCCACCCCACACACACGCCTCTAAGTTCCATCAGTGGATTTTGAACAGAAGTTTCTGAACTATTTGTGCAAAAGTTTTCAGTGTGTGAATACTTTCAGAAGCCTGAGACCATTTTACAATAAGAGTGTTGTAATTCCAAGGAAGGTAAAGTGTTGAGGTAAGATGTCCAGCTTTAGATGCTTTAGGGGGGGGGAAGGAACAGCTTTCTTAATCTTCTCAAACGATTAAAGGTATAATTGCCCACTGTTCCTTACAGTTATAGTCGCTCATTCCATTGACAAGTGTTTTTAAAAAGAAAAAGAAACAGTTTTCTTGCGTAAATGCTTGGGGGGGAAGCTGTACGAGCTGCTTTGATCCACTTAGTTGGATGCTCCAGCATTAGTGTCTGAATTGAATAGTTTTTTTTATAAATTGAAACGTGTCGGTAAGAATGCACTTCTCTCTCCCTCTCTCTCTCTCTGAGGAATTTAATATGCAATCTTTTCAAAACGTAACGTTTTCAACCTTTTAGATTAGAAGAAAAAAGTGCATTAGAATGTGTTTGATTTAAGGTTGGGTTGTGATTTGAACCCTGGTCTGTACAGTACTGCCACCTCCACACCTTCCCCCCAGCTCAAATACTTGCCCTGTAGCTTCTCTTCTGGGTCCTAGCGCCCAAAGGGTTTCTTTCTAAGTTCAACCAGTGCACATCTGATCGACAGCAGGTGCTCTGGTTGCCCTATGTGCAGAAGCTGTCTCTGCAATGCAAGTGCTGTTTTATGAGCCTCACACCAATTTAGCCAAGTAGCGTGAGACCGACTGGAGAAGTTAGCAATTCGCCACAATGCGAACTGTCTAAACTTTTTATATATATAGAATGCTATAGAAAAGTAACTAGTATTTACGATGCTGTTTTAGCAGAATGATGTTGAGTCCGCAATATATGCTGCCACAGATGGCACATCAAATCTGTGCCTATACTATGATGAGCACAAGTAGAGCGAGACAGGCGCATCACACTCTGAAGCAGATAGTTTCCATCGTTGAATTTCTTGTGCACTTTTCATTCTCGACTCAAAAATCAGGTTAGGGAAATGTTATTTCAATGTCAGAAGTTTATCGCAAAAGTCCAAAATGTTAAAAAGAAATTGTAAGTACTCCCTGTATCATTGGACACTACTGGGCAGCTTGATTTAGTTGATAGCACTCTCGACTTTGTATGAAATTGAGTTCAAACCTAACACCAGGACATCCTCTCATAGTCCAGGCTGAAACTCCAGTGCAGTACTGATGAGGGGAGGGTATTGTCAGAAGTCTCATTTTGCAGAGACATTAAGCTGAGGTCCCAGATGTGTGGCCATCCTCAGGCTAAAGATTCCATCATTTGAAAAGAGATAGGAGTTTCTTACCATGCCCTGGCCAACAATCCTCTAGATGTGCATGCAGACATTTAATTGTGCTTCCAAAACATAGCTGATTGTGTGAAATGGCTCCTGTATTTGTCCACTACAAATTACAATAGTTACTGTAAAGTGCTTTGTTAGCACAATAAAGGTGTTATAAAACTGTAAATTCCTTTTTATCTTTCCACATTATTGTGCATCCCGAGAAATGCACAAACTTCAAAATCCTGCTCAGATATGTTTTCACCAAACATATTCTAAATATCTTTCATGTATTATATGGGCTTCAGTAATGACAGATAATAATAATCCTTACATTTGATACAGTGCCTTTTATGTCGGGAAGATGTGTCAAAGCATTTCATATGATTTAATGTAAAGTGTAGGTATTTGCAATGCAAACACCTACAATTTAAATAGCTTTCAGAACATCTTTTATTAAATGACAGTATTATGTTTCTATTGAATATTTTATTAGTGATATTTATTGTAGAAATTAAATTCAGTTCTTGTTGCTGCTGGGCTTGCTGTCTTCTGTTTATCTATCACTTGCGGTGTTTTGCACTGTTGTGCCATGGACCAGAAAACAAAACTGTTCAAAGTAAACAGTAGCAATATTAAATTAGACAGCACAGGCAGAGGGCAGCAAACCCTACAACAGCAACAACTGGACTTCGATTCCAAACTAAACAAAAAAACACTAATTTAACAACAAAATATTCAGTGGAAATATAATGCTGTCATTTATTAAAAGGCATTCTGATAACCGTTTAAACAATTTATTATTGCAGCTCTGATAGTAAACTCAGTTCCATTTTCCTGGCTAACAATTCCCCAGATAAAGTTGGTCATTTGTTTCGGGGCTGTTTGTGGGATATTGCTGTGCGCAATTGTGCTGCCACGTTTGCCTACAAACACACAGTCACTCCATTTCACAGAAAATGTTGTGAAGCACTTTTGAGATATACTTCCAATGTGATAAAGCATTATATCAAATCCGAGGATTATTATTATTACTATATATTCACAGGAGTGTTAGTTAGACTTCTATTTTGTTTCAGGAAAAAAACTACTAATTAACCTTAATCTAGAATCATAATTGTATTGATTGAAGATATTGGTGCATATATTTCTGGTGTGCTAAGATAAAGTGGTTTAAAACTATTGAATGCTTTCTCCTTCACTCTTGCTGCTCTGGAACCCCTGAGAGTTTCCGTGATAGTTTGTGAAAATACGATGACATTTATGGTCAGTTCATATTAAACATCAAATTAGTTTCTGCAAATATATTACAACGTTGCAATGCCTTTGACCGAAATACTTTGAAGCTGTACTATAATTTATTGTTTTCCGCTCTATTCCAAAATAGATATTTAGCAATTGTGACACCCCGCTTTACAGTAACTTCAAACCTGTAATTATGCCTATATTAGTGCATCACAAACTCTTGCAAACATGTTAAACTATTTGACAGCTCATAGTTATTGTGCTTGAATGACACTTAGATGTGGAATTCTACCAGCAATAGAAATACAATGATCACCCTTCTTGTTACTAAAATTAAAGTTTCTCAGCAGTGTGGTCTGCACTCTCTTGAGAAGAGTTTCATGTTCAGGTCAAATAATTTGCAATGCCACACTTGAAATTATCAAGTACATTCTATGTCTGTCCATTTATCGTTTGTCTTGTTCCAATTGGAAACTTAAAATATTTTAGAGCTAGGAATCGCTCAGTTCATAAATAATGGGCATAAAGTCCGTTTCATCTGCACTCTGCTCCTGACATTCCGAAATGCTGAGATTGAGAAATGCAATTTCATTAACCTTATTGACAGTCTCACTGCTAATGAGAAAGAATTTTGAATGATGGCCATCTAACACTATGAAAGTACTGCAACCAAGTCTGTCTTATAAATGTGACAAGGATGTTAAACCAGCGGTGGAGTGTGGAATTCTGACCCTGCATGGCGGAATATCAAAGTCGGACAGTCTGATTTCCAGCCTTTTCAGGCCCTGTAGGTACTGTGGTGCAGTCATGTCTGGGAGCGGTACTATCATAGTTATATTGGAGGAAGAGTGCCCCAATCACGTTGCAGTGACAAGAAGTATAGTAGGAGTTAATCTCCAGAGTCAATATTGTGTCTCAGGATGAACAGGATGTGTGCGAAAATATGTGTTAGAATGGTATTGGTGTATCTTCGAACCACAGCACATTTCGCGAAACTGGGGGAAGTTGAATTTGTGAATACCACATGTACAAGTGCTGTAGCGGCAGAGAAATAGTCATAAAAGCTATAATTTGTTGTGTAACATAACACATATACAAACAGCAAGATTGCAATGAACGCACAATAATGGGGAAACGGACCTCAGCTGGGATTTCCCAAAGACCAGACTATCTTGTTGCAATCACTATTGTTCCAAAAAGAACTTTTACATTCAACTGGAATGCATCAGGTAAGGTGATGGACCGTCAGACTAATGAGACTGAAACCCCATGAAGAGGCAGTGGAACAGGTAGTCTGGATTGTCTGTCTGGCTCTGCTTACATGCATCAGTTGGTATTTTGAAAGAGGTGGTACTCATCAATTAAAAATATAAAACGGCACTAAGTGCCATCGTTTAGCTCTGCACAAGTGACATCAATTGCGAAGCACACAGGGATTGACTCCTGCACCAGTGACCCGTGGCCCTAATCCAGATCCATTGGGGTATAATACAATACAAACTTCCATTTGTATAGCGCCTTTCACATCGGGATGGTGTCCCATGGCACTGGACAGTCATGGATTTGGACTTGAGCAGGGTGGGGATTGGTTAAGGAAGGGTGGAGGGTGGGAAGAGTGGCCGAAGGCACGGTTGAAGAGGAGGGTCTTGAGACGTGCTTTGAAGGAGACAAGGGAGGCAGCGAGGTGAAGGGAATGTGGGATGGAGTTCTAAAGGGTGGGGGCAGAGAGGCTGAAGGCACGACTGCCGATGGTGGGGCGGGCTGGGCACAGGACATTGAGCAGGCCGGAGCCTGCTGAGTGGAGAGAGGACAATGCTTTATCAGCGTAATGTTGATGAAAATAGCAGGCCTTCTGTATCTCCTGCTTGCCATTAATCAGCCATTGCCAGTGATACTTTTTCAACTAGAGAAACCGAGTAGGACAGTAGGACAATTTATCAAGACCAGTATATGACAGGGGAACACAACAACTGAATATGTACACTGATTGAATTGAAGAACTCAATAAAATAAATTTTATTCTAATATATCTTGTGGATCATTGTTTAATTGTGGTTTAAAGTAAAAAGGTCAGTTGTACAAAAGCCAAACAAAATATATGCAGAAGACAGAAAAATGAAACAGGAAAGTCAAATATAAGTTTGGCAACTACTGGAGAAAAACTCCACCCGTGTCTAGATTTACTCTTATATAACATTTCAGAGTACGCAGACTTAAATTCAGGCTTAATTCTCATGCTTGTTAACTGTCATTTATTTTAAGAACTACAGAAAATTCACTTCAAAGTTAAGGTTGAATTCAACAATTTACCAAACCTAGACATTTTAAAATACTTCATAAATAAAGTCTATATCCAGGTGGAATTTCTTCCAATTGAAGTGAACATAGCCAGTATTAGAGGTAGAACACATGGAGAATGAAACCCTCTGCCAACTGCTCGCAGTGGCTGATCTGCTACTGGTGGCTGTTCAAGTGTATTGAATAGGGGAAAATACAACATTTGATTTGATAATTATCACATTTCTCATGCTTATGTTTCTATCTTCTTGTAGGGAAAAAAGTAAACAGTAAAGCTACTATATACTTTTTCCAAATCTCCTCAAAGACAAAATTGCATGGAACAATGATGGCACCAGTTGAACCAAAGGAACTGTTGGCAGTGTAGCTTTAAATACAACTGAACTTTTACGGGATTTTTGGTACATTCTGTAATCATGGTATCATTAAACTAGACTGAGACCTCCAATTCCCAATGGTTGTTTGCAGATTAGGCTGGAAATAAAGACTGTGTGGCAACTTGTTTTCTTAAAACACTTGTCTTCCATTTAGTCTAACTACACATCTTTGCATCAAAATACCAAAATACAAAAATACTGGAATCAAGAAGTATCATATAAAACAAACAAACTCACAGGAAAGCAGGACCGATTCCATAAAAAACAACTGCGAATGATCACAAATAGTGTCAGTGGTCACAAATAGTATCACTAATCACAAAAAGTGTCACTGATCACAATTAATGTTACTGATCACAATTAATGTTACTGATCACCAATAGTGTCAATGATCACAAATGTTGGCTACCATTTCCATTGGACATACTCACAGGCCATTAACATGGCTTGTTCTTTAGATGAATGTTAATAATTCCTGGTTTAATTGAAAAGAGAAGGGAGTGTCTCCTGGTGTCCTGACCAAAAATCCACCAGATTACTTGGATAAATATCTCATGTAATTTCCCTCTAATTTGTGAGTTACAGCATACCTTTGAAAGAGTAATGTTTGTTTACGATTATCTAAAATCGTTGTTGTTATGCAATGTCTTTTCTGTTCCAACTGCATGGAGAGGTGTAACCAGATGGTCTGTAAGACAAGAAAATGGTTTATGTGTATGTGTGATAAGCAGATGATCTTGTGGTCACGCACACGTTAGGGAAATAGCAAGTGAATACTTATAAGCTAATGCTCCGTAAAAGATGACAATTGGATAATGGATAAGTGGCCACCAACTGATCGGATCAACTTCATGTGTTCCAGTGCATCAATAGATGAGATTCTAGAACACACGAGGGACTTGTTTATTTGTAAATAAGTGTATATAAATAAGTGACGAGGAGCAACAAAAAATCAGAAGAAGAAGAAGAAACTATTTATTTGTGCTCTTCAGATTGGAAATTATGCTTTTCTGTACAATTAATACTGCCAAAAGACATCTGTGTGAGCTTGATTATCTTGATGTCTGAATCCATTGACAACTTATGTCAACAACAGTAAAATCCTGTGAACAACATTGAGATGTCTAAATATCATGAATGCATGTTAACATGAACTGTATTGAATGCAAAGATTATTATGTAGCACAAGCAGAGATAGATGAGCAGCAACAACAACAACAATTTACATTGGTATCACGCCTTTTACACAGGGGGGACGTCCCAAGGCGCTGGCCAGTCAGGGATTTGGACCCAAGCTGGAGGTTGGGATCAGGAGGGGTGGAGGGCAGGGAGCATAGGGGTGGGAGGATGGACTGTGCCCGACAGCGCGGTTGAAGAAAAGGAGGCAAGGGAAGGAGCAAGACAAAGGGACTGTGGGATGGTGTGCCAAAGGATGGGAGCAGAGAGGCCGAATGCCCGACTCTTGATGATGAGGCAGGCCGGGTGCCAACAACAGCAAACAACAGCAACAAAATTACATTTGTACAGCGCCTTTCATGTTGGGAGGATGTCCCAAGGCGCTGGACAGACAGAGGTTCGGACCCAAGCTGGGGGTCGGGGTGGAGGAGGGTGGAGGGAAGGCAGGGAAACAGAGAGATCGAAAGCATTGTAGAAGAGGAGGGTCTTGAGGTGGGTCTTGAAGGTGGTGAGAGAGGGGAGAGATGCAGGGACTGCGCGATGGGGTTCCAGAGGGTGGGGGCAGACTGGCAGGAGGCCCACCCACCAATAGTGCGGCAAGTGAGGCAAGGGATGTGAAGCAGGCCGGAGCCCGCTGAGCGGAGGGAGTGAACTGGGTGGTAGGGGGTTAGGAGATCAGAGAGGTAGGGGGGAGCAAGACCATGGAGAGCTTTGAAGGTGAGGACCAGGATATGAACTGTATCCTCTGTGTGATGGGAAGCCAGTGGAATTGGGCAAGGATGGGGGTGATAGGGTAATGGAGCCTAGTGCGGGAGAGGACACGGGCTGCAGAGTTCTGGATGATCTGCAGTCTGTGGAGGGAGGAGTTGGGGAGGCCGACAAGCAGTGAGTTTGCATAGTCGAGCCTCGTTGTAATGAAGTGATGCCAAGGTTCCAAACTGGCTCAGTGAGGTGGAGTGTGCCTCCATGGATAGTGATGCTGTCAGTGCCTGAGGTGAGAAGGCGCTGATGGGAGCCAATCAGAAGGGTCTCGGTCTTATTGACCTTCAACTGTAGAAAGTTAGCTCTCATCCAGGACTTGATGTCTCACAGATGTCGAGACAGCAGTTGTCCTGGAGTTGAAGGTGGAGGCAGAGAGATAGAGTTGGGTGTCATCCACATACATGTGGAAGTTGACCCCATGTCTGCGGATGATGCCACCAAGAGGGAGTATGTACACATTGAAGAGGAGAGGACCGAAGACAGAGCCCTGAGGAACACCACACGAGACTGTGTGGGAACTGGAGGAGAAGCCATTTGTGTAGATAAAGTCGAGACGGTGTAAAAGATAGGATCTGACCAAGTCAAGAACAGTATCATGACGGTTGAGGTGAAAGGAGAGTCGGTGGATAAAAATAGAGTGGTCAAAGGTGTCAAAGAGCAGAGGACGTAGGTTTTCAAGTTCATTAAAATCTAA
Source organism: Callorhinchus milii (assembly GCF_018977255.1). NCBI lineage: Eukaryota > Metazoa > Chordata > Chondrichthyes > Chimaeriformes > Callorhinchidae > Callorhinchus > Callorhinchus milii. The sequence goes on along the minus strand of NW_024704744.1, from coordinate 33,584,190 downwards.
CTCACAGGTACATACAAGCAAATGGGACACTTTGTCCTGCAGTTGGAATTCAATATGTATCACGTCACTAATGTTTGATTGATCTGCGGCCACTTGTACAATTTATAAATTACGCAGATGTACATAGACTTTACAGCCCAACTAGTCTGTACACTGTACATGAGTCTCCAACCACTCCTTACTTCCTCTGATACCCTTCTATTACCTTCTATCTCATGTGGACATCTAGTTTCCTCTTAAATGCATTTGTAATATCTGCTTCAACCATTGCTTTGGACAGCGAGTTCCACGTTCTTATTACCCTCTCTGCCTGACGTAGTTCCTCATAAATTTTCTTTTAAATCCCCTTGTCACGAGCTTCTACTGATGTTTCTAGTTATAGCAAAAAATTACAGACTTGGCAGGAAGTTACAAACTCATCAATAATCAGTGAAGGCATAGATCAGATCCACTAACGACAACTGTTGCCTATAAATGATGCTTGTTCAACTTTTTAGAATTATTCTCAACCATAAATTTAAGCTGCAGTGCACTGAGTGGTTTTGTACATGGAAATATAACAATAATAATACTTGCAGTCGATACATATCGGAAACATCTAGAAGCTCTTCACAGAATATACTATAAAGTGAATTGACTGCATAATTTGTGGGCGAAAGGCATAAACAGGGTTTTTGGGACAAAGCATCGTGGTAAGATGCTGAGAAATTGAATCCCACTCCCCTGCGCTCTCCCCATAGCCCTGCAAACTTGTCCTCCCCAAATAATTATCTACTTCTCTCTTAAAAGCTGTTATTGAATTGGTTTCCACAACCCTTTCAGGCAATGCATTCCAGATCCAAACAACTCATTTCTCCTCATCTCCCCTCTGTTTCTTTTAACAACTATTTTAAATCAGTGCCCTCGGGTTACTGACCTACCCGCCAGTGGAAATAGTTTCTCCTTGTTCACCCTATCGAATTCCCTCATAGTTTTGAAAACTTCTATTAAGTCTCCTCTTAATGGTCTCTGCTCCAAGGAGTATAATCCTAGCTTCTCTAGCCTCTACTCATAATTGATGTCCCTCATTCCTGGTACCATCCTGGTAAATCTCCTTTGCACCTTGTCGAATGCCTTGAAATCCTTTCTAAAGTGTGGTGCCGAGAACTGAACACAATACTCTAGCTGAAGCCTAACCAGTGTTCATAAAGGTTCATTTCTGTTCCTTCATTTCCTTTAAGATTGTACCATCTAGCTTATAATGCATGTACTATCTAGCTTACATTAAAATTGTACACAATTTCGATATTTTGATATACTTGATGTTTATGTTCACAGCTAAAGTTAAAACGGGATGGCTGACTGGAGTGCACTCGGAAAACTATTGGATAAGGCACAGTCTTACTTGACTGCAGGAGGTAAACTCTGGCTCTCTGTTCTCTTCATCTTTCGCCTCCTTGTGCTGGGAACTGCAGTAGAGTCGGCCTGGAGCGATGAGCAATCTGCGTTCAAGTGCAACAGCCTGCAACCAGGTTGTGAAAACGTCTGCTATGACAAGTCCTTTCCAATCTCGCACATTCGGCTCTGGGTCCTGCAGATTATTTTTGTCTCAACCCCCACCCTGGTTTACCTGGGCCACGTCTTTCTCATCTCAAATAAAGAGAAAAGAATACTTAACAAAGAAAATAAATTAAAGCTTCTGGAACAAGAAGGTGAAGATGTGGGTTTGCCATTGAAACAGTTGGAACTAAAGAAAGTCAAGTATGGTTTGGAAATACAAGGCAAAATTAAAATGAGAGGTGGCTTGTTGCACACTTACATTGTCAGTATAATCTTTAAAATAATTTTTGAGGTGAGCTTTTTGGTAATTCAGTGGTGCATTTATGATTTCAAATTCATGTTGAATGCTGTTTACCACTGCGAGAGGTATCCCTGCCCACACAAAACAGACTGCTTCCTCTCTCGACCCACAGAAAAGACCATCTTTATCATATTCATGATGGTGGTGTCCATAGTGTCAGCTGCTCTGAACGTGGCAGAGTTGGTCTACATTGTATTTAAAGGTTTAACAGATCGTATTAAGAAAAACAGTAATTTATTTCAAGTTTCTCAGAAAAATGGATTGAATCCTTCCAAAGACTGCGCTTCAAAGTATGCCTTTTACAATGGGTGCTCTCCACCAAGCGCTCCCCTCTCCCCTCCTGGATATAAGCTTGCCACTGGGGACAGGAACATGTCCTCTTGCCGAAGCTACAACAAACAAGCCAATGAACAGAACTGGGCAAATTACAGCACCGAGCAAAACAGGATGGGGCAAGCTGGTAGCACCATCTCCAACTCTCATGCACAGCCATTTGATTTCCACGGCGAACGTCCAACTCTACAAAAGCTACCGTCAGTAAATGAGTTGCAGCCAATTTCTCATCTAGAACAGAGACCACCCAGTAGCGCCAGCAGCAGAGCAAGTAGCAGGCCTCGAGCAGATGACCTGGAGGTCTAGCTCCCCTTTCTTAACATTCAAAGATGTTGCCTTATGACTGTGATTCTGAATAGAAACAACTTACTTTTCTGGAGGTGATCCAGAGCTCATTGTTCAAAATACGTTGGTACCGAGTAGATATGAGATTTGCTCAAAATGAATGAATGATTCAATGTCACCAGCTTTTAATTAGGAGCTTGCTAAGATACAGAAATGCATACTTTGTTTTGGTGGATGTGCATTCTAGTGAAATCCTTCAAGCAAGGCCCAGCTGCGTTATTTAATAGAATTACCTTACAGCTAAGAGGTTTACTTGATCTTATACATTCTGAGAAACATTCTGCCATAACAGCTCTGAGTCCTTTTGACATTCGGCCTCCAATCCATGACTCAAGCCCTGTTAATAACATTCCAAAACATCATGCTACACATTGATGTTTTCCTCCATACAGATCCAAAAATCTCTTTTGCAGCCACTTTTGCATCACATCAGAAAGAACAACTTCCGATTCTCAACCATTTCTTCCAAATAATTTGGAGATAACAACAACATCAACTGAGATAAGGCATTCCCATCTGTTCCTCTGCAGAGTTCAACAGTGTACAGGTACCAAGCCTGGCATTCAGTTGATTTTTTTGCAGTAAAAGTATGTCACTTTGCAATTGTTTATTGAGCAAAATACTTTCAAAAGGATATGTATCTCTGTATATTGTTTGACTAAGTGAATGTTTGATGTCTTATCTGGCTCTGTGCCTGACTACAAATCTGACTGAGCAGCTTTTTTCAATGCGCTCATGTATTTTTAGGCACGCCTTCAGAACATTTTTAACCCTTACCCTGCCAAATAAAATCTTAACAGGATTGAGGTCACAATCACTTACCAAAAAGGTTGGCCATCCCTGATTTAGGTGTTTGGTCAATCTGGTAGGATTAATATATGGCAGTTTTGTCTTTTTTTAAAAAAAATCAATTACTTTGTCCAATATCCTTTATTTGAAGTTCACCCAGGTAAGGCAAACCTAAAAAAATTTGGAATAATATTACATTCCCAACCAATTCTCAAGGATATTGGTTTGGTTGTATTTTGAGGAAGTCACTTAAGCAAAAGAGCCAGATTGATTATGTAAGCGTTCTTAGTAAATCTGCTGTGCCAATGTGGCACATCTTGTTCCACTCTTTTGATTGTGTAAGATGAATTGTCTGTATCCAACAGAGGATACTGTGGTTTATTTGAGAAATGTTAAGAATGATTACTATTGCTAAACAATTGTAACTTTATCCTTGGTATGAATGAGAGTTTTAAATATTTAATCATTTCTGTGATAGATATTGTAGTACTGCTTTAGTACTTTGAGGTGAAGTTATCAACAGTATGAGAAACCTATAGTCAATGTGCTTAGTGCTGGACTAATATTTAGTCAACAAGTAATAAAGGTATTCGTCAGTATAGCTTCACAAATATCCACATTCACCTATATTTTGGATCTTTTAAATACTTTATTCATAACGTCATGGGCAATCTAAAACTACAGTTCTAAGGTTCAACTTGGCCATCACACATCCAAGTTCTGTTTATTACTTTAGCTATAATGGCGTTTGCACTGAAATTCTATATTTGCTTAGAATGCACAATGACGCTGAAAGGAGTTATGAATTGTCAAGTAGTATGCATGTAACTAATTTATTTTGCAGCAGGAGACTCATGTCATGCCTTGTAACCCACCCAAGATAACTTTAAAGAAGGTTTTTCTCCATGCTGTGGCCTAGGCTATTACAGATGATCCCCTTCCCCCCCTTTCGTTCGCACCCATCTTCAATGGTTGGTATCAAAGAATGCTTGAGTTTGGTGACCCTAGTGGCTGAACTGAGAAACCTCTCAACTGGTGTTCAGAATACCTGTGCCAGGTGCAACATTCTCTCCAGGGGTCATTTGTAAAAGATCCACTGTGCCATTTGTGAACCTTTTGGAAAACAGCTGATAATATTTATCGGTTACAAGAAGTAAAGGAAGGAAAGAGATATTTCCTTCCTATTTGACCCATTTTGTATGAAGTTGCCTGTGTCAGTGTTTCTAATTTCTCATATTTTAACATTCCATGTTAAATCACTGTTAGGCAGTCCACTTGTACTGAGACTCTTATTCAACTGTTACCATGCATGTGAGCAATCTTTTGTTCATTAAAACCTGATAACTTTTTTAAAAACCCAATAAAGCAAAATTTTGCTAAATTATTCTTGGTCTGTCCTGCTTTAGATATTCTTATTGGGTATTGAACTAGATTCAAGGATGGTTAAGATTTATTTTTATGTTTTTTAAAGTTTGTATGAAATATTTTCTTTATATCTACATACAATACAATTAAAATGTACATTTATATATTGTTTTTCACATTGGGAGGATGTGTCAAGCATTTGCACCGGTACTGGGGATGGGGCTCGGGCTTGTGGGGTGAAGGGGAGAAGAAAGATTGACGAAAGAAGAAAGTCTTGAGATGACTTTAAAGGAGGCAAGGGAGGGGCGAGATCCAGAGGGTGGAGGCAGATTTACTGAAAGCCTGACCACCGATGGTGCACAATCGGTTGCTAGTCAATTGGCGGATTGCTTTTTCGTAATAATTCCTTCAAAAAGCAGGAAAAAAATTGGTCGCTTCAATCCATGACTGTTTGTGGGATACTGCTGTGTGCAATTGGCTGCTGCATTTTGCCCACAAAATATACAGTCAATTCACTTTACAGTATATTCTGTGAATCGCTTTGAGACATCACAAATACGTGATTAGGCGCTATATCAAATGCAAAAAGGAGTAATAGTACATCTGTCTTTCCTCCAGAAGTAACTCTTGTCTTCACGAAGGGGAAAGCTAAACATTTGATTACAGTTCTTTTTCTGTCTTTCTAAGTCTTGCTAACTCTCTCTCTCTCTCCTCTCTCTCTCTGACTCACTCTACATCTATGTCTATTCCTTTCACTGATTCTAATCCTACCCTGAACAAAAGTAAACTTATTTACCCTTGTGGTAACAGAGAACATAAAATCAAGTTTGATGGTATGTGTGAGATCTCGAAGGATGTGTTTTAGCTGCATAATGAGAACAAATTAATGTTCCTTGGTACTTCTTGTATATGTGTGCTTTGCACATTCACACAACTGGATATCCAATTATATTGGCTATTGTGAAAAAATCCCAAACCCTTTTGAGGCTAGCCTCACAAAACCCAATAGAAACAGAGCTTGAGAGAATTAGCAATGGTCTATTATGAGAGGCTGCAACCGCTCTCCATTTATTCTAACTTTCTGATTTAACACACACCGTGTGTGGAATATATGAAAAAATGAATCACAGTTTATAACCACATTATTTATCATTACAAACACTTGCTTTCAAATGTATATTTTTAAACTAAGATTTCAGCATCCTTTGCCTTTGATTGCCTGTTATGTATGCCTTACTGTTTATCCACGACATACACAGTCACTACACTTTACAATATATTCTGAGAAGCACTTTGAGATATCTCAATGATATGATAAGGGGTTATATAAAATGCCAGGATTATTTTTATTATTATATCCTAACATCCACCCTCTGTGAACATCAAATATAAGAATTATTATTTATTACCTCAAAACTATTGAACCATATTTTAAGCAAAAGCCCTTTCAATTGTTTTAGAAGTTTAGAGCCCATTAAATATTTAGTTTAACAAAGAAAAAAGCTGGTTCATACATTAATACCCAGTGCTAAAAACAAATTAGAAAAGAATAGTAAGAATTATAGTATTCATTTATTAAATGATATGAGTACAAGGTAGTACAATTTGCAGATGGCACCAAGCTGGAGGGTATTGTAGTTTCAGAAGAGTCAATGAAGATCTTAAAAGGAGGGCTCAAGACCTGGGCTGATCGTTGGCAAATGAACTTCATTATTAATAATGCAAACAGCTTCAAAGAGTGTTACTTGACTTGTCATTTGCCATGCCTATAGTGTGTTAACAACAAGAAACAAGGCTAACAGCAAATTGTGCTGCATTGTCAAAATATAGTGTTGAGCTCAATATATGAAGTAATTTGAACTATCCTTTGTGGATACGTAAACAGTGAGGATACCAGGACATCATATGTAACACAATGTTATAAACCTAAATCTCCTTCCATCAGGATTGATACTGTCACAATAATACACACAGTGACAATTTTGTCAACAATGGGAAGACGGTAGGGTGGATTTTCTAAAAGAATATTTCAAAATCATGCATCCTACTTTAGTAATTTACATATAAAATTAAAAAAGCATGAAGACCAAACTTTATGTATTTGCAAAAAAGAGCATATAGCAGATTTGATGAACTTTTTAAACGAATTGTAAAAGATTGCAGAGCACATAAAATACCAAACTTCAAAGTTCCAATTGGTAACACTGCGAATGAACAATTAACCAATGAGGAGGCAATGTAATTATGCACATTTCATGAGAGAGGACTCGGGTTTGATTTCCGGCAAGTTTGCAACCTTAGGCATGTTTCCTTACTCCACATGCCTCTGTTTTCCTAGTAGTAAGTAGGAAACCCATTGTTAGTCTGGTGGGAATAATAATTCCTTCAAAAAAATAATAATAATAAAATTGGAATTAGCAGAAGAAGAGGCAGCAGAAGAAGAAACTCCTAATAATTCTATTCTTCAGATTGGTAATTATGCCTTTCTGTACAATTAATACTCCAATAAGATGCTACGATAGTGCAATTTTAAACACTCCAGAATGCTACCCCTCGTGAAGAGCTCTATATAAATGCAAGTTGTTGTTGTTGAAGATATTTGCAACTAAAAAATGTCTCTTTGAGCTTAATTATTTTGATAGCTTCGTGGAGTCCTGTAGCTCAGTGGTTAGAGCACTCGTTTTGCAAGCGAGAGACCTGAGTTCAATTCCAGGCAGAGGGCGAAACCTTGGGCAAGTTTCCTTACTCCACACGCCTAATAATAATCCTTCCAAAAAACAAAACAATAATAAATTGGTCATTTTCAATCTATGACTGTTTGTGGGACATTGCTGTGCGCAATTGGCTGCCGCGTTCGCCCACAAAATATACAGTCAATTCACTTTACAGTGTGTTCTGTGAAGTGCTTTGGGACGTCCTCCCGACGTGAAAAGCGCTATATCAAATGCAAGGATTATTATTATTATTATTATTATTATATCCGTATCCATTGACAACTCACATTAACAACAGTAAAATCCTCTGTATCACTTTGAGATGTCTCAATAGCATGATAAGGAGCTATATTGAATTCCAGGATTATTATGTAGCATCAGCGTAATGTGTACATTTAGCTTCCTCTTAAATGCATCTGTACTCTTTGCTTCAGCCACTGCTTTGGACAGTGAGTTCTACTACCCTCTGCATGACATAGTTCCTTATAAATTTTCTTCTAAATCCCTTTTCAGGGACTGGGATGTCCTGATGTGAAAGGTACGATACAAATTTAATTTGTTGTTGTTGTTGTTAGTCACCAGCTTGCACTAATGTCCCTGGTTACTGACTCACCAATAAATTGCAGACTTGCCAACAAGTTACAAAATCAGTAATAATCAGTGAAGCATAGATCTGTTTCATTAACTACAACTGGTGCCTATAAATTATCTTTCTTTAACCTTTTAGGATCCTTTTCAACAATAATGTTTAAGTTGCAGTGAGTGAGTGCTATCATACATGGAAATATTTTTGGCATAGCAAGGTTTTAGGGACAAATCATCATGGTAAAATGAGAAATGTTGAGGTGAGAGCATAGTTAAACAAAGTAAATACGTGCAAAGTAAGTAAGGAGGAAAAAGATACAGAATAACATGACGCTCCATTTTTGCTCTACTCACACCAATTTGTAGATCACAATCAACAGAGAATAAAATGTGTTTGTCTGCCATTTCAGTATACAACATGTAGTGATGCTGTCTAAAAATTAACACAATTTCAAATTGTTTTGCACTTTATATTGATATGTATGATGTTTTACGTTCACAGATAAGGTTAGAGCGAGATGGCTGACTGGAGTACACTTGCAAAACTACTGGCTAAGGCACAGTCTTATTCAACTGCACTGGGTAAACTCTGGCTCTCTGTTCTCTTCATCTTTCGTGTCCTCGTGCTGGGAACTGCAGTAGAGTCGGCCTGGAGCGATGAGCAATCTGCGTTCCTGTGCAACAGCCTGCAACCAGGTTGTGAAAACGTCTGCTATGACAAGTCCTTTCCAATCTCGCACATTCGGCTCTGGGTCCTGCAGATTATTTTTGTCTCAACCCCCACCCTGGTTTACCTGGGCCACGTCTTTCTCATCTCAAGTAAAGAGAAAAGAATACTTAACAAAGAAAATCAATTAAAGCTTCTGGAACAAGAAGGTGAAGATGTGGGTTTGCCATTGAAACAGTTGGAACTAAAGAAATTCAAGTATGGTTTGGAAATACAAGGCAAAATTAAAATGAGAGGTGGCTTGTTGCACACTTACATTGTCAGTATAATCTTTAAAATAATTTTTGAGGTGAGCTTTTTGGTAATTCAGTGGTGCATTTATGATTTCAAATTCATGTTGAATGCTGTTTACCATTGTGAGAGGTATCCCTGCCCACACAAAACAGACTGCTTCCTCTCTCGACCCACAGAAAAAACCATCTTTATCATATTCATGATTGCGGTGTCCATAGTGTCAACTGCTCTGAACGTGCTGGAGTTGTTCCACGTTGTCTTTAAAGGTATAAATGATCGTTTTAAGAAAAACAGTAATTTACTCCATGTCTCTCAAACAAAATGATTCGAATCCTTCCAAAGATTCTTCTTTAAAGTATGCCTTTAACAATGGGTTCTCTGCACCAAGTGCTCTCTTCTCCCCTCCTGGATACAAGCTTGCCACTTGGGACAGGAACATGTCCTCTTGCTGAAGCTACAACAAACAAGCCAATGAACAAAACTGGGCAAATTTTAGCACTGAGCAAAACAGGATGGGGCAAGCTGGTAGCACCATCTCCAACTCTCATGCACAGCCTTTTGATTTTGACGGTGAACGTACAAAAGCTACCGCCAGTAAATGAGTTGCAGCCAGTTTCTCATCTGGAACAGAGACCACCCAGTAGTGCCAGTAGCACAGCAAGTAGCAGGCCTCGAGCTGGAGGTCTAGCTCCCTTTCTTAACCATTCGAAGACGTTGCCTCATGACTCTGATTCTGAAAAGAAACAACTTACTAAAAATAAGATGAAGCAAGGATTAAAAACACATAATTTGCTTATCTGCATATAACTGTTGTCTGAGGTGTTAGTTGACGTGACATTTATCATGCCCATATAATGTATTAACAACAATAAACAAGATTACCAGCAAACTGTGCTACTGTCAAATTATAGCATTGAGCTCAATGTATGAAATAATTGGGGCGATCTGCGATGTGGATATAAACAGTGAGGATATCAGGTCATCACATAAAACACAATGTACTAAACCAAAATTTCCTTCCATCAGGAATCATACTGTTACAATAACACAGTGTCAGTCTCACTTATTCTCAGCTTGATGTTGCAATGGAAAAACGGTAAGGTAGATTTCCTGATAGAATAATATTCTAAAATGGTCTCCTTCATCCATACTTTTTGTAATCTACATATAAAAATAAAAAAACATTAAGACCAATTGTGAATGAACACTTAGCCAATGAGGAGGCAATGCAATGATACACATTTCACTTTGATAAAATTCCTTAATGAGTCAATTTAAGCTAATAAACATCTAACAGACCAACTGTGATGGAGCCACAGCAGCATCAGCAAAGCAGGTTTGGAGGAAAGGAAAATAAGGAACCCCATAAGGCAATCAAAATACATGCTATAGACTTGTTGTCTGAGTTTCAGTCAGTATCCCAGTCTATTTCCAATGTGATCTTATTTGCAGAAATCTTTTGTACAGAGTAATTTACCATCAATTTCTTGCAGCTAAATCAGATGTGACATGATTACAGCTAAAATCAGATATGATACACATCACTTATTATATTTCTCCCTGTGTATTATGTGATTTTCCTTCAAAGTTTGAAAGCTATTTGATGACAGAAGCTCTACTAGGTTCTGACTTTCTTTTGCATGAACCTATTTAAGTCATGATTAACTCGTAAGTCCTGATACTGGCTAAAAAGATGACAGTACGCTCAGCCAAAAGCTAACGTGAGTCAAAGGTTTTCATCAACTCTGGAGCATAGAAACATAAAAAGTTAACAGCACCGAAAGAAGCTATTTGGTCCAGTGTGTCTGTCCTTATGTTAGCAACATCAACTTGCATATATCTTGGTGCCCCTCATGCAGGGAAGCATCCCAGAGTGCCAGCTCCCTGACTGAAATGAATCCCATTCGCAGGGTGAAATGTTGGGCAAATTTCCTTACTCCACACACACGCCTCTGTTTACCTAGCAGTGAGTAGGAACCTGGTTATTAGTCGATTGGGGGCTCACTGTTCTGGGAATAATAATTCTTTAAAAAAAATAGTAACATTGGTCACTTCAATCCACGACTGTTTGTGGGACACTGCTATGCGCAATTGGCTGTTGTGTATCGCCCACAAACCGTTTTGATAACCGTTTTGTGAAAATTCAAGTCACAGCATTGCTTTGAAAAAGTAATGTTTGTTTACGATTATCTAAAGTTCTTGTCGTTATGTAATGTCTTTTCTGTTGCAATTGGATGGAGAAGTGTCACAATATGGCAAGACACGGAAATGGTTTCTGTGTGTGTGTGATAACCAGATGATCTTATGGTCATGGAAAATGTGATAAGGCGCTCTGTATCTTCACAGGATACAGATGTTTGCAAATTTCTTTTACATTCCCTAGTATTTTTATTCAGCGCCAGTTGTGCAATTGGCAGAATCCCCCATTGTTGATATAATAAGTAATTTTAAACACACAGTTTGAACACATTTATGTCCCAAGGAGATCAATATGTGAACTGACATACTTTCAAAATGCTGCTGGTATTTTGGCAACAGATGAAATGCAGCCTGCTCATTGTTATAATCCATTACGAGCAGTTAACATTTCTTCCAAACCAGCTTATAATGTCCTGTGATTTGTACAGGAATACCATCATTAAGGAAGCCAAATGTGCGTCATCCTGATTCACCAGAATGTTGCTCCAACCTACCCTACAATCAGAGGGGAGTTCCTATGGGTTTGAGTGGCCTGCTTGATGTGTCTTTGGTTAGCAGAAATAATCAATTATTTAAAGAATTACCACATATTGCTACATGAGTCAGAAGGTGGTTTCAAGTTCCACATCAGGATTGAATATGGATTCTGTCTGACACTCGAGTTCAGTGCTGGGGGTATGCTTGCTGCACTGTTGGAGGTATCAACATTTGAATGAGACATTAACCCAAGGTCCCATCTGCCAGTTCAGGTGGACATTAAAGATCCCATGGGACTCTTTGAAAAAAGAAGGATTTAGTGTCCTGGCCATCAATTCCTCAAATACATTTGAACATTCACTTCATGGCTGTCTATAGGCTATTGATGCAAATTGGCTGCCATTTGCGCCAAAATTCACAAGATATTTCTTAAATTTGATGTTTTCATGCTTTTATGTTTTGAAGTGCTTCATGGGATTTACTGTAAAGCGTAGTTACTTTATTTTGTAGGTGAGCATAAGAAGATAAGAAATAGGAGCAAGAGTAGGCCATTCGGCCCCTCAAGCCTGCCCCGCCATTTAATAAAATCATGACTGATCTTCTAACCTAATTCTATTTACCTGCCCTATCCCCATATCCCTTAATCCCTTTAGTTTTTAAAATTCTATCGATCTCAGTCTCGAATATGTTCAATGACTGAGCATCCACAGCCTTCACTACCCTTTGAATGAAGAAATGTTTTTTCAACTCAGTTCTAACAGGATGACCTTTAATCCTGAGATTATGAAACCTAGTTTTAGATTCTCCAACCAGGAGAAACAGTCTCACAATATATACCCTGTCAAGACCTTTAAGAATCTTATAGATTTCTATAAATTCACCACTAATTCTTCGATATTCTAGGGAAATTAGGCCTAGTCTACTCAACCTCTCCTCATAGATCAACCCCCTCATCCCAGGAATCAACCTAGTGGAACCTACATTGCACCCCCTCAAAGGCGAGTATATCCTTTCTTAGATAAGGAGACCAAAACTGCACATAATATTCCAGATGCGGTCTCACCGAGGCCCTATACAATTGCAGTAAGACTTCCCTACTTTTGTACTCTAACCCCTATGCTATTAGCCTTTCTAATTGCTTGCTGTACTTGCATACTAACGTTCTGTGATTAGTTTACAAGGACACCTAAATCCCTCTGAATATTAACACTACCTAGTCTCTCCCTCTAGAAAATAATTTGCTTTTCTATTTTTTCTACCTCGGTGAATTACTTCACACTTCCCCACAATATACTCCATCTGCCACCTTCTTGCCCACTTAACCTGTCTATAGCCCTTTGTATCCTCCTTGTGTCTTCCTCACAGCTTACTTTCCCACCTAGCTTTGTATCGTCCACAAATTTAGATACATTAAGCTCTATTTCCTCATCTAAGTCATTGATGTAGATTGTATACAGTTGAGGCCCAAGGACTGATCCTTGTAGCACTCCACTAGTCACAACCTGCTAATCTGAGAAGGATCTGTTTATCCCTACTCTCTGTTTTCTGCCTGTTAAGCACTCTTCGATCCATGCTAGTATATTGCCCTTAATTCCATGATCCCTAATCTTACGTAACAACTTTTTATGTGGCATCTTGTCAAATGCCTTCTGAAAATCCAAATACACTATATCCACTGGTTCCCCGCTATCTAACCTGCTAGTTACATCTTCAAAAAGCTCTAAAAGATTTGTTAAACACGATTTCCCCTTCATAAAACCGTGTTGACTCTGCCTAATCATATCCTGAGTTTCTAAGTACCCCACAATGACGTCCCTAATTATAGACTCTAGAATTTTCCCTACCACCGATGTCAGGCTAATTGGTCTATAGTTCCCCTTTTTTTCTCTTCCACGCTTCTTAAATAGCGGCGTTACGTTTGCGACTTTCCAATCAACGGAACCATTCCAGAATCCAGGGGAATTTGGAAGATCAAAAACAAAGCATCCACTATCTCTGCAGCCACCTCTTTTAAAACCCTAGAATACAGGCCATCAGGTCCAGGGGACTTATTAGTTTTTAGTCCCATCAATTTCTCTAGTACTGTTACTTTACTGAAATTAATTTCTTTAAGTTCCTCACTAACATTAGTCTCTTGGTTCCCCATTAGTTTTTAGTATCTTCTAATGTGAAGACAGATGCAAAATATTTGTTTAGTGACTCTGCCATTTCTTTATTCCCCATTATAGTTTCTCCTGTCTCTGCCTGTAAAGGACAGACATTTACTTTTGTTAATCTCTTCCTCTTTATATACTTGTAAAACTTCTTACAATCTGTCTTTATATCTCTAGCTAGTTTACACTCATAGTCCATTATCTCCCTCTTAATCAGTTTCTTCGATATCCTTTGCTGATCTCTAAAGCCCTCCCAATCCTCATGTTTTCAGCTCTTTTTCGCAATAGTATAGGCCTCTTCTTTTAATTTTATACTTCTCTTAACTTCTCTAGTTAGCCATGGTTGAACCACTAGTTTCGTGGAATTTTTATTTCTTAAGGGAATATGCGTTCGCTGGGAATTATATAATATATCTTTGAACATTTGCCATTGCTTATCTAACGTCATATCTTTTAATCTACTTTCCCAGTCTATTTTAGCAAAATCGTCTCTCATACCGGCAAAGTTGGCTTTATTTCAGTTGAAGATCCTTGTTTCGGACTTAACTACATCACTCTCAAACTTAATATTAAATTCCATAAATTATGGTCACTGCCCTAGAGGAGCCTTAAATTTCAAGATTACTGATTAGCCCTGCTACGTTACACAATCCAAGATCTAGGATAGCCTGTTGCCTGGTTGGTCCCTCAGCTTACTGTTCTAGAAAACTATCTCTAATGCATTCCATAAACTTAACTTCTAACTTACTTTTGCCAATTTGGTTTTCCCAGTCTATATGAAGATTAAAATCACCCACTATTATTGTATTACCCTTCTTACATGCTCCTCTGATTTTCTGATTAATACTCTGCCCAATACTGTAACTGCTGTTGGGGCCTATAAACTACTCCCACTATTGTTTTCTGCCCCTTGTTGTTTCTTAGCTCCACCCATAGTGAATACAGCTGCTAATTTGTGCACAGCAATGCTCCACAAACAGCCATGATATTTTACCTGGGAGATTGTTGGCCAGCATATTGGGAGAGACTCCTTCTCTTCGGAATAGAGCCATGGGATCTTTAATATCCACCTTAATAAGCAGAAGGGACCTTGGTTAAATGTCTCATCTGAAGAACACCACCTCCACCTGTACGTCACACCCCATCACTGAAATGCACTGTCAGCCGAAACTATATGAGATTTAAGTTCCAATGTGTGCTTGAACTCATAGCCTTCTACTTCAGAGGCAGGCTGACACACAAGAGCAAGTAAATTGTAAAATTGCAAACATGTTTATTGCTCATAAATATTTTAGATTTTATATTACAATCTTCAAACATGAAACTAAAAGCACGTCAGCTTATTTAAACCTGAGTAGAACATATGGCTTTCCATGCACATTCTTAAGATTGTCACTAGCATTAGGAGCTCAGCGCAGGAAGGCTTGAGAGTGGACTCTGATGTGCTTTCTTAAAGATGTGCTGATGTCCCATCTCTCTGTGGATACCGGGGCTGGGGCTGGGGTTGGGGCTTGGGTTGGGGCTGGGTGGAGAAGGGTGGAGACCCTAGCCAGGCCCTGGGCCATTGAACATGAGCCCTAGGCCACGTGGTTAATGGTTAAAGCTGATGGGTGGGGGGAATACGAAGTGTGTGGGCCTGTAAGAGGAGTGGCAGCCACTGCCCGTGGGCCCAGGTGCCTGTACCCCTCCATGGTCCTGTGTTGCTGTTACTATTCTGGGTTTTCCCTCATCTCAGAATAAATCTATGATGTAGTGAGAGTCTCCGTGTGCTTCTGTATCTGCTTGATAAAGGGGTGGAGGTGGGGGGGCGGGGGGGGCTGTACTACAAATATATTACATTTCAGAGATAATTTTTAAAATGTATTTCATAGTAAAAAATACCAAGTATATCCTTGAATTGTGTTTCCTGCTGGGTGTTATCACCAGCAAAAGTATTGCATATTGCAATTTTGTCTTTCTGTTTTCTGTCTTTCTGGAATGCTTTGCGCTTTTGAAAACATGTGCAATGAGGACCAAACAAATGACCAATTTAATTTTTAATTGTGGGCCAGGAGACCAGCAGACTCTCCCTTCTCATTTCGGAAAATACCATGGGATGTTTAATGTTTACCTGAACAGGCAGACAGGTCCTCGGTTTAATGGTTCATCCAAAGGAAGGCATTCCTGACAATTCCATGGTACACCTCCAACACTGCATTAGAATGTCATCTTAGACTATGTGAGTCCAAATACCGATGTGGGGCTTGAATGCACAACCTTCTGATTCAGAGGTGGGTTGACACATGCAATAAGATTGCAGGAATTTGGTCCTGTGCAAATATACAGAGAATCATTTTTGCACAACCATGTCCTGACTATCTTTAATGCATTCCATAAACTCATCTTCTAACTTACTTTTACCAATTTGGTTTTCCCAGTCTATATGAAGATCAAAATCACCCACTATTATTGTATTACCCTTGTTACATGGAGTCCTGTAGCTCAGTGGTTAGAGCACTCGCTTTGAAAGTGAGAGACCTGAGTTCAATTCCAGGTAGGGCGAAACCTTGGGCAAGTTTCCTTACTCCACACAGAGCCTAATAATAATCCCTCCAAAACCCCAAACAATAATAAATTGGTCAATTTCAATCTACGACTGTTTGTGGGACATTGCTGTGCGCAATTGGCTGCCGCGTTTGCCCAAAAATATACAGTCAATTCACTTTACAGTGTGTTCTGCGAAGCGCTTTGGGACGTCCTTCTGACGTGAAAAGCTCTATATCAAATGCAAGGATTATTATTATTATTATTATTATTATTACATGCTCCTCTGATTTTCTGATTAATACTCTGCCCAATACTGTAACTGCTGTTGGGGCCTATAAACTACTCCCACTATTGTTTTCTACCCCTTGTTGTTTCTTAGCTCCACCCATAGTGAAAGCGGCTGCTAATTTGTGCACAGCAATGCTCCACAAACAGCCATGATATTTTACCTGGGAGATTGTTGACCAGCATATTGGGAGAGACTCCATCTCTTCGGAATAGAGCCATGGGATCATTAATATCCACCTTAATAAGCAGAAGGGACCTTGGTTAAATGTCTCATCTGAAGAACACCACCTCCACCTGTACGTCACACCCCAGCACTGAAATGCACTGTCAGCCGAAACTATATGAGATTTAAGTTCCGATGTGTGCTTGAACTCACAGCCTTCTACTTCAGAGGCAGGCTGACACACAAGAGCAAGTAAATTGTAAAATTGCAAACATGTTTATTGCTCATAAACAGTTTAGATTTTATACTACAGTCTTCAAACATGAAACTAAAAGCACATCAGCTTATTTAAACGCTGAGTAGAACATATGGCTTTCCATACACATTCTTAAGATTGTCACTAGCATTAGGAGCTCAGCGCAGGAAGGCTTGAGAGTGGACTCTGATGTGCCTTCTTAAAGATGTGTCGATGTCCCATCTCTCTGTGGATACTGGGGCTGGGGTTGGGGCTTGGGTTGGAGAAGGGTGGAGACCCTAGCCAAGCCCTGGGCCATTGAACACGAGCCCTAGGCCACGTGGTTAATGCTTAAAGCTGATGGGTGGGGGGAATACGAAGTGTGTGGACCTGTAAGAGGAGTGGCAGCCACTGCCCATGGGCCCAGGTGCCTGTACACCTCCATGGTCCTGTGTTGCTGTTACTTTTCTGGGTTTTCCCTCATCTTAGAATAAATCTATGATGTAGTGAGAGTCTCCGTGTGCTTCTGTATCTGCTTGGTAAAGCGGTGGAGGTGGGTGGGGGCTGTACTACAAATATATTACATTTCAGAGATAATTTTTAAAATGTATTTCATAGTAAAAAATACCAAATATATCCTTGAATTGTGTTTCCTGCTGGGTGTTATCACCAGCAAAAGTATTACATATTGCAATTTTGTCTTTCTGTTTTCTGTCTTTCTGGAATGCTTTGTGCTTTTGAAAACATGTGCAATGAGGACCAAACAAATGACCAATTTAATTTTTAATTGTGGGCCAAGAGACCAGCAGACTCTCCCTTCTCATTTCGGAAAATACCATGGGATGTTTAATGTTTACCTGAACAGGCAGACAGGTCCTCGGTTTAATGGTTCATCCAAAGGAAGGCATTCCTGACAATCTCGTGGTACATCTTCAGCACTGCATTAGAATGTCAGATTATGTGAGTCCAAATACCGATGTGGGGTATGAATGCATAACCTTCTGACTCAGAGGTGGGCTGACACATGCAATAAGATTGCAGGAATTTGGTCCTGTGCAAATATACAGAGAATCATTTTTGCACAAAGATGTCCTGATTCTCAATGCTGTTTCGTGCATTTTCTATGACAAAACCACCCTTGTGTTTACCATTCAATGCGATTCTGTAGTAGAAGTTCGACAATTTTGATAAGCTCACTAAATTTATAAATTTGACATTGAGTTAAACATTTACTTTCTGACAAGGCTTCTCAGCTGCAGAGATTGGACGAATTTCTCCTCAAAGGGTTCACGCATTCATTACATCGAGGCTTGACTATGCAAACTCCTTGCTTGTCGGTCTTCCCAGCTGCTCCCTCCATAGGCTGCAGATCATCCAGAACTCTGCAGCCCATGTCCTCTCCCGCACCAGGTTCCCTGACCCTATCAACCCCATCCTCGCTCGACTCCATTGGCTTCCCATCACACAGAGGAAGGATAAAGCTCAAGATCCTTGTCCTCACCTTCAAAGCCTTCCATGGTCTTGCTCCCCCCTAGCTCTGCAACCTCCTAACCCTTTGCTCCCTCCCTCGCCTCACCCGCCCCACCATTGGCAGGCAGGCCTACTGCCACTCAGCCCCCACCCTCTGGAACTCCATCCCGCAATCACTCCGCCTTACCCCCTCCCTTGCCTCCTTCAAGATCCATCTCAAGACCATCCTTTTCGACCGTGCTTTCGATCACCTTGCTTCCTCCCCTGGCCTCCACCCTCCCCAATCCCAACCCCCAGCTCGGGTCCGAAACTCTGTCTGTTCAGCACCTTGGGACATCCTCCCGACGTGAAAGGCACTATACAAATTTAATTTTGTTGTTGTTGTTAAACAAGGCCATGTTCAACGGCTTTATTTTGGGATCACTATTTACCCAGATTTTGAGGCACAGCAATTTCAGGGATTACATAGAAGAGTTCATTAGCATCAATGATCCATATTCACACCATCTACTTTCTCACTATTGTTGGCCAATGGGGGCATTCCTAACTTGTTGAATTTTGTGCTCGGGAAAGGAATAAAGAACAAAGAAAATGCTCTACACAATTATTTTTTGATGCTTTACAAAACCAATGGCCTTTAAGTTTGACTTTGGCAGGCTACTAAAAGATATTTCAACAGGCTTTTATATTTGAAATTTAAACAATAAATGTCATTCTTGATTAACCATATATAACATATTAAATATTTCTGTTATGTCATATAATACTTGGTTGCCTTTTATTATATTCCATTGCTGTTGATATTTTATTGTTTTTCACTAAGTACCTGTAATTGTTATGATTTGCTCATCTTTTTACATGTGGCATTTGGAATATTCTGGCCATTGTCAAACTGCATAAATTTCACGTTTCTGCAAAACTACACTGACTCTCTACACATCTCCTCCCAACTCTTCCAAAGTTGCATCTTTCTTTTATGTGTTTTTCCGGGAGTCCTGTAGCTCAGTGGTTGGAGCACTTGCCTTGCAAGCAAGAGACCCGGGTTTGATTCCCGGCAAGGCAATACCTTGGGCAAGTTTTCTCACCCACATGCCTAATAATAGTAATAATCCCTCAAAGAAAAAAAATAATTTGGTTACTTCAATCCACAACTGTTTGTAAGATACTGCTGTGCACAATTGGCTGCCGCGTTTTGCCCACAAATATACAGTCAATTTACTTTACAGTATATTATGTGAAGCGCTTCGAAACATCTAGAAGACGTGATAAGGTTCTTTATCAAATGCAAGGATTATTATTATTACTATTATTATTATTATCCCCTCTTGACACGTGAACAATAACATAAACTTAACATAAAACATATGTTGGAAGAAGCTATTGTCAACCACGTATGTATGTTGAATTCAAATTTGCTGTCTTTGATCTAGTCTAATTAACTAGGATCTACAATGAAACATCTACTTGATGCACAGTTTATTGGTGGCCGTTTACATTAATCCAACGTCCACTGAGCCAGCCTTTTAAGGATCCAAATAAAATGCCATAAAGTGCAGAGCAGACTGTGGGTCTGCAGCAGATTATTCTGTGAATCAAAGAATAGTGAATGCAGATAGATTGTTGAATGGAACAATGTGTCTTTAAGCTTGTCCTGGCATATTTTCAACTTGGAAAGGAAATGGTGAGGAAACTTTAAAATATCTGAAAAGAGATTTTTTTCAAAAACAGTAGTAGCACACGGTTGTAAAAATTGTTTAATAGTTGCCGTTAATTGTATGCAGGTGCCTTTGAATTTGCAAATCTAAGTTAATGATATGGGTGAAATAGATAGTGGCAGTTCCTACATTTAGTCTAATTTGTTGCACAGTGTGGCCCTATTATGATGTGATTCTTTACAGTGCAAAATTGGTTATAATGTAGTTGCACTGTGGATTCCATTCATTGGACATGCTTTCAGTTGGCCTACTTGTTTCCCAGGTCAAGCAGCTTTAGCGCTAAAATGACCAATGTTTGGGTCATTAAGTCACCGCGAATATCCTGTTTCTTTGCATGCGCTAAAGCACAGTGAAAGAGGTGCGGGTTGGGATTTTATGGATCCCAGTCACTGCGTTATAATGAGATTCCACTGGATTTCTTAACAGGATTCTTTAATTGAAATTAGAGTTGGACGATCGTTTCTGGTTATTGAACATATATCACAGGAACTTGTGGGAATGCTTTTCTTATTTGATTTGCTTCTGATTTGTTCCTGTGGATTGAAGGGAACTCTGATAGGATTCCTTATTAAGAAATCTCCAATTAAACCCTGATGTTCTTTCTTTAGACTCTGAGAAACCTTTAATGAAGTTACACACAATTGTTTTTAAAACTAAAAGCCATTTGAATCCTGCACATTACGAAGGCTAGCATAACACATGAATGAAACAGGAAACAAAGATCAGGGGTACAAGTTGTTGTATTGAATGAGGGCCAGTGTGTGAACATTTATTGACCCAAAATTTTCACATTGTCTTAGTTTGTGAGACTATTTTGTTTTAAGATTTTAAGATGTTGCAGAGTTATGAAAAAACCTTATTTTTAAAAGCCAAAATCATAATTTGGAAGCCAGCTTTCTGCAAAAATTCTTAAAATAATAATCCTTGCATTTGATATAGCGCCTTATCACATCTTCGAGCCGTCTCAAAGCACGTCATAGAATATACTGTAAAGTGAATTGACAATATTTTGTGGGCGAAACGTGGCAGCCAACACAGTTGTGCATTGAGTGACCAAATTATTAATGTTCTTTTTTTTCTGTGGCATGCAATTTCAGAAGAAATATTTTTTTGGTTGGCCTGGTGACTGTCTTACACACCACGGAAACCCATTGTCACGCTTAAGAGTATCCAAACCAGTCTGAGACATCTATGGATGCCAACTAAACAAGGAAATTCCTGTGTTTGGAATGGAATGAAAACTCTCTTCCCACCGAGGGAAACACCCTGTTTACCTAATTCTGGAGAGTATTAGGCTGGTTAGCAAGAGACAAGGCTTGGGGACCCCAGAGTGTGCATTGGGGTTTTCCTGGAGGGTAACCAACTAAAGCCATATAGTTTGCCATTAAGAGCACTGTCTGGCAAGCTTCCCAATGTTCAGCTAGGACCACCCTATGTTAGGGCTTTGGCTTGCAGGGTGCTTCACAGAAATAGAAGAGAAGGACTTACTTAAAAGAAACTGGCTTTAAGATTTAAGATTTTTCCACAATATTGTACCATGTAGGACCATTTCAGGGATTCAGGATGGAATAGATGGAATTGGGATGGAATTTGGGGTCTCAAGTTTCTAAATTATATAATTGACCAGAGTAACACAAACATCTGAAGCTTGTCATATGCGCAGGTGACCTGAAAATTGAGGGAGTAATACAGACAGAGGCGGCAACAAAAAGATCTGCAATCATTTACTCAACTGTAAAAGAAATTAGATGAGTTGTGAAATTTAGTTTGACAAGTTAAAATATTCATGCTTCACATTTCCTTTTTTAGTTATGTGCAATACCTTGCATTTATTAGTCCAAAATGTTATTTATAAAATGACATTTCAGACTGATAAATGCAAGACACTACACACAGCTCAAAAAGGAAATGTGGAACATGAATATTCAATGAATTGAATTGCAATAGAGCAAAAAGTAGCCTGAAAGTAAACATAGACATGTCAATATAATAATAATAATAATAATAATAATCCTTGCATTTGATATAGCGCTTTTCACGTCGGGAGGACGTCCCAAAGCGCTTCACAGAACACACTGTAAAGTGAATTGACTGTATATTTGTGGGCGAACGCGGCAGCCAATTGCGTACAGCAATGTCCCACAAACAGTCGTAGATTGAAAATGACCAATTTATTATTGTTTTTGGTTTTGGAGGGATTATTATTAGGCTCTGTGTGGAGTAAGGAAACTTGCCCAAGGTTTTGCCCTGCCTGGAATTGAACTCAGGTCTCTCGCTTGCAAAGCGAGTGCTCTAACCACTGAGCTACAGGACTCCAAGACAGTATGAATACTGTATGAGTACTGTAGAAAGATAATGTTTAATAATAATCTTTACAAAAGCTTTAGCACCTTTCATACCAGGAGGAAATTTCAAAGCACTTCAAAGGATTTAGCTTAAAGTGCAAGTGACTTTGTATTTCATAAGCAAACACGGCAGAAAATTTGCATATGCCTATGTTCCACAAAGAGCCATGAAGTGAAAAATTAATTTTATCTGGGGGAATGTTGATCAGGAAACCATGAGAAACTTTATTCTGTTTTATGTAATACCATGGGATCTTTAACGTCCATCTGAACAGGCAGAAAAGACTTTTACCATCTCATCTGAAGGACAGCGAACAAAGGACATGGTGAACAAACTAAAATGATAATGGAAATCTACAGCGTATACCTCAATAGTGGAGTACAAGTTTACATAAATCATCTAAGGCTGCATATTACACTGGTAACACTCCTGTTCAGAATGCTGTGTTTAGTTTTGGTTGCCACACAAATGTTTTTGAATTGGAAAAGGTACAGAAAAGAGCAAGAAAAGTGATCCCGAGCGGGGAGGGAAGGGATGGTGGGGATGGGATGGGGATGTGGCTCAGCTAAGAAGAAAAACCAGCAACTTTAGCTGTATAGTCTGGAATGAAGGTACTTAAGAGAAGACCTAATTGTAGTACATAAAATACTTAATGGTTCAAAAGGGTAAAGGCAGAGGCTGTTACTTCAAAGTGAATCAAGGAAGTAGGAATGGAGGACATAAATAGAAACTCAGTGAAAAGAAAATTCAGAACAGATGTCTGGAAAGTGGCTTTACTCAAAGTGCATTAAATGTTTGAAGTAATCAAAGTAATACAGTAGAGGCAAAAATATTGGGGTTATTCAAAACACACGTAGATGGTCTGATGGGAGAATTAATATTCCAGACACACAATCCTTTGTGACTTGAATGGCTATTTCTAATCTTAATCTTTCTTATCATCTCATCTTCCTAGTACACATACACGAATCACAAATTCATATTTACCTTCATTCCATTTCTAATTTTTTCTTTAACACAATATTTAGAATGAATAGATGGTAGCGATTGATAACAAGATCCATTGAAACTTAATCGAGTCGTTTTAAAGTTATACTTTTGTTGCGTTTTAATGCTCCTCAAGATGAAAGACATCAGTACATTGAAATGGAACATTTCTTTTCTATTATAAGCACTCAGTGTCAATATCAAGCAATCCCAGGTGAAGTGCAGTACAGGAGTAAAGCTTCCTCTACTTTATCCAAACGACCTGTCTTATTCCCTAACCTCTGCAACACCAGTGTGAAGTTTGCACTTGCCACACCAATGATCATTGTACCCTCTGAGTAGCATTGCTAATGTTGGGATGAACATTTGCTCAATGCTGCTTTAAGAATAAAAATGTAATCCTTGCATTTAAATATAGCGCCTTATCATGTCTTCAAGACGTCTCAAAGCGCTTCACAGAATATACTGTAAAATGAATTGACATATATGGACGAAACTCTGCAACGAATTGCGCACAGCTGTGTCCCACAAGCAGTTGTGGATTCAGTTAGCAAATTTTTTTTAAGGCGTTATTACGCCAGGAAAGGCGATCCGCCAATCGACTAACAACCGTGTTTCTACTTACTGCTAGGTAAACAGAGGTGTGTGGAGTAAGGAAACTTGCCCAACATTTTGTCTTGCCAGGAATCAAACCCAGGTCTCCTACCTGTGAGGCGAGTGCTCTAACTACTGAGCTATAGGAATCACTCTGAGCTTAAGCCATTTTCCCAGGTATTGGTGGGAATAACATCATACTCCCAACACTAATATAATATGTAAAGTGTTACAAATAAGGACAAGCAGGTTTAGATGACACTGTGTATCATAACACATCATTTATGTGTCATAGATTTTGCTATTAATAACTTCACTATACTTGGACACACAAAGTGATTCAGGCTATACCAATGCATTATGTTCTTGAGGTCTATAATCAGGTGAATACATTTCAAATTAGTCTAACTTGCTGGTAAAGGCCTGAATTACTTTGCAACGAGTTAAAGAAAAAGCAGGAATTGCAGGTAGAGGAAGTATGAATCATTTTACTTTAGTCAGCATGTTGTCAGTAAAGCATACACATTCTGACGTAATGTCAAGTTAGATGAACTAAAATCAGACATAATTCAATCTTTGAAATGTTCAGACCTCTAAATCACTGCAACAATACAATACTAACAGAAGGAGTCATAGAGAATTTGGCTTCCAGCCACCTCCTGTACTGAAAAGTAATAAACCAACACATTCAGTGTTATTGCTTGTGCTCAGACTACCACATCATAGTACATTAGTGACTATTCTCGGGGGGAGGGGGTGGGGGGAGGGGTGGGAGTGGTGAGAGTGGGGGGGGGTGGTGGGGGAATGGGAGGGAAGCGGGTTCTCCATGGAGTTGAACTGGGTCCAAGGTGACGTGCTTGGCAATGGAATATTAGAATCAAGTCAAACCCTCTGTGGCAGTCTTGGTAGTTTGATTGCTGAGCTAGGAGGGTCCTCAGTACTCCAGGGTACTGCTGATGACAGACAAGCCAGCCTGGCTCATCGGTAGGACATTGAGGGGCAGACCGATATCTGGGGACAGGGTTGAGTTCCCATTCAACTCCTGTTGAACCTTCTAGCCAAAGCCCTACTGGGTAGGGTCGTCCCACGTGAACAAGCAGTGGAAGCCTGCCAGACAGTGATAAGCTATGTGGTTTTACTGATTAAACTCCAGCAGTACCCCAACGTCTCTAACATTCGTACCCATTATATTTCTTATGGCTTGTTTGGTTGCTGTTATGAGGCGTGTTGATGTTTCAGACTTCAGCCAGCCTTTCTAATGGGCGCCCTGGGAGTGGACATGATTGGCCTCTGGCTTGTTTACACTCTTTCTTTTCTGTGTATTTATGTGTCTTCATTTGTAGAACATTTCCAGTGCAGCGAGAGGCCATTTGGCCCATGTGCTGGTACAGTACTCACTCTCCCACTGGAGCCATCTACTTTTAATACTGCTCTTTTTGCCAAGTGCTGGGTTAGCTAACTCCTCACTGGAGCTATCTCCACTAATCATTCCCTTTTCCCCAAAAACTTCTTCCAACCTCCCTCCTTTTCTTCCTGTGATGATCCTCATCTTTAGAAATACATTCATTACTTTTTACTTCATATTGCACATACAAAGAAGCATGCAATATAAACTATGGGTGCCAAGAGCTGAAAAGTGTGCCACATTTTCAGATTACTACTGTTTACATATTACTTTACAGCCCAACTGCCACCAGCCACCAGTTCATAATGTTGAAATATTTCTAACAAAAGTAAGGGAGAAAATTGCACTCAGAACATCGAAAGGACAACTGGTAAGATTCATTTTCATATGGAAGTTGTTAGCTCACAGCGAATGTTATTCTTAAAGCAAGCTGTGAAATAATATACGAATATCACGAATGTCCACCTCAATAAATCAGCAGGGTAAGCACACTCCAGTACCAGCCTGGGTTTTATTGTGACTGATAAATTTGAGCCTGATCCGCAACTCTGGTTTGTATTAAACTTTGATCACAGAATTTCCAGTATTTTTCACAAATGTCTGTGAGAATGCATTGAAAATCCCAAACCAACAAATACCCTGGCATAACTATTCTTGTTTGTCGCTCAGTGGAACTATCATTTTGTCTGTCATGCCACAATTACAATATTTTAATATTCTATACTCTAATATTTCATGTATAGAAAAACACAGTCACTACACATTACAGTTAATCCTGTGAAGCTCTTTGAAATATCCAGCTGACTCAAAAGGCACTGTATCAAATGCAAAAGTTGTTATTATAATAATTAAGCAGGAAAGTTTATTTAGGCTACAAAGGTATTTTTCAACTAAGATAATAAAGGGCAGAGCACTTGATGTGATACTTTTTTAAACTGAGAATTGAGTTGTATGCTAACATTTCTGGTAACCTGTGATCAGGTGCCAAAAGTGTGTCCAATAACACATGCAAAAACACAACCAATAAACCATGACATAATTTACAGTGAATTGAAACAGTAAATCTGTCTTAGGTTCCTGTGCAATGGACCTAAATGTATAAATAAGGATGAACCTCCAGCTAAAGGGATTTCAAATACAGAACACCCTTCATTTATTTCAATGGAGTTCTTTGTTCATTTGAAGTGTGTAATAGTGAGATAAATTTTCATTAGGGCTAATGGATTCAGTCTCTCATCTTTGAAAGTGGTAATTGTGTTACAAGAGATCATGAAGTTCATTTCAGGCAACTCAATATATATAAATATTCTAAATCAGATAATACTCACAAGGAGTATACCATGACACTTCTGAAATGCAGCACAAGTTATCGCTGATATTGACCAGATTGATTTTTAAACCTCCAAGTTGATGCTCAGAAATCTGCATTGCACTGAAGCTGGTCAGTGAATTCACTCACAGGGTCTTGTTAGAAAATAATGTTCTAGACAATTATGCAGTATTGATAAACTGCACATGCCAAAATGGAAAATTTTGAAATAAATTAAAGGATAGAATCAGCAAAGTGTCAGCATTTTAAAAATAGAACTGATTTAGCTGATTTGAAAGTAAAAAGCATGAGAATCAAATATGTTTTACAAATCTGAGAATGTTGTAAGTTCATATTTAATATTAATATGCAATATTTCTAAATTTGTACAGACATAAGTTATGGTTAAAATTTGCACATTTCATTTTCCATGCCACCCATATATCCCATTTGCTTTATCGTATGTGCACAACATAATAATTACCAAAGAGGACTGGTATTTGTCTGTGAATGCTCAGTTTGTATGGAGAGAAATATATCATAGTGATATAAACCTTAATAAGTCAGGATGTGCAATACATTCACTCTCTGCAGTCCTGCTTTATACCCCTTTACTTATGCGTCACATAATTGCATGCTAAACATTTTTATAGGTTATTTATACTACAAATATAAACCACTTATAATTCATAATGCTGTAGAAAGTGCCATGCAGAGGATTCTGCAGCCCTGTAGTTTATGTTGCAGCGTTTCAGTTCCCTCGATCACAGTTGAGATTTTCAATTATTTCCTTCTTGTGAATGACATACTTTCCAATTGCTCCAAATAAATAGATTTTTTCTTCCTCTTTTTGTGCTTTCCAGAACTGATGTGCCCATGTTTGTGCAATTGCACGCAAGTTCTGATGCAACACTAACTTATTTTGTTTATGGTCTCAGCAGAAATAGGAAAGATATTGGCCTGAAAGTTCAAACATTGTTCAAATTCAGAGAAAATGAATCAGCCAAATTCAGTTGCACAAGACTAAAGCAACCACAACCACATTCACAACTGTTTCCATCCAGAAGCATTCATGTTTATCCTTGGGGATTGTAAAGAAAACGATTGGACAAATAAAGTCCAGGGCAGGTTTGCCTTTCACTATAAACCCCATAATATTGCAGTAAATATGAGATTCATAAGCATAAAGGGGTCAGGGCCAATATCTTCACTATCCAAATTCCTTTCCAGAAGCATTTTGCTAAACTAGTAATCCAAGTACGTACTTCAAACTGAATGACAAGGCACATCAAATTGATTAACCAGATAGTTCCTAAAATTCCCAGCTTGGTGAAAATGGTGTCAGAGAGGTGTGATGAAGAAGCAAGATTGAATGGAAAAACAGTAGAGATAATTAATTGGATTGTAGCCCTGTTCTTAAGAAATTGTACTATTCTTGCCACCAGCAAACGATTTCATGAAGTATTGCAAGGTTTAGATGCTTCCTGGCAAATGTTCCTTTTATCTGGGATTGAACTCAGTCTGCATAATATTTAGAATTAAGTTTGCTTTTTGCCACTGATGTGCCATTCCTTGATGATTCAACGTCTGCTTTGAGTTAAGTGTTGGAGTTAACATGTGCATCTTTCTTTTTTTGGTAGAAGGGCTACTTATGGTTGGTGGAAAATTGCCACAATTCCACCCCTGTCGATGTCTAAGTCAATGTCTGGTCAAAGGGGAAGCACCCTCCTGTTCCAGATTCATTACAACGGTTGGGTCCACAGCCAGTCTGTTACTTGTCACTCATTCATCGTAGCATTTTAGTGTCAATGTTATAATTATCATTTTTCACCCCATTGTTCTTTCATTTGCATTGAACTTCGAACATTGCAGAAGGTAAACCTCAAAAGAATGACTTGCCAAGGTGTTCAACCCAATATTGAGAATTGAAAAACAAATGTTATTCCTATGTATAGAATTGTATTCCTCTGCTTTCCAGTATTTAAAATTGATTATAAGCAACTGGGTGAGCCAAATAGTATGTTTCTGAGCTGTACTTTCCATGAATCATTCTCTTCATGCTGTGTTTTCCTACTAGTCACTGTACTTCTCAGTAAAATCTGGTGAAGCGCTTTGAGACATCTCAACAATGTAATAAGGTGCCTTATTAAATGCAAGAATAATTATATATTATCATATTATTATTTAAGTTCTGAAGGTGATTAGTATTTTGATGATTGATTGTAGCAGTGATATCCATGTGCTATGTATTGAACTGAAAATAACCTGTATAAAGAATTTCTTTAGTGAACTGCAAACCTCATGAATCCTTTCAGGATCACACACAAATTATATAGATTTCAACAGGTAGTTTAAGGAAAAAAGTTAAAAAACGAAACTTGACTTGTCATGTTTATTGCTGGTGTACCATAAGTTACCTATTACCCACATTATGTTTTCTTCATTCTGTGATGTAGCAATTTATAGTTGCTGGGTTAGAAAGAGTAAGATTCATTCTTTTCCCTTCTTCAAATGAAACATTAAACCAAGGTCCTGTCTGTCTGTTCAGATGGATGTTAAAGATCTCATGGCACTATTCAAGGAAGAGAAAGGCGTTTCTCCAGGTGTCCTGGACAACAATCCTCCAAATAAAATTGATCACTCACTCCATGGTTGTTTGTGGGACATTGCTGTGTGCAAACTGGCTGCTAAGTTTCGACCACAAAATTCAGTTTACAGTATACCCTGTGCAGGAGACTACAGATATAAGATATAAGACACCATCATCAGGCGCCGACACCATCATCAGGCGCCGACACCATCAGCATCCAAGGCTGCACTCTCCACCTCTCAAAGCCAGTCAGGAACCTCGGCGTTTTGTTCGACCCTGAGTTGTCCTTTCTCCCTCACATCCGCACCACAACTGGCACCGCCTTCCATCACCTCCGGAACATCGCCAGACTACGGCATTACCTCACCCCTCACGCTGCTGAAACCCTGGTTCCTCCCTCTCCTCCTTCAAGGCCGGTCTCAAAACCTTTCTCTTTGACCGAGCCTTCAGCTCCCCTCTCGACTCTCTTCCCCCTTCTCGCTCCCTCCCTTCCCTCCCCTCACCCTGACCATTTCCCCCCTCCTCGCTCCCTCCCTTCCCTCCCCTCACCCTGACCATTTCCCCCCTCCTCGCTCCCTCCCTTCCCTCCCCTCACCCTGACCATTTCCCCCCTGCTCGGGTCATGACCCAACTGTGCAGCGCCTTGGGACGTCCTCCTGACGTGAAAGGCGCTTTATAAATGGAATCTTGTTGTTGTTGTTGTTGAGGTAAAAGCAGGGAGGTATTAGAAAGCTTGAACAAGTATTTTGAAATCAATCCCTGGGGAAAAGAGAGCCAGTGGAGCTTGGTGAGGATTCGAATGATGGGTTTGGAGTAGAAAAGGTATGGTGTAGTCTTGAGAATGTTTACAAAAATCTTTAGTTGGGCTGTGGAGAATATATATTTAGTTCATCTTTACCAGATAATGGTATTAAAAATAATTTCAAACACAAACAATTTAAGTTCCAAAATAAGCAAGTGGGTTTAAAAGAATATTTCTTCAGTATATTGAAATCAAAGGTGACAGAGGCCTGGAATGAGAAACTATTCTCCTGAGGTCAATAGGACATTTAGTCCCAAACCTACTGTTAAAGATATGTTTTTACTTTATTTCATGCACTGCTGTTTATCACTGGTAAAACAAGGAACATACTACATTCATTTTATTTATTTCCCCAGAGGGTAATTCATGACTGGAACAGGTTACCAGAAAGAATGGTTGAAGCCAAGACACTGGACTCATTTTGAAAACAGCTTGATACTGTGATGGGAGGCTAGTAGGGTGGATTTTCTGGAAGGATGAGAACAGATGAGCCAAACCAATATTTTGACCTTGGGTTATCCAGAAAAAACACATGTAATGGTCAATTCCTCCTTGAATCAATGCACATGTACATAGATACAATTTTTTGTGTGTGGTGGAAGTCTTGGTTTATATCTTTGTGATCACCCATTATGCTGCCAGGAACAGTTGATTCCTCATGCACTAGCCAAATATATATTCAAGTTTTATAGCTTCAGTCAGATGGACAAATAACTTAAAGATAGAAAGTCCAATGTGATTGAGTCCTGACCCATAGATGAATGCCACATGAACATATTGCTTCACATAGAGGCTTATGAGAATGGTGAACACATTACCTCAGAAGGCTATAAAAGCAGAATGAATTGAATTGTTTAAAAGGCAGATATCATTATGGAGTACAGAGAAAAGGTAAGGAAAAGACTGCCAAGTGTAGTAAGTTGGGAGAACAAGCTCAATGGGCTGAATGGCTTCCTCCCTGAATGGCCTCATCCTGTTCCTATGTTGACTAATTCATTACTAAACTGAATTCATTAATAATTAAACATAAAATGTGATTGAGGTAACTATCATTTACATACTGATATTTCAGATACTCTATGCCACCAAATGATTATAGATTGATTCATTGTTTTACCCATTACAATCTTGTTCGATGATCCCCATTAGAGTGTGGTTTTGTTTAGAACATGGATTGACAGTGGATCATCATAAACTTGATGCATGGTACACTCAGCTTTCAGGGCTGACTGCCCACTTCCTGGACCAAAATAGTCCGACTTCCAGTTGGACAACATTTTAAGCTAAAAATCAATGGCTGAGAATCAAAAAACTATTCCTTCAGTATATTGACTCAAAGCTGGCAGAGTTTCAATTCTAAAGGCCTGGATCTTCAATTAGGGGGATGTTAAAGACATATTTATAACTGCATTTTATGTAGTGATGTAGTTATTTCATTTCTTTATCAAGAGGCTAATTAACAACAGGAACAGGTTGCCAGGAAGAGTGGTTGAGACATCTCTTCCTGCATGTTGCATGGAAGCACACTATGTGGAGGAAGCATCATTGATGTCACTTCCTGATTGCCACATATATTGTAATGAGTGCAATGGGTCATAGCATAATGAGCAGTTCAGCTTCAAGGAGACCTCGCTTCCCTCTACCATGCCCTCCCCACCCCCCCCACACTCCCCCATGCAACTTCACAAGTTCACATGGTCACTTGAGGACAGCCCTATCACCGATTTGATCTCATCCTTCTAAAATATCAATCCTACTATATTCCCATAATAGTATCAAGCTGTCTCTTAAATAAACCCAGTGTCCTTCCTCAACTTTCCTTCCTGGTTACCCATGCAACTTATTAATTGTCCTCAATGTAAATAAATACTTGCCAGTCGTCCTAAACAGATCTACACAAACCTGAACCTTTGTCCTCTAGTCAAGACGTATTTGGAAGTATTGTACTGTTTGATCCAAATCATGTTTAACAATGGACCATACATAGTATAATTTACTTTGATGTGCAATTAACTTTTTCTTTATGTTTTTATTTATATGCACAAGATAATTCATATTTATGAAATTGCCTACATTGCAAAAGTTTTCATGCAAAAACCACTCATATTATAATAATACCAGTGCTACCATTAAACTGATAAACTGGTTATATTAACTATTTTAATCCACTAGTTTCTTTCCTGTGCTTTGAACCGTAAGATAGAAATAATTTGCAATCAATCATTCTTCAGGATAATAATCTCTTAAACAATATATCAAGCTTAACCTAATCATTTGCAGAACAGTAAAAGAGATTAGCAATTTTTTGGACTTTTTGTTTCTATTTTCCTGTCTCCTTTCCATTTAGCACTTTGTTGAAATACTTTGGCAAGTTTCTGTTTTGCAAAATCAACATTCTATCCACAAGCTCATAGAACACATCCGGTATTGTGCACACAGAGAAAGTGGTGTGAGCAGTTTGAATGAAGATGGATTGAACAGCTACGGCATGATAATTTATTTAGAGCATCAAATAATTTGCATTCTGCAGTCAAATTTGCAATAAAAAGTTATTATTGTTACCTTCCAATCATGAAACTAAATGCTTTGTATTAAATGCAAATAGAAATAAACAACGGAATGTCATCCAGTTTTCTGTGTCTGGTTCAACTATCATTGAAACATAAGGAAACATATTTTGAAGATTTACAGATGGCAGTGTTACTTCTCACTTCATCCACCACACTTTTTATTTCCACATTTATCAAGGCTAAAGGAGTTCCTTCACTCCTTATTCTAATTCAGATCAATAACAACAACAACAACAATTTGCATTTACTTAGTGCCCTTCTAGGAGCATTTTATGAATGAAACATTAATTGAAAAGTGTAATCAGAGCATCATTGTACAGGTTATTACTTTTCTACAACAGAAGCAATAGACATGTTAATGTGCCAATCTTTTCTTGAAAACCAACTTTTTCCCTTCAACATTAAAAACAATTCAATACATTTTGGATGTTGGATCTGAGGTAAGAGTCAAATTGCGTTAACAGAGAGTCGGTCTGCAACACATCTGACATTTGCTATTTAGAAAAGATTTTGCACATCCTGCAAGTTAGAACACAATATTTTGGAAACTGCACTCCTGCAGTGCTTCTGTATTGATTTGCTTCCTGCTTGAAGCAAAAAATGAATGCTATTCATGTAAGTGCCATGAAAGTGTACTCATGATTTATCAACTATCAGCAAGAAATAAAATCCATTGATTTATTTTAATATTGTATTATGCGGTGCATTGTTATTTTTCAATTAGATATGGACACCAGTAAAGCGATATTGTACTCTTATCTATATGAGACAATTGGTATATATTTGTTGCTCAATTACTTATTTCTTGCTTCCTTTCTCAATTAAGTAAGTGTACTGTATTTTCATCAGCAGGAAATAATTTTCCTTCAGCATCCTCTTAACGTTCAGCATTAGAACTTGATTTAGATTTAGGTTTTCTTCAGAAATACGTGCACTAGACTAGATGACAGTCTTGCTTCCTTTGAGTCATTAATAGCACAGATGTATTTGAAAAATGGCTATTTAAATAATGCCAATTTCCCGGTGGAAGCTCCAGAGTTCAAATTAACCCATTTCCAACCATAATTTCCAATTAATCATCTTTATGAATTTCCAGGGTCTGACATTTTTACTAGTTTTAATAGACTGGTTTGCTGTGCTTAAATAAGCACAAACATGTCTGTTCTATGGTTTGTAGAAGAAGGTAGAATGCCCCTTGCTACCAAGTTTATTATCCTTTCAAGAAAATCCCTTTGTAAGTCCATGTTATTAAAGTCATTACATTTTAAAGGATATTACATGAGATTTGGAAATTGAATTAAAGAGTTGCCTTGGAGTTAATGCAGAGCAGTCTCTGGTTGTCAAATGTCCTACTTCTGTTCCGATGCCATGTCTTGCCTTAAGCTTCAATAAAAAAATTCTAATATTTCTGGTTTCTGCACATAACTATAACCTCTTAATCTCTGCTATCGCCCCAGAGTATCTCATATCCTTGTCATGGCTGTGATGTCCTTTCTAAAATAAGGTGAACAAAATTGGGTGCAATATACCAACTTCAATGGTTTGTTTCAACAAAATGTAATCTCAAAACCTTTTACTCCTATATATATATTCCTTTGATTCTATTTGCTGTTTTTATGGTCTTGCCTGCTCGCACTCCTATCTTTAAAGATGTATGTATCTGCACAACTTGTTCTCCCTGCTTCTCCACTCTATTAACAACAGGGTCTATTTCAGGATATTTCTCTTTGCTTTCTTTATTCTTCATCCTAAAATACACTACTTTGGATTTGTTTACATTAAATTCCATTTGCTACCTATCTGCCCACTCAGCCGCCCAATGGTCTCCCATAGGTAATAACTGTACATAATAGTAACTACATTTCCAGTGGTGTTTGAATGAAGTGGTTCAGGATATTTATACATGATATGGTACTTTGCAACGTTTCACAAATGCATTTGATGTGATAATTAGCAGATCATCATCTTATAAAATAATATAAATGTCACCCATTACATGAAACACAAATATTATCAGTTTATTAATTGCATAACCTGTTAGTTAGGATACCATAGTCATAGTTTGGCAAATCTTTTGACTTGTTTACAACAGTAAATTAGATTGAAATTCACTTTAATTTAACTTACATTTGATGTCATGGTGAAAATGATGAGCAGTTTTTTGCCCTGCTTGATGCACATTAAGTATTTAGTATTTTAATAGTACTTTAGTATTAGCTGTTAAAAAATATTAGATATGCTCTTCTTCCTCACTATCAATAACAGAATCATTCATAAAACAGATTTACCATGACTTGAGAGTGGCTGGAGACGAGAGATCAGATAACTTGAAGTGCTGTATATGAATGACCACATTTTCATCAGGATCATTCACAGTGATGTTAATTAAGTCCTGACATATGAAAATCAAACCAATTAATTTGTAGATTTTGTCTTAATAGCTCACATCCCTCAGACTTATTTTAGGTGGACCACTATTTGACTCATCATTAAACAGTAGTGCTACTTTCATATGGTGTTAATTTGACTTAAGAATGTAACATTTACTGTTCACAATTTCTGTGCATCTCTGGCAGAACCCAGCTGCTGACTCAAAATACAATGACAGAAATAAAGAGCAAAGCTGAATTTGCAAAAGAAAGTTGATTAAAGTGTTGATATTAAAAGTATTAGAGATTAAATTTAAATGGAAGAAGATGATCTACAATTATTTTATTTTAAGAAAATGAACCATGTTCTATTTCAAACTATTATTCAACTGTGAAAATGAATAGGTACCAGAATACAATTTGTATTATGCTGACACAAAAGCCTCCTTTCTTTATTTCATAACAAACTGGAAAGAAAAACAAATTTAAGGCATAATAATAAATTGTTGGTGAACCTTTTTTTTGGTGCTGGATAAAACCCACTAATCTGCTGTTCCCAAAGAGCTGCATCGATTGATGTTTGTTTAGAATTTACAACACAAGAAGCTCACTGTCCACAGCTACCCATCTAGGAGGTTTATTAACAATTTAATTATGTAAATGACTTCACCACTATTCAAGAAGCTTTGAAACATACTTTTGAGTTTCACTGCTTTCACGAAATCATTATTCTTGTGAGTTCAGTTTTGTTCAGAGCTTTCATTCCAAATGACCCAGTTCCATCAGGTTTAATTTAAAATTCAGGCCAGGGAACACATTTCTTTCTCTGTAGGAACACAAGATCCCTGGCTACCTGACAGATTTCTCTTTCCTTATACTGATTCACTCTTTCCTGTGTAATTTTCATTTCAGATTTCAATCCTTTAATTCACTGGGCGTTTTGAATTCTCCAGTCCTAAAACCTGCAGTGGCAATATCTCATTGGCAATTTCTGGTGACATTTCTAAATCACTTCATAGTCTGTTTCTCTCTTTAAAACACTTTCTGAATGCATTCTGTTCCCTCAGCACATTTTCACCATTACTCAAGGGTGGTTCCCAGGACTCACTTATTTAAAATGTGCATGATCCCCCCAACACAGACACACTATTAGTCAATATTTCCTGCATAGTTGCATATGGAACAATGATTTCTGTGGTGCAACACTGAATCTGTTGCAAACAACGACCACAAATTGCATTTTTATGGCGTCTTTCATGTCAGGAGGGCATTCAAGGCAAGGATTTGCACCCGAGCTGGAGGTTGGATTCAAGAAGGGTGGGGGCTAAGGCGCACAAATATTTTAGAACTTATGTTTGAAAAGAAATGAGTTGAAACTGCTACTTCCAATAGACCACATATAACTGCAGAAAAACTTTCAGAAAAATAAATCTGTGAAGTTCTTCCCCGGTCAACAAAAACGATCAAAGTAAGCAAACTGAACATTCCAGTCCACCACATTCAATCTTTTAACAGTGCTGCAGTGTCAGCCTAAACTGTGAGTTCAAAATCCCATTGCTGGTCTTAAAACCACAACCTTCTGACTCAGAGATTAGAGTGCTGCTAACTGAGCCAGGCTGACACATTATTATTATCTTGACTGGCTGGTCTAATGCAAACCATCTGAACATAACTCTTCATATCAAATAGCACCTCTCATTACCTCAAATAGTCAGTGTTATTCTTAATTTTAACATAAAGTTGAGGAACTAGAACCATGTGTGCATTAGTTACAAATGACTACTCCAATTCCCATAGCAGGATTGTGGTCCAAATGTCCCCAACTTCACACCATAGCTCCAGGGAATTGTTGCCTGGAACAAGTCCTACTCTGGGGATTATTTAACTGGTCAGTTCAGTTAATCAGTTCATCCTTCCAGCTGTGAAATGTTGCATCTTCCAGCATGACCCAAAACTATATTCTGATATTCCTAAACTTGTGGGCTTAACATCTGTGAGACATTTGCCAATTTGAGTGAGTAATGCACAGACTGAGCCTAGAGATGGGAAGGAGCCAAGGGATATGAAGACACCAAGTGGTCCTGGCCCCTTTTACAACTATTAGAGGCTTGGGAAAAATATTACACAAGGAGACCTCAGCACGAACAAAGCACCTATAGGGTAATAGTTTGAACAACTTCTACACCCCAGAGCCATTACCCATATTAAACCTCTTATCTGGCATGATCTCAGCCCTACAACAGTCTGTACTGATTGCATTCTATCAGTATGTATGCACCAGATAAACACATTCTATCATGCAATTTGTAAACAAAATATTCTACAATTCAGAAATGTGCATTTACCATGTACAACTTTGTTTAGAATAAATAATAACGGGGTGAAATGATACTAGAGAGCCATAGAATTTTTTGGCAAAGAAGAAGGCCATTTGGCACATGTGATGCTACAATAATAACTGATAGTACTCATAACAAGGTGGGACATTCTGCTCCTGAGGATGTCCCAGTTGATGCTGCTGAATACATTCCTGAACCTGCTTGTGGCAGGTGATTTACCTCAATTATTAAACTTGAGATAATCTGGGAACACAACAGGTCTGAACAGGCACTGAAATCCTAGGATTCAAAGATCAAAGGCACCTATAGATGGCTCCATAGCTTCCACAAAACAGATCTGGGAGCAACCGTCTGAGTGAGGTCTGGAGGCGGTGGGGGGAAGGCTGGCCACAAGGCTAGCAACGGATTGGGACCTCGAGAGGAATGTCCACAATATGATAATCTGCAAAGTTATCATTTCATAAACTGCATTTTTTCATTGCAACAAAACAAAAATTATCATTTTTAGTATTTTATAAATGCACTTAAGAGAAAGCATA
The DNA here is from genome assembly GCF_018977255.1 of Callorhinchus milii. Classification (NCBI taxonomy): domain Eukaryota; kingdom Metazoa; phylum Chordata; class Chondrichthyes; order Chimaeriformes; family Callorhinchidae; genus Callorhinchus; species Callorhinchus milii. The sequence continues at coordinate 33,546,182 of NW_024704744.1, read as the reverse complement.
TGAGCTACAGGGGTATGGGAGTAAGGAGTGGGTGGAGACTCATGTGAAGTATAAACACCGTCACGGAATAGTTGCACCAACTAGCCTGTTTGTGTGCTGTACAGTCTATGTAAATGCATGTAAAGTATTTAAATAGTTTACATATGGTTATTTACATGTTTCTGCTCCTATTGTGATTCAAACCTGGGCCTGCTGGCAACACATGAGGCACAGAGTAATCAATCAAGTTGCTAGGGAAAGTGGTAGAGGCCAGGACACAAGATTCATTTAAAAAGCAGATTGATGCAGTGATGGGCAGGTGGACGGTAGGGTGGATGCTCTGGAGGGAAGGGCCTTCTTCATCTGAATCAATCTTGTGATTTATGCTGTATTCATTGGAAACTATCTTTAATGACAGGCTTGGGACTGAACTATCCCTGACTTCAGGAGGATGTTTTTTCCCTCAGACTTTTTCACAATAGAAGCACGGCCATTTTTATTTTTAATTCAGCCAGGGATATAATGTAATCATTAATTGCTAGAACAAGCCTGCTCAGTTGCTTTAGGTAAGCAGTGTGCCGTCCTCCAGGGAGAGAGTGCACATTCCATTCCAGACATATGCAAGTTTCTATGTGTAGATGGCATACAACTCTGAGTCTAGTTCGAATACTCTTAGTTTGGTTTCCACATGTGTCAGATACCCGGCTGACTAAAATCAAACACTAGAACATCATTTTAATGTTTTTATACCAATATCTAGCAAAGAAGCGCATCATCAACATTTTCTGTGGCTGGAGTAAAGCATTTAGAAATATTAAAATTTTGAACCCCAAACTGTTGCTAATCTTTTTCTTGAACTACACAACATGCACTAAATCATCTTTCTTAACCCAATCTGTCCTAATGAAATTCTGTTCATCTTTCAAGTTTTACAGCTGGCTAAATGCCTTAATAAAGAGAGTCTGCACATCATGCATACTGGAAAAAGTTGGCAAAACTAGAGAAGGAGCAGCTAAATGCAATTGTATAGCAAGTTTTAATAGTCACATGACTCTTACACAGCATTTTATGTTGAATCTATCAGACAACTAGGCAGGCAACTTCTGAAATGCGGCAGAGGGACAGATCATTATAGATGGCTAACTTTAGCTTCCATTAGGTTATTTGTAAATACTAACATATCTGAAAGTAGCTAAATCAAATTTTTAAATCTTACAGTAGCTGAACTGGCTCGAGTCCATGCCTATGTGCTTTTTTTTCTTTCCTATAATGGAAATCACTGAACAGAAACATTGCATTGATTTTCCCTTCTTCTGTGGCTTGGACCTACTCCCACGTGCACAGTTAAGGGGATGAAAAGATTTTCTGCCCATTCTCTGACACACATTGTTAATGTTTTGCTCAAAGTACGCTTTATGTTCTTATTTGGCTTCGTTGGCAGACTGCAAAGCACTTAGCTGCCATCCAGGGAATGTGCAACTGATGACAATAAAGGTGTTTACGTGGAACACTGCTCTTGCAGTACACGTGTTGTACAGCAGATTGGAGGGACAACAGGAGGAACATGTGATAAAGAATTAAATGCAACAAAGCTGTTCTGTAGTCAATCTCCCACGCAGACAAGGTTGGAAGGGGTCACTTATCTGAAAACGCATAAAATCACAGAAAACAAATGTACTGATAATCAATGGTTTGATATCCAGCAACATTCTAACCATTGCTTAATCCCCTGAGCACACAAGGTTGGAAGGAGTCACTTGTCTGAAAATACATGACGGTAAAACAACAAATATTCTGCTAATCAATGGCTTCATATCCAGTAACTGTCTAACCACTGCTGAGCCCACACTCAGTGGCTGGTAAGTTTCAAGTTGTACCTACAATGGAATAGGTTGAATGTGTTCACACAATGCTCAGAGTGAGCTTGAATACAACAACAAATTGCATTTATGTAGTTCCATTCACATCTGGAGGATGGGCAAAGGTGCTAGACAGTTGAGGATTGGATTCGGGAAGGTGGGAGGCAAACGGGATTGGGGTAGAGGGGGAAAACAATCGTACACACAATTAAAAAGGAAGGTCTTGAGATAGACCTTGAAGAAGGCAAGGGAATGGAAGAGGCAAAGGGACTGTAGGATGAGGTTCCAGAAAGTTAGGACAGATAGCCTGACTGTTGATGGTGGGGCGGGGAGGGCAGGGAACATGAAGCAGGCCAATGCCTGTCGAGTGGGGGAAGTGAGTGGGTTGTAAGGGTTTAAGAAGGTTGCAGAGGTAGTTGGAGTGGACAGATTCACTGTGAACTGCATTTTAGCTGACATTAAGCAACCCATCCTACCTTTGGAATGGTGCTTACATGGGCATTTCACCCACAAATACGCAGTCAATTCACTTTACAGTATATTCTGTGAAGCACTTTGAGACGTCTAGAAGATGTGAAAAGCACTATATTAAGTGCAAGGATTGTTATTATTACATCCCACTCCCAAATGGTCATCGTTATTCTGGAGTGGATAGTGCCACTAGTTTCAAAGAAAATCCTACCAGGGCCATCTAAATGAAGCATGCACTGGTAAGATAGCCAGGTATAGTCCAGATCACTCTACAAGAGGTCAGAGGAGCACAAAAACAAGCTTAATGTAGCTTGAACCCAACCTGAACACACCATGAGAATGTACCTTCTGTGCAGATCTGTTTATTGAGAGAGAATGCTTCATCACAAGACTCTGAACAGCCAATTTAATAAATAGAAATTGAAACAGAGTGGTCTATCATATGCCTAATTTTCTGCTGTGTCTTCTTTAATAGAATCTACCACTTAAAGATGTAATGAAAAGATTGCTATTTTGAAACACCGTATTAGAACTAATTATTTCCATGTGATCCAAGGCCTTGAAGGGCCTTAATGCATAGATTAGGTAATTATCCAAATAATTGACAAATGCATGGGAATTAAAGGCAGCTATAAAAAAGCTTAGTACTGGCCAGAATCTATAGGAATGTGAGTAGAATTGTTTACTGCATCTTCCTTGAATATATTCATTGCTGTTGGTTTATTTGAAATATTGTAAAGTGTTCTAACATAAACACATATTCTGAATAATTCAAACTGCAAGGAAGTTGATCATTTGCAGTAGCATTTTGAAATCCATGAATAGCATGATGCATATTGAAATGGATGCATACTCTATGGAAACATATGTAGTGCATTCACAATACAATGCACTCACAAACTAATGCACTACCTTGTGGATTTTCAAAAAATAAAGAACTGACAGGTTAGTCATGAAAGACATCAGAGCCATAAAGGGGGAATTAGCCAATTTCACATGGCTGATATCAGAGATGAAGGGTTACATTTATGAGGCTTGAAAAGAACATAAGATTCTGTTTTGATTGCAACACATAAGATTAAGAGGGAGCTAACAGATGTCCTCAAAATTCTAATATTTTTAGGAGGATAAATAGCAAAGGATTATTCCTGATGGTTGGTGAATTGTTAACAAGGGCATAAACTCAAGATTGTCTTTTGTTGGAACATCTAAAAACACTTCATAGGGTAATATCAAAGGCATATATTGTTTCTATAGTCAAATGGAGTTGTTATTTGTGCCAGCAATGTCCCAGAAACAGCCATGAGGTGAACAAGCAATTTATTTACAAAATACAGTCATTATTCTTCACAATAAATCCTGTGGAGTGCTTTGAGACATCCCCCAATGTGTAAGACACTATATCTAATGCAAGTATTATTATCATTTATCTGGAGGATTGTTCACCAGGACACCGGGTGAAATTCCCTTTTGTTTTCTAATACTGTAGTGAATGTTTAATGTCCTCCTGAACACGCAGACAGAGTCTCTGTTTAATATCTCATCTGAAACATGGCTCCTCTAACAAAGAAGCAATTCCCTGGTATTGCACTGTCAACGCAGACATGTTCCGACTTGGGAAGTGAGCCCACAACTGTTGATCGATAGATAAGAGTGCTAGCAACTGAGTCAAGCTGACACCTGGAAAAGTCAAGAGGGAGATCAATTCATTTGTTTTCATGCAGAGGACGAATAGAACGAAGAATACTTTGCCACAAACCAACATTAAAGCGATATTTAAAAGAGTATTGAAGAAAAATTTGAAAAGAAACAATATAAAAGTGTATGGGAAAAGAGCAAGAAAGTTGGATTAGGAAATACTGGGATAAAGTTTGCAGCAAAAGTTTCAAAATTATTGTTGGAATTACCTATTACCCACCAGAAGACAGTACACGTGTCTGAGTAAGTGGTTTCTTCCTTTTCAGATCTTTAGTGACCACCTTTTTAAGTGAGTTTGAAGTGAGTGGGGTTTTCCTGCAAGTGTTTTTGTTTTGCAAATTGTAGGTCAGAATGACGTCTTAGATTTTGATCCGTTTTTGCCTCTGGGATACGGTAAAATTATGACTGTTTTGGACCATCCACGGTGTATCAACGGTGGATTATAATACTCATAATAATAATCCTTGCATTTGATGTTTGCGCCTTATTCACGTCTTTGGGACTTTTCAAAGCGCTTCACAGAATATACTGTAAAGTGAATTGACTGTATATTATGTGGACGAAATGCAGCAGCTAATTGCGCACAGCAGTGCCACACAAACAGTCATGGATTGAGTGTCCACATTTTGCTTGAAGGGTTTATTACCCCCGGAAAGGCGGAATATTATAAATATTAAACCAACAAATTACAATTTCCAAAACAAAAACTTCCTTGAAATTTCAAAACAAAAGGACAGATGCTATGATATGCAAAGGAAGAAACCACTTTGGGAAATGCTGCCATCTAGTTAATGCTGGGTGATAATAACTCAAGTACATCTTAAGCTCTACCCCTTAGCTCGAGTGGAGCAACCAACCCCAGCATATGCTCAAATGGCCTCCTTCTGTTCTTCATTTCCTGCTGTTTCTGTGTTTAATACATGAATATGAGCTCTGGAAACAGCATTGATAATCACCTAATAAGTACATGCCGTTATATGGGTCTGCACAGTAATAACATTTACTCTCTACACTTCAAATTTTTTAAAAAAAGAATCAAACAAATGAGGACTTGTAATTTAATAGGCTCAGGCGCCTCAGAATATCTTGAGGCTTGGTAGTAATTTCCAAAAGAATTTCTTGAGGTAACCCTTGACTTGCAGAGGAAATGATTTGAGATGTTGCACAGTCCCCAATTGACTAATTCCAGTTCCATTTGTCCCTACTGGCCAGTTAACACCTATTAATTACATTTCTGAAATACACCCACTTTGATGAGGCAGCAATGACTTGGTCAATCTGTCTCCATCTACATTAATCACATTAGCCACAGACTTCAATAATTATCACAAGGAATGCGTTATTAAATGTAACCTCTTTTTAGAAACGTTGATTTAGTTCTGACTTGGCTGTTCAGAAACACTTCTCTGTTGTCTTCATTAGTAAGAGGACATTGTGTGCTCCAATAAAGAATCAGCCAATGATTTAAAGAAATAGAATTATGGGCTGGTCAGACTATAGTATAAAGGTTGGCGATAAAGTATAAGTATTATAATAATGGAAAGGGGGAATTGGGAAGAAGTAAAATAGAGGAAAAAGAAGAAGGCTAGCAGAGGAGAATCTTTATATTTCTAATTTTTGTTTTAAATTGTCTTTGAGGTATTTATTTATTAGTTTAGGGTTAGTTTCACAATAATACTTACTCTGAGTAGCATTATTGCTGCCTTGCAAGGGATTCTATCAGAGTCAAATCGAAACGCTGTTGTCTGGGTCACAGGAAATTTTATGGTGAATGGCTCCTGCAGATTCCGCTGAATTGAAGTCAATGACAATTTTGTCTGTAGTATTTGTCATGGAACATGCCGAGCACTTGTGCTAATCTGAAACAAGTGTCCATTTTTGTCCTTTCCAACATGAGTTGCTTGACCATTTCCAGGGATAAGGAGAAGCACTGGCTGAAATATCTGTTTGTCTCACAGATTTGTGAGTTGTTTATGCAGGTTTTACTATCCTTGTAACAAGGTTTTGTGAGATACAACAGTTACAGTAAGTAAACTCTCCTCTTTCCATTTGTCTCCTACCGTCCAGAACTTTGCTCTCTTTATCAGTCCTTCCCTCACAGTAGATGTATCAACAAGGACCCACAAAGTGAACAATAAGCCATGTTCAGAGTAATCTAGTACTGAGTTCTGTGTGTGTATGTGTCAATGTGTATTTTACGACAATTATTAACAATTATCAGACAAAAGGTAGCAGCTAATCTTATATACAAACCCCCCAAATGAAATAAACAGTTCCAAATGGAGGGGAGGTTTACTTGGGTATAAATACTAGCTTGGGCTAGTTGGACCAAATGGCTTATTTCAGTGCTGTAGATTTTATGTAATTTATGCAAAAGGTAAATCTTATGGAAATGCGAAACAACAAACAGCTCTTAAGGGTTTAATTTCTCTTTTTTTTGTCAGTTCAGCACCAGCTTTTGCAAGACGATATCAAGCAAAGGCTTTCCTCACTGTCTCCCTTCTATCACACGGCTGATTTTTCTAAACATTGTAATGGAAAGCCCACTTCAGCACTTCACTGTGATCCAGGAAATGTCATACCCATAAAACGTCTGCCGTTATATGATGCTATTCACATTGATATAATGACTTTCATGTCAGGAGGACATCACTTGACACTGCTGGATGGGCACTGGAGCTGGGAGTGAAAGCCCAGGAAGCTGGAGAGAGGAAAGATGATTGAAGGTGGGATCAAAAATGTAGGTCTTCGGTGGATCTTGAATGAGGTGAGGGAGGGAACAGGTCAGAGCGATTCTGAGTTCTGAAGGATGGAGTTTCAGAAAGCGGTGGCTGAAAGCTCTTCCGCTGATAGGACAGAAGACATGAAACAGGCCAGTGTTGAGCGAAGAGTGGCTGGGTCAGTAGGATAATACTCTTTGTCAAATGGTTTTGTAGTTAATAGATCTCAAGCTAACATTTCATCAGAAAGACAACACCTCAAATAGTGCAATATTCCCCACTACTGCACTGGAGCTCAAGAATTGATGGATTGCTTCAACCCACAATCTTTTGAACCAAAGGCAAGAGTACTACCACCTGGTCTTTAACTTAGGTCTTTATCTTTGAGGTGGCAAATTGGGGTCAATGAAAGTATATAAAAGGTAGATTCCTTTTCTGAGAATTCCTGCTGTTTCCTCTTCCACCACCACCCTCTGACTCCTAGAATATCCCGAACATGATGTCTCTCCAATTGAGTTGCTAGCCATATGACCACATCAGAGTAACCTAAATAATATATATATTTATAATTTATAATGATAATTAAATACAAGGTAGGCGGAGATAGCAGAGGAGATGAGGAGGGTGAAAGCTCATGTGGAGTATAAACACAGTTGGGACAAATATGTCCTGCAACATTGTATGTAATTTACAAACCACAGACAAAAAAACATTGTTTAAATAATCCTTCCATTTCACGTCAGGAGGATGTCTCAAAGCGTTTCACAGGTTTTATTATGTATTTTGGAGGTGAATGCAGCAAACAATTTTTGCTTAGCAATGTCTCACAAACAACCATGAAGTGAATGACCAATATTATTTGGGGGATTGTTGACCAGGACACTGGGCTAGTCCATGAAGAATTTAATGGCTATTGTTCACATCTGTCTTCTGGTGTCTAATGGCTGTGATGACCGTCTGAGTGAACGTTTGCCTTTCAAGTTGACCAAATATATTTTATATGAGTTTGACCTCCTCACATTCGATTTGGGTACAGATACTACAGGGCTACCACTCATTACATATTATATTGGGATATGATCCCAGGTTACAATTCAGAACAACATACTGAAATATGATAAGCAGATACTTGTCTCCTTCAATCTCAAAGGAGGTCAAGGTTCTATCCTGTGTGAAGGAAGCTTTATAAATGCAAGTTGTTGTTGAAATGCACTTCTGTAACATTTGGGTAAAAGTTGAGAGACTGTCGTAAGATGGGTTACGTTTACCTACTGATAATGTGTTGTTTTAATAGTAAAAGTTGCATTCAGCGGTGTTATGTATAGTGAGTGCCCTTGTGTTGCGCATCTATACCCATTAAAGACTGACATTCCCACAGGCGATGTGCATAATCCTGAACCAAGTTTTTATCCCATATTACAAGGTGACTGAAGTTGTTTAAAATTAATCTGAAATAGGTTTATTTAAAGGTTAAAACAATGAAATAACCACATCCAGAGGTAATACTTATATCAAAAAACTATAAGGATAAGAAAATCAGTCTGAAATAAATCTTACAAATAAAAGTCAAAAAGGCTAATATTTGAAGATAACACATTGATTTTCTGACGCCTCCCATCGTAATGTGATGCTGTTTAACTGAAGCTTGCTAACTTTGGAGTCACTTGGTTTTCTTCCAAAATCAAAAATTAGACTAAAATACCTTAGGACATCCTTCTGATGTGAAAGGTGCTGCATAAATTAAATTTGGTTAGAATATGGTGTAAATAAGGTTAGAATGTGGTCGCTTATATTTAAAAAAATCTTTTTGATCCGAGCTGGGTAGACTTCGTCTACAAAATACAATTTACAGTGAATCCATTGAGATGTCCTCTTGACGTAAAAGTTGCTATATCATTGTAAGGATTATTATTATTATTTCAATGCCCTTTATGTGTGCACATCTGAATTTTTGAATGCTTCCTGACTGTTGTTTAGTTTAGACAAAGATTAAGCAGGCCAAATGTTGAAACCACAAATGTGGAGTGTGAAGATTGCTCCTAACCTCTGGCTACCTGTTTGTAAATAAGGGTCAGTACAGTCACATTAGCAGACAATCAGTTACAGATCAGGACCTCTTATTACCCCTTTACAATACTACCATCACACCTTCCCTTACATTTATGACACCTCTCAAAATCCTAATTCTACAAATACGCCTCAACGGCTACTTTAATCCTCTAAACCAGATAGTTTCAAAAGTTTTCTAGCTTATAGTGAATGTTTATTACAATAATATTAACCCCACATAACAGAATAAATATAAACACTTAAATATATGTTTAATTAAACAAAGAAACAATGACTTTAATTCTGCTCCCTCTGGCAGTTCTCATTTTACTTTTTTATTTTTTTATTTTTGAATTTTATCTTTTTTTAAAAAAAATCCTTTTTCCATGCTTTTTTATGTACTTTCATTCCCATCTTTCTCAGTGTTAATTACTTTTACCTCCAAATATTTTTTACTGCAAGCTATACCAGCTGCTGCATTTCTTTCTCCATATTTCCACAAAAGACAATAACAATGCGCTGTTATCCTCACAATCTCTGGTTTGTTAATCTTTATAGCTGCATTTTTTGAAGCTCGTGATTCACTGCGCCTGGTGAAAATAAAGCTTTATAGTGGTGCCTCTCTGTAGTTTGGGTTTAAATGTGCAACATACTTTTTCTACTTATCTGCTTTGAGACTCTCTTTGTTCATTCAAAGCCCACTGCCCTGTCCATAACTAGGGACAATGTTAATCCCAGTAAATATGCTGCATTTAACTCTGGATCTTGAAGGGCTCTATTTAGGAGACTACAAACAAATGCTGCAGTATTCCAAATTGCGTCACTCGCTACATGTATCAACACCAGTTAACTGTTTTGCTTTAACTCCATAAGGAGAAATCAATTCCTCTTCCAATTGAGTATAGCTATGAAACTAATAAGATTAGTTTGGAATGAGGAGGGGAAAGGAGGGATCTGCTCTATTTGTTAAATGGGAATAAGCAGAAGCCTCCATTATGCTATAACTATTTATGTTAATTGTAATTAAGAAGCATATTTTCCATCAACTTCTTCAATAATGGAATAAATTGCTTTTGTACAAACTGTTTTTTAAATAATTGGGTAACATTACTGCAGAAAAAGTGCTATAATAATAACCACTGCATTTGATTTTGCACCTTTCATGGTGGGAGGACATTTCAAAATGTATTTTGAAGATGAACTTGACAGCCAATTTGCTCACAGCAATGTCCCACAAAACAGCTATGAAATCAATTGTATTTGGGGGATTGTTGGCCAGGACACAGGGAAAAACAGTCTTCTCATTTCGAATAGGCCCATGGGATCTTTAACCAACAATGTAATGTGCAATTGCAGCACTGCATTGAAGCGTCAGCCTGGACTATGTGAATTTAAAATATATTGAATCCCCTTTTAGGGATTTGTGAATTCAGTTTATGTAAGTCTACCATTCCAATGCCATTTTATTCCAGTGCCACTATAGCATAGCAATTGTTGGGAAATACGTCACAATCTCTGATTCAATTAAGTAAGTATGAGATGTCATAAGCATACAAGATAATATCAGGTGATTTATGTTGTCATCAGAGCTCCAACCTTATGTTGGCTCCAACCTTATGTTGGCTCCAACCTTACATTGGCTCCAACCTTGTGTTACTGCCAGTTCCCGGTACTCACATCAGAATTAAACATCAGAATCACTATTTGGAGGTACCTGTTTCTTTAAATGGAATGCTGTACATGTTCGTGTGTGTTGTCAGTGCTGCTGAATTATCCCTGTGTTACGACTAACAATATGATTTATATTTTATGTTTTTGATCCCAAAATGTCTCATAGGGGAAGGGGTATGCAGTCATCCATTCTCTGGTAGCATATTGAGGATGTTGTTTTGCAGGGAGCATTATCAACCTCCTTTATAGTTTCACCAAAACAGGTAAGTGGTTTGTAAAACAAACACACACACACACAAAGTAATGTATTACAACTTTTAAGTATGGAGGCAGACCTTTACTCAGAGTTTTGCCATTTATGGCCTAGAACTAATTTGTAGCTGGATTTGCATATTGCTTCAGGAATATACTGTGCCCTACACAAGCAGGTTCCTATGTGCACAAGCATCGCAGTTTTAAATATGCACCAAATACAAATGAAATCCAGAAATATCTGAGGGGTTTACAATGTAAATCTGACTCACCTAATAAGAGGGAATACATGGGTCTTGGATATTTTAAATCATCTGACACTGCAAACCGAAGCAGCAACAGATTCTAATGAATCACATTAGAAAAACTGACAATGTGGTGAAATAAAACAGAGTGCGCTACTGTTACAAACACTTAAAACATTACGGTCAGCCATAATATCATATCGTTGGCACCAGAGAGCATTATAAGTCAAACAATTACAATATGAAATCAGCAGATGATAAACATTTATTCTGATGTTTTGGGAGTTGCATCATTTTCTCAGACAAGAACTTTGATTTGAGCTGCTGACAAGAAGATGTCTTAGAAGAACTGTGGTAGTGTTTATAGCATTTGAAAAAGAAACTTATTCAATAGACATAACCCCAACCATGGTGGTATTGAAGAGCACAAAACCTATATCAAGTTGAAAGGAAAGCATTTCCTATTTATAAACTGCTTGTGCTACTATTCCACTGAGTGTTTCTAGATTATTGGAGCCACCATTGTGACTATTCCAGGTTTGGTGGTTGAGAAGGCAGGACATGAAACAAACCAAGGATTAATTGTTCTAACTGAGACCTGAGTTCAATTCCAGGCAGGACGAAACCTTGGGTAAGTTTCCTTACCCCACACGCCTAATAATAATCCCTCCAAAACCAAAAACAATAATAAATGGGTCATTTTCAATCTACGACTGTTTGTGGGACATTGCTGTGCGCAATTGGCTGCTGCGTTCGCCCACAAATATAGTCAATTCACTTTACAGTGTGTTCTGTGAAGCGCTTTGGGATGTCCTCCCGACGTGAAAAGCGCTATATCAAATGCAAGGATTATTATTATTATTATAACTATTGTCCTAACATTTTGACTGGTTATTTGTTACAATGCATTGCAAAAGTAGATATAAATTATAAATACATTATTGGTATTGATAACTCTGTAACATTCACATCCCCCCCCAACCTAAAACCCTTGAGTTCTCTTGCATCATGTAATGCAATTTCAATTTCAATCTTGGTTGAGTTGTTGAAGAAACAGTGTTTACAGTGGAAGTAAGAGGCTTTCTTTGAATGGGGAGTGAGGAGAAGATTTGTGGATGAATCACTTTGGATCAGTCTCACTTAGCACCAATAACTGGTCACAAGGCACCACAGGCACAGGAACAATATCAGTTTGAAAACAATAAATGATGTGGGAGCCTGAAGAAAACAACAAAAGAAATGGTGAATTAAACAGCATGATGTATTCTCTGCCGCTGTGATGAGTTACTTCCTCTTGTCAGTCTCTGCTTTCCATTTGAAAAGGAATGTCCTATAAACGTATCACAACATCTGTCAGACATCAAAGCCTGAATGAACACAAACTTCCTGCAGCTGAATGTCGACAAGATGGAAGCCATACTCCTTGGCTCCCATCAACATTTTCTTTCCTGGGGCTCTGACCTCCTCAAACACCCTGGTCTTTCCCTAAGATGTACCAAACCTGTACATAACCTGTACATAGGCATCAGGTTCGATCCCCTGCTGCCTTTCCTCCCCCACATTCAGTCCCTAACCAACATCGCTTTCCTCCACCTCCGTCATATTGCCCGTCTCCAACTGTACACACAATGCAGCCAAACCTTCGTCCAAGCCTTCGTCACCTCCTGCTTCGACTATTCCAATGTCTCCCCAGCTCCACTACCCACAAACTACAACTGATTCAGAACTCTGCCGCCAATATTCTCACCCACACTAAACTCTGTACCCCCATCACATCTGTCCTCACCAGGCATCACTGGCTTCCTATCAAAGAAGGATCGATTTCAAGATTCTCTTATTCATCTACACATCCTTTCCTGCTCCGGCACCTCCCTACATTTCCAATCTGTGTTCTCTCTACTCCACTACCTGCTGTCTCCATTCGGCTGGCTCCGGCCTCCTGTTTGTCCCTCTACCCCTCCATTCCACCATTGGCAGCCTTGCTTTCGACCCAAAGATTTGGAACTTTCTTCCTCAATCCCTCCACCTTGCCCCCTCCTTCCCCTCTTTTAGATCATGACTGAAGAGCTTCCTGTTTGACCCTGCTTACGATCATCTCCTCCCTCTCACTGGCTCAGGGTCAGGCTCCGCCGCTGTTTAGTGCTCTGAGAAGTTGCCCCGCATGAAGGGTGCTAAATAAATGCAAGTTGTTGTTATTGTTAATATCCTTGAAGAGATAAGATGAAGAATATGATAGAAATCTGGATGCATAACAGGATTATAGGATTTTGTAATTAATGTGTTAAATAATATGTCAAATTAACTTGCGATGACCTACAAGGCCATTCACGGCCTTGCTCCCTCCTACCTCTCCAACCTACTATCCCCCTACCTACCTGCCCGTACCCTCCGTTCCTCTGGCTCCGGTCTGCTCCACGTCCCCCGCCCCAACCGCCCTACTATCGGTGGTCGGGCCTTCAGCCTCTCAGCCTCCAGGCTCTGGAACTCCATCCCCCAGTGCCTTCGCCTTGCTTCCTCCCTTTCCTCCTTCAAGGCCGGTCTCAAAACCTTTCTCTTTGACCGTGCCTTCAGCTCCCCTCTCGACTCTCTTCCTCCTCCTCGCTCCCTCCCTTCCCTCCCCTCACCCTGACCATTTCCCCGCTCCTCGCTCGCTCCCTTCCCTCCCCTCACCCTGACCATTTCCCCCTCCTCTCTCCCTCCCTTCCCTCCCCTCACCCTGACCATTTCCCCCCTGCTCGGGTCATGACCCAACTGTGCAGCGCCTTGGGACGTCCTCCTGACGTGAAAGGCGCTCTATAAATGGAATCTTGTTGTTGTTGTTGTTGATGTTTATATATATATTTGAAACATATGATCAATCTCACATAAGGGGAGCTGGTTGTGACTAACTTCGAGGAAGATCCTTTTTCCAGGCGGCGAAGCAAAAGACTCTTTATAAACAACAAACTGTTTTCATTCCAGTCATTTTCTCATGGAATTTTTTTTACAAAGGAACCATCTTGCAAAAGACAATAGGTGAAAGGTCACCTAATCAGCAGCATAAACGGAGATCGATTCGAAAGAGAAGGAAGAGAAGGAGGAAATTGGAACTTGGATTCACGAACCATATTCCAGCTTGTAAAGAAAGAAGATCAAGACTACGATTTAAACAACTCTAAATGTACAATAATACCCGGACACTTTGTGTGATATTGAACTGGAAACCGTATAACAATACTTGGATACCTTTTGATGGACATATATTTGAATTAAAATGGACATTAAATTGGATATTGTTCCTCCATCTCTCCCGCAGAATTTGGTTTGATCAACTTAAATTGAACTACAGTATACGTGGATACGGAAGGATAATTGGATGTATTCTTTTAATTACTTATAACCATTATTAATCTGAATTAATAAACCTTTATTAATTGTATAACATTTGTGTCAGTGCTTACTTGACCGCAGGGTCACGAAAATAACTTAACCCATACAGGATGATCGGAATCTGAAGGGAGAGAGAGAAGATAATCTTTCGGTTGCGAAATTACATTACTTTCAATTTTGAAACACTTATGAAATCTATGAGATGTGAACTATTGGTTTGATCTATCATCTGACCCCAGAGTATGTGGCATATTAGTTGGAATCTCTTATTAGTCTTTTGCTGATGTGCTCCATATTCGTGGCAGAAAAATGGAGCCAGCTGGCCCATTGTGTCTAAACTGGTGCTATCTCCCTGGTGGACCAGCTCTCTACTGGACCTCGCTCCCTCTCTGGGCTTAGATCCTCCTTTGAACTTGTTCCCTCCATGCACCTATTCCCTCCTCTGGACTGAGCTCCCTTCACTGGATCTACCTCCTCTAATTCCATTCATAGATTTACATAGATTGTACAGCACAGAAACAGGTCATTCGGCTCAACCAGTTCATGCTGGTGTTTATACTCCACATGAGTTTCTACCCACTCCTTACACTCCCCAATATCTTTCTATTCTGTTCTCCATTATGTTAAGGTCAACTTCTTCTTAATTGCATCTATACTATTTCATTCAATCACCACTTTAGGTAATGAATTCGATATTCTCACCATCCTCTGCGTGAAGAAATTCCACCTGAATTCCAACTTTCATATTAATTATCCATTACTTTTTGATTTCTGTTATAGATTTTGACATTAACAACATTTGTTGTCAGGCCTTGTGTACAAGCTTAACATTACTCAATGTCCCTGCATCTAGCCTAGAATTGCTTTTGAAATTCTTATCGAGTTGCAAGTCTTATCGAGTTGCAAGTCGAATTCAAGATCCTCATCCTCACCTACAAGGCCATTCACGTCTTTGCTCCCTCCTACCTCTCTGACCTACTATCCCCCCACGCACCTGCCTGTACCCTCCGTTCCTCTGGCTCCGGTCTGCTCCACATCCCCCGCCCTAACTGCCCTACCATCGGTGGCTGGGCTCTCAGTCTCTCAGCCCCTAGGCTCTGAAATTCCAACTGTCCAGCGCCTTGGGACGTCCTCCCGACGTGAAAGGTGCTCTATAAATGCAATCTTGTTGTTGTTGTTGTTATCCACTTAAACTCCCATTTTATGATCTATGCGTATCTGTGTTCCTAGGTTTTCATATATTTTACCAAGCAACAAATGCTGAATTATAATTTGTCAACATCTGTTGGTTGCCATTTCATCTTGGGCAAGAGGATTGAGATTGTTTCTTTTGTTTTACTTCATCAGCTGAATAAAAAACAATAAAATTTTTGTTTTTTATATGACAAAGTTAACAGTGTGCTTTAGATACAGAATCATCCCCCAATTTTTGGAACTATCTTGTATTGTAGAGAAATTCAGTTTGAAACATTCCCATTTTTATCACATGAACTAGACTAGACATCAAAGGCAATCTTGTTGAGTGCAGGAATGCACCTGTCTTACTTGTCTAAGCTAAAAGTATAACTCTTTTAAACAACCTGCCTAACAAATTCTGACCTTTATCAACATATCATTATTGGAACAACATGGCACTGTAGGTTAGTGCACTCTTCTCTCCCACTTCCAGGATTTGGGTTTGATTCAAACAGACTGATAAGGTGCTATATCAAATGCAATTATTATCATTATATATTAATCTAAATCTCATGTAAGGCTATTAGGATAGCTATAACAACAAGAAGAAAATTACATTTGTATAGCACCTTTCACGTCGGGAGGACATCACTAGGCGCTGGACAATGAATGTTTCTGACCCAAGCTGGGGGTTGAGATCGGGGAGGGTTGAGACCAGGGGGGGATGGAGGTTGATTGAAGGCACGATTGAAGAGGAGGGTCTTGAGATGGGTCTTGAAGGAAGAAATGGAACCGGCGATGCGGAGGTACTGTGGGATGGAGTTTCAGAGGGTGGATGCAGAATGGCTGACGGCACACCCACCAATGGTGGGGGGGCAAGGCGGGGGTTGTGAAGCAGGTCGGAGCCTGCAGGCAGATTGGTAGGGAGTTGGGAGGTCGCAGAGGTAGGGGGGGGTAAGGCCATGAATGGCTTTGAAGGTGAGAATCAGAATCTTGAACTGTATCCCCTATGTGATGGGAAGCCAGTGGAGTCGGGCAAGGACAGGGTCACGGAGGCTCACGGAGCCTGGTGCAGGAAAGGACACGGGCTGCAGAGTTCTGGATGATCTGTAGCCTATGGAGAGAGGAGATGGGGAGGCCGACAAGCACGGAGTTTGCATAGTCAGGCCTGGATGTTATGAATGCATGTATGAGGGCCTCAGCGGCCTGTGGTCGAAACAGTGGCAGAACCGGGCAATGTTGCGGAGGTGGGGGAAGGCAGAACTGTTCATGGCATGTATGCGGGGTAGAAAGGATAGTTGAGAGTCAAACAAGACGCCAAGGTTCCAGACTGGCTCAGTGAGGTGGAGTGTGCATCCCTGGATGGTGATGCTGTCAGCGCCTGAGATGAGGAGGCGCTGACAGGAGCCAATCAAGAGGGCCTCAGACTTGTTGATGTTCAACTGAAGAAAGTTAGCTCTCATCCATTCTGTCAGGACGGCAGTGGTCCTAGAGGCGAGGGTGGAGGCAGAGAGGTAGAGTTGGGTGTCATCCGCATATATGTGGAAGTTGACCCCATGTCTATGAATTATGTCACCAAGAGGGAGCATATAGATATTGAAGAAGAGGAAACCAAGGACAGAGGCCTGAGGAACGCCGCACAAGCTGGCTAATGTGCTCAATGGAGAATTAACAGTAATGGAGAATTAACAGTAATCTAGTGGAGGAAAGTGAAGAAGGGTGTGCTTTTGACGCTGGGTTAAAACATATTGTTGTCTCCCAGACAGGGAATGTGATGTGAAACACACAACATAAATGTAAATTGTTGTTGCTGTTTGCTGTTGAAGCAAGCTTTGCTTTTCTTCAGATCAGCAGCTAAAAGCGTCCAACGCTCACAAAGTCAGTCCGCCCTCTATCAGGTTTGACCGACACATAACCTGAGAGCATTTGAGACTGATATTGCGTGCCAAATAGAAAAGGTATTTTATTTCCAAGACTGGCGTCTCACAAAAATTCCATAAATCAAAGAGTAGGAACATCAGAACATCAGTAGGACATCACACTTTCACTTGCTCTTTTTGGAATATGATTCTGTGTAATTCAAACATTAAATCTATGAGTCAAGAAGACAACACAATTTTACAAGAGTTATTGCTGGTAGGCCAGAGCCTGTCCTCGGAAAAAATTTCTCAAACTCTCAAAGATATTACATAAGAGCAACACGGTTTTGACTGATCTTTGACATAGTTTACTTTTACATCTGTGTTTTATTGTTTTACAGATTCTGCCAGTTCTGAACAAGACTATTTTGCTACATACTGCAACTCTTAAAGAGGACCAGCTTCCAAATTAAGACTGAATTTCAGAATTTTCCACAATTCTTGAATTGTAAAGCAAAGTGACAAATATATCATCAATGCATGTAATAATAATGCTTGAATTTGTTATAGCTCGTTGTCATGGTGAAATATCTTGTGGGCTACAGTTAGGTTGAATTGATGCACTGATCAGAAACTTTGGAGCCATAGGAAAGAAACCATCCAGAAAAGCCCATTTCACATATTAAATGGGAATGAATTTCTGATTATTATATTACAGGGAGTCCCAGAAAGCAAATGGGAAAGTGAATAAGTGACAGAGGAAATAATGATGCAATTTCATGGTGCGTATTGGTCCTTATATAATAATGCTTGCAAGTGACCTAGCACTTCACAAGATGTACTGTAAAGTGCAAAGTGTGGTGGCTCTGTATTTATACTCAAATGCAGCACCAATCTGTGCACAGCAATGTCCCAGAAATAGCCATGATGTAAATGATCAGCTTTGTTTGGAGGATTGTTGTCCAGCACTCTGGAAGAAACTCTCCTTTCTTCACTTCTCCCTTCTCTATGGAATCTGTAACATGAACTAGAATGTACAGATGAGACCTTGGCTCAATGTTACACCCAAAGAACAGCACCTTCAACAATGCCTCTTTATACATTCCCCGCAGTGCATTGAAGTGGCAGACTATGAGTTCAAAGGTCTGACATGGGACTTGAACCCTCTAACTTCTGACTCAGAGACGAAAGTACTATCAATCGAGTCAAGTTCTTTGGAAGCTTTTAATGCAGCTCGATTGATCTACAACTTCTACAGCATCAACAGCATTAACTTTTCCTTGGTTCCTTATGACAAGAAATAAGTACATTTTGTAATTTGCACCCATGTTAGAAAGAAAGCTCTGGAAAGAGAATAATTATAGATGGAAACCTAATTCCTAAACAGGCCAGACATTTCCTATTTGTCCTATTACATGTGCCAACAACCACATTAAGTGGAGTGCCTGTATTCAATGAATCATTTTCCAGGATACATATTGCAGTGAAATGCTGATTATTTATAGCTCACAGAGATTCTCATTGGAGGATCCAGGATCTGTAATAACAGAAACCGCCACATGTTTGGTAACAAATTTAAATCGTGATCATTGGAATGGTAATTATAAGTAGCAGACTATTGGCAAATACAATGCCTCATTTTTCGCAAGCTTATTTCTATAAATAGAATTTGTGGCAGATTCTTAAGAGGATACACTTGCTTCAGACACTCAGGAACATGTCTCTTAAATCATAAAATGTATTTTAATGATCTGGGGGGAGGAATATGCAGTTTGTGATTGGATAATTTTCACATCAATTATCGCTGGTGATAATTATCATTTAATACATTGCATACCTACCACCAATATAAAATATAAAACAAAGTGTTTTGTTTGTTCAGCTGGATGCCTGACATATGTAGAAACCCTTCACCATGCTTAAAAGTATCCAGACCAAATAGAGTTCCACATTGATAGCACTATCTGGCAAGCTTTCTCGCTGTTGATGCAGGTAGGACTACTCTACCTATTAGGGCTATAGCTTTCTTGGGTTAAGAGGAGCCGAGTGGGAGGATTCCCTGCCCTTCCAATTTCCGATGAGCAAGTCTGCCTGTGTTGAATAACTCTGCTTGGCTCAGAAACTAGACCATCGAGTCCGCCACAGAGGGTTGGTTCGATTCTGACATTCTGTTGCCAAACATGTCACCTGTTCAGCTCCAAGAAGCCCCCACTTACCTCCTACCTTCAAGGAGGATAGTCACCAGTTGGTCGTTGGTGTTCACGAACTCAGATTCTAGATAATATCATCCATCAGCTGTCACCCCAAGACTCAGAGTTTTGACACAGCAAGGTTAAAATGTTTTTTTTTTAATTCAATGCTTCTACTAACAGACAATGAACATGAGAGGAGATGGTGAATGGAGCCCTGCCATGAGCTAGAAGGTAGTAAACACAAATTTCATTTATCTTTCATCAAGGAAGAATTATAAGTGTTATATAACACTTTTCACATCTTTCAGACATCTCAAAAATCGTCACGGGGTTTATTGTTGAGTGTCGTGATTATATATTTTGCAGGCAAAACAACAGCCAACATGAGTAAAGTAGCATTCCACAAAGAGCCATGAAGTGAATGATGAATTTTTCGAGAGGGTTGTTGGCCAGAACACTATGCAAAACACTTGTCTTATCGAACCGTGCGATCTTTAACATCATCTGAACAGGCAGACTTGGTTTAATATCTCATCTGAAGAACAGCTTCTCTGACAATGTAGCTTACCTTCAGCTCCCACAGTTTCAATGTGTTGACATGTGGTTTGAACCCACAACCTTTTGATTTACAACAACTTGAAGCCCTTCACGTGAGGTAGCGTGCTGCAGCGATTTAGAGGTGAGAATTCTACCAACTGTGTCAGTCTGACACCTCTGTTATCCCTGGACCAGATTATTATGGCCTTGCATTCATTCCAACTATCAATTATTTTCTTCTAGGTAATCTAATCCAGTTGTTTATATCCTGTCATAAGTTTTCGAAAGGTCATCTGAATCTTTGATTAGATTACTGCATGAACTCACTGATGATCTCCTCGTAGAAGATATGTTTGTTACTGAGCTTTTACTTCATTTGATATCTGTGTTTGTGCCATCGCTGGTTAGCATTGTATGCCAGGTCCTACTTCATTATTAATGTCTTGTGACTTAACCACTATTGTTTTTTTCTATTGTGCAGTTGATTACTGGGCTTTTCAGTCTTTAGTACTATAAATTACACTTAATGAGTATAAAAATCCCATTATAGTTCAGCAGATCAGCTTGTTATATTGACTTGCATTCAGAAAGTCAAAAGTTCACATCAAGGCACATGGCCCACATGAACCTCCTTACCTTGGTTGATCTAACACCCATTCATGTTTCTAGATGGAGCAGTGCAAAAGGCCATTGTTGGAAGGGGCAACAGAACCTGACTCGGTCTAGAATACCGGGCGCTGCTAGACTATTACATCAAGTTGATGGTAACTGTGGAAAAGCCTGTTTCTTATACCATCCACACCACTCCTAAAGGGATGATCTGTGGGAGGGATGAACAGTGCCCATGGTAACAAATTAGAAAGACCTGTATTTCTTTTAAAGCGAGCTAACCAGATGCACAGATGAAATTATGACTATTGCATTTACGAAATTTAATATTAAGTATCTAGGCTGAGATCAGCTGATGTATTGCAGACCACGGGAGTCATACATAGGATCTATCAGGTCTATATGGCAACCTGAGCAGTGCATTTTCCAATTGAGCCATTGGAAACATTTTTTTTAACACCTTGTAATTGATGATTGAGGAGATAAGCTATGTGTCTCTATCCCTCATCTGTTTCATGTCTTCCAAAATCTTATTGCAACTTTCTCTGTTCATTCAAGATTTCAGCTTCTAACTTCCTGCCCATTGTACATATCCAAGTTCCTTCTTCCTACCTATATGTCTCTGAAGTCACCTGTCCCCAGAATCTCCAAATTTCTGCTGTTCTCCATATACTTCTGAAATTCCCCCCCAAAATCTTCACCTCTCTGAAATTCCCAAAAGTATCACAAGCTCTCCCTATCCTTCTGGCATTGCTGATAACCCCAGTATTCACCATGTTAATAAGATTGCCCACTTACTCCAAAACTCCTGGATATCTGGTTTTTCCACATACATGAGATTCATCTGTCTTATCCATTTATGCAGTATCCTCTCTCCATCCTTTAATGCCTCAATTAATGTCCACATCTATCTCCATCTCTAGCTGTTTTTGGATCCAATGATTGTGCCAAAGTTGACCAGCAGAGTGGGGAGGAGGGGGTGGGGGGGAAATGGAGGAATGGTCACTAATGGAGCATGGCCGGTCTTTCGTTATTGACCAGATTGACTGCAATCATGTTCTAATTATTATCAGTAATAATTATCACATTATGATTTTTAGCACTCTATCGCAGTACAATTCGTAAGAGGAGACAATTATAAAAAAAATTTCAACAACATTTTTCATTTGGTAATAATCAAAATGTAAAGAATAATGCCAAAATGTGTATATTGAAAAATACCTGTGAGGCCAAGGATTATAAACAGGAATGAATATCTTGTTTTATATAAAGTGATGGGGTTTTCTAATGAGATCTCTCACAGAGTCTCATTTAACAGTTTGTTGGATTGCTTTCCAGGGGTAATAATCCCTTCAAAAAATAAATAAGTAAATAAATAATCTGGTCACTCAATCCGCAGCTGTTTGTGGGATACTGCTGCGTGCAATTGGCTGCTCAGTTTCGCCCACAAAATATACAGTCAATTCACTTTACAGTATATTCTGTGAAGCAATTTAGGCATCTCAATGACATGATAAGACGCTACATCAAATGCAAGGATGATTATTATTATTATCTATAAATTTTAAATAAACAAGAAAAGCAGTTAAATTATGTTTTAATCAATAACAAGAACAAAATGACATTTCTAATTTAAGCGCTCTGAGATGCTGCCCAGCCTGGAGGGCGCTATATAAATGCAACTTGTTGTTTCTATAGAGCCTTTCACGTCGGGAGGATGTCCCAAGGTGCTGGAAAATTGCCTTTGTAAATTTGAATTGTAGAATCTAGGGTTAAAATTACTCAAATATTCTAACTGATAGCCCTGGGAACCAGTTTTGAATGTCTCTGCTTGTTTGAATGGTCCCCTTCCTCTATTCTTGGACATCCTCTGTGACTCCGAAGTGTCAATTACATGCTCCTTTGGTTATGAATATTTCTTGTGGGAAAATCCTTCCAAAAGATCTCACAACATGTTGAACTGCATAAGGGATGTGTGTTGACAATGTTTCCAGCACAGGATGTGATGTGATCAATAGATGCCTGGAATATCGTGAGAAATACAATGTATCGAAACAGGACATAAGTGGTAAACAGGAAGCAGTGCAACAGGTCAGACCGGCTGAAAGCTTGGGTCACCAAGCCAACAAAGTAACAATGTGCTGAAAACAGGTAAAGCCACTTCACTAGATGAGAGTGAAAACAATAGCAAGACCACATCAATATCCCTCACTCACTGCCGTGCTTAATTTCTCGTAGATCATTATAGATCAGCAAAACTTATGAATTTGAATTTGTCAGCAGAGAATTCCAAATAATTGCTTGCACAACTATTTTAGGAACGATTTAAAAGTGCACAAAGGCTTGATATTAGAATAACAAATGTAATTTTGCAAGTTTGATTCAGTAAAGCAGGTCGAATGAAGGCTATTACCAGCTATTTCAGGCTGGTTTATGGTTTATCCTCAACTTTTGGTTTCCATAAAATATCGTCTCCCAGATTTGTTGCAACAAACTGGATTATAGTGAAAACAGAATGCCATTTATTGACACATACAGGGAAATGTTTAGAACAGATCATTTATTCTTCATATGGAACACGGTACATAGTGCTTTGAAGAAATATATTTATTATATAAACTGTAGGTGGCTTGACATGATGATCCTTATTCTCAGGCCTACACAATACCTTGGGCTGCTTACATTCTGTAATTATACATTGGCTTCTACTAGAGAGAAATGGAAGGAAGAAAGAGTAGGAAAAAAAATAGACAGGTGGGATAAGGAAGCAGAATAGGAGAAGGAACAGAGAATGAGATCCAAATATTTGATGCCTGATATTCCTCCTGACAAGTCTATCAGGGAATAATGATAGTAATATTACTGATCTTTGCATTTGATACAGCACCGAATCACATCAAAATGTCTCCTGAAAATTGTGATGTTTCATGAATGCCACTCTACAGTTTGCTGTGAAGTGGTGATTGCGGCAGATAATTTTCACACAGCAGTGTTCTACAAATAGCCGTGAAGTGAATAATCAATTATTTTATCTCAGTGATTGCTGGCAATGACAGTAAAAAACAATTTTCGAATAGAACTTTGGGAGCTTTAACGTCCAAGCTAATGAGAGCCAGGGTATAGGATCTTAAGGATTATGTGTGTTCGAACAGATGATGTTCCATTTCCCAAAGAGGAAGTGCAAGAAGTTCCTCTTCGACCATGTCTACAATCACCTCCTCCAAGATGCTACCCATGTGAAGAGTACTATATTGTTGTTGTTGTTGTTGTCCAGGCATAAAAGCAGTGCAAAGGACAATGAGGATCATTCCAGTGTTAGAGGAATGAGTTATGAATAATGATTAAACAAGCTTGGGCTCTTCAGTCATGAATGCAGAGGTCTCATACAACAACAACAAATTGCATTTGTATAGCTCCTTTCATGACAAGAGGATATCCCAAGGCAAGAACCTTAGAGAAGTATATAAAATTTTAACTTTAGAACATTAGCATGATTCTTTTTTGCTTCACTGTGTTTCACTGTACTGACTTTGTTCAATCATTAAGTTTTCCTTCCACAAATGTGAAAACTTTAACAAAATTGTCTTGTGTAATGTCCCATCATAGTAAACATTTTACTGAAGATGAGCAAACATAGAGAAACATTCTGATTGGTGTCAAACCCTTATTATACAATAAGAGAAGGCATTATATTTTGAGTTTTGCCATTTTACATGTCCACATTACCTCTCCTTTAATTTGTAGATGTCCTACTCTTAAACCTTTTCTGAAGTCCTTATGAAATCATACGCTGAAATATTTGAAGCTGGTTAGTGTCATTTGCCTATGAGGTAGGCATCCACTATGGCAACTCTTTGGCAAGGAATAAGAATTCAAATTAGATGTTAAATAGTTTCCTCCCTAAATTTTTAGACCAACACATTGTCCACAATTACCAAAAAAGGAAAACCATTTATGATTTATATATAGAATATTACATATTAAAATAGCAATGAATTCTGGCTTGCTTTAATGTTAATTATCTCCAGGATAATATTTTTACAAGTATTAATTGTGAAACTGGAAAATATGTTTTCTGCTGCAAGCTGCCACTAAATGAAGCACTTAAAGAGGTGACATATACTTTGTAATGAGTAGAACAAGTATCTTTTTGATGCCCCTCAGTATTCTTACCTCTTCCACAATAATAATAATAATCCTTGCATTTGATATAGCGCTTTTCACGTCGGGAGGACGTCCCAAAGCGCTTCACAGAACACACTGTAAAGTGAATTGACTGTATATTTGTGGGCAAACGTGGCAGCCAATTGCGCACAGCAATGTCCCACAAACAGTCGTAGATTGAAAATGACCAATTTATTATTGTTTTGGGGTTTTTTGGAGGGATTATTATTAGGCGTGTGGAGTAAGAAAACTTGCCCAAGGTTTCGCCCTCTGCCTGGAATTGAACTCAGGTCTCTCGCTTGCAAAGCGAGTGCTCTAACCACTGAGCTACAGGACTCCAGTTGGACTTGTTAACCCTTATTGCATATTGCAATAAGATGAGGCATTATATTTTCAGTTTAGCCATTTTACATTTCCACTTTATGAATCAAATCTGAATTCTGTCAACTATTTTTAATGATTGTTTGCATTGGTTTGTAGCCATACTCTGGTCAAATGTCCATTCCATAATAAATGGCATTTTAAATGGTATCTAAAATGATGTTGCTGTAATTTAACCTTTTGTAGAAATTGGCAACAACCCTTATGTATCAGTGACATTGGGGTGATACATGCACTCACTACTCTACACACACTTTCCCCTAATTGAGGTTTTCATTGAATTTAGTTTCATTGTACAAGAGCATTTTATACATTTTACTCATGATTCCATTGCTACAGACTTCATGGCAACCTGTTTCTCTTAACCTGGCCAAGCAGTCAGCATTGACTGGATTCAGTCCATACTGTTTCAAGGGTGGGAGGAAGGGGAGAGGCACATGAATGGTTCTTCTGTTCTCAGCTAAACTAAAGAAATGATGTTGTGATCAAAGAATCCCAGCTGAAAATGTTTCACCATTAATGGAGCTCAAATGATTTATGGATTGTTCAGAGTCTGAAGCAACACAGGATGTTTTGTGACTCACAACCACCAATTTCATATTGAGATTTAATGTAATGTTACAGATTTCATTGAAACTTCAGCAAATGCCTTACAGTTTAATGACTCGTACATGATTAATTGGAATAGTACCTTGCTGTCTCTAGTGTGGGAAAAAAAAAGTTTTCCAGGATATTTCAGATCACCACTTAACCTCTTGTTCAACTAATTGGACTTCAATAAATTGTCTGAGCACCATTTGAAAAACCTTCCATTACACACAAGAATTTTTGGATGATGAAGTTTAAATCTTTGATGTATACATACAGTGTATGGTTTCATTATATATAGTTGTGGAGTCCTGTAGCTCAGTGGTTAGAGCACTCGCTTTGCAAGCGAGAGACCTGAGTTCAATTCCAGGCAGGGCAAAACCTTGGGCAAGTTTCCTTACTCCACATGCCTAATAATAATCCCTCCAAAAACCAAAACCAATATAATAAAATTGGTCATTTTCAATCTACGACTGTTTGTGGGACATTGCTGTGCGCAATTGGCTGCCGCGTTCGCCCTCAAATATACAGTCAATTCACTTTACAGTGTGTTCTGTGAAGCGCTTTGGGACGTCCTCCCGACGTGAAAAGCGCTATATCAAATGCAAGGATTATTATTATTATTATTATAGTTGTGCATTGTTGTTCCAGGACTAGGTTGAAATACTCTTTTTTCCATAGATATGTGGTTTCTGCTTCTCAACTGTTGAATTAGATGTTTGCAGTTTAGTAAGACACTGTTCTAGCACTTTAGTCTTGGATGCTACTATTCAATATGTTTTTTACATTTTGTGATTTTGGAGGTGATTACATCCATTTTCACTCTGTGTCTGTCCTGTTCTTGTTATTTGTATTCATATACTCTATTTCTTTATCGATAAATAATCTTTCCATTTGATATTGCACCTATAATATTTAACTTCACAAAGTGACTGTCACGGCACTTTACATTAAAATTGTGTGAACTGCTTTAAGATTTTTCAACTATATGATAAAGTGCAATATGAAATGGAAGGATTATTATTATTATTATTTTTAGCCCAATGTGGCAGCCAATCTGTCAAAGCAACGTCACACAACCAGCCACAAAATGAATTACTAATTTTATCTGAAGATTGCTGATGGTTAAGATCAGGATAGCAGGGAGGGTAGGAGGGTGACCAGAGGTGTGGTCGAAGAGCAGGGTCTTGAGATGGATCTTGAAGGAGGCAAGAACAGGAGCAGGCAAAGGGATTGTGAGATGGAGTTCCAAAGGGTGGAGACCGAGAGGCTGAAGGCCCAACTGCTGATGATGGGGTGGGGCGGACGAAGGTCATGGAGCAGACTGGAGGACATTGAGCAGAAGGAGTGAACAGATCGATTTGGAAAAAGAGTTAGCTCCAGGGGTTTGGAGAACAACAACAAAATTACATTTGTATAGTGCCTTTCACGTCTCAAGGAAGTCTCAAGGTGCTGGACATTCAGTATTTCGGACCAGAGCTGGGGAATGGTATCAGGGAGAGTGGAGGGCAAGGGGAGAAGGAGGGTCGAAGGCACGGTCAAAGCAGAGGGTCTTGAGACGGATCTTGAAGGAGGCAAGTGAAGGGCGAGGTGGAGGGACTGTGGGATGGAGTTCCAGAGGATGAGGGCCTTCAGGCTTTCAGCCACTCTGCCACTGGTATAAATCAAAGGAGGGAATCCATGTACCGGTTGAGCCTACGTCACCGTCTGTTAAGAATAAAAGACTGAAGACAGAAGCTTCCCAATACGCTTTAAGTTAAACAGCAGTTGGTAGTACCTGTTGTCATGGAAGAACTCATTAGTCACTTTACACCTAGTTATAGGAACTTGCATTCATTTAGTGAGGATTGAACACAGAGGCCACTCAGTACATTCTGCGAGGGAGAGCGAGCCATATCCTGGGTGTACATATAGGGGTGTAAAACCATCTCATTAAACAATCTCAAATTGGGAAGCTTCCTTCCTCAGTCTTTTATTCAAAACAGACTATGACATAGGCTCAACCTGTTTGTGTATCCTCTCATTCTTTGATTTATACAGAAAGCTTGAGAAAGCATGGTCAAGTAAACTGAACAGATTTTTATTGTAGCTTGAATGAAATCTACAATCCTTGGCATTAAATCTTAAATGACACAATAAAGGCAAGTAAGTGGGACTCAAAGGATTGCTCTTGAGGCAGTTGGCACGGATATGATGGGTTGAATGGCTTTCTATTATGCCATATTTTGCTATGGTTCTATGGATGGTGGTGGAGGTGGGAGATGGGGAATGGGGGTGGTTGGGGAGACTATCACCTACTGGACATTTAGTGTATTATTACATGTTTTATACTGAGTGAGAAATGTTAGTTCACACTCAACATTGGTAATTGTGGTGTTCATTAATTCCAGTGTAAAATCACTGCATGTTTTATTTCTACGTTTACTACCAAAAGAAGCAGCTCTGCAAATAAAGAGCTCTGAAGCAAACACAATCCTCCCCACCTATTCCCATGGAGCATGAATCCAGCCACTTCAAAAGTATAAGAGCAGAGGCAATTTCAGCTGGTGTCATTATTTCTGAGGCACTCCTTAGGAACACAAGCTTGCAGTATTTTCGGAGCTGTGATCTGCCTCTGGGGACTCCTGGGAACTTTGAACATCTGTATTACTATGTTAATCATACAGCAAGTGATCAAATCTGGATACAACTAAGGGATATGATGCCTAGGTCACAAACAATGGGGAATAGAGTGGGAAAGGAGTTTGTTCACAAAGTTACAGTAGATGCAGTTTTTGTCACCTTTCCTTAACTGGAATTGTAGGCCGGTTCCCAAGATGATTAACAAGGATTTCTTAAAAGTGAATTAAATTGAATCCCATGTGCAATCCCACTGTGCTATCATAAGTGAATCAGACAGGAATGTTGTTGAAGAATTCTGTTCTAATTTGGGAGGGATAATGAAATCATTGACATAATTGCAACATTTAAAACACTCCACAATCTTCATTTAAGTTAAATGGTAAGTCCAAATGTGCAAGGTTCTTTGTCTGAACCTTCAGTTTAGCTACCAATAGAGGATTCCAACAGAATTTGTGGATAAGGGTAGATTTTTCTTAGCCACCAAGCTGGTTATTTTGTTGGGAAACATTTCGGAACATGGATAACATGAATAACTAAGATATCTTGACATCTAATCTTACTCTTGCCCTCCCATTGTTTATAGCAATAGGAGCATTTTTCAGTTACAGCGTGACTATGCTCCTCAGTGGATGGGGGAGGAGATGATAATAATATTCCTTGCATTTGATATAGCGCTTTTCACGTCTTCTAGACATTTCAAAGTGCTTCACGGAATAGACTGTAAAGTGAATTGACTGTATATTTGTGGGCGAAATGCAGCAGCCAATTGCTCACAGCAGTGTCCCACAAATAGTGGATTGAAATGACCAATTTATTTGATAGATTGTTGGAATGCAATGTGCACTCTCTCCCTAGATAAGCAGGATTTCCTTAGGGCTAAGATGACATGCGTGTCAAAGGAATATTGGAATTATATTAACCCTCTGTGGTGGTCTCAGTTGTCTGGTTCCTGAGGCAGGTGGGTCCATAGTACTCCAAGGCACTATTCATGGCAGACCAACAGCAAGTCTTGTAGAGACAGTCTGGTCACTGAGGATAGGGATTCTTTCTACTCAGCTCCTGTTAACCCTGCAAGATGAGATACAGTTTGATCTGTTCTCCTAACCTCTTACATTGCAACTTGGGTGCTGAATACTGGCTGTCCTTCAGGGGCAGCATAGCCAAGGTTCATTCTGTTCTTGTTTAACATCCAGTTGTACACTCCTTCAGCCAGGCCTAAACTCAAGCTGGTAATTTGGCCATATGCCACAGATAGTTAAAAAAAGATAACAACAACAACTTGCATTTATATAGCATCCCAGAACGCTTGACATTGGCAGAGCGGGCCAATAATCCAATAAGCCAGAGGAAGGAGAGAGATGACCATAGACATGAATGACTTCAGGCATATCCGGGAGATGGGGAAGATGGGAAAGAGGGGGCAAGGCAAAGGGAATGAGGGAGAGGGTTCCAGAGTTTCGGAGCATAATGGCTGAAAGCAAGGCCACCAATGGTGAAATGGAAGCCAAGAAGGAGAAGCAGGAGGCTGGAGCCAGTTAAGTGAAGGCAACGAGCAGTGGGTAGGGGAGTAAGCGGGTTAGAGAGGTAGGGAGGTATCAGGGCATGAAAGGATTTGAAGATGAGTGTGAAGATCTTGAAATTGATCCATTTGGCAACTGAATTATTGCTAGAACAAGTGTGATGGGGGTAAGGAGTTTAGTGCCGGTGAGTGTGCAGGCGGCATAGTTTTGGATTAATTGGATTTTGCAGGTAGTGGAGCTGAAGTACTGAAATTCAGATATACAACATCCACAGCCTTACCCTTATCAAGCTCCCTTGTCACACCGTCAAACATCTGCCTTTCTCCAGTCCCCAGGCACCTCTCCAGCATTCAATAATATCTGAAAAATTTGTGCCAGAGTTTCTGTGACTTCCTCCCTTAGTTCCTCAAGGATGCTCGGATGCAATTTATCCGGCACCTGAAATTCATCTACCTTAAGTTTGCACAGCTGTTTGACAACCATGTGATATGATATGAATAGAGTCTCAACTTTCCTCTACGACATCCTTGAGTTCCCTTTCCAATTCAGATCGACTACTCGTCTCCTCCTTAGTAAAAACTGATGTAAAAACTTATTTAGCACTATTGCTGCCTGTGCATCATTATTTGTCATGTCCTATTGTTTATTTATTTTTTGAAGGAATTATTACCACCGGAAAAGCTATCTGCCAATCGGCTTACAACTGTGTTCCTATTTACTGCTCGGTAAACAGAGGGATGTGGAGTAAGGAAAGTTTCCTAAAGTTTCATCCTGCTCAGGAATCAAACCCAGTTCCACTCGCTTGCGAAGCAATAATAACAATAAGCTACAGGCTCAAAGTGGAATTTTCATGTACAGGTGGGATGTATGGAATTCTCAATTTACTTTGGATACTCTTAAGGATGGTGATGGTTTTCTTGCAAGTGTCAGATACCCGGCTGACCAAAAAAAAAGTCCCTACGTGGGGCTTGTACCCACAACTTTCTGACTCAGAAGGGAGAGTGATACAACTGAGCCAAACAGACACACAAAAGCCAATTCTACCAAGAATGAGAAAAGATAACTCAGCAGAGACTAAGAATCAAGCCTGGGTCCTTTCTGGTCTGTATGTCCTCTAGTGGTGCTTCACTGCATTGAGCATCAGTGACATTCAGGGAAACTCAGTTGTGTTATAGTCTAATAATAATAATCCTTGCATTTGATATAGCACCTTATCACGTCTTCGAGATGACTCAAAGCGTTTCACAGAATATACAGTAAAGTAAATAGACTATATTTTGTGGCGAAACACGACAGCCAATTGCACACAGCAGTGTCCCACAAGCAGGTGTGGATTGTGTGACCAAATTGTTATTATTATTATCTTTAATGATTCATAAGTAAATTCTAGGAAAATTGAACAAATGAGCAACAGTTCAGTCATTCTGGAAAACTGTCAGTCTGCATCCAGTGACTGGAGAGTATCAATTTAAGATTTCAGCAAGGGAACAAAGGGGAGATTAGGAGACTTTTTTTACACAGTTGATAGGATATGGAATGCAAATATAGCTACAGTAGTCAGAACAGGGTCCATATTAGCAACTAAATAGATATCTAAAAAGGAATAATACAATATAATTCAAAATTACCTGTGTAAAGCGCCTTTCACGTTGGAAGGACGCCCCAAGTCTCTGAACAGTCAGGTATTAGGACCCAAGCCAGCGGTGGGGGAGGTTGGGATCAGGGAGCATGGAGGGCAGAGAGGGTAGGAGGGTGGCCGAAAGCACGATCGAAAAGGAGGGGCATGGGAAAAAGGCAGGTAAATGGTATTAAAAGGATTGTCTGAGTGAGCACATACACGATGGGCTGAATAGACTGTAGCGCCTTATCACGCCTTTGAGACGTCTCAAAGCATTTCACGGAATATACTGTGAAGTGAATTGACTGTATATTTTGTGGGCGAACCGCAGCAGCCAATTGCGCACAGCAGTGTCCCACAAGCAGTCATGGATTGAAAGTATACTTGATATGTAACTTCTTCCCCTCTACCTTCCCCAGGGACTTGTCAGCCCATCAGCACAGCTTCTTCCACAGACTATACAAAACATACCCCTTTCACAGACTTCACCACACCCACTCTTCCTGGCAGAAAGTGCCACCCAGAGATTCTGAAACCTTCAAACTCAATCAAAAGAAACATACATAAGCATGAGAAAAAAGTGATCCACAAAATTGGCTTAGAGAGAATGTTAGCTTATTGTTTTAAAAAATCACAAAAAAAAGAATATGTCTCTGGATCTTCTTTGCAGTGTAGATATGTTCCTTGGCAGTAATACCATTCTGATGAATGAATCAGACATACACTCATTGGCAGGAAATTCAAGAAAAATCCCTCCCATAGTGAATGCCTAAGGATTCATGCCTCCTATCCGTTGAATGGCTGATGATTTTACATATACTCAGCACCATATTGGCAGGGAAAACTTGACTCATACACACAATGAAAGTAACAATGATTTGCTATTCCACATACAACTGCCAAGAATTAGACACACCCATTTTGAATATCACATGTCAACTATATTTAAAAAAATAAAAATTGAAAGATTTAAAGAAATGTGCATATTTAGCAAACTTGTTTTACTTATTGTGACCATATTCATATATGTTTGTGTTTCCCAGCTTTTAACAACAACTTGCTTTGGCATAAAGCAGGGAATTGAAAACAATATACCTGACATGAAAATTGTGCTATGCTAGTGTAAAGAAATCAGACTTAATATTTATGGCATTTTTTTGGTCAGTCGGGTGTCTGATACATGTGGAAACCCAAAACCATGCTTAAGAGTATCCAAACTATGCTGAGATTTCTATGCATCCCACCTACAAATGGAAATCCAAGAGATAGATTGTTGGAATGGAGGGTGCACTCTCTCCCTGGAGGGATGCATCCTGCTTACCTAATTTCAGAATGTATTGCACACAGGTTGGCAAGACTCAAGGCTTGGGGACCCCAGAATGTGCGTTGGGGTATTGCTGGAGTTTAACCAACTAAAACTGTGTAGCTTGCCATTGATATTGCAGTCTGGCAAGCTATTCCGCTGCTATCATGCTTGGACCACCCAACCCTTTAGGCTTTGGCTTACAGGGTTAACAGGAACCGAGTGAGATGACTCCCTGCACTTCCAGGACCTGCCAATGTGCCAGGCTGGTTGCGCTGTCATCAGCACTATCTTGGAATACCTCAGACCAACCTGGCTCAGGAACCAAATGACTGAGAGCACCATAGAGGGCAGGCTTGATTCTGACATTCCATTGTCAGAAGGTCACCTTGGAGCCAGTTCAGCTCCAAATATTTATGGCAAGATTGGCAGATGTAGTTAAGGTTGTCCATAACTAAAGACTGGTCACAGGTCTGAACTTTACCCCCTGAGGCAGTCAGGACCCCTGTTTAACATTCTATCTGAGAAATGGTGTTACAAAGTGCCATTCATGTCAGTCGCATCTCACAGCACTTAACAAGAGTCTAGTTTAACCCTGAGGCTGGGAGAAAGGGGAGTTGATCATAAACATGTTTAAAAAGGGGACAAGGCATAGGGACTGAGGCAGGAACTTCCATAGATACGGGGCAGAATGAATGAAAGCATGGCCACCGATAGTGGAGTGGAATGATCAAGAGATCGAGAATCCTGAGCTGGCCAAGCGAATGGGGCAATTTAGATTTGTACAGTTTGAAGAGGTAGGGAGGTGCTAGGGCATTCAGTGATTTGTAGGTAAGTGTGAGGATCTTGAAAAAGTGATGTAGATGTAGGCTGTAGGTAAGGGGAAAATGGCCATAATAGGTACATGAAAATGAATTCAGCAAGCGTAAAGGAGGCAAAAAGGGCAGCAATGTGGGTACATAGCAGAAAATTTGAGGCTGGTATGAGGATTGCGTCAGAGTGAGAAAGAAGAGGCTTAAGGTGACAGTGTGGTGAATCAATAAGATTGAGCTGAGCGGTCAATGATAGGTGTATCTTGCTGGTCAACTGTAAGAATGATGAACTTCAGCTCCATAAAAGTACGAATCGTAATCTGAAGTCAAAACTGCATTATTTGCCATTTCGATTTGTACAGGATTCATAACAATTGAATCATGCTGGTTGTGAACTGTGCCAACTCCCAAGAACTTCAATGCCGCATAATCTATTTCCTGATCAAGGCGTTATATAAATGCAATTTCTTGTTGTTGTTGTTGTTGTTGTCGTCTTTGGCGAGCTTTAATTTGCTGTGCTACAACAAAAATGGCTGACTTCCAGCTCATCAGATCGCTAACAATGTGACTTTCTGCTTTGCGCGACAAACAGGAAGTAAACTTGACAGTGATCTGATGACCTGCAGGTTGGCCATTTTTCTGTTAGTACAGTAACCGTCCGGCGAGCAAGAAGTGAGCTGTGCACATGCACATTGAAACCGGGTATCACGCCTCGATTTTATGAATCACAAACCCTGCATTATAACACGGCTTTGCAGTATTGTGCCTTTGACCTCCTTTCTCTCTTATGTATGCACAATCACTTATATTGTGTAACTTCAGCTCAGCTGGTAATAAAACCTTGTGAAGTACTTTGTCATCTAAAGTTCACTACTTAATAATATTTTAGAAGAGGGTATTTAAACAAGTTAAACAAACTGCATCATTTATCAAAGAGGATCCCAGTTGTGAGCCCTCAAGGGAGATCAGTCTTGTAGAAAGGCATTTGTGGATTACTTAACCGAGCTCTTTCCTTTTTTCAAATACATAACTTCCAAAGGAGAATTTAGGGACAAGAATATGATTTCCCAATACAATCAATAATGCATAAAATGTATGTAGTAAATATAAGTTGACTATATTATGTTAATTCATATAGGAGTAAAAAAAATGTGATAGGTGATGTGATAATTATTCATTGGATATGTTCAGCCCCCCCAAGCTACACCTTGTTGGTGTGAGTGGAGGCAGTTATAGAATTTCACCACGGTAATTTTGGACAAAATTAGTTTAAATTTGGGACATACAATGGCAGTGTTTCTGGCCATTTTCTTCTTATATGATAATAATGACCTAAAATGATATGAACAGGACAACACAATCTCAGATAGTAGTAAAAAAAAACTTGGCATTTGATATAGCACATTTAACATTTGGAGGATGTCTCAAAGCGTTTCATTGGATTAATAATAATAATAATCCTTGTATTTGATAGAGCGCCTTATCATGTCATCGGGACGAATGAAAGTGCTTCACAAGGATAAACTGTAAAGTGGATTGACTGTGTATTTGTGGGTAAAACCCATTACCAATTTGCACACAGCAACATCCCACAAACAGCCATGGAGTGAGTGACCAACTTTATTTGGGGATTTTTCGCAAGGATGCTGGGAGAAACTCCCTTCTCTTTTTAAATAGTGCCATGGGAACTTTAACGTTCACCTCAACAAGGGAATGGGGCCTCGGCTTAATGTCTCATCTGAAGGACAGCACTTCCAACACTGCACTGAAGTGTCAGCATAGACAATATATGAGTTCAAAGTCCCCAAATGACTCGGAGGTGAGAGTGAGAAAAGATTTGAGTTATTCCTATTTTTAAATCCTCCGACACACTACCCCACGAGAAGGGAGCTTTATATTGGCAGAAGAGGGGAATATTGCAGAGGTGAGGGAAATGTGAATGAGTAAAAGCCCAGATGTGAGGCATGAAAGAAGGGGTGGGGGGAAAACAAGGCTCTGTTCTGCACTAGTACTGGTAAACCAAAATCAATAACTGCTTTTAAAAAATTGACAAACTTTGAGTGCTCTGAAATACTAAATTAATAGAGCAAATCTAGACCCAGATGCAATTTTTATACACATATTCTATGCCAAAAAACGACACCTGGAAAGACATAAAGCTTAAACATGCATGGGTTATTGACACTAAACTGTACTTACTATTATCAAGATCAAGAATCTTTTTTATGTTGAGACCAAACATTTCGCTGCCCACTTTATTTGTAATTGCATCGCTGTGTTGTTAAACACTGTACTGTGAGGTTCCACTCCCTGAGCAGCTGTGACTCAAAACAAGAACAAATTGTCCAAGTAATGACTGCTTTATTTGCAACAAGAAATCTATCATTTCCTGTATTATTAATAGTGGTGGTTCAGTAAACCTCAGATGTGTATCGTGTAATTTGTTTAGATGAAAGGCTAATAGACCTTTTCATGAAAATGTGTTTCTGCTAGGGCTAAACCTTGTTTCACTTTCCTGATGAAGTTTAGTCTAGTATCAAAAGTCCAATCATTTCTTCAAAGGGGCTGCCGTTGATCACTCATTGCTGCTTTTGCTAAAATATCAATAGCTGATTAATGAAAAATCCTTTAAATTGCATATATCCATTTTCCATTATTTAGTAAAACATATGACTTATTATGTTTCAGCTTGGCTCTGTTGATAGCACTCGCATCTGAGTTAGAAGGTTGTGGGGTCAGGCCGCAAGTCGGAACTTGGAATTCATCTCATCTAGGCTGAAGCTCCAGTGCAGTGCTGGGAGTGTGCTGCATTGGTGGATGAGATGTTAAAATGTCTGCCTGTTCAGGGGAACGGGAAAACAGAGATGAGAGTTTTTCCTGGTGTACTGGCTAATGATCCCCCAAATAAATTTAAATAAATAAATAAACTTCATGACTGTTTGTGGGACATTGCTGTGCACAAATTGGCTGCTGCGTTCGCCAACAAAACACATAATCACTACACTTCACAGTATATCCTGTGAAACGCTTTGAGACATCCTCCTGCCGTGAAAGGCGCTATATCAAATGTAAGGATTAATATTATCAGATTTTACAGCACAGAATACTAAACAACAGGAAAGTATAAACTATGAAACCAAACTAAAGATTAGTTCCAAAGAGAAACAGAGTGAAGTTTCAAACTGATCCTGGGGCCTCCTAAGTGTTGTCCAGGATACAAAGTTTCAACACATACTTACCCCTCACAACATATTTGGAGCCTGTCTTAATAATAATAATCTTAATAATCTTAATAATAATGTAATAATCACATTTGATATAGTGCCTTATCACACCTTCGAGACCTCTCAAAACACTTCACAGAATATCCTGTAAAGTGAATTGTAAATTGACTATATTTTGTAAATGAAACGTGGCAGACAATTGCATACAGCAGTGTCCCACAAACAGTTGTGGATTGAGTGACCAAATTATTCTTATTCAGCATCAACAATCCCCTTTCTTCATTCTCCACAACTGTCTCCACACATGCCTGTTCTATAGCCATTAAAAAAATAGCCTCACATGATTTAGCATCAGTCAATCATCTCTGTATTCCATAAGTGCATTACTACAAGGTACATTTCATATCGTTTTAAATAGCTGTGAAATCATAATTATTGTAATAGGTGAAGGATTGGCTACTGAAAGGACATGTGTGCTGATGCTCAAATCCAATGATGCAACTTTCAAGTCAAACCAAGACACCTGATACCATTACTGGCTGCATTCTGAGCTCTAACCCTAATATTTTATGTGATTTTTTGGTCCAAAAGTTAGGGTCAAAGTTTGTGAAAGTTATGGTTTTGATGAGTTCAGTTCAAATTCAAGTACTTGCAATGAGTTCCCACTCCCATTGGGCCATCCCATCCCTGGACTATCCTATTGAAGATGTTGTTGGACAAATGAATGGTCCAATGGGAGAGTGTACTCACCGTAGTCATTAAAAGTTGCAACGTGTGTTAAAAGTTGCAGTTTCTACAACAAAATCATGGCCCAAAATTTTCTTACAATCTTACTTATTAGTATATCCAGTAAATTATTTTGATAATATATAATAATCCTCGCATTTGATATAGCACTTTTCACACCTTCTAGACGTCTCAAAGCACTTCACAGAATATGCCGTAATATGATACGTTCCTCAATGTGCAAGGCACTGTATCAAGTGCAAGGATTGTTATCATCAATATTTATTACACAGATACTTAGGTAGTAGAAGGTTTAAGGGGTAAAGCAAAAGGTCAGGGCATCAGGATTAAAAGATCTTACAATATCTAATAAATGGTGAAACAGGCTTGATGGCTCAATGAATAGCCTCCTCCAGTTGCTGTATCTTGGAACAGCTTAGACCCCTAGGGTTAAAGGAACAGCAGATTGAAAGTCAGGCACATTGAATTAAAGCTTCATTTGAAATGTTGGGGTACGTTTGCGGTGTTTCATAACACATTCCTCATGTTAATTAGTTAAGAAACACTGCAAATGTTGGGACAGTACTGTTCCCAATGTTACCATATATCACACCAAAAGTCATTAAATTCAATTTTTTTTGAATTAAACTTACATTTTTTAAAATTTAATTAAAATTAATTTAATTAAATTAAAACAAAAACATTGAGACATCTCAAAGTGCTTTCTGTGAAGCACTTTGAAATGTCTCAATGACATGATAAGGTGCTATATTAAATGCAAGAAATACTATTATTATTATTATTAACATATCCCAATATAGGAACCTTAAATTAAATTAATTACTAAATTGGTCACTTCAATCCACAACTGTTTGTGGGACACTGCTGTGCACAATTGGCTGCCGCGTTTCACCCACAAATATACAGTCAATTCACTTTACAGTATATTCTGTGAAGCACTTTGAGGCGTCTAGAAGACGTGAAAAGCGCTATATCAAATGCAAGGATTATTATTATTATTATGAATTCATGATTACATGCTGCATGTTGTGCAACATTCTCACTGATGGTAGAAGCTTCCACATAACTATCAATGATCAGTAACTCCAAGCTTTGTGCACACAGGGTGAAATGGCAGAACATCTATTTCAATGACTTTGTGGAAGTTCCCTCGTATGTCATGGAGATAAGAACATAAGAATTTGCTACATGAAAGAAGACCAAGGTCCATCTAGTTCGTCTTCTACCATCCTGGCAGTTGCTTGACATGTTGTACTCCGACCTATATGCTCTATCCTGAGATATTATTTTCTAGCAGAAATCTATCTGATTTCTTATTGAAACAAATTACATTTTCTGTTTCCACTGTCTCCCTAGGGAGCTAATTCCATTAGTTTACTACTCGCTCACTGAACTAGTGTTTCTGCAGATTTGGTCTGCAGATCCATTGATATCCAATGCTCACGCCCTCTTATTTTCTCCTGAGACTAAGGCTTTATAACATTACACCAGTGACTTACCTCTGTAGCTTAGTGGTTAGGGCAATCACCTCGCAAGTTCGATTCCCGGGCAGGGCAAAACGTTGGGCAAGTTTCCTCACTCTACACGACTCTGTTTACCGAGCAGTAGGTAGGAACTTGATTGTAAGTTGATTGGTGGATCGCTTTTCTGGGGGTAATAATCCCTTCAAAAAATAATAATTTGTTCACTCAATCCACTGTGCTTCACAGAATGTACTGTAAAGTGAATTGACTGTATATGTTGTGGGCAAAACGCAGCAATCAATTGCGCACAGCAGCGTCCTTCAACATATACAGTCAATTTACTTTACAGTATATTTTGTGAAGCACTTTGAGACATCTCGAAGATGTGATAAGGTGCTACACCAAATGCAAGAGTTATTATTATAAATGGTCACTTCACATCATATTGAAATACTGTACATATTTATATATAAGGAATCCTGTGTGTACCGAACATTATGCTAAACTGTGGAGTACACAACAATGAAATGTGTTTATCAAATAAATAAAATATTGTAGAATTCTGAGTTTTGTAAGATAATCCTTGCATTTAATATAACGTAATTTACACTAGGTGGACATAAGAACATAAGAATTAGGAACAGGAGTAGGCCATTCGGCTCCTTGAGCCTGCCCTGCCATTCGATAAGATCATGGCTGATCTTCTGACCTAACTCTAATTACCTGCTCTATCCCCATATCCCCTAATCCCGCTATTTTTAAAAAATCTATCAGTCTCAGCCTTGAAAATGTTCAAGGACTGAGCATCTACAGCCTTCTGGGGTAGTGAATTCCATAAATTCACTACCCTCTGAGTGAAGAAATGTTTCCTCAACTCTGTTCTAAAAGGCTGACCCTTAATTTTAAGACTGTGACCCCTGGTTATAGATTCTCCTACCAGGGGAAACAGACCCTCAGTGTCTACTTTATCCAGCCCTTTAAGAATCTTATATGTTTCAATAAGATCTCCACTAATTTTTCTGTATTCTAGAGAATATAGCCCTAGTTTATTCAGCCTATCCTCATAGGTCAGTCCCCTCATCCCAGGAACTAACCTAGTGAATCTACGCTGCACCCCCTCTAAGGCAAGTATGTCCTTTTTTAAATAAGGAGACCAAAACTGCATACAGTACTCTAGGTGCGGTCTCACCAAGGCCCTATACAGTTGCAGCAAGACTTCCCTACTCTTGTACTCTAAACCTTTTGCAATGAACGCTAACATGCCGTTCGCCCTCTTAGTTGCTTGCTGCACCTGCAAACTAACTTTTTGAGACTGGTGTACAAGGATACCCAAATCCCTCTGAATACTAACACTATCTAATCTCTCCCCCTCTAGAAAATAATCTGTTTTTTTCTATTTTTGCTACTTAGGTGATTAACTTCACACTTTCCCACATTAAATTCCATCTGCCACCTACTCGCCCATTCCCCTAGCCTATCTATATCCCGTTGCAATCTTTTTGCATCATCCTCAGAGCTTACTCTCCCACCTAGTTTAGTGTCATCCGTGAATTTAGATACGTTACATTCAATGTCCTCATCTAGATCATTGATGTAAATTATAAATAGCTGAGGCCCAAGCACTGATCCTTGTGGCACTAGTCACATCCTACCAATTTGAGAATGACCCGTTTATCCCTACTCTCTGTTTTCTACCCATTAGCCGCTCTTCAATCCATGCTAATATGTTCCCATTAATCCCGTGGGCCTTAACCTTGTGCAATATCGTGAGTTACAAACGTGAATCAACGTTTAGGTTCCATGATCCTTCATCAGAACTGGGGTATGTTGAGAGGCAGAGGCTTTTAAGGGCTAACAGAGTGGGGGGAGGCAGGACAAGAAAGACAAAGGAGAAAATGGGGTAGAGGTCAAGGGATCTCACCTCAGATCACAGGGGATCACAGATATCATCTTATTATGAAACAACAACAACAAATTACATTTGTATAGTAGCTTTCACTTTGGGAAGATATACCAAGGTGCTGGACAGTCAGTGTTTCAGACCTGAGCTGGGGGTTGGGATTGGGGAGGGTTGGGGGCAGGTGGGGAAGCAGGGTGATCGAAAGCACGGTCGGAGAGTCTTGAGATGGGTCTTGAAGGAGGCAAGGGAGGGGGCGAGGTGGAGTGACTGCGGGATGGAGTACCAGAGGGCGGGGGCAGAGTAGCAGATGGCCCACCCGCCAATGGTGGGGCGGGCAAGGTGGGGTACTTGAAGCAGGCCGGAGCCCGTTGAGTGGAGGGAGTGGGCAGGACGGTAGAGGGTTAGGAGGTCACAGAGGCAGGGGGAGCTAGGCCATGGAGGGCTTTAAAGGTGATGACCGGGATCTTGAACTGTATCCTCTGAGTGATAGGAAGCCAGTGGAGTTGGGCAAGGATGGGGGTGATAGGGTTAAAGAGCCTGGTGCAGGTGAGGACGCGGGCTGCAGATTTCTGGATGATCTACAGCCTATGGAGGGAAAAGTTGGGGAGGCTGACAAGCAGGGAGTTTGCATAATCAAGCCTTGATGTAATGAATGCATGGGTGAGGGTTTTGGTGGCCTGCAGTGTGACACAGTGGCGGAGTCGGGCGATGTTGAGGAGGTGGGGGAAAGCAGAGCGGGTCATAGCAGGGATGTGGGGCAGAAAAGGTAGTTGAGGGTCAAACAAAATGCCAAGGTTCCGAAGTGGTTTAGTAAGGTGGAGTGTGCAACCATGGATGGTGATGCTGTCAGCGCCTGAAGTGTGGAGGCATTATCGGGAGCCAATCGGGAGAGCCTTGGACTTGTTGACATTCAATTGAAGAAAGTTAGCTCTCATCCAGGACTTTCTGTCAGGACAGCAGTGGTCCTAGAGTCAAGGGTGGAGGCAGAGAGGTACAGTTGGGTGTCATCCACAAACATGTAGAAGTTGACCCCATGTCTGCGGATGATGTCATCAAGAGAGAGCATATAGATGTTGAAGAGGAGGGGACCAAAGACAGAGCCCTGAGGAACACCATACGAAATAGTGCAGGGGCTAGAGGAAAAACCGTTTGTGGACAAACAAGTATAGAGAGAGCTATACTATTCCTCTTTAGTCACTGCAAATAAAATGAAAGCTAGAAAGAAAAGCAGCACAAAATGATATGAAACCTTTCAAGATTCATGACAAAAACAGGCTTTAATGCTCTTTCCAGATCAGCACACAAAAGGTCAATAGCTTTTCAAGTTATCTGTTTATATCCGCTGTACTGCCAATAGCATGAAGCAGCAACGCAATAACCTTCTGAAGGTTCCTGCTAATACTTACCAACATGCGTAATTTATAATGTCCTTGTCGTAAGGAAATAAACGTAAAATGTAATGCCTTCATTCCAATATCAACATGGGTTTCTTTTCAAAATTACAGAGAGCATTTTTCAAGTCAGAGGAAGTGAGACATAACTGTAGGAAATGGACACATCATCAAAAGGCATTGAAGATTAAAATGGAATTCTCCACACAGGGGAGTTCTCAGCCACACCATCAGATTAGCCTGTTTCAAAAAATTAACTTGAAGTCTGGACCATTTATTGAGCGCTATTCCACAATTCAGTGAGTTAACCAGGTTAGTGGAAGGAGGATTTTTTTTAACAGGAAGTGCACACATAATGAGATGAAATGTTATTGAAAACAGAAAGAGCAGCATTTCAGTCGATGATC
This sequence comes from Callorhinchus milii, assembly GCF_018977255.1. Classification (NCBI taxonomy): domain Eukaryota; kingdom Metazoa; phylum Chordata; class Chondrichthyes; order Chimaeriformes; family Callorhinchidae; genus Callorhinchus; species Callorhinchus milii. The sequence continues at coordinate 33,503,356 of NW_024704744.1, read as the reverse complement.
ATTCCCCGGTTTGGGTTGTGAATCTTATTCCCTTTCCAACTTCAGCACAATGGCTGGACGTCCAAAGCTCATTTTCAAAACTATGCACCATTGTCTGGATTCCTGCTCAGTGGTCTCAATTTTTTCACCCTTCCAGCGGCAGATTTTAATTCCTTCTTTATAGAGTAGCAATTGAGCATCCTGCGAAGCGCTACTTGCATTCTATTCTCTGTGATCAAACACAGGAGCGCTGAAATCTGCAGCCCACACCATTGACCCACATCAATTGTTGTTCACACTTTATACCAGTTGATAATTATCAACTAAAACTCTTTCTTAATAGACCTGTCACTAAGGACAGGACCTAAAGTGATTTTACTGGGTTTTACGATTTTCTGCCCTTGTTAATTATCATTAATGATAATCTTTACGTCACATGCCACATTTCCCCCCCTATATTGCAACACAGTTCTGAGCCATGAGAGAAGAGTCAGATAAACTGCAAACAGTTTAGTTATTTATGGTTCAATGGATCCAGTATATTGATCTACTTCAATTTATCATGGCATTTTTGTGCCTTGAGAAATCATACCATAAGAAGCATTCTCAACAACCACAAAGAAAGTTTCTGCGAATCTAAGCATTAAAAGATTTGCTAATAATCATATAAATCCAACTGTAAAGAAAAGGCACGGGCCAGGAAAATTTGAATGACACATATGCAGTGAGGAACTGATTTTCATGAATGAATTTAGGGGTTGAAGTACTATTATTCTTTCAAATTGTTCTCCCAAAAGCAACACTATCCTCCAAAAATCAGCTATGGTACATCTGACAAAAAAAAAGCGAACAAAGTAATTCCAGTGATCATCCAGTGTGTCTACAGGAAACTGTTGGAAAGCTCCCAATTTTTATTATTGAGCTGTTACACACAGTGAAGAGGCTTCCAATTAATGTTCAATTTTAAAATAAGGAACGGAATGTAGTTTGGAATAGTCAGTTTTCATCTGAACATGATAATTACATGAAAAGATTAACTTTCTAGAATGAAAAGTTTAAAACTTTACAGGTTTACTGTCTGGTCTGGATGCCAGCACTGTATTGATGTTGTTGACTGTAACTACCAGCAGCAAAAACAACAACTTGAACTTATATAGTACCTTTCACAGAGGACAAACATCTTAAAGTGTTTTATGAAGAAGACGGAGATCATTGGGCACTGAACCTACTGTATCAAAAATCTTTTTCGGACAGAGATGTAGTTGAGAAATTGCTACAGGATCTCTGTTTATTGGTTAAACGTGAGTGTAAAAAATTTCTGAGATAAATGTCTGAGCAACCGGTTCTCAAACGAAACAAGTCTCATTCGAAAATGTGCTTCCCAGAAATTCTGAAATCTGATTTGTAGATGGTATAAGGAAACGTGAAATCAGTGTGAATTCTATAAATCCCTTCATGCTTGCATTAATATATCAAGGTTATAAGAATTTATGTTGCGAGTTCTGATTCAGAATTACACCAAAGCATTAACCTGTAGTTTCCTTTCAGATGCTGATGGATCTGCTGTGTATTGTGGAATGTTTTGTTTTTATCCAGTCTGTTTGTCTTGTCAAAATCTGTTTAGAATTCTTCTCATCAGATACATTCCCAAAACAAACGCTGTTCATCAAATACTTCTGTCAAGCTTTGGATTTGACTTGGACCACCCAGCATTCAGATGGTCTGATTCCAAATCATGAATAATAAGAAAAATGGTTGATGTACGGCTGTGAGGGAGGTAGCTTCCAACTGAGAATTCAGATGTATATCATAGATTAGTAATAACATAGCGACTGTTTCAGGCAGGAGTAGACCATCATTCCATCTCAGTTACCCATCCAACTTCCCAAGGATTTCTTTGCAATATTGATCTCATTGTCTAATAACCCTGATTCCTTTTATTTTATTTGCAGAAACTTATCTAGTTCCTTTTTGAATTCCTTTATGGTTCCTTGTTCCAGATTCCATTATCTGGTACTTTGTTTCACAGACCTATTACTATTTAACTGAAGAATATAAGCACGTGCATTTCTTATTAACTTTTGTTGCCCTTATTTTAAAACGATCATCTTTGTCCTTAAATTTTCTACACGGCAGAAAAACTTCTTTGCATCTAGATTATCTAAACTCTTCATTGCCAATTACCTGTCCCAGTTGGTAGACTCTCGCCCGTGAGTCAGAAGGCTGTCAGTTAGCCCCAGTCGGGCCTTGAACACACATAATCTAGGCTGTCACTACAATGCAGTGCTTGGGGAGTGTTGCATTGTCAGAGGTGCCATCCCTTGGTTGAGACGTTAAACCAAGTTCCCTTCTGCATGTTCAGATAGACATACAGATCCCTGGCACTACTCAAAACAATCCCCAATCACAAAATTGGTTATTCTGTTGGGCTGCCACATTCAACTACACAGTCACTTCACTCCAGACTATTTCCTGCAAAGTGCTGTGGGATGTCCTCTTGATGTGAAAGGCGCTACACCAAAAATACCAAATGCAAGGATTACCATGTTAATCACAGATACCAGGGTGTTTGAATGTATCTCTCTTTACCTCCCTGGAAAGCATAAATTGAAAAAACAATCCACTAAAAGCCTTGCCCCATCCCGTTTTGACTGCCTGAAACTCCACTGCATAAAAGAAAAAAAACATTAAATTAAAAAAGAGAAGAACTTAAGAATATACATTCTTGATCCTTCAGGTGAAATATCACTCTATGATTTTGTAACTAGCTATCAAATGAGAAGAAATACATAAGAGGCTTAAGTTACAAAGGCAATGCTGTAAAGACAGAAAGGACCTCAACATAATAAATTGTCCCACTTCACATTCTCAGGCCTCGTTTGTCCATAAATGAAGAAAACTGAGCCAAAGTTTAGATTTTTTGAAATCAAATTTTGGACTTTTGGCCAATTAAGACTGTTTATGATTTGGAACATGGTTTGGCATTCACCTCTGAAAGCTTTATTATACATTGGTTGTGGAATCTTGATATAATGTTACATTACCAGAACAACACCGCTTTTTCATAGAATTACTTCTAGCTGCCCCAAACTCACCATTTGACCAGATTTCTATCTGATTTACTTTTACACCATTAATATTCAATGTCATTCTACATTTATTCAGTTGCATCAGGCCTCACACCCTCATCCTTCATTCAGCAAAGTAACTTTAACATCACTAAATCCTGAGGCCCGAAATTTAATAATAAAATAATAATTCTTACATTTGGTATAGTGCCTTTTACGTCAGGGGGATGTCTCAAAGTACTTCACAGGATTTATTGTAAAGCATCATGACTGTTTTCAATGTTCCATAAGCAGCGATAAAGCAAATTACTAATTTTATTTGAGAGATTGTTGGCCGTAAGAAATAGGAGCAGGAGTAGGCCATTTGGCTCCTCGAGCCTGCCTCACCTTTTAAGAAGATTATGGCTGATCTTCTAATGTAATTCAATTTACCTGCCCTATCCTCATATCCTTTAAACCCTTTAGTTTTTAAAAGTCTATCGATCTCAGTCTTGAATATGTTCAATGATTGAGCATCCAGAGCCTTCTGGGGTAGAGAATTCCATAAATTCACTACACTCCAAGTGATGAAATATTTTCTCAACTCAATTCTAAAGGGCTGACCTTTAATCCTGAGACTATGACCCCTAGTTTTAGATTCTCTAACCAGGGGAAACAGTCTCACACTATCTATCCTGTCAAGACACTTAATCTTATAGGTTTCTGTAAAATCACTTCTAATTCTTCTATATTCTAGAGAATATAGTCCTAGTTTACTCAACCTCTCCTTGTAGGTCAAGCCCCTCATCCCAGGAACCAACCCAGTGAACGTATGTTGCACCCCCTCTAAGGCGAGTATATCTTTCTTAAATAAGGAGACCAAAACTGAACACAATATTCCAGGTGCAGTCTCACCAAAGCCCTTTACAATTGCAGTAAGACTTCCCTACTCTTGTACTCTTAACTCCTTTGCAATAAACGCTAACATGCTATTAGCCTTCCTAATTGCTTGAAATAGCTAATAAATAGCTAATAATAGCTTGTCACTGGGAGTAACTCCTTTCTCTCTTCAAGTAATGGTATGGGAACATTAATAATAATAATAATAATCCTTGCATTTGATATCGCACTTTTTCACGCCTTCTCGACGTCTCAAAGCGCTTCACAGAATACAACAACAACAACAACAAGATTGCATTTATAGAGCGCCTTTCACGTCGGGAGGACATCCCAAGGCGCTGGACAGTTGGGTCGGGACCCGAGCAGGGGGGAAATAGTCAGGGTGAGGGGAGGGAAGGGAGGGAGCGAGGAGGGGGTAGAGAGTCGAGAGGGGAGCTGAAGGCACGGTTGAAGAGAAAGGTCTTGAGACCGGCTTTGAAGGAGGAAAGGGAGGAAGCAAGGCAAAGGCACTGGGGAATGGAGTTCCAGAGCCTAGGGGCTGAGAGGCTGAAGGCCCGGCCACCGATGGTAGGGCGGTTGGGGCGGGGGATGTGGAGCAGACCGGAGCCAGAGGAACGGAGGGTACGGGCAGGTAGGTAGGGGGATAGTAGGTCGGAGAGGTAGGAGGGTGCAAGTCCGTGAATGGCCTTGTAGGTGAGGATGAGGATCTTGAATTCGATCCTCTGGGGGATGGGGAGCCAGTGGAGGTGAGCGAGGGTGGGAGTGATGTGGTCCCGAAGCCTGGTGCGGGACAGTACATGAGCTGCAGAGTTCTGAATGACCTGCAGCTTGTGGAGGGAGGTGCCGGGAAGGCCGGCGAGGAGAGAGTTCCCATAGTCCAGCCTTGAGGTGATAAAGGCGTGGACCAGAGTTTCAGCAGCGTGAGGGGTGAGGTAGTGCCGCAGTCCGGAGGTGGTGGAAGGTGGTGCCAGTTGTGGCGCGGATGTGGGGAAGAAAGGACAGCTCAGGGTCGAACAGAACCCCGAGGTTCCTGACTGGCTTTGAGAGGTGGAGAGTGCAGCCTTGGATGTTGATGCTGTCAGCACCTGAGGTGCGGAGGCGCTCACGTGAGCCAATCAGGAGGGCCTCAGTTTTGCGCACGTTGAGCTGAAGAAAGTTGTCTCTCATCCAGGACTCGATGTCGGACAGGCAGCTGTCAGGACATCGGTGGTCGTGGAGTTGAGGGTAGAAGAGGAAAGGTAGAGTTGGGTGTTATCCGCATACATGGGGAAGTTAACCCCATGTCTGCGGATGATGTCACCAAGGGGGAGCATGTAGAGGATGAAGAGGAGGGGACCGAGGACAGAGCCCTGAGGGACACCGCATGAGACAGTGCAGGGGCTGGAGGAACAGCCGTTTGCAGAGACAAAATGAAGACGGTGGGAGAGGTAGGACCTAAACCACTCAAGGACAGGGCCTTGAAGGTTGAGGTGGGAGGACATGCGGTGGAGGAGGATAGAGTGGTCGACCGTATCGAATGTGGCCGATAGGTCGAGGAGGACAAGGAGGCAGAGGGAGCCCTGGTCGCAGATGGTCAAGATGTCATTAGTGACATCTAGTTTTAAGATTGTGTAGAATACTAGAAAATTCTAAAATTCAGCCTTAATTTTGATGTCAGTTTGTGGTTCATATGAAGACAATGAGCTTATGACAAAAACCTTGAAAAAAAGATCAGGCTTCAGATCTCTTCGATTCCCTTCAATGGTACAATGACAATTTTGTTCTTTCAGTTCCTCAAAGACGCAGTTTCCTCATATTAACCAGCTGAGTTTTGATTTCAAAACAATGATAATTCAGGGAACAGGAAGAGGATATGGGACAATGCATTTGAAACTTGGGAGGAACTACAGGAAACTTTGGAGGTGGAAGCAATGAGAATAGTAGGCTGTTTTGATGGTACCTAACACTTCTTGACTTATCTAGCTTCTCAGCTACTCTTGTTTACATTGGTGCTATACTCCACTATGAACATTAAAGCTTCATCTAAATTCTCAAGACAAAAAATATTTTATTTTGTTATTGTTGTGTTATATTATCAGATTCACTTGCATAAATAGTATTGGATCCACATGGCATCTCTGGTTATCTAATGGTCAATTTATAAATGAAAAAATGAAACACCTAAAAACATTGAACTGATAAAAGCTAGGCTGGTCAATCGGGAAAAAAAATGGAAATAATGAGAGTCAGAGGAAGGGTTACTAATGTATTGTTCTGATGCTATTTGCTCCATTACTTAGACTAACCAACAGTGATATAGCTTCCTGTGTTATTGCCAACATTTGAAGCCTGAAAGGCAATGTGTTTCAAATTTAAGAAAAAAAGCAATAGAATTATCAGTAATACCTGTGATTGATAAAAATGTTAACAGGGCTAGTGAATTCCTAAACTTTACGTTATAACTTCCTTGTCTCCATGGGATATTTTCTCTCACATGAACACATACATTTATACATCAAATTTTTATTAAACTTCCAATCTCTATTGCCAATGCTTTTTATGGCAATTAAAAGAGTGAGTGAAACACATTTCTCACTCGTGCCTTCCCCTGTCCCTTATAATAACTTTGTCCCCTTCACTTGTTCAACATTGTTCCCATTCCAACATTCTTTCATGAGATTGCAAAAGGCTGAAACCTCCCAGTCTCAACAACTTAAAATAAAATCAGTCTTGAATCTTTTTTAAACTCAACTATCAGAGATTGGAGGTTCCGAAATGGCAGTGTTTCCACAGTGCTTAGAAAGAAGTGGTTTCCAAATCAAGAGTTCTCTATATATCTGAAATGCTTAAGATAAACTGATCTTACAAGTTAAGAGAAATGGAATTTCAGGCCAATTGTATTTATACTGAAGTCCATTGTTTCTGAAACCAAGTCATAAAGACAGAGTCAGGAGTGAGGCTCCAGCGCAGTTAACATTGTCTCAAATCACCTTAAACCATGAAGGGTAAACACAGGGTTACAGTGAATGGGAAGTAGGAGTTCGAATTGAAAAGATGAACACCTCTCTTTTAGTAACAGTGTCATTTCAAATTGTGTATTAGAAATGTTTTGTTAATATAAACATTTTTTACCCTTTGATCATACCTCTAGTTCTGCCAAAAACATTAAATATTAGAGACATGCTGTATTTCAGTCTCCACTGCAAGCAAAAGACACGCTATCCAGATAGCAATGCTCCTCAGTGAGTGGTTTTTCACTGTACTGTACTCTTACACTCCAAATAACCCAATCTTTAACAAAACAGTACAAAGGGCATCTCAAAATATATTTAAATTGTACATATGGTGATCAAAGATAGCTTTTGTGTAGATACCTCAGGCTGTGAATGGTGCAAAAGTTAACGAAAAATCACTCTGACTGCTCTGTCAGTAAAATTTAATGATGAAGTCATTTTCATCGGGTTCCATTTATAAACCTGCCAAACTGAAAGCTACAGCTTTCCTTCATTTGTTTCCATTACAAATATCCAAAGCCATATACTGTTGAAGCATCTTGCTATAAAACAGTATGGCTGCTGGCAACTAGTGAGGGAAATGGGGAGGGAAAGGCCTGGTCTGGCCATCTGCATCCAAGAGGTCATCAATATAATCTTCAACAAACTTTGATAGTTCTTGCACTGATTTATTGGAAACTCAGTGTTTTGGACCCGAGCTGGGGGTCGGGATAGGGGAGGGTGGAGGACCATGGGGGAAGGAGGGTGACCAAAGGCACTGAGGAGGGTCTTGAGATGGATCTGAAGGAGGCAAGGGAGGGAGCAAGGTGGAGAGACTGTGGGATGAAGTTCCAGAGATTGGAGGCAGAGTTGCAGAAGGCCCGCCCGCCAATGGTGGGGCGGGCAAGGCCAGAAGCAGGCCAGATCCCGGTGAGCAGAGGGAACGGGCAGGTTATTAGGGAGTTGAAAGGTCACAGATGTAGGGGGGAATAAGGCCATGGAGGGCTTAGAAGGTGAGGACCAGGATCTTGAACTGTATCCATTGTGTGATGGGAAGCCAGTGGGGTCGGACGAGGATGGGGTTGCTAGGGTCACATAGCCTGGTGCGAGAGAGGACATGGGCTGTATTGTTCTGGATGATCTGCAGCCTACGGAGGGAGGAGTTGTGGAGGCCGACAAGCAGGGAGTTTGCGTAGTTGAGCCTCAATGTTATGAACACGTGTATGAGGGTCTCGGCGGCAAGTGGTGTGAGAAAGTGGAGGAGCTAGGCAATGTTGTGGAGCTGGGGGAAGGCAGAGCGGGACATGGCATGGATGTGGAGTAGGAAGGATAGTTGAGGGACAATAACTAGAACATCTGCGAATGATAAGTGCACTGTGTTTTGCTTGAAGAAATTTCACAGAAGATTAACAGGACAATTGATTTCATGCCATTATTAGCTTTGTTGCGTGTGGATTTTCTGCAGAGAATGTGCTGATGGACAAAGATTAGCAAAAACACTTGCATTCTTCCCATTCAGCCACCGAGAGGAAATGCAATTAGCACACACTGGAGACACCAAACCTGCTGTCAGGCAAGCGATGCACACCCAGCTGTGAAAATCCAGTAACTACACAGACAGTCTGACCTCCCCAGGCATAGTCTGTATATATACGGTGCTAAATAGCAAACATATCTTCAAGTTTATATTAATGATCTAGCTGCCAGAAAACTAAACTACATAACCTATTCATGAATGCTCAGACTTTAGACCAAAACACTGAGGTGGCACCGGACATAACTGCATGAACCAAATGGACTACATATGCCTGATTTGCATTTTATTCTTAGCTTCCATTGCTTGTATTTAGTGTAGCAATTATCACAAATATCAAACAAGATTCAGGTGGATTCACGTGCTTGACTTTTGGTGGAATTAGACTGAAGCAGCTTTTCTAGGTTTAGTCACCGATTGCTTTTTGTAATAGTGATGTTGCTCATTGATCTCTGACCCAGATTTAGTGGGAGACTGTTTGCTCATTCTTCATTAGTTAGAACCGCGTACTGACCAGCTGCTTCCCTGACAGTGTGGGTGGTTATGGACTAAAGCCACACAGTTTATGTTTACTTGGTAGAAAGGAAGGATCTACAAAGGGGTTGAAAGCAGAGAGGGAGGGCAGATGGATTTAGAGAAAGAATTCCAGGAAGCAGAGGCTAAAGTAACTGAAAGCTTGATCACTAATGGTGTGGTAAAACTACCAAGCAAGGACCCCTTTAATAGAGCCCAAATCACATACATTTTGCACAGGTGCACATTTTCATTTCTACACACTGTAAAGTAGTGTTATGTAGAATAATTTGCCCTGAAGTTATTTTATTTTTAATGACAAAGAGTATATCTACTCCTTTTGAGTATGATCAAGCAGCATCCAATCTCCACCTGCCGTGCCAGCAGCCATTGAGGAAACCTTCGCTGTTTGATCTACAAACAGGAAGAACAATCAGATGCAAGTGTCACTCACAGGCTTCCTTTAGGGTTAAATGAGTTAAGAGCCAGGCTGTAACAGATGATATTTATTTCATATATAAATATACAGTCAATCAACTTTAGGGCGAGCCTTCAGCCACTCTGCCCCCACCCTCTGGAACTCCATCCTGCAGTCCCACTGCCTCCCCTCTCCCATGCTTCCTTCACGACCCGTCTCAAGTGCCTTCTCTTCAACCGTGCCTTTGTCACCCACCTTCCCCCCCTGCCCTCTGCTCCCCAGATCCCGACCCCACAGCTCCGGTCAGAAACACTGATTGTCCAGCGCCTTGGGACATCCTCCTGACGTGAAAGGCACTATACAAATGTAATTTTGTTTGTTTGTTTGCTTACAATATATTTAGTGAAGCGCTTTGAGACATCTCAACAATGTGATAAGGCACAATGTCAAATGCAAGGATTATTTTTATTATTTTATGACTGTTAGGTTATCAGATGGAATCTGTTTTAAGAACTTTGGCTTTATCACTGTTACGTTGCCAGCAGGGAGAAATTCCACCTGGGTTTAGATTTTCTTATTTATTTGCGTTCCTATTTACATAGTAATTCAGAGCATACAAAATTTGGTGAGGTGTTCAATTCAGCCTTAACTTTGAAATCAGTTTTCCGTAGTTCTTAAAAGAACGTGCAATGTAGTTGTATTTAAGAATCTCCCAAATTCTGGATGCTCTAAAATGGTACCTAAAAGGAGTAAATCTAGACTCAGGTGAAAATTCACCCCACAGTTTCCGAAATGATGTCTGCACATTGTAGTTGTCACTTGAGACCACTTGGGCTGAATTTGTGGAGCAATAGTTTAATGTAATGTGGTGACATCGGAAAGGGTTTTTTTTGGAGTAAAGAAAGTTTGACAACCCAGTAAAGACATAAATTGTACATATAAAATGCTTAGCAACAAATCACCATATGATTACTCACAGAATTCTATACTGTATAGGTTTAATACCTTTCTGAGTTAAGGGGTACTTTTAGCGCTTTAAACCTGGCTAGAAATTGAAATTACAATATCTGTACCTTAAGCATTCTAAGATGCTGTCTTGTGTGAAGGGCGCTATATAAATGCTAGTTGTTTGTTGTTATTGTTACCAGTGGCGCTGTTTTCTTCTTTGCTACAATTGTTAGCAATGGATTATAATTCAATAATATCAATGTTTCTACTCTTCTCAAAAACATTTGCCTTAATAATAATAATCCTTGTAAAACTGCACAAGTTCACAGCTGGTGAATATTATGTCACGTTGAGACTGCAGACATTAGGTTTGCAGACAATTAATTTATTGCTGAATTTCCTTGACTAGTCACTATGTGCTGGCTGGCTGGCTGGTTGAATCATATGCCAAAAGGAGTGAATATTATCAGATCTATGTACTGCAGTGTTGACCTCTTAGGCAAATTATTAAGGAAATGATATCATTTAAACTTCAGCGATATCTTCATTTTGAAATGTGAATATTGTTACTGTCACTGTTACTATCCCTGTTACTCATTGTGCCCCTGTTAAGGTTATCGTCACTGTCCCTGTTACTGACTTTATCCCTGTCTCTGTCCCTGTCTCTCTTCCTTTCTCTGTTTCTATAACTGTCCCTGTCTCAAGGGCCCCATGGGAAAGGCACTGTATAACTGCAAGTTGTTGTTGTTTTCCTTTTACTGATCCTGTCACTGTTACTGATCCCTTCAGTGCCTGTCAATACTGTCCCTGTCACTAGCTTGCGATAGTTAGTTAAAGGTATTTGGGAAACTCAGTCTAGGATTGGCCGTATAGCCTATCACTTGTATTTACCAGCCTCATGTCCCTTTATGAGATTCACACAATTTAACCACAGACAATAATCCCCATTACATTCTAACGTTCTCAATGCTTCGTCACCAGAATTCTGGGCCCATTTTATCTTTTCAGATGAGGTTATGACATACAGAGCAGAGATTAGGAAACAGATGCATCCTGGCTCTACAGGGAGTTGGAAGGTCGCAAGCAGATTCCCAGATATGTGCTGTGAAGCACGAATGCCTGTTTCCTCCTCAGCTATCTGGCGGGCATCTGCCTTCAGCATGCTGGGTGGACCTTTACACAACAGCTTGTGATCTGCCAGCCAACTTGAAGTTCTTGAGGTCCAAGTCCATTGCTGCATACCAGATTTACTCAGGAACAGCTGTTCAATCCAGGTCCTCATGTCAGGGGCCTTGGCAAATAGACATGCCCACTGTGAAGCTGACTGCATCTCCAGGGTGCTTAGCAACAGGTCAGTATAGGTCAGAGCCTTCCCTCTCTGTAGCTGCTTTCCATGTTTGCCACAAATCCACCTCACTGCTGATCCTGGACTTTGCAGGTGGGTTGGAGGAATCGTCTCTGCTGCATCCCCAGTAGCTCAGATCCATAAAGGGGGCTGTTTGCACACAGGTCTTGTTTGCTACAAGCTTGACCTGCATTGGGTCCTTGCTTTACTTCAAGAGGGATGAGCACGACCAGAATACCCCTTTGCCGTTTCTCAGAGCAGTCCTTCAGGTCAGTGTCCAGACTGAAGTTGGTGTCCACCACGACCCTGAGGTACTGATAGGAATCAACTATTGGGACTGATGCCCCTTGTATCTTCCAATCAATTCCCTCGGTGTCTTCCCTTCGGCCGTGCAGAACCAAGACTGTGCACTTGGGGGCGCCTACCACCATGTCCCACCAGTTGGTCCAGTGTTCAAGATGGCGGGTGCAGCACAGAAAGTCCTCAGGTCCGTCCACATGCAGCACAATATCATTTGCAAAGGGAAGCACTGCAATCCTGTCAGAGAGGCCTGGAACAGTTACTTGCCCTTTGAATACAAAAATGTCAACAGACAATTTAATCAAAATCTCCAATTGTCTCCTTCAATGGATGAAATGTAAGGATAAGGATTGCCCCAATTAGTGTTAACAGATGTGGCACCAGTCGACTTCCTGTCCCCACCTAAACTTTCTCCATTATAATTCTGGATTGTCCTTTTTCCTTCTGATAGATATCAGTCAGCATTTAATCACTGAATACTGAATCACACTGAAAATTACTGCTGTTATTACAAAAAAAATCCTCTTGTTGTTGAGAATTAAGCAGTAACTTTTTACTGTCTTTTGAGGCCAACTGATCCTTTTGGCATCATTAAGTTGTTGTATTAAAAATAAATACATGGAAAACACTCTATCTATTCCAAACTTCATAAAATAAATATGTTGTATTCTAGCAGGAGTCATATAACAACATGAAACGGCGATTTCTAGCCTGTGAGACTATATTCTTAAAATTTAAGGATGAACAAAATTGTGAAAAAATCTTAATTTGGAAACCAGGTTTCAGAAGTACGTAAAAGGAACTGGCTTCCAAATTAATATTGAATTAAGACTGAAAATTTAAGAATTATCCACAATTCTGCACGTTCTTCAGCGTTAAGACAAAATAATCTTAAACACTAAGAAGGGCTGGATTTTCAAGCCCGTCATTATTTCAGTATTCCTGTTTATGATAGTCGTTATCACAACATAATGAATTATTAACACTGTAGATCTGCTCCCACGCAAATCTGTCATATTGCTCTTGATTCCAACTCTTTGCAATCTGTTCAAACTCACTGGTTAGCTCCCTCAGATTTGTCACCATGACTTCAACAAACAATTATATTTATATTTTAAAAACACCCCTGCTGAGTCTTGTATTCACTGTGGAAAATACAGAGGAATGTGCAGCAAAGGGTGGGACACAACTGATAGCCTATCACATCATCTGATCCCTTCTGACACATTTTTATGTGTTAGTTGTTCTGTAATCAAGCCTTACATTGTATCCCAAAGGAGGCCCAGTTCCTGATGCCTGTTTCATTACAAGTTTTTTCTGGACAATTCAACATAGATGTTGGATGTCTCAATGTGGCCAAGTTCATTCATTTATTTTCATAGGGCAGGCCACAAACCAAATACACAATGGTTTCAGGTTCAAAAATTTGTTTTTATTCCGTGCAGGAAACTAGAAATACTGTTATTTTGAATGATTTATTTCAACTGAATCCTACAAACTTCCTGAAGTCCTCCTGACATAATGTAATTTGTTGTTGTTGAAGTAGGGTCCCTGGAACGTCCAATCTCTGATCATATCGTTTGTCTTAGATTTTGTCTTCATCAGTTTGCTCTTTTCATGGAACAGTTGCTTTGACACTCTTGCTTTGAGACACTATATTTTTGCACCATGGTTAAGAATTGCCCCATGTCTATCCCATTGTATCAAAGATAAGTTTTTTATTTCTAGATTTTTGGGGGTCTATTTGATTCCAGACGAAAACTTCTGATCAAAAATGCAGCAAAATTAAAGGAGCGTGAAAAATACTGTTATACAGAGAACCTTCAATGTTCACCTGTACTGGAACTTGGTTCAACGCAGTCTTATCTGAAGAAAGGTACCTCTGACAATGCAGCACTTCCTTAACAGTAAATTGGAGGATCAGCAGACATGATGAGCTCAAATCCCCACGTGGGCCTTAATCGTTTGACCCAGAGGTGAGAATGTTAACAACTGAGCCTCTTGACACCTAATACAAACAAGTCAAACCCTCTCATCCCTTTGAAAGAAATGGCACTGACGAAATACCCACTCTCACCATTAGACATGTACTTTAGCAACTTCCAGTATTCATTTATATTCTGGAAGAACTCAACTTGGTGACTTGGGGGGGCGGTTCTTTCTATTGCATTGGTGCAAATGCTGAGAAACAATATCCAATCCTGACACCGTAAAACCACTTAGCCAAACATTTTTTGAATAAGCATTTTCCAATTCACCTGATCCATTCCAGAGAGTGTTGGATACTCTCACTGTCTTCAATGTCAAGCATTTCGCCAGCTAGCAAAATGGCTTTGGAGTGACAATCCACTCCCATTTCCAAGTAGAGTTACAAACCAAGATATCATCCGCCATTGTAAAACTTCCAACAACTTAAAGATCTTTTTGTTTTTGTGCTTAGATTTACAATGTATTACATTTTGTAACATTGTTTCTGAATGTTCTTGGTATCCATTTGCTTACATTGTGAATTGTCAGTTAGCTACAGTATTTTCTTGGACCTTTGAGGATTTTTAAAAGTTAGCCTTTAACATCTACAAAAGGATTATGTTGTAGTTCCACTGTTAGCCATTAGGCTGTAGAATTAGCTGAGTGTAACATTGCATTTTGTTTCCCAATATTCTTTGAATAAACAACTTTCCGTTTGCCTTTCATTTCATGCTGAAACAGGAATAATGAAGTGCAGTGCTCAAAGGTCAAACAGACATTTTCCAGGACAGCCATCCCTCTAACAGTGGGTAATATTTGTGCAGTTACATAGCTGCTTACAAATCCTTGAGTGAAAAGCATCTGATTCCTTTCCGATTACTATGTAAGGGATCATTTCAGTCTAACTCCTTCAAATAACATTTAACACAGTGAGCCTGAATGCTAATCTGTTGGATGTTCAAATACTGTAATTGTTTATATTATTCTCTTTGTACAAACATGCGAACATTTATAAAATGGCACTTTGCTTATCTCAATGCATTTTGAAAAAGCTAAGGTTTGATTTTAAAATTATTAATGAGACATTATGAGGTCATGCAATACATGTTTGTGTGCATATACGTGTATAAGTTTCTATGTGCATATGCAAGTTTTTATGTGCTTGTGTGTGTACAAAGGGAAAGACATGCCAGCTCTTGTTCATGCACCCTATGTGTGTATGTGTGTGAGTGTAGGAATCCTGTAGCTCAGTGGTTAGAGCACTCGCCTTGCAAGTGAGAGACCTGGGTTCAATTCCAAGGCAGGGCGAAACCTTGGGCAAGTTTCCTTACTCCACACGCCTGATAATAATCCATCAAGAAAAAAAAACAATAATAAATTGGTCACTTCAATCCATGACTGCTTGTGGTACACTGTTGTGCGCAATTGGCTGCTGCGTTTTGCCCACAAATATAGTCAATTCACTTTACAGCCTATTCTGTGGAAGCACTTTGACATGTCTAGAAGACATGAAGAGCACTATATCAAATGCAAGGATTATTATTAATTATTATAATATGTGACATTTCTGTACATGGATACTACACTTAAATCTTTCACCTCTTCCTTATAGATTTAAACCTTTCGGTCACAATACTCGCACTCTTGGGAAATCTCTCCCCAAATCCTTCCACCTCAACCTTCAAAACTGTTTTACAATATCTATTACCTCATTATTTTACTGAGCATGTAACTGTTTTGAAAGCTATTAATCAATCTGATCAAAGTCACACCTTCTGCTTCAGGTTACTGCAATTTCATCTAAGGATGTTATCTGGAGGTCAGGATTTCACCTCATAGTCTAGACTGACACTCCGGTGTAACACTGCATTGTCAGAGGTACCATCCTTTGGGTGAAATGTTAAACTAAGGTCCAGTCTGCCTGTTGAAGCAGATCCTAAATATCCCTTGGCACCCCTTTACTTTGAAAAGAAGAAGGGAGTTTCTCCTGATGTCCTGGCCAACAATCCCCATTAAAGAAAAATGGGTATTTACTTCATGCCTATTTGTGGGATATTGCTATGATCAAATTGTCAGGTGCATTACAGTCACTACACTTTACAGTACAAATACAGTACAGCTTTTGAGTGTTTTGTCAACATAATGATGCATTATAACAAATGCATTCCGTGAGTAGGTGGAATTCATGGTGCTCTCAGTCTGGTGCATACTCTCAAACATGGTGATGAGTTTATGCTTGTGTCCAACATCCAGCTGACCAAACACAGACAGATGCAATGACCTTGTTCTCTATGCCCCTGTTGATCAAGATCAAAATGACCTTTTTTAAGTTTGATCAACTTGCCCTCCTACGTTTAATGAATCTTGTGCATTTTATGATTTCTAAGATTAATAAATAGAAAGAATATTTAATTTTCTTACACATCAATCATTTTAAAGAAAAAGTTCACTCATACAGCTGAGCATCAAAGGAAATTTAATGAGCGACATCTGACCATTGCTTTCCTGTTGCATGTCAGGACTGATTAGTGGTATTTAAGGAGCGGGAAACAAAATCAGCCCTTCTCAGTGGATATTTTTCTTAGAACTGTAAGAATGGAAAGGAATTTTATTCGTTTCCCTTTCATCTCTGATCCCCCCCACCCCCTCACCACCACGGCCCTCACCCACCCCACACACACAGCGTTCTTTTTAAAAGTCTCCAGCAGCCACAGTAACTTCAAAACGGATATTAATGTACCAAAGGCTATCATTGCTGCTTAAGAAAACTTAGCTGGAGGCACAGCACAGGAGTGTCCCACAAAAAGATCCAGACACATCTGGAACAAACTTTTAAGGCAGCAATTAGTGGTACGCTTCCTTGACAACCATAAAAGATCACTGACCAGTCTTATTAACTCAGTATTAAAAACATCCTCCAGCTAAAGCAAAGGCCCCAAATAAAATAAATTCCGTCTGCATGTCCAGTTTGACGTTAAAAATCCTACAGCACTATTCATAAAAGAGAAGAGAGATTCTCCCGCTGTTTTTGCTAACCATCTCCCAAATAAGATTGGTCACTCTCTCCATGACAGTTTGTGACATTTTGTGTACAAATTGGCTGCTGTTTTTGCCCACAAAAAACAGAGTCACACTTTACAGTAAATTTTGTGAAGTTCTTTGAGATGTCTCAAGAAGATAATAAGGTGCTATATAAATGCAAGGATCATTATTATTATAATTTGTAGTATTTTCTCTTTTCATCTATCTAATTCCCAATAGGACTGGCCTTGAAAGTATACCCATAATATGCAAAGATGTACAACTCACCAACTTTTCACCAGCCTGGGGAGACCATTTTCCTCCCACTTTGAGGTTATGCAATAAGATCAGCATATTTCCCCCAAATCCCTTCTCTGCTCAGATCAAAATCCATGACTATCCAGCACCTTGGGACGTACTCCCAATGTGAAAGGCAATGTAAATGCAATGTAATTCTGTGTTGATTCGTGACACCAAATCCACCTGGCTCAAATCTGATTTAACATTCCACTGGCAGATGTGACTGGACCACATAAAACAACAACAACAAAATTACATTTATAGAGCACCTTTCACGTCGGGAGGACGTCCCAAAGCGCTGATAAGTCAGGTGTCGGGGCCTGAGCATTGGGGAGGGGTGGTGTAGGGATGAGGGAAGGCAGAGAGGTGGGAGGGCGACCAAAGACAAGATCGAGGAGAAGGGTCTTGACACCAGCCTTGAAGAAGGCAAGGGAGGAAGCGAGGCAAAGAACGTCGGTTGGAGTTCCAGCATGTGGGGGTAGAGAGGCTGAAAGGGCAGGTAGGGCGGGTCAGGCGGGAGATAGGGAGCCGAACAGAGGGAGCGGGAAGGTTGGTAGGGAGTCAGCAGGTCAGAGAGGTAGGAGGGGGCAAGGCCATGGCAACCATCTTGAACTCAATCCTCTGGGGGATGGGAAGCCAGTTGAGTCAGGTGAGGGTGGGAGTGATGGGGTCGCGGAGCCTAGTGCGCACTCCCTCACCTCCACTAAATAAATCTTCTATTTCAACGTAATCTTGCAAGCCAAGGACAATCTGCGGGCTTCTCTTCTCCACTACCAATCGAATCCTCCATCCACCCTCTCATACTTCACTCATCCTCGCCTCCAACTGCAAGGAGATGCCGCATTTCCTCAAGACCAAAATCAACGGGATCCGTTTAGCTGCCTCCGCACTTCCAACCGCCATCCCCTCCCCATCTCTCTCTCGCTCTCCGGCTCCTATCCATCCCTCCACATCTTCAAACCTGTCTCTCCCTCCTCTCTCACCACCACTATAACCCCCATGAAGCCGACCACCTGCTCCCTCGACTCCATCCCTACCCCTCGCCTTATCTCCCAGCTCCAACTCCTCACCCCTTTACTCTCAGACCTCATCAACCTCTCCCTGTCAACTGGCACCATTCCCACTCCCCTGAAAACAGCTGTCATCACTCCATCCTAAAAAATCCTTCCCTGGACATTTCCCTGCTTACTAACTACTGCCCCATCTCTAATCACCCTTTCCTTTCCAAGGTCCTTGAAACAGTTGTTGTTCACTTCTTCCTCTCCTGCCACTCCCTTTACAAACCCCTCCAATCCAATTTCCCTGCTGCCCACAGCACAGAAACAACCCTGGTCAAGGTGACAAATTACATTCTATCCATCTTTGACCAGGGCTCTCTCTGTCTGCTCATCCTCCTTGACCTCTCTGCTGCCTTTGATACTGTGGACCACTCCATCCTCTCCCATCGCCTCTCCTCTCACCTTAACCTTCGAGGTTCTGCTTTTGAATGGTTCAGACCCTATCTCTCACACTGGCTCCACTGTGTCTGCACAATTGGCTTCTCCCCCAGTGCAGTCTATTTTCTAATATTACACAATTCGCAAACTTTCTTTTGTCTCTGATTCTCAAGTCTCAAGTGATGTAAAATAATAATAATAATAATAATCCTTGCATTTGATACAGCGCTTTTCACGTCGGGAGGACGTCCCAAAGCGCTTCACAGAATATACTGTAAAGTGAATTGACTGTATATTTGTGGGCGAACGCGGCAGCCAATTGCGCACAGCAATGTCCCACAAACAGTTGTAGATTGAAAATGACCAATTTTATTATTGTTTTTTGTTTTTTTTGGAGGGTTTATTATTAGGCGTGTGGAGTAAGGAAACTTGCCCAAGGTTTCGCCCTCAGCCTGGAATTGAACTCAGATCTCTCGCTTGCAAAGCGAGTGCTCTAACCACTGAGCTACAGGACTCCATGGCACCTCAGCACAAAGCAAGGCAGGGAGAAAATGAACAGAACTCTAATTTTAAATTTTTTTACATTTGATTCCACATTTACTGGGACATTTCTTGGGATGCTTTTCTCCAATTACTAAAGGAGATGGAAAGTGTGGTGTTTATTGCATAGTCTCCACAGGGATGATCAATATTATTTTTACATTTTGCTTAGATTAGGGAGGAAAGAGAAATATTTGATCTTGGAGCTCTTGCTTTCTTGCTGATGAAGGTATGTGTGGGTGCTGACTGTGCCTCCACAAATAATTTTGTGAAAACCTGAGCTGGAGCACAAGTTGGAAGCATAAAGACTGCAAGTCAGTGAACACGAATACAGAGGGAGTGGAGGAGGATTTGCACCAGCATGGTCAGTCCGTCACTGAGACAAATTGTTCAATAATGATTTTAAAAAATCCTCCCAATGTGACAAGCGCTTTACAAATGTAATATTGTAAAGCATCTTATTACGTTGTCAAAATGCCTCAAAGCACTTCACAGGATTTTGCTGTTGCATGCAATATCTGTGTATTTGTAGGCAAATACAGCCGTCTGTTAATCCTAGCAACATCCCACAAACAGCCATGAAGCAAATGATCAAATTCATTTGGAGGTTTGCTGGCTGGGACACCAGGAGTAACTCCCTACTCTTTCTCACAAGCAACATGGGATCCTTAACGTCCACCTGAACAGGCAGACAGGAACTCAGTTTAACATTTCATCCAAAGAATTCTGACAACACAGCACCTCCCCAGCATTGCAGAGGACGATGAGCTCAAAGGCCTGAAATGGGAGTTGAACACACAACCCTTTGACTCAGTAGACTGCTACAATTGTTTTTGCCCTTCATATGGTGTCAGTAGCAGACAGAGTGACCGGTGGTATTTCAAGCTCCCACCCATCTTTCAGATGAGACTTGAAACCGTGATCCTGCCTGCCTGTTCAGGTGGACATTAAAGATTCTGTGGTATTATTCAAAAAGAAAAGGGAGTTTCTCCTGGTGTCCTAACCAACAATCCCCCAAAATAAAATTGGTTACTTGTTTTGTGGCTATTGTGGGACATTGCTGTGTGCAATTGTGCTGCTGTGTTTGCCTACAAATACACAGTCACTCCATTTCACAATAATTCCTGTGAAGTGCTTTTAGATGTCCTTCTGATGTGATAATAACAATACAAAATGCAAGGATTATTATTCAATACCTTCTGGTCAGGCAACAGATCTCCCAGAGATGGTGGGACAGGACAAAATGTATGAAACCAACAGTGACTGAAAATCAATAAAGGGTCTGAAGGACTCATGGTACATTTAAAGTAGAAATTCAACAGGGGACAAAGGAACATAGGCTCAACTAGTGTAACTTGAGGAAAGGGGTAGAAATGGTCCAAGAAAGATGGCCTTTTCCCCATTATTTGGCTTGTCCCTTACCCATTCCACTAGCTAGATGCTCACTATGGCTATTTTATTTCAATCCTGAAAGTGGGAACTCGAAGGTGTGTTGTGGCTAGTATATTGAAACAAATTTATTCAATTAGGTTATGCTTTAGTCAGCTCATTTTTCATGTCCTTCAAAACCAGAAGTTTACACTGAAATAAAATATACAAAACTGGGTGCAGAGCTATGTCCTCATCACCATTATAGGATTCAGCCTTCAAATTTGCTGCTGTTTCATTCAATCCTATTCCCAAGAGGTTTCTTGAGTTGTTGATTGTTTGCAATGACGAGTGAGCTATTTCATTTCCGTTTCTGAACGTAAAGAAACTTGAAAGCTCATTCAAGGGATCTCTTCTCTGAGTACAGTAATTCATAGATACTTAATAAAATCTCTAGACTATTTAACTTAGAGTAGCATTGCTTATGGAATATGTGTTTATAAGATAGAATTAATTGAGTAAAATGTTAAAGAAACCACATTCAAACTTCCTTTATGTGGGAGTTGGAAAGACTGTGTGTGGTTGATTTGAAGAGGCGATATCCTCCTTGTTGGATTCACAAATTGTATTTTATTATAGCACAAATTCCACAGACATCCGCTTTTACAATCCGTGTCATACCACAGAATCTCCGGTCATCTTTTAAACATTAATTAATGGCAGCAAAACCTTCAATGACAAGCGATACAGTTCTAGCTAGTTAAACTGCAGTAATACCCCTACACACGCTCTGAAGTCCTCATCATAGGTAGGTGGCATACATACGTGGAACTCTCAGCCTGCTTTGGATACTCTTTATGCTGATTAGTTTCCATATGTGTCAACCACCCAATTAACCAAAGAAAACTGCCTCGCAGTCAGAACATTGTGAGTTAAAGTCCCACATCAAAACTTTAAGATCATAATCCAGGCTGACCCTCCAGTGCAATGCTGGGGAACACTTATGTCTGAGGTGCCATCTTTCAGACCGGATATTAAACCGATGTCCAATTTCCCTGTTTAGGTGGATGTTAAAGATCCCATGATACTATTCTTAAAAAGCGAATCAAGTTTATCCTAGTATCCTGGCCATCAATGTCCAACTTAAAATCAATCATTTAACAACAACAAATTCACCTCCTGGTTGTTTGAGGATATTTTGCACAAATTGGAGGCAAAGTTCACCTAGAAATATAAAACCACTACAGTTTGCTGTGAAGAGCTTTGCAATGTTTTGACATGAAAAGATGCTATACCAACTGCAGTGATCATCATTATTATATTACAATCTTGCTGATCAAATGTCTTCAAATACAGTCACACTATACTTGATAGTAATTACTTATGTAGGACTTTGTTATGTTTCAATGTGATAATGGCTCAATGTCTGAATAAGAGAACCCATCCACTTAACCTTCGCCCTGAATCCTTGTAAGTTATATTCACTTCCATCATCCTGGTTTATCCACATCTCTGTAATTCCTAATATTGTACATCAGTATAGCTTTGTGGCAGGATTGTTAGGCTGTCTCCTAAAGCATAAAACCGGACTGGCAGAGAGACCTCAGTATTGTTTAGCCACCTCCAGTTATAACATGGAGAGATGTAGGGTAATTCATTGGACTATACACCTTAGGGTAACCCTTATAAGGGTTCAGACGTTGGTTCTTGGAAAGAACCAGGATAACAATGATACTTGACTATTTGTACTTGGCTTTATAGCATGCGAGGAGCAACTTTTCTCAAAATCCTGAACTACTTTATAATAATAATAATAATCCTTGCATTTGATATAATGCTTTTCACGTCGGGAGGACGTCCCAAAGCGCTTCACAGAACACACTGTAAAGTGAATTGACTGTATATTTGTGGGCGAACGCGGCAGCCAATTGCGCACAGCAATGTCCCACAAACAGTCGTAGATTGAAAATGACCAATTTATTATTGTTTTTGGTTTTGGAGGGTTTATTATTAGGCGTGTGGAGTAAGGAAACTTGCCCAAGGTTTTGCTCTGCCTGGAATTGAACTCGGGTCTCTCGCTTGCAAAGCGAGTGCTCTAACCACTGAGCTACAGGATTCCAGATGTACAGATGTATTACTCAAGCATTACACTGAAACAGGTCCTAACTCAAGGCTGCAAGGAACTACAACTTTCTGTAACTAAAGGAACCCATGGCACAGAAAAACTATTCATGTTTTTACCAGCTGAAGGAAACATTCCCCCTGCAAACACAGATTTGGTTAAAATAATGGTGAAAAGATAGGATTAAAATAAATGTCTCAATACCATGTTCTGCAACTTCTGTGAAAACCTCATGGCTAATGGTGTAAAAATGCAGTTTCATAATAGCTTGGATGTGATAACATTCAATCTGTTCTGCAACATCACACTTTTCACCTTTCCATTTCCCGTCAAAGTATAGCCTCAGACGAGCTGCTCAGAGAAGCTTCAGACTGTTTCCCCATGAAGTTGTTAAAGAAATTAGTTAATCTGCAGTCACAGGTCACCCAGCCATCTGTTAAACACTAGATGACAAAAAGAGCTAAACAAGGATTAAAGTGTCACTTTTCATGTTATAAAATACAACAGATTGGCTAACCAAAGAGGAGGAGGGTCTAAGATCTTTTGGAATTAAAGCTGCAAACTAATGGCTTTTTAGAAAAACTCCAAGTGGTTTGATGGCGTTTCCTACGCTGTGCTAGAACCCCGTGAACTCAGCAGGAAATGTACTAACGTTCATCTTGAATCCGAACCCCTGCCTTCTAACTAATCACCACAGTTATAATCAGGAAGGGAAGGCAGATCCGATAAATATGGGATAGGATCATTAAGTAAATAACACATATCTAGTTTATACTGCACAGCTCACTGCAGAGAACTGAATACGTTTGCTATGAGGTATGGCAATGCATTATGGAGACCATTGCCTTGAGTTGGTGGTTTCACAAAGACATTGATTCACAGTGCTTCAGTGTAAATGCAATAAAATATTTGTGTCAAATGCATGTTTTATAGGGCACAATAAAATAACCCTTCAACCTTATATTCCCTGATTGAGAACACATGTGACTGAATCCTGGGTATACTTTGAATATGGAAAATAATCTTTCACATACCACTAGCCCTGTTCTCTCCCTCATGCATTAAAGATGACTTTGATATACTAATTCCTTTCATCCCACAAGATTTTATCCTCCATCTCACACTGATCCTTCTGACCTTTCACTAACTGCTATTACATGACTTGGCAGTTAAGTCTTTGGGCTTGACCAAGAGGGTTAGAGCATTGAATCAGAATGCATCAGATATAGTGAGAGAAGAAGGAGACCGAAAATGAGAAACTGCAGGCAGAGAGCAAGACTTGTAGTGGAAAAACACCGGGCAGCAAAAATTTAGAGGCAGAAAGAGACAAATTGCAGAATAAGAACTATCAATGATTAATTGATAGAGGTGTTTAAGATTATGAAAGGGTTCAATAAGTAGGACATTAATAGGTTGTTTCCACTTGTCGAAGAGTCCAAAATAAGGGGGCAAAATGTAAGATAGCCATGAACAAATCTAATAGGAAGTCCAGGTTCTTTACACAGAAGGCGGTGAGAATGTGAAACTTGCTCTCAGAAGCTGTGGTTAAAGCAAAATAATTCAACGTATTTGAGGAAACTTGGTGGATTCATGAGAGAGAAGAGAATAGAGGATATAATAGAGGGTATTAGGATGGTGGGGGCTCAGGAGGCAGATGAACACCACAATGGATTAGTTAGGCCTAATGGCTTATTTCAGTGCTGCAAAGTTGTATCTAAATGTTCTAAAGTATGTCAATCTGGCTCAGTTGTTAGTGTCCTCACCTCCGAGTCAGAAGGTTCATAGAATCACAGATTTGTACAGCACAGAAGGAGGCCATTTGGCCCATCGTGTCGGTGCCGGCTCTTTTAAAAAAGCTATCCAAATCAATCCTACTCCCCCGCTCTCGCACCAGAGCCCTGCAAACTTGTACTTCCCAAATAATTATCTTAAAAGTTGTTATCGAATCGGCTGCCACCACCCTTTCAGGCAATTCATTCCAGAACCGAACAACTCGTTGTGCGAAAACATTTCTCCTCACCTCCCCTCTGTTTCTTTTAACAACTATTTTAAATCGGTGTCCTCGGGTTACCGACTCACCTGCCAGTGGAAATAGTTTCTCCTTGTTCACTCTGTTGAATCCCCTCATAATTTTGAAAACTTCTATTAAGACTGCTCTTAAACTTCTCTGCTCCAAGGTGAACAATCCTAGCTTCTGTAGCCTCTCCTGATAACTGAAGTCCCTCATTCCTGGTATCATCCTGGTAAATCTCCTTTGCACCCTCTCCAATGCCTTGACATCCTTCCTAAAGTGTGGTGCCCAGAACTGAACACAGTCTGTAGCTGAGGCCTAACCAGTGTTTTATAAAGGTTCATCATAACTTCCTGACTTTTGTATTCTATGCCCCTATTTATAAAGCCTAGTATACTGTATGCTTTTTAAACAGCTTTATCTACCTGTCCTGCCACCTTTAAAGATTTACTTATATGAATCCCCAGATCTTGCTGTTCCTTCACCCCCTTTAAGATTCTACCATCAGCTTATATTGCCTTTAGTTCAATTTAACTTAGTTTTACCCACATTGGTGATTTTTACAAAGACAAGTGGCATTCACTTATTCTGAGACTCAGACAGGGCACCAGTTGCAGAGCTACATTTGGCTTGTGTGCCCATCCTTAAGGAAGGGAAAAATTAAGGGCATTTCCTGATCGTGATCCAACATTCACTGCCAGAACTTTATGTGTTTGTGTGTGAGTGTGTATGTGTTTTAGTGTGTTTGTGCTTCTATCGGTTTGTGTAAATACCTGCGCTTTATGTCTGTGGTAATGAATAACTTAATTCACTCCACTGTGTGAGAACTAGTGTTTGCTAGCCAAATTCAGTAGACAAAAAAAAATGAGATTCTTAAACCCGACTTTCCTTGGGTTAGCATTCACACATGCATCATATAATAATAATACTTGCATTTGATATAGCGCGTTTCATTTCTTCTAGACGTCTCAGAACGCATCACCGATTATACTGTAAAGTGAATTAACTGTTTATTTGTGGGCAAAACACAGCAGACAGTTGTGCACAGCAGTGTCCCACAAACATCATGGATTGAAGTGATTAATTTATTATTTTTTCTTGAGGGATTATTATCAGGCATGTGGAGTAAGGAAACTTGCCCAAGGTTTTGCCCTGCAGGGAATCGAACCCAAATCTTTTGCTTGCGAGGTGAGTGCTCTAACCACTGAGCTATAGGACGCTCTAAGGAGATGAGCATTCTCGCCAAAGGAGGAAACTCTCTGATCTGACTGAAGGTTTTGTGTGCTACAAGTATCCAATTAATCCCCTCTTCTCTATTTGTAGCAAGAGTACTTAGAACAAAAAGTACTTTCTTTGGATTTTATTTCCTCTTTAAAAACATAGGCTAGAGTCGATGATTAAATAAATTGGCTGGAATAAAAATCACTAGTCTTTTTTTTCCATTTTTACTTACATAAAAACTTTGATCCATCCTCAGAGTACACCAGTAACATTTTAGGCCTAATACATTTGCCTTTCATTAATCCACAGAGATATACATTATGCCTTTAGTCTCATTAAATGGATTTAAATTATTTCTGTTGTAATGAAATTGAATATTTTCCCCACTGCAAATGTCAAATGAACTGAACAATAACTCCCATTGTCATGCCCGAGCTTTTAAAACTCTTTTTAAAAAAGTGAAATAACAAGATTTGTTTTAATCTTCCTGTCCTATCTCATCTGCCCAATTGACTGTAACAAATCTTTCCACTCCACTCACTTGTATCCTCAGTTTTTGAATTATCAAGATCTGATCCATCATGAATATTGAGGTGGCCCAGGTCTTTGTCAAATGTTTATTTCATTATGAATCTTTTCTTTCTCTATAATCTTCAATCCAACCCCCACCACTGAACAATAATGAAATCTGTCTCCAATTTTTGTTTTGATTTGTGAAAACTGCAGTTAAAATTTCCCAACATGATATCTAATTTCGCTTTTCATCCACAAAATGTAATTGATTCACTTTACGGTGTGTTCTGTGAAGCGCTTTGAGACCTCTCAAAGACATGATAAGGTGCAATATCAAATGCAAGGGCTATTATTATTACTTCATTGACCTGCAAGAACTCCTACCCCTCACAATACCATCTGCGCAGCACAGACATCAAAAGAAATTAGGAGCAAATCAAACAATGCCAATTTCTGTGGAAATTAATTGTGTGAGGGATTAAATTAAGAATGTGGATGCTCATCATCCATTGTATATAGTTACATGAAGCACGTGGCTCAGATGGGAATGTCTGGTTGCTATACGTCTCATACTACAAGAAGGGGATATGTTTTGCAACAGGAATTTTGCCATCCTACCTTCAAAAGGACTTTGAAGTGGGTTCATAGAAGGGTGACAAGAATAGTTCCGGGATTTAAGTTACTGAAAGAGAGTCAAAGAACAAAAATTATTTTCGTTAGAGAAAATAAGATTGAGCAAGAACATAAACAATTGATTTTTAAATGTAGAAAAGCAAAGATAGCAACAAGAACTTGTATTTATAGTTCCTAGACTCACACTATGAATAAGAGCCTTCTTTTTGTCTTATCTATAACAATAATAGCCTCATATTGAACTAAATTGTGTTGCAGTTGCTATTTCTCAAATATATGTCCAATTTTTAATTTACCTGCATTCCCTGCTTCATATGACTCCCTGCCAAATAAACCACTGTCTCTCTTAAGCGCTTACAAATTTTAATCACCTCCTCTGTGCTCCCTCTCAAGACCTTCCATCGTTATCTGATTCTAAACACAAGGAAATCAGGGGCTTCCTCATGACCATTATAAATAAAAGACAATCCTGGTTGGCTCCACACTCAATCTGCCCCTCCCCACCTCTTCCCACTCCACTATTTTGCACTTTCACCTCCATTTCTCATTTGGTATCTCTGCTCTCATCTACCACATGACCCTCCAGCACCCCCCCATCTGCTTCGCTGACCCCAACTTACCCAACATCTGACTATTCAGAGTTTAGCTCAGGTATTATCGCTCTTGTCTCTGAGTCAGAAGGTTGTGGGTTACAGCCCCATGTTGGGACTTGAATTCACATAGCTGACAAGCTGACACTTAAATGTAGTAGTGGGGAGTGCTGCCTTGTCAGAGATGCCATCTTTCAGATGAGATGTTAAACTGAGGTCCCATCTGTCTGTTCAGGTGGACGATAAAAATTGAATGTTTGAAAAGAGAAGGGCGTTTCTCCCGGTGTCCTGGCCAACAAATCCCCAAATAAACAACAACAACAACAAGATTCCATTTATAGAGCGCCTTTCACGTCGGGAGGATGTCCCAAGGCGCTGTACAGTTGGGTCAGGACCTGAGCAGGGGGAAATGGTCAGGGTGAGGGGAGGGAAGGAAGGGAGCGAGGAGGGGGTAGAGAGTCGAGAGGGGAGCTGAAGGCACGGTCAAAGAGAAAGGTCTTGAGACCGGCCTTGAAGGAGGAAAAGGAGGAGGCAAGGCGAAGGCACTGGGGGATAGAGTTCCAGAGCCTAGGGGCTGAGAGGCTGAAGGCCCGGCCACCGATGGTAGGGTGGTTGGGGCGGGGGTTGTGGAGCAGACCGGAGCCAGAGGAACGGAGGGTACGGGCAGGTAGGTAGGGGGATAGTAGGTCGGAGAGGTAGGAGGGAGCAAGGCCGTGAATGGCCTTAGTCATTCACTTTGTGGCTATTTGTGGGACATCCTGTGTATAATTGGGTTGCCACATTCTCCTGCAAATACACAATCACTCAACTTAGTAACACTTCACAGCATATAATAATAGTAATAATCCTTGCATTTGATATAGCGCTTTTCACGTCTTCTAGACGTCTCAAAGCGCTTCACAGAATATGCTGTAAAGTGAATTGACCGTATATTTGTGGGGGAAACCCAGCAGCAATTTGCACACAGCAGTGTCCCACAAACAGTGGATTGAAAATGACCAATTTATTATTGTTTTGTTTTGGAGGGATTATTATTAGGTGTGTGGAGTAAGGAAACTTGCCCAAGGTTTCGCCCTGCCTGGAATTGAACCCAGGTGTCTCGCTTGCAAAGCGGGTGCTCTAACCACTGAGCTACAGGACTCCATGAGTGAAGCACTTTGAGAAGTCCTCCTGATATGAAAGGCATTATGCTGAATGAAAGGATTATTGTTATTATTATCTATTTGCCCCTCCTCTGCCTCCTGCTTTCTGGTGTAATTAACCTTTCCCTATCTTCCACCATTCTCTCCCTCCACCTTCCACACTTCTCTCCACAACTCATTGATCCAATGTCCTTCTTTGGTATTCAATTCGACCCTCAGCTATCTTTCTTCCCTCACAATTCCTGACCAAGATTAACATCCTGTATCTTTGTCATATTGTCCACCTTTGTCCCTATCTCATGTTCAATGCTAAACCCTCACTCTGCTTTTGGGATTTCCAAGGGAACTGGGTCAGGAAGCAGTCATACACTACATTGAGTCCTTTCCACTTTCCACAAAGTCACCTTCTTTTTCTCCAACACATTTTTGATATGATCATAAACAAGTTGTTCTCCCTACTTTTCCCTGACTGTTGATATCAATTCTTATTTCATTTTTCTTATTGAGTACATCTAATCATATTTAACAAAGACCAGATATTACAGAAATAAATCACCAGAGAGCAATGTATGTGTGGAACAGATTTCTAAAATAAACCGATGCTGTGCCAAGTAATGTCTTCAATAAGCACTGAATAGACATCATTGGGTATATGGATGACTTTACTACAAAATCCAACTGTAATGTAATTCAAATCTCCACTACCCGTATACTCACCCACTCTAAACTCCGTATATCCACCACACCAGTCCTCGCCAGGCTCCACTGGCTACCTATCACAGAACAGATCGACTTTAAGATCCTCACACTCATCTACAAATCCCTTCATGCCCTGGCACTTGCCTTCCTCTCTGAGCTGCTTACTCCCCACTCTACCACCCACCGGCTCCACTTGTCTGGTTCCAGCCTCATGCTTTTCCCCCGTCCCCTCCGCTCCATCACTGGTGGCTATGTGTTCAGCCATTGCATTTGGAACTCTTTCCCTCAATCCTTGCTCCTCCTTCCCATTTTCAGATCACACCTGAAGACCTTCTTCTTTGTCTGTGCTTACGTTCACCTCCCCCTCCTCCCGACTTGGTGTCGGGCTCTGCCACTATTGAGTGTTCCAAAATATTATCCCGCATGAAGGTCACTATATAAATGTAAGTTGCTGTTGTAAGAACTCCAGCATTACTGGGAAATCCGCTATTATCCAAACATTAGTTTCAAAGATATAAGATGGCTTGCATGGAAAATCTCAATGTGTTGGAGTTTAGATATACATAGAATTGATATTATTACCAACCCTGGAATTTTTGAAGAGGCATTATATGGGTTGCCAAGTATGTGGTAAGCTACAAACCACTAATACTGGTAGAAATGATGTACTGTGTTAGTGCTGAATGAAACAGATACAATGGAAAGGATGATGAAGTAAATGGAGGCAATGGAAAACGTGGGAACAAACAAGTGCCAGTAACACTCACGAACATTTTAAACTATTGCATGTACAATGTTATAAGCCATTGTGATTACCTTTGATCTTTTGTGTCTTCTAACATGATTTATTCTACTGTGTGATTTATTAAAGAAAATGACTTATAGCAAGTAGCGTTTGCCTATTTCAGACATTTGTTCCCACACTCCAGTTCTCCTTGATAGTGGATCAAACGTATTTTACATGCAGACCTTTGTACACGTTTTTCCACACATGTTGCACCATATATTTTGGGGTAATAATAATAATAATCCTTGCATTTGATACAGATGCTTATCACATCTTCTAAACGTCTCAAAGAGCTTCACAAAATATATTGTGAAGTGCATTGACTGCATGATATTGTGGGCGAAACCCGGCAGCCAATTTGGCACAGCAGTGTCCACAAACAGTTGTGGATTGAGTGACCAAATTATTCATTTTTAATTTTTTTAAGGAATTATTACTCCTGGAAAAGCAATCCGCCAATTGGCTATCCGCCGGGTTCCTACTTACTACTAGGTGAACAGAGGCGTATGGGGTAAGAAAAGTTGCCCAACGTTTCATGGGAATCGAACTGCCCGAGAATCGAACCCAGGTCCTCTCACTTGAGAGGCGAGAGCTCTAACCACTCCACTACAGGATGGTACCGGACTAGTAGGGTGGTACTGTCTGACTGGGGTCACTCCTGGAAGTACTTTCTTAAAGATTGTATTAACCAGCTGTTTTGCTTTTATTCCAGATATGTAGTATTCACAGTTTTATGTATACGTTATGTTTTGTAAAACACAACCTATAAAGGGTGATTGATAGAAGAACATTGCACATTACCAGTTAAAAAGCTCAAGAGGCGTCAATTATGCAACTAGCCAGTGACTAACCACAATTCTCACACTTCATATTTGCATTAAGAAAAACAATTCTGACAAAGCTGTCATATCCACCTTTCAGCAAATCATCTGCTAGGCCAAAACATTAACTTTTAACGATTGGCTCAAAGACTTCAGGTGTAGGCTGGTCAATCACTAAAGGTTGTTTTATTTTAGCCCTGAAGAGCAGAGATTTCAGGCCTCCAACAGAAATAAACCTGGGAAACCAATATCAAGCAAAATAAGTAACATAGAGCCCAATGTATGGAGGTAAGATGCAACCGAGTCCAGATTTACTCTAGATTTATGTTAACCTACAAATAGTCACTACACTTTCCAGTATATCCTATTAATGCATTGAGATGTCCTCCTGACATGAGAGACCTTATATTAGATGTAAATATTATTATTTTAGCGCATCCAGTATTTGGCAAATAGTTGAATTCTGTCTTAACTTTGAAATTTTGTTTTGAAGTCTTTTTATATATATATATAGTTCGTTTGAAAGGTAATATCGAGTCTGCCTCAACCACTGCAACCGGCTAGATGTTCCACATCCTAACAACTGTGTAAAAATATTCTATACGTGATATATAGATATGTGATCTTTGTCTGCATCTGCAAACCTTTTACAAACTCTTCATATATTGTTGGGCTTATTCCAGAGAAGTTCTCAGTAGATCTCATTGCAGGAGCAATGTAGTTTTGCCTGCCCATAACTTGCAATATATAAAACTATATTTTCTTTTGAAAACCATAAGTATTATAATATTTTGGCATCTAACCTGCAACACTTTTTAATGCCTTATAGTTGAATGCATGCATCCATATGAAATCTTGCACAATGATACATAGATTGCACAAAATCTAGTGTTATAAACTGCAGATTCACGTTGTATGAACTGCAAGTTGTACACTTGCTGAAAAGGCGACAGCCCCAGCTATCATAAAAATGATTTAAAATAGAAGCTGAAGGATTTTTAAATGAATTGATGAGAGGGTGATCAACTGGAACAGGCAGTGAATGAACACATGCTCTTCAGTTAAGACAACTTGATTATATTGTGCATTTGGTTCATTATACTCTCTTCCTCAATATGTACTCCTAACATAAACACTCTATTGTTTTTGAATCACTCGCAGACTGAATCTGTCACAACACACAGAATGGAATATCACACAGACATCTCTGCAATGAATACAAAGTCTCTTTTATTCCAAAAATCTACTCTTTTCCTTGAAATGGCTCAGCGGGAAGATGCTTTTGTGCTTGTATCTGATAGAAGTTGTCTTGGCAGCTCTCTTTCTTCAGATATTTTCATATCTTAAGATAATCAATTGTTTATTTTATCCCCTCAATGGCTTTCTTCCATCTCATCCTCTTATTGACTTGGATTTGTGACAGGTAAATCTCGTTGATAATGAATGGGTGAGTGTCATTCTGACATTTTAGAGCCTTTGACAGAATGATTAATGCCCCTTTTCGCCATCAGCAATTTGTCTGTATTCTGGCCATATCCTTTCATACTGGAATATTTTGTTATATTCCCTGTAATTCTATGATTTCCATAAGGCTCAAAAATCAAATACAATTGTTAGTTATAATATGTACTGTAACATCAAAGGCAACTCACCACATTGTTGAACATTTTAACAATGGTTTGTTTCAACTTAAACTCCTGTTTTACAAAAACATCTGGAAAAATGAAACTTGCATTAGGACAAAGTTTAGACAGAAACATAGAGATTTAGTGGTGGTATTTAAAAAAATGAAGCTCATTTATAAATTATATGTTTCTAATAGCCAAAATGGTAACAGAAACAGGCTAATTGTAAGATATAATGAAATAGTCAATTTGTGAGTGTATGGCATGCAAACATCACACCAAGAAAACCATTGGGAAATTAATATGAAGGACATAAGTGTTGGCACATTCATTGGATAGTGTATCCAGATTACTATTAATTACAATTTTGGTTGTGTCTGACATAACAACAACAACAACATGATTGCATTTATAGAGCGCCTTTCACGTCGGAAGGACGTCCCAAGGCGCAGGACAGTTGGGTCAGGAACCGAGCAGGGGGGAAATGGTCAGGGTGAGGGGAGGGGAGGGAAGGGAGGGAGCGAGGAGGGGGTAGAGAGTCGAGAGGGGAGCTGAAGGCACGGTTGAAGAGAATCAACTGACTTTCTTGACAATGATAGAGATTCCAATTGGAATAATCAAGGCCACCTACTGAAGTAGAATCATAGTAGTATTAGGATCGCAATAACCATATCTAAAAAATAAAGTTGAGGATAAAGATTTTTCAGCCTGGACAAAAAAGGAATTTTAGTGGCAAAGCACGTGAAAAAATATTTATGAGTCAAGCTTATTAGAATACAAAGGTAGACATTTTGTTGCATAAGATTCCAAAAAATCTTGTGGGCGTATGCATGGAAGTGAGGGGATCTTTCGACAAAAATAAACACATGTACTTTGGAAATACTCAAAGACCCTTTAACCTTAAGAAGAAAATTACTGACCATGTAATTTACAAATGGCTGTGATTCTGAGATGGTCTTTCTTGTGTAGACTGGAATGAATGCTTGTAAAATATACAATGAAGCGTTTCAGTCAGTTAGTATATATAATAATAAAAATAATAATCCTTGCATTTGTTATAGGAGGATATCTCACAGCGTTTCATAGGATGTATTGTAAAGGGTAATTGTCAGTGAAAGAAGTTGTTTTTGACATAAGTATAATGGAACATGGGAATATATATATACCATTGCTAAGCTTTGCTAGTACGAAACATATAGCTGTAATCACTTTAACATTATAAACTATTTACATTCGGCATACTTTTCGTACAAACAGCTATTTTCATCAAATTAAGTCCTTGATCATTAACCCATCATATTAATAATCCTTGCATTAGACATAGTGCCTTATCACATCTTCTAGACGTCCCAAAGCGCTTCACAGAATATACTGTAAAGTGAATTGACTGTATATTATGTGGTCGAAGCCATGCTATGCTTTATTTCAAAGTGCAAAGATTTTAAGGAACTCTGTTAGGTCGACTATTATGTTGTTTTATTATGCATTTCGCTTTCATAGAAATTACTTGTCATTTGAACTGCTATATCTTTTTAAATGAAATTCTGCTGAGATCCTTTGTAATCATGATAGAAATGAATAGTGTTTGTTTTTCTTTTATCTAGTGTCCTTGTGTAGTTATGTAGAAAAGAGATGTGTACCTAGGGGGCTTTGGTATGCAGAAGTGGGAAGGAAAGTGTGTTGGTAGTTTCAAACTCTGAGAAACAGATTGCAGCAGCCTGGAGTGGGGGGAGGGGTAAACAATATGAGTTCGCTTTGGGACGTCTCGAAGATAAGGCACTATATCAAATGCAAGAAATATTATTATTATTTTTATTATTATTATTGTAGGTTAATGATCAAGAACTTATTTTGATGAAAATAGCTACTTGTAAGAAAAGTATGCCGGATGAAAATAGTGAGTTGAAAGTGATGATGATTTTACGCAACATGATTGAGCACAAGACCAAACACATGTTGTTAAGGGCATATAAGTATGGTCACTAACTAACCTAAAGTTGAAACAGCTTCCAAGCATAGAATACAACAATTACACTGTTTCCTGGATTGCTAAATATGCCTTTCTGCACATGCACATCGCTATATAAAAGATTTCTTAAATAAAACATATTAAAGGAACACCTGCCTCTGTGACCTTGATTATTTCAGTGTCCAAAAACACAAGATTTATCCATCAATCATTTTATTTAAATTAAATATAATATATAATTGACCCATTGCCATCAATATTAGTGTATTTTGTAGGTGAACACATGAAGAGAATAATATTTTGAGTTGCAGCTTTCCTGATGAACTAGTCACAGTTCGGTATAATATGAAATCATATATACGAGAGGACTAGTTATTTTCCAATCTGTTCCTGTGAATGTTATGCAGGATGTTATCAATGCTTATCTAAGAGTGAAGACATTATAGTACTGTGTAAGGAACAGCCAACATTAATTTCAAAGTTTCACAAATCTAGTGCAATTCTTTGAGGAAACTAAACTAGTGGATGAGAGTATAATTCTCCTGGATTTTTAAAAAGATAAAGTTCCACATGAGAAACATTTAAATAAAGTGAGCTCATGGAATGAATATAAAATTAACTGATTGGTTTAGAAATGGAAGATGATAATCGTGGGAAAAAGTTCCTTGTCGAGGAAGGGAGGATGACCAAAGGCATGATCTAAGAGGAAGGTCTTGAGATGGATGCCGAATCTCAAGATCTTCTTTTTTGATAGTGCCTTCGGTCATCTTTCATCCTTATCCTCTTTGGCTACCACCTCTCTTGATCATAATCCCTAACTCAGGTGCAATCATCGATTGTCCAACACCAAGGGACATCATTCCAACATGAAAGCCACTATATAAGTGCAATTTGTTGCTGAACAGAGTTCACGTGTATCTGTTCTACAACAACAACAAATTACATCTGTATATCGCCTTTCACATCAGGAGGATGTCCCAAGGCACTGGACGGTCAGGGATTTGGACCCAAACAGCAGGGTTGGGATCAGGGAGGGTGGAGTGTGGCCAAATGCATGGTCGAAGAGGAGGGCCTTCTGACCAACTAATGACTATCCTCATTAGAGGGGAGGTAAGTGAGATCCCTTTGTGGCTTAGTTGGCTCAAGGTAACTTGCCTTGCTATGGAATATTGGGATCAAGTCAATCTTCTTTGGTGGTATCAATAGTTCAGAACTGAGTCAGTCAAGTCTGCAGTCTCGATAAGTCTAACTCATCAGCAGGACTTGGGAGAAATATATCAATAATTGGAAGTTGGGATTGTTCCCCCGGTTGGCTCCTGCTAGCCTTGCAAGCCAAAGCCCTAATGGGTAAGATAGTCCAAACTGGACAAATACTGGGAAACCTGCCAATGTTCACAAAAGCAAGCTGCATATTTTTAGTTAGTGGAACTCCAGCAGTGCCCAATACATACCCGGAGGGTCCTAAGCCTTGGTTCAAAGACAATCTGCTCCTAAATTCTCTGAAATTAGATAAGCAGAGAGTGTTTCTCTGGGAAGAGTATGCACGCTCCATTCCAGACAAATAGGTAACATACATAAGTGGAAGTCTCAGTTGCTAGCTTTGGAGACTCTTCAGCATATGGATGAATTTCTGCAGACCAAAATAAAAATTGTCATCAGGAGTAGGTATGTGTGTGTGTGTGGTGGGGGTAGGGGGTGGGGATATAAGTATACATAAGTAGTTTTTTTCTATTTTATTCTATATTCCCCTTTTAGGGTACTTATTAGTCAGCACTGAAATCAGAATTGTCTGAGCCTTCTCTCGTGTCTGCTTTGATTCATCCAACCTTTGTGACTCAGACTATAAATAATATTGATCTTTCCATTTGATATTTGTTCCTTAAGTAAACCTTAACAAGCTTAGTTTAATGTCTATACAAATCTTACCCTCCTCACTGTTCCCTCCCCACCATCAGTGGAACTCTACACTTCCCTGTGATTTTCCATCTTACAGTCCAATTGGGAACAGAAGAAACAGACTCAGCAGGCAAGGAAATTCTGGTCATTGGCAGCACCAGTAGCTAAGCTTCTATCCTGCTTATTGCGAGCAGAATACTTAGTTTGATAAGCCACTAGCTGGCTCATCTAAAATGCAATCTGGCATTCCCTCAAATATGCCATTTGTTTCCAAGTCAAAGAAGAGGTCTGAAATTTTATCTTTGTTCCTGTAGGGCAACTGGATGATCTAATTGATTCTGTGCTCTCCTGTTTTCTCCCTCTCTGACACCATTGACACTTACTGGAGCTATTGTCTAATAGTACTGCAGGTTCAGCACCCAATGAGTGATTGGGCTGTTTAAACATGGAGAACATTACAATACAACAACTTTCACATCAACAGAAGTCCTAAGGCACTTGGCAGTCCAAAGTTTGAGCCAGATTAATGGGGCCAGGATGGGGACAGAGTTGGAGAAAGATGGCTAAAAGTGGGACAAAGAGGAAAGTTTTAAGGTGGACTTTGAAGGAGGTGAGGGAAGAGGAAGCTTGATATTCACATGAGGTAGAACTGAATAGAAGGGTATGGGAGGGAGCAAGGAGTGGGTGAAGACTCACATGGAGTATAAACACTGGTAAAAACACAGGTCAAATGGCCTGTTTCCATGCTGTATAGTCTATGTAAATCTATGAAAACTTTGAATGCATGGAAGATGTTCAATTAAAGTTCCCTAATGATCTTATCAAAATTCTGGATTACATATTGATGACTGAAAGAACATCTCAACAGTTTGTGAAGTATCAATGATAATTTTTAAGCGCTAAACATTATAAGGTAAATAATTAAGAAAGGTGTTGACTCACAGATAGATCTTTAGTTCTAGCATTTTCTGAATGCCTCATGTTGTTTAAGCTCCCTATATTTTGGTTCAATAACGATCATGCAGCATTCAAGCAGTTATGCCGCTTTAAACTACCTTGTAAGATTCATTGTAAAAAGCTAGTAGAGTACAGTGTAGAGATTGCTTACATTTTCTGTAACCTGACAGAAATCCTATTGTTAAGCAAATTGGGAAGCAAACTACGCAAATCAAATTGAGCAAAGTAAGGAGTCATATACATATACAGGTCTCACAATAGAATTCTGCTCTGGGAAAGCGAAATCCTGAGATTCTTAGTACCTTATAAAATTAAATAATCTCAAATGTGCAGTGAAAACCTGTGCAAAATTTGGGTGCAAAAATGTGCTGTGTACACATAGTCCAGTGAGGTAAAGGAATTCAATCTAAAAATATTCCAAAATACTGTCTATAAAGACTGAAAACAAAATAAATTTCAGAATAAAATCAGAAACCCAGGTTCGAATTCAAGCTTACTTAAACTCAAGTGAGCAGAACAGCGACAGCAGAGATTTTGTTTTTTGCTGGGATCAGCTCCGACTAGTTTGGATTTAATTATTTCTTTTGCCAATGGCGAAGTGGAAAGTTGGAAAAGAGACAAGTTTTGACTTTGCCTCCAAGCTGGAGGATGGAGCAGTAGTTGAAGCAGTTAAATTTTGCCTTGGATTAGAAGAGAAGCCATTTGATCATTCCTAAATTTGACCTTGCATCTTGACAAGATTATCGTTCTTTAGAACAAATACTCTGGAATACTTGGAAGACACTTGGTATGTCCTTGTTGAACCGGTAAGGCACAGAACTGCAGATACTGACTGACAGTGTGTAATTGATTTTGGTTTGCTCACTGCAGAAGAAAGGAAGACTAGCAGCCACCTTTCCGGTACAGAGTTAGTCTGGGTTTTCTGTCTCTCCACAAGCTCCAGGCAGTCTGAGTAACTTGCTCACTTGATAGAAGCAGTGCACATTAGTAAGAAAGCATACGGAGCTCTCTCTGAAGTTGGCTGAATGTTCAAATACTCTTATCCATATTTCATTCAATTAAAAGCAAGCAGAAGCACACAGATCCATCCTTTTTATGTGCTTTCAACTTTAAACTTTTTAAGCTTGTACTTTCTGTTCTCTCTCCCTCTGATCAAGCTCCATTCCTTCATTTCACTTCCTTTGCCAGGACCATGGAAAATTGCTAATCTCTTAGAAATTAACACAAATTTCCAAGGCAGTGTGCTTAATGGAATTAGCTGACAAGCCATTAGGTTAGTTCAAAATGACAGACTGATCATATAAAAAAGCAAAGTCATGCTTTAAGAAAAACCTGGAGGTAAGATATTTAGAATGTAGAATATACAGAATCCCTCCAAGATAGTGCAACAACTTATAATGAACTGTTGTCTGCAGACATACCACTGGGATTGGCATGCTAATTGAAAACAGCCATACTATGGTGCCTGGATTTTAGCACACTATGAGGCCACAATATACCATCTGTGGTTTCTGTAACAGCTTGAAAAAATAGCATTGTTAGGTACGCAATAAATTTATTTTATACCCAATTTAGTATTCTGATAGATAGACTCGTGGTACATTACTTTGATTAGTTATAGCAATAAAATGTAACAGTAAGGGAGGGAGAAGGGTTGAAAGGTAAAACAAGTTGCCAGAAACACAAATTTTGTTCACCAGCTGATTAAATGGTGTGGAGTTACAATCTGAAGCAGTGAAAGTGCAACTATAGCAACATTACAATGTTTTATATAGAGAAATCAAAATGTCTTTGTGTGGGATTAGACTTATTTTTCTGGGAGCAGCAAATCCATTTCCGAAATCAAATTGAGCAAAGTAAAGAGTCATGTTCAGGTTTCACAATTGAATTCTGCTCTGGGAAGGTTAAAACTTGAGGTTCTTAGTACCTAACAAAAATAAACATTCTCAAATGTGCGACAAAAACAGAAAACAACAACAAAATTACATTTGTATAGTGCCTTTCACATCAGGAGGGTGTCCCAAAGCACTGGACAGTCAGAGTATCATACCTGAGCTGGGGGTCAGGATTGGACAGGGTGGAGGGCAGGGGGGAAGCAGGGTGATCGAAAGCACAGTCGAAGAGGTGGGTCTTGAGATGGGTCTTGAAGAAGGCAAGTGAGGGAACGAGCAGAGGGTCTGTGGGATGGAGTTCCAGAGGGTGGGGGCAGAGTGGCAGAAAGCCCACCCCCCAATGGCTATCGACACCATCAATCACCATCTGAAAGAGAAAGATTAGCTATTGCTGTCTTCTGGGTGAGATGTTAAACAGAGGCCCTGTGTGTTTGATCAGGTGTATGTTTAAAATCCCATGGCACTATTTGAAAACAAAAGGGAAATTTTTCTGGTATCCTAGCCAACAATCCCCAAGGTAAAATTGATCATTCAAATTAGAGCTACTTGTGTCGCATTGCTGTACACAAATTGGCCGCCAGATTCACCTACAAATTCAATCACTACAGAAAAATCCTTTGCATTGCTTTGATGTGTTATCACGTTGTGATAAGACCATGTATAAAATGCAAGGAACTCAAGATACAGAGTTCTGGAGAACAGGGTCAGTATGGTTGAAAGTTCACCCACTGATAGTGTGCAGACTCCATTATATTGCAAGGTTTTGGGTCTATAAACTCAGACCCATGTTAAAATAAGGCATGTTAAAAAATTAAGCACATTTGGTTGACAGTCCACCAATGATGTAATATTCTGTGTGTTATCCTCGTACAAGTGCCATAAACAGGTAGCCCTGCTAACATCATTTTGTGAAGGAAGTGGCATTTGCAGCAATTACTACGTTCAGTGCTTGTGCGCTCTGTGTGGCCAGTGATATCAAATTACCACGGAAACTATAAGTGTACCTCGTATCTGGTATGGTACATTCAGGAAGAAGAACTACACTAAACCAGGGCACAAATTAATGGGATTGGCTTGCAGTATTATTTTTTGTAGTATTAGCACAAGCAGAAGTTGTGCGTGTTTAAAAATTAACAAAGGTTCATTGACAAAGCTATAGTGCTTAGATTTCCTTGGTTCCATCTAACTTACCATTGGAAGCCTTAAGTTACTGTTGGTAATAATGTAAGAATGCATAAAATATGATTCTTAGAGCCAGCAACATATATACTGTTTGTAAAAGTATTTTAATGGCTCTCTCTCTCCAGGCAAAAATGTCCTCATGAAGTCAATGTGCATGGTAAATAATTTCTGCCTGATCTCAATGAGCACTATATATCTCACACTGCGACAATATTGATAAGTGCTTGGAAGGTTTACAAGTTTAAAAGTTAAGTGAATGTAAAAATAAGTCATGTTTTAATGTTTTATCTCACCCACAAGGAACTGGGTTAAGATGGACAAGAACATTTCACTTAGGACCTTTAGAGTCATGGGGGAGAGGACATTCAACCCTTTAGTTTGAGTTGGATTGAAATTAGTTGCCATGAGATCAAAAGATCTAGTTCAAGTCTGCTACCTGGTCTGTCCTTTTATATCTGCTCTTGCATCTGTGCCGACTTAAGTGAAACAGTCTGTTTATACTATCAAAGCTCTGTTACTATAATTTCCCACTTTGGGCAAAGTAATGCATTAGCTTCCTGATTGGGTTCTAATATACTTTGATACATTATGATAACTACTTAAAGCTCAGTTTCCACACTTTTGTTTCAGAACACGTCAGCTTCAAGGTTCAATTACTGTACCGAGCCTTCCTGAGATCAAACCAATAGAAATTATCATGGGGCATCTGAGATAAGTTCTCTTGATAAATGAAGATGCTTTTGCTGTGCTCTGCTATTGTATGTTCCATTGCCATGTGGGAACACTTGGCTGAGTCCAGATTAAAACAAACTCACGCAACCCATGTTGTCTGAACTAGATCAGGCTTTGCAAAGGCTGCAAATGCTTAACTTAAAAAGTTTGTCTAACCACAAGAATGACTTTTACAAATCAAACAGTTGCAAAGAATTATGCTGAACATTGACATCTTATATTTGTTTCCTGTGTTTTGTTCGAAAACTGTCTTGGAGTAGTAACTAACTTTGGTTTTCAAGTGAGTGAATTATGTATAAAATACATATAATAATAATAATAATCATTCTATACTTGATATAGCCCTTTATCACAGCATTGAAACTTCTCAAAGTGCTTCGTAGAATTTTAGTGTGAGGTAGAGTAACTGTGTATTTGTTGGCACACGCAGCAGCCAATTTGCTCACAGCAATGTCCATTATTACTTTGAATCAATTGATTGTTAAGCATTCTGCATGAGCAATGGTGGCTTGGATTTTCCTTTAAGCATTGTTTTACCATGTGGCTTAAACTGATTTTCATCTGGTGGTAATAGTCTCTACCATGTAATTGGTTTGTTCCACCAGGTTTTACTTGACGTGAGTTGATTACCACTGAGACTGGGCAATGACAGGGTGGAAGTACCCATCAGTGGTCCCTGGAGGAGTAACACCCCAGGTATGTTACCATACCTAGGTTCAGACTGTGAAATAGGTCCCTTTAGGGAAGGGAATGAAAGATCTTAAATAATCAGGCAAGCAGAGCCAGGTGTTGAAACAATGTGGAATTAGAAAACTGAGAACTGAATGAGGCCCTATGAAATAGAGGGCCTATTTAAATAAATGTCTCATCAGGGTTGAGAAGAGTGTCCTGAGTTAAAGAGACAGAGGTTGGGAACCCACCAGCTGCTCACATCTCCTCTCAGTTTACATTGTGAATGAACTTTGATTTGATATTCAACCTTGGGCTCACTGGCCCTGCACTCCTGCAGGGGCACAAGAGGACAAGTCTGAAAAAGACACCAATCAAGCTTGCACTTGTGTGGCACTGAGCCATACAGACCAGGAGAGGAGCAGGTTCAATCTGTGATGTGTCAGCAAAATCCTAGATCTGAAGAAAATAAAACTCTGGCCATGTTCTCAGTTCTGATTGTTATCCAGTAACTCCAGCTGGATTTGCATGTGTGTATTCCTTGGATAAGGGCCAAACCAGGTTTTGCTTTGATGTATTGACAACGAGATATCAAACTGTACATCACGTTTCTCATGCAAGAAAGCTGAAATCCTCAGTTCCCGAAGCAGAGATAACACTGTTTCATCAATTTGCCTAGTTCAAGTTCAAAAAATACGAATTTGTCTCCATTCTGAGCCCTGCTTAGCAGCATCACCACTGTAATACACAAAAATCACAAACAGAGATAATTCAACACACATTGAAGTCTGTGCGGACTTGAAATGAACAACAAGAATAGGATTTATCATACACATCAACTCAAATTTAGAAGTAGTGTATCTAAAGAAGCTCATCACATTCATTACCAGATTCACTCGTGAAATGGCTTTGAAAATAGTCAGTCAGCAGTCAGACCTCTACAGAACTTCAATGACTACTTTCCATTAATGAAAGCTGTGTTCTTTGTCATTTCTTTTCTGTTCTTATAATACTATATACTAGTTATCAATCCAGCTAACTGCTTCACCACAATAATATTTTTTCCTTTTGAAAACTCTTATATG
Source organism: Callorhinchus milii (assembly GCF_018977255.1). Lineage (NCBI taxonomy): Eukaryota > Metazoa > Chordata > Chondrichthyes > Chimaeriformes > Callorhinchidae > Callorhinchus > Callorhinchus milii. Next base: position 33,460,221 of record NW_024704744.1, on the reverse strand, counting down.
TAGAATCTTAACAAATGCCTTCTGGAAATCTAGTTCAATTGGATTGCAATACCCCTGATCCACCACTTTAGTTACTTCCTTAAATACTTCCAGTAGAACTATCAGGTTTTAAACCTCCTCATACAGTTCCATTCTTGTTAGATGATCAAAAATGTTCCAAGCTTGTCACTTGCTGCATCAAAGTGATTGCTAATGTGTTTAATGACTTAACCAACAGGTTTTGGAATTACAAGGAAATCAGACTATCTATGAGCTTAAAGTTCTGAGTTGCTGCTCAGTGGGAGTCACTAATTGCTCAAGAGTGTGAATCTATAACTTTTTTAGATTGATTCTCAGTAATCAATCTAAAAAAGTTATAGATTCACATTCCTGAGCAATTAGTGACTCCCACTGAGCAGCAACTCAGGACTTTAAGCTCATAGATAGTCTAGGCTGACACTCCAATGCAGTGCTGGGGAAGTGCTGCATTGTTGGAGAAGCTTTCCTTTGGATGAGACTACCTTTTGGAGGTCCCATCAACTTGTTCAGATGGACATCAAAGATCCCATGGCACTATTCAAAAAAAGAAGGGAGTTTCTCCTCGTGTCCTGGCCAAGAATCCTCTTGATAAAATTGGTCATTCAATTCATGGCTGTTTGTGGGTCATCACTGTGCGAATCTTCTGCCACATTCACCTATAAAATATACAGTTACTACACTCTACAGCAGTGGTGGCCAAATGTTTTGCCATAAATCAAGAAATATTTAACAAAGGTTAGCCATCACTGCTCTATAGTAAATCCTGTGAAGCATTTGAGACATTTCAACAAAATTATACGGTGCTACATCAAATACATGGGTGATTGTTTTATTTAAGTGTGTCGCTACAGCAAAGTTCAGAAATGTGAAGAACCTCCAAGGTTCTGTGCCACTTTCATTGACAAGTTTTAGGATCAACTTATTAAACAGTACAATAAGACTAGAACTTGAAAGCTCTCCATCTTTCTTACAAGATCCTGATCTAAGCTGCCTTTTGCCTAACTGTTACCCCTCTCCATCTCCACTGTTCTTTAACTGTTAAATTATATTAAAGGAACATTATACTTTGAAGGCAGAGAATGTTTTTGTGATGAGATCTGTGCCTGACAGTAATTTAGGATAACCTATGTATGAGACAAAATGGTTTATTGGCTTCCTCAACTGTAAGTCTAGTGGAGACTTTTGATGCACAATACATTATGTGGATTGATAACATAAGATTCAATCAAGTGCGCTCCGAGAAGCTGCCCCATGTGAAGGGCGCTATACAAGTTGTTGTTGTGATAAAGTTGTTTAGCATATCATGCCTCTTCTCCATACAGTACACACTTCATTTCAAGACTATACTATCATGGACTTCATCCCTACCCATTCTTTTCCTTATCTAATAATAAAAAAATCCTTGTATTTGATTTAGCACGTTTCACATCAAGAGGACATCTCAAAGTTGTTCACAGGATTTACTGTAATTTTCAGTGATTGTGACCTTGAAGACAAAGTGGGACCATGCAACTTGTAGGTTCCACAGAGATTCCCCACCCCGAAATATCAATCAACCATAAACTTTGAAATAGTATTCCATCCTTGCATCTCATCTATTCAAACCTGGCTTTATTCCAATATGCTCCAAGGTTATGGACTAGTAAACAGTTTTTGTGTCTTAAGAAACTAAAGTTGCCCAAACTTTAAGATGAAGATGAAGAATTATCCTAGATCAAAGAGCTATACTTTACAGGCTGAGGATTTCCACAGTCTCTATGTGTATCAATTGAAAAAAAAAGACAGTTCTTTCTTTCAAAGGGCAACTGCGATTAAGAAATAAAGGGTATGAAAAAAATCCAAATACTATACTTTTATTGTGAAATGAACCTGATGCATGTTTGTATGAAGGTTCAGACATAACAGACTTCATCATGCACTTGAAGTATTATACATCATTAGATTTACTGGCAGCAGACCAATGGCTCAATATCAAAGTACAGCAAGAGGCTTATTTTCAGTCATCTTCTGTAATAGCAATTAATTCATCAGGTTTGGATAGCACTGAGTTACAGCACTATAGGTAAAGTTCCACCTGTGTCTAGCTGTAGTCTATCAACATAAAATTTTAGAGAGAACAGAATTGAACACAATCTTAAATAAAGCCTTAATTTTGACAGCAGGATTTCTGTAAGTTTTATTAAGAATTTGCTTCAAGAATTTTCTACAATTCTCATTTTAAATGTTTTGGTCTTAAAGGCTAAGACTTGAGGAATTTCAGGCCGATTCACAGTAAATTAGAAAAAGCTATTGCTGTCTCCAGTTTCATAAGAGTCACTGGTGAAAAAAATAGAAAACTTAACTTGTTTGAATAACATTTGGGAGAAAAAGCTTTTGGGAAGAAATTTGTGATGGGTGGGTGGGGGGGGGATTCCAGATACAGTTTGATCAAGAGCTTCCATGAAACCCTACGGAATATAAAAGTAAGGAAGTGCCTCTCCAGTTATGTAGAGTGCTGGCCATACTTGATTTCTGGGTCCCCAATCTAGGAAGGATATGTTAGCCTGCGGAGATATCTAGCAATGGTACATTAGACTAATACATGGGCTGATAGAGCTGCTTAGCTCTGATAAAAGGATAGGTAGACTGGGGTTATATTCTTTAGAGCAGAGGTTAAGTGCTGATTTGATTGAGGTACTTAAAATAATGACAGGAATTAACAGGTCAGATGGTGGATGACACTTCATCTTGGTAGAGGGATCCATTTCAAGGGGGTAAAGGCATCAAATCAGAACCAAGACAGTTAGAACTGAGGTCAGGAAGTATTTCTTCAAACAGAGGGTTGTGCAAATGTTGAATATTCTGCCCCAGAAAGTAGTGTAAGTGGAATCATGGGGTATATTTAAAATAAAGAGAGATGGAGGGGTATAAGGGGTATGGTGAAAGGGGAAGGTATGGGATTCGATGAGCTCCCAAAATGTATTAAACTAGTGGAGCTGACTCAAAGGACTGAATGGCCTCCTCCTATTCCTGTTTTCCTATATTACTATTAATTGGGCATGGAGATGCTCTGCTTTCCTTTGCCACTGGACTGAGCCATCATCTTGCATGTTAGCGTTATGAAAGAATGTGAATGTTTAAGGCCTGAGATGTATCTTTAAGTTGGGAAGATTTGTATTGTTACCAGGTTTGGTGATGTGCAGTTTCTATAACAAACACTATGCCTGCCAGTAATTTAAGATGTACTGTGTTTGAAACTAAAATATTTATTTAATTCAATTACCTTGCTAACATTGCAGAACAAGTCTGCTGAAAAGGGTCTAAATATTGTTGAGATAGTTTCCAACATGCCTGAAAAGTGGGGTACTGTTCACATTGCCGTGTGTGGCTGTGTAAGGCTCAGCCATGAACTATGGCTCTTGGCTTGTTGCACATCACGCACTATAAATTGGTGAAAATGTGGGATATAGTGTTGGAATCTGGCTGGATCCCAGGTTCAGAAGATACAGGACAGACATCAGATAGATAGAAAAAGGGCTTTTACTGTAGTACTTGCAAATTATATTTGCACAATCGAGTGTACTTCTTACACCAGGGATCTGATTGGTAGTCTGTCCTGAAATTACCCTTTACAACTGTAAATCTTTGTCCTTGTGCTCTGCTGTTTTGTTGCATCTAGCAGTATTGTTCTGGGTTTACATTTACAATCCCATTTAATACTGGGACTATAAGCTCCCCTGTGAGAACTGAAACTTTCAAGACTGCGGAGTTCTAGCTTGTCTGATTAATGAAAATGAAGCAGTGATGGTTATTTCTAATTGACTATGATTCGCTGGGCACAAACAAGCTTCCATTTATATTGCACCTTCAAAACTGAAACTATCTTTGTAGCAAAACTTAACCCTTCCCTGTTCCCCATCTGCATTGTTCTTTCTTTCAGAGCCTTGATTGTCTAGACCCAGAACCTGTGTGCTTGCTTTCCCTCTATTCTTAGGGTCAGAGCTAACTATTTTACTCTTTCTCTTAGGTCTTGAGTGTTGCAATATTCCTTGCTTCAGATCTAATGTTAGCAGGGAAGGAGAATGACTCATACCTGTTTTAACCTATGTGAAAGGTGGTATTTCAATGTGTTTGGTTCTTTTTTTGTGCCCAACACAATAAATTAGAAATAGTCATTACTGTCTCAAGGTTCTTAAAGATCAATGGTGTAAGAAACAGAAAACCTAGCTTACTTGTACCATATTTGGGAAAAGTAGCCTTTGGTAAGGAAATTATGCTTAAGAGGAAAATTATTCATACAGTTTGATTGATAGCTTCCAGGAGACCCTAACGATTGGGGCACCATGCACTCTGGGAAAGGGAAGGTATAATGGAAGGAGAGAACTGTGCAGACCCATTTCCCCACACTCTCCCATCCTTACAGTATTCTCTAAATCAGACCCTCTCTGGGACTATGGACTCTATTGTGCGGGTTTTTATGACATGAGAAATCTGTGCTGGCCCCTTCATTGAGGAAATACTATTGTGATGTACCTCTGCTGAGCGGTGAAACAAAATAAACATAAGAGGGAAACAAAAGGAAGATCAATAAAAGTAAAAGGTGTTTAAAATGAAAGGGAAACAAATTTTATCAGCATTCATATACCAAAGCCTTAAATGTATTAATTGGTTTTTATCTCACTGTGTAATACCTTAGTCAAACTTGGTAATGGAAAAAAAGAGTCAGATTCTGCCCTATGAGAGTCACGCTGCAGAGGTCCAAGGACTCATATGACGCACAAAGCAAAACATCTCTGATTTTCGTTAATACAATTCTCCAAAAGGCACAGCTGGCCACATACTTTGTTTGTGTGTGTGTATGTGTTTCATAACAATTTTTGTGCAAGCCTATGAACAAATTTATGCTTAGAGGAGTTTTTGTTTCAAGCAATAATGGTGAGTCAAGTTTAACTTCTCAAATATGTTTATACTTTGAACCAGCATAGGTTAAAGATGTTAAGATCTTGCATTTTTTTGTGGTTATTCCGTTTAAGAGCTATAAATAGTCAAGTGCCCACTTTTGCCTGCGTTGTTCATTTATCTTTACTGGAGAGCCTATTGCTTTTCTAAGACAATGCATATCAAATGTTTTATGTATGTTATAAATACATTTATAATTGCATGATTCCCAACTCAGTGAGTTGCAATTTTGGCAAGGCCATCAAGGGGAGGTGCCAAGAGGAGGTGAGGTATTTCCCAGTAGAGAAGACAGCAAAAATCAGCAATGAGTCACTTCGGGCCACTATATATGCCTCCTAATGGCTACAGACCAGGGTTGGCAGATAGCTGGCAATAGAGTGTCCACCCTCCCTTTTTGGCTGGTGATCGGTGCTTCAAGGGGAGCCTAAAGGAGGGGAGAAAATAGCGGAAGAATCACTCAAAACGTATTCATTTGAAAGCTATTTCTAACCTAAGTCATGCATAAAAGCACAATACAATTATGACGTAATGCTGAATAATCAACACATGTTTTCGTTCATCAACATTGGTGCACCTGGAACTTGACCTTAAAGGTCGATATTTTTCCTCGCATTATTGTAACAGTAAGCCTCTGATGAATGCCTCCACAAAGAGATCCCATCTTGGCTTTCTGTTTATTATGTAACCCACACCAAGCTCTGTGACCCTATGACCCCCACTCTCGCCCGGCTCCACTGGCTTCCCATTCCCCAGAGGATAGAGTTCAAAATCCTCGTCCTTGCCTTCAAAGCTCTCCATGGCCTTGGTCCTCTTTACCGATGTGACCTGCTAACTCCCTTTAGACCTGTCCGATCCCTCTGCTCAGCAGCCTCTGGCTTGCTCCATGTCACCCACCTGGCCCAGCCCACCATTGGCGATTGGGCCTTCAGCCTTTCTGCCCCCACCCTTTGGAATTCCATCGCACAGTCCATTTGCCTCACTCCCACCCTTGCCTTCTTCAAGGCACATCTCAAGACCCTCCTCTTTGACCGCTCTTTTGGTCACCCTCCTATCCCTTCCCTCCCTGTCCTCCATCCTTCCTGATCCCAACCCTCATCTTAGGTCCAAATTCCTGACAGTCCAGCGTCTTGAGACGTCCTCCCAACATGAAAGGTGCTACATAAATGTAATTTGTTGTTTTTCTTGTTGTTGTAATGGTGTTGACAGAGTGTGCTGATTTCTATTGCATTCATTGGCTGAGTGAAGTGGTGCGTCTGCTATTGAGATTGAAACTCAAGGTCACAGTCCAGCTACTGAAAGGAAACAAAAATGGTAAAATGGAAGTAACTTCATTGGTCATCCTGGCTCAGTTGGTAACTTGTGTCTCCAAATCAGAAGGATCTGGTTCAAGACCCACATAGGTTCGAGACTTTGAACACATAGACATTATTTAGTCCAGGCTCATATAGTCCAATGCAATCCTGGGGGTGCACTGCATTGTTGGAGGTGCTTAAGCGGAATTACGGACTGCCTGTTCAGATTAACATTAAAGATCTCATGATTATATTTGAAAGAGAAGGGAGTTTCTCCCAGTGTCTTGGCCAACATTCCTTCAGATAAAATTGGTCATTCACATCCATGACTGTTTGTGGGACATTGTTATATGCAAATTAACTGCTATCTTTGTTTACAAAATGCACAGTTACTACACATTATGGTATATCCTGTGAAGTGCCTTGAGATGTGTTGACAATGGATTAAGACGTTATATCAAATGTAAGATTTTTTAAATATGGTATTCCTAAACATATGTTGATGCTTGTTTAATGAGATTCCTAAATTGAAGAATGCCTAATTGAAAGGGCAGAAGATCAGTTCAACAACTCCTTCGATGCGTTCCTTCAAAACAGGTTTGGGAACAACATCTCTCCCACTCCACTGACTTGTGGACATTGATTGCCCACGTGCTTTTCGGATTGCCAATTGCTGCCATGTTCTTTATTTGCTCACAATAATGTTCATTCCAGACTCTGGAGAGCCTTGTTAATTCTTAATTGTAATCTTAATATTAAATGTCATTAAACCATTGACCTTCACTCAATAAAAATTAGTTTTTCTTTTCATAGTGGTCAAGGACCCAAAGTCCTTTAATCCAGACCACAGGTGTGGCAATGGTAATGCTTTTCATCAGATACAGTCTTAAAACTAATAATAATTATTATTATCCTTACATTTCTTCTGGTGCTTTTATATCAAAATGTTTTACTATGGAGTGTACTGACTGTATACTTATAGGCAAATCCAGGAGCCAACGCGACACAACAACAACAACAACTTACATTTATATAGCGCCCTCCAAGCCGAGCGGTATCTCAGAGTGCTTAACAATGGCGGAGCCCGAGACCCCACAAATATCCATGAAATGTATAATCTGGTTATCTTGGGAGTTGTTGTCCAGGACACTGAGGGAAACTCCCTTCTCTTTATTAATAGTCTCATGGGATCTTTAACTTCTACCTGAACAGGCAGATGGAAACTCAGTTTAACATCTCATGCAGAGTACAACACCTCCAACAATGCAGTGCTTCCCCCAGTACTGCATTATCTATCTTGTCTGTCTGTCTGGACAGTGAGCTCAAAACCCTTTCACCCACAAACTATACAGTCAATTAATTTAACAATATATTCTGTGAAGCGCTTTGAGATGTCTCGAAGATATGATAAGGTACTGTATCAAATGCAAGGATTATTATTATTTTATTATTGTTACATGGGGAGGTGTTTCCAGCTGAGACAAGCTCATCATAAAGTTAAGGCTAAAAGATAAAATTAAAAGTCAAAACAGCTCTGTAAGGACTGGAATGAAGACCTCAAATCCTTGCTGACTAATAAAAATAAAAATATTCAGTGGTTTGGAATCTAAAAATACTGCATTGAAATTAATGTTAGAGAGGGAATGTTAGTCATGTTCCTAAGAATAGGTTTCAACTCCAACTCTGTCTTCCCATGGCCCATGGATAACAGGTGATTCTATAATCCTTTATATTGACTGTTGGTTGTATTATTAGTCACCTAGAATTAACTTGATAGACATGCATTTTACATGCATTGTTTACACAACCTGCAAATGAGACGCTAATATATGAGTCAAGGGCATGGTCACTGATTGACACAGACCAGTGGTGTTCAAACACAGTAGAGAAGGAGAGTAATGCAGTAAACATTAGTATATTGCGAGCCAATAACACAGATATTAAATATATATGATAACTGTACTCAAAGTTGGGCTGGGGAGTGAGAGAACACTGATATTAAGGACTCTCCTGCACAGTACTCTGGAAATATTATGTCCCACTCTGTTTACTGAAACAGCATCTAAAACTAATTGGCCTTCCAGCAATCTGTATATGTTCATGCTGTATAATTTCTGTTCATACTGTTCATGCTGTATAATTTCATCCCTTGGCCTCTGAGGTTGAGACTGGCCCATTTTCGTATATGTTTGAAACAGTTCTATGTCCTCAACTGACTTGTGCTTTGGAAGTGTAGTCAGAGAATACCTTCACTTCCTACTTGGAGCAGAACTGGCAACTGGCTGTAAAATGTAACTGGATGCTGCAGGAACAGGCATCTATCTATCTGGAAACTACACAGAACAAGGACAAGCACAGCCATAAGGCTATTCATGATCACCACAGTAAAAGGCTCCATAATGTTCAACTGACATAAAGAGCTGGATTCAAAATCTTTTGTGTGCTCTCTCTCGCCAGCTAGGTGCCAGGTGAAATAGGAGAGGACCAAGGCAGATGGGACATTGATAGTTCCTCCCAGAACCACAGCCTCTGCAGCTGCAGGACTACAACAGCCACCCATCTAATGGAACCAGGGGCCCACATCATTATGCCATCATTATGATAATAAGACTGTGCAGGGTTGTGGTTGTAATTTGAACAGAATAGGACAATTACGGATGGGAAATGAGCTGTAGTATTGTGCACCGCGTAAATGGGCGTCTCTTTTTCACTGACTTAAGGATTTGGTGTGCTACATCTTTATAATTGCTATTTTTGTGATCAGTACGATTGTCCCCAAACTCCGTCAGCTGGAACTTGCAGAGGAGAACTGGCTTAACAGAGGGGAACAAATGAAAAACCTTTATCTGTGCCTGCACTTTTGTCTCTGTCTATTTGTTAAACCTCATTTGAATGCTGCTTGGAGGCTACAATCTGGAGTGACACCCTTCCATACAGTCCAGGGTGGAATAGACCCAGATTTCTAGAGGCAAAGAGCAATGCTAGCCAGGTGTGCTCCCTAACTCCAGTCTATCAGACTTTTCTTATAAGAAACATCAGAGTTCAAAATAATGTTGTGATGCTCTAAGGTCAACTTACAGACTTGTTATTTAACATTTAAGTCCGAAAATTCATGTGCTTGTGGATGTCCCTAACAGAGTTGATTTACTACTGTCAATGCAATGCTTCTCAAACATTTTTATTTCTCCAGCAGGAGCACCAGGAATTATTAACAGACGGCAGCAAGAATTCAAATGCTATTCTGCACTTGAATTTAGCTAACTATGCCAAATGCTACAGTATGCTGACCTGGCAGCTAGGTTGCAGTATTTTTTCCAATAGTGGTGCCATCTCACCCTCTATGCAATTTATCAAACAAAGCTTTGAAATCTCTAAGTAAGATTCCACTGAGAATATTAAAGATAAAGATATGGGTGCAGATTTTATCGTTTCTTCCATATTTTCATTGTTTAACATTGAGGGTTTTCTGTAAAAGAAAGGGGGAAGCAGGAAGATCGAAAGCACGGTCGAAGAGGAGGGTCTAAGCGCTCTGAGACGCCGTCCAGCGTGGAGGGCGCTATATAAATCCAAGTTGTTGTTGTCTTAAGATGGGTCTTGAATTGTGGCAAGGAAGGGGGCGAGGCAGAGCGAATGCGGGATGGAGTTCCAGAGGGTGGGGGCAAAGTGGCAGAAGGCCCACCTGCCAATAGTGGAGCGAACAAGGTGGGGGACATGAAGCAGGCTGGAGCCCGCTGAGCGGAAGGAGCAAGCAAGATGGTAGGGGGTTATGAGGTCGCAGAGGTAGGGGGGAGCAAGACCATGGAGGGCTTTGAAGGTGAGGACCAGGATCTTGAATTGTATCCTCTGTGTGATGGGAAGCCAGTGGAGTTGGTGAGGATGGGGGTGATAGAGTCGCGGAGGCTAGTGCGGGAAAGGACACGGGCTGCAGAGTTCTGGATGATCTGCAGCCTTTGAAAGGAGGAGTTGGGGAGGCTGACAAGCAATGAGTTTGCATAGACGAGCCTCAATGTAATGAAAGCATGTATGAGGGTTTCGGCAGCCTGTGGTGTGAGACAATGGTGAAGCCAGGCGATGTTGCGGAGGTGGTGGAAGGCAGAGAGGATCATGGCGCAGATGTGGGGTAGAAAGGATAGTTGAGGGTCAAACAAGACGCCAAGGTTCCGGAGGGTATTGGGTGCAGGTTGTCAAGAACTAAGGCTTAGGGACACCAGAGTGTGCATTGGTATTTAACCAGCTAAAATCACTATGGGTGACCATTGCGAGTGGCTGCCTATCAAGCTTTCCACTACTTGTCCAGCTAGGATCAACCTCCCATTAAGACTTTGACTTGCAAGATTAATTACAATGATAAAGGCAGTAATATTATATATAATTATTATGCCATACCAATGCAAAATAAAATTTTACAATAACCAAGCATTTTGCACATAGAAAAATGGATTTAGAATTGTTGTAAATATTTGCACCTGGTCAAAAGCCATGAAGGAAGCATCATCTACACTTAAAGTACAAGTTACCCTTGTTATTCCTATTGTTGCATTGATAATTGCAGGTGAAAACAATGGGAGGATGGGATCCATTGGCAGTTTGTTTAGGATTCTAATGGTGCTTGTTGCTCACCACTTCACATCCAACACATGTGGTCAGATTGGTTGTGCAGCTTGCTTTATTGTTCCCACTGGAAAATGTCAATCGGGCTGGTTACATGCAGAAGTATTGGAAATCCTCCTGCTGAAGGGAGAGGAATTTAATACATCTTGTTGGCTGCTGTGGTACTCAGCATGTCTAACAAATAACAGTCGCCTTTAGCAGTGCATGTGGCACTTTCTTCTAACACATGTGGAACAGAAGGTTTTATCTGAGTTTTTTTTAATAAATTATATTGAGTATATATTATATACACAAATACACTTCATGTGTAGAGGTTAGTAGAATTGGATAATTTGTTGTACAATTGAAAGTGCATTTTACTGTACTACTTTGACAGATTTGAGATGATGCCACGATTGAAATATGTGTTTATGTCAGGATTTATAAATTGGAAACCTTACCCACTCCATTGTAGACAATGACTTCTCACATAATGTATCGGAATGGTATGGGCACTGATAGAATTGGTCTTTGATGAATCAACCAGCATGTTTGAGAATTTGCTTTGAAGCCTACAAATATAACCCTGGCTGTCAATGCTTAATTGTTGCTTTCTCGCAGCTGCATATGCTAGCAACTATATCAACAACAACAAATTGCATTTATATAGCGTCCTTCATGTGGGGTAGCGTGCCTGAGCGCTTCACAATGATGGAGTAAAATGTGATTGCAAAGGAAATGATAGCGCACTATGCAAGGTTACGAGAAGTTAGGGTGAAGAAAGCCCATGTACTTAACCTACTGTCTACCCAATGCAACATTAAACTGTTTCTTAAATGAATGTGGTGTTCTGGCCTTTTCTATCCTTCCTGGAAAATCTTTCCCTCTGTTTTGCAGAAATACCTCCTGAACTTGTTGTTCACAACACTTGTCCTGCTATCTTGGCATATTAAAAATTATTGTTCTGGGTATCTTTGTTATGTTAAGTATCCCTTAGTTCTACTGTTATTTACCAATTACCAAATCTTATAATTTTCAACAAAAGTACTCTGGTTAGGTGTCTACCAAGTTAATCTCTGGGCTGCAATCAGAGTGGAATTCACATGTTCAAGGGGTTCATTCACATACCTTCCACTGCAATGGAAACATTCTTGTGCAATCTTTTCAATTATTGCTAACACTTTCAATATTGCAACTTGAGACCTAATAGTTGCTTTGCTGGAAACAATAAAGAATGTAGAAACAGAGATGTTTTCAGCGCAGATCATTCAATTCATCTTGTATGTGTAATGAAATAGATCTCCAGGGAGAAATTTGATCTGGGTTTAAATTTATTCTATTAATGTAGATTTCAGAGCATTCCAAATTTGAAATATAGCTTTAATTTTGAAGTTGGTTTTCTGTAAGTTCGGTTAAGATCTACAGAAAAACAACTTCAGTTAAGACTGAATTCAACAATTTACCAAATTCTGGTTGATCTAAAATGCTATGTTAATAGACCCAGATGGAATTTCTCAACTATTGTTAAATGCATCCTATGGTCCTTTTTGTGCTTATTCCTATTTAATAAAAAAACAGTTAACTTGATATTCATTACAAAGTAGTTAATCCTTCTTTACATGGCTTTACTTTTAACTACATGGAGCTTATTGGTCATTAGCGTTGCTCAGGACACTGACGAGCAGTATAAAATCCGATTCAGTACAAAGTAAAAATACCCTCGTGAGCTGGACAATATATGTTGGGGTCAAAAAGCCACGGTTTTCAATAAGATTTATTAATAACAACTCCAAGTTGAGTTTGTTTAACAAAAACACTTTCAGTCTACCTGTCCTTATTCTCTGGAATTCCATGCTGGAGTCCCTCAGACTCGTTCCCTCCATCACCTCTTTTAAGGTCTCAAGAACATCCTCCCTGATGGCACCTTCAGCCTCTTCTTCCCTCCCCAACTCCCTCGGCTCCCACACCCAGCTCGACTGTCAAGCACCTTGGGATGTCCTCTCAACGTGAAAGATGCTATATAAATGTATTATATTAATACAGTAGGCACTAACTTATAATGGGAAAAGTGGGGAAATGGGACTGAAAGAATTGCTCTTGAGGGAGCCGGCACAGACACGCAGGGCTGAATGACCTTCTCCTATGCTACTAATTTCTATGATTCTATGATTCTATATAAAATGTATTCCTGATGTTTCGAATAACAGCAAATAGTGAATGGGTGCTTCAAATTACTGCAAATACAATTAGATTTGTATAGTGCCTTTCACGTCAGGAGGATGTCCCAAGGCGCCGGACAGTCAGGGATTAGGACCCGAGCTGGGGGTCGGGATTGGGGAGGGTGGAGGGCAGGGAGGGCAGGAGGGTGGCCGAAGGCTCGGTCAAAGAGGAAGGTTGGAGTTGAAAAAGAAGCTTTTCTGCTCATTTGTGGCAAAAAAGCAGAAACGCTATACAAATAAAACTTTACAGCTAGTCAGTAATTTCTTGCATGGTAGTTAGTGTACAAAAAATAGCCACGGGAATGTTATAATTGTTGAATCGTGAAACCAATTTACTGCAAAATTCATTTCTCTGCTATGAATTAAAAATGAATAATGTGCATTCATTCCTGGAAAAAAAATTCTTGCCTCAGTTAAAAGGTGCTGGTACAAGCCCCAAATCAGAAATTTGAATTCACAGTCTAAGCTGATGCTCTAGTGCAGTGCTGGAAGAGTGTTGCATTATTGCAGCCATCCTTCAGATGAAATGTTAAATTGAGACCCCATCTGCCTGGTCAGGTGTACATTAAAGATCCCATGACAATATTCAGAAATAGAAGGAAGTTTCTCCTGGTTTCCTAGCCAACAATTCTCTAGAAAACAAAATGGTGATTTGCTTGTGTTTGTGGGATATTGCTGGATACAAATTGGTTGCCATATTTACCTACAAAATACACAGTCAGTAAATTTCAAAAGTCTTGCAAAGCACTTTGAACTGTTTTGACTACGTGATAAGGCACTACATCAATTCCAAAGATTATTATAACAGTACAACTAATTTATTGGTAGTATACATTGATGGAAACTTACTGATGTTTTTCTCCAAACATTAACAAAACACCATGCTGCACTAACAAAACCACTGAATGTAACTAATAAATAACAAGAAACCTTTGTGACAGTATTTTGAAAGCCTTGGATTGTTTTAATTGAGCAAATCCCTCTGCAGTTTTACACATAATATGCTAAATTCCTCTATTTGTCTTCATGTTGCCAACAAATTACTTCTTGCTGATGAAAACAATAATATTGTTTTATTATATAATATTAATGAGTTTGGAATAACTAGAGCTAAATTACTCCAATATGGTTTTCTTCCCCATATTGTTGGATGAATGTTGTATTTTGAGAATAAAAATGTTTACTTATTGATAAGTAACATGATCCCCAAATAACTTTTTTTTACTGTCATTAGGTGTTCCTTCCTCTGAAGTGAAACAAACACAAATCTGCTAAACATTGAGTTTTGCATTCCTAATTTTATTCAAATTCCCAGAACTGTGAGATTCACAGTGGAATTTAATCTAGGAGCTGTGCTAACCATGTGCAATTTTTTGCATAATTTGTTTTTGATCAGCCGGATGTCTAACACATGCCCATTACCATGATTAAGAGTATCCAAACCAAGCTGAGAATTCCATGCTTCCCACCTATTCGTGGAAATTCTAGAGAGATTGTTGGAGTGGAATGCGCACTCTCTCCCTGGAGGGATGCATCCTGCTTACTTAATATCAGAGAGCATTAGGCGCAGGTTGGCAAGAGCCAAGGCTTGGGTACCACAGCGTGTGCTGTTACTGGCGTCTAACCAGCTAAAACTGCATAGCTTGCCATTGAAAACAGAGTTTGGCAAGCATAGAACAAATTCTCAGTGGCCTTCATGTTCTCCTGACATGAAAGGTGCTATATAAATGTAAATTTGTGTAACATTGTATTGAATTTTATAATTATCAATAAAAATCAACTAAATTTGAGATGCTTTCCATTGGCTTTTAATTGCATAATTAAAGGGCCTTGTAATTTCCTCCGTATATATGTATTTGCACTTGGTTAGCATAGCCTGTCTCAGCAATTGACTATCCTCCTGCCCAAAGTCGTAGGATGTTGGGAGGCTGTAGTATGTCTTGTGTGTTGTGTAGCTTATCTGAATGTTCATCTGCCAGTGTACAGTTAAAGCCATTCAGACGTTTACAGTACTTCTGAGCCATCAGGCAATAGGTGACAATGTTTTCTAAAATGTTTGGCAGCAGATAGTGGACTCTTCTTCCTGGGAAATTTGTATTTGCTGCTGCAGACAACAACAGGGGATTCTTCACCCTCAGGTGCTTCACTGCTCTCCGCTGAATGGATGATGTTATATAGTTATTTATACTGCATGGAGGGCACTATATAAGTGTAAATTGTTGTTGTATAGTTTGTGGAGAGAAAGGATCCTGTGCAAATAATACTTATGAGCACACTTGAACTGGAATTCAAGACAGACCTTTTCTTTCCACAGTTTTACATTGGTAGAGGAACTATTTTTTTTCTGCTTGAATGGTACACTAGAGGCTTTGCAGGCTGTTGTAGCAGACTATTTAGGTACAATTTATGCATAGGATTTTTCCAAATCAGCTTTCCTGAGAAATTCTAAGGGAGGAGAAATGTAATTTTAGCTTACCATCTGGGACTCCAGCACTGATGTTTCTCTTTCTGGTGTTATTGTCAAGACCGTTACAATCTTGTCCTCTGGCCAAGTTAGGTTATTTCTGTTTGGACTTTGTTTTGACAATGTATCCTTGACCTTTGTGCGATTAATTCCATTTTATTATAAAACATCACATTATTCACCCCATTGTCCAGATTCCAAAAATACATTTTTAAATTTGCAAAACTGTTTCCCAAAAACAAGCCGTTCTGATTTCCTTCTGGACTCTGTTGTGTACCTCTGTTGCCAACACTGTAAAATACCTATGCACATTTAGATTTATTAATACAACAGAATTAAATAAAATAGATTGCATAGAAGTTTTGAATAAAGGCCTATACAGTCTGATTGATTGCTTCATCTTCCTGCAAGTGACACGGTGATCTATTGGGTATTGCAAAATTCAATGCTCCTCTTGGACAGCAATTACTTTGAGAGCTTTGAGACATCCTCTCAATGTGAAAGGTGCTAAACAAATGGAAATTGTATTATACTGAAATTACTGCCACATACTGGCACCCAGAGTGATACCACTTTTCCACTCATGGATGGAGTCACAACAACTTACATTTATTTAACCCCCCTCACACAGAATAGCATCCCAGTCACACTCTAGTTATGAAACATTTTGAATGCAATAAACTCCTGATAATTCGATCCTGGCTTAACACGTCCCTACTACTAAGTAGCCATGTTGTCAATATCTTGGTTGCTTCCCAGGCAAAACATTAGTAAGGGACTCCATTTTACTTGTCTTTCATCTTAACATGTAACTAGTCAGATTCCAGAAAATCTCATAAGTACTTACATGTTAAATGATTGGATAACTCATTTTATAAAATGGCGTTTTGTATCCAGAGGCCTCTCATTCTATCCTGCGACTGGTGCAGGGGCTTGGCAGAGGTTGGCGTGGATGCTCAGATGCATTGCAAAGGCTTCTGGTCAACTGGAGGTTTACAGGATAGGATAGGGTGGGAGATGTTGGTGTGGAGCTCCAGTTGCCCAGAGCCCTGTGTGACAGGATAGGGTGGGAGGCGCCTTAGCACAGCCCACCAAAAGACCAGAGGCCTCTGCGAAGCAGCTGCGCATGCACTCCCAATCTGTGCCATGCACCTGCACCAGTCACAGCACCCCTTTAGTCTGGAGGACCTATGCCTAACTCCCCACTCTGGAAAACTAGTCACTGAGCCTTTTTGCTTTGGAGTGACGAGTTTTCCATTCTTTATTGTAAGAAGTCTGATTTGCGGTATTTCTTAATAGGAATCCTTATTGAGAAATGCTATCAGAAAGCATGTCAATCTATGGGAACTACACTACGACATTTGTTAATAATAGTAATAATAATAATCCTTGTATACCATCTTTCATGTTGTGAGGAAGTGCAGTGAATGTATGTTTTATGGTTGAAAGCAGCAGCCAACAATAGTCTCACAAACAGCCATGGAGTCCTGTAGCTCAGTGGTTGGAGCACTCGCCTTGCAAGCGAGACACCTTGGTTCAATTCCCGACAGGGCGAAACCTTGGGCAAGTTTCCTTACTCCACACACCTAATAATAATCCCTCCAAAACAAAACAATAATAAATTGGTCATTTTCAATCCACGACTGTTTGTGGGACACTGCTGTGTGCAATTGGCTGCCGCATTTCGCCCACAAATATACGGTCAATTCACTTTACAGTATATTCTATGAAGTGCTTTGGGACGTCCTCCTGACGTGAAAAGCGCTATATTAAATGCAAGGATTATTATTATTATTATTCTGTGAAGCGCTTTGAGATGTCGAGAATACGTGAAAAGCGCTATATCAAATGCAAGGATTATTATTATTATGGAGTGAGTGATCAATTTTATTTGGGACATTGTTGGCCAAGATACCAGGAAACATTCCTTTCTCTTTTTGAATAGTACCATGCCATCTTTAACATTCACTCGAACAGGTAGATGGGACCCTGGTTTAGCATTTAATGTCCCATCCGAAGGTCGACACCTCCAACAATGCAGCAACCCAGGCCTAGACTACATTATATCACATAAAATCAGGATGATGTATTTCTGATGACCAGAAGATTTCCCTACTTGGGTGAATTTAGGGACTTTTCAGGAATCTGTTAAGAAATACTGCAAAATACACCTCACTATTTTTACTGGGCATAATCATTACATTATTGCTACAAGCTCCTCATATTTAGCATTGGTCTATACATTTTTTTAAGTGGAGGGGTGGGGGCTGGGGGTTGGTTGAAGAACTCTTCGTTTCTTTCTTCCATGTAGACCGGAACAGTTTTCTAAAATTAACTAAGTGAAACCTTCTGGACAGACAGACCTACTAACCATTTTCAGTGCATATCGTGCTTTGAAACGTGTGGTTCATTGTCAGCAATCTCTCAGTCAATCTTCCTTTTGTCATATGAGAGTGCAAACCCTGTAGCTGTAACCACTGTAACTGGGTGGATATGTATTTCTGCATTCCTTGTACAGATGCATTGGTTCCAGTAAATTCCTCAAACTAGTATTTGTTTTCAAACATACCGTGGAGCCAATTCCATAGCTTTAAGCTGCATCACTAACTTAAAACAGCTTCTACTCATGTGGCACCCAATTAAAATTAAAACAAAAACTTAGACCAAGCTGTACTTTTACTGTGTTCACAGCTGACAAAAATGCAACCGATTCAACCAGTGCTCAGATGCCAGCATAAATAATAAAAACGATTGCTTGCTCCTCACTCAGGAAGAAATTTGATTAATTCACTTCATAAAACTATATATAGACAGACGACTAGACATTTGCAGGCGCATATGCAGAACAAATGGCAATGAGAAGCATTTCATACATTCAACGTCACTAGACATAACATGACAGCATTTTGAGGAGATTACATTGGAGCATAAGATAAAAAGAACCAGCAGATACTTTCCAAAACAGCACAGTCTACTATCCTAGCATCTGCCTAAAGACTGCATCTTTTAGCCATTACCAGCATTAAGAACTTGTTGGTAAGCAATCATAATCCAGAGCCCACATCCAGAGTATTTGGGACAATGCACAGCAGACGACACTCTCTTTCTTTAAATTTATGTTGAAGTATATGTACTGGGATCTATCATTTACTAATGACTAAAGATAGCAAACTTTCCTTTAGCAGAAAATTCCTAGTCTTTATAAAAGAGATAAATGTTAATCTTTGCCTTTGATAGAGTGCCTAATTAGTTGTCAAAATGCTAAAATAAGATTTACTGTAGAGTGTAGCAATTGTGTATTCTGTAGGCGAACACAGCAGTCAATATGCACCCAGCAATGTCCGATTTAATTTAACAAGGCTCTTACAGTACCTTTTTGTTGAAAAACAACTTATTTAAATTACAATATGTTTACAAAATGGCTCATATTTAGTTACCTCCACAGCCTCCGTCTGCTCCAGCCTGGGAATCCTCCAGGCTCACCACGGTATTGGTTGTCCAGCAGTAGCCACCCTGTCCACCCCCCACCCCCCTCATCTCACACACTTCTCTGCTATCTGTCATCTGCCATCTGTCCTTACCGTATCGCCCTACAAAATGTCCGCTCCCTCTTCAACAAAGCCCTCTCTCCTCTCACAACCACTCCCTTCACATCCACTCTGCTACCCATGTCCAAGGCCACTTGCTTTACCTGGTGATTACCCTGGGCCTCAACGTCTTGGACAGCACCATCACTGACAAAGCCATCCTGGATCTTTACTTCATCTCCCTTAACTTCTCAATCCCTCTCCCTGCTACCCCGCAACGACTTATTCTCCTCGGTCACTCTCCTCCACAAATTCTTCTCCACCATTCTTCATGCCCTTGTCCTCCCACACCTCCTGAACTGTCTCCTACTCATGGAAGTCACCTTGGACACCAGCCACCTCCGCTCCGTCAAGACACAGCTGTGTGCCACCGAATGCACCTGGCTCAAATCTAACATAATGGTCCATTGACAGATCTGCTTGGACCACATCAAAACCTATCACTCAGCCCACACCTTGGCTAAATCACCCTTCTACTCCAAGACAATCTTAGAGGCCAGGGTCAACTCCAGGCTCCTCTTCTCCACCACTATCATCTGCTACACCCACCTACTCATGCCTCACCCATCCTCTCCTCCAATAAACTGCAAAGGGATGCTGGATGTCCTCAAAACCAAAATTGAGGAGCTATCTTAGCTGCCTCTGCCCTTCCAACTGCTACCCCATCATCTCACCCTCAAACTCTAGCGCTACCCACTTTCCCCCCACACCTTCAAACTTGTTTCCCCCTCTTCTTTCACCACCATTATAACCCATATGAAACCCACCACCTGCTCCCTCGAACCCCATGCCTACCCCTCTCCTTACCTTCCAGATCCACCTCTTTGCTCGTCTATTCACAATCCTAATCAACCTCTCCTTGTCCATGGGCCCTGTTCCCACCTCTTTAAAACAGCCATCATCACTCCCATCCTTAAAAAAGAAACATCCCTGGACCCATCCCGCTCTCCAACCTCTCTTTTCTTGGTCCTGGAATGAGTCATTGCTTCCCAGCTACGCTCCTTCCTCTCCCGCCACTTCCTCTATGAATCCCTCCAATTCGGTTTCCGTGCTGCTCATGGTCAAAGTGACAAATAACATTTTGTCCATCCTTGACCAGGTGACTCTGTGTCCTTGTCCTTCTTGACCTCTCTGCTGCCTTTGACACCATTGACCACTCTATCCTCCTCCACTGCCTCCTCTCACCTCAACCTTCAGGGTCCTGTCCTTGACTGGTTCAGATCCTACCTTTCAGTTCCCGTTACTGTTACTGTAAAGCGCTCTGAGACACCGTCTGGCATAGAGGGTACTGTATAAATCCAAGTTGTTGTTGTTGTTATTGTTGTTGGGACGTCCTCCCAACGTGAAAGGCGCTCTATAAATGGAATCTTGTTGTTGTTGTACCTTTCACAACGTCTCCATCTTGTCTCCACAAATGGCTTCTCCTCCAGCTCCCGCACTATCTTGTGCGGTGTTCCTCAGGACTCTGTCCTTGGTGCTCTCGTCTTCAACTTGGTGACATCATCCGCAGACATGGGGACAATTTCCAAATGTATGCGGATGACACACAACTTTATCTTTCTGCCTCCACCCTCGACTCCAGGACCGCTGCTGTCCTGACAGAATGTTTGTCAGACATGGATGAGTCCTGGATGCACACTCCACCTCACTGAGCCAGTCTGGTACCTTGGTGTTTATTCTCCACGGGTCTCCACTTACTCCCTAGCTTCATCTTATTAATTCTTCCCACGAGGCTAGAATTTGTTGCTTTGCTGTTCTTGCTTTAGTCCACTTTGATGCTCACAGCTCCTCGGAAAGGATATTGAAGTCTATCCAGTATTGTATATTTAGAACGTAAATTGTTTCATGCACTCCATTGCTGTTTGTGGGATGCTGCTATATGCAAAGTGGCTGCCACATTCATCAAGAAATACTTTACAAAAAACTTTGTGGAATGCTTTGGTAAGGTTCTATATCCAAATCAACAATTATTAGTATGTATAGGGCGATGTATTGAAAAACACAAAATTGTAACACTGTAATTCTCTGTATGAGGTGAGACCATTGTTTTCAAGCAATGCAATGAGATGTGAAAGTATTGAAAAATCCAAGAGATAAGTAAAAGATCTTTCCAAGTACCAAGGAAGTGGCACAGAGTAAAGAAGGCATTCAACGAAGCCTCATCATGAACAGTCATCTCAACAAAACTGGAATGACATGAGTGATGCTATGATTTGTTATGTGAACCAAAGCAGTGCAGTGAATTGCTGCAAGGAACAAAATGTCACGAGGAGTTGAGACGAGAATGAAAACTCCAGTGCATCAATGATTTGGAGTCATTCTTAGAAAAGCAGTTTTGTTGCAATGAATCAAGTGCCAAATGAAGCATATTGTAACAAGTTGCAACAGGAACATAGGGGATTATGGCAAATCCCTGCAGTGAATGAAAATGGGGCAAATTCCTCTGTGTAAGAAGAGGGTTGCTATGATTCTCTGTTACAGTGTGTTTCTATGAAAACGGACAGTAATGGGGCCAATCTCTGTGAGAAAGTATTACAGCAGAGTACGCTAAATCCTTTCTAAAGTGAAGTGACATTAGAGCTTGAAATACCATTTTTTAAAGTCGTAAATGCCCTACCTCTGTTTCCATGAAATAACTGCATTTGTGGAATGCTGAATCCTCTCCAACACCTTCAACTATCCCCAAATGACAGCCTATAAAAATATAATAATAATCCTTATATTTGGAATCGTGCCTTTCACATCACGAGGATGTCCCAAAGTACTTAACTCTAAAGTGAAGTGACTGTATTTTGTAGGCAAATGCAGTAGCCCAGTTGCACGCAGCAATGTCCCACAAAGTGCTGTGAAACAAATGACCAGTTTTATTCAGGGGATGTTGGCCAGGACATCGGGAGAAATCCTCTCCTATTTTCGAGTCAGGCCGTGGGATTTTCCTTGAGGGTAGATAAGCGGGGTTTGCTTGGAGCTGAACTGCTCCAAGGTGACATGCCTGGTAGTGGAATATCGGAATCGAGCCAACCCTCTGTGGTGGTCTAGACATCCGCCGAATTCTAGGGCACTGCTGATGACAGCACAGGCAGCCTGGCTCATCGGCAGGACCTAGAATGGTAGACCAGTCACTGGAGTAGGAAGTCATCCCATTCAGCTCCTGTTAACCCTGCAAGCCAAAGCCCTAATGAATAGGGTATTTCCAGCTGAACAAGAGCTGGGCAAGCACACCTTGCAAAAAAATTAAATGGGATTTTTAACATCCACCAGAACAGACAGACCTGAATTAGACCTTGGTTTAATGTTTCATTCAAAGGACGGCACCTCCAACAATTCAAAACAATTCCAACACTGCATTGAAATCTCATGTTATGTGAGCTTGAATCCAGACATGAGGTTTGAACCTGCTGATTCATGAGTGAGAGTGCTACCAGCTGAGCCAGGCTGGCACACATGTGACAAGTTGGTTATCATTCTCCACTTCAGATGCCTCTGAACCCGGAGATACTACTTAAAATGACATTCTCATTGGGCATTCAGATGCAATATATACAGTCACAGTGGATACTGTGAAGCCCTTTAAAATGTGCTCCTAACATGAAAGGCACTATATTGTATGCAAAGATTATTATTATTATTATTGTGCTCTAATCACTATATAGTGTTAGGAGATGTGTGCTAGGTCATTCCACTCTGTGGTTAAATTGAGTGAATTTGTTCCTTGGCACTGACAACACACATTAATTTTATATTTTTTAGTAGAATTTTATGTATGATTTAAAATGTCACTGCAGTTCCATAGTATTTCTGAATCTTACAGCATTTCTTCCATCTGTCAGTCGTGTAAATATATACATTTAAATGCAAATAAAATTGTGGGCATAGAACTTCAAAGACGCAGTCCATTGCTTTGAGACGTCCTCCCCACGTGAAAGGCACTATGCAAATGTAATTTATTGTTGTTGTTAAGTATTCTCAAGGGAGTTAAAAGCTGAACTGGCTCTGAAGATACATGCCTACAAAGCCACACAAGACTGGAGTAATATACAGCAACCTTAATGGTTGACAAGAGTATTTGGCTTAGAACAATAATAATCCTTACATTTGATAGAACACTTTGAACGCTCTGAGACACCTCAGCGATGTGATAAGTGCGATGACAAATGCAAGGATTATATTATATATAGTTATATTGTATGCACTCTCTCCTCCAAGAGGCGCACCCAACTTACCTAATTCCAGACATCATTACTATACAATACAAATTTACATTTATATAGCACTTTCCATGTTGGGACGACGTCCCAAGGACCTGGGTAATCCTGGCTTGGCAAGCGAGCCGGGGGAATAGTATTTTTTGATTAAATGTAATTTGGCAGGAGCCAAGGCTTAGGAACCCAAGAGTGTGTGTTGGGGTAGTGCCGGAGTTCAACTAATTAAAACCACATAGCTTTGCCATTGAAAGCACTGTCTGGAAGTGTCCAGCTAGGACTATCCTATCCCCTAGAGTTTTGACTTGTAGGATATAACAGAAGTCGAGGGGAAGAATCCTTGCTCCCAGGGAAGCATTATTTCTAAACCATATCCATATGCTTTTAAGTTGAGAAAACGCATTGGAGAAATGTTTTAACATCTATTTTATATTTAGCATTTACTTGTCTCATGCAGACAAATGTTATTTTTCTTATATTTTTAAATTTAATGAAGCTGAAAAATCTGTACTACTTAGAAGAATAGAATGGTGTTATGAGGACTGCATCATTTTAAATGAATGAAGACCAACTCCATAGGCTGGATGTGCTCTTAAAGTGCTCAGCGCTTTGGGACGTCCTCCTGACGTGAAAGGCGCTCTATAAATGTAATTTTGTTGTTGTTGATGTGACTTTTGAAGGTTTGTTATTACATAGATAACACTGTACTTATTCAAACTTAAAGAAAAGTGGTCCCAATTATGTTATAATTCTGGGTGTTTAACTAGATATTCAATCCCCAGTTATCCTCCCTCCACTACATCTGGTCCCTGACCAGGACTGCTTTCCTTCACCTCCGCCACATTGCCCATTTGTGACAATACCTCAAGCTTCCAAAACCCTTGTCCATGCTTTTCTCAACGCTCGGCTGGATTACTCAAAAGCCCTCCTCGTCGGTCTCCCTTCCTCCACTATTTACAAAATTCAACTCCAAAACTTGCATTCTCACCTGCACTAAACTCCACTTCCCGATTATTCCAGTCCTTGCCAAACACCATTGGCTCCCTGTCACAGAGCAGATCGACTTCAAGATCCTCACTTTAGTGTTTAAATTCCTCCATGCCTTGGCACCCCCATATCTCTCCAACCTTCTTTCTCCTCAAAGCAGCACCCGTTGCTTCCACTCTACTGGCTCCGGCCTCCTCCTTGCCTTGAATCCTACACTCTATCATCACTGGCAGTCCCTTCATCTACTGCGCCCCAAAGCTATGGAACTCACTTTCCCCATTTTCAGGTTGTGAAGACCTTCCTCTTCAACCATATCTATGCTAACCTCTTCCCTGGCTTGGCATTGGGCTCCGCTGTTGTTAAGCTCTCTGGGACGCTGCCCAGCAGGAAGGCGCAATATAATTGCAAGTTATTGTTATTGATTAATAGATCACAAAAAGATACAGGTTTAGAGTTGGAAAGCACAATTTCAGGACAGACATCAGAAAGTATTTATTTCCCCAGAAGATAAGTAATAACTGGAACAAGTTGCCAGGGAGGGTGGATGAGACCAAGACAACAGATCCATTTAAAAAGCAACTTGATGCAGTGATGGGAAGATTGTAGAGTCAGTTTTCTGGAAGGATGAAATCAAATGAGCTGAAGGATCTTTTTCATCTGAATGAATCTTGTGATCTTGTGAACAGAAGAAAAAGTGAGTGATACCTTACTTCCTTTACTTCCAAACTTCGGATGAGATGTTAATCAAGGTCCCGCCTACCTGATCAGATGAACATTAAATATTCCATGGCCCTGCTTGAAAAGATGTCCTGGCCAACAATCCCCCAAATAAATTGGGCATCCAATTCATGGCTCTTTATGGGACAATACTGTTGGAGAAAATTTTTAGATAGTGCCTTGGGGTCTTTAATATCCTGAACAGACAGATGTCACCTTGGTTTAATGTTTCATCTCCTGCAATGTGGTGCTCCCCCAGTACTGGATTGTAATGCCAGACTAAACTGTGAGGTCAATAACAAAAGGTAAGAGAGCTGAATCATTCAAAAAGGAAATGGATAACTTCTTGAACCGACAAATAGCTTGGGTTACAGAATTGGTGCAAAACAGAAGGAATGTAAAAAATGTATGTGATGGGGCCCTGAATGTTATTTAAACAGCAGGGAGCTGGATGTGTTGAATGAACTATTTCCATGCCTCCCTTCTTATGTTTGCACTCCTAATAATAAACTGGACTAGTCTTTTCTAGACATAATAGGCTGGTAACAACATGACCAATATCAATAATGACAAAGTGAAACAGAGTGGCAAAGTCTACTCTACCATCACTCCAAACAGTAACACTGGGTAATAAAGGATTGGTTAAACAAAAAAGCTTGGTTCCATTCTGACTAATATTTGGGCCAAATACTTAAAAAATCTGATGTTGTGATGTATGAAAAAATAAATAGTGTTCCCTGTACTTCAGAAATGAACTACGTTGTTGCAGGAAGACTGGTAGTCTTTATTTTTGCATACTTTCAACGTTTAAATATTATTTTTTGCTTCAAACCAATATAACAAATTAAAGAAATGTTTTTACTTTGTGTGCTCAGTATAAAATAACACAAAAGGTTATGCTTTTCATGTTTGATTTTGGTCTGTATTAACTTGTGAATAACTCTTTTAACGCACCTAAAATGATATTGGATATTTTAAAGCTGGGGTACCAGAATGGTGGAAAGTCACAAAGCATGAACATTTTCCTGCTTTTGGAAGTGCACCAATGTGGCAGCAGTAACATTAGAACATTTAATGAAATGCAAGATTAAATCATAAAAATTAGTTGTCTTAATAATTGGATCGACCCCCATTTCATCTTTCTCAACAACTTATTGCTGTGAGTTGTTAAATAACAAAATAGAAAGAGAGGATCTCCTCAACATACTATTTATTATATAGACACTATATTGAATCAATTGATATTAATGAGTTAGTGAATATTAACTGAATGTTAATTCAAATTATGTTAATCCATAATAATGAACAAAATAAAGAGTGAAAAATCACTTCTTGAATCTGGATAGTGCTGTTTGATCCTCAGTCCGGTGTTTCCAATGCATATTGTCCCTCAATGATCCATTCTTCAATTACGGAATCAATAAACTGTCTTGGGTTTCAAGGTGTAATTAAAAGCCAAACTTTCAATACTTTGTTAACACTGACATATTTATAACAACACTCAGAGCCAAAGGTATGATTCAGAAACATAGAAATTTGCAGCACTGAAAAAGGCCATTCGGCCATTTTGTCTGTGCTGCTTCCCTCAAGAGCAATCCTTTAAGTCCCATTTACCTCCCCGAACCCTATACCCTCTAGTTGACTTTTTCTTAAGGTATTTGTCTCGTTCCCTTTTGAAGGCTCATCCGTGTGATACCAGATGAATCCCCCAACTATTTAAAAATTGCAGTACAGTAGTAAATGTATTCAATGTATATTCATGTAAATGAATGCCTGGTAAATTAAGTAAATAGTGATGGATAAACATGTTTTGTGTCACATGTTTTAAACACAATCCTTTATGTTGGCCACTTTTTGGGGGTTTACCTCAAATTTCCAGCTTAGAACTGAACAGACATTCCTTTCACAAAATGCATGCATCTTTCTAATTAGACCAAAGACTTATAAAGATTTCCAGTGAAATTCTCTGCAAAGCAACATTATAATTTCAAGCAGGGAATGAACATTTATTTTTTGATATTGTATCATAAGTATATAAAGTACATAAGTATAATTTTCCAATTTGCATGGTCTCAGTATGGGTAACCACTTCTGAATGCATTGCATATTTATTTTATAGTACAGATCCTAAGTGATTTAAAAAATATTGTGAATTACGAGCAGCAATACGGAAATTGAGGTTAACGACCGTCTCTACAACAATTACGCTGGCCAGACTGGTTAGTAAATTACCAAGTAATTTACTCGATCCCTTCAGACCAACAATTAACAGATTAGCATTTGCAAAGACAAAAAAATTTAAACAATTATACTGTTTCGTTCAGAAAAGCACGAGTGCACGGGATATTACCATTGCTTGCCTTCTGCAGCCTGCGCTAAGTACAAAGAATAATACTATAAGATTGGTCTCCAGCTGCCAGCTGACTGCCATTTGATGAGAGTGAATGCACTCCACTGATGTTGCTGCTATTCATTTCCAGATGCTGAACATGTGCTGTGTCGTGGATCGCAAACCAATTCAGGCCACGTTTAGAGAAAGAAAAGAAACAGATCTCCAGTCATACGGAATTATACACTGACTGAAGCTGACAAAGAACAGAATAGCAAAAAAGGAAAAAGAATTCACAGAGAGAAAAAGAAACAAAAGTGTAAAATAAGTAAAATATTAATTTTGTGTCATCAAAAGTAAGAATCAAAATGACAGGACATGAGTGCACTGAAGTAAAATTTAGTGGATTCTTTATTTTTGTGCACTTAATATTTTTTGAGATATGTCTCCAATTCACTCAACCACAACAGTGACAAATTACATTTACATAGCGTCTTTCACATCAGGGAGATGTCTAAGGCACTCGACAGTCAAAGTTTGCACCTGAGCTAGGGGTTGGATTCGAGAGCCAAGGGGGGTGAAAATTATCACCAATATTTGGTGATTAGAAGGTTACCAGAGTTATAACTGAAAAAGGCTAATCGCTTCAACTGATCTCAATCTTCCAGAATTCCTATCCTACCATCTTCCCAAGTTAGCATTAAACTGTTTCTTTCCCACAGTAAGTTCCGTAAGCCTTTCACCCCCATTCTCGCCTGGCTTTACTGGCTAACCATCCCTCAAAGAAATGAGTCAAAGATCCTCGTCATAACCCTTGATTCCTTCCACAGACTTGCCTTGCCTCTTTGACCTTTCCCCTTTGATACTTGAATGATAATTACAATACAGTGGAGTCCTGTAGCTTAGTGGTTAGAGCACTCGTCTTACAAGGGAGAGGACCTGGTTTCAATACCTAGCAGGGAGAAGTATTGGGCAAGTTTCCTTACTCCACACGCCTCTGTTTACTTATCAGTAAGTAGGAACCCGTTTGCTGGTTGATCGGCGGATTGCTTTTCCGAGGGGTAATAATCACTAAGTTCGTGGTTATTTGTGGGACACTGCTGTGCACAATTGGCTGCCGCATTTTGCCCACAAAATATAGTCAATTCACTTTACAGTATATTCTGTGAAGTGCTTTGAGATGTCTCAAAGACATGATGAAAAAGGTCCTCTTGCTTGCTAAACACTATGCTACAGGACTCCATTTAAGGAAAGGACATGGGATTAGAAGATCTGCCATGATATAATTGGTAGAACAGGTTTATTGCCTGAATGGCTTTTGTACATTCTTATGTTTCTAACTTTCACTTTCTTCTATCAATCACAAAATTAAATTTGCAAGAAATGTGCTTGTGCAATGTTCACACTGTCTGTATCCTCTTGTTATGTGACCTATTCCTAAACAAAAACAAATGCAGTAAATGATTGTGTTATCTTTTCAATTTCATTTGTGTATTTGTGCATTTAACCTAGAACAATCTGACACTTGGAAATAAATTGCTTAAAAATGTCATTCCTAGTTAAATGGAGAAATCTGGAAAGCTGAACGTTGTCAACAGTCTTTATTGGTCTCTTTCTGATCTCTCACAGACTTGTGCCACCCATTTATTCATCTCCTCTTTCTGAAAGATTACAACAACAAATTACATTTGTATAGCACCTTTCACATCAGGAGGACAGTCAGGGAATTGGACCCGAGCTGGTGGTTGGGATCAGGGAGGTTAGAGGGCAGGGAGGGTAGGAGGGTGGCCAAAGGCTCAGTTGAAGAGGAGGGTCCTGAGAAGTGCCTTGAAGGAGGCAAGGAAGGAAGCAAGGTGAAAGGAATGTGGGATGGAGTTCCAAAGAGTGGGGGCAGAGAGGCTGAAGGCCTGACCGCTGTTGGTGGGGGGCGGGCCGGCTGGGCAGGGGATGTGGAGTAGACCAGAGCCTGCTGAGCGGAGGGAGTGGACAGGTTGATATGGGATTACCAGGTTACAGAGGAAGGAAGGAGCAAGGCCGAACAGGGCCTTGAAGGCAACAACGAGGATTTTGAACTCTATCCTCTGGGGATGGGGAGCCAGTGGAGCTGGGCGAGGGTGGGGGTGATAGGGTCACATAGGGTTTAGTCCACAAAACATATTCCCTCAGTACATTCTTTGTGATGCACTACCAACATGAAAAGTGTTATATCAAATGCAATGATCATTATTAACATAATCCATTAAATCCATTTTAATTAGTGTATCTTTGACCTATACATTTTTTAAGGGTTTAAATCATTCCGCATAATTTTCTTCCTTTATCCTGAGTGTTTTATTTTAATTGACATTGATTTTGGTGTATATTTTTGACACCAACGAAACAGAAACACCCACACAGCAATCTACTGTGTCTGTCACATATACGTTTAGTTTAATTATAGCACCTATGCAGGGTCATGGACATGGATTCAATGATAGGAGGCTTTGGTCAAATTGGGTATGTGGTATTAAGTGGATAACCTAGGGGATCTGTACTGTGCTTGACCTGGATTCACACATCCAATGTAAAATAGTTAAATTTACAGATGACAACATGAGGGGGGAAACTATGGAATCAGAGGAGACAGCAGGGATCTTACAAAGAGAAATTGATAGGGTATTGGCTGATAACTGGCAAATGACGTTTAATACGAATAATTGTATGGTACAACATATAAGATCCAAAAATAGGAAACAGGTATTCCATGAATGGGATTTAACTTGCCAAGGGAGAGACTGAGAGATCCAGGGTGTTAGTTGACTCAGTCGCTCACTACTTCAAAACAATTTGAGGTACCAATAAACAATATTGATAAATCGATTGAGTTTAAATTCTCAGATGTCATACTCAAGCTATATGGTTCTTTATTTGAACCTTTCGTATGAACTTTTGATCTTGTGACTTCTAGTTTTGGGTTGAGGGATAATTCTGAAAAAATCTTTTTAAGAAAATAGCTCTTCTTTAAAAAGTTACAAATGGATTTGCAAAAACAACAAATTACATTCGTACAGCACCTTTAACGTCAGGAAGACATCCCAAGGCACTGGACAGTCAAGGATCCGGACCCAAGCTGGTAGTTGGGATCAGGACGGGTGGAGGGCGGGGAGGGTAGGGGTCGGAAGTTGACAAAGGCATGGGTCAAAGAGGAGGGTCTTGAGACAGCTCTTGAAGGAGGCAAGGAAGGGGGCGAGGTGGAGGGACTGTAGGATGGAGTTCCAGAGGGTGGGGTCAGAGTGGCTGAAGGCCCACCCGCCAATGGTGGGGCGAGCGAGGCAGGGGACATGAAGCATGCTGGAACCCACTGAGGGGAGGAAGAGGACAGGTTGGTAGGGGAATAGAAGGTCACAGGTAGGGAGGAGCATCTGTTCATGATCTAACACATTGGAGTATTTGGGTTTCAATGTACTATAGTATTACCCCAACGTTAGTAAAAATGTTAAAGGCTGGGCCTGTTCTACACATGTGTTTCAAAGTCTGTATATAATTTGCTTTGTAAGCATTATTCCAGTCAAAAATGAACATTTCCAGCTTCATGTAAGATTGTTTGCCAGTAAAATCATACATGATGCTGAACATTCGATGGATTATTTCAGTCCTGAAACAGCTGAAATGTATTACCCCTGCCTCATAATTGACACAAAGCACACGATTATAAAGACCATATTTAGCAGTCACCTTTTTCAAGCAAAATTGTTGTCTTTAGAAATCAAATCAATATTTCTGTAATGGGAAATATCACAATGATTTTTTGTTTTACATCATATATCCATTACTTGTAGCAAAATATAAACCACCTGTTGCGAAGCCCCAGGGGATTAGTTTCAGCAGCAATATATTAATGCCTTGGTTTGTCATGCACGCTGTGTAACAAAAGACAAAAGTTCTGTATACAATTGTCATTTTATTGTTATTGTTTGGTATATTTTTTTGCCTGTACATTTCAGTGTATTAAATCTGATATTTAATACTATCAAGTGCCTCATGTTTGCAGCGCTGAGTGCATACTGTAATGCTCACATGAGCTACTATTTTGGGCTCTTTATAAAAATATATATTTATTTAGTTCCATTTTTAATTTATTTTCCCCAGTAACTTCCTGCCCATTGCGCTACTCACCACTTCCTGAAGAAGGGCACTTGTACTATTTCCAGATTTGTCTGCCTGCCTTCAGTGGTCTAACAGACATTCCTGTAATAATAATCCTTGCATTTGATATAGCGCTTTTCACGTCGGGAGGACGTCCCAAAGCGCTTCACAGAATATACTGTAAAGTGAATTCACTGTATATTTGTGGGCGAATGCGGCAGCCAATTGCGCACAGCAATGTCCCACAAACAGTCGTAGATTGAAAATGACCAATTTATTATTGTTTTTTTTTTGGAGGGATTATTATTAGGCTCTGTGTGGAGTAAGGAAACTTGCCCAAGGTTTCGCCCTGCCTGGAATTGAACTCAGGTCTCTCGCTTGCAAAGCGAGTGCTCTAACCATGTTGTTGAGAAGTCTCCAAGCACTTCACAGACTATGCTGTAAAGTGGAATGACTGTGTGTTTGTGGCCGCCAATAGCATGTAGCAATGTCCCAAAAATAGTCGTGGATTATTATCCACAGAAAGCAATCGCCTATTTTATGCAATCCAACAATAATGATTGGAATTAATGAACTTGGCACTAACTTTTGACAAGTTCAAGCGATTGTTACTTGACCTAATTAACTTTATTAAAACAATGCCAAACACCATCAAATATATAGATTTTAAAATTGAAAGTGCATTACTGTGTTCTCCTTAAATTTACACATGTTGAAGAAGAAGTTATGCAACCTATGATTCACGTGCCAACATTCATTTAATATCAGTTGGCTCACGGTTCATTTAAAGTTGGACAGGATTCATTGTTGGTTGGTTGTCAGTGTTCACAATGATTAATCTTCCCCGATTGTGATCTGTAATTAAGCTCTAGCTGGTCAGCATTCCAGACTGTGACATTTCAGAGCAAAGTAAGCCATCTGTAACCTCACACCAATCTCATTTCCGGTTGTCAGTGACCGAAATGTTAAGATTCTACACAGATTTAATTATATTCTTTGCTTTATTGTTCCTTGTATTCATCTCTCCATAATTTTAAAAAATAGCGTTTTTTAAAAGCCATTGCGTCCTTTTTCCAAAATCTTGCCCTTTTTGGGTTGTGCATACTTTCTAGAAAAAAATGCTCATTTATCGAGAGCAAGGATTATTATTATTATTTTCTGTTTTAAAGAATGACCAAACATGGTGAAACCGTTCAATGTTCCTTTCTTATCTTATGCAGATAACTCAGCTGTGCCACTTAAATTAATAAAAAAGTTTCACTTGATGGATTTAGGCTTCATATATTGCTTTCATATTGACCTACTCAATCATATTGACCTGTACATTTTGGTGAAGCCCATAATGGGGTGAAAATACAAAACATTCCATAAACAGTTCAATATGATACCATCAAATCTATTGTGAAACCTTATAAAAGATTTTAGAAATAATTTTATGATGTGATTTGATGATTTGATTTCAACTGACTAATTTCAAAAGGTGTATTGTTTCCCATTTGACTTCTCCTAGAATGATCATTCTTATTGATGTAATAGTGGATGTAAATAGATTTCAAAAGGTATTTGATAAGTTTACATTAAAAACATATGGCTAATGTCAAGGCATATTGATTTGGAGACAACTTCGTGCAGAGATAGGAAATTCACTGCAAGTTCGGAGACAGGAAGTTAGGTTAAAATAAAGATTGTGCGATTGGCAGATAGTAAAACTTTGTGTCTCTCAGAGATTGTGCTGGGACCTTAGCATTTTGCTTTGTTTGAAATGACCCAGACATGGGAAGTATAGGTCTGTACTATCAATATCTACCCCGGCTGAGCACAGATTCACATATAGTACTTTTCTACTGCAGAACCACACTACACTAGAAATACATTTCACCTGGCTGCTGCCAAGTTTGAGGCAAAATCATCAAGCTTCAAGCAAGGACATAACATTTCAAAACTTGAGAGGAATCATTTCATTACAGATTAGAACATTTGTGGAAGAGACTTTGAGCAACAGTTGACAATGGTGCTTTCTTGATTAACTCCTTTAAAAAGAACTTGACACATGTCTAGTTGGGAACAGGATTGAAGGTTGAAAAGAATAATTGTGAATAAAGTTAATTAAATGTTCCATTGGGATTGCCAGCAGGAAAAGTAATGTGTGGGAGACAAATATGACAACAAATTGCATTTATATGGCGTCTTTCACATAGGGAGGACATCCCACATCGGGAAGATGTCCCAACAGGCAGCGGCCCACGGGGCTGTCAAGAATAAATATTGGAGTTGTGATTTACACTGGGACCAATCCTTAATGTGCATCA
This sequence comes from Callorhinchus milii, assembly GCF_018977255.1. Taxonomy (NCBI): domain Eukaryota; kingdom Metazoa; phylum Chordata; class Chondrichthyes; order Chimaeriformes; family Callorhinchidae; genus Callorhinchus; species Callorhinchus milii. The sequence goes on along the minus strand of NW_024704744.1, from coordinate 33,426,444 downwards.
ACAGATGTACAATCAATGTTTTTCAATAATAATGGTCAGGATGTTACTTAACAGCAACAACTTGTATGTAAATAGAATCAAACTCTTCATGTTAGATAGAGTCTTGGTGCACTTCAGAATGACACGGTCAGTCTGAACTTCACCAAGACATTATCCTACATCCTGAGCAAAGGAGAGAGGGAGTGGGGAAGTAGGAAGTGACCTTAGGTATGGTTAAAGGGGTTGTTCTTTAGACTCATTTTATTTAAAATGAGATTGATACAGCAGGGTGCAGATCAGGACATGTTGCAGGCATTTTCACTAGTACTATTTTGTCACAACTAAGAAATCGGTACTCTATAAATTGTTGGACCCAAATTGTCTCTTTTTTCGGTTGAATATTTATTGCCTAGATTTGATATGGTGAAGAAGGGGCAAAATCAGTAATCTCTTTGGCAAAGTCTGAATATTCTAGTGATAAAGTATGCTTGACCCGAGGTTTCCAGCCTGATGAATAGAATGCTCAGTTTTGGCCAAGGAGGGCTCAGATTTCGATCTTGCTTGTCAGATCAAGCAAAGAAAATAAATATTAAACATAAATCAGCTTAGATGTCACTCTACCAGTTTAAAATTTACAAAGGAACAAACGCCTCTCTTCAAATTAAACAAAAATGGTTGGAAGTGAAGAGGTAGAAACAATTTACCCGGAGATGTGGCTGATACCTATCAGCTGATAACTAACACTCGTGATATTTAAGAAACACTGCACACTACCCTACATTGTTGCTGATGTTATATGTTTTACTAAATTGACTTGAATGGAGAGGTTGTAATGTTCATCAGGCTTTATAAAATATAGCCTGGTGACACTATGTAAAATAAGCACATTGCTCCTCTGGCTCATTAAACATAGGATGATATACATAGGAAGCGGTCTGGGATCCTATCCTGCTGAAGGGCACTATATAAATGCAACCTGTTGTTGTTGATTGCATGTTGTTCTGTTACACATCTCCATTAGTTGGCCAACACTGGTCAAAGCTGACACTCCAATGCAGTGCTGGGGTGTAATGTATTATTGGAGGTGCCACTCCTTGGTAAAGGCATTAAACTGAGGTTGCATCTGCCTGTTCGGGATGTTGCACTTGTCCCTCACACCCTCCACCCCACCATCGGAGGTCATGCTTTCAGCTGCTACGCCCCAAAACTCTGGAACATTTTCCCTCAATCCCTTTACCTTGCTCCCTCTCTCCCCTCTTTCAAGTCCTGCCTGAAAACTTTTCTGTTTGACCGTGCTTACGGCCACCTCCCCCTTGCCCCCGGCTCGGAGTCAGGTTCTACCACTGTTAAGCGCTCTGAAACACTTCCCTGCATAGAGGACAATATATAAGTGCAAGTTGTTGTTGTTGTTGCCAGGAAAGGTATTAGAGGCCAGAACACCAGGCTCATTTAAAAAGCTTGCTGCAGTGATGGGGGGGATGGTTGAGTGGTTGTTCTGGAAGGATGAGATTGGATGGGACAAAGGGCCTTCTTCATCCAGACCAATCTTACAATATTAACTGCCAAGTTTGCCCATAAAACACAGACACTCACTTTAGGGTCTATCTTGTGAAGCACTGTGAGATGTCCTCCCAGTGTAAAAGACTGTGTACTAAATGTAAGGAACATTATTTTGCAGCCTTTCCTGCTATTCTTGAATACACTTGCGTGGGCCCAGCTTTCAAGCAACACCAAGTAGGGCTGGACAATGGAAATACCACTAAGAATTTCAACCACATGGAACTTAACAGCATTCACTAACTCCAGCATTACTGGGCCAGACAACCAGACTAAAAATATCTCCAAAGGAAAAACCTGCAGTGAATTTGTAAAACTAAATCTGAAAAGCAAAATACTTTAAAAATCGTTAGCTAGGAGGGGGAAAAACATTGTTTTGTAATGGAAAAATATATTTTGGTTATATTTCATAACACATGGTCTTAGGAAGAAAAATATTTCACTTATTTAGACACTTTGTTTTCTTTGGAGAAAAGAAGAATTTTCCTATCCCCCAAAAGTGAACTGGGCTAACTATATAGAGCAAAATAATGTTTCTGGTAAGCAGGAGTGTCAGCGTGCATATTGATGTGCCAAACAGCGACACATTTCCTGCCATGTTTTCCCCCAGTCTATACGTCAGGGGAAAATAGTTGGCTATGGAAGGGAATAAAATATTTGCTTGTGAAAAATATAAATTAAAAACATGGTTTACTTCCAGAGATGTGGAAAAATCGAAACACGAAAATAAGTAAATAAAACTATTTCCAATAAACTATATTGTAACTCTGCATTTGGACTTTAAATGTACTGTATTCTCATTTCTTCTGGTGTCCTGGCTACCAATCCCTCAAATAAAATTGGTTATTCACTTCATGGCCTCATTGTGGGACATTGCTGTGTGCAAATTGACTGTTGCATTCCCCCAAAAAACACACCATCACTCCACTTTGCAGGATATTCTGTGAAGTGCTTTAGGATTATTATAAGGATTATTATTATATTCTTCATTACTGTTTTTAAAAAATATCTTTACTTTTATTACTTATTTGGCATTTTATCACTGATGTTTTGAAGGACAGAGGATGAGGCATTTTTCACAGTCCACAGAGAAATGTTCCTCTCAATCCTCCCCTAAGGCAAAAAATGATTGTCGTAAAATGGAGTTGACTGATGAAGTGCAGAACAGAAACATCCAGAAACACCCTGAAACTCCATCTTGTCTTAGCTGGTGAGGTTATAAAAATCCAAACAAACTGCCAAATTTCAAGAGGACTGACTTTGTGCACTTGAGAAGTTTAGTCAGAGTGGACCTGGCAGGCTTAAATATAGCAATGGGAATGGAGGACCTATGGAGTTCCTTCAAATAGGTGATTATGAAGGCAATGGAACAATATGTACCCATGTGAAGCAAAGGTATCAAGCTTAAAGGCACTCCTGCCTGGTTGGATGGGGATAAAAAGCAAATCATAAAGAGGAAAAAAAAGGCATTTAAGACTATGAAGGAAAATGGCATAGAATTAAGTCAGATTCAATATCAGAAGGCATGCCAGGCTTCAGAATAGCAATGGAAAGCTTTAAATTGAACATGGCAAGAGATGTGAAGGATAATAACAAAATGTTTTTTAGTTACATTAAGAGTAAAAGAAAAACAAGCAATGGAATAGGACCACTGAAGGTGGGTTCGGGAGAGAAAATAACAAATAATGATGCATAGGCTGCAATAGTGCTAAATAAGTTTTTTTGCATCCGTCTCTACCAAGGAGGTAACTTATCTGATCTGGAAAGAGAACTCAGGATGTCTCAGACAAAAGTTGCAACACTATTTATATCACTACCAGCATGGTTGCCAAACAGCTGTCTAAACTTAAAAATAGTAAAAATAGAAAAGCAGATTATTTTCTAGAGGGGGAGAGTAACAAGTGTTAGTTCGGAGGGATTTGGGTGTCCTTGTACACCAGTCACAAAAAGTTAATATGCAGGTAGAACAAACAACTAGGAAGGCTAATGCCATGTTGGCGTTCGTTGCAAAAGGGTTAGTGTACAAGAGTAGGAAAATCTTGCTGCAGTTGTATAAGGCCTTGGTGAGAACGCACCTAGAATATTGTGTGCAGTTTTGGTGTCTTTATTTAAGAAAGGACATACTCGCCTTAGTGGGAGTGCAGCGTAGATTCACTAGGTTGGTTCCTGGGATGATGGGACTGACGTATGAGGATAGGTTGAGTAAACTAGGCCTATATTCTCTAGAATATAGAAGAATTAGAGGTAATCTTACAGAAACCTATAAGATTCTTAAGGGTCTTGACAGGGTAGATGCCGTGAGACTGTTTCCCTTGGTTGGAGAATCTAAAACTAGGGGTCATAGTCTCAAGATTAAGGGTCAGCCCTTTCAAACTGAGTTGAGGAAACATTTCTTCATTCAGAGGGTAGTGAATTTGTGGAATTCTCTACCCCAGAAGGCGTAGATGCTCAGTCCTTGAACATATTCAAGACTGAGGTTGATAGATTTCTATAGGATAGAGGGATTAAGGGATATGAGGATAGGGCAGGTAAATGAAATTAGGTTAGAAGATCAGCCATGATCTTATTAAATGGTGGGGCAGGCTCGAGGGGCCGAAGGTCTACTCCTGCTCCTACGTCTTATGGTCTTAAATCTCAAATTGCATTCGAGGATCCTTAAGGAAGGAAGTCGTAGAAACTCTGGCACAAATCTTTCAAAAATCATTGAATATTGGAGAGTTGTCGGGAGACTGGAGAAAGGCAGATGTTACTTCAGTTTTTAAGAAAGGTAACAAAAGTGACCCAGGAAACTACAGACCAGTAAGTTTGACGTCCTTTGTGGGTAAAATTATGGATGTTCTTATTAAGGATAAAATCATGGAGCATCTGGACAGAAACAAAATGATAAACGATAGCCAATATGGGTTAATGAAGGGGAAATCTTGCCAATCTAATTTACTGGTTTTCTTTGACGGTGTGACAAAGGAGCTTGATAAGGGTAAGGCTGTGGATGTTGTATATTTGGATTTCAGTAAGACCTTTAATACAGTTCCTCTTGAGAAGCTGGTGCTGAAAGTAACAAAAGCAGGAATCAGTGGAGGTACATTACAATGGGTATGCAACTGGTTGACCAGAAGAACCTAGAGGGTGGTGGTACAGGGAATGTCATCAGACTGAGAAAATGTTACCAATGGAGTTCCACAAGGGTCTGTTTTGGGACCTTTTTTGTTCATTATTTTTATAAATGATTTGGAACTAGAAGTCGCAAGCACAGTGGCTAAGTTTGTATATGATACCAAGCTAATGAAGGTGTAGATTGTGAAGCTGAACAAGATAGATTACAGGAGGATATGAACATACTTAGGAATTGGGCAGATTAGTGGCAGATGAAATTCAGTGTGGAGAAATATAAAGTATTTCACATGGGGACAAAAATTCCTGGAAGGGACTATTGTTTGAACAGAAGGAAAATAATATGTATGGAAAATGAATAGGACCTGGGGACCCTGATTGACAATAAATTGAGGCTCTCCCAAAAATGTTCTGTGGCAGTAAATAAAGCAAATCGGATGTTGGGATATATCAAAGGATCAATAGCAAGTCAAAATAGTGGGGTAATCCTGCTACTGTATAAATCATTAGTTTGACCGTACTTAGAGTACCAAGTACTATTCTCGTCTCTGCAGTAAAGGGTATTGGAGGAATCGAGAAGATAGAGGGCAACCAAAATGATTGAGGGAATGGAAGGACTGCACTATGAGGAGCGACTAAGTAAATTGGGCACATTCACACTGGAAAAGAGAAAATTGAGAGGCGACATGATTGCTGTCTTTAAGATTCTAAAGGGGCAAGACAATACAGATCATGACAGGCTGTTTCAACTTCTCCAGAATAGTAAAACAAGAGGACATGGCTTGCGATTGAAGGGGTTAAATTCAGAACAAATCTACCCAAACACTATTTCAGTGAGCGAATAGTGAACCTGTGGAACAGGCTCCCTGGGGAGACGGTTGAAGCAGGAAGCGTTGATTCTTTCAAACACAGATTAGATAGTTTTCTTTTAGGAAATAACATTATGTGATATAGTACATAAGTAGATCGGGACATATGTGCATACGTCCGCCAGGAAGGTGGAAGGCGAATTAGATGAACTTGGTCTTTTTATCGCTTAGCATTTCTTATGTCCTTATATGTTCTTAACCTGTAAGACCATTTATCTTAAAAATTAAAGTCGTCCAGAATTCTGCACAATTCTTAAATTTAGTCAAGCTACTGCCAGGATGGTGGAGGCAAAATGGATGGACATTAGTGTTCTTTTACCTAACAGATTCTTCTACGTTCTTAGTTATATCGACCAATCCGGCATGGAAATGGGCCATTTGGCCCAAATAGAATTTTCCCCCATTCTGTGCCCCTTGAAATTTTGGTTTACAACTAAGACTGGGAGGAATTCATGGCTTCAGAGGCCAATTGCTTGTGGATGTTGCAGTTCAACTTGGTTTCCAGGATTGCAGCATCAAGAATATATACCTTTCACTTGAGGGAGTCACACATTGGTGCAATGTTTGTTTCTCCCTCCTCACAGCCGTCAGCTGTGCTGGCAGCAGCATTATCACTACTGCCTCAGAGACCATGTGGATCAACATGTGGATGAAGTTTACACTTCTTCCCACGCAATATTCTCTAACAGTTGCCAAACCATGCAGTGCTATCCGCACGCTTCCCTCCAGAGCAAAGGGAGACATCACTCAATCCTGTGTAGAGTTTATGTCAAGCTACACATATTCTAATACACGAGAGAAAGGTCAATTCGATCTTCCACAGGAAACTTCAGTCGAAAACTTCTCTTTTCTCTTTATCTGGAGTGGCACCAAGGAGCATTCCATAATAGCACTACATGTCCTTAAGACCTCAGCCAAATGGAGTTTGCTCCATCTGATACAAAAGTTAACGCATCAAAGGTCCAGTCTGAAACAGACAACTGTTTTCTAACGTGTAAGCAGCCAGGGTGATTTTCTTTATATTTAACTTCAGAGTTATAGCAAATCATCCCCCCCAACACATATACATATGCAATTCAACATATATAAGCTATCAGGATGATGATTGCAATTCAAGCTATGCTTGCCAAATTCTGAAAATCAAAACATCAACCAAAATTTTAAAGAAAGAACACACTGTTAAAAAGAAGTCAAATAAAATTTACAAATCCCAAGCAGAGAAATTGTTGCAGGGCTATCTGCATGAGGAACTGTTGGAGTTAAACACTTCTTCTAATTCAAAAGATCTTTCAGGACTTTCAAGGTATTGAGATGCATAATTAACTTAAGTGGCTATGCACCTCGTACATTCAGGAAAACACACATTTCTCATACTTGCCCTGGTTGTAGTGTCCCCTTTTGGATTGAAACTTCGATCTCCATATTTAATGTATTCGAGATTTTGATCCCCGCTAGTATTTCATTTCAAAGCTGTTTGCGGGACATTAGTATAGGGCTGGACGCCTATAAAATATACTATCAATAAACTTTACAGTAAATCCTGTGAAATGTAGCGACTGTGTATTTGATAGCTAATGCTTTGAGATGTTCTTCTGATGTTAAAGGAATTAAATGCAAGAATTATTATAGACTTATAGTTTTAATATATTCTATTTATTTCAGCCCTCTATATTTAATATATTTCAAATCTCTATACAATATTTAATATATTCTAGATCTCCATATTTAACATATTCTTATAATAATTGTAAACTGCACTCAGATCTTTTCTGAGAGATGCAAGTATTTCAAATTGAAACAGGCTGAGAATGTTTAAGAAAACATTTTAACCACTATAAAAGCAAACTGGAAGGACAAAGTCTTGCCGGATTTTGAAAGACTTGTTCTATTGGTTCCATGAAACTCCATTCACACCAAAGAGTGAGCAAGACTAGTGTGGTTACAGAAATACTGCTGTAAGCAAAACACGGTGTTACTGTTGATGTTCATCCTTTCTCCCTCTGCAAATTGAATAGCTGTCTGAAGTCCATAACATTGAAGTTCAGTGAACAAAGGGGCCATCATCTTCCAATAATTCATTAAATTTCAAAGAACAAATTCAGAGTCGGCAGGAAGCAAACCAGGCTAGAGAAATTGTTATCTGTGTGAGATAGAATCAGAGGGATGGATAGAAGCAACACAGGGGAACACCAAAAACAGAACAACTTCTGACAGCTAGTGCGCAGCGATGTTCTGACAACTTACTTATTCCAAAAAGAACTTGCCGTTAGAGCCACAGTCTGAACCTGGTAATGTTTGCATTTAGTTTTCTGTCATTTTATTTATTTTACGCAATCCTTTATATTTTGTATACCTTAGTAGATTAAATTATAATTGGAAAACAAAACCAGTAAGATTGCTGATATTTTCACCTCCTATATTTAAGCCTGAGAAATAAATTATCAGTTTGCCCATTCTGGGTAGTCTGAGATTGTTGAATGTACCTGCCAGAGAGCCGTGCATACTCAACAACAACCACAGCATCTTGTATTAACGTAGCACCCTCCAGAGAGGGCAACATGTCGGAATGCTTCACAGGGATGGGGTTGGATGCTGAGCAAGGGAGAGAGTGAAGGTTTGGAGGGATAGTGAGTGGTGGCCATATGAGCATTCAACAGGTTTGAAAGGAGTGATATTGAGAGTAGATGTAATTTGTAGCTACTTTGTGAATAAGTGGATTGCAGTACGCATTCAATAAAGCTGAAGTAAGACAAATATAGAAAATTATGACTTAGGCTTTCTCAATAGACTTTGACAAACCTTACACAAGAGAAACCAAAAGCTGATTAGAAATGCAGAATTCTTGAAAATGGCAGATGTGAAACAGCTCTGCCAATGCTAATAATAGGCTGTATGACCATAGCCACCTTGAGCCTCAGTAGCCACTTGATTTTTCTCCCTTAAACAATCAGAGGACAGAAAATTTTAGAATTGTGCCCCTTATACATTTTTAAAAAGTTATTTTATACTTTTATATTTCGAAACACGGTTGCATTTTAAAACTCTCTTTGATCTATAAGCGTTTCAAAGATCCATTATACGTTAAAAGAATCCTTTGATCACTCTCTAGTGAGTATTTGCAGAGTGCTCCTGGAGTGTGTTGAAGACAGATTGGCTACAGAACAGAACCTCCCACAAACCTTTTGAAGTAAATCCACCACAATTGCAAGCATTTTCTTCACGTTTCCAAGAACACAAATATGTTTTCTTATTGTTTCTATAAATTTGCACCAGTTTGTCATATAGAAACAATCACTGAGAGAGAACCAGAGGAAATTGACAGTCCAGCAGAAGTGCATGTTCACAGTCTATAGTGTGTGTGCTGGCTCTGTGAAAGAACAATCCACAGATGAGTTCAACACTGCCAGTTTTTATGTAAACTAATGATGGATTGATAGAAGTTAGATGCGATGAATGTCAGACAAGCAGACAAGCTGCATCTTCATGTGAAACACATGGAAGTCTAAATTGCAATACAATTCACAAAATAATTTGTAAATCGTTTATTCTTCAAACCCCACATCTGTTCTATGGCCCGTTCTGCCTTCGCCCACCTCTACAACATTAGCCGCCTCCGCCACTGCCTCCCCCTTCAGGCCACCAAGACCCTTATTCATACATTCATCACATTCAGGCTTGACTACGCTAGCTTCCCACTTGTTGGACTTCCCAAAACTTACCCCCACAAGCTACAGATTATTTAGGACTCTGTAGCTCATCTCCTCTCTAATACCAAGCTCCATGAACTGGTCACCCTATCCTTGCCCGGCTCAACTGGCTCCCCATTCCTATGATCAAGTTTAAAATCCTTGTTCTTACTGTAAAAGCCCTCCACAGTCATCCTCCTCCCTACCTCTGTGACTTATTAACATCATATCAACCTATCACCACTCTGCAGACTCCATATCCCCTGCCCTGCCCACCCCCACCATAGGCAGTCAGGCCTCCAGCTGTTTTGCCCCCACCCTCTGGAACTCCATCCTCCAGAGGAGCCTTGGCTCCTCTCTTGCCTCCTTCAAGGCCCATCTCAAGACCTTCCTCTTTCACTGTGCCTTCTGTCATCTTCCCACCCCAAACCCCTGTACTCTCCACCCCTCTTGATTCCAACCGTCAGCTCAGGAGCAAACTTTTAACTGTCTAGCGGATTGGGGTGTCCTTCCGATGTGAAAGGCGCTATATATGTAACTTGTTGTTGCAAATCCCATCAGTTAACACCTTAATGTTCGGTGGGCCACTTCCAGCCCACGGGCCATGAGTTAGCCACCACTGCTGTAAAGTGTGGTAACTATGTAATTTGTAGGTGAACACAGCAGCCAATTTTGCACAAGCAATGTCCCGCAAACAGCCCTGAAGTTAATGCTCAGTTTTATTTGGGTGATTGTTGCCCAGGACATTGGGAGAAACTCCCTTCTCCTCATTTTGAATATTGTGATGTATTGTAATCCGCAACCTTCTGACTCAGAGGCAAGAATGCTACCAGACTGAGACGAGTTCCTGCTTTGTTGTGTTCAGTTGCTTTAAATTGGTATTTGTTTAATATTTAAAAATAATTTGAAGAAAAGGTCAAAATGGTGCAACCAAACCCACTGACGCAGGCAGTCACTGGTTCAATTATTCCTGACGCAATTTCATGGAAAAACGATGTCATTTATTCTCTGCTGTGTACTTCGGCATTTAATGGCTGAGCAACCCTGGCAACAGCTACAGAAGTAAAATAGGTGCTTTGAGCTGGATGAAATTCAGCAACAGCCCAGACTGTCATTATTTGTGCAAAACGTGTGATTCAAATCCTGACACACAATGACTGTCAATATAAATGTATCTGTTTTTAATGAGAAATTAAGGTGAAATGCAAATGGGGTCATAGGTTTGAAGAGAGGAGAGAAAATTAGAGAAGGTTTGGTTAGATGACAACAAGCTTGACTTTTAAAGACATATAGACTGTTGGAAGAAATGATGACTGAAGCAAATAAGAAGTTATATAGACTGAGGTCCTTGAGAAAATGGTTTAATCACCCTTTGGATCAGACGATAAACCAAGTTCCCATCTGTCTGTTAGTGTGGATGTTAAAGATCCCATGGCACTATTCAAAAAGAGAAGGGCATTTCTCCATGTATCTGGCCAACAACCCAAATAAAATTTATCACTCACTTCATCGCTGTTTGTGGGACATTGTTATGCGCAAACTGCAGACTCTAGCTGTGACCTAACAATACAGCTTGAGTATGCCTTCCAGAGATGCGTACTCAACTGATTTAGCAATGTAGCCCAGCATCCAGTTTGCCTTCATTAATGCTGCCTCACACTGTTCAGACACAGTGCACCTCAGTCAGACCTCTCAAAGTGCTTCACAGGATATACTGTAAAGTGGATTGACTGTGTATTTTGTGGACGAAATGCGGCAACCAACTGCGCACATCAATGTTCGATAAACAGCCGTGGAGTGAGTGACCGTATTTTTTTTATTTGGGAGATTGTTGGCGAGGACTCTGGGAGAAGTTCCCTCTTCTTTTTGAATAGTGCCATGGTATCTTTAAAGTTCACTTCAACAGGCAAATGGAACTTTGGTTTAACGTGTCATCCGAAGGATGGCATCTCTGACTGTACAACACACCCCTCCTTCCAGCGCTACATTGGAGTGTCATTTTAGATTATGCGATACCAAGTATCTCTTTCATATTCACGTTTTGGCAAGGTCTTTTTCATCCATGGAGTATATGAGTTGTTGTTGTATATGAGTTTCCTATTCTTACTTCCTATATGTAGCACTTCGTATTTATCAGTATTAAACTTCATTTGTCAGTTATCAGCCCATCTGTACACCATATGAAGATTTCTTTGTAGGAGCTTTGCTGCCTTTTCTGATTCCACAGTTCCCCTAAGTGCAAATATCATACATTGTGTTTGTGAATCTGGGTTACTAATATATACAATGATCAATTGGGATCCCCGACAGATCCTTAAGACACCCTGCTTAATATCATCCCCTTCATTTTGACCTATGTTCTTGTAACAACCACCAAAAGGACCACCACAGTGTGGTACTATAGTCCCAGTTTGAGTCTTGGTGGAGGTAAGTGCAGGAAATTGTATTTGATGTGAGGAGAACCCAATATTTGTTTCATACCCACAATAAGATCAGCGTGAATTAATGCAGCTATGAGGCTATCTACTATAGTTTGAATATTTTATCTTGAACGTTTATGTTGACGATTCTTATGCCTCCCCACATACATCCACCCATTATCTGGCAGCCAGATTTTCTTTGACGTTTTCTCAGCTTTGTAATTCAAAGGGTTCAAGAATTTTGCTATCAGAAGGATTATCCTAATGTTATCAGCACTTGACTACTTTGCATTAATTTACAAGATAACTGTAATGTTATAATGCCAGGGAAAATGTATCAAACTACTTAGATCCAGAGGTGGTCTATCATCATGGCAAATTGAACATTCTTGGAAAGATTTCAAAGAATTGAGTCACTTTTGAGGCTTAAAGGCAGAACTAAGATTTTCCCATAGGAATTCCTACCTCCAGGCAATATTTGCAGTTGCTAGCTCCCTAAAACCTTTTCTGTGTCAACAACAACAACAAGATTACATTTGTATAGCGCCTTTCACGTCGGGAGGACGTCACAAATCGCTGGACAGTGTACAGCATTTCAGACCCGAACTGGGGTCAGAGGGGGAGAAGGGAGGGGAGGGAAAGGGGGGTGGCCGATGGCATGGTTGAAGAGGAGGGTTTTGAGGCAGGACTTGAAGAAGGCTAAGGAGGGGTCGAGGCGGTGTGATTAGGGGATGGAATTCCAGAGGTTGGGGGCAGAGTGGCTAAAGGCTCTCCTGCCAATGGTGGGGCGGGTAGGGCGGGGGACGTGGAGCAGGCCGGAGCCGGCTGAGCGGAGGGAGCGAGTGGGTTGGTAGGGGGTTAGGAGGTCACAGAGGTAGGGTGGGGCGAGGCCATGAAGGGGTTTTTAGGTGAGGACCAGGATCTCCACTGATCCAGACTTTGCTGGCAGCCAGTATTTAATTCTCCATGAAAGGTACTACTACAGAAACGAGAAAGTGCTTGGAGAATGTCTGAAAGCTATTTGCAGTAATTGCTGGCAAGTGTAGTGACTGTTTTTGTAGGAAAATAAGGCAGCTTTTTTTGGACATAGAGAGGTCCCACAAATAGGCATATTGGTTTGTTATCCAGAGTGCCAGAAGAAATTTCCTCTCTTTTCAATGGGATCTTTGACATCAACATGAACAGGCAGATAGAACCTAAGGTTAGCTTTTAGGATTGTATCTCCAATATTGTGGTTCTGTCAGGGGTAAGCACTCTGAGACACTACTCCTATGTGAAATATGTTTATATAATTGCAAGTTGTTGTTGTTCTCCCCCAGCACACCATTGGACTGTGAGCCTGGAATGCAAGCTCAAAGTCCCAATTCACTTCATGGCAGTTTGTTGGACATGGCTGTGTGTGCATGTATATATATACATATATATAAAATATAATATATATAGATATATACACAACCCATTTGACAGGGTTTGTCATTATATGGTTTGAAAATATATTAGAGAGCCAGTAAACATAATTGGAATATATTGGATGAAAAGAGAAATTCGTATCACTTTAATCGTATCACCTTAATCATATTATTAAGGAATATAACCTGTATTTCACTGGTTGGTTCGGTAAAGCATTTACACGTTGAAGCAATCTTTTTTGTATATTTGCAACAAACTTTACAGATATAAGTGTATTCATCCAAGCTTTGATGACAGATGTTTAAGGTCTGTGTGATTAATTTGAGACTGCTCGAGTTGTTGAAATGATTTGAAGATGCTGTAAGGAAAGGAGGGTTGTCCAAAGTTTCTATCCCCTAACATTTGAATTTCAAAACCTACAAGATTGGACTTGCGGGAATAGATCCAAATTCCGTTGTGCAGAAAACCTTTGAGAAATTCCCCTAAAATAGAATAACAAGAACAAATTATACTTCTATAGTGCCCTTCACATCAAAAAGACGTCCCGAGATGCTGGATAATCAGAGATTTTAGACCCACAAACCCAAAATTCAAGAGGATGAAACCATTCAGTCCTCTATAGACAGTATTATTTACATTCATCAGATAGGCTAGGCTTTTTATTGAACTAAGTAGCTTTTCCAGACAACCATTTAACGTTTAAAATGAATAACTCCAGAACTCAGATCAGAGCATTGCACTTTAGAAACATCAAAGTTCTAACAGGATCAAAGTTCAGAATATACTATGCAGCACACTGCCTTAACTTCAACATCAAAGGCCTAACCGTTGCCAAGTATGCTACAAACTATGCAGCACTCCATATTGGAGGATTCTGAGATTTTATAAATCTCGGATACATTAACCTTCCTGTGTTGGAAGGATTTGCTGCTTTGCTATAACCTCCCATGGAGTTGCTAAAGGTAAACACATAGAATTAACTTTTGCTGCAATGCTCCCGGTCCTTTTCTTCTTAGACCTTTTGCACATGGTAAAACTATAAAGAGGTTGATCTATTTCTTGTGGAAACCTTCATTTTGCCACTGGTAAGTGAGATATATGAATTGACAATTATATCCTGCATTCTTTAACTGTCCACTATTTTAATTATCTTAAATTCTTTGAAGCAGTGACCAACTTTCACTTAATTGAACACTTGGTACATAGTTCTCCTTCTACTTCATTTAGCAGCTGTTTTCTCTTAATTCCGTTTTTAAGGTTTTCTTGTATCATACACCAGGAGCAAGATACACCGATAGATAGATTAGGTCAATGTTACTCAGATTCTAGAGACAACTACTGGAACTTGTCCTCATGTTTCCTATCCTGCAATGTGCGAAAGTGCATGGTCTCTGATTGAAGACCATACATTTTCTCATAAGGCAGGATAGGACACAGATAGCAAATTGAATTGAAACTGGGTTCTTTCTCGTCTGCCCGCTTAACAATAATAATAAATCATGCATTTGATATAACGCCTATATGTCAAAATATCTCAATATACTTCACAGGCAATTATAGTAAAATGTAGCGATTATGTATTTGTAGTTAAATGAGACAAAAAATATCCCTCAGACAATATAAAGCAAACAACCAATTTTTCTGGGAAAATTATTGTGCAGGACACCAGGAGAAAAGAAACTCTTTTCACTTTTTGATTAGTGTTACTTGACAGAGATCTGAAGTGAGATCACCATCTGAATCCAATTGCAAAAGGTCAGCCAGGATTCACAAGTTAGGAATCTTTTTGGGACCCTAAGCCACCGTTATCAGACTGAAATGTCTTACAAAAAACTTTGCAAAGTTTAAGAACGTGTTGTACACAATGGCAGAATTAAGTGCAGTACTATGTTGTGCGGCTACATTGTGCACTTGTTGAACTAAAATGGATCGTGATAGTCTTGCCATGTCTTTTAACATAGGCCATTTCCCAAATGTTCTGGTTTCTCCAAGAAACTGTCTACAAAGCTCCCTAGCCTGATGGTAATGTCCCTTGGAAAAGTTTTTATTGCCCTTTTATTTTAGGGTTTTAGGCTTCAATCAATCTTGTAGAAAGAATAAGTGTCTGTTCTCTTGTAGCAGCTGTTCTCGATAACTAATAAAATAAGTTCTGGCACTTGCAATCCAGTTCCCATGAGATTTAAGCCCAGAAAAAAAACTACCATTAATTCAGCTCTAATTTGGCAATAAACAGGAAACATTGCATTGTAAACTACGCTGTTCACTACTCAAATGTATACTTGTTAAATGTATACTTCATTAATATGTATAGTTAAAACTAATTCCTTACCCCCTTTTTATTTTAAATGGAATCCTGTTGCATGAAATCCAAAATAATGATGCTGACTTTCATTGATGTGTAGTTTAGAAATCCCATCTATACAATGAAAACTGAACCACCAAATGAATTGCTCTGTTCCCACACCACTTTTGAAAATGCAAATCCCAGATGCTTTTTTTTCATCAAAACGGTGGAGCTTAACATCTCGTTTTTGTCATTAGAAACTGGCTCTGCTCTCGGCCTCCTTGTTGAGAACATGATCACATTAATGACATTAGTTCAATTCTTCCAGCAGTAGCACATTCACTTTAAATATGCAAGACCATTACAAACACTACTTTTAGAATGTTCAGTGGTATGTACAGAATATCATTTCCAAATATATCTGATTGGCACACAGTGAAACTGAAAAGGATTTCAGTAACCAGATGTCTAGAAGCTTGCCTTTTAGCACTGAATTTTCCTGGCTAAACGCAAACCTGTTTTTCATTATCTAATATATACAAGAGTGACATGCAATAAAACCCTATATTGCTGAATATTAAGAGCAAGAATAATAGACTTTTATGTAAATATTTTATATAAAATTTAAAACGTATTTCAATGTATTTTGCTACATCCACATACTTTGCAAAGAATGTAGAAAGGATTGTCAATGAGTAAACCCTGAACCAGCCCAAAAATGTTTACTGCACAAACCAATTTGAATGCTCTAAAAGAATTCTATTAAGAAACCAAGCTTCGCATTTACTCTTGTGAGAATATAAGGTTTGCCTTGAGCAGTAAGACTTCGATTAAAGCCTGAATGTATAAACTGAGCCCATGTAATGCCTCTTGTAATTATCAAAGTCAGCATAACATTGACTGTATGTTCCTAGCCATTTGTTAATTGAAACCACATTTTCATGAAGCATAAATAATTCTTTAGTAAAAGCATTCTGAGCACAGTATGAAATTGTTGATAATTTCCCCATTCTCTTTCAATATTCACAGAATATGTGGCAACAGCAGATGATTATTGTTGATTATTATTGATTATTTCCCCCATTCTCTTTCAATATTCACGGAATATGTGGCAACAGCAGCTGAAATCTGCCTCTAGCTTCCCTCAATGTCATTCAGAAACAGCTTTTAGGAGTGAACAAGCTCAGCTTTAGTCACTGTCCTTCCAAGGTTCCCTTCCTTATCTCAGTAACTCCTAAAATATAAAATATTTATATAATAAATAACCTTTTCAAGTCACATCGTAACAGTCTTGAGATTCCATTTGCAATATACGCCACACTCATACATCTCTAACGTGATTACATTTTCACTATAACTTCCATTGAATTTTGTATCATATGTATTTCAAATACATAAGAGTGGCTGGAGTCTATATAAAACATTCTGGATTCGGACTATGTTGAGAGATGGATTGTTTTCTGGGAGTAATAATTCCTTCCCCCCCAATTATTTTAAATTTGGTGACTTAATCCACAACTGTTTGTGGGACTCTGCTGTGCGCAATAGGCTCCACATTTCGCCCACAAAATACAGTTGATTAACTTTTCAGTATATTCTGCAAAAGCCTTTGGGACTTCTGCTCTCCAACTACCGTTCCATTTCAAACCTCCCTTTCTTTTCAAGGCATGGAACAAGTTGTCGCTTCCCAGCTTCGCTCTTTCCTCTCCCAGCTTCGCTCCTTGCTCTCCCAGCATTCCCTCCATTGAACCCTCCAATCCGGGCTTGGTCAAAGAGACAAATGACATACTGTCCACCTGCAACCAGGGCTCTCTGTGTCTCCTCGTCTTTCTCGACCTCTCGGATGCTTTTGATACCATCAACCATTCTATTCTTCTCCACCGCTTCTCCTTTCACCTCCACCTTAACGGTTCTGTCCTTGTCTGGTTCAAATCCTATCTTTCCCACCTTCAGCACTTTGTGGCCACCAATGACTTCTCCTCTAGCCCCTGCACTGTCACGTGTGGCATCCCTCAGGGCTCTGTTCTCTGTCCCATCCTCGTCAATCTATAGACGCTCCCGCTTGGTGATGTCATCCGCAGGCATGAGGTCAATTTCCACATTTATGCGGATGACACCCAACTCTATCTCGCCGCCTCCACCCTCGACTCCAGGACCGTTGATGTCCTGGAAAATCATCTGTCTGATATCAAGTCCTGGATGATAGCTAACTTCCTCCAGCTTAATATTGGCAAGACAGAGGCCTTCCTGCTTGGCTCCCGACAGCGCCTTCACACCTCAGCGCTGATATTATCACCATTCATGGCTGCGCTCTTCACTTCCTGAGCCAATACAAATACGTTTTTGACCCTCAGCTTTCCTTCAAACTCCACATTTGTACAGTGAACCATTCTGCCTTTCCCCACCACCGCAACATTGCCCGCCTCCGCCATTGTCTCTCACCGCAGAGATCCTGATCCACACTTTCATCAAGTCCCGGCTGGACTATACTAACTGCCTGCTTGCTGAACTTCCCAACTCTTCCCTCCACAAGCTGCAGATTATTCAGAACCCAGCAGCTCGTGTCCTCTCCCGCACAAGGCTCTGTGAACCAATCACCCTCTTTCTTGCCTGACTTCACTGGCTCCCCTAACCCTATTATTATTATCTGCCTCTCTCCCTCTCTGTCTCACCATCCCTCAATCCGTCTTTGTCTCTGTCTCACTCTGTCCATCGCTCCCCATCTCTCAGAAAATAGAGAATAGAGTCTTTCTCACCACTACCTCTCTGACCTCCTAACCCCATATCAGCCTATGTGCTCCCTCACTCAGAGGACACCGGCCTGCTTCAGGTCCCCCACCCTTTCCACCCTACCATTGCCAGTCAGGCATTCAGTATCTCTGCCCCACACTCTGGAACTTTATCCCGCAATCCCTCCCCCTCACCCCCTCTCTTGCCTCTTTCAAGTCCTGTCTAACGACCTTCCTCTTCGACCGTGCCTTCAGCCACCCTTCCACAATCACATCTCCTGCCCTCACTCTCCACCCCTTCTGACCCCAACCCCCAGCTCAAGAGCAAAAACCCCTAAATGTACAGTGGCCTGGGACATCTTTCTGACGTGAAGTGTGCTATACAAGTGTAATTTGTTGTTGTTGTTGTCCCAATGACTTGAAAAGGCTCTATATCAAATGCTAGGATAATTATTACCCTTATAAGGCAATGCATCAACTTCTATTATTTGACATAAGAAGCGTGTGTCCAGCATATTATAATCAGAAATCATATTTAGTTTACAGGACAGCTTATTTACAGGGCAGCAAATAAAATTGGTCACTGACTTCATGGCTATTTGCGGGACATTGTTGTGCATATATTGCCTGCCATTTACATCCACAAAATACTGCATTATATATTATGTCCTGTGAAGTGTTTTGAGATGTCCACTGATGTGAAAGGCGCTATCCATCAGCCGGATGAGAGGTTTAAGAGAGTTGAACAAAATTCCTGGGTTCCAGACAGAGTCAGTGAATTGGAGTGAACAATTGGGGAGATTGATACAACCAACACCTGAGGCAATGATAGGAACCGAACAATTTGTCTGGACTTCCCAATTCTTAGATTTGTCAACATTTCAAGAGGGAAGTTGACATGTATATGAAAGCTAGAAGCTTGAGTAGGTTTGGGGATAAGGCAAGGCAGTAAGATTGATTGAACAGTTATTCTGAGAACTGATTCAGTCTCTGGGCTGAATTGCCTCCTGCATTGTACATTTCAATATGACTCCAGGATTCTATGGCATTGAGTTGCTGTCTGATGGGCAGTCTGTCAGAATAGCCATGGTCTTGTTGTCAAGCATTGAAACAGAAAGGTAGAGTTGTGTTCCTCATATATATGGAAACCGACCTTGCAGATGATGTCACCAATTGGGAGCATATAGATGATGATAAAGTCTTGGGGGCGTGGTCACCCCACGTGGTAGCAGCAGAATCCATGAGACAAGACAAAATCTACTATTTAAATAATCAAGATATATACAAAGTTTGGTGCTTGGCTGAACTTTCTTCTTTGAAGGTCTAGTTCAGTTCTATGTTTGTGTGTGGGAAGTGATTTCCGAGGTAATACTGAACGAAATTGCTAATGATGACCCTGGCAGAGTCTATCTGATAACACAGAGAACATAATAATCCTTGCATTTAATAATAAACATCTATTTACTCTGAAGGAAGTTGCATGTGAGAAAACGGACAGTTTCTATTAAATGCTGGGTAAAATGTTATCCCTGTGTCTCCAATTTCCCTTTAATACTGGCCAATGTTTTCCATTTCCTCCAAATCAGTTCATTTCTCTCCTCAAAGAGTTTTCTGTTGATTGTTTTCACATTGTCTTTCATTGGTCTCCAATACTTTGATATTTGGGATAATAAATACAAAATGTGCTGGTAATTTAAATGAAGACATTTCCTTTTAATGTCTTCATCAATTATAAATTTCAACTCCTATTGCTAAATTTCTGAGACTCTGTCGTGATTTTTTGAGTCAGATATTTTTGGTGGTCATTCTAAGGAGCTAACCTTGACCATTTGTTATTCCATAGACACAGTTTTGCAATCATTAGAGAAGTTTTTTTTAAGCTCTAAACTTGATGTACATAATTGCCTGATGCCTCCCGTGCTTAGTGTGCAATGACATAGGGGAACAGAACAGCAAATCTGTGGTATGTCACTGAACTATATCATAACAGCACATAAATCTGTCTTGTATCCTGTGCATGTACCAGAGTACTTAGAAACAATAACATTTAGCACAGTACCTTTTCATAAACAACGTCAGCAGTAACTTAAGGTTTGGAAAGCACAGAATTTCTGTCTATTTCACACTGAGGCCAAAACACTGGCAGAAAACAGCAGCAGTGATGCATTCACACACGCCAGGGAATACAGAGGCATCCTGTCATTCCAAGATTGCCAAGAATCTATTCACCTCACAAGATTACAAGATATGAAATTACAATTCAAAATGTTATTTAAAAAAGTACCTTAGGTGCTGTAATCAGCTGGAGTGGCAATATCAAAATAATAGTGAGAGACAAAACAATGTACCATGCATACATGGGGGGTCCGTTCCACCTAAACAGGCAGACGAGACCTCAGTTTAACGTCTCATCCGAAGGACGCAACCTCCAACAATACAACGCATCCCTAGCACTGCACTGGAGCGTTAGTTGAGACTGTGAACTCAAAGTTCCAATGTGGGGCTTAAATCTACATCCTTCTGACTCAGAGGCAAGACTGCTACCAACTGAGCATGGTTGACACCCTGTTATGGAAATGGAAGAAACAGACTTGGTCAGAGCCCAGATGAAAGTTTCAGGAAGAGTCAAGTGTTCAACAAAATCCCAAGGTGCCACAGAGGCTCCCTGAATCAGCACCCATAGGTCTTACAAAGACTGCTTGGTAGGGTATGCACATAGATTAATGATTGGGGAATGTCATGAGCTGATGACTGCCAAATGTAGCTAAATACAAATAAATGAAAGGAATTGCATATAGGTTGTAAAATTAGGAGGTACATGTAATAATCCTTTCACTTGATATAATGGCTTATCTCAAAGCGCTTCACAGGATTTTACTGTGCAATGTAGAGACTGTGTGTTCGTAGCTGAATGTGGTAGCCAATTTATGCATGGCAATATTCTACAAACAGTCATGATGTGAGTGATCAATTTTATTTGGGGGATTGTTGGCCAGGAATACTCCATGGATGGGATAGAACTTACCAAGAGGGAAGCTGAACAAGATCTTGGGTGTTGGATGACTCATCCCTCACCATGTTAAAACATGAGACAGCAATAAGTGATGCAAACAAAATGCTCAGCTATATCAGAAGTGATACTCAAACTGTACAATTTTTGGTTAAGCCGCATTTGGAGTGCTATGTACTAAGATGTAAGGGCACTGGCCATATTCTAGACATATTGCACAGGAAAGCAATGAGGATGATCCACAGTATTTGAGGAATGAGCAATGATTTAGACAAGCTGGGGCTCTTCAGTCTTGAAAAGGGATATCTTAGAGGGGACCTCATAGAGATAATAAGATTTGAAATAAGATTGAGAAAGTAAACTCTGGTAAATGATACGCCAAGGCAGAAGAACAAGAAAACACAAGTTAAGGCTTACAATTTATTTTGGTCAGCCAGCAGTCTGATACATGTGGAAAACCATCACCGTACTGGTCCATCCAGCTCTGTTAGTCCTTTCAGATGTTCTCTGATGTGAAAGGTCCTATATAAGTGTAAATTGTATTTAATGGTATATCAGAATTGAGTCAATCCTCTATAGAGTTTATGATAGTCCAGTTTCTGAGCTAGGCTGGTCCATAATATTCCGAGACACTCTTGATGACAGGTAGGCCGGGCCTAAGTCATTGGGGGATGAGATTCTTTTCACTGTGGTCCTGTTAACCTTCCAATCCAACGCTCTAATGGATACATGGGTCACAGCTAAACACGTAGTGGGAAATTTGTTACTGTTCACAATGATAAACTGCTCAGTCTCAGTTGATTAAACTTAAGCAATACTATAATGAACAATCTGGGGTTCTCAAGCCTTGGTTCTTGCCAATTAGCACCTAAACCCTCCATCATTAAGTATCCAGATGCATGCCGCTGGGAAGAGAGTTCACCCTCTATACCAGACAAACCCAAAATATACATATGTGGAACTTGCAATAGTTTGGCTGCAAGACTCTTAAGTAAAGTGCAACATGTGTCAGACATCTGGCTGAGCAAAACCTCCCCTCCTCCTAGTGGTATAAAATAGTACTTGCTTTTGCCATCTCAACCCTTCAAATGTGAGAACCCTGGCAAAGGAGATTGTATGAAAAATAATGGGAAGGTAGTTCAGCTAGTAGTTCAGCTTTGGAATTACAGAATCTCTACAGAATTTACAGTGTTGTATTGTGATTTATGATATCACTAAAAGGGAAATATGTTTTTATCAAAGGTGATTGGCAAGAAACAAACTCTTTAAAAGCCGTTTTGTTCAGTTTTATAATGCCTACACTTAATAGGTGTAGGAAAATTTTACATTTCTTTTTAAAAATAACTTTCACAAAGATATATAACTGTTGTGAGATCTTATCCTGAGTGAGGTATAGGACATTCTTAAGTGCATAAGTGACTTTTATAGACCAAAGAAGGGCTCATATAAAGTAAGCTATTATACTGAACCATAACTCATAAACACATAACCTCATGGCTGAAGAGCTAACATCTTTTTATGGAATTTCATTATACACCAGTAAATCAGTTTATAAAAAAACAAGAAACTATGCATACTTTTTTAGAAATTAGAAGTGCAACATTGATGTTGGCCAGACTCAGCTGTTAGTAAACTGCGAAGTGTTAAAGTGACACATTTAGCTGCGGTGGTGAATGGATTACTGGTAGTGTAGGTGAGAGGGAGAGCTATTAACTTACTGTTAAAGTCTCTGTGACGTGCATGAACAGTAAAACCACTGATTTAAAAGGGAGTGACATTTACAGCCTTGTTATACTGGCTTTGCCAATATGGTGCTGGCTCCACTTGGGTCATGGTGTGTGTGGCGGGAGGAAGCGATGAGTTATACCGGACACATATATATTACCTTGCATTTAATATAGCACCTTATCATGTCTTTAAGATATTTCAAAGCGTTTCACAGAGTATACTGTAAAGTGAATGACTGTATATTTGTGGGTGAAAGGCAGCAGCCAATTGCACACAGCAGTGTCCCACAAACAGTCGTGGATTGAAATCACCAATTCATTATTTTTTTTAATCTGCCAATACACTGACAACCGGGTTCCTACTTACTGCTAGGTAAGCAGAGGAGTGGAGCAAGGAAACTTGCCCAACATTTCACCTTGCTGGGAATCGAACCCAGGTCTCTCGCTTGTAAGACAAGTGCCCTAATGACTGAGCTACAGGACTTCCTACTATATGGGAAGGGAGGGTAGAAGGGTTAAAGAGCATTTTGTGAGCACACTCTCAGCTTACAAACATGCACACAACACTATGTTCTTCTGATTGTGAAGAGCTGATTGTCCCATCAGACTATAAAGATAAACGGATGTTATATCAGCTGCAGTTACACTGTGGCCAGCAAGATGGTGGTCGGTCTCAGGTCACTGTAGCCGAGGTTTGGCCAAGATTATTAGTATTCTAATACACATGAGCAAAATCATGGGTTAAAGGCCAGTCAAAGTGTAATAAAATAAAAAGTGCTATTGCAGCGAACTCTCGATAATAAGATCCTGGCTTATATCATCACTTGGCTTATATCATTATGCTGTTGATATCCCAAGCCGTTGCTCATGCAAATGTGAATAATGGATCTGCCTTTATTTTATCACTCGCTTATAATAATTATAATAATAATCCTTGCATTTGATATAACACCTTATCACTTCTTCTAGACATCTCAAAGTGCTTCACAGTAAGAACTGTAAAGTGAATTGACCGTATATTTTGTGGGTCAAACGTGACAGACAATTGCAAACAACAGTATCCCACAAACAGTTGTGGATAGAGTGACCAAAGTATTCATTTATTTATTTTGAAGGGATTATTATCCTCGAAAAAGCGATCCGCCAATTGACTAACAACCAAATTCCTACTTACTGCTGGGTAAACCTTGGCGTGTGGAGTAAGGAAACTTACCCAAAGCTTTACCTTGCCCGGGAATCGAAACCAGGTCCTCTCGCTTGCGAGGCGAGTACTCTAACCAATATGCTATAGGACTCCACATAATGTAGAAAGTCGCATTCTATACATCCTAGTAAGTAAAATATTGGATATATCATCGGAATGAACTTACCTGCACCACTCAGTGAACTCTCACTATGAATGGCCTGGTACCTCGGGAAAAGATTGCCCTTGCCTTCAGCCAGCCATGTGTTAGCTGTTTTGACTGTTGTGGGAAGATGTGAGTAGAAATTTTAGATCTTGCCTTCTGTGAGGTTCTGCCTGATTGTTAAAGTCTCAGTGATTCAGCTTGCTAAAATCAGCAAAACAAACAAACCTTTTTTTATAGACACATATGTCTATACATAAACTTATACTTAACTTAAATGAGTAGTTATAACAGGACTCCAAGGGCCGAAAGATGGGCTGAAGGACCTTCTTATCCAAACTAATCTTTGTGATCTTTTGAACCCACTGGCAAATAGATTTGTGCAGATACATTTTTTTGAAAAAGTCAGGCCTGTAGTTTTTTAGAGCGTCCTATAATTATTGCCCGTAAAGTTTGCTGGGTAGACAAATAATGAGAACAGATGCTTTGATCTGCACTACATTGGAGTGTCAGCCAAGATTATGATCTTAAAGCCCAAAAGTGAGACTTGAACCAATAATCTGACTCAGTGGTAACAGTGCCAACCAACTGTACAACAAAATTACATTTTGTAAAGCGCCTTTCACGTGGGAGGATGTCTCAAGGCTTTGAACAGTCAGGGATCAGGACCTGAGCATGGGGGTTTGGATGAGGGAGAGCAGAGGGGGTAGAAGGGCAACTGAAGCCACGGTCAGAATTCAAAATCCTCAGCACCTCAGGTACTGGCAGCATCAGCATCCATGGTTGCACATTCCATCTCACCACGCCAGCTAGTAACCTGGGCTTCTTGTTCGACTCTCAAATGTCCTTTTTCCCCCATATCCATGCCATGACTCGCTCTGCCTTCCCCCACCTCACAACATTGCTCGACTCTGCCACTGCCTCATCCCTCAGGCTGCTGAAACCCTCATACATGCATTCGTCAAAAAGGAGGGTCTTGAATAGTGCCTTGAAGGAATCAAAAGAGGGAGCAAGACAAATGGATTGTGTGATGGAGTTCCAAAGCGTGGGGGCAGAGAGGTTGAAAGCCGGACGCCGATAGTAGGGCGGGTCGGGCAGGAGACCTGGAGCAGGCCGGAGCCTGCTGAGCGGACAGAGTGGACAGGTTGACAGGGTGTCAGCAATGCAGAGATGTAGGAGGGGGCAAGTCCATGCAGGGCCTTGAAAGTAAGGACGAGGATTTTGAATTCTATCCTCTGAGGGATGGGGAGCCAGTGGAGCCGGGCGAGGGTGGGGGTAAAGGGGTCAGAGAGCCTGGTGCAGAAGAGAACATGAGCTGCAGAATTCTGGAAGACCTGCAGCTTGTGAAGGGAAGAGTTGGGGAAGCCGACAAGGAGGGAGTTTCCGTAGTCGAGCCTGAGCTGATGAATGCGTGTATGAGGGTTTTGGTGGTCTGAGGGGTGAGGCAGTGGCGGAGTCAGGCAATTTTGTGGAGGTGGGGGAAGGCAGAGTGTGTCATGGTATGGTTTTAGGGGAGAAAGGACAGTTGAGGGTCGAATAAGAAGCCCAGGTTCCTAACTGGCTTGGTGAGGTGGAATGTACAACCGTGGATGCTGATGCTGCCAGTGCCTGAGGGGCTGAGGCGCTGGTGCGATCCAATCAGTAGCGTCTCAGTCTTGCTGACATTCAGCTGTGGAAAGTTAGCTCTCCTCCAGGACTCCACTGGCTCCCCATCCCTCAGAGGATCGAATTCAAGATCCTCGTCCTCACTTTCAAGGCCATCCATTGCCTTGCCCCCTTCTACCTCTCTAACCTGCTGACTCCCTACCAACCTGCCAGCTCCCGAGCTTTCATCCTCTCTGCCCCCACACTCTGGAACTCCATCTCACAGTTCCTTCGCCTCGCTTCCTCCCTTGCCTCCTTCAAGGCCGGTCTCAAGACCCTCCTCTTCAATTGTCCCTTTGGTCGCCCTCCCACCTCTTTGCCTTTCGTCTTGGGTAGGGAGGAATGGGTAGGGGTCGGAGTTTGGGGGAATGTTGGAGTGTACTAAGCTTAATCATGTGCTGGTTGTTAGCTGAAGTAAAGTTTGCTTGTTTTTGTGAAATAAGAAATTCAAAACAAATTCTGGTTTACCTGATGGAAACATTCAAGGTATCTATTTTATAATCAAAATCAAAGAAAATAAGTTAACAACTCTATCTGAGGCTGTTACTGCTGTGCAAAAAATTGATGAGATTGCTAGTTTTAATCAACCTACTTGTACTCAGTTCTGCTGTTTATATTAATCATTACCTTGGTGAGTTTAGTAAAATAAGTACGCATTATATAACTGAAAAATTATCTTTCAAAAAAATCTTCTTGGGAGGGAGATATGTAAGGAGTCTTTGGAAGTGAATTGGCTTTGAAGGGACACATCTGACAGAACCAGTCACTAACTCAAAACATAGTTGGCTGACCATCCTGTCTGCTTCAATATACCCCTCAAGCAATAAGCAAGACCTAAGCCCTGCAAGCCAAAGCGCTAACTGGTGGGGTGGTCCTAACTATACAAGTACCAAGCTGCAGTTATGTTTTTATATAACATATTATTAACTTGTGATCCAGTGGTAAAACGTTTATATGTCTGGGTAAGACTGGTCCAAAATGATTCATCTTTGATTGGGGAGTGAGAAGAAGATCTGTGGGTGAATTACTTTGGATCAGTCTCACTAAGCACTGACAGATGCTCACAGGACACCACATGGGTAGGAATTCTTTTTTTGGTCAGCTGGGTGTCTGACACATGTAGAAACCCATCACCATGCTGAAGAGTACCCAAACCAAGCTGAGATTTCCATGCATCCCACCTACAAAAGGAAATCCCAGAGAGAGATTGTTGAAATGGAGTGAACACTCTCTCCCTGGAGGGATGCATTCTGCTTACCTTATTCTGGAAAGTATTAGGTGCAGGTTAGGATCAGTCAAGGCTTGGGGACCCAGAGTGTGCATTGGGGTGCTGCTGGAGTCTAACCAGCTAAAACCGCATAGCTTGTATTTGATATTGCCGTCAGGTAAGCTTTCACACTGATTGTCCAGCTAGGACCAACCTACCCATTAGGGCTTTGGCTTAGAGGATTAACAGGAGCTGAGTTTGATGACTCCCTGTCCCCAGTGACTGGTCTGCCCTTCCAGGTCCTGCTGATAAGCCATGCTGGCTTGCTGTCATCAACTGTGCCCTGGAATATTGCAGGCCTGCCTGGCTCAGGAACTGGACAACCGAGAACGCTACAGAAGGCTGGCTCAATTTCGCTATGAATCAGTTAGAGAACAAAGAACATGTGGAAGCTCGAAGAAAAGAGCAGAAGAGGGGGATTAAACAACTTGACCGTATTCTTAGCCGTTGTGATGAGTGACTACCTCTTGTGAGTTTCTGCTTTCCATTTGAAAAGGAATGTCCTGTAAATGTATCACCACATGACGTATCATCAATACTGACCATGAACACTCTGTCCTTGAAGAGATAAGATGATGAAGTGCAAATGATGGAAATCTGGATTAAAACTAGAAAATTCTGGAAATACACAACTGGGTGATCAAAATCTGGAGAGAGAGTAGAGACAGTGAGAAAGTTAATCTTTAGGCTGTGAACCGCTTATGTATAAATCTTTCACATAACACAGCCTCTATTACTGAAACCAACTTTTGTTGATAAATTTTCTCTACAAAAATGAGGTATCTGCCATTAATTTCTTTACAGGTATTTTAAATAATTAAAGAAAACAATGAGGTAGATCAGAAGAAACTTTGGTTGAAGAAAGACCTTCGGCTCATTTGATTTCATCCTTCCATAATACCAACCTTTGGTTGGGGAAGGAGAGGAAGTTCTGTGGTGGTTGTTTCTTCCTTCCCACTGTTAAGCCCTCCTAGTGCTACCCCACGTGAAGGGCACTATATAAGTGCATATTGTTGTTCCCATTACAGTAGCAAGCTGTATTTTAAATGGGTTCAGTGTGATAGACTCTTTCTGGTAATCTGTTTTAACTGTTTATTACCTCTATGCAAATAAATACTTCCTGGAGTCTGTCCTGAAATTACCCATCATGACACTTAACCAGTGACCTCTTGTCCTTAGAATTAATTATATAGGCCGATGCTGCATGGAAACAAGTGATTTGGCGCAAATAACCCACCCCTCTTATTTCCCTCTTCTATACTCCTCCATAGCATTCTCACTTATGTATGAATCATGTTTTCTCTTAAAAACAACATGTTTTCCTCAAGCATAGTTTCAGGCAATGAGTTCCACATTCTCACCACCCTCTACATGAAAACATGCGTTTTGTTTCTTTGAATTCTCTCATTACCCTCTGACTGCATTTGTTGCTGTTTATTTCAATAGTTTTCCCTGGTAACAAATCCCACAAGCCTATTATCTTTTGACCTGACTGAGCTCCCTTCTTATTCCAAATGTATTCACTTTTATCTTACATTCCTTAGAGTTGTTCTGTTTGTTCATAAGTTGTGTTTTAATATTCCTGGATGAAAACAGAAATTTGCAGCACACAAGTTGATGGATGGACAGAACGGTGACAGGATAATGATTGGGTGGCAGCTGAGCGTGGGTGAGAGTCACATGGTTAGCTCAATGTATTTTTGCTCCTGGAATCCCATTCTGACTGTATACAATATTTTCTGGTCATTAATTGCTCTCTGGGTAAAGAAAAACTTCCTGGAGGTTGAACTGACTAAGAAACGAGAGTGCTATCCACAGTTGTTGTTGTTGGCTATTATTATTTTCTACTCTCTTTGATGATAATCTACAAGTGTGCAGTTGAATGCAGTTGGAACACTTTCTGAGATGAGCTCATAACTTAACTGACAACAGAGTACTTACCAGACCCAGACCATGTAATGTTACTTAATATGCTACTAAGTGCACAAGGTGCCAGAGTTAAGACCAAATCAACTAAGTCGTTATAGTAGTTTTCAAGGCGATAGCATCAATAGTTTAGAAAATAGGGTACTTTTTGAAGCCTTTTAACATTAAGGAATTTTCCATGTCTGATGGAAAACTCACGGGTATAATTACGGCAGGGAAAAGTCAAAGTGATAATTCGCAATAATGAGAACCAGCTTTCACCTACTGGATGGTTGCTGAGGCAAAAGAGCTCCAGCAAAAACACCAAGAGAGAGTTCAAAATACCTCAAAGTGCAGGGCTAGGAACTTTACCCCTTAAGTGCTGAATTTTCTTTGCAGTTACAAACACATGCCAATCACAAGTAATAGAAATCTATCGTTACTTTTTTTCAGAATGTTGTGCTGCAAAATGCACATACTTAAAATCTAGTTTATTTTCTCCCCTGTCCCTGGCATACCTATTGACCCTCCCGTCCACACACACACACACACATACTGAAGTGATTGAGTCCTCGGCCTCAGCGTCAGAAATCTCACTGAGCAAGTGATTTGTGGGCCAAACCTGGCTTGCTGTGTCCTGTATTTTTGAGCATCAGTCATTGTACCAGCAGACCACAATGCTGTGCATTTTTTAAATGGTACAGAATAGGATGAAAATTATTACCAATAATAATTATTGCTCATTCTATTCTTGGCACTGTACCAATTAATAACACCAACCCCTGATTTCATGAAAATGGATGGGTTCAAAGCCCAAGCTAATGGCTTTTGAGCAAGTGCTGGGCACCTTTAAATGTGTTGCTGGATGGATCTCAGTATTTCAGAAACAGTTTGTGGAATAATAGCTTACCTGAGACTCTCTATTACACCTTCTCCATATCAAACGTCTCAAAGCAGCTCACAATATATCATCGGCAAGTGTAGCGCTTAACAAATTTTGCTATACTGAACAGAATGAAAGCTTTTTTTAAAAAGTTGGTAGTTCAGAAGATACTGTATTTCGAATTCTATAATATACAATAAAGATGTTCAGCAAGACTTGATTATTTTCTCAAAATGGTCTTTTCCTACTGCTTTAAATACATGGCTTATGTTTTTTCCAATAAAAACCTGCACTATCCTTTAGTGGCAATTCAGAACATTAGTGAACATAGCACGAGACTTTTATTTTGTGTGATTCAATGCTCTCACAGGATTAAACGTACAGGTAGGAACCACTGACATTCTGCCATCTGTAATAGAACCATAGACCCATAGAAATTTATAGCACAGAAGGCCATTCAACCCATTGTGCCCCTCTAGCTCTTTTTCAAGCAATCTTTTCAATTGCATATGCCTGCTTTTACCAATACTTTTGAGGTTTACTCCTTTTTAGGTATTTATCCATTTCCCTTTTGAGAATTAATATTTTCCATGCATACGGTGCAGGCAACTAGCATTGAATTCCTTTTCCACAAGGATTGTAATCTGCCTCTATTTCAGACACCCAATGACAACGGGGCTCAAGGAATGATGTTTTTAAATCAGAATTTTAAAAATATATAAAAGCATAAATATTACTGCTGAATCTTATATATGAACAGGAACTGACAAATAAAGCGAGTGAAATCAATTCAGGTCAGCAGGCCAGAGACACTTGTGTCTGATTATACAAAATAATAATAAGGCTTGCCCTTTCCTCCTTTTTAGGATAAGATTACACAATTCCTAAAATGGTAATGATCATTTCTTACTCTTAACCAAAGTATGTGGATCGCAGGCTAATGTTTTTTTCCAGAACTGATATAGGCTTTTGTGGCTTGGAAATTCTAGGGATGAGCTTGTCATAATAACAAGAGCAATAACTTTCCATCTTAAAGCTAAAGCTAAGCAAAGCTTGCGTGTCAGAACAAAACTTGCAGATAACTGAAAAGCTGCTTGTCAATTCTCAGCTGGTTCAGGTTTGACGGTCAGATAGTGCTGTACTTACCACTGGACTTTTTTCTTTGAATTACTTGTTTCCATGCAGATGAAAGGTTCCCTTCTTATCTCTCAAAATATGTATGAAAGATAAAGGGCTATAATTTACTTCACTACAATATATTGACCTCCATATTGAACTTGTTCATTTACAAAATTACACAACTTTCCAGTATTTCCTGTGAAGCACTCTGTGTTATCTTCCAGATGTGAAAGGTGTAATATCAAATGCAAGGATTATTATTTATATATAAGCTACCATATTCACCTCAAACATGGTTTAAACTTGGAGTAAAATTATTAAATATAATTGCCTCTCTCCTTCAAATCAAAATTCAGCTATCCTTAAGGGCTCAATAGGTAACTATTATTTCAGTACAACACAATACAAAAATACAAAATTATTTGTATAGTGCCTTTCATGTCAGGAGGACGTCTCAAGGGGCTGAGTACAGAAAAAGGCTTGATTATATCTTTGAAAATGACAATTTACAGTAAGTAGTCTGAGGTGCTTACTTGGGAGATGGCAATCTATAATTTGCATTGTGAAAGTAAAACAAGTGAAAACGACGCATCAATATTACCACACACACATCTTTATTAAAATTCTATATTCCTGGCACAGCGGTTCCATTCTCGCCTCTGAATGAGAAGGTTATGGGTTCAAGCTCCACGTTGGGATTTGGAATCACATAGCCTAAGCTGTTACTCCCATGCAGTGCTGGGAATGTGTTGCATCGTCGGAGGTACTGTCCTTCGGATGAGACATTAAACTGAGGTCCTATCTATCTGTGGGTCTTAAAGATCCCATGGCACTATTCGAAAAGAGAAGGAAATTTCTCCCGGTGTCCTGGTCAAAAATCCCCCAAAAAATATTAATTTGATGACTGTTTGTGGGACACCGCTGTGCGCAATTGGCTGCTGAGCTTTCAATTTTTCAAAAATAAAATAGTGATTTTTGTTCATAAAATTATTTTTGGAAACCATAAATAAAGTATAATATTGTAGCAAGAGATAATATTGATTTCATTATCAATGAAAGTCCCAGAAGCATCGAGTAATCCAATATAATTACAATAACATTTACATAACACCTTTCAGTTCTGTTACGCACTCAGTTTTCTGTGTTACTATTCAATCAAAATTAATTTTATTCAATTTAATGCAAGGTTTTGCTCATCAAATCATTTAGCTGAATGCAGAAAGTCATTAGAAATTCAGGAGGCTATGCAATGTCTCTAGACTTCCTTACATAGTTTCATGTTTCCTCTTTCCACTTTTGTTTGCAGGAAGTTAAATAGAAGCACGCTTTGGTTAGCTGCACCATAGCAAAATCACGCAATGCAAAGAAATTCCTGGTGTGAAACCCAAGTAACTAGAACCACATGACGTTTATCTTGACAACAGCTTTGTCCTTCTTATGAATAATGTATATAAGTGGAGCAATAGAACACTCTCATGTTAATTCCATACCAAAACTTGTCCCACAATTGCAAACAAATGAATTGAAACAGCTTAATTGTTACAAGTGCTGACACAATCTGAAACTTAAAGCTTGATCATGAAGCTGGCAAATATCCATTGTGTTTGAGATGTAGGAAAATCTTACCACAGAAATTCTGACCGCATCTAATGCTGATGTCACATGCACTATCTAGTCAGATGGTTAACAGGAAATATGGTGCTCTGTGAATAAACGGCCAGGATAAAATCAGGTAAATCTGGACCTCATCAAAGGAAAACAAAGTTAAATAGTCAGCCACGGATATTAAATCCACAATTTTAGAGGAGAAGATAAATATTAATAATAATCCTTGCATTTGATATAGGGCCGTATCACGTCTTCGAGATGTTTCAAAGCTCTTCACAGAATATACTATAAAGTCAATTAACTATATCTTGTGCACGAAATGCAGCAGCTAATTACGCACAGCAGCATCCCAAGAAACAGTTGTGGATTGAGTTATCAAATTATTATTATCATTAATAATGGAGTCCTGTAGCTCAGTGGATAGAGCACTTGCCTTGCAAGTGAGACACCTGGGTTCAATTCCAGGCAGGCCGAAACCTTGGGCAAGTTTCCTTACTCTACACACCTAATAATAATCCCTCCAAAACAAACAATAATAAATTGGTCATTTTCAGTCCATGACCGTTTGTGGGACACTGCTGTGCGCAATTGGCTGCCGTGTTTTGCCCACAAATATACGGTCAATTCATTTTACAGTCTATTCTGTGAAGCGCTTTGAGACGTCGAGACGACGTGAAAAGCGCTATATCAAATGCAAGAATTATTATTATTATTACCCCCAGAAAAGCGATCCGCCAATCGACTCACAACCGGATTCCTACTTACTGCTTGGTAAACAGGCGTGTGGAGTAAGGTAAATTTCCTATGGTTTCGCCCTTCCCGGGAATTGAACCCAGGTCCTCTCGCTTCTGAGGCAGGTGCTCTAAGCAATACGCTACAGGAATCCACAAATGATGCAACAACACAAGGCGTTAAAATTAGATTTAAAAAAGTTATATACTTCAAATATAATAAAGTATCACAATTTGCTTTTGATGCATAAATATCTAAACAAGCATCAGTATATATTTCACAAAATCATCAGTAGTGGCATCATCCACATACCACCAAAGGTTCAGGCTTTCTTTTCTAGACTTATCATTATGGAACATTATTCACATTTTGGTCAGAACTCACTTTTTTTAAAATTAGAAGTCTCCAATGGTTTCAAGTGTAATATGATTTAGAAGTCTACAATTGTAGTATTGGAAGTTTACAATGATTTTAGTAGTATCTTTTTTTATATATAAGATGCTGCATAGGAGGTTTGTTAAAAAAGGGTGTATGATATTAATAGAAAGCAACATTGATAGAAAATTGGTTAGAGTAGGAAACAGAGGGTGGGAGAGATGTCCCCAGGGGTCAGTGTTTTTCTTCATTCATGTAAATGATCTGGATTCTAGTATAAGGGACTCAATTTAAGCTATACGTGAGGGAGAAGGGAAGAGAAGGGTACTGGAGGGAGTAAGGAGTGTGTGGGGACTCTTGTGGGGTAAAACACTGGCATGGACTAGTTGGGCCGAATGGTCTATTTCTGTGTTATACAGTCTATGTAAATCTATGTAAATTTTCTTTTAATAAATCTGTCATATTTGAAATGCATTTATTTAAAGTCGTCTGTTGAAGTCTCTTTCAGTATTTTCTTTGTCAGAAAATTGGAAATGCTTTAATTTTA
Organism: Callorhinchus milii; assembly: GCF_018977255.1. Classification (NCBI taxonomy): domain Eukaryota; kingdom Metazoa; phylum Chordata; class Chondrichthyes; order Chimaeriformes; family Callorhinchidae; genus Callorhinchus; species Callorhinchus milii. The sequence goes on along the minus strand of NW_024704744.1, from coordinate 33,392,236 downwards.
TCACTAATTCCTCTGTTCTGTCAATAGCTAATTTTACATTTGTAATTACTTACCATATATATCCAAGTAAAATAAACATAAGTGTAGGCATCTAAATATAATATTGTGGACAGTCATTTTCACAACACTACATCAGCTGGTTATATAGATTATTAATTTAAGTAAATGCATTCATACATTTTACTATATAACCCTAAATATATAGAAATGGGATTTTCAAAAATTTGATTCAAAAGACATTTAACCAGACACTTTACAAATTTACAATATAAAATTACTACAATACTAACACCTGGGTTGATGCACTTGTATTTACATTTCATGTTACCAGTATTTTAGAGATCAATATTGTATATGGAATAGAAAACACATTTGTTTCTCAAATTTTTTGGGGGGAAAAAAACCACCTTTAACCTCAATGCACATTGGTTCTGGGAACACATCAATACTGACTGACCTTTAATGTGTGAGAGGGCAGAAGTTCTGAGAAAGACTGCTCAGATCAAAAAAGAGGATCGTCTGAACTCTCCGTGAAAAGTATTGAATGACTTATTGAATGATGACTGGAAAAAGTACAATGCAGTGATTTATGCAGTTTCCTTTCTGTCGTTTTAATAGGACTCCTGTTTTTTCACACAACCTTTATATGTTTCAAGACTGTTTCGTATCACTGTAACCAGCCATTGTTTGACAATGAATTGCTTTTGAATAGTTTCCTCCTACCACATATTTAGCATGTACACATGTACACACTATCAACCTGTCAGTGCGGAAATTAAGCACTCCACCAGAAAACAATAAGAATTTTCTTACTGCATCAAAAGAGAAAAGTCCTATTGTGGGGTAAGATTTGCAGCATTTGATAATGCATTTGATATGAATTGAAGAACTGAAAAAGGATTGAATACAGTCAAACACTGTTATAAAGTGGTGGTTTGAGTCCATAAAACTAATCCACGATTTATAAAAGGGTGCACTATAAAACTGGCCACTGATAAGCGCATCTGGTTATCAGGTTCTGCCTGAAGCCAGCAACCGTTGTCTTTAACGTTTCCAGTGACAGACACTGGAAGGCCTTGTAAACCTGCAAAATACGTATTGTAAGCGGATCTGTCAGCATCAGATGTCAGGAATGTCCTGCACTTTTGGTTAAAGATGGGTCCATGAATCCAGTGTATCTCCTTTGCCAAAAAATGTTACTACACATTACAGTAAATCCTATGAAGCATTTTGAGATGCCCTTCTGATGTGAAAGGTGCTATACCAAATGCAAGGATTATTATTTTACATAAAGGGGGTTGCACTATACTAAAGTGTGTTGTAATAGGGTCCATCTGTGTTTAGGATTATAGCAGGTTATGCCATGTTAAGACTCACAAGTCAGTCTTACCAATATAGTAAACAACTGTAATATAATAATCTTTGTGTTTGTGAACTGTTTGCTGTGCTTTTGTTTAATTAAGCTCAATTCCTTCTAAACAATTGTTCATAGACCATAAAAAATCAGCAGGGCCTTTTTCACAGTTGCTGCCACAGTCTTAAGAACTTTGAGCATTCAGCAGTTTTTTGGAGCTTTCAAGATACTCACAATGTTTACTTTCAAATTACATCAGCAAATCTAATTTTCTGATTGCTTTTGCTATCCGGTTATTAGAACCTCAAAGGAACATGCCTCTATGAATTACTGCTACTCAAACTGCATCAGTGTGACATCTTGAAGTGGTGTCAAGAGCTGGTGACAACTTGCACTGTTTGTGATCCATTCATACCACACGTTTGGTGGTTATCACTGCCAAAATTACCTCTCCCTGCTTATGTTGTCAGCACAGTATTGATCATTCAAGAGTAGTGTTGATATATTCCTCTCCCATTACTTACTGCCACTCATTTTACAATTCATACCATGCTTTTTATAGCGAATTACATCTTGAAGCAGTTTAAAAAGATGTGGAAGAGAGAAATAATCCTTGCATTTTGTATAGAGCCTTATTACATTGTTGACACACATCTCAAAGCATATACTGTGAAGTGACTGTGTGTATTTTGTAGGTGAATCAATTTGCACACATCAGTAACCCACAAGAAGCCATGGGGTTAATGACCAATTTATTGGGGGTTTATGGCCTAGATACTTAGCTAAACTCCCTTTTTTTTGAATAGTCCCAAAGGATTTTCAACTTCTACCTGGACAGATAGAGGGGACCTAGGAATAATATCGAATTGGCTTCCACCACTCTTTCAGGCAATGCATTCCAGATCCGAACAACTCGCTATGTAAAAAAAATTCTTCTCACCTCCCTTCTGTTTCTTTTAACAACTATTTTAAGTCGGTTACCAACCCACCCGCCAGTGCAAATAGTTTCTCCCTGTTCACCCTATGGAATCCCCTCCCTCATTCCTGGTATCATCCTGGTAAATCACCTTTGCACCCTCTCTAATACCTTGACATCCTTCCTAAAGTGTAGTGCCCAGAACTGAACACAGTCTCTAGCTGAGGCCTAGCCAGTGATTTAAAAAGTTCATCAAAATTTCCTGACTTTTGTATTCTATGCCCCTATTTATAAAGCCTAGTATCCCATATGCTTTTTTAACAGCTTTATCTACCTGTCCTGCCACCTTCAAAGATTTCCTTATATGAACCCCCAGGTCTCTCTGTTCCTTCACCCCCTTTAAGATTGTACCATCAGCTTATATTGCCTCTCCTCATCTTCCTCCCAAATTGCATCACTTCGCATTTGTCCACATTAAACTTCATCTGCCTCGTGTCTGCCCATTTTATCAGTCTGTCTATGTCCATTTGCAGTCTGTTACTATCCTCCTCACTGTTTACCTTCGGTTGTTGCCAATCAATTTCGCGCATACCTCTCCTCCCATTTCGAACCCCTCCAGTTCAGTTTCCGCCCTGCCCGCAGTACAGAGACTGCGTTTGTGAAAGTCACAAACAACATCACTTCTATCTGTGACCAGGGCTCCCTCTGCCTCCTTGTCCTCCTGGATCTCTCCGCCGCATTCGACACAGTCGATCACGCCATCCTCCTCCACCGCCTTTCCTTCGTCATCCACTTCAGTGGGACCACACTCGACTGGTTCGAGTCCTACCTCACAAACTGCCAGCGTTACAACTGCACAAATGGCTTCTCCTCCCTTCTCCTCCTCCCTGAGAGGTACCCCAAAGATCCATCCTTGGCCCCTTCCTCTTTCTGATCTACATGCTCTCTCTTGGGGATGTCATCCATAGACATGGGGTACATTTCCACAAGTATGCGGATGACACCCAACTATTTTCCACCTCTCTTTGCAACCCCCAGTCCCCTGATGTTCTGTCAACCTGCCTGTCAGACCTCAGGGGCTGGATGAGCACAAATTAACTTCAGCTGAACATTGACAAGACGGAAGCCATACTCTTTGGCTCTCGTCAACATTTAAAATCTCATGGTTCTCACCTCCTCCATCTACCTGACCTTCCCCTAAAACTCTCTGAACCCGTACACAACCTGGGGATCAGGTTCGACCCCCAATTATCCTTCCTCCCCCACATCCGGTCCCTCACCAGCATTATTTCTTCCACCTCCGATGCATCACCCGTCTGCGCCAATACCTCTCTCCGAAAGCCGTTGAATCCCTGGTCCGTGCCTTTGTCACTTCTCAGCTGAACTATTCAAACACCCTCCTCGCTGGCCTCCCCTACCATCCATAAAATCCAGATTATTCAAAACTCTGCCGTCCGCACCAAACTCTGCTCCCCAATTATCCAGTCCTTGCCAGACTGCATTGGCTGCCTGTCCCAGAGAGGATCGATTTCAAGATCCTCACCCTTGTCTTCAAATCTGTCCACTCCTCCGCTCCCCCCTACCTCTCTGACCTCCCCTCTCCTCAAAACAGTTCCCGTTGTCTTCATTCCTCTGGGTCTGGCCTACTCCTTGTCCCCCAAGTCCTCCGCTCCACCCTCGGTGGCTGTGCCTTCAGCCACTACGCCCCAGGGCTCTGGAACTCCCTTCTTCACTCCCTTTGCCTTGCCTCCTCTCTTCCTATTTTCAGGTCTCTGCTGAAGATCTTTCTTTTTGACCGCGCCTTTGGTCACCTTCCTCCCCCTCCCCCTGACTCAGCCCGGGATCTGTTACTGTGGAACTCTCTGAGACGCCGTCCGGCATGGAGGGCGCTATATAAATCCAAGTTGTTGTTACCACTTTCCTAGCTTTGTGTCATCTGCAAACTTGGAAATTGTACTCCCTATTTCCAAGTCCAAATCATTTATATTGATCAAAACCAGCAGTGGTCCCAATACTGACCCCTGGGAGATACCACTGCACACTTCCCTCCAGTCAAAAAAACAACCATTTCCCACCACTCTCTGCTTTCTGTCTCCCAGACAGTTCTGTATCCATGCTGCCACTGTCCCTTTAATTCGGTGGGCTTCATTTTGCTTACAAGTCTCTTATGTGGCACTTTATCAAATGCCTTTTGAAAATCCACATAAACTACATCAACTGCACTACCTTCATCCATCCTCTCCGTTACTTCATCCAAAACTCTATCAGGTTTGTTAGACAAGCTTTGTCTTTAACAAATCCATGTTGGCTGTCCTTTATTAACCCATATTTTTCTAAGTGAAAATTTATCTTCGCCAGACTACGCCATTACCTCATCCCTCATGCTGCTGAAACCCTGGTCCACCTCAAGGCTGGACTATGGGAACTCTCTCCTCGCCGGCCTTCCCGCTACCTCCCTCCACAAGCTGCAGGTCATTCAGAACTCTGCAGCTTGTGTACTGTCCCGCACCAGGCTTCGGGACCACATCACTCCCACCCTCGTTCGCCTCCACTGGCTCCCCATCCCCCAGAGGATTGATTTCAAGATCCTCATCCTCACCTACAAGGCCATTCACGGCCTTGCTCCCTCCTACCTCTCCAACCTACTATCCCCCTACCTACCTGCCCGTACCCTCCGTTCCTCCGGCTCCGGTCTGCTCCACGTCCCCCGCCCCAATCGCCCTACCATTGGTGGTCGGGCCTTCAGCCTCTCAGCCCCGAGGCTCTGAAACTCTATCCCCCAGTGCCTTCGCCTTGCTTCCTCCCTCTCCTCCTTCAAGGCCGGTCTCAAAACCTTTCTCTTTGACTGTGCCTTCAGCTCCCCTCTCGACTCTCTTCCCCCTTCTCGCTCCCTCCCTTCCCTCCCCTCACCCTGACCATTTCCCCCCTCCTCGCTCCCTCCCCTCCCCTCACCCTGACCATTTCCCTCCTGCTCAGGTCATGACCCAATTGTGCAGCGCCTTGGGACGTCCTCCTGACGTGAAAGGCGCTTTATAAATGGAATCTTGTTGTTGTTCTTGTTGTTGATTATAGTCTCTGGAAGTTTCCACACTACTGACTTTAGGCTGACTGGCCTGTAGTTCCCAGGTTTATCCTTCTGCCCCTTTTTGTACAGGGGAGTAACATTTGCAACGCTCCAGTCATCTGGCACCACCCCATGTCCAAGGAGGTTTGAAAGATTGCGGCCAGAGCCTCTGTTATTTCCATCATTACTTCCTTCAGTAACTAGGATGCATCCTGTCCAGACCGGATGACTTGTCTACTTTGAGCACTGATAACATTTTTAGTACTGCCTCTCAATTCATTCTTATCTTATCCATTTTTCTACCCTCTCCTCCAATACTGTGGCATTGGCTGCATTCTCTTCTTTTGTGAAGAAAGATGCAAAGTATTCATTCAATACATCAGCCATGCCTTCTGCCTCCACAAGAAGATTTCCTCTTTGATCCTTAATTGGCCCCACCCTATCTTTGACTAACCTTTAATTCTTTATCTGCTTATAAAATACCTCAGGATTCCCTTTCATGTTACCCACTAATCTTTTCTCATGCTATCTCTTTGCTCCTCATATCCTTTTTCAATACTCCTCCGCACTTTCATTACTCTATTTGATTATCTTCTGTATTTTTGACCTGACATTTATCATAAGGCTCCTTTTTCGGTTTTATTTAAATTCCAATGTCCATATTCATCCAGGGATGTTTGGATGCCCTACCTTTCTCTTTTGTGGGAATGTATTTGTTCTGTCTCCAAACTATCTCCTCCTCGAAGGCTGCAAATCTTTCTTTCCAGTCCACCTTGACTAGGTCCCATTTTAACTCACTGAAATTAGTCATCTTTCAGTTGAGTATCTTCACCTTTGATTGCTCCTTGTCTCTTTCCATAAGTACTCTCATGATGTTGTGATCACTGTTGTCCAGATGCTCTCCTACTGACCTTGCTCCACTTGCCCCACTTCATTCCTCAGAACTAGATCCAGCACTGCTTCCTTCCTCGTTGGGCTGGAAACATACTAATCCAGAAAGTTATCCTGCACACATTTCAGGAATCCTTTCACCTCCTTGCCCTTTGCACTGGTATTTTGCCAGTCTTTGTTAAGATAATTGAAGTCCCCCATTATCACTACTCTATTGGTTTTGCATCTCTATGAAATCTGCTTGCAGATTTGCTCATCTATCTCCTTCCTACTATTTGGTGGTCAATAGTATACACCTAACAGAGTACTACCTCCTTTTCTGCTCATTAACTCTAAACAAATAAATTCTATTTTTTGACCCTCTAGCGCATCGTCTCTTTCTAGGGCCATAACCATGTCTTTAATCAATATTGCCACCCACCTGCTTTTATTCCTTCCCTATCCCTCCTGAATATGTTGTAGCCAGGAATATTCAGCTCCCATTCCTGCCCTTGTTTGAGCCAGGTCTCCGTTATTGCCATTAAATCATAATCCCATGTGGCACTTGAGCCTGCAGCTCACCAATCTTATTTGTCACACTCCGTGCATTTACGCACTTGCAATCCAAGACCAACTTAGTCTGTTCTGCAATTCTCCCGCATCTAATCCCTCCTTTTTCTGGATTCTCCTTATCACATTGTTATTCATCTCCCCCAGCCCTCTATGTAACTTGTTTGTCCTCTCTCATGCCAAATCCTGATTCCCTTCCCCACTTGAAATGAGTTTAAACCCTTCCCCACAGCATTAGATAACCTCCCTGCGAGGACATTGGTCCCAGTGCTGTTCAGGTATAACCCATCCACCTTGTACAGGTCCCACCTGCTCCAGAACTGATCCCAAAGATCCAGAAACGTGAAGCCTTCCTTTCTGCACCATTTCTCCAGCCATGCATTCATGTGTTTGATCCTGCTGTTTTGATATTCATTTGTTCGAGACACTGAGAGTAATCCAAAGATCACCACCATTGAGATCCTACTCTTCAGCTTCTGATACTCTCCCTGTAGGATCTCAGCCCTTTTTTTCCCCCTATGTCATGAATCCCAACATGGACCATGACTTCTGGATATTCCCCTTCCCCATGTAGAATGTTTTGCACTCGTTCCATAATGTTTACAACCCTGGCACCAGGGAGGCAACATACCATGCGAGAGTCATGTCTTTGGTTGCAGAAACGCTTGTCTACTCCTTTCACCATTGTGTCCCCAATGACACTTGTATTGACACTCTTCCCTGTGTCCTCCCATGCATCCATTTGCTTTTGACTCCCCTTCCCAGAGGTGTCATCACCCTGACCGGTATTCAGTACAGAGAACCAGTTGGTGAATGCCACACTCTCAGGGGATTTCTGCATTGCCCGTCCCCTCTTCCTTCCATGCCGAGTGGCCACCCATTCACTCTCCTTCTGAACCCTCTGTGGCTTTGGGATGACCACCTCCTGAAACGTTTGATCCATGAACTCTTTAGCCTCCCATATGCTATGTAGTGAAACCAGCCTCTCCTCGGGCTCAGAAACTCTGAGCTCAAGCTCGAACAGCCAGAGGCACTTCCTACACATGTATTTGTCCAGGGCACACAAAGCATCCTGGAGTTGCCACATAGCACACATTGTGGATGCAACCAGTCTCAGCTGCTCTGCCATATTCTCAAGATAATTATTTTATTATAACTTATTTATTTTATAATTATGCACCTCTTTTCCCCCTCTACACCGAATTCCCATTCTCACCAAATTCCTTAACAGAATTCTCACTCTGTTCCACCTCAGGCAATTCCCTTCTCAAGACACTGGACTCTCTGTTCAAGTGTTATAGTTAGTGTTAAGCTTAATAATAATAATCCTTGGATTTGATATAGCACCTTATAATGTCTTCTAGACATCTCAAAGTGCCACACAGAATATACTGTAAAATTAATTGTGGGCAAAACATGGCAGCCAATTGTGCACAGCAGTGTCCCACAAACAGTAATAGATTGAGTGAACAAATTTTTTTTTAAAGGAATTATTACCCCCGGAAAAGCAATCTGCCAATCTACTAACATTCAGGTTCCTACTTACTGCTAGGTAAATAGGGGTGTGTGGAGTAAGGAAACTTGCTCTACGTTTTGTTGAGAGAAAGCCCAGGATGAAGGAATTTGGAAGAATCTAGCGAGTGGAGCACAGTGGCTGAAAGCTCTCTTCCTGGTGATAGGAGCAAAGAATGAACAGTAGACCAGAGTTAGAAGGAGTGAAACAAATAGCCAAGAAAATTGGACTTGGTGGATTTGTAGTAGATAAAAAGAAAAGATCTGGAAGGGATTTGATGGTCAGGATGAGGAAATTGAAGACAATCTGTTATGGATCAACTGCTAATATCAGTATAATATTTACACCCAAAGCAGACATGAATGTTACAAAGATGATCAAAGAAAACTCTTCTCTTATAGCTGGTCGGTGGGTTAAATAATAATAATCCTTGCATTAATTAATAATATTTGCATCTTTAACACTTTATCAAAATATCTCCAAGTGCTTCAAAGGATTTTATTATAAAGTGTAAAGTTTTCTGAAGGGTGCAAGTTTTTTTTGTAATAAGTGTATATTTGTATGTTAACTTAATCCATCTCCAGATACAAATGTTTTGAGGTGGCACTCAGGCATTGATTTTGACTTCTCCCTTTAGCTTTGTTTACGCCACACAACTTTAAAATTACAATGTCAGAAATACAGAAATGTTGGTCCAACATACTACTCAGAAAGTGCAGCATGAATTTGATTTTCTGGGTATCAATGAAGTAAAGAAATGGCATTTGATAACATCTTACCACATCAAAACAGCTCAAATTACTGGCAAGCAATGTATCTCTTGTAGGCAACAGTGACAGCCATATGCACACAGGAAGGTCCTCTAAATTAGCCACAAAAGCAATGGTCAATTAATCTGGAGAATTAAAGTGTCTTCTCTTTTTGAATAACATCATGAGATCTTTAACATTCACCAACAGGCAGACAGAATTTCGGTTTAATGTTTCATCCAAGAACAGCACTTCCAACAGTACAACCTCCCTCAGTGTTGCATTGAAGTGGCAGCCTACACCAGGAGCTCAAGTGGGGCTTGAATTCATAACCTTCAGGCCTGGAAATGATCAACCGAGCCAAGATGACAAAGGAGCTAGATTCCTTAACAGACCTCAGGAGCTGGTTTAACAGTTTAATCAATGCCACTAGCCATTGGAGTATAAACCTGGCTCATATTTCTATCAAATTCCAACAAGATGTTAAACTTCTGAAGCTGTATTTTCTCCTCTGCTATTAATTTAATTTTATACCTCCCCAAACTCAGCCAGCATCTGGCTGCTCATATCAAAAGTGCCACTAATCCTGACTTCAATAATTGGGTTAATTTACTCTTTTTCTTAAAGGTCCTATCTACTCCCTGAAGCAATGTTTACCCAAATATCCTACACATCATTCCTTTTGCCCAGGTTATTACTTGATACACAATGCAAGTCTCTTGAAATATAGATGCTTCTATCAAACATATCATGTGCCCACAAATTATACAGTCCCTTGACTTTATAATAAATCCTGTGAAGTGCTTTGATAAGTCCTCCAGAATTGACTATACCAAATGAGAAAAGCTATAGAATTTACATTTATAAAGCACCTTTCACACTGGGAGAATGTCTCAACGCACTTGGCAGTCCTGGCTAGGCACCCGAGCTAGGGGTAAGAACCAAGGAGTGTAGGAAGGGGAAAAGTGAACAAAAGCATGATCAAAGGTGCACATTTTGAGATGGGCTTTGAACAAGGTAAGGAAGGAACGAATCGGAGGGACTCCAGGATGGAATTCCAGAAGTGGGGCAGAATCCCATAAGCTTGCTCGTTGATGGTGGGGTGGATAGGGTGGGGGGACATGATCCAACAACAACTTGCATTTATATAGCATTTATATACACATGGGGTAGCATTTCAGAGCAGGCATATAAGCATTACTCACACAAGCAAAAATAAGTTAGATTCAGAACGGTCAAAGTAGGACACAAACAAGTTCAAAGCACATGCAATCCAACACATATATTTATAAACACGGTCTAGAGAACAAGTCATAAAAAATTACCAGATGGTTACTCCATTCAGTGTATAGAGATTACAGATAATGCTTCATAAACAAGCACATTTCAAACAAATTCCATCGAATAAACTACTTGAAATGCTTTTCAGCCGAAGCTAATTTTTAGGTCGGTGATGATGCATTCCAAAAGAAATGTGCTACCAGCTAACAAAAAGTACTGAGGGGTGAAACACGCAATAATTAATTGAATGTGTTATTGTGAAATGACCTTTTCCATCTATTCCTAAAGACTGTGGGTAAACAACACCCATCCCCTCCAATCTTTGGCATAGTAGTTGTGCCTAATGCTAGTTCCAGCATCTGAAGTGAAATTGCTCTTCCAGGGTAACAATAATAATAACAATCCTTGCATTTGATACAGTACCTTATCATGTCTTTCAGATGTCTCAAAGAGCTTTACAGAATATACTGTAAAGGGAATTGACTGTATATTTTGTGAGCGAAACACAGCAGCCACTTGCATACAGAAGAAAGCCATAGAAGCTCTACTAAAATGACTGTGAAGGTCTTCAATTTCAAGACTGCCACAGTTTTTAATGAACAAACGTTTGTCCCTGTTAAATGGTAGTAACAACAACATCAAATTTGTATATCGCCTTTCATGTCAGGAGGAAGTCCCAAGGTGCTGGACAGTCAGTGATTTGGACCTGAGCAGGAGGTTGGGATCAGGAGTGGTGGAGAGCAGGGAGGGTAGGGATAGGAGGGTGGCGATGGCTCAGTTGAAGAGGAGTGTCTTGAGACATGCCTTGAAGGAGGCAAGGGAGGGAGCAAGGCGAAGGGTCTATGGGATGGGCCCTATAGCATTTCTCACAGCTTTACCTTTCACAATACCCAGCAGTTGGAGCTCTTTTGAAATCATGCGTGATTGGCTTGCAACAAATGAATGGATTTTTGTGTTGGAATTTTCCCCATGGCTTCTGAAATCATAGAATCTAAACACTGAATCTAAATCTGCTCCACAATGTGTAGGGCCTATTACAATCCTTCCAAGGCTGTACTCACAATCCACGCTGAGACCCTGGTTGAAATCTCCTGGTTCAAGGCAGTAATGCATAATTATCAGTCATTGGTTTACACAAAGTAATTGTATAATAAATTCTTTAAGTGGGTTTGCTTGAAATTGCTGTGCAGTTGTCTCTCCACATGCTGGAATGGTAGCCGAGATATCAAATTCTTTCATAAACATCGTTTCTGGATTATTGCTGCGTGCAAACTTGCTGCCACTTTCACTCAGTCATCATTTGGGCCTTGAACCAATAACCTTCTAACTCAGAGGCTAGAGTGCTACTAAATGAGCCAAGCTGAGATATTTCACATGCTTATGAGTGATAAAACATTTCAGTTTCCCCCCTTTTTCTGGATCTGAAACACTATATGACAGTTGTGAAACATAGCCAGCTCTCTGCTTTAGAAAAAAATAGAAATAAATCCAAAGAAAAAAATCCTCAGTGTGCCTGCATGAGGGGGAAGGTGATTAAGATGTATGGGAGAGAGGATTAGGAGAGGTGGAGTATAATAATAATCCTTGCATTTGATATAGCGCCTTATCACATCATCGAGATAGCTCAGTGTTTCACAGAATATATTGTAAAGTAGACTGACTATATTTTGCTTTCAAAACACTAACAATGATAAGTTGAGTCAAGTGTCCAGGTTCTATTCTTGTAACAATCTTTATAATTCATACAGGCTGCCTTTGAGAAAGGTTTATCAAGTGATCAATAAAAGCAACTTGAAACTGTTGATGTCTCACTAAAGCCTTTGTTTATTACAATATGATTTCCTAATAAAGTTAAGGTCACATGCCTTTCAAGAAATTGGTACAACAGTGATCATGATGCTTACAGATACGTGCATCTTCAGAACTAACCATCCACAATGTTTGACCCATCAACAAATGCATTTTATATTTAATTAGTCTTCCTTTGGCAATATTTAGATCATTGAACATGCACATTTCAGTGCGTGTTCTCCAGAATAGAACATTGAACATGATCTTTGGTTTGCAAAGACAAATAAGCATGCAGAAAAATTAAACATGGTTCAGTGATCAAACACTTAAACTAATGACCACACAGCTATGCAACATGTGCAACCAATGTATTTTACTGCAATTCAATTTTGTCTGTTGGATAACAGCTGTCTGTAGCTGGTGCCTGAAATTCTCCAAGCGACATTGCGGTGCTACTGAACAGTCCCAACATGGAGCATTTCAAAGGAGGGAAATTGGGAACGTGACTAGTGAGTTACAACAACAACTTGCATTTATATAGCGTCCTCCATGCAGGGTAAGGTCTCAGAGCTCTTAACAGTGGCAGAGCCTCCGAGCCGGGGTGGGGGGAGGTGGCCGTAAGCACGGTCAAAGAGGAAGGTTTTCAGGTCAAACTTGAAAAAGGGGAGAGAGGGGGCAAGGCGGAGGAATTGAGGAAGAGCCTTCCAGAGATTTGGGGCATGGTGGCTGAAAGCACAACCTCCGAGGTGGAGGCTGGTGGCAGTCGAGCCGAGGCACCGGCTGGTGGATTGGGGAGTGAGGAGATCGGAGAGGTAGGGAGGTTCCAGAGAGTAAATGGATTTGAACACGAATGTGAGGATCTTGAAGTTGATCCGTTCGGTGATGGGGGCCAGTTGAGCCTGGCCAGAACTGGTGAGATATGGGTACGGAGTTTGGTCCGGGTAAGTGTGCGGGCAGCAGAGTTCTGAATGCTTACCTATCGGAGTTCATTGTTCAATGGTAAAAAGCTAGTAACATTTCATAACATGTGCGATATTTATCACTTCCAACTCCTCCACCCCTCATTTTACCCTATATTTTCATGCAGGGGCTTATTAGAACCTGCAACATTTTATCGCAAAGTTTACTAGTGCTATGGTCGTAAAACAACATTTAAAGGGAATTGAACTGATATTTGAGGAGGAATAAGATAAAAGGGTGCATGGAAAGAGCAGGGAATTGGGATTACAATAATAATAAAATCTCCAAACTCTCCTTTTTTTNGGAAGTAATCTTGAATTTACTCTGTCTAGTTACCAACTCGTCAACCATTGAAAATAATTTCTTCCTACTTACCTCAACACACCCTTTAGAATTTACTAGGTCTTCTCTGAATCATTTCTGTTCTAGTGAAAACAAATCTTGTTTATACAATCTCTCCTCATAAAATAAAGTCTGTCTTCCCTGTTAACATCTTGGTAAATCTTTGCTGTACCCTCTCCATGGCCATGACATCCATCCTACAATGGAATGCATAAAACTGCACATAATACTCTCGCTGGGACCTCCAGATGTCTTCAAAGGGTTTAGCATTTTGTACTCAATCTCTATTTGTAAAACCTAAGATGTTATTAGCTTTTTATTACAGCTTTGTCAATTTACCCTCCTACTTTTACCCATTCCATTGTTCTGTCTTAATAAATGATAATCAATAATTTATGAGGTGTTTGAAACATTGCACATGACCTTAATGAGAAAATACACACTGTGACAAAAAGGCAATTGTGAGGTACAGATGGCTGAAGGATATACAGTGCAATGCAACTCAGACCGTTTGCAATCCCTCTCAATTACTTAAAGAGATTGCGTGTATATTGTATTATGAAGTTGGAGGAGCAAATCTTGGTATAGCCAAGGGCAAGCTGTTTTGAAACATCATCAAAGACGTTATGTTGGTCCTTCAAGAGAATGTACATCTTTGGCAAACCTTCATAATACAGTTCTTGGTTATTATCCGAACTTTGAAATGGAGAATGCAAAACTTCATTGGTGATACTGTTATCATTTGAAACACATGGCATATGAACATTCTTCTGTTGCAAACTTGCTAAAATATCTTGCATTACATTTTATTAAATAAAAATAACCTTTTCTGAAAGTTGCTTAAGTAGAGAATCTGCAATAAGACAATTTTAGACATGACCCAAGGCACATCGGGAGAATATACCAAGGCACTGGAGAGTCAGAGTTTCGGACCTGAGCTGGGGGTCAGGATTGGGGAGGGTGGAGGGTGGGGGGAGGGGGGGTGGAGGAAAGCACGACCGAAGAGGAGGGACTTGAGATTAGTCTTGAAGGAGGCAAGGGAGGAAGCAAGACGAAGGCACTGGGGGATGAAGTTCCAGAGCCTAGGGGCTGAGAGGCTGAAGGACCGGCCACCAATGGTAGGGCAGTTGGGGCAGGGGATGTGGAGCAGACCGGAGCCAAAGGAACGGAGGGTACGGGCAAGTAGGAGGCAAGGGAGGGTGCGAGGTGGAGGGACTGTGGGATGGAATTCCAGATTGTGGAGACAGAGTGCAGAAGGCCCGCCTGCCAATAGTAGGGCAAGTGAGGCGGAGGATATGAAGCAGGCTGGAGCCCGCTGAGCGGAGGGAGCGAGCAAGATGGTAGGGGGTTAGGAAGTCACAGAGGTAGTGGGGAGCAAGACCATGGAGGGCTTTGAAGGTGAGGAACAGGTTCTTGAATTGTATCATCTGTGCGATGGAAACAAGGAATCGGCTTGTATACAAAAATAAAATACATGAAACTGTTGTTTTTACTGGCATTTTTCCATCTCTCCTTTTGCTTCGTGTACAATACACATTTAGAACACAAGAATATTTGCGCAAATGCTACTTAATGACATTTACGTACTTCACCAGGATGCTAAGGCACTTATAAAAAACAGCCCAATTGAGTTTGAACTGTTCCTGCAAATTGATGCCAGGAGCAACATTAGGACCAAATGTTTGGCTCAGCAAAATCCAATATGTTTGTGGGTAAACAGTGACATTCCAGTGGCTTTAGAATCAAATTCCCTCATACCAGCAGTGTTTTTATGCATCACTTACATTCAAAAAGAAAATCAGTCGGCAGTTTGGATATATTGGGTAAAAATGTTCATCTTAATCTATAAAACGTCTCCACAACAACATACTACAGATATCTAACTCTGAAGCTTGCTATTGATAGACAGTGAAAGTTTGTACTGTTCCAGCGGGTTTTGATCACTGTTTAGTTTAGAAAAGCCTCATGATTCTAAAAAGTTGGTTACCATTTTCTTTTTTGGATGTTGCAAGTGCGTTCCAGTTGAATCCAAATAAGCACATACCTGATCTAAACATTATTCTGATTTAAATATAGAATGCCAACCTATATTTGGATTTAGTTATTAATTAAATTAAGTTAATTATTAAATAATTACATATAAATTAAAATTGAATTATTTAATTATGATCATAATTATTTTCCAGCAGTACCCTGATGCACACTCTGAGGTCCCCAAGATTTGGCTCTTGCCAACCTGTTCCTAATAATTTCTAGAATTGAATAAGCAGGATTGCACAAATATTATTGTGTTCTAAATTTGTATTGCATTCCAACAATCTATCTCTGGAATTTCCATGTTAGGTGAGATACATGGAATTCTCGGTTTGGTTTAGATACTCTTAAGCATGGTGATGGGTTTTTGCTTGTGTCAGACTCCCAGCTGAGCAAAATAAGTTGTTTTGGTTAGCCGTGTGTCTGACACATTCGGAAACCCATCATCCTGCTTAAGAAAATTCAAAAAAAACTGAGAGTTTCACATATGTATCCCACAAATGATTGGAAAATTCCCTATTTCTGGTAATTGGGTGTGCATTCTCTCTCCAAAGTATGCATCCTGCTTACCTAATTCTGAAAAGAGTTAGGTACAATTTAGCAAGAGCCAAGACATTTGGAACCCCACATTGTGCATTGGTGTACTATTGTGCTTTAACCAGCTAAAACCACATAGCTTGCCATTGGAAGCACTGTCTGGAAAGCATCCAGCTGCTTGTCCAGCTATGTCCACCCTACAGCTTTGGCTTGCAGGATAGCAGCAGCCCGGCCCCTAATAATTAGTGTACCTCTCCAAGTTTTAATAATTATCAATGCCTTGGAATACTATTGACCAGCTGATTCAGAAATCAGCCTACTGAAAATCAACCTCATAAGAAATACAGATATCAGACGATATTTTAGAACCTGCAAAGAGTTGGCTAGGAATAAGGAGGGGTTTCTGTGAAGAAACAGTGATATTTCAGGCTTTTCTTATTGACTGGTTTCAAATATGATCCTCTCCTCCACAACTTCAGCACAATGGTTGGGCGCATAGATTTTGATGCTTCCAGATGTGTTTGCAAACAGATTCACAAACACATTCGATATTTATGAAACATCACACTTTCTCCCCCCAGTGTGTATTCCAACTTCACGGATCTGGTGCCTAGATATTTCTGTCAAATGGAGTTTTGTCAGGATCCTGACTGACGACTGAATCAATGCCCCTCTTTGCATCACATCTTAAAGAAAAAGTCCAGCAAGATTATAGATTGAAAAATAATTCACTGGAAGTGATATTGCGTTTTCCTGAGGCACACTAGTTTGACCTTACCTGGAGTATTGCGTACAATTCTGATCACCCTATTACAGAAAGGACATCTTGGCATGAGATGGGTTAAAGTGAAGATTGCTCGTTCCAGCGCCTTGGTACTACTTCTTGACATAAAAGGTGCTATGCAAATGCAATTTGTTGTTGTTATTGGGTATCTGTTAGGAGGAGAGATTACAGAACCTGTCTGACCTACCTCTCTGACCTGCTGACTCCCTACTAACCTGCCCACTCCCTCCGTTCAGCAGGCTCTGGTCTGCTCCATGTCTACCGCCCAACCCACCCTACCATCTGTGACCAGGCTTTCAGCCTCTCTGCCCCCGCACTCTGGAATTCCATCCCACAGTCCCTTTGCCTTGCTTCCTCCCTTGCATCCTTCAAGGCCGGTCTCTTCGATCGTGCCTTCGGTCACCCTCCCACCTCTCTGCCTTCCCTCACCCCTACACCATTCCTCCTCCATGTTCGGGCCCCAACACCTGACTATTCAGTGCTGTGGGACATCCTCCCGATGTGAAAGGCGCTCTATAAATGTAATTTTGTTGTTGTTGTTGTAGTTCATACATTCATTATAATTCATCAAGAGGACAGGGAGATATTACTAAAATATTCAAGAACCCAAAGGCGATGGATGAATTGGATGCTAATATGTTTGGTGAACAAATCTAGAATAGTAATTTGCATTTATATAGCGCCTTCACGTGGGGTAGCCTCTCAGAGCATTTAACGGTGGTGGAGTCTGACCCAAAGCTGATAGAACAAAGCTATTCAGACTCAAGCTCAGAGGAAAGATGGTGAAGTCAGTACAGATTTGGTTTATTTTACACAGAACATATGGATTAAACTAACCAGTAACCAATGTTTTTTCTTCTTCGGTGCCTAATGAAGTAAAAGAGGAACTGACTGTAAAATGGAGACTACTAAAATAGGCACCTAGTTATGAAATGGAAAATAAACAACAAAGAATACTATAGCCACTTGCCTAACATAGTCACTATACAACACATTGTTCTGCAGACTGAAATCAGATCTCTGCAGGAATTACCTCTTACAAGATCCCAAAAGCTGCACAGTGAGCTAAAGAAACAGGCCTAACCACTGGGCCCAGAGTGCATATGCCTGCTAATGAGACTCAAGAGCCCAAAGCATTAACGTTCAGGTCTGATCTGTGTTCTGCATGGTGGCTATCCCTTACTCTGGAACTGTTTAGGACTATAACTGCTGTAATTTAATCCCAATGGGACCACGCAGGACAGGAAATATTCTGTGCAACTGTGGATGGTGACCATATGTAACAACAGGGTGGTGAACTCTGAGAGGAAGAATGACTCCAACAAAGAAGCAAATAAACTGCCCTTGTCCGTGCCTGGACTTTTGCCTGTTATTTGAGCCTGATTTAAACAGGCTGTCTTCTGAGTCTAAACCACTAGAGCAGAACCATGTTACACCGACACACTGTATAGCGAAATAGAATTGATGTAACAGGATTTTATTATTAATATTATTATTATTTGTTGGTCGTGCCAAATTATTGTACACTACATGCTTTCGGCACATCGGTGCAGTACCGTATATGGAAAAAATGTGCATAATGAAATAATAACATATTATTATTTGTTTCTGATCTCAAGACAGGGCAAATTTGGCCTGGGACATAATACCTCACCTGGGGACTATCCCTGGGGATTGGGGATGTATGGACACCCTATTTAAGGTAGTTGATAGATCATGAAAATTTCTTAGAATCTAGCACACCAGTTTAATGTGAAAAATGTTATAGAAGATATTATTCACTTCACAGTACCTTTTTTTAATTATTAGGCAGGCAATTGCAGGGCGACATTTGGACTGAACTCTCTGAATATTACAGGGCACTGTCAATGTAAAGTTGTAGGTGTCTAGTGTGCACAGAATTTAAGTGACAACTTTATTCAATCGATACCTCTACAAGTTAGTTTGTTAGAAGTCAGAAAAATTCTGACTTACCCACCCAGTCTGAAGATAACTTTCCATTCGATGTAATTTCTGCCATTCCTCAATTTGCTGAGCACAACAAAATAAGTACTCAGCTTGTGTCCTCTCCTGCACCAAGATCCGTGACCCCATCACCCCACCCTCACCCGGCTCCACTGGTTACCTATCCTTCATTTTCAAGGTCCTACATGGCCTTGCCTTGCCCCCTCTTACATCTCTGACCTGCTGACCCCCTATCAACCCGTCCACTCCCTCCGCTTAGCAGGCTTCGTCCTGCTCCAGGTCTCCCGCACCACCCACCCTACCATCGGCGGCTGGGCTTTCAGCCTCTCTGCCCCCACTCTTTGGAACTCCATCCCACAATCCCTTCGCCTTGCTCCCTCTGTTGCTTCCTTCAAGGCACAACTCAAGACCCTCCTTTTTGACTGTGCCTTCAGCCACCCTCCTACTCCCTCTGCCCTCCCTCATCCCAACCCTGCCCTGCACTCTTGGGTCCTGATCCTTGAATGTGCAACGCCTTGGGACGTCCTTACGACATGAAAGGCGCTTTACAAATGTAATTTTGTTGTCGTTGTATATTTGTTGTGAACCTTGCTGGCATTCCTGAAGTCTCCTGGCCTGAGGTAACTGTAGCAACCAGCTGCTAGATAGGTAACTGCTGAGAGGTGTAATGCAACTTGTAAAGTGTTTCTTTTCCAGTTATGGTATGCTGAAAATGAAAGTGTTAAAGGACGACTAAAATGTTCCTGAAGCATTCCGTTTAAAGTATATTTTCTCCACGTATAAACTAACTCTCCATTATGTTGACAGGCTGCTTCTCCTCCACAATGTCCCCATGCAGTCTGTGGGTCATGCCCAATCTCATGTTCCTGTCAGAAACCCATTGGTTGCACGTTGCTATGGGAGCACAAAACTTGGAATCCTCTAGCTTTCTGCCAATATAAAGTTAATTGCCATTCTCTTACACTGATCTTCAATATTACAGTGACTCCTAATGTGATGATTATGCTGTCGGGCTTTGATAAATAAGCTGAAAGCTATTTTAACACTTCTGGCGGATGGAAAATAGTTGCACTGCAGTTTAAGGTCTTTGTGGAAATCTGGATTAGAACCATTTAACAGAGAGAGAGAAATTGGTGTTTACACCATAAAAAATAAAACTATTCCCTAATTGTTCAAGGTTGTTTCATAAACCACAAATTGGCTAAAGAATCTAAGAAGAAATAAATGCTGCATACTGCTCTTCTGTGTCTGTTTTGCTTGGAAGGACTTTTCTTTACACTGCAAATGTGGTTATTTGACAGTACTCTGCTACACCAATTCTAGGCATAAAAGCAATTACTGCAGCACGATGGACACATGAATAAATTACACTCACTGAATTCAAACATCTCCCTCCCCCTCCCGTCACCCACAAATCCTTGCTGTATATCGCATCAAATCTTAAATCAACACCTTTTAATATTTACCTTAATGTTAATTTTCCCACCACTGTTTTTGTTCCTTTTGAAAAGCGTAGATAGAAGCTCTGCATTTTGTGTGCTGTCAGAAGTCTTTGTTCCAATATCCTGCTGAGGTTCATTTGGCCAGGAGTTGCTTTACGTCTTGTCAATGATTCCTCGGCTGACAATCTGGGACGGCAGCCATGCCTGCTTTATAACAAGTAAAGCCTATTGTCCTGCCTGTTATGTTTGTGTTCCTAAGGTGATCCAGACCATCATTTTGCTTATTTGACATTCACATCCTCTTTTCTGTGAAGCTATGAGGTACTTCTAGACATATGATATTCTACAGTTATCTTTCAGTTCTTGGTAACCGAACATAATGTAAAGGAATACCATTTGAGGTTTGTGTTCGTCTGTTAGCAAAATTGGAACCTGAATCAGTAGTCAGACATCAAAGAACCATTTAGATAGTATGGGTTACTGTGACATTTTTGGATGATCAGAAGTGTTGCTTCTACACTGATTTACTATTTGCTGTACTTGATCCTAATAGTTCCCCATGATTCATTTGCCAGGCTAAACTTATAATGTATGTCCCACTACTTTAAGAAATGGTTAATCATGTGCTTTGGCACTGGAATAGCAGAGCATATCATAGCTCTAATATGTCTTATACATGTTGCAGGTAGAATGTAGTTCAGGTGTTTTGATCCTTCATATTGTAAACTGATGGAGGGTGGAGAAGCAAATGAAGACACCAGGCATATTCCCAGGTGACATCCAGAGAGTCAATCTCCGCACTCTCTAGCACCTTCCCAAGCCTTATCATTTTGGAGCAAGTCTCCAATCTGTTTTCTTAGCCAAATAAGGTGTCACAGAGTAAGAAGGGAAAAGGGAGAAGAAAACTATTCAAATTCCACCCTAGTGTTAACCCAGTGGTGGGCCACTTCTTACTACTTAAGGATATTGACCAACAGTGCAGTCAAAGAAATATGTTTCTATGGGGATTTTGAAGTAACACAAAGATTTTAAAAGTGATTTTTCTAGAGGGTAGGAACATAGTGTTTGAAAGTTGCCACCAATTGTGAAACAAGGGCATGAGGAATGAATAGTAGCTACCTCTATTGTTGTTGGTAGTGAAATGATTATCAAAGGTAAAGCAAAATATATCTGTTGTTCACCTACATCCAATTGAAAGATGGCATTGGCTTACTAGCTTACTAGCTTTTGAATGCAGTAGTTTTCTTAGAAAATGGTGCATCAGCAGCATTTTTCTCCAGAACTAATCCATTTAGATTAATTAGGACTTTGGACAATCTTCTGTTTATTTCATACTTATATAGTGATTAGATATCAAATAATAATTTACACCCTGTTACAGCCACTTATTTCAGGCTGCTTTATTAGAAACCACTCCAGTTGAATCAGATTAATTTGGGTCCACTGTGGACCTACACTATACCACAAGTATGAAACAAACACAAAATACTGCAGATGCTGGAATCCAAAACAAAAACAGGGAGAGCTGGGAAAACTCAGCAGGTCAGACAGCATCCATGGAGAAAGGAAAGTGAGTCAACGTTTCGGGTCCACGACCCATGACCCTCACAGCTGTTGAGGGCAGCAACTAAGAGACAATGTAGGATAATACCTGGGTAGGAACCCTGAGTCAGAGTGCATGCAGGACACTGTCCGTTCAACCCGGTTACCTACATCCTTCTAGGTTTGTTAGAGTTAGTGTACCGTGCCTTATATTAGACCCTATATTAGGGTCTCTGCATGCCCCTGAGATCTTATCCCTGTATTTAATAAACCATTTGATTTGTGAACCACTTATGTGTATATTAACATTCAGTGCTCCATTTCCATTATAGGAAAAACAAACATGTTTCTTCATGTTTCTAATATGTAGAGATGAATATACATTCTACCAACAGAGCAATAATCTTCACACACAGTAAATGGCTTATCAGGATGAAACTGAACTAGTATCCCCAAATCCCCTGAACTAGACAGCAGTGTATTAATTTCTAGTAATGGTTTAATCTTGAAAATTGACCTAGTTGGCCTTAGTTTGGTTTCAGATGCATTTTCCATTTAAAAAATCGAACTCATCCTGGCAATGCATAACAGGACCACATGCCCCTCTTCTACTTTTTTCTGTTTCATTGAACACAAATACAACACATTTCAATCCATTTCCACAATCCAACAATCAGTGTATGTATTATCAGCAATGGTTACTGCCTGTGTCAGAAGCTACAGTTCTAAAAGGTGGTATCTTCATTTTTTTAAACAAAAATGTCATAAAATGTTTGAGGTCAATTTGGGACATTTAATTCTTAGCAGGTTAGCAGAAGATATATGATCCCAAGCAGAAACATAGGTGGTCCTGTAAGCATCTGGCCAGTAATGGTTTGGTGGTGAATATAATTTGACTCCCTGTTGGTTGGCTGGAGAATGTGTCTGATCCAATGAAAGAACTTGCTTGTGTTCCTCAGTTGTGACTTTTCGCATCCAATACTTAGTCGGGTGAAGAGTGAAGTAGTAGGGTGAAATATGCCTTAACTCTTTGGTGGTCCAGGACTAATTTGATCTAAAGGCAATAATTGTAACTCTTCTGAATCCCAATAAACATGAACATTCAACTGTGGTATCAATTCATTAATATTTTAACAATCTGCAATTTCCCAGCCTTTCACTAACCCACTATTGTGTACTGCAAGATGTTCCTCAGAACAAGGAATTTCTGGTTATGCAATCAAAACCTTGTCATGTGTGAGAGTACCTCAGTCACAAAATGTACCTTTAAAACTGTCTAGCCCTCAATTCTTTCTTGAAGGGGAAATGGAGAGGAAATTTATCCAACATTATACCAAAAGCCGCAAAATGGCTTTGAGCATCAGACATCATTTGAGGTTCAAAAATCCATCCCTTTTAAATAAAGCCTTACATCTTCTCTATGAGGATCTAAGCTTTAATAATGTAATTGGACTTAAAATAAATGATGTAGTTTGCACAACAATAGCAAGAAATATAATTAATGATTATCTAATGGTCACCTTTTATCCAATGTAAAAATTCTAGAAATCACCATCCTAAATTGACAGAAATGCTATTCCTGAAAGGGCAGGTCCTCAAATTATGAGCTTCAAAGATTTTTATGTTTTCAAACCCTTTAAAGACGTTTTTTGGTGTCTGACACATGCACAAAAAAATGTTATTGAAACTTCAGCTTGTTACACATTTTAAAACAAATTGATGTCTATTTTGTGCGGAGGATAGAGTAGCTGGCACCCATAAGCAGATCAGGTTGTGTAAGTTTCCAGGAAAACTGTTAGTTTCACAGTTGTTTTCACTACAAAACTACACATTATGGTAAATCTTGCAAAGTGCTTTGAGATATCCTGCTGATGTGAAATGTGCAATATCAAACACAAGAATTAATTATTATTGCAATATCAAGTGAGACAGAGATTTACTTGTACTACCAACAATGTAGTATACTGTATTCGCTGCTCATGATATGGTCTCCTCTACATTGGGGAGACCAAACGCAGATTGAGTAATCGATTTGTCGAACACCTCCGTTCTGTCTGCAAGCACAACCCTGAACTTCCGGTTTCTTGCCACTTCAAATCTCCCTCCCACTCGCACTCTGACCTCTCCATCCATAGTCTCCTACACTGTTCCAATGAGCCACAGTGCAAGCTCAAGGAACAGCACCTCATCTATCTGCTAGGTATCCTACAGCCCTCTGGCCTCAATATTGATTTCAATAATTTCAGCCCATAACAGCTCACTTCCCGCTCCTCCTCTTCTGTGACCATTACCACATCATTTGGGTCCCAGCACACCTTTTGTCTCAAAGGGTTCTGATGAAGGGTAGTGGATCCAAAACATTGACTCACTTTTCTTTCTCCATAGATGCTGCCTGACCTGCTGAGTTTTCCCAGCTCTCTCTATTTTTGTTTCAGATTCCAGTATCTGCAGTATTTTGTGTTTTGTATACCTTTTCTCTCTCTGGTCTGCCGGTTGCAATTCGTTTTCCATTATTTACACCACTTTTCCCCTGTTTTGTTGCAATCCCCCCTCTTTGTTTTGCATCATTAACACTTCTTTAACCCATCATCCCCTGTCCTCTTCCCCATTTTCTCCTTTGCCTTCCTTGCCCTACCTCCCCCCTCTCTGTTAGTCCTCTCCCTCCCAACATGCCCCAGTTCTGATGAAGGGTCGTGGACCTGAAAGGTTGATTCACTTTTCTTTCTCCATAGATGTTGCCTGAACCTGCTGAGTGCTCCCAGCGACTTCTGTTTTTGTTTCAGATTTCCAGAATTTTTCATTTTGATTAATTATTATTGTCTAATTTCTGCAATACATTGAAGGCTATTTGGACAGAAAAAGTTGTCAGAAAGTAGTCCTCAGAAAAATGGAAAGATCATATCAGGTTTCATTACATATTCACTGAAAGGATTTATTTTCAATTTAAAGCATACACCCCAAAAGGTAATAATAATCCTTCCTTTTTATATAATGCCTTATCACATCATCGAGACATCTCAAAGGGCTTCACAGGATATATTGTAAAGTGCAGTGACTGTGTATTTTGTGGGCGAAACACGGCATCAAGTTGTGTGCAACAATGTCCGACAAACAGCCATGGAGGGAATGATCAATTTTATTTGTAGGATTGTTGGCCAGGACACTGGTAGAAACCCCCTTCTCTTTTCGAATAGTGTCATGGTATCTTTAATGTCCACCTGAACTGGCAGATGGGACCTTGGTTTAACGTCTCATTGGAAGGACGACACCTCCAACAATGCAGCACACCCCCAACACTGCATTGGATTGTCAGCTTAGACAATATAAAGTTTTAAACCCACAATCTTCTGACTCATAAGAACATATATAAGAACATAAGATATGCTCGACGAAAAAAGACCAAGGTACATCTAGTTTAACTTCCACCTTCCTGGCGTTCGCATGCACATATGTCCCAAACTACCATAAGAACATAAGAAAGACCCAGAGGCAAAAGTGCTACCACTAAGCCAAGCTGACACACAGATACTATAGCTATCCTTTTAGTCAAAGACATGAACATAATAAGAAGGAATTAGAATAGAAACTGGAAAAGCTGGCTCATGTCAGACTGTAGCTCATTGATTTGCAAGATCTTTTTTAGCAAAATTTTACAATTTAAATACGCAAATAAAACACTCACAAAACATATGAATTTTACCTGTCTGAATTTGATTACCATAAAAAAAATCAAATTTTTATAAAATAATCCATCTCCAAATGATTTTTCCACTTTTCCTGCCAATTTGGCAGGAAAGGTGGAAAGCTTCAGTCTGCAAAAAGTGGAAAGCTTCAGTCTGCAGTGTCGATGTCAGCAAATCAGTTGTAAATTGCTTATTCTCTGAATGCCAAACGTACAGTACATGGTTCACAAATTCTCATGTTAACGTTTTTTGGCTTAAAACATAAAACCATGCTCAAATGATCACAATATTTCAAAACAGATATGCTCTTAATTAAAGTGATTTTCATCTTTTGTCCTTTCTCCATTAGAACAATCGCTGTGAGATCATGATTGATTATTACTGTCTCTGTCTCTGTTCAGAACCAAAAAAAAGGTCAAAACTGGCTCTACAGCATGCAATAAAAAACAGAGAACCTCATTTATATTAAAAAGTCAAGTGCTTCAGTCACAGAATTAGGCCCCAGTTTTACTCTCTGCATCTGTAGACTTTTTTGAGTTTTGGGCAATCTGTAAATACTTCTTTATTTTGTTTTATTTGACAACCGCCATTTCAAGGCTAAAAAGATTAAAATGCTAGTGTCAGGGATTCGAGACAGTAGGTTTACTGCCTGGAATCAGCTAGGATGGTTTCTGCTTTCTGTGCTATACAATTGGATCTTCCCCAAAAACAAAAGGTAAAATTGAACTGTGAACTACAATTTATTGCCCTTACAAAATGCAAAATACTGCAGATGCTGGAAATCTGAAACAAAGACAGAAGTTGCTGGGAACACTCAGCAGGTTAGGCAGCATTTATGGAGAAAGGAAAGTGAGTCAACATTTCGGGTCCACGACACTTCATCAGAACTGGAATTTATTGCCCTTTTTGTTCTGAATAGTGGATGAGAAGCTTGCACGTTATCACTCTTCTGTACAGAATAAGATAAGGTTGACCTGACAGCAGTTTTATTTGTGCTCTATCCCAAAGGCTGCTTTTTTTCTGTATTGTATTTTCCTTAAATGTTTAAGTTTGGAAAGTGACTGCCATAAAAAGTACAAAGAAGGCTTAGGTCAGAATAAAAAAATTCATTTGAGAGGGAGATTGTGAGACTGTGTGAGTCTGTGTGTGAGACTGTGTGTGACAGTCCCACCAATGCAATCACTATACTTTGCTTGTCAAGCAAAGTATAGTGATTGCATTGGTGGGACTGTCACACACAGCTCCCTGGTGTTTTTCAGATGCCATTGCAATGAACTTGAGCTCAGTAAGCATTTTTACTGCTAAAGGGGAATCAGGGATGAGAGGTGAATTGGATTTACAGACAATGAAATGAGCTGTAAATTTGCTATTTGCAGTCTAGAAGTCCAGAAGAAAACTACACTAAAAACCTACTCAGAAATTTTCCAATAGCAGAGGAACAGACACAAAATGTGTGATCACTTTTCTTGGAAGTTCCTCTAGGTGTCAACTTGACATTTAGTTGAATGGTGTCTACAAACCCATTTTGAGTCAATGAACTGGACAAGCTCATCATCAACAATACTTTGCATTGTTGTGGACATGTCTTCACCAGCCATGTCATCTCAAAGCCATTTGAACCCGAGGAAAAGTCCAATTATTGAACAGCCCTGATCTTGATTGGGAGTGATGATTCCTGGGCAGGAGTGGCAGTCACTGATCATGATTTACAATGGGGACTGCTGACATGTTTGTCATTTTGAAAAATACACATACTTTCCAAATGTAATGGTTTTTACTGTTTTATTTTTCTCATTTTCCCAACACTGGCCGATTGGATCTGAGGAAAACATTGAATTATAAAACTGCAATGCAAATTTAATGAGCCAAAAACAGAACCACTGAATTCAATGTAAAATTGTTCAAACTTCTTTAAAGTAGTACATCTGAAGTATAGTTGTTTGGCATAAATTGGATTAAGATTGAGGGGTGATCATGCAATGTTTCTTGATATGTAATAACACATTCAATATTCAATTAATTCCTAGATTTCTTGTTAAGCAAAAGCAGGAAGAGGGAAGAAAATCTATGACGGAACTATGCTGGGTCAAGGTGCTCTTTTGCTGCTGTCTGAAGTGATTACAGGTTGAGGTGTTTGCGCAGTGATTTGTGAAGAGCAATACGTATTAAAACTTAAAGTCATCCCATTTTTCCATTATAAGTCAAGAGCAAGTCCACTCACCTTTTTAATATATTTTAAGTCAGTGGTGGCCAATCAAGAATTGCCCCCCACCGCCCCCAGAACATTTGCACGAGTCTAGGTAAGTCCGTGTTCGATCGTTTTTTTGATTTATGGCATTATTCAATCAAGAAAATTTATTTTGTTAGTTGACCACAAAAGTTAAGTGATTGCTATTTCCTCTTCAAACAAAGGCAATGAATAATGCATAGTAGCCCATCCCCAGATTTAATTGGGCCCTAACACAAGGTAATTTGGGCTAACAGCAGCTGTCAGGGGGGCACATCCTGTGTTTTAAAATTCAGTTAATAAACCCCTGCTGAACATGACCTTGAAACAATAGGCAGCAATTAGACACAGTCTGGCTCCACTAAGGACAAAACACTTAATTGTATAAAATAAGCAGCCTTCGCAATTGGTCTAAAACACTTCAGAATCATTTTGTTCGGTAATCACTGCCTGAAATATTTTTCAGCTCTTCTCTGGAGGGCCTGCTCCCTTGCTGGCATTTCAATTTTAATAATAATAATAATCCTTGCATTTGATATTGCGCTTTTCACGTCTTCCAGAAGTCTCAAAGCACTTCACAGAGTATACTGTAAAATGAATTGACTGTATATTTGTGGTCGAAACGTATTGGAAGCCATTTGGTCATGCTGCCTAGGGCGAAAGATCGATAGATATGGAGAAGTCTTGTGGAGGGAACCATCTGAGAGAGAATCGGGAGTTGACACCCAGTGAGCTGCAGAGGGAGGCACTTGGGTAACAGAGTTCACAACAAATATTGACACCCTATACTGGCCTGGAACTCCTCACATTAGAATATGTCACATTTCTTGGAAGGGAGGAGTTGTATAAGTGAACTCACATAAGTCGTCTCGTTATAAGTCTTATAGTCACCTAAATCGTGCATGCTACAACAACAAATTACATTTATGTAACGCCTTACATGTCGGGAGGATAACCCAAGGTGCTGAACAGTCAAGGGTTTGTACCTGAGCTGCGGGCTGGAGCCAAGAAGGGTGGGAAGGTGACCAAAGGCACGGTGGAAGTACATTCTCTAGATATGAAGGGCACTATAAATGTGAATTTGTATTGTATAAACTGAATCAATATCTAATTAGAGACCAAAGAACAGAATCACACAGACAAGGGCCATTCCATATCCTATACCTACTCCATGTTGAACGCACCGGGAAACTACCCCACGTGAAGGGCACTATATAAATGCAAGTTGTTGTTGTTGACGGATCTCAAAAAGCTCAGATGTTATCTTTCTCTTTCTTAGAGAAAAACTTAACCTATTTGACTCCCTTTTCTTATCTAACTCAAATCTTTATGATCTTACAAAAGAACCTTCCTTTATTTCTCCATTCTGCCTTATCACAATGACAGACATCACTTTAGCTCAATGACATTTTTCCCCATCACTTATTTTTGACTCAATAAATCTTATCACTATAAACTACAAATCTGTTGGATACTCAAACACTGCTTCCATATCTAAGGAGGATCTTTAGCACTTCGCTTGCACAACTGAATAGATTACAAGAAGCTTATCTGCTGATAGGTCTCCCTTCACCTCTGTTCTCCAACAGATAAAATTGGTCATTCATTTCATGGCTGTTTTTAGGACATTGCTGTGTAGAAATTGGCTGCTACTTTTGCCCACAAAATACACGGTCACTATTCGTATAGTAAATCCTGCCAAGTGCTTTGAAGGCATTATGTCAAATGCAAAGATTAATATTATTTTCTCTTCACAACTTTTTTGTTGCTTTTTAATCTGAATTATTGCAATTGTTCTTCCTTTGAGCTTCCTCTCTTGTCCCTTACAAGTGCTTAATGTGCTGCATTGCACATTCTTGTCCCCTTCTACTGTTTGTGGGACACTGCTGTGCTCAATTGGCTTCCGTGTTTCACCCATCAAACATAGTCAATTCACTTTGAAGTATATTCTGTAAAGCACTTTGAGACATCTCAATAACATGCATTTATCAAATGCAAGGAATATTATTATTATTCCTGGAACTTGAACATCTCAAGAACCTGCCCAATTTCTATTATAATTATATTTCCCAAGGACACCAAGCCTGAGAACTTCAAGACTCAGCCTTTCTATGCTTCTAAAAATATAAAAATCCAAGCGTGGAATCACTGAACACTTTTATATTTTATCCTGTTTTCTCCTCCATTCGACCTTGATGGTGTACTACTCTATGGACCTTGAGCCTTCACAGTGTTTTCTCAATAAAACTAATATTATCCAATAACAAGAAGTACAAGTGACAACATATGCTTAAGATGGAGCACAGTGCCTCCAAGCGGATCAAAAAAATCAAAGTTTCCCTAATAGACTACAAGGGAGAATAGCACGTAATATAACCAACTGCATCCTTGGAAAGTCTGCTATGTTGACTACAAGATACAAAACTATCCTTTACAGTAAATCCTGTGAAGTGCTTTGAGACATTCTTTGAACGTTAAAGAACTTGTATCAAATCCAAGAATTATATATCTATTTTTAAAAACAGACACAAAGACAGATATCTCTCTTCTTTACTTTTCCTATTAAGACCCAATAGTTCAATAGCTTGAACAGTTTCTGTGAAAGCCATCTTGCACTCAGTTCATGATTATTATATGTATTTATCTTAATTCTTTTTTAAAAAAAGGTATTTTGTTTCCAACATGGAGCATTGAACTGTGGGATTGCTTTAAATTTTGCTTATGTTGATTTTAGAAATTATGAGGATTCATAACATGTTGATTAACACAAGGACTGCATTATGAAATACTGTGCCACTGCATTCTTCCAAAAGTTCTTTCCTCTCAAGGATAATATTAATATTAAAAATCCTTGCATTTGATATAATAATAATAATCCTTGCATTTGGTCATTTGATATAGCACCTTATCATGTCATTGAGATGTTTCAAAGCGCTTCATAGAATAAAGTGAATTGACCGTGTATTTTGTGAGCGAAACACGGCAGCTAATTGGCGCTCAGTAAGGATTGATGTTTACAAGTATTTTTCTCAATTGAAAGCATTGTTCCAATAAAGACACATATGTTCAATTATCCATTTACATTTTCTACCAGTCTCTCTCTATCTTCTCAGCAAAACCTTATTTACTTTCCGTCCAGTGCAGGCAGAAACTCATCATGTGATCAGTATTTCTGCCTGACATTTTTTCATGCAAGTTCAACATTCAACGAATTACTGAAAGCTACAGTGTTTGTCTATGAATGCACAGTCACTATACATTTACAGCAATTCTTTGTAAAGCACTGGATAATGTTTCGACTGTATAGGCGTCTTACCAAATCCAATGATTATTACTTATTATAGGTGCAATTTATGAATCCTAAAAAGGATTGTGCTCAGAATAAGTTCCTGTGTACTGGTGTAACTATTTCAATTATACATCAGTTTAAATATATACAACCTATTTTTCTTCCACCCTTAAACACCACATAAAATGAAAACAAATAAAGATTTTTATGGATGTGAGATTTATGAAGTGCTTAAAATTCTGAGCCTTTATAATGTAAACCATTCACACAGTTTTATCACCGAATTTTACTGGTTTTAAACAACACAGCTACCAACAACAAAAAGCATAATGTATATACAGTAAGACTTTTTTTTCCCATTTACTTGTATAAAGTGGGAACTATACAAATATGGACATTAACATTACTGAAAATAAATCATTATTCATAACTAACATCTAGTTGAATAATATTTGAATAGAGGTAATTCTTTTAACTTTTGAGAGGCGGACTCTGCCAGATTGATTATTACCACTAGTCTTTTCTAGCCTAATAATAATTCTTGCATTTTATATGGCGCCTTATCACATTGCCGAGATGTTTCAAGTTACTTCACAGGGTGTATTGTAAAGTGATTGTTTGTTCTGTGAGTGAAATTTCAGTTACAAAATATGCAATCTCTAAACTTTACATTAGATCCTGTAAGCACTTTGAGATAATCTATAATAATAATAATAATCCTTGCATTTGATACAGTGCTTTTTCACGTATTCTAGACGTCTCAAAGCGCTTCAGAGAATTGACTGTATATTTGTGGGCGAAATGCATCAGCCAACACAAACATCTGACAATTTGTTAAGGTGCTATATTCGACAGTTTCAGCCTACTGTACATCTTCATCCCTTCCTCTCAACCATCAGTAACTGTGCTTTTGAGCAACTTCGCCCAGAAACACTAGAATTCTGCCTCAATCCCTTGCTTCCACTTTGCCAGTCTTCAGATTGCACGTAGAACCATATAAATTTAAGGCACAGAAGTAGACCATTTGGCCCATTGTGTTGTGTCAGTTTCCTCAAGAGCAGTCCTTTCAGTCCCACAAATCTAATCTTTCTCCATGCCTCTGTTGCTGACACTTTTTAAGCTTTTGCCTATTTCCCTCTTGAAGGCCAATATGGAATTTGCCTCACCTTCCACTCCCAACAGGGCATTTCATATCCTAACTACTCTTTGTGTGAAAAGAATTCTCTTAACCTCCCCATTCACTATCTTAATTTGTGCCTTATTATTATTATGTTGATGCCCTCTAATTATAGATTCATTGACTAGTGGAAATAATTTCTCCCTATTGACTCTATCAAAACCCCTCATTTTTAAAGACCTTAATTAGGTCACTCCCGTCAATCATCTTTGCTCCAGCGGAAAAGTGCCAGTTCCTCCAGTTCCTCTTATAGGCCAAACCACTCATCCCCGGTATTGTCCCAGTAAATTTCCACTGCACCCCGTCTTTCACCTTGACATCTTTCCAAAAGTGAGGTGACCGATACTGGACACCATATTCTAACTGCGTTCTGACTGACCATTTATTAAGTTTAGCATTACCTCTTTGCTTTTATATTCTATACCCCTATTTATAAAACCTAAGATTCCACCAGCTTTTTAGACAGTTTTGTCCATCTGCCTTCCCACCTTTAAGGATTTCTGTGCATTAACCTCTAAGTCCTTTTGCTCTGCTAATCTTTTTGAATATTTAATCTCCCAGCCTATACTTGTTCTCCTTATTTTTCCTCCCAAAATGTATAACCTCACACTTATCCCCATTATTAATTTTATTTTCCATTTTGTGTCTCTGGTTCTCCTGAAGTTGCTTACGATCTTCTTCATTATTAG
The DNA here is from genome assembly GCF_018977255.1 of Callorhinchus milii. NCBI lineage: Eukaryota > Metazoa > Chordata > Chondrichthyes > Chimaeriformes > Callorhinchidae > Callorhinchus > Callorhinchus milii. Next base: position 33,359,457 of record NW_024704744.1, on the reverse strand, counting down.
CTGCTCTACACTGACCCCTGGGGGCACGACTATTTACATCTCTCCATTGTGAATAACAACTCTGTGCTCCACCCTCTATTACTACATCTAAATCTTAAATTTAATTTAGTATCAAAATTTAATTTAGTGTCTAAATATACTAAATCTTTCTGTGATGTTTATTAAACAAGCTTGGATTGTAAGCTCCAGTTCTGTTTTGCAGAAAAGCAGAAATTCAACTTAGGTACAATGTTGGATCTACTGTACAGGTCAGCCGAGGTAACCTCAGTCTTGTGCTGCTAGCCAGCTGAGCATTATGACGTCAAATTGATCTAAATTTAAAGCAAGCTGATCCATGTTGCTCATTTTCCTCACTTCAATGTGGATACTAGTTTGAAGAGCCAGCTGAATAAACTTCCTTATTACATCAGTCCCCAATCCCTTCCAAACCACAACCCATTTGGTATGGCAGTTCAACCAAACTGTTTGTGTTCAACAGTCAAACATTTTAGCTAAATATCTTCCTGTATGTATTACGTTTTTAACTTATAAACTTATTTTCAATTTTAAACTCCGAATAACTTCCTTATAGGATCCAACTTGCTCTGCTCATCAAGAATAACAAGGAGTCGTGAGTAAAATGTAGCACAAATGACAGATAAATGTCTTTCAATAGTGTAACAAGATTATGTTAACAGATAGAAACTTAGCTCCTGGTCAAAGATTACAAATTCATAAGACCAGTGTGGATGAAGAACCCCTTCAGCTTATTGGAGCTCACGCTTCCAGAATACTCACCTCTCATCACAACATTAAGCTACTTTTTAAATGAGTTCAGTGTATCCTGCCCTCACTACCCTTCCTGGCAGCCTGTCCCAGTCATTAAATATTCTCTGTATAAATAAATGTTTTGGTATCTGTCCTCTTGTTCTATTGTCTTGGTTTACTTTAAACATTTTACATAGTTTGGCTAATATTTGCTCATAGCTGATTCCTTTAATAGCGGGATCATCCTTGTTGTACCCCTTCACACGCTCGGGCCTGGGCAATCTCCTTGTGTCACGGAGCCATACATCATTATCTAGGTACAGTCTGGCCAGAGCATTGTGTAGTTTGACTGATGCCTGGGGATTTGAACCCAACTGATTTAGTTCCTGCAACCATCCTGGCTTATCTCAGTGCCTTAGGACATCCTCCCAATGTCAAAGGCGCTCTATACATGTAATTTTGTTGTTGTTGTTAACTTGTTTATTGCTGCTTCATACACAGTGAGCAATGAGTCAATTAATACCCCTAGAGTCACCCACAAAATATACAGTCAATTCACTTTACAGTATATTCTGTGAAGTGCTTTGGGATACCTCAAAGATGTGATCAGACACTATATCAAATGCAACGATTATTATTATTATTATTATTATTATATTTCTTTAATCTTCCCCCTTGGCAGATTCTATCCTATCCATGGAGTTTGCCATTCTTACTTTTTGTAAGCAGTAGTTTGCATTTATCTTTGTTGAACTTTATTCATGGAGGGTTCAGAGGATGTCTGCTACCTTCAACTTCACCTTATGATTGTATCTGATCATGTGGCTGAATTATATCTGCTGCTGATCCAGTCTTAAAACTATTTACAGTATTGTGAAGTACCTGAACAGAATTCCCAACATCAGAATACAAATGTTGGACATTTGATTGCAGATCCAGTAGTGCAATATTTAGCTAGTACCAATACTCAGTGACTATTGTTGGATATTACAAATCCTCATGTGAATTGTAATTCTGCCTGCTAATGTGGCAATGCTTTTATATTTGCATTGCAAGGAGACTCATTCAGTTCTATACCAACATTAATCTCCATTAATCTCATTAATCTGCCTCCCAAATGTCTCAAACATATGTTTTTCATAAGGCTCAGCTGATTTGTAAGGAGGTCTTCCCTCTTTGGAAGTGATCTTGTCCTAATGGAATAGATATGGGACAGCTTTGTTTAAACATCTTTCATGTAATAGTTAAATTACAGCTTGTGGCTATTTACTGTATTATTTAGAAATTAAAAAGTTAGAATAACATGTTTTGTCATAACTTCCTCTTTCACTGTTTAATGATCAAGAACGGATTGATTTGTATTTGTTTTAAAGGCAAACAGTTTTGAAAACATCTGAAAAAGCAAACCAATCTTTAACAATCTGTGAGACATTGATTTAGAGATGATGGATTTGCTACTGCTCCATCTAACATCAGTCACCTCTACTTAAAATCACTTCCTTCCAGGGAAAAGCAAGGAATATGAAGCCTGAATGCAAAATAAAACAGAAATTGTATTGAAACAAATATTTTTGAATTTGAATGCAAATACACTGATCCTTTGAAAAATTGTCTTTGCAAATCTACAGAATTAGAATTTCATAATTTAGTTTTTTTTCCTGGTCATTGGCAATTTGGCATTTTGTGGTTCCTTTCTCCATAAGCAATGTCAGATGTCATTAAACACTGGGGAGAAGACTCCAAAGCTAATGGGTTTTCCTGTTTTTCGGTTTTGTGTTTGTGTGAATGTGCACATACTCCCTTTCTATGTTGTTTGTTTTCTGCAGGGTGTTGTGGCATTGCATAAATTTTCCATTGTGCTCTTGGCTAAGTATTCATTTTCCATGATGGTCTAGCGACTGTGCATTTGTGCTGTTCGTGATAGTCTGGGGGAGAAATCCAGTTCAATTCCCTAGCTGTTCATGATGGACATGAGTCTTATTCCTTACCATTTAGTGGCCGTAGACATCAAATCTTTGGTGGGCAAAGTAATTGCATATGTATCCAAATTTCTAGGGTGTCTGTGGTAAACAAGTGCCTGATTTCAATGACTCTAATGTCAGGCTGGCTCAGCTGATAGCACTGTCGTTAAAACAAGGTCCAATCTGGCTGTTTATGCAGATATAAAAGATTCCATTGACACCAGGATATTTCTCCCAGTGTCTTGTCCAACAATCCCCCAGACACAAATCATTGCATTCGCTTCACTTTACTTAATCTTCACTTACTTAATCTTTGCGGACCTGCCCTTGCCTGGTTTGATTCCTATCTCTCTCACCGTCTCCACTTTGGTGCCTCTAATGGTTTCTCCTCCAGCCCCCGCACTGTCACGTCTGGCATCCCCCAGGGTTCTGTCCTTGGCCCTCTCCTCTTTAATATCTACATGCGCCCCCTTGGTGACATCATCCGCAGACATGGGGTCAACTTCCACATGTATGCGGATGACACCCAACTTTATCTTTCTGCCTCCACCCTCAACTCCAGGACCACTGCTGTCCTGACAGACTGCCTGTCGGACATCAAGTCCTGGATGAGGGCAACCTTCCTACAGTTGAATGTGAACAAGACTGAGGCCCTCCTGATTGGTTCACGCCAGCGCCTCAGCACCTCAGGCTCTGGCAACATCAACCTCCATGGTTGCTCACTGCAACTCACCAAACCAGTCAGGAACCTAGGTGTCTTGTTCGATCCTCAACTGTCTTTTCTTCCACACATCCAAGCCATGACCCGCTCTGCCTTCCCTCACCTCCGTAACATCGCTCGACTCCGCCACTACCTCACCCCTCAGGCTGCTGAAACTCTTGTTCATGTCTTCATCACCTCCAGGCTCGACTATGCAAACGTCCTGCTTGTCGGCCTTCCCAACTCCTCCCTCCACAGGCTGCAGATAATCCAGAACTCTGCAGTCCATGTCCTCTCCTGCACCAAACTCTGTGACCCCATCTCTCCATTCTCGCCCAACTCCATTGGCTCCCTATCCTTCAGAGGATCCAGTTCAAGATCCTGGTCCTCACCTACAAAGCCCTCCATGGCCTCGCCCCACCCTACCTCTGCGACCTCCTAACCCCCTACCAACCCACTCACTCCCTCCACTCAGCCGGCTCTGGCCTGCTCCACGTCCCCTGACCCACCCGCCCCACCATCGGCGGGAGAGCCTTCAGCCACTCTGTCCCCAACCTCTGGAATTCCATCCCCCAATCACTCCGCCTCGCCCCCTTCCTTAGCCTCCTTCAAGTCCCGCCTCAAAACCTCCTCTTCCACCATGCCATCGGTCACCCCCCTCCCTTCTCTCTCCTTGACCCCAGCTCGGGTTTGAAATGTTGTACACTGTCCAGCACCTTGGGACCTCCTCCCAACGTGCTATACAAATGTAATCTTGTTGTTGTTGTTGTTCGTGGGACATTATTATGTGCGAATTAACTTGCTACATTTGCCAACAAATCACTATACTTCACAGAAAACTCTGAGAATTTTGATAGATTTTGACGTCATAAGGTGCTTATAAGAAACAGAATTATTATTATCATTACTATTATTAAAGGACAGATAATCCAGATCTACATTATTAACACATTCAATGTGGCAGGCTATGGAGCAATTATTTTTCTGTAAAAACTTGTCACTTTAAGAGCCACAGAAAGTGAAGAAAAGCTCAACACCAAATGTTTTGTATTTTAAGGTTAATAAAGTGAAACCAGCAAGATGAGCACACCAGAATTTCCAGACATTTTTTGTTATCAATCAGTCTTTAATAGCAGTTTTCCTTTTCTTCAAAGCTTTTAAAGTGTTCATTAAGAGGAACCTTGAAAGTATTACATTCAATTTATCGCTTCCTCCCAGCTAATTAAAAGACTGCAGTCCAATGTGGAACATTAAGAGAGCAGATGTGGCCAAAATGGTGTCCATACAGTGTAATTGACTTGCCGGAGGAATCTAGGAGCAGATTTCACATACTTCTCTGTGTATGGGATCTGTTACACAGAATTTTAAAAAAAAGATTGCTTGCATCCAACACAGCTAGCAGAATAAGAAAGCAAGGGGAGAATCTGATTTATGAACCTATTTAGCAAATTTTGTTCTGAGAGCAAGAAAAGGGGAATTCTTTCAATTTAAAATTGTTTTGGTATCTTTACAACTTTTTCAAAGTGCTAAATTGTAAATGAAAATTCTAGTGGCATGGAACTGAAAAATGTTTATAGATGACTGGAACAATATTGCTTTGCTTCCAAAGCATTAATAATTTAACAAATAAGCACTCTGTGATGCTATCCTATGTGAAAGGTACAATATAAATGCAAGTTGTTGTTGTTTTATTCTAATGTCTGTATCTGCAAAGCTGAGATCTTGGGATAGTCAGTACTTGGTCTAAGAAGGAAAATGAATTGCAGTGAGAGACAAACATGGTGAAGGATTTGAGATTGGCAGAGAGGTTAATCTTTTGTAATTCATCAGCAAATACATATTCACTACCCTTTACATTAAATCCTGTAAAGCTCTTCGAGGTGTTTTGGCATTGTGATAATACTCTATCAAATCTAAACATTATTGTATTATTACTTGAGTGCCGAAGCCTTGTACAATAGCTGGCACAAATCTGAGCCTGAGAGAGCCCTGACTTTCTCACAGACTTAAAATAAATAAATACGAATAAACAAATATTCTTTGCATTTCATATAGCAACTTTAACAAGATGATATCTCAAAGCACTTCACACGATGTATTGTAAAGTGTGATGACCGTGTCTTTTGTGAGTAAATGAGGCAGACAATTTCCATACACCAATTTGCACACAAACAATTTGCACACATCCATCCATTAACAAGCCAGTACATTGGGGAAGGGGTGGGAGTTGTCACTCTGAAGGGATTGTGTATGATTACTATAGTTTTCCCATAATGATAATAAGATTAGTGGTTGCTGCCCACAGTTCGACATGTGCTGAGTTCCCAATCTCTGCTGTACTGACATGAGGAGTTGACAAGAGGATGGCAACTGCTTCTTCAATGTAAAACCAGAAAGAGATACTTCACTGGGCTGCATTAAGAATATAAAAACCTCCTGGGACAGCTATTAGATCTCTGAACTCTGCCTTCTCATTCATGTGCCTCAAACCTTTTCTTCTCTAGAAAATCTCTTAGTTTCCCTTTGAACCCATTTATAGAGTCCACTTCAACGACTTTGCAGGCGTTCAAGTTCCACAGTCTAGTGCCTATTGTATCGAAATCTTCCAATTAATATGTTTCACCTAACATTTCCCTTCCTGAAATGTCCCTTCCTACCTCTGTGACCTGCTAACACCTTAACAACCTGTCCGCTCCATCTCCTCAGCAGGCACCAGCCTGCTCCACGTCCCCCTCCCGGTCTCCCGCCCCACCATTGGCAGTCGGCCCTTCATCCTCTCCACCGCCACCCTTTGGAACTCCATCCCACAATCCCTTCGCCTCGCTCCCTCCCTCGCCTCCTTCATGGCATGTCGTAAGACCCTCTTCTTTGACCGTGCCTTCAGCCATGCTACTATCCTCCCTTGCCTTCCACCCTCCCTTACCTGAAACCCTTCCAGCTCGGGTCCAAATCCCTGACTGTCCAACGCCTTGTGACGTTCTCCCAACATGAAAGGCTCTAATACAAATATAATTTTGTACTGTATTGTAACATCCTTACTTACTCTTGCTTGTCCAAATGTAACTCATGGGTTCTGCAAATAATTGTTTTGAAAAAGACACTACCCCTTTAATTCATATCTCAAGCCAATTGCAACAATTAGGATGTTATTAAGGAAATCTGAACAGAATATAGTGACTGATAAAGTGTAAAGATTGAAATGACGGAAGGGAAAAGTAAACACAGGATATCTTATTGCTGACTGCAAGCTGCTTTCATAAAATAGAACAGCCCATAACTTCAAGTGCTGCAGACTGCATCATAATGACACAGTGAAATACATTTGAAACTCACTGGTGTCATCAAGGGGATACTGTAGTGAATCAGAGAGAAGAATGCCTCAATTCATACAGTCTTCAATTCAATTTTCTGAGTGTCAGTAAATTTACCAACCTTGGCAACTTGATCTTAAAATGTGATTCCCTCAGCAACTGGAGAATCCCCCGATGGGCTATATATTCTTGAAAGATAGAAGATTTCTCTTTGCTATTCAGGCTTGATAGTTCGGGATCTTTAAAGTCAAACTTTCAGCACAAATATCTTAATTTTGTGTGGTAGCTGATTGATAAAAGACCATTGACCCGCATTTAGAAACATGAATTCTCTACCTATTTTCGGGCCAGCTTCCAGTTACACTTACATTGATTCCCGATGATTGGCATGGAAATAGAGTGCCAACAGACAACATCTGAATCCTAAGACGGTGTCCGATAACCTTGGAGCGGCACCTTATGTATGAAACATGCTTCAGGACATGTTCTTGGCACCCAAGTACATTACTTGGCATCAGAATTTCTGGAATTTATATCTAGTGATCTGAGAATTGTTTGGAGATGTGCTGTGAAATGTTTGTGGTATTTTCTGACTACTTTTAACATGGGATGAAAATGCAAATCAATGGCAGATTTGTACTGATTTTCAAAAATGTTACCCACTTCTTTGCATCAATTGTTTCCACTTAATTTGCTTCCTAAATATTTATCTATTTCCCTTTTAAAACATCCCAATTGATTCTCCCCCTGGAAAGAAAATACTGAACTAAAACTAGTGAGATAAACAAGGCAGCTTTTTTGTGGTAATAGTAACCTTTGAGCAGCCAAAACAAATACAAAAGCAAAATTTTAAACAAATATTTGAGATACTTTAACCAGGAAAGGATTATTGAATGAACTTCTCACACAGAAGAGCATGAGGATTGTTGCAACAGGAACTGGCCCAGCAATGCTGGTCTGACATTTCGTGGAAGCTCTTTATCTTTCTAATCCCATTCCTTACATTTTCTCAATAAGACTTAAATTCCATTTCTTCTCAAGTTGCTAAGCATGGTTTAGGCCTGGAAAATCATCCCAGAGAGAGAGATAGCTTGTACCTGGTCATATTTCTATTGCAAGCTTTGTCCTGCACTGGAGAATGTGACTGCCTGTGATCTTTTTCACTTTTACTCTGAAAATAAATATTAGAGTTCAAATCACTTCAGATTATGAGTCTGGCTTGACATTCTTCCTTACTTTGTACTCAGTGTACATCTACTATTTTTACTTCATTGTTTTCAGCCCAGATGTTTAATGCTGATAATATGTGGAGATAATAGTTACCATCAGCGACGACCCCGATGACTACTTTTGCCAAGATTTTCTTTTTCGTACAAATAAAAGCATTTTGGAAATGAATATGATGTAATAAAATTACCACCAAATATGATTACATTATCAATGTATTTGCTGTTTTTCACCTTAACTGCCAGCTGACTGATTATAAGGAAAAGCTAAAATTATGGAACGCTAACAGAAAATACTATAAAGGCACAAAGAGTCAATCACTATTGAAAGAGAAATATAAGTCATGGTTTCAAGCAAGTCTCTTCACCAGAAGTGAACATCAAATGTCAGGACTTGTTCAGTAAGATTTATGCCACAGTCAATCATAATAATAATGCTTATACTTGAATCTCAGGAGGACGTCTCAAAGGTTTTCGCAGGATACAGTGTAAAGTAGAATGACTATATTATTTTGTGCCTGCGTCATGTGCTCAGTGAATCTTTTGAAACAAGCACTCTTTTATTCTCACACACGCATTGTGATAAATACTCTGATTTTCTTTTTTGACTGCTGTGAACCACAATTTCACAAGACAGTCAAATTAGCTGGCAGTCAATGGGAATAAATTAATAGATTGCCAGCCCAATAAAGTGGCAATAAAAGTTTTCCATTGGAATGTGACATTGTTTCCCTCAGGCGATTATTTCAGATCATTAACTCTGCCATAATACCACAATATCATAATATCAGCATCAACACTTAAGTCAGCACTATTCTGCACACTGATTGTAATTGTGGACACAAAAGTTATTTTACCTTTAAGAATGCTGAAACTCATTTATTTAAAGAAATTAATCTTGAATCTTTTAATGTGATACATCAATGGTAATAAACAACCTATTTTACACAGAAGCATATTCTCCTTTACTATACAATACAAAATACAATACAAAGTTAAATTTGTAAAGTGTCTTTTACATCGGGAGGACATCCCAAGGCGCTGAACAGTCAGGGATTAGGAACCGGGCGGGGGTGGGGTCAGGGAGAGTGAAGGGCAGAAAGGGTAGGAGGGTGGCCCAAGGCACAGTTGAAGAGGAGGGTCTTAAGGCATGCCTTGAAGAAGGCAACAGAGGGAGGGAATGCTAAAAAAGAGTAATAAATATGGGTAGAATCCTAACCGTACAACAACAACAAAATTACATTTTTATATTGCCTTGCATGTCAGGAGGACATCCCAAGGTGCTGGACAATCAGTGTTTTGGACCTGAGCTGGGGATCGGGATCAGGGAGGGTGGAGGGCAGGGGAGGAAGGAGGGTGATCGAAGGCACGGTCGAAGAGGGGGGTCTTGAGATGGGTCTTGAAGGAGGCAAGGGAGCGGGAGAGGTGAGGGACTGCAAGATGGAGCTCCAGAGAGTGGGGACAGAGTGGTTGAAGGCACGCACACCAATGGTGGGGCGGGCAAGTCGAGGGATGTGTAGCAGGCCAGCACCCGCTGAACGGAGTAAGCAGGCAAGATGGTAGGGGGTTAGGAGGTCACAGAGATAGGGGGGTGAGGTGACATCCAATGAGGTGGATGGTGTTGCTGTCAGGGTCTGAGGTGTGCAGGCACTGACAGGAGCCAATCTGAAGAGCCTCGGTCTTGTTGATGTTCAACTGAAGAAAGTTAGCTCTCATCCAGGACGATGTCTGACAGATATTCTGTCAGGATAGCAGTGGTCCTAGAGTCAAGGGTGGAGGCAGCAAGATAGAGTTGGGTGTCATCCGCATAGATGTGGAAGTTGGCCCCATGTCTGCAGATGATGTCACTGAGAAGGAGCATATAGATATTGAACCAGAGGGGACCAAGGACACAGCCTAAAAGAACACCGCACACGATGGTATGAGGGTTAGAGGAGAAACTGTTTGTGGAAATGAAATGGAGACGGTGTGAGAGGTAGGATCTGAACCATTAAAGGACAGAACCATGGAGGTTGAGGTAAGAGGAGAGGGGACGGAGGAGGATGGAATGGTCAATAGTATTGAAGGCATCAGAGAAGTCAAGGAGAATCAGGAGGCAAAGGGAGCCTTGGTCGCAGATGAACAAAATGTCACTTGTCGCTTTGACCAGAGCTGTTTCTGTGCTGTGGGTGGCATGGAAACCCGATTGAAGGGATTCGAGAAGGGAGTGGCGGGAGAAGAAGGAACAAAGCTGGGATGCAACGACTCATTCCAGGACCTTGGAAAGGAAAGGGAGGTTGGAGATGGGGCGGTAGTTTGAGAGCAGGGATCGGTCCAGGGAGGATTTTTTGAGGAAAGTTTTTTTTAAAAAAGGGGTGGGAATGATGCCAGTGGACAGGGAGAGGTTTATGATGTCTGTGAGTATAGAGGCAAGGAAGTGGAGCTGGGAAGTAAGGAGAGGGGTAGGGATGGGGTTGAGGGAGCAGGTGGTCAGTTTCATGTGGGTTATAGGTGGTGAGAGAGGTTCGAAGGTGTGGAGGGAGGGATGGCTAGGGGCTGGGGTGTGAGGGGGAGATGGGGAGGGGGTAGTAAACGGAAAGGCAGAGACTGCTGAGTGGATCCCCTGGACTTTGGTTTTGAGGAAGTCCAGCATCGCCTTGCAGTTGGCGATAGAGGAGTAGATGGCGGAGGTGTGAGATGGTGGGCAGAGGAGCCGGTTGGTGATGGAGAAGAGGAGCCTGGGATAGCCTTAGCACTATTATCATGAACTGATTGGGTCAGTAGTAACAGTTCAAACTAAGGATACTTTATTAATAAATGGTATTCTTTGAAACATATTTTGATGCTGTACAGTTCAATATATTAAAATGGTATGAATTTGATTCTTTTAAATTTGATGCATAGTTTACAAGATGATGATTTTAGTTTATGCTCAACTGTTTAAGAAACGTATGTATTAATTGATTTGTGCTTTAATTTTGCAGAAACACATCTACATTGATATGGCACTGTTCACATTGGAAAGGATTCTCAAAATGCTTCACACAGCTAGTTAGGCACCTGAGCCAGGGAGGTGGGAGCTGAAGAGGTTGAGGAGGGGAAAGATGACTGATAGAGCAGTTAAAGAAGTAAATGTAAAAATCTTTCATGGATAGAGTAAAATATATTAACATTGTGTCCAGGAGTATTCCAGATCCTTCTTCCACTTCCTCCATTCTCTCTTCCAGTTTTAACATTCCTAATACAAACAATGACTTTAACATAATACAGTGCTTTTTGATGCACAACTTGACTTTCTTAGTATTTCATCCAAGCAAAACAACATCCTGGTGGGAGCTGAACTTAGCTTCTGTTCCTCCCTTGACTTGAATGATCACAAAATTTACACCTAAGGCCCAAAACTCAGCGAATAAAGTTAGCATGATTGTAACAAAAAATTAACTAAAGTACATAAGAAAACAGACACACACAAATGTTCCAATCAATATAAAGTTACTTTCAATGCAGAAAAATATATTCTAACTCAATAAAATCCCAGTAGTAACTGGACAAGAGCTGTTTCTTATTCTCAGTGCTTGAAGAGAATTAAAGGATAGAAAAGTTCAGGTTACATGCTGCCAACAGTTGAGTCAGCATCAACAGTACTGTCAGTCTTCAGACTAGTGGGTCCATTGCTTTATAGGCTTGAACGGCACTTTTCTTTTAAAAAAAATAGGAACAGTTTCTCTAGAAAGCATAGCTCCAAATCTAACAGTAAGGAAGTTACTTTCCCCCACAGCAAAGTTTACTAAATCTGGCGGCATGTGTTTATAATTTAATTTTCCTTTGATAAGGTGCACACTGCAAATATGGTAAATTTCCCAAACTAGAAAAAATTATTTTGAGATCTATGTTATGCTCTTACGTCTTTTAACTGTTGCTTCTGCCTCTTTTGTCTTTCAGTTGAATATGTTCAGTAATACTTCTCATCAACAAAATGAGTGCTTATTTTATTTTAGTCAGTTGGGTGTCTGACACATCCAGAAACCCTTCAACATGCTTAAGAGTATCCACACCAGGTTGAGAGTTTCACATGCTTATCCCACCAAATGTAGAAATGTTCCCATGTCTGCAAAGGAATGCTCGCTCTCTCCTCAAAAGGATGTATTCTGCTTTCCTAATCCTGGAGAGTATTAGGTGCAGTTTGGCAGAGACAAGAGTGCCTAATACTCTCCAGAGTGTGTGTTGGGGTACTGCTGGAGTCTAACCAGCTAAACTGCATAATTTGCCATTGACGTGTAAGCTTTCCTGATGCTTGTCCAGCTAGGACCACCCTACCTGTGAGGGCTATAGCTTGCAGGGATAACAGGAGCTGAGTGAGAAGAATCCCTGACCCTGCAAGTCCTATGAATGAGCCAAGCTGGCTGAGCTGTCATCAGCAGTGTCCTTGAGTACTGCAAACCCTCCTGGTTCAAGAACCAAACCATTGAGCCAGTTCAACTCCAAGGTGACCCTGCTTATTAGCCCCCCCAACCCCCCTCAAAGTTGATAGTTACATTTAAAAATATATAGACGCAGTTAATTGTCTGATCAACGGACTGATATCAGTTTTAATAAATGGCATTAAAAAGCAGTCCAAATCTTTAGGTTCATTCATTCATCTAAGAACAGTCTAGACTGACCCTCCAGTGCAAGATTGGGGACGGCTGCACTGTCAGAGGTTCTGTGCTTTGGATGTGATGTTAAACTGATATCCTTTCTACCTGTTCCATAAGGCCATAAGACGTAGGAGCAGGAGTAGGCCATTTGGCCCCTCGAGCCTGCCCCGCCATTTAATAAGATCATGGCTGATCTTCTAACCTAATTCCATTTACCCGCCCTATCGCCAAATCCCTTATTCCCTCTATCCTTTAGAAATCTATCAACCTCAGTCTTGAATATGTTCAAGGACTGAGCATCCACAGCCTTCTGGGGTAGAGAATTCCACAAATTCACTACCCTCTGAGTGAAGAAATGTTTCCTCAACTCAGTTCGAAAAGGCTGACCCTTAATCTTGAGACTATGACCCTTAGTTTTAGATTCTCCAACCAGGGGAAACAGTCTCACCCTGTCAAGACCCTTAAGAATCTTATAGGTTTCTATAAGATCACCTCTAATTCTTCTATATTCTAGAGAATACAGGCCTAGTTTAATCAACCTATTCTCATAAGTCAATCCTCTCATCCCAGGAACCAACCTAGTGAATCTATGCTGCACTCCCTCTAAGGAAAGTATGTCCTTTCTTAAATAAAGAGACCAAGACTGCACATAATATTCTAGGAGGAGTCCCACCAAGGCCTTATACAACTGCAGCAAGATTTTCCTATTCTTGTACTCTAACCCTTTTGCAACGAACACCAACATGGCATTTAACCTTCCTAGTTGCTTGCTGTATCCGCATACTAACTTTTTGTGACTGGTCTACGAGGACACCCAAACCCCTTTGAACACTAACACTACCTAGTCCCTCCCCCTCTAGAAAATAATCAGCTTTTCTATTTTTACTACATATAATCCGCTTTTACTACTATTTTTCAGATGAATGTTGTGTCACTCTTCAAAAGCAGAGAGATGTCCTGGCCAACAATCCTCCAAATAAACTGATCAATCACCTCATGGCAGTTTGTGGAACTTGCTGTGTACAATTGCCTAAATATACAGTCACTACACTTTACAATTACCAAGAATTGCTCTGAAACGTTTCAACATTATCAATTCAATATCAAATGTAAGGATCTTTATTCAAATATCATTATAATTAGCAAGGGTAAGATTTAAATGTAAGATTGTTAAAGAAACAAAAAGTGGCTGGGGTATGTGCAGATTCTTAATCAGCAGCCGTTATTTTACACCTTTCATTTCAACAATTTTTTACACTAACAAATATTTTATCCCAAATGGAGCCTTTGATCTCCAGAAGGGTCTCGGGAAATCATTGTGCAAAATAGATAAGGTTTAAGAGGGGCAAATATAGTACATGGCCATGACAATAGCATACGATTATTTTGTGGCTCATTCCAGAAATGTTGAATACCAATTCATGGTCTTCTCAGAACTTGCTAAAATATTCTTTTATAGAACAGTCTCAGGTTTTTGAGTTTAGGCAGTCTTTTATTGCATGGGTAGCCTTACTTGCTCACAACAGGAAGCAGTGTTTACCTCCTATGAGCCATTATATAGGCTAGACCATATGGCTTCCATTGTCCTTGTTTTCATTAATTCTGAGTCTCCAAACATTACTTGCCAACCATTCCAATTTAGTCTGAACTCTCCAGATTTATCCACTCATGTCCAGAGTGTACATTTGCTGCAGGATTGTCCAGATTTTAAGAATATGGCTCCATTCTTTTAAAGACTGTAATTATCTGGAAGAGTTCACAAAATGTTGGAAAAAAATCAGGATACACAATATATTGTGCAGTTTAACAAATTATTTAAGGGATATTGCTCTTTATATTTTAATAGAAACAAAATGGTTGCATGTTGCTACCCACTCTGGACTCAGTGGGAGTGCCACAATACAGGATTCAAATAAAATCGGAAATTCACTTCATGGCTGTTTGTGAAACGGTGCTGTGTGAAAAATTAGCTGCCACATTTGAGTTTGCAAAATGCACAGTCACTTACATTTTACAATAAAACTCCCGTTAAGCGCTTTGAGATGTCATGGCACGAAAGGTGCTATATCAAATACAATTTTTGTTTATATTGAACATTATTTCTAGCAATAATTTGGAGTTTAACACTTTTGCCCCAGCTGATTATTTCTTAGTTCCATTTCATAGGAAAAATGAACTGTCCCCTACATGTTTTATTAATGTTTTATTTATTTTTGAACCTTTGTATATAAAAGTCATGTCCATCAGTTTCGTTACTACATCCATCCTGCTCACACAGATTTACATGGACTATACAACACGGAACCAAGCCATTCTTTCCAACCAGTCCATAATGGTATTTATGTTCCATATGAATATTGCAGTGATATACTTATGTTATATTATAGGAAACATAATTAAAACACAGGATAAACTGGCATTTATGTTCTATGGGTGTGAAGGATTTGGTTTGCTCGGAATTGCCCTGCAAAACAAACAGTCTGGGGTTGTGAATCATTATTGGGGATGCCATCCTTAAGATAATAAACTGAGGTCCAGTCTACCTCTTCAAGTGGACGTTAAAGATCCCATGACACAATTTGAAAAGAGAAGAGAGATTCTCCTGATGTTCTGGCCAACAATTCCCAAGATAAAACATTGATCACTCACTTTATGTTTATTTGTAGGATATTGCCTTCAAATACACCGTCACTACACTTCATAGAAAACTCTGTAAAGTGCTTTTAGATGTTTTGACATACTAAGGCTCCAACTCAAAGAATTATTATAATCAAGTAATAAAAACCTCACAATTTTACATAGTAAATCCCATTGTGTCCACCAGTGCAAGGGAGCTGCATTAATACACAGGGATAAAGTTTGTGGCATTTCATAAAGTGTTTCTTAGATTAACTAACACAAGGAACGCATTATGAATGCCACAAGCTTTACCCCATGGTTAAATGAATATTGTTCGAATACGATTGTTTAATGACTCTGCCTACTCATATTACTTCAGTCTCTTTGCACTGCTGGGTTTAAATTTTCCAGCCAAAAACAATGAAAATTGACAAAATAAAGATAAACAACTAATAAGGACGCATTTTATTTTTTAAGCACAAGCTGAGACAATAACTTGTCAATACCACCCCACACAGTATCTAGCTTGCATTCCCTGAGACAACAAAGCAGTGTAAAAGATGAAGCACTGCTCTCAGTGACACGATTGAGTTTGTTTTGGAGCTCTTACAGTTTCTCCTGGCCACATGTTTATGTTCCAGCAATGGAACAGATCAGGTGGCAACAGGTCAGTCAGTCAATAAACATGTAACATTGGTGAAGTCACCATGTTTGAGGGTGTGCTTGCTGCATGGGGCTTGGAGCTAGCAGACCGCTGCCAGATGTCCAGTGTGGTGCCAAAAACTGAAGCTGCCTGCATAATGTGGCGGTCAAGTTCTCTAGCGGTCTGCACGATACCCTGTTTGCTTTGCAACTGGACCATTGCAGGACAGCTGCCATTAGCAATAAAAAGGAAGTTAAAGGTGGCACAAAGCTGCTTGCCTGAGGCTCCATTCCTCATTCTAATTCATCCTGATCATCACAGGATCAAGTTGTTTAGGCAGCTTAACATGAGTCACCCGAGTTAGAAGTTCAGGGTGGTCATTTGCAGTTTTAGCATAGACACAGGATTGTGTTTCTGTACTCAGAGGGCAACTAACAATACAAGACAATACAAATTTACATTTTATATAGCGCCTTTCTTGTTGGGAGGACATCTCACATCAAGTGACAGTCCTGGCTTGGAACCTGAGCTGAGGTGGGAGCTGAGGAGGGTGTGAGTTGTGGAGGGGAAAGATGACCAAAGGTGTGGTTCATTTTGGTCAGCCGGGTGTCTGACACATCCGGAAACCCATCATGATCCTTAAGAGTATCCAAACTAAGCTGAGATTTCCATGCATGGAAATTCCAGAGATGTTTATTGGAATGGAATGCATACTCTTTCCCTAATGGGTCCATCCTGTTTACCTAATTCCGGAAAATATTAGGTCCAGGTTGGCAGGAGCCAAGGTTTGGAGCCTTCTACGCCCCTGCTCTCCACCCTCCCCGATCCCGACCCCCAGCTCATGTTTGAAACAGTGATTGTCCAGCACCTTGGAATGTCCTCCCGACGTGAAAGGCTCTATACAAATGTAATTTTATTGTTGTTGTTGGATACTCCAAAGTGTGCATTGGGATATTTCTGGACTCTAACTAGATAAAACCGCAGAGCTTATATTTGAGAGCACTATCTGCAAATCTTCCCACTGCTTATCCAGCTAGGATCTCCCTACCTGTTAGGGCTTTGGTTTGCTGGGTTAGCTTGAGCCGAATGGGAACAGTCCCTATCCCCAGTGACTGGTCGGCCTTTTCAACTCCTGCTGATGAGTCAGGCTGGCTGTGCTGTCTTCAGCATTGTCCTGGAATACTGTGGACCAGGACTACTGAGATTGCCGTAGAGATTGGCTCGATTCTGACATTCGGTTACCAAACACGTCATCTTGGAGCCAGTTCAGTTCCAAAGAGACCTCTCTTACCTCCTCCCCCCAAGGAGGATAGTCACCAGTTGCTCATTTGACATTTAACAAGCACGGATTTAAACCCTCACTGGGTGGATGGCCCGTACTAGGAACTATTGTCAACTGAACCAGGCTGAGCCAGCTTTGAATGGAGCAAGGGACTGATACCAATTAAATTTGTACATGTCTCATTTTTCAGTATCTGTGTGAATTGAACTGTTCCAGAAACTACTACTTCCAAGGGCTGTCAGGACAAGGGATTAAATATATGTGCTTTCTGACAATTGTTTATACTGTAAGTTAATGAATCACTACCAAGCATGCAGCATAAAGCAGTATAACTCTGTATCTGGCTTTGCTTTTACGTAAATACTGATAAAATAGTTTTATTTAGCTGCAGGCAGGTGACATACCTTGGCATGCAATATACACAGTCACTACACTTTACAATATATCCTGTGAAACCTCCGATTATGAAATGAGCTTTAGCGAAGGTAAGGATTATTATTATTTTTATACATAATACCCAGATAAGTGATATACCTGTTATCTCCTACCACAATGTCCAGATGGGCGATATATATATCCTCTGCTACAATGTCCAGGTAGGTAACATATATGATTTCCCCTATCACAATGTCCAGGTATGTGATATACCTGATACAGCCATCACAATGCCCCAAAGGTTTTCCTCAATTTACTGTTGACACAGAAAACATTTATAGAATTTCCATTTATATAGTGTCTTTCATGTCAGGAGGACATCCCAAAGTGTTTTGCACAGCCGGCTGGGCACCCAAGGCCCAGGTGGTTAGGTGGGCGAAATTTCACATTACAAATCATCTTGCATCAAACCCAGACAATACAGAGAAACACCTACCTTTGTTTTATCCCCTTGGTGCCCCCTCTACAATTCCAGCAATCCAGAAATCCAATTAAATGAACTTTTTTAATATGTATTTGGCAGAGCACATCATCAAACAGAATAAGTAAAACAGTGCCAGCTCATTCTTCGAAAATAGGTTTCGGCCCCATATGTGAATAATATTATCAATGTGCGATGTGCATGAATATTGGTTAAGTGTGCCCTGCAGTGTTAAGAAAATCTGAAAAAAACACTGACCACCAGCATTGAGTTAAGAGAGATATAGGAACTATAAATTCTGTGTTTGCTATCATACATTGGTTAACCTTATTGAGCATTTCAGGGGAACATTAATATTGATTGAAATCCAAAACTTGGAACTGTATAATAGTCATTCAAGTTTTTGTAGGTGAATTCTGTGAAGTAATAGGTGTAAAGATGCAACTCAGCAACTGAAAGAATGTTCCACATAAAAAGCAAATTAGGTTTTAAGATAGACTGTGGGAAATTTAAGCCATTGGCAAACAATCTGGTCATTATAGATTGAATCTTTGTGAAAAACAGGTTTTTAGCACATTTAGCAGCCCTTCCAATAAAGATCTAAAGAAGGAGCTTTGTTGGTAAACAGCCACAAATCTCAGGGACTGCCAGATAGACATTGGACTGCTGTTTAAACCAGTCTGGAAAGGCTCCAAACTGCTAATGGCTGGCTTTAGTGCAGTTTGCCAGTGCCTGAAAGTTAAACAGCAGTGGCTGGTGCCTGAGAACAGATCCACAGCTGCAAGTGCCTGCAGAGCAATGCGAGAGTAATTCCTTAGTGCAAGAAGCTAAAAAGTACAATAAATTATTTCAGTGAGTATTTAGCATTCTTCAAATTATCCTCCCACTAAAATTTACAAATTCACGTCACTGAATCTCACCTTTATTGAAAATACCCAGTTGCTAAAACTGTAGTATTCCAGTGATGTACTCAAGCAAGAAAACATTTTCAACATAAGCTTCAAATAAATTAAGAAAACTTAAATAAAATCGGATCATTTTTGGAAAAATAGAGCAGGAAGGGTTTTTAATGCATTCTCTAAGATGCACATTCTGCTGAGAATAGATATATACACTTACCAATGTCTTCAGAAGTAGCTTTAGTTGTACTCTGGATATATTAGTGCAAACACTACTGTATGTTCTTGGCACAAGAAAATAACTTGTTTCATGCCTGAATTCAAAATCGTTCAAGCCTACAACATGTAAAAATAAGAATATAAAGGACTCTTATAGTCCTATCCCCTAAAATATCTATCCAATGGTCCAAACGTACTCCATAAGCTCAATTAATATATATTCAGTGGAACCACAAAAAAATTTCTGTTTATTCCGTGGTTCACTTTTTCGAAGTAAGGAGCCAAAATTCATGTTTTTGCTGATTTTAGGGAAAATATAGATGTGCGTCACAAGCTTGTTCTGACGAATTGTTTATCATGCTTCAAATACTTCAGGACTTTGAATTCTCAGTCTAGGCTGACACTCCAATACAATACAATGCCTGCATTGTTGAAGGTGTTGTGCTTTGGATGAGATGTTAAACCGAGGTCCGAGCATCCCATAAAGAGCCATGAAGTGAATGACCAATTGGTTCTTGAGTATTGTTGGCCAGGTCACTGGAGAAACTTGCTTCTCTTTTTGAATAGTGTCATAGGATCTTTAATGTCCACCTGAACAGACAGAGACAACCTTAACCTATCATCTGAAGGATGCACCTTGCCCATACAGCGCTCCCCCAGCACATTACTGTTAGGTAAGCTGTGGAGCATCTCAGGGTTCTATTCTCATTCCCCTCCTTTTCATTATCTAAATGCTCTCTCTTTGTGTCCTCAAACACTGTAGGGCCCTACCCTGCATGAGGGGTGCTATATAAATGCTATATAAATGTTGTTTTCCTCATGTTCAGATGCTGGGTTAACGTCCACATGTATGTGGATAATACCAATATTTTCTTTTCCACTTATACTTTAGATTCCAGCTTCACCTATATTTTTGATGTCCTGTCTGCTTGCCTGTCAGACACCAAAGCATGGATGAGACTCAAGTTCTTGCAGCTTAAAATTAACAAGATGAAAGGTATTCTCCTCAGCTCCCACCAATGTCTCCCGACCTCTGATTCGGGCCTCCCTCGCCTTTCTCTCAAACTTACAGGACCAGTGTGCAACCTTGGTGTTCAATTTGATCCTCAGATCTCCATTCTCCCTCACATCTGGCCTCTGACCACTTTTCATCACCTTTGCCACATTATCTGCATCTGCTCCATCTCACGCTAAATCCTGCCGAAATCCTCATTTATATCTTTATTACTTTCCATCTCTACGTCTAAAATAGATTCCTCACGGGACCACTACCCACCATCATTGTCCGAGCCTTCAATAACTATTTCCTTAACTTTTGGAACTCCCTTCCTCTATCCCTGCATCTCTCCCACTCTATCTATCTTTAAATTCTTATCGACTTCACCTAGGGTCATTTGCCTCTTCCCCTCCCTTGTCCCCCATTTTCACACTGTATTATGAGATTTCTTGAAAGACAATTTAAAAGTAGCACTAGAGAGAAGCATTGAGAGAAGCAAAGTACATTTGTGGAATTTTAATTGAGAGGTACAATTGCTGTCTATATCCAAGAGGAAGAGGAAATGAAGTGCATGGGGTATTGAGAGCTCACAATTCATAGAGCCTATTACCTGAGGTAATTAGATCTTACCCAATACTAAGGAGGTAAAAGGTGGATCTTCTCTCCTTGAGAGTGTGGTAAGATGGTGATGTTCTTGACAACTGATTGTCAGAATTAAGTCAACCTTCTGTGTGCATTTCACTCGAGACACAGGAAAATTTCAATGTATAGGTAGAACACATGTGTAGAAATCTCAGTCTGGTTTGGATACTGTTAAGCAAGATGATAGTTTTCCACATCAGTCATGATGCTGACTAAAAACGAAAAAAAGCCCAATAGGGTGATTTATCATAGCTCAAAGAGGCAGGAGTACATTTGATGGTTAAACAGCCTTCTCCTGCTGCGTGTTATGTTATATTGAGCTGAAAAATATGAGGTATGTAGTAATTATCATTTTGTTGAAAATTGCATTCTGGACCAAGAGTATAACTTTTCTTCTAATAATAATAATAATCCTTGCATTTGATATAACGCTTTTCACGTCTTCTCAACGTCTCAAAGCACCTCACAGAATAAACTGTAAAGTGAACTGACTGTATATTTGTTGGCGAAATGCAGCAGCCAACCGCTCACAGCAGTGTCCCACAAACAGTCGTGGATTGAAATGACCAATTTATTATTGTTTTTCTTGAGGGATTATTATCAGACGTGTAGAGTAAAGAAACTTGCCCAAGGTTTCACCCTGTGGGAATCGAACCCAGGTCTCTCACTTGCAAAACGAGTGCTCTAACCACTGAGCTACAGGACTCCACACTTAAGCATAATGGTTGAGTCCAAAACCGGCTCCAGCTGCCATTTCAGAAACTGTAGGGAACATCTTGGAAGGCAGCCAGTTCACTATTTAATGTTGCATTAAGGAGGTAACTGAAGCACTGTTCCACCAGGCAAAGAACTCAGCGGGATCTATCAACTGCAGAGGCAGCAAAGTTGTATAAAATTGCTGTCTTTCCTAAGGTGGTGCCCATAACTGACAGTACACATGTAGTCTTTTCTGTGATGGATGGATGTTAATGTATAATTATTTTATTCTGAGGGAATAAAATATCGCATTTCTTTTTTGAAAGTGAAGTAAGGATGGACATCTGCTGCTGTGAGATGCAAGCTACGTGGAGCAATTATCACTTCTTCTACCAGAGACAGAAGAATACAGGCAATGTAGGATTCTCACTGGGAAGACAATTTAGGGCTATTGAAGCAATGCATTTCATTCCTGGAAGCATTTGGGGACCTTACAATAAGTCCCTGGCAAACCCTGCCAAATAATAATGACTTGCTGCATGCTGCATTATATCATCATTGACATGGAGACAGGTGCCGAAGGTTTTTATTGCCCAGATCTAGCAAGCTCAGCAATTGGACACTATTATTTTCATATGGACGCATTTACAATCATTAAATTGTTATTTGGCATCTCCGCCTTGTTTTTGCTATGTGCAATCTTTCATTTTATTTGTTCCTTTAACAAACCCTAAACTTTGGGACAAAAACAGAAGTCACTTGGAACACTCAGGCAGCATCTACGGAGAAAGGAAAGTGAGTCAATGTTTCGGGTCCATGACCCTTTGTCAAAACTGGGGCATGTTGGAAGGACCCCAGTCCTTGCCAGACTGCACTGGCTGCCTATCCCAGAGGATCGATTTCAAGATCCTCACACTTGTATTCAAGTCCCTGCACTCCTCTGCACCCCCCTACCTCTCTGACCTCCTCTTTCCTCAAAATAGTACCTGTTGCTTTCCTTCCTCCAGGTCTGGCCTCCTCCTCGTCCCCCCGGGTCCTCCGCTCCACCCTCGGTGGCCGTGCCTTCAGTCACTATGCCCCAAGGCTCTGGAACTGCCTTCCTCACTTCCTTCGTCTCGCTCCCTCCCTTCCCATTTTCAGGTCTCTGTTGAAGACCTTTCTTTTCGACCGCGCCTTTGGTCACCTTCCCCCCCTCCCCCGGCTTGGTCCCGGGATCCGTTACTGTAAAGCGCTCTGAGACACCGCCCGGCGTGGAGGGCGCTATATAAATCCAAGTTGTTGTTGAGAGGCTTTGAAGGGCTAACAGAAAGGGGAACATGTCAAAGAGAAGAACAAAACTTCTTCAAGGTAGGCATTCCTAGAAGAGAAGTAGCAGTGAATTAAATATAAACAATACACAAAATATATTTGCATTTTTGCCTATATTTTGGGCACAATCTAAGAATGGTGCACTGAAAGATACAAAAGTAAATATTAATTTGTGCAGTGGTGGCAGTTTGCCACTTGTGTATTTCTGCTTCATCCTGTGTGTCATGTTGATTCTGTTAGTTCAAAGAGTTGCACTGATAGAAGTCTACACAACCAAATGTAAATACAGAAGGTCCCCTACCTCTATCTATAACTAATGCTAATATTATTACTATCTGTGCCAGAAGTACCCCGTGCTCTTGATGTGGACTCAGTGGTATCAATAGTGACGTTCACTATGTATGATCCTGGGCTAGTTGATGGATCAGAACATACACTAACATGAGTGCCAATTGGCTGTAAATATGCTACTCCATGCAAGACCCTGGTGAAAGCCCTTTGGGATGGGCTATTAACTCAGTGCATGGCTGCTAAAAAAGTGCCAAACCCTTGTTACCTCTGCCAAGTAGAGGTATACCTAAATGGAAGAGTTGGTGGCTCCAAAACTGGGGGTCTAGGGTTGTGCCCATTCCCTTTACCTGGAATAATGACTAGCATATCACCTAGTCAATGGTTGCTTTTGTCGTAGATGTTCTCAAGAATGGGATGCCAAAATGAAGTCCAGATCTTGAACCAGAGTGTTGACTCCCACCACATTCTCATCAAGCTAACAATGTGGTGCACAACACTGTCCTGTATCATCTGTACTCCAGCCACAGAGAGGTGTTGTGCTCCTGCTACACCTTCTACTCTGCATCAACATTGCTATTGCCATCCTCTGCCCCTTTTACAGTTTCAGTTTCACTTTAAAAATATCTCTCCTCAGGGTAGTCTGTTTCATGGCAATGCTTTCCACTCTCTTTCCTTCTCACTCCTGAAGTACAATCTGTAGCTCAGTGGTTAGAGCACTCGCTTTGCAAATGAAAGACCTGAGTTAAATTCCAGGCAGAGCGAAACCTTGGGCAAGTTTCCTTACTCCACACGCCTAATAATAATACCTCCAAAAAAAACAATAATAAATTGGTCATTTTCAATCTACGACTGTTTGTGGGACATTGCTGTGCGCAATTGGCTGCCGCGTTCGCCCACAAATATGCAGTCAATTCACTTAACAGTGTATTCTGTGAAGCGCTTTGGGACATCTAAAAGACGTGAAAAGCGCTATATCAAATACAAGGATTATTATTATTATTATTATAATAATCTCCACCAGGTGCTGTCCCAACATTTACCTTACCCTGCTCTGCAATGCTTTCCTCTGAGTGGCACTCTCCTATGTTACTGTTGGGTGGGGAGCTGCACTGTATGCAGGGGATAGAGCTTTTTGATGGAGAAGATTGCCATACATTTCTTCCCCGATGTTTCTTTCTCCTCATTTTGGGGAAAGGTTTTAACCTTCATCCTCCACCAGATCACTACTGCTTACGAGGGGAGATGGACCTAATCACAGAGATTGTATAAAACAATAGAGGAATAAGTAGGTAGGAGAATACTATCAACACATTGCTTCATCCATTTCAGTTATTACCTACAGTTGGTGTTGATACCCATTCTTTATCATGATCGACTGTTAGACATCCTGATGGCTTGCAGGACTTTGCCTTTTTCCCTCTGCCTCTTTCTCATCAAGACCTTCAAGCAATTCCTTCTGAATGAGAAGCAAGATTGTTTCCTCAAAGGATCCCCACCTGTCCCCCAGCATCTCCTTTGATTGTATGATTAGCTTCTGTAACAAATTAAGCAACGCCTCTCATAAGTTTAGACTTGGCCAACATGACTTTTGGGTAAACAAAGTCCTATAATATCATTGATATCAGTCTGGTTCAGTTTCCAGGTCTCACACTATTTAGTCAGAAGGTTGTGGGTTCAAGCCCCATGTTGGGACTTTGAATGTACTGTATTGGGAGAACACTCCAATTCAAAAACCTGTGAAGCATTTTGAAACATGCTCCTGATATGAAAGGCGCTATATCAAATGGAAGAATTATTATTGTAGTAAACATTTTAGTACAAATTATTGGTCATTCAATCCACTGCTGTTTGTGGGACATTGCTGTTAACAATTGGCTACCGCATTTTGCCCACAAAATACATAGTCAATTCACTTTACAGTATCATGAAGAAATGATAAGGTGCTATATCAAATGTAAGGATTATTATTATTATTTCGTTCTTGGCCCAAAGTTTTGTTTACCCTCACACTTCTCTTCAAGTATAGTATTCTTTGTGTCTTCAATGTCAGCTCTTTGGGTAACAACGGTAGGTTTGACCTGGTCGATGATCTTCTTTTATTTTTGCCTGTTTGTACTTGGACCAGCTAATATGCAATAGTGTGAAGACACTTTCCAGGACAACCTCAGCCAGGGCTTGGAGCACTTTCGTGAAACTTGCTCTTGTGCTAGCTGGGTCCTCTCCTGTTGCCCTTGCTCCTTCTCCAACCATCTTAAGTGTCATATCCCATTGAGATCTTTATGTACACCAGATATGTCCAAGGCAGCCTTCAACACTTCCCTGTAGTGCAAGAGTTGCAATATGAGTCTTCTGATTTGACTTTCTGGGACAAAACACTCGCAAGAATACGGCAATGTTATTGTGTTAGTTATGACCACATAACAAAATATCAGCCCCATCATTGATAAAAAGCCACCTCACATTCCACATGTGGAGTCCTGTAGCTCAGTAGTTAGAGCACTCGCTTCACAAGCAAGAGACCGCGGTTTGATTCCCGGCAGGGCGAAACGTTGAGCAAGTTTTCTTACTCCACACGCCTGATAATAATTCCTCAAGAAAAAAACAATAATAAAATTGGTCACTTCAATCCACAACTGTTTGTATGACACTGCTGTACACAATTTGCTGCCGCGTTACGCCCACAAATATAGTCAATTCACTTTACAGTATATTCTGTGAAGCACTTTGAGACGTCTAGAAGATATGAAAAGTGCTATATCAAATGCAAGGATTATTATTCAGCACCTTGGGATGGCCTCCCAACGTGAAAGGTACTATACAAATGTAATGTTGTTGTTGTTGTTGCTAATGAAACCACACAATGATCCTAGCCTTTCCAATAAAAAGACATCTGAACACACTTAGTTTAATCATTGCTGTGTGCAGGCAGCTGTCATTAGTTTTCTCGGAAAATATTGTAAAACACAGGCACACTTTCCCTGAAAGTGTAGCAGAAACCTAATCAGCATACAGAATACACACACAATTGCACAGTTATTCTAAACAATTACATGCGATAAAATTACATTGGTGGTTATTTACTAAAAGGTGATGAGTTAAAAACAAAATCTTGAATGAAATAAATAGGCAGGGGGAACCTCACGGCATCTTCTACTTTGAGAGGAACGTAATTGTGCTGAAGGAAATTCACTTAATGGGGTTCAATTTGTGATATTTTTTCAGGGAATTCTTTAATAAGAAATCTGACTCATACAAATAAGGACTCATTCCAGGAAATGGACTATGTCACACTAGCCCAACGAGAATTTGTTACGATTGATCAACCTCAGGAGTAGAGGTCTTGCCAGCCAATGAGAATTATAATGCAATTTACTTCCAGGCACATCGGAACAGAGTTATGATTTTTATTGGGTTTCGATCATTATTGAAAATCTGTGCTTGTATAAAAAACGTTTGTCCAGTGCTATCAGGCCATTAAACACTACACAGTCTGTGGTCTCTGTAAGCCACACTGGTTTTGGATGTACTCTAGCACTGTGCATTTCTCTCCCACATTCCACCTCACTGCGCTCTATCACCCATCCTTAGACAGTCTATAGGGTCCTAACAGTGAATCAAGCATTCTATGCAGGTGCAAATTATCAGCATTGCCTGAATCCCTGTACAAATGGGAACCGTGTTACTGAGTAAATAGGTCAACCAAGTTTCTGGTCAGTGAAATTGGGGTGTGGTGTTTGTGTTTCTGAAGTAAGCTGTTTGATCACGCAATTGACAGATGTGCTATAACCTCCTCCACATCATATATGGCACTGCCAGGAGCAATCTGCTCAAGATGCTCATTGAGCTGAAAGCAATGTGCGTGAGTGATTTCTGGAAACCATCCCTCACCAATGTGTCTTTAATTTTTTTTAAATTAGTGTTTTGAATTAACTTTTTTAATTCCCCCCCGCCACTACCAAATGCCTCTCTGCTCCTGGTCTGGCATCTCCTTGCTGGGGCACAGTTCCAGGGCACTCGCACTTGTACCTTGCCCAAGTGACAAGGAGTGAATCTTTGCAATGAGTTTTGGCAGGCCACTCGACCATAGAGGCCATCACAGCTGAGTCTGACCTCTCCCTGTCTGGCTAGGTTAAGTACATATTCAAGAGAGTAGGCTGAAGAGAAGCAGGAACCAGGGCTGCTTTTCCCCTCCCTAACCCTGGGAAGACCAGGACCAATTTAGCCTCCCATACATCCCCCGCTGAGACTGGCAAATTTAAACCGGATTTGAACCTGAGAGCTCCTGGTCCATCAATAGCAACTCTTTCCACTACACCATTGGGTCTTTGGTGTGCCTGTCTTTAATTTTTGACTCAGGATTTAGATTGTACCTTTATGGAATCCACAAACTTGGGGATTATCCCCAATCCTCACATTAAGTACAACGGTGTCAGCATTCCTGCAAGATTGTCTTTCACTATCTCTGTCTCCCAATCCACAGGTCTGCCTTGCACATGCCATTGTTGGTGGCACATTCTCAAAGGCAATGAAGAAATTTCAGGCTGCAGATCCTTCATGTTAGAGATGCCAGGAGTAATCTAAGTGGTGCACTTCTACAATGACTCCTTTTACGTCCATGCTTCTGAAAGTATGCTCACTAAGTCATTCTGATTTCCCTACGGTGTAGATTTGCAAGGCAAGGACCTCTGCCTTTGCTCTTTTTCACTTGCATTTGCACCAACAACCTCTGCAGCCCCACCACTGCTTTCCCTCTGTCATCACTTTACAGTGCTTCACCCCGTGCTTCACCCATGCTTACAGTACAAGTCATTATTGCCCATGTGTAAGGATGGTCACAAGGATTCTGTGGTGTACACTGCTCCTATAGGCCTGCTGCCTCCTGGTCCCCATTGCTCTGTCAAAAAATAAGACACAAATCCACAATCCCTAAAGTTGCACAGCAGAACGTTTCCTGCAGAGAAATATAAAATTATCAAGGATGGAATGACCCAGCTTGTTTATTGAGAAAAGCATAGCTTGCAACATTAGCGATACATAGGCAAGCAACACATTTCGCCTTCAAGGTTAGCATTAGACAAATAATATAAAAAGTAATCAAATGTGTAGCTAGCAGGAGGCTGCAGCAGCAAGCCAAAATTGACCTCCCCAAAGCTCAGCAGGATCTCACAGCTGATGACGTACATTTCCCGCTTCTTTGTTTGGGGAGCTGTTTCTGGGTTGGATCGGCCCCCCCTCCAGGACCCCCCATGCATATTACTGTGTTCTACATCAGCTTAACCTATTAACATTAGAACAGTGAGAGTTATTCAGTTCTGGTGCCATATAAAACATTATTCCTTAACTTATATCCCATTCTCCTCACAGCATGCCCACAGTTACATTGTCAGATTACATGCTCGAAGCAGGTATTCTATGTATCATTTGGCAGAGCAATGTATTATTGTACTCTTTATTTATTGCGATCATTTGCGAATGGTTTTTTGAAAAATAATAAAACTGCTTTTACCATTGACTGTTTGTGTCATTTAACTTTTTCCATACTACCTTCTGTTTCACTTTCTATACTATTTGTCACAAAATGATCTGCTCCCCACAGCTGTATTTGACCATAGTCAGACCAACATAATCTTCACAGCTGTATCTGCCCACCGACAGACTAATACAGTCTTTCTACAGCTACATTTCACCACTCTCAGACTCTCAGAGAAAACAACCACCACTATGCTCTGTCATTGGCCGGTGCTCTTTCATGAAGGCTACAAAACCATACAAACTGCATTAAGAGGATATTATTAGTAACTTATTTTATATCAGATTCCTCGTGTTTTTACAAGAAGTGCAGAATATGGATTTCTAACTTACACTTCTCACTTCCTAATCATCTAAAAGAATCAGTTAAAGTCGAGGAACAGCTGCTAAGTTCACACTTGGTGAGATATGAAGCAATACCAAGATCTGAGATTGAGATGTGGGAAAGCATGTGACCCCCCAGTAGGAACATTAAAAGGCAAATACAATTCCAGCATGAGCCATGAATAATGGCAATCTCTCAGCTACTGAAAGCCATTACATGGAGTCCAGGATTTATGAACACCCACTCACATATACAGGGCTCAGCATCTTCCTTAATGTTTGCAGCTGCTGCATTTCTAACTGGTGTAGCCAACAATCAATGAGTAGGGATTTGTATCTGAGGTATGGGCAGGAGAATCATGGCACTGCTCTTACACATTTAATGCTGAGAGGTACTGCTCACCAGGAAGCTTGCAAGTTCCTGGGGCCTGCTATCCACCTAGCAAGAGCTGTGAACCCTGCAAGCCAAAGCCTTAACAGATAGGGTGGTCTAAGCTAAAGAAGCATTGGGAAGTTTGCCAGACAGTGCTTGAACTGGCTGCTATGCAATTTTAGCTGATAAAAAAAAGTTTATGTCAGATTTCCCATGTTCATACAAGAGTGCAATATATAGCTCTATAACTTGATTTTCTCATTGAATTGCCTAAAAGAATGAATACTTAACTGCTTGCTTTTCTGCCACTGGCACAGATGGTTTTAATGCTGATTAAGAGAGTAGTATAATACCCGCTTTTCAACCTAACATCGCAAATATTTCTAGCATACTTAATGCACATCTTTCACAACAAACTGAAAAGACCTTCAAGACTGTATCTGTGAAGTCAGAAAATCAATACAAGATATATCACCAGTGTAACTTTGGTAGTAATAAAGAGAACAAGCAGTTGGAAGTAACACGTGTAAAGTTATGGCACATTTTTGCAGTAAAGAATGTGTGGTCAATTATAATCAATCCTACAGCTAAAAACATCAAACCACTTTATGGCTAATTGTGAGACATCGCTGTGTGCAAATTGCCTGCCTTGGTTGTCTAGAAAATATAGAGTCACCACACTTTTTGGTAAATTCTGTGTAGCCATTTGAGACATTTTGATGTTGTAATAATGGGTCACATCAAGTGCAAGGATTATTATAATTAAAATCTTCTGGAGTTATTAAAGTGATAAATTTGGACTCAGTTGTGCACAGAGGGATGAGTACATTGGTGAGTTCCCAGCATATTAGTATAGTGTATGTAAAGAATCCACACCTTGTTATTAATGTTTATTGGAACCTGGAGTAATAGGGATGTGATCACAAGTAAACAATTACAGTAAATAAAGATGGTTCCGAGGAGGGCTGCTTCTGAGGGAGCTTAGAAATCAGTGGAAAAGCAGCTATTGAGTGAATGCCGAATAGATTTGTCTGTTTATGCGACTTTGCTGTGTACAAATTGACTACCACATTCATTTACAAATACAGTCACTACACTTGATAGTAAAATCATGTGAAGCATTTTGAGATGTCTCGACGATGTAATAAGGTACTATATCAAATGCAAGGATTATTATTATAAACCTCTTTGATCTGAATGACAGTTTATGGATAGACAAGTCAGCTGGTGCCTTCACATCACTTTATTTTCCTCAGGAGTTGGGACTTAGAACAAAAATAATAATAATAATAATCCTTGCACTTGATATAGCGCTTTTCACGTCGGGAGGACGTCCCAAAGCGCTTCACAGAACACACTGTAAAGTGAATTGACTGTATATTTGTGGGCGAACGCAGCAGCCAATTGCGCACAGCAATGTCCCACAAACAGTCGTGGGTTGAAAATGACCAATTTATTATTGTTTTTCAGTTTTTGGAGGGATTATTATTAGGCGTGTGGAGCAAGGAACCTTGCCCAAGGTTTCGCCCTGACCTGCCTGGAATTGAACTCAGGTCTCTCGCTTGCAAAGCGAGTGCTCTAACCACTGAGCTACAGGACTCCACGAAATAAATATTTCCTAAGTCTGAGGTGGGTCTGTCCTTTCTAAAACAAATTGTACCCACAACTGGATGTTTGTTGTTACTGAAGCTATGTGAGCCAGCAAACGAACATAAAAAGTTAGGAGTAATTGGACTGGGATGAATTTGCTTGTACTCAATGTTTATGGCTTGCAAAATGCTGTGTGTGCATTTAAGAGCAACATGGGTTCGGTTGTTGGCACTTTCAAGCTTGTGCTTCTGAATTTATTTCTTTTTGTTGAAACCTGTGCTAACAATGTATTATTCCAACAATAAGAAACACCTGTGCGGATTACTTGTTAAGACTGTTAATGGTCTGTAACCAAAAAGCTTTACTAAAATTACATCAACATTTGCGGAAGCAGTGGAAGCTTCTTGTTAAATATTAATCTTCTCCTGCAGGAGTACTTGATGGCACAAGAGTGAGACTGACATGAGTGCTAACCGTGAGTTTGTGTGTTACTCTACTGCTAGAGACTCTCTTACATAAAAATAATAATAATTCTTGCATTTGATATAGCACCTTTCACATCGGGAGAACATCACTGAACTCACTACACAAAACGTTGGATATTGAACAACAACAACTTGACTTATATAGCACTCTCCACACAGGTTAGAGTCTCAGAGCGCTTGACAGTGGCAGAGTACAACTATATTGTTGAATAAGTTTAGATCCTAAAACTTCATACTCAGGCTGTAGTGTGCTCTGGTCAGCCCACACCTAGAGTACTGCATACAGTTCTATTCACTGCGACATAAGGGGGTTGCTCAGGCTCGAGAGACAATGCAGAGGAAACCAAAGAGGAGGTAAGAACTGAACTAACTGAACTGGTTCAATGGTATCTTACTTGGCCATGGAATGTTGGAATCAAATCTTACTCTCTGTAGTCTGGAGGCAGTAGTGGGTCTGCAGTATTCCAGGACACTGCTGATGACAGACCAGCCAGCCTGACTCAACGGCAAAATTTGTAGGAGCAGACCAATCTCTGGGTGGGGCAGGATGCCACTTATTTTGAAAACATTCAGTATTTTTGCAGCCCTGCTACTTTATACAGCTGATATATTGACTTCTGAGTGGGTTGATTTTCAAAATAATATTACGCATATTGCTGCTCTTGATTAAAACAGTAATATCCTCACAAATGCTTCCTTTTTTAAACCCCAATAAACACAAACACTCCATATTTCAATTTATTCATTAATGGTCATGGAAGACATAATTAAAAATATATTCTCTTGCCTCCAAGGGACAACAGCTCATTTGTCTTTTCTAAAAATGTTGTCGCAATTACAATACTTGAAGTTTTGTTTATCTGGAAATGGAATTGACGTCAGCATTATGTGATGCAACCTTTTGTCATGCTCAATAAATTGAAACCTGACAAACAGACTGGTTCTTGCACATGTTTTTGACATATTTTGAATGGATGTTGCAACTACAATACTGAGTGCTATCAAAAGATTTTCACATGGCCCACATTTAAAAACTGTGAGAAAGCTCCTGTTTGTTTTGCCTCAAACACTTACACTGCACTGTGAATTCATCCAACCTTGTATTCATTATAATTTAACAAGATTACAACAAGAACAATACGTTGCATTTTTAAATGCAAGCCACATGAAAATCTTTTGATAACACTGCTAGACTTCCTCACATCCAAAGTTGAGCATATCCGCTCAGCTGCCTCTGCCCTTCCATCTTCTAACCCCTCCCCATCTCATCCCTGCCCCTACCCATCACTCCCTCCGCACCTTCAAACTTGTCTCCCATTCCTCTCTCACCATCACTACAACCCGCATGAAACCGACCACTCACTCTCTCGACCCCATCCCTACCACTCTCCTTACCTCCCAGCTTCTCCTCCTTGCCCCTCTACTTACAGACATCATAAACCTCACTCTGTCCACTAGTACTGTTCCTACCCCATTAAAAATGGCAATCATCATTCCTATCCTTAAAAAACCCTCCCTGGACCCATTACTCAAACTGTGGCCCCATCTCCAACTTACATGTCCTCTCCTGGAATGAGTTGTTGCTTCTCATCTTCACTCCTTCCTCTCCTGCCACTCCCTTTAAAAACCCCCTCCAATCGGGTTTCCATGCCATCCACAGAACAGAAACAGTCCTGGTCAAAATGACATATGACATTCTGTCCATTTGCGGCCAGGGCTCCTTCTGCCTCCTCTTCCTCCTTGACCTCCCTGCTGCCTTTGAAACCATTGACCATTCTATACTCATCCACCGCTTCTCCTCTCACCTCAATCTTCACGGCTCTGTCCTTGACTGGTTCAGATCATACATCTCACACTGCCTCCACCATCTCCACAAACGGCTTCTTCTCCAGCCCCTGCACCATCTTGTGTGGCATTCCTCAGAGCTCTGTCCTTGGCCCCCTCCTCTTCAATATCTATATGATACATCTTGGTGACATCATCCGCAGACGTGTGCAGATGACACCCAACTGTACTGCTCTGCCTTCACCCTTGACACCAGAACCACTGCTATCCTGACAGAATGTCTGTCAGACATCAAGTCCTGGATGAGAGCTAACTTTCTTCAGTTGAACGTCAACAAGACTGAGGCTCTCCTGATTGGCTCCCGTCAGCACCTCTACATCTCAGGCGCTGACAGCATCACCATCCATAGATGCACACTTCACCTCATTGAGCCAGTCTGGAACCTTGGGGTCTTGTTTGACCCTCAACTATCCTTTCTACCCCACATCCATTCCATGACCCGCTGTCTTCCCCCACCTCCTCAACATCATCAGGCTCCACCATTGTCTCACACCACAGGCAGCTGAAACCCTCATTCATTACATCGAGGCTTGACAATGCAAACTCCTTGGCCTCCCCAACTCCTCCTTCCGTAGGCTGCAGATCGTCCAGAACTCTGCAGCTCGTGTCCCGCACTAGGCTCCTTGACCGTATCACCTCCACCCTCGCTCGACTCCACTTGGTTCCCATCACACAGAGGATACAGTTCAAGATCCTGGTCCTCACCTTCAAAGCTCTCCATGGCCTTACTCCCCCTACCTCTTCGAACTCTAACACCCTATCATCCTGCCCGTTCCCTCCATTCAGCGGGCACCAGCCAGCTTCACTTCCCCCACCTCGCCCGCCCCACTATGGGCGGACAAGCCTTCTGCCACTCTGCCCCCACCCGCTGGAACTCCATCCCGCAGTCCCTCTGCCTTTCCCCCTCTTTTGCCTCCTTCAAGACCCATCTCAAGACTGTCCTCTTCAGCCGTTTTGTTCTCCCTGCTTCCCCCTGCCCTCCATTCTCCCAAATCCTGACCCCAGCTCGGAAAACTCTGACTGTTCAGTGCCTTGGGACGTCCTCCCGATGTGAAAGGTGCTATACAAATGTAATTGTGTTGTTGTTGTTGTTGTTAGGTAAGCAGGATCCGTCCATCCATGGAGAGAGTGCACATTCCATTCCAACAATGTATCCCTGGGATTTCCATGTGTAGGTGGGATGCATGGAAATCTCAGTTTCATTCGGATATTCTTAAGCATGGTGATGGGTTTTCACATGGGTGAGACAAAAAAAAGGAATTATATTTTTGATACTCACCATTCATCCACCCAATACTGGATTTAGAGCATGTTTTGGATAACATTTGTTTTGTGTACATTTTTTGTGCACTGCTAAAGTGCTGGGAAATCAAGTGTGTTTCTATTTTTGATCACCTGCCAGCTTCAATCGCTTCCAGATCAGAGAAACCTTCAGGAACTAGGTTGAGAACATTGAAAATCACTTCACATGAAAATCACAGACAAAGAAGATTTTTGCCAGTCAGTCTGTGCTGGGTTGAAAATGGGGTCTAACCTAGTGCACCACAAAATCTCCAGTAATAACATTTTTATTCATGATGAATTATTCTGTCGGAAACTTAAGAAAATGTGTGACATGGCACAGAAGCCCACAGAAGTATTGTAATTGTAAATTCTGTATGATTGAGTATCTATCATGTGGGATGTAAAACAATTCTAATTGTCATCATTAAAACATTTCTGTGGTTTTGTTAAGAGTATTTAAAGGCTCCAATTTATTTCTCTTTTAATTTCTTACATGTTTTCTGCAGCATCTATTTGATTGAGCGTTTGATTTCTTATATGGTAATTACGAAGCAAGCTTCAGCTGGGTTAGCTCAGTCCAGAATGGAAAATCAATAAATGCCACTGTAACCTTGTAAAATGATTTTTTTTGACTAGGTGAGGAAATCGGACTGCAAAATTGCGCAGATCTTTTTCCCCCTTGCGAGTGCCAATTTTGCTCTTTTTAACTGTGCCGAGTATAAAGAAACTCCAGTTTCTGTGGGACAATTGGTGCACACTTCTTAAAATTCTCACCTCCCATATTCTCATTGCATCTCACACAATAAATAAGTGGCTGTCTTAAAAGGCATTATTTGCAACAGACATGGTGCTTATGCATTAGAATTATTTTCATTTTTAGAGGGGAATGTACTTATATTTAAAGTAGTAAATAATGTTTTGGATGCCTTTCTTTATGTTGGTCCAACAACGAACCATGTTCTCACGTGGAATCCTGTAGCTCAGTGGTTACAGCAGTCGCCTCGCAAGCAAGAGCCCTGGGTTCTACTCCCGGGAGGGCGAAATGTTGGGCAAGACTCCTTACTCCTGTTTACCTAGCAGTAATTAGGAACCCAGTTGTTAGTCGATTGGCAGATCGCTCTTCCGGGGATAATAATCCCTAAAAAAAAAATTATTATTTGGTCATTCAATCCACGACTGTTTGTGGGACACTGCTGTGCGCAATTGGCTTCCGCGTTTCACCCACAAATATAGTCAATTCACTTTGCAGTATATTCTGTGAAGCGCTTTGAGACACCTAGAAGATGTGATAAGGCCTTATAACAAATGCAAGGATTATTATTCTCTGCCCGAGACATCATTTGAGCAGAGCATAATGTGCTGCCAAAGAATGTTTTTCAAATTCTTCCTAAAAATATATGTTTTGTTTGCAAGAAAATGGACAATGAGTTATGTAGCACGTTAAGAAATCCAGTCCACTATGAAGTAAAGCCTTGTTGAGGTTGACATCCTTTTACTTTAAGATGCCAATATACTCATGGCTCCATACAAAGACAGACTCAGAGGTAATACTGAAAGCCATTGTAAGGGTTTAATTATTGATTCAAACCCTCCCCAGCTGTCTTTCAATAATGTAATAACACAGGCTAAACTACTGTCTTTTATACATGGTTGCCTAAAACCAAGATGCCATTAGATTACATTTTCTGCTTTTGATCCAGTTCAATTCCCAGAAAAATCATAATCCTGTATCCAAATTCTTCAACAATAATCTAAGCCACATAATTGAACGCTGCCCAGACCAACAGTAATGGTGAGGGATCAGAGGACTGATGCCTTTCCAATCATTTTTGGAGAATGAGCTAAGTGAATGGTCAGCTGTGACCGCCAAAACTAAAGACTTTCATTGTGTACTTGATCAAAAGACATTTTTAAAAATCCAGAATTTGCCAGAAGGTGCAAAGTGGGAAGCTTTGGCTTGAATTTTATGGTCTGCAGCATTAGCAAAGTGATTGTAGGTGACAACAAAGGTTTTTTTCAATCAGAGACTATAATCTGATGGTTGAATCCATGTGGAGATGAAGTGGAGGCGGTGTGAGAGGTACAATCTGAACCAGTCAAGGACAGATCCGTGAAAGTTGAGGTGAGAGGAGAGGAAGTGGATTAGGAACAGAGTGGTCAAAAGTGTCAAAGGCAGCAGAGATACCAAGGAGCACAAGGAGGCAGAGAGAGCCCTGGTCGCAGATGGACAGAATGACATTTGTCACTTGACCAGGGCTGTTTCTGTGCTGTGGGCGGCATGGAAACCCGATTAGAGAGGTTTGTGAAGGGAGTGGCGGGAGAGAAAGAAGTGGAGCTGGGAAGCAACAACTCCTTCCAGGATCTTGGAAAGGAAAGGGAAGTTGGAGATGGGGCAGTCAGTTGCACAGTGATGGATGCTGAGAAATGCCCTGCCTGACATGAATAATAAATAGGTAGTTTTTTATGTTTTATGTTTCCACTCTGAGAATCCTGCAAGTAAGGATTGTTGCATATCAAAAACAATTTGCATTTATCTCGCACCATTCACAAAGGGTAACATTTCAGAATGCTCTTTAATATTTGCATGCATCCATTGATGATATCTTCCACAGGCATGGGGTTAACTTCCACATATATGCGAATGAGACCCAACTCTATATCTCTGCCTCCACCCTTGACTCCAGCACCACTGCTGTCCTGACAGATTGTCTGCCAGACGTCAAACCCTTGATAAGGGTCAACTTTCTCAAGTTGAATGTCAACAAGACCGATGCCCTCCTGCTTGGTTGCTGTCTCCTCACCTCAGTTGCTGGCAGCATCACTATTCATGGTGTGTGTTACACTCCCTATAAAACAAATACCAGTGCTCCACAGCTGCATTACGTGGAATCTTTGCATTCAGTCCAACAGAATGTACTGTGAAACAATTCCAAGAATAATGAAATCCACTTTAATACAGTATTTTTTGTGACAAAAAATGTTTTTTTTCAAAAGTTATTGGATCTGAACTCTTGCTTAAATACTGTCCAAATGCAACATTGTTGAAACGTCTAAACGTCAAGCAAAATATAATTTCAATTGAATAGTTCGGAAGCAAATCTTACATAAATATTTCTGCAGTTTCCGGTTTAAACATTTTGTTCCTTGTGATAACATAATATTACGGTATCCTGCGAGGGCAATTCAAGTTCATATACAGTATTTTAAACACTTCTAACTACACTAATTTCTAATATAGAAACATGGTAATCTATGAACAATTTCAAGCTGGGATAGACGATAAATCTATCTGGCATATCAATCATACAGCATATAAATCCTTGAAAAAAGATTCCTTCAATATATCAATATCTGAATCTAATACCACAGTTTATTTTAGTTGACATGAACTTATCTAGTTACTTTCTGAAACCGTTTGCAATTAAGATTAGTTTTTTTGTGTGTAACAAAAATAGATGACTACTAAAGAGCAGAAAAACCCTTTGTAGATTTTGTTTGTTTTATTTCTGCTGGGATTATGTCATCTATACTATCACTACCTGAAAATATTTCCTTGGCTTAAAAATTGTCTATTCTTGTCCTTATTTTGAAGATATAGTTTCTTGTACACAACACAAACGTATTTGAATTCATTCTTTCCAATTTAAAATATCCCTATTAAATCAATCTTTTTTATTCATGAGGAAAAGTCCCTATTATTAAAATCTATCAATATCATAATCATTTGGATTCCCATTTGGTTATCACTTTAGTAATCATCCATTTTTTGAACTATTTGAAAAAACGATTCTGCAGTAAATCAAGTATAATGTGACATAATGTTCCATATTGGTCTTGAAATTACAGGAGGCACAGGACGACAACAATAAATTTACATTTTTATAGGGTTTTCATATCAGAGGACAATTTGTGAATGGTGAATCCCAGATATGTCTTAGTTGAACACCTTGGATGATGACTTTATCAAATTTGGAACAATAACATTTTCACTTACATTGCATCTTTTGTGCCAACTCAAAGCACATCACAGTGCTGGATGGGCACTTGGGCTGGGATGGGAAGCCAAAGAGAGATGAGGAAGGGAAAAGAGGTATGTTTTCTGATGTAAACTGAAAGAAGCGAGGGAGGGAGCAATGGCATGGAATTGCAGAGAGCAGGAACAGAAAACTGCAAGATTTATGAATGCAAATTCCGCAATTTGAAACACATTGAGAGCAAAATGCCAACACTTTTAACTGGAAGTGGGAAATAATAACTCATACAGCTAATCTGATGTGGTCACACCAATACATTAAAAATTCTGTTCTGATACGATCAATATCAGGGGAAAAACAAAGTAGAGTTCCCATGAGTTGACGTGAAGCACATCTGGCTACTGCCAAGAATTGCTATTTGCAAATTGCTCTTACAATATTAGATTTTCATCACCCCCTACCATTGTATGCTATTTAATGCTCACTTTGTATGTTGAGCGATTGCCTTGATATGTTTTAATAATTCTCAATATATATGTTGTTGTTGAAACATTATTTCCAATCCAAAAGTCCATCTTTTCTTGATATAGAAACTTTGGATTGCCTGAATTTGCTAGTAAAAGAAATCTTGCAAAATATTTTAAAATTCTGTTTTCCTGTTTCCCTGCAAAATACACACACACTATGCTTTATGCTATATCCTGTGAAGTGCTTTGAGACGTCCTCCTGACCACTTAGCTAATATGAGATCCTCAGCCAATAAGACTATTTTGTCTTAAAGTTCAACATCATCCAGAATTGTTGAAATTGTGTCTAAAAATTTAGTCCTTTGCAATTTGAAATTAATTTGGAAGTTGATTCTTTTAAAGGACTCCAGCTTCCAAATTACGAGTGAATTAAAGTGTTTTGCAAGTATCAGTGCAATCTTAGTAATTAAGACAAAATGGTACTTATTGACTAAATCTCGGTGGAATTTCAGGCCTTTGCTTTTTAATACTGTCCTCCTCTGACCTTTATTTGTTCTTGTTGTGTTCTTTATTTAATTACTGAAAATTACAACAAAAGAAATGCTGGGTGGGGAGGTGGGAGGGGAGAACATGTTATGAGAACATTACATGTTCTCATAAAGTTGATTTAAATTGGGGTGCAGTAATCCCAAACTTGGCAGCACTGTACAAGACACATGTATAAATCCTTTGTCCTGAAGGGACTTTTCCAACTCTGAATCGTTTTGGAATGAGTATTAGTTGGAAAGATACTGGCGGAGTAGATAGAAATTGCAATACTGCAGAAATTGTACTTTATTGGACATTAATAGTTTTCCTCAGAATTATGTAACGTTGAGCTGAATATGGTAATGACTGATAAGAATTACTTTACAAGCAAAAAGGCAAAACTTTCTCCCTTTTATACAAAATCAGAGGAGTGGAAGTCAATAATGAGGGGCAGCAGACTTCAGAGAATTATAAACAGGACAGTTATATCACAAATGTAACGCGAGTGGAAGCAACGAGGACAAAAACCTGGTGTGTCAAATGTTAAACCACAGGTTTACCACAGCTGATTGCATAGCCAAGCAGGTCCAACTAGCAGACTGCAAACTATTTCCAACTTCATTGTTTTATTTTCAGGTTGCATCTCTCGTTTTTTTTTGGTCAGTCGGGTATCTGACACATGTGAATACCCATGACCAAGTGTATTTCCAAACCAAGCTAAGAATTCCATGCATCCCACCTACACATGGAAATTCCAGAGCGAGATTGTTGCAATGGAATGTGCACTCTCTCTCTCGAAAGACGCTTCCTGCTTACCTGATATGAATTAGGCGGAGGTTGGCAAGAGCCAAGGCTTGGGACCAAAGAGTGTGTGTTGGGTTACTCTTGGAGCTGTGCCTCTCTTCTGGCTGATCTCTGCATTGCCTCATACAACCTCATGAGAGACAGGGTGGTGGGCAATTGGAAGAGAGGCGCAGCAGGAGATTTTAAAAAGGTTTGTTGCATATTTTGCAATTCTTTTCAGTTTTTTGGAGAGAATTAAAGACAGGTTAGGGAGGAGGTGTGAATGGAGAAGTAGAGAGAGAGTTCCAAAGGTTCTGATCTCTTTGTGTGTTGAAGTTGCTGAAGCCACCGATGGTGGGGAGGACAAACTAGGAGTCTGACAAGTGGAGAGGGGCAGGCAGAAGAGTGGGGTAGGAGAAGATCACAGAGATAGGAGGGTGCTAGGGTGTGAAGGGATCTACAGTTGAGGTGACGACCTTGAAATCAATCAATTCAGACCTAGTTTGGAAGCCAGTCTTAAAAAAAATACAGATTCCAAATTAACAATACAT
The DNA here is from genome assembly GCF_018977255.1 of Callorhinchus milii. Classification (NCBI taxonomy): domain Eukaryota; kingdom Metazoa; phylum Chordata; class Chondrichthyes; order Chimaeriformes; family Callorhinchidae; genus Callorhinchus; species Callorhinchus milii. The sequence continues at coordinate 33,318,711 of NW_024704744.1, read as the reverse complement.
TTTAGATTTTGTGCGGGGTTAAATTTTAAGACAAATGATCCTGCAGGCAAAGTCTAAGCAGATTTTCGATCCTCTGTAGAAGACTTAACGTGAGAACCACAAGCTAGTAAGCTTTCTATTCATAGCAATATAATTATTGGAAGCTGCTATTAAGAATGTAATTAAGAGTATCTAAAGAAACTAAAGCCATTGAATCAGTCAGCATGGGTTCATGTAAGGCAGCTTCTGATCAATATCCAACAACCCCTGCTGGAAAGTGTATCTGAGCATTTGTCAGAGGCCCAACATTTATTTCTCATGGTATTTTTAAATGATTGTGTTACAATGTAAGATTATGAAGAATTTTGGAAAATTCTTAAATTCGATCATGATTTGAAAGCCATTTTTCGGCAGTTCTTTTTTAAGGACGTTCAAGCCTCAGGAGTTATAATCCTGGGGAAAAAAATCCTTATACTGTAATTATTTTGATGCAGGGATCACACAATAAATCACTGCAGAGAGGGATTATATAATACCATATTAAAATAGATATCTAGCAACTCAGGTTACAAATATCCCCCCAGTTCTTCATAATGTGTCAAACATTTGAATTACAGTATGCATGAATCCTAGACAAAGTATCTTTTTTTACAATTTTGATGCTAAACATTTAGTTACAGTTAAGATATGTATGCAAACTGAATGAGAAATGCACCTAGATTAGATCCAGAGTATTATATACACAAATTTTAAATCAATGCTGCCAAAACTTTGAATTCTAATCTTTGATTTGTTTAACAGTCCAAGTTGCATATTATAGTTGTTACCCAGCAACCTAACATGCCTAGCAAAAACTTCCAGTGATAGAGGGGATCCAATCTTCATGTTTGGACTATATTTCATTTTTATACTAACTGTGGATTGCATTAAACATTTTTTGAACCATGTTTTGACCCTGCATTGTCTTTACAGCCACTTACGCTCACTGTCAAGCAACTTTACTGTTGCTAATTATTATAATTATTAAAATTTCAGAGGTGCTTTGTGAAACGCTTTGATGTCAAACAAAACTGCATTATAATAAATCCATCTCCAATTAACGGTACTTTTGTCTAGACAATTATACCAAGTAATGCTTGATCTACATCAGCATAAAAGCCCTAATGAAGACATGAATTCTAAGCATTATAAAGTGCACCATTACACTGAAGTAGACATGGTGAGATTAAAGCTAAAATTGGGATTGACAATGTATTGCATAACAATAAAGCTTTAGAGGAGGTCAGATTCCTAGCAGTAGGGATTTGGTGGTAAAAAGAACGTAACCACCAATTTAAGCATTTCTTTAAAACTAATGTGTTGTGCTTTTTTTGTTCATTCACCTCGTGGCTCTTTAGGCACATTGCAGTGTGCAAATTGGCTGTCACGTTCCCGTACAAAATCCACATGTTTTATTGGAATACTTTTAAGCATGGTGATGATTTTTCATGTGTGTCACACCCGGCTGACCAAAAAAGTATTTAGTCATTACACTTTATGGTAGGTCTTGTGGAGCAATTTGAGATATTCTCCTGGTGTGAAAGGCTCTATAGTCTCTGCCTCAATCCCTCTGTCTTGACCCCTTTTTACCAATATTCAGATCACACATGAAGACTTTCGTCTTTGACTGTATCTATGGTCAAACAATGTCACTGTTCAGCACTCTGAAATACTACCCCACATGAAGGGCATCATATAAAGTAAGTTGTTCTTGTTATTATTGTATATCAAATGCAAGAATTATTATTATTTTACAGTTAGACAGAACACAGATATTTCTATAAATTGTGCAAGCCTGTTTTATGAATATGCTACCCAATTTAAGAAACAAGTGCTTAAGAGCAATTTTACTTCCTGCTAGATTACCGGGATCCCTTATGGTTATGGTGCTCTTGAAATCTAATAATTGCAAACCCTACTTCCAGCAATTTGTGGATCAAATAACACTAACTGATGGCAACAACTATTATAAAGCATTTTGAGACGCTATCCTGCATGACAGGCACTATATAAATGTAAGTTGTTGTTATTATTATATTGGAAAGTCCTGTTAAATACTGCAAGAATTTGGCAATACTGAAGCTTACTAGTTCTGCATTATTTTGTAATTCCTGTAGTCAGTGCTGCATTTCCTTTCCAATTTGTAGCACATCATAGTTTCCATCACTTAATTGTGGCACAAATTAAATTCAGAGTTGTGATGATACATGCAGGAAACACCCAGTTATATAAGCATTCTTTCATTATCATGAAATTATTTTCAGCTTGTTACAATAAGGGAGGAGAAAACATGAGAAATGTAGGCATGTGATATAGTCATCGATGATATTTATGATATCAACTAAAACAATGTGATCAAAAGCAGTCAATGGTCACAGAGCATTTTACCCTTGAGGCCAACGATGACTGAATTTTGGTCGTATGTAATAATCGTAATAATTGAAACCAGTTTACCATTTATGTTAATACACCCATGCGAGCCACAAACAGTATGCATTCTTGTACCATGATCTGTATTTACCTTGTCAGCCATCAGGGGAGATCTGTGCCAGAAAAGAAGAATGTTAACAATGACTTGCTCCTCTAGTATTAAAGTGTAAATTGACCTCATGGTAGGTCCATGTGAGAAGCATGTGAATTGCTATGATTTTTGACATAGATCTTCAATCGCTTCAGAGGATATCTCTTACACTATTTCTTCCATTCTTAATTACCCAATGTATGGTTCTCTAGGAAGATAGTGCATGTCTGGATAATCAAAGTCTGATGATATCCAGAGGTTAAAATAAACCTGTTACTTAAAACCATTGCTGGCATAATAATAATACTAATAATCCTTGCATTTGATATAGCACCTTATCATGCCATCAAAACATTTCAAAGAGCTTCACAGGATTTACTGTAGACTGCGGATTCACTGCATATTTATAGGTACACACAGCAGTCAATCTGCACACATTTGTGTCTCACAAACAGCCAGGAATTGCATGACCAATTTTATCTGGGGGGGTGGGGGTTTGTTGACCAGGACACCAGAAGAAACTCTTCTCTTTTTGAGTAGTGGATAGGATTTTTACCATCCATTTGAACAAACAGACAGAACCTTGGTTTGACGTCTTATCTAAAGAATGATACCTCCAACAATGCAGTGCTATCCTCAGCATTGGATTGAAGGGTCAGTCTAGACTGTGAGCTCAAAGTCCCATCATGGCACTATGAACTCACAACCTTCTGACACGGGGTGAAAGTGCTACAGCGCTAACTGAGCCAGTCCGTCACTGAAATTAAAGCAAATATAAATGTTTTAATCAGTCCAAGAATCATCTGTAAATTAATTAAAAACTCATTTAATATTTTGGGTCTGTGAATTCTTTCCTTTCAACCTAAATGGTAATGTTTATGAACATAAATGCTCCCATGTGCTCAGCCAAATAATAGTTACAGCATTAAATATGCTCAGATCCCTCACTAGTGGAGCATTACAAAATGGAAAGTGTCTTGCCTTCGACATTATTAAGCAGATCCTTGTCAACCAGTCAAATTATACGTTTTGATAGCAATTTCTAAAATCTAGGTCAAGAGACTTTTATTTCTACACTGACAACATTAACAGTTGAATGAATGATTTATATAACTGAATACGTAGAAAATACGTTCACCAGTTTGTTTTGGGTTGAGTGAGCACAGTTTAATAACTGTTTATAGTCCTGCATATTACATTTTGTTTCCTAAAAAACCCAGTGGAAGATATGTTGGGCATATTTCATTTGATTTAAATGCATTTTGGTTTAAACAATACAGAAAAGAGATATGAAACATGCAGCAGATTGGAGAAATTCACGTCATTTTCTCTAGAACAGAGATGATTTAGAGGAGACCTGATAAGGCTTGCAGAATTGTGAGGGATTTGATAATATAAACAGGGAGAAATTATTTCCACTGGTCGATGAGTCACTAACTAAAGAGCAAGGATTTAAGGCAATAAGCAATAAAGCAAAAGGAAACGTTAGGAGAAAATCTTTTGACAGAGGGATGTGAGAACATGGAGTGCCCTGCCTCCAGAATCTATATGAGATTTAAAATGTGAAATGAATATAGACTATGGGGAAAATGAAAGAAGATGGGGCTGAATGCATGGCTCTTTCAGAGTGTTAGTACAGGCACAATCTTCCAAATCACCTCTTCCAATGTTCCTGAAAGAACAAGCCCAAAATTAGATCTAGGTTTTGGGTGTGTTAATCAGAGTTTAGAAAGAAATAATGTCTGATGAAAACAACAGAAACTAGAACCAACTACGTGTGATTGCTCATACCCGTTCAAAGAAGAATTTTTCACTCCCCTAAAATAATGCATAAACACAATCAGGGAAATATAATAAAAAATAATAATCCTTACATTGGATATAATACCTTTCATGTCAGGAGGACATCCCAATACACTTCACTTGAAAAGCGCTATACAAATGTAATTTTATTGTTGTTGTTACAAGATATACTGTAAAGTGCAGTGACTTTGTGTTTTGTGTCTCGTGAGTGACATGGTGGTCAATTTGCACACAGCATTGTCCCACAAACAGCTATGGAGTGAGCATCCAATTTTATTTGGGGGAATTGGCCAGAAACTTTCTTGTCTTTTCAGATAGTGCTATGGGAGTCTTTAATGTCCACCTGAACAGACAAATTGAGATAGTTTAAGATGGCCTTAGTTTAAAGTAGCCTTGGTTTAAAGTGGCATCCAAAGAACGACAGCTTCAACAATGAAGCACATGCCTATCATGAATATAGTAAGAGAATGGATGACAGATCCTCAGTCCGAGAAAGATGTAGTTATCCAAAGAGATTGTGATCACAAGATTGTGTCTCTTAAAACCATTGCATTAATCTTAATACTAGATAACTTAATCTGGAGAGGTATATCTCAAAACAGAGACAAATTTACTGGAGAGGTATATCTCAAAACAGAGATATTATGAATATTATTTAAAGGAATCAGACACTGCTTATCCAAGTAAAATGTCATGTTTCATGCCTTGGCTGAACACCCATCCAAGAGGTTTTGGGAATATACAACAGTTAAGGGTTGGTGTCTTTGTCCTCCGCTAACCTTAAGTCTATGTATTGTGTTTAGCATTCTCCTTCCCAACATATTCCAGGAACATTTCAAACTCACAGTGGTGAGTTTAAAGATTCATTGTCCAGTCTGTGGATGCCACAAACAGGACCAAGTAAACTGATAAATAATCTTTGCATTTGATATGACATCTTATCATGTTGAAATGTTTCAAAATGCTGTAGAATGCAGTGACTGTGCATTTGAAGGCGAATGCGTAGCCCATCTTCACACAGCAATGTCCCGCAAACAGCCATGAAGTGAATGACCAGAGTTGGCCAGAGCACTGGGAGTAACGAGGTGAAACCTTTGTGTATCTCTAAGAGCAATTTTGTTTTAAATACAATAAAAGGAAACGGTATTATAATAATAATAAATAATAATAATCCTTGCATTTGATATATCGCTTTTCAAATCTTCTAGACGTCTCAAAGCGCTTCACAGAATAGACTGTAAAGTGAATTGACTGTATATTTGTGGGCAAACGCGGCAGCCAATTGTGCACAGCAATGTCCCACAAACAGTCGTAGATTGAAAATGACCAATTTATTATTGTTTTATTTTGGAGGGATTATTATTAGGTGTGTGGAGTAAGGAAACTTGCCCAAGGTTTCGCCCTGCCTGGAATTGAACTCAGGTCTCTCGCTTGCAAAGCGAGTGCTCTAACCACTGAGCTACAGGACTCCACAATGTATTGAAATGTCAGAACAGACAAAAATATTATTGCAATAGAAGTTGCTTAACGGTTCTCTGGAATGTAAACCCATATTGTTGTATGAGACCTTTGGATATAGTGTGTTTTGCAACTGTTAGGAATGCCATTCCATAATTATGATGAGTGGATTTGCCTGTTTGTGATAACCAGAAGCCAACAAGGACAATTATTTCTCAGCTTTTGAAATGTTAGCATCAGCAATAATAACACACGGTATAAACAGTAAATTCTTATTGTGATTTATAGTAAATTCTTACTATGAAACTATAAAAGATGTACTATCTACTGGTATTCTGTTTCACCCTGTCTCTGTTGGGGAACATGAATTATGAACTCGGCAACTGATCCACTCTGACTTAAAACTATAACATATACACATACGGTAACTTCTTGAAGTACAATATATGCAGACATCTAATGCATTTGCCACAAATTTCACCCCACTAAAATGTTAACTGTTGGGAGCAAATGTCTCATATTGTTGGTGTATCTTTTAGAAAATCTTACCCGAGTTAACGCATGTAATAATAATAATCCTTGCATGTGATATAGTGTCTTATCACAGCTTCAAGACGTCTCAAAGAACTTCACAGAGTTTTGGAGTGTAGTGAATGTATTTTATAGGCGATTACAGCAGCAATGCCCAATTAAGAAGGGAATGATCAATTTTATCTGGGAGATTATTGGCCAGGACACCAGACAAAACTTCCTTCTTTTATGGAATAGTGACATGAGATCTTTAACATCCACCTGAACAGGCAGATGAGACTCAGGTTAATATCTCACCTGAAAGAAGACACCTCTGATAATGTAGCATTCACTGAGCACTGAACTGGAACATCAGCCTGGACAGTGTGTTCAAAGTGACGGGCTCCCCCTTTCCCAGGAGATCAACTTCAAGATCGTCACCTTCATGTGTTAACTGTTTCACAATCTCGCACCTCCCAACCTCTGTGATCGTCTCTAACCTCACTCTTTCGCTCGACCCTTTTGCTCGGCAAATTTAGGCCTGCTATACTGCCCCTGCCCACCACTGGTGGTGAGCTCTGGAACTCTCCCCAGTGTTGTCCATGTTGCCCCCTCTCTATCTGCCTTGAATAGTTGCTTAAAAAGCTCTTTGACCCAGCCTACGGTCAACTCCCTCCTTTACCTCCTAGTTGTCCAGCAATACCTCCATTGTAAAGTAAAGTGCTCCAAGATGTTACTTTTCATGAAGGGTGCTACATATAATGCAAATTATTGTTAACAGCATAGAGAAATTCAAAGCAAGACAATCAACAGTAGTTAAATGGGGCTATTCTTCGACCCGGCACAGAGACAATGGGCCGAATGACCTTCTTCTTTGCTGTAATATTCTATAATTCTATTTTATAGCCATATTTGGTAAGTGATGGGTGTTGTGTTGAGAGGCTGGAGCCCCTCCTTGCAATCTGTTTACCTTATGATTGACAAGTTTATACCCAATTAGAAACCGCCTGCAATAAAGCTGAATTCAAACTCTGCAATAAGTAGTCAATAAGTGTACTTAAGGGTACTTGCTGCACTCGCTCAGCTGTGGGGTGCATGTACTTTAGGAGCTATGGAGAATTATTTGATCTGAAAAGGCCACTTCTTAGATGAAGCAGTGGGATCAGCTGTTTGTGGCTGAAGTATTTTAGAAAATCTCAAAAGCCTCAGAGATGCATATTGTTTGGTCCTCAAGGATATTAATGAGCATCTTGAAAAGATTATTTCCACCAATGCCAGTTGTGGCGTGTCACAAGCGCAGGCATTTTGTCTTTTCTGGCACTGAAAAGTTCTGTGCCACTACAAAACCCAACATGAGTGACTGATAACACAAAGTCCAATGATGAACAAAAACTCTGGCACTTAGGAACGACCATCAGAATATTGGCAGAACACAAGGTCAACTCTTTGCATTCCATGAATCAATAGCAGAATCATCTCAACCAGTGTTTCTCCTCTCACTATGAAATCACTTCGAACAAGCAATGTTCACAACATAGAAGAATGGGTCCAGCACTTAATAATAACCCCTATAAAAGCACAGCACTGCAACTCAGCACAACACATTCCAGCACAAGATGAAAGCATTTTTTTCTTTCAAACTTATTCCCACCTCCGGTACATAAGGTTGTGGGTTCAAGCCCCATATTGGGAGCTTGCAGTCAGAGCTAACAATCGGTGCAGTGCCTGAGGAGCACTGTATTGACAGAGGTGGTGTACACCAGATGAAGGGTTAAATTGAAGTCCCATCTAATTGTTCTGATAAATGTTAAAGATCCCATGAAATTATTCAAAAAGAGAAGAGAGTTTTTCCCGGTTTCTTGACCAACAGATAAATTGGTCATTCACTTCATGGTTGTTTGCATACATTGCTGTGCGCAAATTGGCTGCCACGTTCATCTGCAAATATACAGTCACTGCCATTGACAGCAATTTCTGGTGAGATGCTTCGAGAGTTCAACATTTAAGTGCTATATTGAATACCATGATTATGATTGTATTCAAATATTCCCAGGTCAGGCAAGATGAATAACATTATAAAAATGTGAAGTACATTCTGATCTGTATAGATCATTAGTCTAGCTCACTTACTAGTCTCATTGGTTACCATGTTAAAAGCGCAAGGCAGCAAAACAGGATGTTGGGCTGCATAGCCATTCAGTTGAGTTCAGATTCCAGAAGTCATATTCAAGCTGCACAGTAAACAGATGTACACTTTAATATTTACATTTAAATATTTAATATTTAAGGATAATCCTTACGTAAAGAATTGTACACAGTTCTGGTCACCACGACATGAGACGTCGTCAGGCCCTAAACAGCAGACCAATGTTAGAGGAATGATCTTTGAGTAATGATTAGACAGTTCTTGAAAGGAGAAAGGAAATGTCTCAGAGCAGACGTTATGTAGTATGCAGTATTTTAAAACGTGATCGAGAAATTATATGCAGAACAATTATTTCAGATGCACAGACAGCAGAAAAAAAGAACACAGGTTTAGGGTTGTAAAGGGCAATTTCAGGACAGATAACTGGAAGTATTTATTTACTGAGAGAGTAATTAAAAAAACTCTTCACACTACTCCTCCACAATAACCAGCGAGGTAAACAAGGAGTCAGATAAAGAGCCATGGCAAAATATGAAGGGAGAAACTATTGGCCATCGATGACACAGGCAGTGTAACAAAGAATATATTGAGAGAGTAGGTAAATTCCTTAATATAAAAAAAGCTAATATTTTTTGATCTGGGCTTTAGATATCATGATATTCAGGTCAAACTTAGTTTGATAATAACTGAAAGGTCAAAGGTGGAAAGGAGCTTTATTTACTGCGGGGTTTTCTCACCAATGAGAAAGGACAGAATATCCTTTTCTATAAACATCTCATCTTATATGTAATTTCAGAACAATCTGTTCTATTAAAACGACCCAATCTACCCTGTACCACAGGATTTTGATTAACCTAATGTGCTTCTTAGAGCAAAATTCAAAAGATCAGCATGCTGCCTCTCATTTATACTGTTAGATGTCAGTTTGAATTATTTGATGGCTGAAGTGTAACGTTTAAAGTTACGCACTCAGATGGAAACTTATATGGGGAAATTCTTCCTGCTGCTTAATCTTGGAAATTTGACAAAGTTCACTTAACAGGCTGAAAATTCCACCTGTTGATATGTTAATTAACACTGGTATTGATGATCACATAGTTGAATCATTGCTCATTATGTCAAAACAATGTGAGGCAGCAATAAACAAGGTAAACCGGACACTGGGCTATATTGCCAAATCAGTTGGGCTTAGATCCTCAGATGTCATACTCTGGCTGTCTAATACTCTTTTCGGACATACCTTTGGATCAACAAAACAACTTGTATTTATATAGTGCCCTTCACACAGAATAACATCTTGGAGCACTGTCAAGAGGTGATGGGTTGAAGGTCAGCAGTTGCAAAGTACAGGGTCAAAGTAACTGAAAGCTTGGTTAGTTTAAGGGAGTGAGGTGTACAGGGAAGGGCATGGATTGTTAGAACAGCACCAGTCTTGTCAACTGTTTGTAATCTTCAAAATCCTCAAACAACAACAACAAGATTACATTTGTCTAGCACCTTTTGCGTCGGGAGGACGTCCCAAGGCGCTGAAAGCAGCGTAGGGATTTTCTGTGACCTTTTATGGAAGAATACTATTTTTATAATCCAAATATCCCCCTCATCCTCACCTACAAGGCCATTCACGGCCTTGCTCCCTCCTACCTTTCCAACCTACTATCCCCCTACCTACCTGCCCGTACCCTCCGTTCCTCTGGCTCCGGTCTTCTCCACGTCCCCCGCCCCAATCGCCCTACCATCGGTGGTCGGGCTTTCAGCCTCTCAGCCCCTAGGCTCTGGAACTCTATCCCACAGTGCCTTCGCCTTGCTCCCTCCCTTTCCTCCTTCAAGGCCGGTCTCAAAACCTTTCTCTTTGACCGAGCCTTCAGCTCCCCTCTCGACTCTCTTCCCCCTCCTCGCTCCCTCCCTTCCCTCCCCTCACCCTGACCATTTCCCCCCTCCTCGCTCTCTGCCTTCCCTCCCCTCACCCTGACCATTTCCCCCCTGCTCGGGTCATGACCCAACTGTGCAGCGCCTTGGGACGTCCTCCTGACGTGAAAGGCGCTTTATAAATGGGATCTTGTTGTTGTTGTTGTTGTTGTCTGGTCATTAAGATTTTAAAAAATATTTATTGTGTGAGTGATTCTAATACGTTGCTCATTCTAATCTGTTCACCACTCTTTTGAAGAGCTGACAACTTTTTGTTTGCAAATTGATTCTAAAATCTTGAGTGTGACTTGACAACCTGAAAGTCAGATTTTTTTTCATGCTTCTCTTTCCACATGGCTTATGAGATATTGCACACAGACCACTGGTTTATAAAGAATGGTGTTGCCTTGCACTTCGTTAAATAATTTACTAGGAATACTCGGACTGAATGCCTTGCAAATTGTGTCTTGGCCATATGATGGGCATCATCAAAACGTATCTGAAAGACCCTTCTCTCTATCTGGCTTGGCATCAAGCTCCGCAACTGTTACGCACTGCAATATGCTACTCCACTTGAAGGGCACTCTGTAAATCCAAGTTATTGTTGTTGAATAACCATGCAGCAGTAAATTTGCAGCCTGATAAGCTTGCCTAACAAAGATTGTTCAACAAGCTTCATCTTGCAGGATTGAGGTCTTTATTGTCCCTCAAAGTCTCATTGGTAGGTCTGATAGATTGTTCAACCATTCGCATTGGCTTGGATTACTGCAGACCTGCCAGGCATGGGAAAGAAATAAAGGATCTCCTCAGAACCAACTCAGACCCAGAGAGCCCTGCTTACTTCCTCCACCTTTCCCACAGATCTCACATTGACCTTCAAAGGTTGAGGCTAATGGATTCTCGGGGATTCAAATTAAGAACCCGAATATGGAGCTCAAACAACTGAGCTACACAGGATGATCCTGTTAACCACTCTCCCTTTTAACGGTAGAAAACCACACTTTTGTTACAGTTATTTATATTTGTACTTGGTTTATTCAGGTATTCAATCTAATCTAACATAACTCTGCAAAATTATTTTTTTGTGTTTTTCAAAACCTAAGAGACCATTTCTAGGTTTTGAAATGGATTTTAGGTTCAAATCAGTATCGAAATGGCACCATCTAAAGCATTTATCATGTAACTACAGAAGGAGAGTCCAACAGGTCATCTTTTCTTTGAGGTAACAGGATTTATTTAAACACAGTAATTGCATTAATCATCAGTCAGTATTTATTGCCACATAAATAGAAACATTAATTAATGCTTTGGAAGAATTTATTAGAACAAATTAATTATTAGTTTAAATGTAGTCTCACAAATAATAACAAACAGTTATCGCTAACAAAGAATTCCATTTATCTGAAAAGATCAATTTGTTCTGAATAATAATAATCCTTGCATTTGATATAGCACTTTTCACGTCTTCTTGATGTCTCAAAGCGCTTCACAGAATATGCTGTAAAGTGAATTGACTATATTTGTGGGTGAAACGCAGCAGCCAGTTGCGCACGGCAGTGTCCCACAAACAGTCGTGGATTGAAAATGACCAATTCATTATTGTTTTATTTCGGAGGGTTTATTATTTTAGGCTATCTTTGTTTCTGTATGTATAAAAGATACCAAGGATCTGACCAACGAGGTATCATAATTTATTTATAGCTTGAAAACATTCCATTTGTGAGAACACAGCATTGATTGTTTTTAAGCCAATTAATATCCAGTCCAAAATAATATCCCTTATTCCATGACTCCTTTCTTACCCATTAGCTGCTAATGTAGAACCTTGTGAAATGCTTTTTAATAATGGAAATGTATAATATCAATTACATTGATGGACAATAAAGCATATTGGTTAGAGCACTCAACTCACAAGTGAGAGGACCTGGGTTCGATTCCCGGACAGGGCAAAACCTTAGGCAAGTTTCTTTACTCCACACTCCCCTGTTTACCTAACAGTAAATTGCAACCCAGTTGTTGGTCGTTTAGTGGATAGATTTTATGGGGGCAATAATCCCTTAAAAAAAATAAAAGTAGTAATAATTTGGTCACTCAATCCACAACTTTTTGTGGGACACTACTGTGTGCAATTGGCTGCCGCGTTTTTCCCACAAAATATAGTCAATTCACTTTACAGTATATTCTGTGACATGCTTTGAGACATCTCAAAGACATGATGAGGTGCAATATCAAATGCAAGGATTATTATTATTATATCACATGCGTTCACTATGTCAGTAGGGTCAGAAAACTCGAACAAATTAATTAAAAATAACCTCCTTTTCCTGATCCACCCTGAACGTGCTTTAAACAAGTTAACTTTTTAAAAATGTTCCAAATATTTTGTACGTTTTTCCTACAGCTAATGTTGAAGTAAAAACAGTTAAAAATAATTGGCACTTTGAAAATTTCTCAATTATAATTAAATTATCAAGAGCATTCGTGAAGGTAACATTTTGACTTAATATTTTACAGTGAACTTCTGACCAGTGAATAACATTTTTTGGTGAACAAGCTGTTCAGTCAAGAACTACTGTGTGTTTCAAAACTTACATGGAAATGTACCAGCCCCTTTACCCCAAGTTAGCACAAGTTCCAGTCATTCAAATCAATTGACTATTTTCAGATGTTTGTGCATAACTGAATTGGTTCCACCAAAATTCCAAGCAGAACCATTTTAAAGAAAGTTTGAATTAAATAAAACAAGTGTCAATATTCTTTACAATGACTTAGTTAAGTGGATACTGGGAGACGTAGCGTCAATGTGCAGTTTAATGGTACAGATGCAATATCAGTTTTTCTGACATGACCAGTGTATCCCAGAAAATGGCACAAAGGCAGGACGAGAAAATTGAGAGTTGAAAAAACATTAAGCAAGCCAATTTCTAGCAAAAGTGGTTACCATTTATTTATTTTGCTTTCTGTAACCATATATGGTCCAGTCTTTAGCCTTTAGGAGATTTGTTTGATTACCTTATTTGATTTGGGAGAACTCTCTCTCAGGAGATTTAATAAGTTTCATATTGCCCATAATAGGGTTGATTTTTCTTGATCTCTCGAAGCACAGTGCCTGATGGCCAAATAGTCCAAGAATTTATTAGCTAACGTTTTCATGCATTTGATATAGAGAAGATTTGATAAAAAAACTATAAAAATTGCAACAATTCCTTCTCCGAATCTGCTGTGGAATCTGATAAGTGATAGATTATCATTTCTGTAGAATTATAAATATTACTGTATCATTCACTAAACATTGCAAAATGATGAATTTGCATTTTGGTCCTTTGATGCAATAATATTTTCAGTTCCTTGATACCCTTTTGTGTTTCTGTGGACTTTAGTTTTTCTTTTGATTTTTCTAACTCTTTTCAGACACATTTTTGCAACAATCATCTATAGTTTTGCAGACTTGAATGTTTGACATTTATAATAGCAATGGCCCATGCCTTTCCAAGGTTATTAGCATTGTTTCTGTGCCTAGAATGCATGCTTCTGTACTGCATTGCCAGTACATCAAGTACTATTTCTCTGAAATATATTTGTCTGCGTCTTGTCTGAGCTTTCTATTTCCACCATTTCCCTCTACTGCCACAATAACATTTACCTCTGTACGCCTCTGTTTACCTAGCAGTAAGTAGGAACCCGGTTGTTAGTCGATTGGCGGATCACTTTTCCGGGGATAATAATCCTTAAAAAAAANTTTGGTCACTTCAATCCACGTCTGTTTGTTGGACACTGATGTGTGCAATTGGCTGCTGCATTTCGCCCATAAATATACAGTCAATTCACTTTACAGTATATTCTGTGAAACGCTTTGAGACATCTAGAAAACGTGAAAAGCGCTATATCAAATGCATTGATTATTATTTTTTATTATAATAACTTGTGTAATTTACAGAAGCCACATGGCTGATTTCCACTCTTTGAAGGTATTAACTGAAGGTGGTAATGTCTTACATTACTGCCATGAATTCAACCAATCTACTGAGTGGTAAATGTAGACTCTTGTTGTTGGAAATCTGTCCAAAGTTTCTTTACTCCCAAGAGTCAATGAACAAGCTTTATAAATCTTTTCATTTTAACTAATCCTCAATAATCTAACTATCACATGTGTTATGCCTGATACTGGGTATATAAGGGTCTGAGTTGATCAGAAGAATAACAAATAAAATACACAAATACAGGTTTGTATTGGGTAAATACTGGGTGAAAATTTGACATGCAAAGTAATAATTATTACGTCATAATTAGCACTTGACATGCTGCATTTTTTCCACCTTATTTATGTTAAATTAAATAACATTATGGTACTTAAGGTAAGTCTCTTAGCTGTGTTATGTTTATACAAACTCAACTTAGGTTAAGTTTATTCAAGTTAATTTAAGTACTATGTGGTTGAATTTAACTAATAGGATTTCAGTACCTCTAAAGGAATTTGATATCATGGAGAACACAACTAAACAATATTTTGTCTATGCTATTGCACTCAACAGTATGTCTGATTTTTTTAAGTAAAGCTCTGCTTCCTCTATGTCTGGAATTGTTCCTGTTCATTTTTAAATACCTGGCAAGAGCGAACCATTCCTTTTATAAACAGATTTTGTTATTTTACTGCCGTGAAATTCAATGACCTAAGATGACTCGTATCTTTTGCCCTGTGTTTCAGATGTGTAACTCAGCTGACTAATAAAGCTTGCTTTGATATTTTTTCAAAGTTTACTACATTGCATTGCACTGCATATGGCTTAAGAATAATTTCTCTAAGCCTGTCTGGCTTGTTGAGGCAGCGTGTGCATCCCTGGACGCTGATGCTGTCAGTGCCTGAGGTGTGGAGACGCTGGCGGGAGCCGATCAGAAGGGCCTTGGTCTTGTTGACGTTCAACTGTAGAAAGCTAGTCTCATCCAGGACTTGATGTCCAACAAGCAGTCTGTGAGAACAGTGATTCTGTAATCGAGGGTGGAGGCAGAGAGGTAGAGTTGGGTGTCATCTACATACATGTGGAAGTTGACCTCATGTCTGCGGATGACATCACCAAGGGGGAGCAGGTAGATATTGAGAAGGAAAGGGCCAAGGACAGAGCCCTGAGGGATGCCACACATGATGGTGCGGGAGCTGGAGGAGAAGCCATTTTTAGCGACAAAGTGGAGATGGGGGAGGCAGAATTCGAACCACGCAGGGGCAAGTTGACAGTCTCGAAGGCAGCAGAGAGGTCGAGGAGGACAAGGAGACAGAGAGAGCCCTGGTTGCAGATGTTCAGAATGTCGATAGTGACTTTGACCAAGGCTGTTTCTGTGCTATAGGCACAGAAACCCGATTGGAGGGGTTCAGAGAGGGAATGGCGAGAGAGGAAGGAGCAAAGCTGGAACATGACAACTCATTCCAGGGCCTTCGAGAGGAATCGGAAGTTGGAGATGGGATGATAGCTGGAGAGTAGGGAATGGTCCACGGAAGGTTTTTTGAGGATGGTGGTGATGACAGCTGTTTTTAGGAGTTGGGAACAGAGCCAGTGGATAAGGAGAGGTTGATAATGTCAGTTAAAAGAGGGGCCAGGAGGTGGAGCTCAGTTACAATACATTCCCTACGGTTAAGATACAGAAGATCAATTTTTGAAAAGTTTGTGTACAACCTGAACTAATGAAACATGATGAACAGTTTGCCAGTCAATCTTGGAAGCTGTGATTTTAGCTGGTTAAACTCCAGCAGTATAACAACACACACTAGTTCCTGAACTAGGTGCGTCTGCATTACTCCAGGACACTGGTGTATCACAGACCTTCCAGCCTGGCTCAAAAGCAGAATAAGTAGTGGTTACTGGGAGCAAGGATTCTCCATGGCTCTTGTTAACCCTGCAAGCCTAATGGTTAAGGTTTTTCTTGCTGAATAGGCAGCAGGAGCCTTCAGGACAGTGCTTTCAGTTGCAAACTCCCAATACATATTCTTGGGTCCCCAAGAGTTGACCTTTGCTATTCTGCATGTATTATGTAAGTAGGGTGTGCTGTAGATTGATAATTCCTTTTGCATCTTTGCATAAAAATAATTTTTGAGCGTTTTATACTTTTTCTACCATATGTCATTTTTTGGGGGTCAACCGGAAACTCTGCTAAACAGTATTCAAACCAAACTACTGAGAGTTCTGTATAAGCACAGAATTTCCCTTTGTCTGGAATCAAGTGTGTTCTCTCCCCAGCGCCACAACTCAGCTCACCTAATCCTAGAAAGGAACGGGCACAGGTTGACAAGAACCAAAGTTCGGGGGACCCCAAAAAGATAATAATAATAATAATCCTTGCATTTGGTATAGCGCTTTTCACATCAGAAGGACGTCCCAAAGCGCTTCACAGAACACACTGTAAAGTGAATTGACTGTATATTTGTGGGCGAACGCGGCAGCCAATTGCGCACAGCAATGTCCCACAAACAGTCGTAGATTGAAAATGACCAATTTATTATTATTTTTGGTTTTGGAGGGATTATTATTAGGTGTGTGGAGTAAGGAAACTTGCCCACGGTTTCGCCCTCTGCCTGGAATAGAACTCAGGTCTCTCACTTGCAAAGCGAGTGCTCTAACCACTGAGCTACAGGACTCCACAAAAGATACAGCAAACAGCAAGAAAAAATAGCCTAGCTTTAGTACTCTAGTACAACTGTATAAATGTAAATTGTTGCTGTTGTAACTATTGCAATTTACATTTATAAAGCGACTTGCAGGAGGCCATCTCAAAGCTCTTCACACAATGGACTGGGCACTCAAACTGGTGCAGGGTGGGAGAAGGGTTGAAAAGATGACCAAAAACACAGTTGCTACAAAGAGAGTTGCAGTTGGAGAAAACAAGTTTGAGAGGAAATATGAACCAGATTCTTAAAATAGTTAAGCACATAGATAATGTGAATGACAGCAAGCTATTTCGTATTTTTATACTCAAGAGTCCAAGTTAAATGGGCACGAGTACAAAATTAACAAGTCTTAAGCAAAACTGGAAATTAGAAGATTTTTTTCCACAGACTCGTCGTTAAGTTGCCAAAAATGGTCAATTAATTAATTCAAAACAGATCTGCAGATATATGTTGACAGGAATGGGATTAAAAGTTACAGGGATAAATATGAACAGAATTGATTAAATAACCCATGCAACATCAGTGTTCCTGAATTACTGTAGTGATGGCAGTATCGACAACAACAAATTGCATTTATATAGTGTCCTTCATTCCTGAAAGAAGGCGCTGGACATGTCCCAAGGCACTGGATGAACAAGGTTTGCACCCGAGCTGAGGGTTGCATTTGGGATGGGTGAGGGCCAAGGCGTTGGGCGTGGAGTGGGAAGATAAATGAAGGCAATGTCAAAGAGGAAGATCTTAGGATGGACCTTCAAGGAGGTGAGGGAAGCAGACAAGTTCCACAGAATGAGGGCAGATAGGCTGAAAGCCCGATCCCCTATATGGGACAGGCAGGGTAGGGAATCTGAAGCAGGCCAGTGCCTGCCGAGCGGAGGGTGCGGGTGGGTTGTTCGCATTAAAGAAAGTCGCAGAGGTAGGATAGGGTGAGATCATGGAAGGATTTAAAAGTGAAGACGAGGATCTTAAACTGAATCCTCTGCGGTGTAGAGAAGTGGAGCTGGGTGAGGATTGGGATGATAGGTTCACGGAGCCTGGTGCAGAAGAGGACATGAGATGCAGAGTTCTGAATAATCTGCAGGGAAATGTTGAGAAGTCTGGTGAGCAGGGAGTTAGCATAGTCAAGGATGGACGTGATGAAAGCATGGATTAGGGTCTCGGCAGCCTGAGGGGAGAGGTTGTAGTGGTGGTGGGCAATTTTACAGAGGTGGGGAAATCCTGAAAATATAAACTGTATTTCATCTGTTGGTGTCATGAAGGTTTGACGGTTATTCTAGAGTTGTTCCGTTCTGGACTTGATTACATTCACCAACAAAATACAGTGAATTCTGTGAAGAGTTTTGAGGCTTCTTCCCGATTCAAGAATCTTATGCAAAATTTTACCTCAGGAGATTCAATGAGTGGAATGGAGTCCTTGATAGTGAAAACGTTATATGATCTATGGAAGGATTTAATGTGAGAGGTCAAATGGGCTTTTATCATTCCATACTTTACCTGTTCATGCTTTAAGTAAAAACATTGCTCTGTTTGATAATTTTTTAAAAAATAAACAATATTTTTCACTTGTGGACAGTCGGTTCACATATATAAGGTAAATGAATGAAAGGACTTTGATTTTAGTTCACTTACAAGAAAGGTCTGGTTAACTAGCATGTTGACTTAAACAAAGATTTCACCACTTAATGTATAAATTGCTTATCTATTGCGTAAGAGAAAAAAAATTGACGAATGCTATCTATTTCAATAGCTGCTGATAGATTAAATTAATCTGTTTCAGATTTTTTTTAGTTGCTGCAAACTATAAAAAAAGCAACTGATATATGTCTCTTGCAAAAAATGCAGTTCAAAAGAATGACAGTAACTCCTGCAAGGTTTGGCAAAGATATAGACACAAACTTTTCAATGCCCTGCTAAATATCAACCTTTCATGCCTAGCATTTTACTTCAATGGGTAACATAAATGCATTAATCAAAACCAGTGAAACAAATCTGGTTCCAATTTTGTAATGTGCACGCAAGTGAAGTTTTATACAAGCAATCTTGCAAACTCACTGACAACAGCTGGAGATAGAAGATTGCTGCTTTGTAGCGGTACAATAACATCCATTACCTCACAATGTCCTCAGAAAGTTGAAATTAAGTACATACAGACAAAATGTTAATGCAAAAAGCATGGTTTCAAGCATATAACAACAATGTATGCTTATATAGCGCTTATCATGTCAGGAGACTGTCTCAAAATGCTTTAAACAGATAGAGTGAAGCCGGAGCTAGAGGGAGATAGTGGAAAGGTAGAGAAAAGCAGCTTGATTTGGGGATGAGAGGATGGTAAGGTGGGTGTTTTGAAAGAATGAAATCGAATAGGTTGAAGGACCTTCTTCATCCAAACCAATCTTGTGATCTTGTGAAGTTACCCACCCTCCCCACCATTGGCAGGAGAGCATTCAGCCACTTTGCCCCCAACCTCTGCAATTCCATTGCCCAATCGCTCCACCTCGTTCCCTCCTTACCTCCTTCAAGTCCCGCATCAAAACCCTCCTCTTCGACCCTGCCATCGGTCACCCCCCTTCCCCTCCCCAGACCCCTCCCCAGCTCAGGTCTGAAATCGATGTGAAAGGCGCTATACAAATGTAATCTTGTTGTTGTTATTGTTACCAAAGTTGCAATCAAAGCAATCGGTCGTTAGATGGGTTTTGAAAGCAGTGACGGACGGGATGAGACAAAAGGAATTAGGAAGAGGGTAAATGTGATTAAGTTTGGTGACATATTATGGATTTCCAACTATTCCTACATTCTGTTGCCACTTTTTCACACAGCAAAAGAATTTGCATTTTTATAATTGCAATATTAATTTGACATAATTACTGTAATTATTGGTTCACATTTATCAAAATTGAATGAAACAATATCTGGGTGAGTAGTCACACTTTTAGTGAGGCTCTGCCTAGATACAATATGGCACTATTTGTTCCACATGGTAGGTTGTAAGTGCAAACTGTAGTTATATGTGCTGCGTGGCTCAATTCTTAATGAACATGCGATTGCGCAAAATAAAGGTCTACTTTTTCTGAGAACGGTAAAGAACAAAATGACATTACACCTATTAAATGGTATATATAGGTTAAAGACCAACATCTGATATGTTTATATTAATTTAGAAAGTTATTGTAAATTTAAAAAGTATAAAGATAAATATGTACATACTAAATAAATGTGTCATATTATTATTATTTAGTAATCCTAAAGGTTTAATAACCCCATCACACCAGTTCTAGCCAAGCTCCACTGGCTCCTAATCACCAAACGGGTGGATTTCAAGATCCTCACACTCGTTTTCAAATCCCTTCATGCACTGCCACCTCCTTACCTCTCCGACCTGCTCACCCCCAAAGCCATAACCCACTTCCTCCACTCGATTGGCTCTGGCGTTCTGCATGTCCCTCATGCTCTCCATTCCACTATTGGTGGCTGTGCTTTCAACCACTATGCCCCGAAACTCTGGAACACTCTTCCTCTATCCCTCCAGCTTGCAACTGACTTCCCCATTTTCAAGTCATGCCTGAAGACTTTCCTATTCAACCATGTCTACGATCATCTCCCCCTCCCCCGGCTCGGCGTCAGGCTCCGCCACTATCAAGCACTCTGGCACACTACCCTGCGTGAAGGGCACTATATAAATGCAAGTTGTTGCTGCAGTACAATGCAAAATTACATTTGTATTGCGCCTTTCATGTCATGAGGACATCCCAAGGTGCTGGACAGTCAGGGATTTCGACCCAAGCTGGGGGTCAGGATCGGGGAGGGTGGAGGGCGGGGAGGGTGGGAAGGTGGTCGAATGCTCAATCGAAGAGGAGGGTTTTGGGATGTGCTTGAAGGAGGCAAAGGAGGGAGCACAGCGAAGGGAATGTGGGATGGAGTTCCATAGAATGGGGCAGAAAGGCTTTAGGCCTGACTGCCGATGGTGGGGTGGGGTGGGGTGGGGTGGGCCGGGAGGGGACCGTGGAGAAGGCCACCGCCCGCTGAGCCCCGGGAGCGGACAGGTTGATATGGGGTGAGGAGGTTGCAGTTGGCTTGTGTTTCTCTGGCTGAGTCCCTGTAGCAGCCGGGCTCCGGCGACAACACGCGTCTGAGTTAAAAGGCCGTGGGTTCAAGCTCCGCATTAGGACTTTTGAGCTCATAGGCTAAGACAGGATGGTCCAACCTTTTGACTGCCGTGGGCCGGATTCCCTATCTGAGAAAGGTCTGCGGTGGGCCCCGCCCGCCCGGCCCGGTGGGCCCCGCCCGGCCCGGTGGGCCCCGCCCGGCCCGGTGGGCCCCGCCCGGCCCGGTGGCGGCCCTCAGGCCACACCTGGCCCAGCGGTTGCCCGAGACCATTCCCAACATTCGAGCTTCCAATCCCTCCCTCCCTCCCTCCCTCGTCAGTGTGGCAGCGGCAGGCGCTGGCGGTTGGGAGGACGCAGCGTGGACGGCGGAAACAATACCGGCCGTCACTGCAGTCTGTCAGCACGGCCACCGCGTCCCCAGCAACCGCGTCAGCTCCGCTGCCGCAGACACTGATCGCCGCGCGGTGGATTGGGAGAGCGGTGGAGGAGGAAGAGGGGCAGAGAGAGGGGGAAGGGGGGGACAGAGAGGGAGGACAGAGAGGGGAAGGAGGACACTCTCTCTCCCCCACTCCTCTCTCACTCTCTCTTTTGCACAACACTCTCTCTCTCATTTACTGTCTCATCCACTTCACAGAATACGATAATATCGGAAAATGACATCACGGGATACGGCGTATAGTTTGGGACACGACATGTCAAGTGACTGCCAGGATGGTGGGAGGCGAACTGGATGGACCTTGTTGGGTCTTCCTTCGCAGCAAATTGTTATGTGATTTATTATTATTATTATTATTATTATGTCCTTGTGATTGAAACAACTGCAGTATGTTAACTGCACAGACAATACTGTGAATTGCCACAGGAGGGCACTCTAGTACAGAGATTACTTTGTTAACGTTTTTCTGTTAACGTTTTACCCGGAATTAGACAGAAGGCCCTCGAGACTCCCCCCCCCCCCCCGTGTGGGAGACGCTTATCATTGACTGTGACTGGGATTTGTCTCCAGCTCCGGCAGGGGGAGCCAGCGAGCGAGGGGCTCCGGCGTGAGGTCGTGCGTGCGCAGGCGCCGAGCGCGCGTGACGTTTCACGCCCCCCCCGCCCGGTTCAGTGTGAAGGGGGCGGCGCGCGTCTGTGTGACGTTTCGCGCAGCCTCTGGCTCGTGTGACGTTGTGCGCAGCTGGAGGCCCGGGCGCGCGCGACTTACCTCGCCTCGGCCGCGGGCTGGTGGGGTGGGGCGGGGCGGGGCCGGGCGCGCGCGGTGGCGGTTTGGCCGCGATTGTGTCACGTGAGCGGAGGCCCGAGAGGAGGGATGAAGCAGCAGGTGCCGGTGGCCGCCTTCCTGAGCAAACTGTGGAGCCTGGTGGAGGATCCCGACACCAACGAGTTCATCTGCTGGAAACAGGTAAAGGAGAGGAAGGCCGAGAGCCACACCACCGCCTCACCCCCACCCACAGACTCGTACACACCACACACACACACACACCTCAGCCCTCACACACCACACACCTCCTCTCACACCATCATCCATCATCATCATAATCCACACACACCCACACACACACACACACTCACACACACACACCCTAACATACACACACCCTAACACACACACACACTCACACACACACACTCACACACACACACACCCACACACACACCCACACACACCCTAACATACACACACCCTAACACACACACACACACACCCTAACACACACACACCCTAACACACCCACACACACCCCCACCCACACACACCCCCTAACACACACACACACACACACCCCCCACACACACACCTCAGCCCTCACACACCACACACCTCCTCTCACACCATCATTCATCATCATCATAATCCACACACACCCCCACACACACACTCACACACACACACACACACACACCCTAACACACACACTCACACTCACACACACACACCCACACACACACACACACACACACCCTAACACACACACCCACACACACCCTAACATACACACCCCCACACACACACACACCCCCACACACACACACACCCTAACATACACCCCCACACACACACACACACACCCACACACACACCTCAGCCCTCACACACCACACACCTCCTCTCACACCATCATTCATCATCATCATAATCCCCACACACCCCCACACACACACACACACACACACCCTAACATACACACCCCCCCACACACACACACCCTAACATACACACACCCCCACACACACACACACCCACACACACACACCCTAACATACACACCCCCACACACACCCTAACATACACACCCCCACACACACACCCTAACATACACACACCCCCACACACACACACACCCACACACACACACACACCCTAACATACACACACACACACTCACACACACACACACCCACACACACACACACACCCCCACACACACACACCCTAACATACACACACCCACACACACACCCTAACATACACACCCCCACACACACACACACCCTAACATACACACACCCCACACACCACACACCCACACACACACACACCCCTAACATACACACCCCCACACACACCCTAACATACACACCCCCACACACACACCCCTAACATACACACACCCCCACACACACACACACCCACACACACACACACACCCTAACATACACACACACACACTCACACACACACACACCCACACACACACACACACCCCCACACACACACACCCTAACATACACACACCCACACACACACCCTAACATACACACCCCCCCACACACACACACCCTAACATACACACACCCCCACACACACACACACACCCACACACACACACACACCCTAACATACACACACACACACACACCCTAACATACACACACTCACACACACACCCCACACACACACACCCTAACATACACACACTCACACACACCCCCACACACACACACCCTAACATACACACACCCTCTAACACACACCCCCCCACACACACACCCACACACACACACCCCCTAACACACACACCCACACACCCACACACCCTAACATACACACACACCCCCCCCACCACACACACACACCCTCTCATACACACCCCCCCACACACACACACCCCCTAACATGCACACACCCACACACACACACACACACACACACACCCTAACATACACACACCCCCACACACACACACCCTAACATACACACCCACACACACACACACACCCTAACATACACACACAACCACACACCCTAACATACACACCCCCACACACACACACGCGCATACCCCCACACCCACACACACACACCCTAACATACACACACCCCCACACACACCCTAACATACACAGACACCCTAACATACACACACCCACACACACACCCTAACATACACACCCTGACATACACACCCTTACATACACATCCCCCCCCCACACACACACCCTAACATACACACCCTAACATACACACACCCACACACGCTAACATACACACCCCCACACACCCCCACACACCCTAACATACACACATCCCACACACCCTAACATACACACATCCCACACACCCTAACATACACACACCCCCACACACCCTGACCATACACACCCCCTGACCATACACACACCCCGACCATACACACCCCCCCGACCATACACACCCCCCCGAACATTCACACACCCCCGAACATTCACACACCCCCGAACATACACACACCCCCGAACATACACACACACACCCGAACATACACACACACACCCTAACATACATCCACATACACCCTAACATATATACACACACCCTAACATACACACACACCCTAACATACACACACGCCCTAACAAACACACACCCTAACATACACACACTCCCTAACATATATACACACATACCCTAACATATATATACACACACCCTAATGTGCCCTAACATACATACACGCCCTAACATACACACACACCCTAACATATGCACACCCACCCTAACATATACACACCCACCCTAACATATACACACACACCCAAACATACACACACACCCTAACATTTACACATTGCAAGTGAGAGACCTGAGTTCAATTCCCGGCAGGGTGAAACCTTGGGCAAGTTTCCTTACTCCACACACCTAATAATAATCCCTCCAAAACCAAAAACAATAATAAATTGGTCATTTTCAATCTACGACTGTTTGTGGGACATTGCTGTGCGCAATTGGCTGCCGCGTTCGCCCACAAATATACAGTCAATTCACTTTACAGTATATTCTGTGAAGCGCTTTGGGACGTCCTCCCGACGTGAAAAGCGCTATATCAAATGCAAGGATTATTATTATTATTATTACACACACACCCTAGCATTTACACACACACCCTAACATTTACACACACACACCCTAACATATACACACACACACCCTAACATATACACACACGCACCCTCACATACACACGCACCCTCACATACACACGCACCCTCACATACACACGCACCCTCACATACACACGCACCCTCACATACACACGCACCCTCACACACACACGCACCCTAACACACACACACACCCTAACACACACACACACCCTAACACACACACACACCCTAACACGCCCTAACATACACACACACCCTAACATATACGCACGCACACCCTAACATATACACACACACCCTAACATATACACACACACCCTAACAAATACACCCACACACCCTTACATATACACACACACCCTAACATATACACACGCACACCCTATCATATACACACACACGCTAACATATACACACACACACACCCTACCATACACCCACACACATATACACCCCCCAACACACACACACACCCCCATCACACACCACTTCACACCATACATGCCTAACACATACACCTCTCACCTACAAATCTCACCCCTCACACACACTTCAGCCCTCATATGGGGAGGACATGTTTGCAGGGCTATGGGGAGAGAGCGGGGGGTGGGGTTAATTTGGATAGCTCTTTTCAAGGAGCCAGCACAAATCCGATGGGCCGAATGGCCTCCTTCTGTGCTGTATGATTCTATGATATGATATACACATCCTCACACACACCCTTACATGTACAAACCCTCACACACTCCCTCACCCCTCACATAAAAACCTTGTCATACATGATCATTCATCATGATAATAATCCTTGCCTCCATACACCCCTCACACACATACACCCCTCACACACACACATACACCCCTCACACACACACATACACCCCTCACACACACACATACACCCCTCACACACACACATACACCCCTCACACACACACATACACCCCTCACACACACATACACCCCTCACACATATACACCTCACAAATACCCCTCACCCCACCTCTCACACACATACTACCTCACGCACACAGTCTCATACATACACTCCTCACACAAACAGTCTCATACATACACCCCTCACACACACAGTCTCATACATACACTCCTCACACAAACAGTCTCATACATACACCCCTCACACACACAGTCTCATACATACACCCCTCACACACACAGTCTCATACATACACTCCTCACACACACAGTCTCATACATACACTCCTCACACACACAGTCTCATACATACACTCCTCACACACACAGTCTCATACATACACTCCTCACACACAGTCTCATACATACACTCCTCACACACACAGTCTCATACATACACTCCTCACACACACAGTCTCATACATACACTCCTCACACACACAGTCTCATACATACACTCCTCACACACACAGTCTCATACATACACTCCTCACACACACAGTCTCATACATACACTCCTCACACACACAGTCTCATACATACACTCCTCACACACACAGTCTCATACATACACTCCTCACACACACATACACATAAGTCCTGGATGAAAGCTAACTTTCGGCAGTTGAACATCAACAAGACCGAGGCTCTCCTGATTGGCTCCCGTCAGCGCCTCCTCACCTCAGCCACTGAGAGCATCACCGTCCGTGGATTCACACTCCGCCTCACCGAGTCAGTCTGGAACCTTAGCATCTTGTTTGACCATCAACTGTCCTTTCTACCCCATATTTGTGCCATGACCCGCTCTGCCTTCCCCCACCTCTGTAACATCACCCGGCTCCGTCACTGTCTCACCCCTCAGGCCGCCGCCGAAACCCTCATACCGTGCATTCATCACATCAAGGCTGTACTGCGCCAACTCCCTGCTTGTCGGCCTTCCCAACCCCTCCCTCCATAGGCTGCAGATAATCCAGAACTCTGGGGTCCATGTCCTCTCCCGCACCAAACTCCGTGATCCCCATCTCCTCCTCTCTCGCCCGACTCCATTGGCTCCCTATCCTTCAGAGGATCCAGTTCAAGATCCTGGTCCTCACCTACAAAGCCCTCCATGGCGTCGCCCCGCCCTACCTCTGCGACCTCCTTACCCCCTACCAACCAACCCACTCCCTCCACTCAGCCAGCTCTGTCCTGCTCCACGTTCCCCAACCCATCCACCCCACCATTGGCGGGAGAGCCCACAATCTCTGGAATTCCATCCCCCAGTCACTCCGCCTCGCCACCTCCTTAGCCTCCTTCAAGTCCCCCTCAAGACCCTCCTCTTCGACCATGCCATCGGCCACCCCCCTTCCCTTCCCCTTCCCTCCCCCGACCCCAGCTCGGGTCTAAAATGCTATACTCCGTCCAGCGCCTTGGGACATCTTCCAACGTGAAAGACGCTATGCAAATATAATCTTGTTGTTGTTGTATTTGAATGATATAATCGATCGGTGATTAATCAGCTCTAAAAATAAAAAACACAATATTTTCTCATTGCAAATGTGCTACTAAGATTATGGAATGAGTTTTGCATTTTTAATGTTAAATATCTTGACCATAGTGTGTAGCTTTTGAACAAAAACTCTTTACCAAATTTTTTTGTCTGATCTACAGATTTTTTAAAAAAAAGGCAGGAACGAAAACTGTACAAATAAGCACAAATGGAAAATCATACACCAAAGTTTGTCTCGTTATAAATAACAGCATATTGATTTTTCCTATTTTACATACAACTGTCCTCGCTAAAGTCAGAGAGGCTGAAGGCCCAATATATCCCCTCACAAATGCATTCACACACACACCCCTTACAAACACCCCCCTCACAAGTACTCACATCTCACACACACCATCACACATGCCCCCCACTCCCACACATACACACACTCACCCGCCCCGCTCATCTCCTCACACGTGCCCGCACACGTACCTTCACACACAACCACCCTCCGCCTCTTACATCCCCCACCCCTGCAACACCTGACGCAACTCATCACCCTTGCACCTCTCACCACAACATCCGCCAAAACCTGTGACATAGCACACCCATCCCCTACACTCATTTTTTGTGGCACGGTTTGACAGTCATACAGTGGCCTTGATGTAAATATTGCTATCCCACAAATGTTCTCCACCTATGAGCAGGGTCATTGTATAATGATCAAAAATTGAACTTTTTTTCTTCCCTTCCTAAACTGGGGGCGATTTTGCTAATTAAGAGCTTCCCAAACAAAAGCTGCATAAGCTCAAACCAGTGATTAGCTGATTAGGAATCAAAACTGATTTTTCTGGTCTGCAAGATTTAGCTACTGTTTTATATTTGGAGAGGAGTCCTGTAGCTCAGTGGTTAGAGCACTCGCTTTGCAAGCGAGAGACCTGAGTTCAATTCCAGGCAGAGGGCGAAACCTTGGGCAAGTTTCCTTACTCCACACAGAGCCTAATAATAATCCCTCCAAAACCAAAAACAATAATAAATTGGTCATTTTCAATCCACGACTGTTTGTGGGACATTGCTGTGCGCAATTGGCTGCCGCGTTCGCCCACAAATATGCAGTCAATTCACTTTACAGTGTCTTCTGTGAAGCGCTTTGGGACGTCCTCCCGACGTGAAAAGCGCTATATCAAATGCAAGGATTATTATTATTATTATTATATTTAACCTAATTAATTTGTGCTAATGTGTTAATTTCAAGGAGGTTTTGAGTACTCTTTTTTTTTCTCTTCACCACCTAGAATGGCCACAGCTTTCTCGTGCTGGATGAGCAGAGGTTTGCCAAAGAAATCTTACCCAAGTACTTCAAGCACAACAACATGGCCAGTTTTGTGCGACAGTTGAATATGTGTAAGTTTGTCCAGTCATTTTACATTATGAAACTCTACCGAGTAACACATCTGCATACAATGAACTGTGTGGAGTTACTATGAGTGAGCGAGTGCTCGAGTGAATGTTGTAAATAGAGGGCTGATTTTGTTACAAGAAAATCTACATGTGAGTAAAATTCATTACATTGCTCCGAACATTTATAGTTATGTACTTATTGGTTCCAAATCATTGATGATGCAGAACTCTGTAGGTGAATGCAGCATCCAATTTACACATGGCAATAACCCTCCCACAAATGGTCAGGAAGTAAATTACCAAGGTTGGATGATACATGAATACAAAATGTGACTGAAATCTGAATGGAATTTTTAGTGTGTAAAGAGTTGGACAGTATACTGGGAGAAACTTCCTTCTCTTTTTGAATAGTGCTATCGGATATTTAACATCCATCTGAATACGCAGACAGAACCTTGGTTTAACGTCTCAAATGAAGGATGGCATCTCTGACAATGCTGCACTATCTCAGTATGCATTGGAGTGTCAGTCTGGACTATATGAGCTTCAATCCACGACCTTCTAACTCGTGCAAGAGTGCTACCAACTGATCGCATGCGTAGATGAACAACTCTATCAGTTTGCCCTTAAAATTTCAATCACAACATGTGTGCTAACCTGTACTCATTGTTACAAAACACAATAATGC
Source organism: Callorhinchus milii (assembly GCF_018977255.1). Taxonomy (NCBI): domain Eukaryota; kingdom Metazoa; phylum Chordata; class Chondrichthyes; order Chimaeriformes; family Callorhinchidae; genus Callorhinchus; species Callorhinchus milii. The sequence goes on along the minus strand of NW_024704744.1, from coordinate 33,288,737 downwards.
ATTGCTATCTTACTAATTATTGCAACTTGTTGACAATTTAAGTTTATTTACAAACATAGCAATATTTTGTTGTATTGACACTAAATGTTGCAAATAGCGATTGTTAGAATATGATATATGTAATGAAACACTTTTAAGGCTGGGCCGCATAAAATTGTAAACGTTAAGTTGTTAATTTTGTTTATATGAATTGAAATGGCGGATAACACCATTTTGTACTCGAACCATCACTCAACATCTGTTAATAACATAAGTTGTTTTTGTCTGGTTAAGAAGAAATGGTCAACATGAACTGTTGAAGTAAGACAACCATTGGCAGGATACAAGCTGTTTTGTAGTCAATACGCCCGGTTCTTGGGATGAACAGAAGTAACAATGCGCTTGACTCCTTGCCCAGTTCGAAAGACCTACATGCCTGATAATTGATTGGATGAACAAAAAGGTATAAAGTTGAAAGGTTGTTGACATAAAGCAGTAGAATCGGCAGGGAACCAGGCACCCAGAGGCGGAGGGCCAAAACACACTGACTGCTCCAGAACCGGGTAGTATATGTTTTATGTATTCTTGCTGTGCTTATATTTGAATAAACTGAGTTAGCCACAAAACTTTATTGTCTGGTCTTTTGACTCGGACACTGGGAGTTCAGATCCCAACAAGATCTTATATGAAGATATAATAAATCTGACAATTATTTTACAGATGGTTTTCGTAAAGTACTAAATGTTGATGGAGGTGTTATCAAACAGGAGCGTGATGGACCTGTGGAATTTCAGCATCCTTATTTTAAACAAGGACAAGATGAATTACTTGAAAATATAAAACGGAAGGTGAGTTGCATCATTCAGTGCACTCCAGAACAAATTTTGCTTTCTCCTGGTCGCCTGGATTTTATCTTTAATTACATCCTTTTTTGGTTTGCATTTTTATTGCCTGCTTGTCTGTTTTTGTCTTCATATTGCTTTCCAGAGCTCTTATAGTGAATCATTTTGAAGCAAATGAAGCCCTTTCCCACAATTCATATAATGTTAGGAATAATAATCTATTCATTTGACATAGTACCTTACCGTGTCTTCGAGACGTCTCAAAGCGTTTCGCAGAATATTCTGTAAAGTGAATTGACTATATTTGGTGGGTGAAGCACAGCAGCCAATTGCGCACAGCAGTGTCCCACAAACAGTTGTGGATTGAGTGACCACGTTCTTATTTTTTTTGAAAGGATTATTACCCCCAGAAAAGCAATTCGCCAATCGACTAACAGCTGGGTTCTTATTCACTGCTAGCTAAACAGAGGGGTGTGGAGTGAGGAAACTTGGCTGATGTTTCTCATACCTGGGAGTCGAACCCAGGTCCTCTCGCTTTGCGAGGCGAGTGCTCTAACCACTGAGCTACAGGATACCAAATATTATTATTTTTTATTCTACATCTAAATACCATAAATATATACCATTCCTTTGAAGGTTTACTAAGAGGAAAGAAATCTGCACTGAGCTCCAATAGCTCACTTTAGTGAAAAGATCAAATTACTATGGACTATTTTGATATTAGTGATGGTACATGGTATCACAATACTGTACTGCTAATATATTATAACTTGCATTTATATATTGCTCCAGACATATTTTACTGAGTGTATCTTCTAGATCATTATTAGTTCCAGTTACTATAGGGAAGTCGATCTAAAAGATTCCTTTGAAGTGTTGTTGGGAGAAAGGTTGTTTACCATTGTAATGAATGATGTGACAAATGGTATCAGAAGCGACTTTCGAATGACATTAGATCTATTCCTAGGTGATTGGTGCTCAACTTGAAATCCTAATGTAAGTTTAACTTTGTAGCATATAAGAAGTATATCAAGATAATTGTTCTTGGTTCTCAAAAATGGCATTGAGAAGGATGGACTTGATATATATCTTTGAAAGCATTTCTGATAGATTTGCAGCTCTTCTGTTTGCAGATGATATTGTGTTGTTGGCGGACTCACCTGGGAATCTCGTGCACTACAGATATCATTTTAAGCACTGGGTCACTCAGTGGGACATGATGGTGCAGTGTTATGTTTGCACTGCTCAAGAGGGGACTTGAAGTTATTATTTGGAAGATACAAAGGGCATCCCTTCCGATTTGTTGATTAATATCAATATCTATGGGTTATGGCGAACAGCAACCTTTGGTTGGACATTGTCATTCTGGACCGAGCTGTGAAGGGGAGGAAGGGTCTGGCTATTTTTGTCTGTGTTTATTGGAAATAAAGTCCCCTTGAGGGTTAAGCTTGTGACATAAGATGTAGTTCCTCTTCCTAGTTCTGAATTCCTGGGCATGCAACAGAGAGGTTTCCTTCAGCCCATTTGTGAAGTCCAGTGCCATGCAGTGAGGTGACATGGTAAGGAGGATAAGGTGCTACAGGGAGGTTGACCTACATTAAACTCCCTGGAGCTGTAGTTGACTTCACAGTGAGCGTATCTATCTGTCAAACCCCCTCACACGAGCAGTTTCAACAGTTTTAAGTAGTTGGTGTATATTAAGCCCGGAATCCGGTATTGGATTTGAACCACATCAAGGTAACTGGTATGTTGCAAGCTGTCCTGTGTACGTCCCACCATACTGAATGCAGGTGTTCATCAAATACATATCTGATGAGGAAACTGAGGGTTAGGGAACAGCTGCTAGAGCATGTTGCCAGGAGGGCAGATTTATGAACACGGGTTTGTAAATCCAGGATTTGGTATCCACGTGATTGGTATGCAGATGGGTAAACAGGTGCTGCTCAAGGTTCATATTTCTAGCTGCTGGAATCATGATTCAATGGGTAGAGATGTCCGAGCTGTGGTCAGGAGAATGTTGAATTGTGCTAATCACCAGGAAGATGCGGGGAATTTCTGGTACCTGCTGTCCAACTAGTAGGAACTCAAATCTGTATTTGTAAGTTGTCAAATGAGCTACCAGTGATTTCCTTTCTGGAGAGGAACTATCCTTGCAGGTGAGCTGGGACCCAGGTGACTTGCTTGACAATGGAATGTTGGAATTGAGTTGAGCCTCTGTGGCGGTCTTACTTGTCCAGTTCCTGAGCAGTACTCCCAAGGTATTGCTGGTGACAGACCAGGCAGCCTGACTCCTCAACAGAAATTTGAGGAGCTGACTGGCCACTGGATGTTGGGATTCTTCCCACTTAACACTTCTTACCCTTACAAGGTAAAGCCCTAACATATCGGATGGACCTAGGTGGATAAACAGTGAGACGCTTGCCAGACAATGCCCTCAATAGTAAGCTATGTGGTTTTAGCTGGTTAGACTCCAGCAGTACTTCAGTGCTACCACACTCTGGGGTCTCTAAGCTTTGGATCTTGCCAACCTGGCCCCAATATTTTCTGGAAGTGCACTCATTCCTGTTTGTGGGACACTGCCATACACAATTGGATGCTGCATTTCACTTACAAAAGACAGTCAATTCACGAGTACATTCACAATTCATAGTATATTCTATGAAGCCTTTTGAGACGTCTCAACAACTTGATCAGGCGCTATATCAAATGCAAGAATTATAGATTCTAGGAAATTTAGCTGATCAAACCAAAACCACCTTGGTGTGTATTGAATAGGTGTACTTTGTAATGTAGGTGTGTTTTATTTCAGGTATCTTCAACGAAACCAGAAGAAGCTAAAATTCAGCAAGAAGGCTTAAATACAATTCTATCCAGTGTCCAAGAAATAGAAGGAAAACAGGAGAGCCTTGATACCAGATTAGCTTCATTGAAATGGTATTGTGCTGTTTTACTGTTTGATTCTTTTGTAAATGTGTGTTCTAACAAACAAACATTTTTTGTTGATAAGACAAAAGAGTCTACTTTCTTAACTTAAGCTTTCCCAGTTTTTCAGTGTTCTAGATGAAAACAGCTCATCATGAGATATTCCTCCAACTGCTTAAGTGTATAAGTGGCAATATATTGTTATACTGGGGAGAGGAGGGAGAGAAGCACATTGTCAAAGTTGCTACACTTGAGACAAGAGATATTACTCTTAAATTTCCAAAATGAATGACATTTTAGCTACAGACACCAATATGTTTCTTAATCTGAACTCCTTTATTCAGGTGTTTTAACCGTAAATCAAGAAAAATCATACAGTGGTTTACTATATATTTTCCTCTACAATGTTTGTGTGATGAGCAATTCTAACTCAAGCTTGTCCTAGTTTTATCTATGTGATTAACTACTGTATTTGGATTTTATCTTCCTGGGTATAAAATTTACTTTGAAGCTGGCAGTTTCTATATGAATTGGCATATTTTTTAGCGTATGTTATTTTAGCATACATCTGCTAGAAATAAATGGGTATAGTATTTTGAGCTACTTTCATGTAGAGAAGAAATGTTGATCAGCCATTTGTCAATTTTGAATGCAGAGGGAAGCCTTTGAATTTATGAACTTACTATAATAGAATAAAAATAATAACAATAGTGACAGTTCGGCAGTGCTAATGCTCTTATATTTCTCTTTGTACCAATAGGGAGAATGAAACACTGTGGAGAGAGATCGCAGATCTTAGACAGAAGCATGCTCAGCAACAGCAAGTAATTCGACAGGTAATAGGATTCTATAGAGAAAAAGAATATTGCTGTTATCAATGGTGAAAAATTCACTTAAGTTCCTTTGCCCTTTAAGAAAATCTTAACACATTGACCTCAATTTTTTTTGTCTTTCAGATTATTAAGTTTATTATTAGTTTGGTGCAGAATAACCAAATTGTTACCTTGAAACGGAAAAGGTATGTATGTCAGTTTCTTTACTATTGGATTTGAGTATTGATAATAATCCTAAATTTAGAGCATGATGTCAAGACATTTCAAAGTGCCTCACAGGATTCACTGTAAAGTGTAGTGACTATTATGTTGGCGGATACGGCAGCCAATTTACAAACAGTATAGTCCAACAAACAGCAATGAAGTAAATGACCAATTTTACTGAGAGATTGTTGGCCAGGACTCCAGGAGAAATTTCCTTCTCTTTTTGAATAGTACCAGAGGGTCTTTAATGTCCATCTAAACAGGCTGCCTCGGGTTAATCATCCAAAGGTCAGTTGCTCAAATAATGCAGCACTGCATTGGAATGTCAGTGTAAGCGAGATTGTATGAGCTCCAAGTGCTGCCACGGGGCTTGAACCCACAACCGTCTTGATTCTGAGGCGGGAGTGCTACCAGCTGAGCCAGACTGAGATTAATTTGGAAACATGACACAATTATGTGTAATAAATATGCTAATATTTTATTGTAAAAATCATTGTAAAAACACTAATATCTGAATTACAGACTTGATTATATTTCTGTACATTTCTGACTATTTAGGTTCATGCTCAGTTAAGATTACACTTTATTGGTCTGATTCTGTTCCCTCAAATAAATACCAAGTGCTTATTTGCAGTAACAACCCAGTCATATCTATGATGTCATTGTGTTGTTTGTTTTTAAAGCTTTAGAGCTTAGTTTGAAGTTGCAGCAAGAATAACAACAACTTGAATTTATATAGCGCCCTTAACGCGGGGTAGTGTCCTGAAGCGCCTCACAGTGGCGGAGTCTGATAATGAGCCGAGGGGGTGGGTGGTGCAAGGCGAGAGGGAGTACAGAATAAAGTACATCTCTTAAGTTTAGTTCCATTTCAACTGCCCATGCGTTGTTTAAAAATACCTTAAAGTATAGTACATGCTAGGTTGTCTTTTAAAACACCGAAAGTAATATGGTATTAAGTGTGATTTACATTCTGGAATTAATGTTAAATTTATATCACCATATCCATCAAATGTTACGAGTACTGTCCACTAAAATTCAGTGCCTTTGGTATTACTCGATTTTGATTTTTGTTCAAAGCAGTTTGGTTATTTCATTCTACAGATAGTATTGTAGTGAAACAAATGCCATTATTAATGATATTGGATATGTAGTAAGAACAGTCACAAGTTGATTTAATTGTAAATCTCGAAGAGGCTATTTCTATTCATAATATTCATAACACAATAAAAACATAGGAGGAAAGAATATTTAAAATACTAGTGTACTGTATTAGTTTGTATACCTCACTTCTAATGAACCACTCTGCAACCTAGTTTTAATGTAGTTGACCAATGTTTTGCTAGAAAAAGGATTTGCTGTCATTTTAATTTCCAGATTATTTTCTCTTAATAGCTACATTTTTCGAAGGTTAACTGTTGATTTACATGAAAACATTCAATTGCAGCCTTTGTAACTGATTGTAATGCTCTTAAGATGATACAATTTGTTTTCTGCCGTAAGCAGAATGAGACAGCTATATCTTTAGAATGAGAAATTCTAATTCTTGAAACTTTTCTAGCAAAGTTATTAATATTACAAATAAATGCCAAAATACAATAATATGTCAAATTGTAGTTATTGCTTGAAAAATCTTAATTTTAATAATAATTCCACCTTGAGAATTCAATCTGCCACTCGCATAATGCATTTAAATTATTATAATTAAATGTTAAATGATGCTGAATATCAGCAAATATACGACCATGATCATAGGTTCTCCAAATCTGTGTGCTTATCTTCTGCATCGCTGCAGTTTGTAGTCACAATCATTGAATAACATTTCATCGTATGTGCCTATGTGGAGTCCTGTAGCTCAAGTGGTTAGAGCACTCGCTTCGCAAGCGAGAGACCTGGGTTCGATTCCCAGCAGGGCCAAATGTTGGGCAAGTTTCTTACTCCACATGCCTCTGCTTACCTAGCAGTAAGCAGGAAACTGGTTGTTAATTGATTGGATTTTCCAAGGGTAATTCCTTAAAAAAAATTGATCATTTCAATCCACGACTATTTGTGGGACACTGCTGTGTGCAATTGGCTGCCGCGTTTCACCAACAAATATACAATCAATTTACTTTACAGCATTTTCTGTGAAGGGCTTTGAGATGTCTTGAAGATATGATAAGGCGCTATACCAAATGCAAGGATTATTCTTTATTATTATTATGTGCCTGTTTTCATAGATGTCTGTAAGGGATTTTGCATATAGTTTAACTTGTTTCTTTTTATTTGTAGGCCAATAATGATTAATGCCACAGGACCTTCTAAGCCAAAGTATTTTCATCACATAGTAAAAGAACCAACCAGTGCCACCCATGTAAATATGAACTTTTTACTGCTATCAGAATACTGTGCTTGATTTCTTTAATAATTTGATTGTTCAGTTGGGATTGTTCATCGAGTTTACTCCCTTCACTCACATGAAGGATGGATGTGACGTATTGTGTTCGTAATTGTCCTAATTGTATCTATGATGTAGTTGGATCAGTGTTTGAGGTTTTCATTGTCTGCAGATCTGGCCCGTAAGGCTGAGTTGTTAGCTAATGGTTTTTTAAAAAAAAGTTGCTTCCATCTTCCACATGAATGTTCTGATAGCAGACCTCCATTCACCTTGATACTTACCAGAGGGCTGTGGGCCTGTGGTACAGGTGTAGCATATTAACTATTTAAAACATGATCTGTTACTACCAAAATCAAATGTAGTTACACAACAGATCAGTGTCCCTTGGAAGGGCAAATCACAGTGGTTTTACGTGTACAAGCAGAGCGACCCTGCTCTATCTGTCAGGATACAATTCTGATTGATCATCGGTTCTGTATGCTCCATGGGGTGATACTCTTGGTTCAACATCTTTTCAGGGTGAACATTGTATTTTCAGTTGGGCAATTCAGCTGCATGAATGAAACATCCACCAAAGGTCACCCAGGACATTTTAAGGATCTCTATCAGAGGTTGTTGCTACTGTAAGATCATAGGGTTTTGTAGAACAATGTTTTTGTATACCTTTCCACCTTTGAATGTTGCATTGTTTGATGTCTTTTCCCTGGCAGAAAACCTAATAGTACAAGATACCCAACATGATGTGAAGGATCTGGACACTGAAATAATGAAGACTAGAAAAATGTAATCTTATTGAAATAGATGTTTCCATAGACCTGCCAGCAGTTTAAGGAATAAGGTATGAAGTTAGAACAGATTTTGACTTTTTAAAACATTGTTCTGTGTAGGTACCTGTGAAAGGACCCAATGGTGTGAAAGCGAGGACTAAAACCTCAGATGATGTTGTTATCTGCGATGTTACAGATGCCCCATCAGAAGACACTGAAGAGGATGAAGATTCAATATGTGCTATTAATGAGTATGGTCTGATACTCCATGTTCAGTTCTGTGTTTTAACTTCACTGTACTTAATTGTATCAATATAACATTTCCATACTGATTGTAGAAAACAAATGATGTAGTAGGTTGGTTTTCATTTATTTGGAATTTAATTGTTGGGGTGCTCAACAAAAGGGCACCATAGTAACAATCTACCAACATGACAGCAGCTAGATTTAACCACCATAGTCAGTGACCCATTATGTTATGATATCAATTACCCTTTCTTTATATGAACAAATCTACGAATGTGTTCTTGAATAGTTCCCCATAAATGTTCTATTGAATGGAAAAGGGAATGAGAGTTTTAAAGTGATGATAATTTCTGGAGGGAAAGCTTTTTTAAAATATTCTCTCAGCTACATTAAGAAATCTTCCAAAAATACATTGAATCGTTAATTGAGCCTCATAGCGTTGTGAGTACGGACCAAACTCCATACCCACATCTCAGCAGTTCTGGCCAGGCTCCCCATCACCGAATGGATCAACTTCAAGATCCTCACACTTATGTTGAAATCCCTTCTCTCTGGCACCTTCCTACCTCCATGACCTCCTCACTCTCAATCCACCACCTGGCGCCTCCTCAACTGGCACCAGCCTCCTGCTCATCTCCCCCCCGCCCCACCATCAGAGGTCGCACTTTCAGCCACTATGCCCGGAACGCTCTTTCAATCCTTCCGTCTTGCCCCCTCTCCCCTTTTTCAAGTCCCGTCTGAAAACCTTCCTCTTCGACCATGCTTACAGCCATCTCTTCCCCCCCCCCACCCCTCGGCTCGGAGTCAGGCTCCGCCACTGTAAAGTGTTTTGAGATGCTACCCTAATGGAGGGCGCTATTTATGTGCAAGTTTTTGTTGTGGTGAGCGCACTTACCTCATAAGTGAGGGAACCCAGGTTTGACTCCTGTGCAGGGCAAAATATTAGGCAAATTTCCTTACTCTACACGTTTCTGTTTACCCAGCAGTAAGTAGGAACCTGGTTGTTAGTCGATTGGTGGATTGCTTTCTAAGCATGATAGTCCTTTAGGAAATAAATTAATAAATAATAATTTGGTCACTCTGTCCTGGAGCAATTTTTGTTTTGCATGAGCTTCGGAAATCATCTGGAAGCACTCAGTATGTTGTTTGCATTACTGCATTCTTACTGATACCATTCTTTCTTGATTTGGGGTATTACTGGATTAGCCTCCAGATCAATCCAAAGTGCTCATCACTAAAAAAAATTAAATTGAGCAGCTCTGGATTGTACAATGCTCTTGTTCGTTCACAAAATACCCAATCGCTCCACTCCACTATGAAGTGTTTTGAGACAGTCTCCCAACATGAAAAGTGCTACATCAAATATAATTATTAATCTAGATAAGGGAAATACTTTGGTTGAAAAAAAGTAGATTCACTTTTTTCATTTTAAAAGCAAGTCCTGTAAGCTTTGCTTTAGAATATTAAACATACCATTCATCGAGTCTGAGTTTCAACATGACTTTCCTAAGACTTATTCTGTTCTTTATATATATATATGTATATTATATATATAAAGATATGCTCTGGGTTTTTGCATGTTTTGAGTTAAATATTTTGCATGTTTTAGTGACCTATCTGGAGCAGCAGAACAGGACAATTCTTTGTGTGAAGAGAGCGTCACAATTGAAGAACAGTTTCATCCATCACCTGAATCAATGGATGTTTGCAGTACTGACAATGTTATGAACACTATGATGAATGAAAATGGGGAAATGACCACTGAGTCGACTGTAAACTCTGAAGACCCTATCTCCATGATGGATTCAATTTTAAATGAAAATGCAGTTATTTCACAGAATATAAATCTCCTTGGAAAGTGAGTAACTGCGGAGTGTTGTGCTACATTGTTGTACAGTATTATGTATTTTGGTACCATGCTAACCATATAGAATTGATTCAGATGTAATCTAAAAGGACCAGTGGTTCAAATTTCAGCCGTTGAATGCTGGGATTAGTATTAGTTACCAATTTACATGTAGTCCCCTGCAGATGATTATTATGAGGAGGGTTCACAGAATTGAAGTTTTTCTTGTATTTCTGAACTACAATGCTATCTTTAGGCAAATCTGCTTTGGTGTTTTTGAGTAGTTTCTGGATTAAAAACACAGTTGACTCAGTGGGTTCTCTTCTAAATATATGCACTCCTCCCCCCAAAAAAAATCTTTTCTGTTTAATTCAGGAGAAGATGTAGTGGTCAATCTGGCTGTAGTTTACATTGTACTTGTGCTGCTTCTAACAATTATTGAAAATTGTCCTATAGGTCTGTTAAAATGAAGCCCATTTTTAGGCTATTTAAATTTTCCAGTTCCAAATTTTAACTGAGTCTATCTCACATGTTTGTGAATCTCTGATCCTGTCTGTCTGTTTGGTGGACATTAAAGTTCCCACGCACGATGGACTGAATGGCCTTCTTTTGTGCAGTAAATTTTTATGTTACTATTCGAAAAGAGAAGGGAGTACCACAGTCTTCCAGATAAAATTGGTCATCCACTTCATGGCTGTTTGTGGGACATTGTGTGCAAATTAGCTGCCGCATTTGCCAACAAAATACAGGCACTATTACACAGTAAAAATCCTGTGAAACTCTCAATCTATGTATACCAAATGCAAGTATTATTATACTTGAAACATGAAAACCTGTTTTATTCTTGGGAAAATCCACCTCATTGGGCAGATTGGACCTCAGTTTCATCCAAAAGCTGGCACCTCCAACAATGTAGTGCTTTCCCAGTACTGCACTGGCATGTCAGCCTAGACAATCAATTTAAACTCCCAAATTGAGGCTTGAACCCACAACCTTCTGACTTATTCCTATCAAAACACTACATAATAAACCCTGTGAACCATTTTGAAGCATCCTCCCGAAATTAAATCTACTCCATCAAATGCATTATTTTAATGTACATTAAACAATATTTTGTCTTCATGCAGGATAGAGCTTATGGACTATTTGGACAGTATCGACTGTAGTTTAGAGGATTTTCAGGCCACGTTATCGGGAAAACAATTTAACTTGGATCCAGAAACCCTATTAGATGTAAGTATTATCATAACCGTTTGAATGCGCAAATGGGAACAGTGTATTTGATGGGGTGGGGAGGGGTTTGGAATTCTATCCACATCTTGCATCCACACAAGTGGAAGTTACTGGATAAGGATAAGCTTAAAAAAAAATTTGCTAACCTAGGGAGGAAAAGCCTTCAAAACTACAACTTTCTAGATTTGTTGTGTAACTCAATTATACATTAGGCATTAGATTTATCTTTAGATTCAAGAAATTGAAACAAATTTCATCTGTTTTTCTTCTACCTCCTTAGTTTGTTTCATAACTTATAATAATAATAATTCTTTTCATATATTTTGTACAGTAACAATTTAATGTAAAATGTTTTCTCAGGTGTATAAAATAATTGATACATTTATCCACATGATGAGAATCAACATGCACAATTGAAAGGGATTTGAAAAAGCTGAATATGTGGGAAGAAAGGTTTTAGATGCACTTTAAAACAGAGAAATTTGCAGTTATGAGAATCAGCCAAAGGAAGAATTATCTGAAATATTTGCTGAATTTTAAATATATTTCAGGAGAGATCCTGGAGTTTTGATAAACTTGACTTTAGTAGTCATCCCAGGTAGTGGGATAGCTAAGGGAAGTAATGTTAATAGATCCTGAAAGAAACAGTAGAAAAAGGTAATGAGCACACATTTGATCACTCAGTTTTTAAATCCACGACTGTTTGGGATGTCCTCCCAATGTGAAAGGCGCTATGCAAATGTAATTGTGTTGTTGCTGTTGTTTGTGGGACACTGATGTGCGCACACTGATGTGCGCAATTGGCTGCTGGGTCCCATCCCCCCCTCCAATATATAGTCAATTCACTTTACAATATATTCTGTGAAGCACTTTGAGATGTCTCAATGACATGATAAGGTGCTGTATCAAATGCAAGGATTATTAAATAGATTTATTTTCTGGTCTCTACAAAATTTAAAACTGAAGTACTGTATCAACAAAACGAAATAGGAAGTATAGGAGAATTTATTGATAGTAAAACGATGATAGGCTTCGCAAAGTTAGCACGATAAGGTTAATATTTATTTAAGTAAACCGTTTTTTGTCTTTCTCCAATGTTAGGTATCTGGAAGTAAAGACAACCACATTGGAACAGAATCTAAAGTGGTTGAAAACAAGTCTTCAGATACTGGTTAGTGTCTTTGTACAGCTGGGAAAAAAATAGAATCTTAGAAATTTGCAGTACAGAAAAAGCCCATTCACCCATTTCCTCTGTGCTAGCTCTTTTAAAAAGCAGTCCTTTCAGTACCATCAACCTGCCCTTTGCCCCATACCCACAAATAGCAGTTATATGGACGTCTTGTGAATTGATCCTGGTGATAACTGAGAACAGAGAAAGAGAAGAATTTGTCTTGTGTTCCCCTTGAGCACATTAGATTTTTCCTAATTCTTTTAACCATCTAGTACAATTCTCACATCTTCAGGATGTTTCAAACAACAAAATCAATGCAAAATCCAATTTGTGTCTAGTACAGTCCATACCAGCTTTGCTGCATCGTAAATCTACTTATGTAAATAAGACTAAAAGCTCTCCCAAATTACTAGGATTTTAAACAGTTACTGGTCAAGGAACAAGTTCAAAGCTAATCATTTTCCCATTGTTTTTGATGAGTTAGGAGAGGGGTAACCTCCTAACTCACCAAAATGATTTCATATCCTTTGGCCTGTCGGTAGCTGTATGATTTTAACAGTCGTGAGATAGGAAGCTGCTTGGATTCTTGCAGCAGAGCTGAGATCTGGAATTGAACAGAATGGAGATGATAGTGGACATATCCATCTCATTCCATGCCCAATTTCTTTGGTGTTTCAAGACTGCTGTTGTGTTTTTTTGAACTATTTTTGATAGTGCCTGGATGGCTGAGAAAATATTTTCAGAGTGCTTTCAAACATTTTCTCTTCCCCTTCTATTAGATTTAACAGGTTTACATTTGAAAGATTGTTTCTGTTTCTTTTCCTCAAATCTACTCTCCCTTTTCCCTCTCCAGACTCATAATGTTTGCATTGTGTGGTTTATTTGCAGGTAAACAACTAATGCAGTACAATTCCTATCCTGTGTTAGCTTTCTTAGATGGGAGCACCTCACCTACTTTGGAAAAAGAACACACTGTATCTGCCCATATGGGCACATACGATGACAATCTTGTGGAAAGAAATGAGTTGGTTGAAGAGGAAATTGAGAAAAAAACAACCAGTCAGCTATTTAAATTAGAACCTCTGACAGAAGAAGAGGCTAGTGAAGAAACATTGTTTTATTTGTGTGAACTAGTTCCTTCAAACACTCTAGATGGTGAAAGTTCTTTATTGGACAGTTAGCTGTTAAATTAACAAAGGTTCTTGCCTTCTATGTCGTGTACAGATTATACATGGTATCTAACTTGTGTTTTTTTAATTAACTTAAAACTTGAATATTTAATTTATATTGTAAAATTTATTTGTTTGGTGTCTCATACTTTTTGTTGTAAATATGTTGCATTTGCTTTCTTTTGAAGATATGCAAAGCATTTTATCTTCTGTATTTTCTGAAAATTCTATTGGAAATGCAGATTTGTTTATGTAACTTTGTAACTTCATCAAGTGACTTTTGTGCAATTGATGTCACAAGTTCATTGTTTTTATTACTAATGGCCTCTTCACTTTTTCAGTCAGATCATTCTGAAGTGAATGCATCAACTTACAAATTAGAATGAGTTTCCAGCAAGAACTACATTGTACAAAATACCTTAGTAAGGGGAGGAAATGCAGGTATTATTCATGTCGATAGAATCCCCAAACAAGCTTGGAACTGCATACATTAATGAACATGTTGCTCATGTTCTATTACTTGTGAAACTAAAGCATAAGGTGGCATTGAAATAGAAGAGGTTGAATATTCTGTCCTTTAGAGCTGTTTGTATTCGTCTACTATGTTTTGTACAAATCTAGGGACAATGCTCAGCTGTCCTTGAAATGGAAGTAGGATATCTGTACTTTGAATAACTAAAAAACATGAATATTCTCAATCTCAAACCATTGTAATGTTTTCCAGCTTCAAAGATTGTGATACTGTGAATTAAAGGGTAAGGAAGTTGTAGGGGGAGTATATTTGTCGAAGTACATGCAGTATTTATTTTATTTATGTACAGCCTCTCAGTCATGTGGGACTTTGTTTCCTTCATTTCTCAGGTGCTCCATGTTTAAAGGCTAGAGCAGCTGCATTCATTGCAATAGGAGCTAGCACTTTGGACCAGCCTGCCAATTGATCCAGAGCCCTGATAAACAACTTGCTGGAAAGTACCAGTATCCAGCCAACTGGAGATTTTGAATGTTAGGGGTTTGAAGTGCTGGTTTCTATTGCATTGGGATGCATGTAATATTCCCATGACATGTCAGGGAGTGCCTGAGGATGGAAGGAGATTTAAAATGGTCAATGAGGATATTTGATGTTTGGTAATATACAGTACATCTTTTTAAAAAAATTAGCAGATAAGGGTATGCTTCAATAAAGTATTCTCCTAAACCTCCTTCCCCCTTTAAGAAATCTAATTCCAACCTCTATAATTTTAAGGGGAAGGGGGAAAGTGCCTGTATGCTATTTAATGTTGCCCAAAATGTTGACATGCACTGAGGACCAAAATGTGTAATCTGACTTTATTTTGGTTTTATGTGTATATGCGGTTATCTGTATCTAACTTGTCTCTTTTTTATTCACAATAAAATGTGATTATTTTGATGCTTATCTTAGTGCAGTACAAGAGGATAGTGCTCTTATATTTTGTAAATTGCATCCGCACCATGAATTAAGAGGTTACTGGGATAACGTTTTTGGGATGTAATACTATCACATTTGCTATAATAGAATTAACATCTTCTTGGTTAAGGCTGCATTATAAATATATATAATAATAATGTTCTTTTAATCAAAGTACAATCATCTTGAACAAGTGAAAATAAACCACTTGGGCACTAAATTTGACAGCAATGGGCATCATGCTGATCACAGGGTCTTTTTAGTTGTTGCTTATATTTGTATGGATCTCACTTTGTTTTTACCAAAACTAGAGAAATTTGTTTCAACACTCTTTTCATTTTAAAAAATCTGGTCCTTGACAATTGGTTTTCTTCCCTGAAAGGAAGGAGAAAATGCCATTTATAGTATGTAAAATGAACATCTGGAAGCCCTTCACACAGAAACTGATGAAGTTACCCAGAACTATTGGTTTCCTAACCTAAGCTTTTTGAAAGTTACTGGGAACTAACCATCTTGAGCAACGGTTACATCACCAGCACAAAGCTTTTTAATCTGCATTTGAACCATGTCTATAATTAAAAATTCTATTAAGTTGATAAACAGCTTTGGAATAATTATTAAAAACACTTGATTGATAGGCACTAGCAACTGAGTTATTGGAGGATCTGATGCAGAACCTAATGGTTTGAACATATGCAAGATGCAGATGTGCAAAACCCCTACATTCAGAAAATATTTATTACAGCTTTTAATATCTAAATTATATAAATCATCTTCATTGTATCTATGTATAATTAATATATATCAAATGCAAGGATTATTATTATTGTGTTCAATAGTTTTCATTCTCTCCAATAATCCTTGCATGAAGGACAATATATATTCCACCCATCACATCTCAAGCACTTCACAAGATTTAAAGTGTAGTGACTAGGTGAACGCTGCAGGCAGTTTGCACACAGCCATGAAGTGAATAATCAGTTTTATCTGGAGTAGTGATCACCAGTTCTCGGCTGAATTTCCTTCACGTTTGTAGGGAAGGTAAGGATGTATATCAAATCACTACATCTCACAATATAACTAGATTTACTTATGGCCATTTCTCAATCTTCTTTTCCCATTCATATCCATATTATATAGTGAACCAGACATCCACATCTTAGCAGCTGCTTTGGGTTCTAGTGAATTTTTGCAGTTTCCAGGCCCACCCACCCCAATATTTCCAAATGCTTATTTTACAGATTTCATTAAAATTAGCTACATCAGTGCCCTGTATTAACTCACTTTTGGGCGGTTCAGGGAACAAAGCACTAAACAGTAGCTGAACTCCCACATAACCTAGAGATGAAGCTCAGATCTGACAATTAAGTGAACTTAATTATTTTGTTTTCTACTCTATTCATAATAGTAGCAGGAAAACTAATACAGTATACATTCATATTTGGAGAGCTGTGAAAGCCTCCCAAATTTAGAGTCCTGTAGCTCAGTGGTTATAGCACTTGACAAGCAGGGTTAAATGTTGGGCAAATTTCCTTACTCCACACAGGTCTGTTTACCTAGCAGTAAGTAGGAACCCAGTTGTTATTCGATTGGCAGATCGCTTCTCTGGGGGTAATAACCATCAAAAGAAAATTGTTCACCCAATCCACGACTGTTTGTGGGCCACTGCTGTCCGCAATTCGCTGCTGCATTTTGCCCACAAAATATACAGTCAATTCACTTTACAGTATATTCTGTGAAGCACTTTGAGAGGTCTCGAAGATGTGATAAGGCGCTATATCAAACTACATCAAATCATTATTATAAATCTGAACCGTAATATTTTATTTGACCTAAACAGGCCCATAATAAACTAACCATTTAATGTGACTGATCAAAACAAAAAATGAAACTCTTTTTGTGTGCACTTCCAGGAGGGGATCACCGGACAGTGATTGGGAGCAATCTGTTAACCTGTAAGTGATAAAGGACCGGGGACTTGCAATCATCTAATCTCTGTGACTCAGGACCTGGCCTTCAATCACTTGGGTCATCAGATTTGGTCGAAGAAAAAGTTGACATTTTCGGAATCAGATCATCGATGCATTTTGGGACCAGAACAATAAAATAAGATCCTCCAGTTCAACATTAAAAATACTAAATGCAAAGCTAATAGAGCAAGAATAAATTATAAAATGCTGTAAAAATAAAATTAAATCATGGTGTATGCAGAAAGAACAAAAATACCACCTTGGAGCGCTACCGTAGAAATTTAGGATCACATTTCTTAGCATTAAAAAAACAATTGCAGTAATGATAATTTGTAGACAGTTAAACAAGCAGTGAAATCAACATCAGTT
Organism: Callorhinchus milii; assembly: GCF_018977255.1. Classification (NCBI taxonomy): domain Eukaryota; kingdom Metazoa; phylum Chordata; class Chondrichthyes; order Chimaeriformes; family Callorhinchidae; genus Callorhinchus; species Callorhinchus milii. Next base: position 33,271,386 of record NW_024704744.1, on the reverse strand, counting down.
AAGTATGACCATGACCATAAAAATGTTAAATCTTAACAGAAAAAGTGAAGCAGAGCCATCCCAATTTATCTTGTTAAGTAGTTGAGATAAGACACTTTGGAAAATAAGCCATCCAATTATTTTTGCTCTGCAAAGATTTATTTGCCAATGGTTACAATACACTTCAAACAGCGTCATTTGTAAATGCCCCATAAATGAACGCAATATTAATGCAAAACATTCTCATCACAATACATAATTAAATCGCAATCTTTCCTATGTCAGTATTTCAAAGTGTCTGGTGCGTACGAGCAGTATCTTGTACTGGGGGTTTAGATCTTTTAAAGAAAGAAAATTGTCAAATATTGTTGTGCTCAGTGACTAATAGCTCCTTTTCCCCTTTCTTTAGTGATAACCTGAAATGTACTCACTTAACTAACGAAAATACAAAATACGTATTGCAATACGAAAATTAAGAAAAACTTAGGTGATTTAAATTCACTTCTCACGACCTAAACTGAAAGACTTTTAAATTAGTGTTTAAAATAGAGCAGAACTTGGATCGTGATTCCTTAAAAATTAAAACAAGAATTTTTTGCACCAATATCAAAAGGTTAGGCATGGATTAAACATTGAGGCTTTCTTATAATCCAACAATACTGCGCCTGAAACCAGACGTAATCTTGGGAAAGACTTCACTTTGCAATAATTATGACTCACCTCACCATAATTTCTAATATAATTATGAAGGTTACTGTGCTGCACTTCATGGAGTGGTTCAAAACTACCACAATGCACATCCCTAAAACTAAATGCAACAATCCTGAAGCACAAAGCTCACTGTCAACATTGAGTTACTACAATTGAATATCAATAATTCAGAAATAAACTGTTACAGCAAGTAATAAAGAATAGGAATAACTCAATTCACAGAACTAAAGCTCGTTTAAAAAAAAACTACCAATGTAGACAATGGAAACCCATTGATAAATTCACTGAAATAAATGTTGTTGCACACCAAGAATTAGCATCTGACAAAAAGCAGGACATAAATCAGTTTAGGAAGATACTCTCTCCTCCAATGTGTCCCAGTTTTGACCTCTAAAGAGCACTCAACTACACACTATTGTTAATGTTTCTCATTTTCCACATTAGCCTTTGAGCCAGTGTCAATTTACTGCCAATTTAAGGAGAGTTGTTTACTGTAAGCTATCACCCACTTGGAACTTGGATGAGACGATTCATTTTTATTCTGAGATGCAGTGACCTCTGAATGCATGCCAAATAGGTTGACGTATATTAGTTCTGTTCCAGAATAAGGATGGAGTTCAAGAATAAATTGCAATAGTTCAATAACATTGCTTTTTAGTCATTTTCACAGCTACTATATCTCACTTCAATCATGCTATATTAATCAAGTTAACAAACAAAATCTACCACAAGGTAGCACACAGATATTTATAGCATATATAATCACTTTCAAATACTGCCTTAAATATGAAATCTAGTCACAAGAACAAACTAAACAATATGCTGCAATAGCAGAAAATGACACGCTTTTCAATTCAGTCTCTTCAGTCAAAGTCACGGTTTGTGAGAACAAGTGGAGCAACCAGGGTCCACACATAGAGCACGATGCAAATCCAGCTGGAGGAAATCTTCACCCAAACCGAAGGCCATTTGCTTGTCATCATTTCATATGAAGAGTCAGGACTGCAAAAGAAGAAAGAGTCAGCCAAAATACAGTACAGTTTTATAAAATTTGGAATATTGTGTGTAGTTTTGGGTACCAAACCTTAGGAAGCATATACTGGCCATAAGAGTGTTCCAATGTTCCTATATCTATTGTTCAGTATTTAGTGGGTTAATATTCACAATTACTTAGTTCAGCGTTGTCAAACCATGGAGCCAAGAGCAGCTCACAAAGGGTCTCAATCTGGTTCACAGCCACCTTGGCTTCAGCAGAAAGCATGTGTCTCAGATAATTCTCCCTGACAATTTGCTTACGGAGACATGTTCATGGCTATTTAAACACATTGTAAGTGTGCAACAACATGTTCTCTAATCGGCCTTCTCAAATGAAAGTCAACTAAAATAATACCTGTCTGAGTAAAATAAAATTGCGGCAAAACTCTTTTCAGTATTCAAATTGACATTTGTGACTTGACATTTTCTGTGATCACTTTCAAAGGGAAATACAAATCTCTCCTGACAAACAAATGTTTGATGCCAGAACTGCGCTGTGCGGTCGTGCAATAGCTTTCACTGAATATTCACTGCTTAAAGATTTTAATGTATTTTAATTACTTGATTTTGCAGACTAGTGCATTGAAGTTTTAAAAAAAAATTCAGTTCATACCTGAAATATATTTTGCTTGAATAGAAAGCAATACACAGCTGCCCAGGATTAACAAAACCTGGGACTGACAGCACTTTGAAATGCATGAATTTACAATCAAATCTGTAATGTGTGTGTAACAGACTAGTAGGTTTTGCTGGATAATTTCTACTTAAAATCTTTTGCATACCTGTACCAGTTGGTTAGAGTCATCATGATGTACAGGGATGCCAGAAAGAGCATGAAGTGAAAGAAGGAGTAGCTGTAGGTAACACCATCTTTCTCGTTGTCTTCTGCATGATGTGCCTGGTTCCCATCCTCCAAGGAACCCTCCGAGCGAGCAGTTGTTTCCTCAATCAGTGTGGACTCGTCGCTAGTTATGGTCAGCTTGTTCACCTGGCTGTTGGTAGATGTCCGGATGCTGTGGGAAAATGTAAATGTTTAATGTCAACACACTGGATCAGAAAAAGCATCAAATATAATTATTTTTACAATGGATTGCAGAATGCCTCAATAACAATCCCTGCAATTCCCTCCATTCACACCACAGATGGCTCATCTTATAGTATTTCTCAATCATACCATTTGTGAGGTTTTAAGAAACCAATGACTTTTGTCTAGGTGGCAGCCTGGCTCAGTAAGGAGTACTCTCGCCTCTGTGTCTAAGGAGTACTCTCGCCTCTGTGTCAGAAGCTCGTGGATTTAAGTGTCCCATTGGCAACTAAAAGCTCATGGTCTAGGCCAGGGTGGTCCAACCTTTTAGTTGCAGAGGGCTAGATGCCCCATTTGAGAAACGTCCTCAGGCCACATAAGCAATATTTTGTGTTTCCCTTCCATTTACGGGTTATAGCAGCAGCGTGTGGGCTAGATGAACTGGAGGGAACAGATGAAATTGGCCCTCGGGCTGCTGGTTTGACCTCCCTGGTCTTGGCTGATACTCCAGTTCAATGCTGGAGCTGCACTGCACTATCAGAGTGCAGTGCAGCTATCAGTCTTTTAGATGAGACATTATATCAAAGTCTCATCTACCTGTTCAGGAATCCATGACAGTTTTCGGAAAGAGAAGGGAGTTGATCCTACCATCCTGGCCAACACTCAGCCAGATAAAATTGATCACACACTTCACAGCTGCTTATTAGATCCTGCTATACACACATTAGCTGCCTCATTTGCCCACAAATTCACACTCAGGTACACATAACATAAAACTTAGTGCTTTGAAAAGTTTTGATCTGATAAAGTGCTAGATTATCCCCCCACCACCCAGAGAGGATGCCCAGCCAACTGTTTCAGGCAGTTTGAGACATGCTCCCAATGTGAAAGGCACTATATGAATGTAAACTGCACTGTACATCAAATGCAATTCATTTATTATTAATAATAACATGAAGAAATTCTGTCAAAGTGAAAAGTACCATATCTGGTGTGATCATTTATCACTGGTGATAATTATTATAATATGGGACATTCTATTGCCGGAGATGTCCCAGTCTGTCACACCCACAGAGTAATAAACTTCCTCATTTTATTAAAATAGTTTTGGTCAACAGAAGGGATTCCAGCATTGCAGTGCCACATTAAGAAACACGGGCACTAGGACCTCAGTGGCAGCAGGGTAAAAAGTGACACTGTGAGAAAATATCTAAGTGACAAAATTTCTTTTGTTAAAACCATTTTAACAAAGTACCTTGTGGTATTTATCAATCAGGACACATCTATGAACAGAATGTTCCACATTGTAATAATTACCTATTTTGACTCCCATTATATGAACTGCGATGTTGTTCCAGTGACCTTACACTTCAAAATAACTTTACCAGGTCATATCATCTGTCTAACAAATCAGGCAAGCTTTTAAATAGATGGAAATCACTAACAAAAAACTTCCTAAATATTTGTACAGGATACAAATATTGCATGGAGATTAAAATACAAAATAAAAAAATATACATATACAGCCCTGCAGTCACACTGTGGAAAACCACTTGGGTAGAAATGTTTAATTAATCAGATGAGGGCTTCCAAAGTTAGCTTGTGCTGAAAGTTCTTGCTCAAAATAACATTTGAGTCAAGGTTTGCTTGCTTGCAAAAAAACAATTCCCGTTCAAATGAAATTATGAAGCATATGGAATAACCGGAAATAAAGTGAGAGTCCAGGACATAGATTTGTTCACTACTGACCTTGAATAAAGAACACAGAGCAGAAACAGGATCAGCCCCACAATTCCTTGTGCATCCCACCACTGGACCACTTGACCTGGCACAGGAGTTCCCGTGTTGTTGTATCCAATCATGCCGAGCAAACTGGGGTTGCATTTCCTGTCTGTATCAAATTAGACATTGATTGTTCTCAGTATCAGCAATGGCTTCCAACACCCTCACAATTATTTTATCCAATAAACGCTTATGTAGCATTTTTTTAGCATCATACCGGTGGTACAAGTTACAGCTACCCTCTATTAAAAAAAAAATTATTTCCTATACGCTGTACTGATACAAATATTTACTATCAAGTATTGATTTACTGCAAACTTGGGAATCAATACATTAGGTTATAGAATGAGGAAGAGAAGGAATAATCTGCAAAAAGATATGATGTTCTAATGCACTATAAAGACAAACTATTAAATTGTCATTGCATGCTGTAAAACAGCCTATCGAAGGAAGATCCCAGATTTGATCCCTGCTCTATGATAAGTTAGCTGATCTCAGGTTACACTATTCTGTTAGCCTCAGTGCTCCGGGATAGGGAGGAAATTCAGCCTAGAGTCTTTCTCACAATTTCTTGATCACAATTCAGTGATCTGTCTGGAAAGGAAACAAGATGTGAGGCGCAGGACCAGTCAGATCCAAATATTTACTATCATGAGGTATATTAAAAATGTACATTTTAAAAGAATAAGGGATATAGCTGGATCAATTATGCCCACAATTCCTTTAAGGTCTTTTTCTGTTGACATGATTCAACGGTACGGATGATATTAACTTGCTTTGACATTTTCTAATGCTGTTAACTCTCTCAGTATGAAAAACAAATTTCAACACCAAATCAAGTTGATTATGAGGCAATTCATCAGTGGAAGTTTTTTCCTTTTCTTTTCTCTTAACATATCACAAAGAAGTATAACAATCACAGAAATGAAATATGGGAGCAAGTTAGCATGTCGGTAAATGGATAGTAGCCACAATGACAATAGTAGTTAAAAATAGAATTCCTTTAAAATACTGGACCAAACATCACTTTTTTATAATAGTTAACATTACAACACATTCACTGTGACCCAAAAATAAGCTAACAAACAAATTTAGGACCCAACTTCATACCAAGTGAAGATAAAAGTACCTGGTTCATTGGTCATTGCAGACCATGTCAAATACATGGTGTACAGGGTGATGATGGAGGATTGCAGCAAACCAGATCGGGGCTGAGATCCTGTAATCGCATCACCAAGCCATTAGCAGACAATATATTACACACAGGCTGCTTAATTTATGGCAACTGTTCTCATAGTGAACTTACATTCACTGATGGCATTAGAATTTATAAACCCCTTTATAATCAGCTTTAGTGCCACAACAGGCACACAGTAATCTGCCTCTCTTAGACAAACATTAGCAAACTGGACAATGAACTCTGGACATCTAATACCCACATCTCAATTCACCATTCACTTACAAGATTTAACAAAGCCCTACATTTAAAGATGCTGTTACCAAGCTCAGTTATATTTGGTTATTAAATTATCTATCTGGTTAGAATTCTATCAAATATCCAGCAATCATTCTCTTTACTATTTACATAGTTGCTTACAAAGAGTGATACAGCATGGAAACAGGCCATTTAGACTTAACTAGTTTGAGCCGATGTTGAAACTCCACACCCCCACCCCTCCTATTCCTCTCATCTATATCGCTCTATTCCTTGTGTGAGAAAGTAGTCTATTATAATGGAACAAGAACACCTTGCAGGTAGTAGTTAAAAGCGAGTCACTGTTGTCAATTTCCAGACTGAGATTCAGCCTCTTTATGCTGCTATATCATACCTGGATCTTGGGTAGGATTGACATGATAGAAGAAGCAATGCACAGTAACATGTTTAAGCTGATAAAGACTTTGTTTTCAGTGCAACCCTCAGGGTGTGTATAATAACAGTAGAAGAGGACGACAGCAACCAGCGATAACACGTAGTTCATTCCTGTTGCTGACAACAGTGCTGTAAGAAAGTATGCACACATTGAAAGCCACTGCCTTACATGGTTTTTATTTCTAAAACGCATGTATGTTTAGCTAATTATGCTTTTCATGCCTCTAATACAGACATTAGTTTTACAGCAAACACATTTGTATACTAGATAAATGGGAAAGGAAAAAAACATGCGCACAGTTGGTCTGAAAATAAAACAGGAGTACAAAGCTATTGCCATCCCAGAGGATGCCTGCAGCTGGCATCAGGACAGTTCAGGACAAGCTAGAACAATTACCAATTATCAAGAGCTTGCTTTTCTTCTCTACCTGTGGGTGCTAACTACTGCACATCAGAATGATTAGGAGCCCGGCAATTTCCTTCTCCTTTAACTAAAAAATTCACTGAAATCTTCTTCACCCGTGTACCAGCACACCCCCTCACCTGCATACCAGCGCGCTCCCTCACCTGTGTACCAGCGCGCTTCCTCACCTGTGTACCAGCACGCTCCCTCACCTGCGTACCAGCGCGCTCCCTCACCTGCGTACCAGCACGCTCCCTCACCTGCGTACCAGCACGCTCCCTCACCTGCGTACCAGCACGCTCCCTCACCTGCGTACCAGCGCGCTCCCTCACCTGCGTACCAGCGCGCTCCCTCACCTGCATACCAGCGCGCTCCCTCACCTGCGTACCAGCACGCTCCCTCACCTGCGTACCAGCACCTAGAGTTGCCTTCCTCCATCTTTTCGACCCAGGATTCATTCCATGAGTGGGCAAAGTCAATCAACAGCACCAGTTGGATCAAAATGAAACAGAAGGCGCCAGCCATCCCAACATAGAACAAGACTGGAAAAAACGAGGAATAAAACAAAATCTTAAATGTTATCAACTTAAACATTGAAACATCTCAAAGCATGTTACAGGTAAATGCTGTTAAATGTAGTAACTAATATTCTTCGGAATCAGCATAGACTATGAGTTCCAAGTGAACAGATTATATGCAATAAATGGGTCCAACCGCATTGTAGATAATTGGCCATCGCACAAAATACAAATTGGCTACTGCTACAACTAAAAGTTGTTTCACAGGAGTTATACCTGTTCTGTTACTGTAATGTTTCACTGTGTCAACCCTTCTATCTCTCCCTGTCTCCCAACCTGCCTGTTTGTTATATCTCTCATGTGTCAATGCTCCTCCAACACTTTATTAGAGTGTCAGCCTAGACTGTAAACTCTTGATCCCACAACCGTCTTGACACACGAATGCTACAAACTGAACCAAGTTGGCAGAATGGGATTGACATGGTTACTTATAACTCTTAGAAGACTTCCTTCTCGTTTGTCTTGGCTGATGGAACCCATTTACTCAATATTCTAACCATCATAACACCCAATCCCCAAATCAACAGCTAATTCTGATTTAATAGTCTACTTTCTACCACACTGCTACACTAACATAATTTAGGATATATTCTACTGTAATTTTGTTCAGATTTACTCCAGCAAGATAACAAGTAAAACGCTTACTAATAAGCAGTGTTCAAAAATAATAAATAATAATCCTTGTATTTGATATAGCGCTTTTCGCGTCTTCTAGACGTCTCAAAAGCGCTTCACAGAATATGCTGTAAAGTGAATTGACTGTATATTTGTGGGCGAAAAGCGGCAGCCAATTGCGCACAACAGTGTCCCACAAACAGTTGTGGATTGAAAATGACCAATTTATTATTGTTTTGCTTTGAAGGGATTATTATTAGGCGTGTGGAGTAAGGAAACTTGGCCAAGGTTTCACCCTGCCTGGAATTGAACCCAGGTGTCTCACTTGCAAGGCGAGTGCTCCAACCACTGAGTTGCAGGACTCCAGAAAATCCTTCAAGAGTAGTGTTAACCAGCTATGCTACTGATGTATTCACACAAACCTGTTGTAAAGGGTCCTTCAGGAATGAAGAAAGCTCCCACTGTGATGGCAACCATAGTAATAAACTTGAAAAACCAGAACCTAGAAGAAACAGAACTGGTCAATCATTATTGACAACAGGTCATTTTAAAATACGAGAGCCCATTGCTAAACCCATTACCAAGCATGAAACCAAATCTTACTGGTGAACTGGATAAAAAATTAAATTTGAAGAGTGATATAAATGAGGAAAGAACAATGAATTGAGACCAGAGACTAGCTCAAGTGAAGGAGTTTACACCAGGATAATCTTAATGTGCGAAATGGCCTCCTCCTATGCTGTAGCTTCTCGTGTTGGAAGGATTATTATGGTTCTATTTGTTATAGCGCCTTTGACATTGGAGGGATGTCCCAAAGTGATACACAGATTATGCTGTAAAGTACAATGACTGTGTATTGTGGCAGCCAATTTGCATGCAGCAATGTCCCAACAAACAGCCATGAAGCAAGTGATCAATTTTATTTGGGGAATGTTGGCCAGGACACGGGGAGAAACTCCCTTTCTTTTTGAATAATGTCGTTGAATCTTAAAAGTCCACTTGGATACGCAGACGGAGCTCGGTTTTAACATTTTTTGTAACAACAGAAGGGAAAACTTTTTGGTTAAGTATTAAAAAGCCATTGTATTGTAAAGATATTATTGCTGAAGACTTAATGGCTGGACAGTCATATCCCCAATACTTTCCAGTCCTGCATTCAGCAGTCAGTTTAGAAAAAAAAGGAAAGTGTTGTGCGCTTTACCCATTATGTACTGCGGCTCGTGGATCTGGCTGCTCTTCACTTTTATCATCAATAAGGAGAAGAGGAGAAAGAACATGGCCATGCCAAAGCAAACCCGGTACACAGCCTTATATCCAACCAGCACATCACAGTTCACCTGACCGTGGATGCCAGGAATGGAGGTGCCCATTCCTCCATCGCAAAATCCCGGGATCTTCGGGAGGAGGAAAAGAAGACGTTTTAGTCACTTTTTTACAAAAAAATTAATAAACGGTATTTTCAAACTATATTCAAAGCAGAAGTAATTAAAATGAAGCATTTTGAAATATAACGCACAATTCTGATTTGAAAACAATTTTGCATTCGAAAAGGCTGACTATCCTGCAGGTTAGATGACCAATCATTCTTCAAATCTCCTGGAACTTAATATTTTATATTTTAAGCGTATAATGAGTACTGCAGTTACCCTTATACTTAATACCGAGGCATTCATTGAAGCTCAAGAACATTAACAATAATTGAATTGTTTCAAGCAAAAGAACAACATGCATGCCTTCAGTAGACATAGATTTTGTTTGATCAACAGCATTCTGAGGTTGCAACATTGCTATCTGATTGAGTATATCTGGCCTGCCAAAAGGCCTTTTGTTAAAATACTAAATAAACCTCACTACAAAAACACAGGTGGAAGCCACTGTCTATAGATAACTAACCTTCTTAAGCTGCTCTTCCATTCCTGGCATTAACATAATACAAGCCACCCCTACTCCCAGCAGGAGGAAAAAGGCGAAGATCAAACGAGTCACCGTAGAATTTTTTCCACTTGGGCAGCATCCAGACAGCAGGCATGGTGCACTGCCACATAAACATGGCACCTGGGAAAAGGGAGCAAGAGCCAATAAACACTGTGCCTTAGCACAATAGCAATAATAAAATAATCCTTGCATCTGATATAGCACCTTTCATGTCACCAAGATGTCTCAAAGCACTTAACAGGATACACTGTAAAATGGTTTTGACTGTATTTTGTGAGTGAAATGCGGCAGCGAATTGTGCACTGCATTGGCCCACAAACAGCCAGGGAGTGAGTGACTATTTGAAAAAATATATTTGGGGGATTGTTGCCCACGACACCAGGAGAAACTTTCTTTTTGAATAGTGCCATGGAATCTTTAACGTCAAGTTGAATAGGCAGATGAGACCTCGGGCTAATATCTCAACCAAAAGGCGGCACCTCCGACAATGCAACTTACCTCCAGCCTGCACTGGAGTGTCATCTTAAGACTATATTTCCAAATCTCGACGTGGGGCTTGAATCCATAACCTCTGACTCAAAGGCGAGAATGCCACCACTGTGCCAGGCTGACAGAATCGAATATTAAGAAATACTGTAGCATGTCAGAGCAAAGACTGAAAAATATTGGAAATGCACAACATGCAAACCAAAACGTTGCAAGGCTACTCCGGCAGCATTTGGAAGAGGAAAACAGGTCTATATTTGTCCACCAGTTCACCTGAAACCTTAACCGGATCAAATTACTGCACTTTTGTTGTATATTTCCTTTATTTCACATTCGCAGCATTCTCCATGTTTGTTCACCTCAACACTTAATTTAATCTAAACAGATTTTGATGGTCTGTTTGCTGTATTTGAAATAACATTTTAAACATGGATATTTTCTATCTTGCAATGTTTGGGGTTTGATTCTCATTTTAAGGATATGCAGGACGTGTTAACCTCCACTCCAGCTAAAATAAAAAGCTTTGGTCTGTCTCATGGCATTTTTTAATCCTTAATATGCAATTCCTCTATGGAAATAGATTATGTCAGGAGGGAATACACACAGTTATCAGAGCAAGTCCCTTTACATAATAACTCCAAATAATGAATGAATCCCATTCAGAAATACTGCAATTTAGAACCTCTTTGCGTTTTTTCTAAACTCCCTCATAAACATTTTCCTCTTAGAACTGTAGATGGTTTCAGCATTGATACATTCAGTCCAGTTTCACTAACAGTAAAAGATTGTTTATAGCTCCTGAGAAAATGCAGTGTAATGCTCTTGCAAAAAAANTTCCCGGACAGCAGAATCTCCATCATGTGATGCTTCATATCATAAACAGGACGAGCAGCTGTCAGCTTCTTCCCTGACCGCCTCGAGCATCTCAGTAATGTACACAATCACCACTTGCTCACAAAGGTCACAAATGTCACAGGGCAATGCAAGTTGTGGCTCTCAAATTGGATAGTTTACAGAAGTTATGAAGTCTGAACATAACAACAACAAGATTCCATTTATAGAGCGCCTTTCACGTCGGGAGGACGTCCCAAGGCGCTGGACAGTTGGGTCAGGATTAATGCTTTAATAATAGCATTAAAGTATAAAAATAAATTACGAGTATTTGCTTAGACATTTACATCCAGCTAAAACTAGGCACAATTTTCCTTTTGTTATTATTGTATGCATTTAAGTTTTCCAGAATTAACCTAGAATTAACCTATCCTGTGAAACATATCCTGTGAAGCACTTTGAGACGTCTTCCCAACAACAAAATCAACAATTTGTATTTATATAGTGCTTAAGTGCTAGAGAGTACTTAACAGCAGTGTGGTTTAACCGTAAGCCAAAAGGGGATGAGAGGGTGACTGAAAGCACAGTCAAAGAGCGAAGTCTTCAGGTGTGATTTAAAGACAGGCAGAAAGGAGGCAAGGTTGAGGGATTGAGGCAAGGAGCTCCAGAGATTCGGGACATCGTGGCTAAAAACACGGCCTCCAATTGTTGAGCGGAGGGAGCGAAGGCAGCAAGATGTGGAGTGAAAGTATAATTTTTAGTATCATTATCGTGCACAGCTCGGCCAGTTTATGGGGAATGAGGTAATCTGCCTGAGACAGCACACCACTCTGGCTTTGGAAAAGTGGCAACTTGAGAAGTTGCTGCTCCACATTTTAGAAATCTATTGAGAATTATACAATTTGCAAAATATGTGTCTACAAAGACCAAATAGTGAGTTATTGTGACAATTATCATCCACATTCGGTGCTGATGCCACGTTGATGCTTTCAACATATAACTAGGCCACTTAGCTCACCCCGGCCACTTCTCAGTTTTGTTAGATTTGGGCAGTTCTTCATCTATTATTCTCAATTCTATATCCACAAATATATAAACACACAAGGGTCTTAGCATCAATCCCTAGGGGACACTACTTGTCAACACCCATTAATCAGACAACATTTCTTTTATCCCAACTTTATTCCTTTCACCTCCCAAACAAATACTATGTTATTATTTGAATAATAATCCAAAAATAAAATACAACAAGAGATCCACAAGAGTCAACCTGAAATTCCAAATCAGACCCCCCCTCTCCCCCCAGCAGGGATAGTCCCCTCGGTGTATTAATTGTCTCAATATTAATAATAAGAGAGACATCAATCGGTAAGTTAAACACTCAAGAATAAACAATGGTCAAAAAATGTAGGTCTGCATGGATTTAGAAATACTGTAATTACATTTCAACAACAACAACTTGAATTTATATAGCACCTATCATGTCGAGAGGGAGTCCCAGGGTGCTGCACAGTTGCGGGTTTGCATCCAAACTGGGGGTTGGATTCGGGAGAGTTGGGGGGCAAGGGGAATGGGGAGGAAAGAGGATGACTGAGGGCACGGTCAAGAAGGAAGATCTTGAGACAGACCTTGAAGGAGGAGAGGGGCAAGGTGAAAGGTCTCCGGGACGGTGTTCCAGAGGATGGGGGCAGAAAGGCTGATAATGTGGCAGGTGGGTGGGAGACATGAAGCACACCTATGCCTGCTTAATGGAGGGAGAAGGCAGGCTGGTAGGCTTTTACAAGGTTACAGAAATAGGATGGGGTAAGATTGTGGAGGGATTTAAAATGAGCATAAGTGGAGTTGGATACGGATGGGGTAATAGGCTGCGGAGGGTAGAGTTGGGAAGTTCAGAGAGCAGACAATTGATTTAGTCAAGCCTGGTACTGAAACAAATTTCCAAAACCTGTTGGGATTATTCAAGAAAGCAAGTGAATTACAGAACAATTAACTATTCACGGGAATCCTATATTATAGTGTACATGGCTTATTATGAAGCAAATGATAATCTGCTGCATTCGCTACAAAATACACAATATTTACTGTACAGTAAATCCTGTGAAGCACTTTTGAGTCTTCCTGACTTGATTATGATGTATAGTAAAAAATTCACATGCAAAGTTTTTTGAAGCTGGTTGAGGTTAATGGAATTAATTGTAATGCTAGGCAGCTGGACTGTAAACTGCAATAGCAATAAAAAGCATAAATGAAATGGGCTGTTTGGAGTTAATGGTTTGAGATGTTTATTATGAGTTCCACGTTGTTCACAGTATTCATAAATATGAAAGAGGGCATGTTATGTTACAACAATAAAAAGCAGGTTAATTATATCCATGTATTGTTTAAGACTATGTTGCTCATTGCTTAAGGAACTTATAAAGCACAGGTGAATGGAACACAGAAGATGAGTGAATACGTGCCTTAAAAGGGGAAAGTGGGAAACTGGATGTGATATAGCTGTGTTGAATACAAAAGTAAGGAGACAATGATGAATTTGTCAGGGTGTTGGTTTGGCCACAGTAGGGTATTGTGTGCAGTTTGGGTATCCCATTATAGAAAATATCACAGCCATAGTGGGTGCAATATAGATTCACAAGGGAGCGAGTGTGTGGGACACCAGCAGAGCCTGGTCAGGTATTGCAATGTTCCTAAAGACATACAAGTGAGAGAATGATATTTTAACCCTTTCCAGAAGTTTTTTACTGCTCATATTTTCCCTTTGCCTTAAGATATTTACTCTTGCTAGTTTTACAGTTACTGACCTACCTCACCAAGTGGCCTTTCTTTACACGTTGACAGTGAATGAAGGGCATCACAATCAAACCTGATCATGTTCTCAACTGCATCCAAACACTCACATCCACCTTCCAGCCGGGCTCACTGCATATTTATGAGGTGCAAGAAACCAGACTGTTTTTTCTCATTCATAACCAAAAGGCAGTGAGACCATTTGCTATATCCGAGCACGAATCAGCTAAACCAGAGCAATACAAATACAAACTTGCATTTGCATAGTGCCTTTCACGTCATGAGGCACTGGACAGTCAGGGATTTGGACCCGAGCTGTGGGTCAGGATCGGGGAGGGTGGAGGGCAGGGAGGATAGGAGGCTGGCCGAAGGCTCGGACGAAGATGATGGTTTTGAGATACGCCTTGAAGGAGGCAAGGGAGGGAGCATGTCGAAGGGAATGTGGAATGGAGTTCCAAAGAGTAGGGGCAGAAAGGCTGAAGGCCCGATCGCCGCTGGTGGAGTGCGTCGGGCTGGGGACTCCTATATTATAGTGTACATGGCTTATTATGAAGCAAATGATAATCTGCTGGTGGAGTGCGTCGGGCTGGGGACTCCTATATTATAGTGTACATGGCTTATTATGAAGCAAATGATAATCTGCTGCATTCGCTACAAAATACACAATCACAGCCTGCTTAGTGGAGGGAGCGGACAGGTTGATATGGGGTCGGCAGATCGCACAGGTAGGAAGGAGCAAGGCCGTGGAGGGTCTTGAATGCATGGGTGAGAATTTTGAACTCTATCCTCTGGGGGATGGGGAGCCAGTGGAGCCAGCCGAGGGTGGGGTTGATAGGGTCACAGTGTGGGAGATGACACGAGCTGCAGAGTTCTGGATGATCTGCAGCTTGTGGAGGAGAGAGTTGGCAAGGCCGACAAGCAGGGAGTTGGCATAGTCGAGTCTAGATGTGATGAATACGTGGATCAGGATTTTGGTGGCCTGAGCGTTGAGGCAGCAGTGGAGCCAGACAATGTTGCGGAGGTGGGGGAAGGCAGAATGGTCATGGCACGGATGTGGGGTAGAAAGGACAGTTGAAGGATCAAAACAGGGCCCCTCCTGATCTATAGGATTTAGTTTCACACTAGATAGTGGCTTTGCCAACAACCATCAGAAGAATAAAATGCTACCCTTTAAATGCGCCACCTAAATCAGCACTATTATCTCACAAAAGCATTGGAAATGTCGACATGAGTCACCTGATGTAACCTATAAAGGAAATCACATAATGCAGCAATCTTCACCCTGTTCTCACTAAAATCTGCCCATTCACTTTGATTTGAGTCAAAATAAACTATTCGCTTATGTACATCTCACAGAAAATATTTACATTGCTCCTTGGAATTTTGCAGGACCAATTATCTATTTAAAGGCCTGTGCAGCATGACTCATGATTTTAGCAGCACAAGTTAAATGACATCAGCCATCCCACCAAACTCTCACGTGGACCAAACACACACAGTCCTAGTTTCTTGTTTTGCAATTGAGGTGGAGGAGAGAGTGTTAGGAGGAAGGAGGAGGGAGAGAGAGAGAAAAGAACAAATTCAACCAATTTGAGTTAAAAGCACTTAAAATGTTTTTTTTGAAAAAACAGCTGAACGTCCAGAGAGATAGGGAGAGACAGAGGTCACAGACAGCACATAGGCTTCCTCTTTGTTGTCTGCTCTGTTCACGGGGTGGAGACTGGATACCACTCAGACCCTCTGCTCTCCCTTCAGCAGACCCTCAATAGTTCCTCTGCAGACACTTAGCTATGCCCAGCCCTGCCACTAACAGCAGCCCCTCAGCAACCCCATCGGAGACACTCTGCAGCCTCCTCCCACCTCTCCCCATCCCTGAAACTAACTGCAGTTCCCCAGGTGTTCCCAACCTTGACACTAACAGCAGCTCCTGTGAACACCCTCCATAGACCTCCAGCCCTGACTTTAAGACCCCACCCACCCCTCATCTCAGCCCTGACATATACCCTCCCACACCCCCAATGCCTGACACTAACAGCCCCCACACCCCCACCCCTGACACTATCCCCCCCCACACCCCCAGCCCTGACAGGAACACCCCACCCCAGACATATAACCTCCCACCCCCAGCCTGACACTAACACCCCCACACCCCCAGCCCTGACACTATCCCCCCCCACAGCCTCAGCCCTGACACTATCCTCCCCACACCCCCAGCCCTGACACTAACCCCCCACACGCCCAGCCCTGACAGGAACACCCAACCCCAGACATATAACCTCCACCCCCAGCCCCCACACCCCAGCCCTGACACTAACACCCCCCACACCCCCAGCCCTGACAGGAACACCCCACCCCAGACATATAACCTCCCAGCCCCACACCCCCAGCCCTGACACTAACAGCCCCCACACCCCCATCCCTGACACTATCCCCCCCACCCCCTGACACTATCCCCCCACACCCCCAGCCCTGACACTTTCCCCCCACCCCCAGCCCTGACACTTTCCCCCCCACCGCACTACCCCCCAGCCCTGACACTATCCCCCCCCACCCCCACCCTGACACTATCCCCCCCACCCCAGCCCTGACACTATCCCCCCCCCCAGCCCTGACACTATCCCCCCCCCCCAGCCCTGACACTATCCCCCCCCCACCCCCAGCCCTGACACTATCCCCCCCCACCCCCAGCCCTGACACTATCCCCCCCACCCCCAGCCCTGACACTATCCCCCCCCCCCAGCCCTGACACTACCCCCCCCCACCCCCAGCCCTGACACTATCCCCCCCACCCCCAGCCCTGACACTATCCCCCCCCACCCCCAGCCCTGACACTATCCCCCCCCCCAGCCCTGACACTATCCCCCCCCCACCCCAGCCCTGACACTATCCCCCCCCACCCCCAGCCCTGACACTATCCCCCCCCACCCCCAGCCCTGACACTATCCCCCCCCCCACCCAGCCCTGACACTATCCCCCCCCCACCCCTGACACTATCCCCCCCCCCCAGCCTGACACTATCCCCCCCCACCCCTGACACTATCCCACCCCCAGCCCTGACACTATCCCCCCCACACCCCCAGCCCTGACACTATCCTCCCCCCACACCCCCAGCCCTGACACTATCCCCCCCCACCCCCAGCCCTGACACTATCCCCCCCCCCCACCCCCAGCCCTGACACTATCCCCCCCCACCCCAGCCCTGACACTATCCCCCCCCCACCCCCAGCCCTGACACTATCCCCCCCCACCCCCAGCCCTGACACTATCCCCCCCCCCACCCCCAGCCCTGACACTATCCCCCCCCACCCCCAGCCCTGACACTATCCCCCCCCCCCAGCCCTGACACTATCCCCCCCCACCCCTGACACTATCCCACCCCCAGCCCTGACACTATCCCCCCACCCCCAGCCCTGACACTATCCCCCCCCCCCACCCCCCCAGCCCTGACACTATCCCCCCCCACCCCAGCCCTGACACTATCCCCCCCCACCCCAGCCCTGACACTATCCCCCCCACACCCCCAGCCCTGACACTATCCCCCCCCGCACACCCCCAGCCCTGACACTATCCCCCCCCCCCCCAGCCCTGACACGTCCCCCCACCCCCAGCCCTGACACTATCCCCCCCACACCCCCAGCCTGACACTATACCCCCCCCACCCCAGCCCTGACACTATACCCCCACACACCCCCAGCCCTGACACTATCCCCCCCCCCACCCCCAGCCCTGACACTATCCCCCCCCCCCACCCCCAGCCCTGACACTATCCCCCCCCCCCACCCCCAGCCCTGACACTATCCCCCCCCACCCCAGCCCTGACACTATCCCCCCCAACCCCAGCCCTGACACTATCCCCCCCACCCCCAGCCCTGACACTATCCCCCCCCCACCCCCAGCCCTGACACTATCCCCCCCCCCCCCCAGCCCTGACACTACCCCCCACCCCCAGCCCTGACACTATCCCCCCCCACCCCCAGCCCTGACACTATCCCCCCCCACCCCAGCCCTGACACTATCCCCCCCACCCCCAGCCCTGACACTATCCCCCCCCCCCAGCCCTGACACTATCCCCCCCCCAGCCCTGACACTATCCCCCCCCACCCCAGCCCTGACACTATCCCCCCACCCCCAGCCCTGACACTATCCCCCCCACCCCCAGCCCTGACACTATCCCCCCCCCCCCCAGCCCTGACACTATCCCCCCCCCAGCCCTGACACTATCCCCCCCCAGCCCTGACACTATCCCCCCCCCCAGCCTGACACTATCCCCCCCCACCCCCAGCCCTGACACTATCCCCCCCCACCCCCAGCCCTGACACTATCCCCCCCCCCCCCAGCCCTGACACTATCCCCCCCCACCCCCAGCCCTGACACTATCCCCCCCCCACCCCCAGCCCTGACACTATCCCCCCCCACCCCCAGCCCTGACACTATCCCCCCCCACACCCCCAGCCCTGACACTATCCCCCCCCCACCCCAGCCCTGACACTATCCCCCCCCCACACCCCTGACACTATCCCCCCCCACCACCCCAGCCCTGACACTATCCCCCCCCCCCCACCCTACACTATCCCCCCCCCAGCCCTGACACTATCCCCCCCCACACCCCCAGCCCTGACACTATCCCCCCCACCCCACCCCCACACCCCCCCCCCCCCCAACACTATCCCCCCCCCACCCCCAGCCCTGACACTATCCCCCCCCACCCCCAGCCCTGACACTATCCCCCCACACCCCCAGCCCTGACACTATCCCCCCCACACCCCCAGCCCTGACACTATCCCCCCCACACCCCCAGCCCTGACACTATCCCCCCCACCCCCAGCCCTGACACTATCCCCCCCCACCCCCAGCCCTGACACTATCCCCCCCCCACCCCCAGCCCTGACACTATCCCCCCCCCCACCCCCAGCCCTGACACTATCCCCCCCACACCCCAGCCCTGACACTATACCCCCCCACCCCCAGCCCTGACACTATACCCCACACACCCCCAGCCCTGACACTATCCCCCCCCACCCCCAGCCCTGACACTATCCCCCCCCACCCCCAGCCCTGACACTATCCCCCCCCCACCCCCAGCCCTGACACTATCCCCCCCCCACCCCCAGCCCTGACACTATCCCCCCCCACCCCCAGCCCTGACACTATCCCCCCCACCCCCAGCCCTGACACTATCCCCCCCCCACCCCCAGCCCTGACACTATCCCCCCCCCACCCCCAGCCCTGACACTATCCCCCCCACCCCCAGCCCTGACACTATCCCCCCCCACCCCCAGCCCTGACACTATCCCCCCCCACCCCCAGCCCTGACACTATCCCCCCCACACCCCAGCCCTGACACTATCCCCCCCCCAGCCCTGACACTATCCCCCCCCCAGCCCTGACACTATCCCCCCCACCCCAGCCCTGACACTATCCCCCCCCCCCAGCCCTGACACTATCCCCCCCCCCAGCCCTGACACTATCCCCCCCCCAGCCCTGACACTCCCCCCCAGCCCTGACACTATCCCCCCCCCACCCCCAGCCCTGACACTATCCCCCCCCCACCCCCAGCCCTGACACTATCCCCCCCCCCCCCCCCCCCACCCCCAGCCCTGACACTATCCCCCCCCCACCCCCAGCCCTGACACTATCCCCCCCACCCCCAGCCCTGACACTATCCCCCCACCCCCAGCCCTGACACTATCCCCCCCACACCCCAGCCCTGACACTATCCCCCCCCACACCCCCAGCCCTGACACTATCCCCCCACACCCCCAGCCCTGACACTATCCCCCCCCACCCCCAGCCCTGACACTATCCCCCCCCACACCCCCAGCCCTGACACTGTCCCCCCCACACCCCAGCCCTGACACTATCCCCCCCACTCCCAGCCCCGACACTATCCCCCCCCACACCCCCAACACTATCCCCCCCCCACCCCCAGCCCTGACACTATCCCCCCCACACCCCCAGCCCTGACACTATCCCCCCCCACCCCCAGCCCTGACACTATCCCCCCCCACCCCCAGCCCTGACACTATCCCCCCCCACCCCCAGCCCTGACACTATCCCCCCCCCCCCGACACTATCCCCCCCCCAGCCCTGACACTATCCCCCCCCCACCCCCAGCCCTGACACTATCCCCCCCACCCCCAGCCCTGACACTATCCCCCCCCCACCCCCAGCCCTGACACTATCCCCCCCCCCCCCAGCCCTGACACTATCCCCCCCCCACCCCCAGCCCTGACACTATCCCCCCCCCACCCCCAGCCCAGACACTATCCCCCCCCACCCCCAGCCCTGACACTATCCCCCCCCACCCCCAGCCCTGACACTATCCCCCCCCCCCCAGCCCTGACACTATCCCCCCCCCCACCCCCAGCCCTGACACTATCCCCCCCCCCCCCAGCCCTGACACTATCCCCCCCCCCCCAGCCCTGACACTATCCCCCCCCACCCCCAGCCCTGACACTGTCCCCCCCACTCCCCCTGACATTGTCATGGTTACGCGGCACTTACCCAGCTGGCCAATGAGCAGGCGCCCAGCACGGAACCCATTGTCCTCCTCGCGCTCCCCCGAAAATGGCGCCTCAGTGACGCCGCTGGCAGCTTGTTTACCCGCGCGCGTCACTTCCGCCTCCTCCGCCGACCCGAATAGACCGTCACCTGACCGACGTCACCGGCCCCGCCCCCCCGCCTCTCCTGGGTTCCGCCGGCCTGGCGCGCATGCGCAGCGACAAAGCCAGCAAAGCGTGAAGGAGGAGAAACACACAAAGCACCAACTGCAGCAGCCAATAATAATAATAATAATCCTTGCATTTGATATAGCGCTTTTCACGTCGGGAGGACGTCCCAAAGCGCTTCACAGAACACACTGTAAAGTGAATTGACTGTATATTTGTGGGCGAACGCGACAGCCAATTGTGCACAGCAATGTCCCACAAACAGTCGTAGATTGAAAATGACCAATTTATTATTGTTTTTGGTTTTGGAGGGATTATTATTAGGCTCTGTGTGGAGTAAGGAAACTTGCCCAAGGTTTCGCCCTCTGCCTGGAATTGAACTCAGGTCTCTCGCTTGCAAAGCGAGTGCTCCAACCACTGAGCTACAGGACTCCACTACACACTTCTACTTGTGGTAACTCCAGTGCAAATGCCTCTCACAACGGTGCAAATAGTCTCTTTATTCCCTCACTCTTCCCACTTACCGTCATCATTAAAAAGCCTCTGTTACACTCTTCCAAGCGTTCCAGACACTATCCCATGTGAAGAGAGTTATATAAATGCAAGTTCTTGTTATTGTTTGTTGATGCTGTAAACATTTTTTCTCAATGCAAAACAGCCCCAATTTTTCACATCTCTGCCCATAACACCCACAAAATACACAGTCACTCCACTTTACAATATATCGGTTGTCTGACACATGTGAAAACCCATCACCTTGCTTTAGACTAGTATCCAAACTAAATTTATGCTACCCAAAAATGGAAATTCCAATGTTTGGAATGGAACGTTCACTCTCTCCGGCATCCAGCTTACCTAATTCCAGAAAGTATCAACAACTTGCATTTATATAGCACCCTTCATGCAAGGTAGCATTTTGGAGTCCTGGGGTGCAGGTTGGCAAAAGCCAAGGTTTGAGGACCAGAGTGCTGGAGTTTAACCAACTAAAACCTCACAGTTTGGCATTAAAAGCATTGTCTGACGAGCTTCCTGATGCTTGTCCAGCTAGGACCACCCTACCCATCAGGGCTTCAGCTTACAATGTTAACAGTAGCTGAGTGAAGAATCCATGCCCCAATGACTTCATTCTTTTAAACTATTTATTCTTGTTCTATGTCTACAGAAACATTGAAGTTTTCTTTTACTCCTTTTCTACAATTTCATTCTGTGATGTTGATGCATTTTCCCTTTATTGTATCTTGAATTGTTAATGTTAGGAATGAACATTACAATAAATTTCGGTAGGATCCTTAGTCTTTACTGACTGATCTAAATCTCTTGTGACTCCTGCTGGAAAGTGAGGGTGAGATGGCATGAGGTGATAATAGAATCCATGTTTGTCTGTGATGTTACTCATAATTGTCTTCTTCCTGTAGCTTTTGATTGTCCAGGTCAAATATTAAGAATTATAACTAGGATAAGCCACAAGAGGGCGACCTGCAGCTATAAACATATATCCCAGCATAAATTACAGCCTTTTGGAGAAGAAGAAAGATAATTAGAGGGACAAAATGTTTAAATTTTGCATTTGTAAAGTCTCAGAATCAGATTTCAAGTCTTTATGCAAAAAACATTAAATTACCAGCATGATAAGAATCTGGATATTCTTTGCACTTCAGAAGGTCATTTTTTCTGAACCACTCAGGAAAATCCAATGCCATTGTTTCTCACTCATCCAAATTTATCAAAGAAAAATCTTAGAACAAATGAATTGGCCATTAATTTCATTGTTGTTATAGGATGTTGTTGGCAGTGATTGGCCATTATAGTTACCTGTTTAAAGACAGTCAATAGACTTCAAAATTACTCACTGTGTGTTGTGTTGTGAAACATTTCAATGTTATAAGTTATAAACTATATTAAAAGCAAGTATGATTATTTAAATTCACAACAAACCATAAGCATTATTGAAACCTGTTAAATTATTTTAAAAAAACACCACTAGAGGGTACGCTACATTTAGAAAAAAAACATTTTGTACAATCAAAAGTGTTCACTACAAAATATTCATCTGATACAATATGTAACAAAAACATTTCACATTTCCATTCCCCTATTTCTCCTTTTTTTCTCTTTCCTGCCTGTCTTTTTTTTCTGCTTGGGCAGATTTCCCAGGGCACTAGTAGGTTGCACAGATGGCTGGTATTCATGTGTGAGCCTTTTCAGTGAACTGTTGGCAGATTATTCAACTCCAGAAGCAATACAGCCAAGTTGGATCCTGTACTCACCTAAAGCCCCTATCTAAAGATCACACAAACACACCTTCCAGCAGTGGTCCCTGAAAAGCTAGGAGAAAGAAACCCTGGATGATTTTCTCTCTATCCCAGAGACTGGAGGCAACTTTAATGTCCCCAACAGTTGTCCTGTCTGAGAACAATACATTTACACAGAATTCAAGCAAATTCTATTTACTGTATAGCCTAAACTGGGAAATGCTTTTACCGACTAAGCCATCAGAGAAGCCTTCAAACAATTCTGTGTGATTTATTTAAAAGGAAAATATCCAAAATAATTTTAATAATTACTCCTTGTAATATTTTGAGAAATATTAACTGAAGTCAATCAACTGTTAATCCTTGATTTTTATAAATAATTATATTTGATACAACATAACAAGTACTTGGGTGTTAATCTCACTTTACCATATTACATTTACCATATTCCCATACATACGCACACTAGGCTGGTAGAAATTCCACCCAGGTCTAAATTAACTCTATTTTCTTTTTATAGCATCCAAAATTTGAGGAGTGAAAATCTAATCAATGGCTCAAAATACTGACTGGTGGCTTCCACAATACAGTATTATATCTCCAGCTGGTGACTGAAAGGAACTGGTAGCATAGAAATTTGAGGCTGCTGTGATACAGAGATACATGGCAGGACTTCTCACAGAGGATTCAACTTGAAATCCTCATCTTAAATTGCAGATAATAATAATAAGAAGAATTAGATCTCTGTGACAGCATTTCTGGGGAGGCTCATCTTCAAACACTGCTCCGCAGTCATGTTAATAATATGACAAATTTACTGTGTACTGTGCCTTGAGTGGAATCTTGCTACAAAAATCAAATGTCTTGAGTGGCCTTCACTTCCTCTGCTCTTCCTCTGATAAAATGTCTCGCACAATGGAAGCATCTCAGAGTGTAGACAAAACATAAGGTAATGCACAGCAAAATAGCAAATACATCACTAATCCAAGCTCCTCAGGAATTCCATCCAAAATTGATGTTTCCTGGTGCTTTTGTACTACCCGGGAATCAATCATAGCAGAAAACATGATTCATATTTATTTGTTTGGAAGTTTTTCTTTGCTCAGAGTTATCAATGACTGGAATAGATTGGCAGGAAAATTGGTAGAGGCCAGGATACAGGGCTACTTTAAAAACATTTGCATTTCGTATTGTGTCTTATCACATGGTCGAGACATCTCAAAATGCTTCACTGAATTTTACTGTGAAGTGTAGTGACTAGACTTGTAAGCAAACTTAGCAACCAATTTATGCACAGCAATGTCCCACAAACAACCATGATGTGGATTATCAAATGTATCTGAGGGGTTGTTAGCCAGGACACCAGGAGAAACTCCCTTCTCTTCTCCCAAGTGTTCTTGGGTCATCTATTGATTCACTCAACAATTTTTATGGTAGACTCCAGCAGAGACCAAATCAATTTAAACTGGGCACTTATATTGTAGGGGTAAAAATCACTTTACCTCCTCAAAGGAATCTAACAAGTACTTTTCATTTACTATAGGAAATTTTTTGTGCCCTGCTGAAGTTCATTCTAAAGCTGGAATGAAATGTTTGCTTGCATTAGGATACAATAGTGTGGGTTAGATACTATGGCTTTTTATTTGGCAGCAAAGCACCAGTGAGATTTCCTTTGCAATCACAACTACAGACAGGTTTTATTCAGCATTTTTCATGTTCAGAAATCTGAGAGTGGAAAAGAATCCAAGATCGTATTGCATATGAAACACCTATATCAAGTTTGATTGATGGTTTTCTATTGATTGATGGGTATTCTTGTACATTGCTCTGAATATAACTAGCCACATTTAATTTAGCTTTTTGCTATGGTATATTATGCTGATGACTTGGCACAGATTTACACCTGAGCAATATAACCATCAAATGTAAATATCTACATTATTCATCTCTATGATTAAAAGGGTAACAAGATGTTACTGGGGAGAAATTCCAACTGGTTTCAGATTTACTCTATTTATGTAACATTTAAGAGCATCTAGAATTTGGCAATTTGTTGAATTTAGTCTTCACTTTGATGTCAATTTTCAATAGACTTTTAAAAAAAATAAGGCTCTACATCAATTATTAAAAACAGGTTTCATTTTATATCCCGATAGAGTTGGGATTTTTATGGATGCCTATAGCAAAGCACGATATTGAGTTTTTCAGCGCATGCATGTAGGCTGGTTCCTTCCATGTCCTCAGTTCACCACCAATGTTATTTCCGTTTTCTGCACATGCACAAAGTAGAAAGTGACATGGACAGTGACCAATGCACTGGAAGTCGGCCTTTGTTTTTAGTGTGGAAAGTTACAAATGGCCAACTTCCAGATCATTAGGAAGCAGGGTCTGCTTGGGGTTAATCTGGCTGGAAGGTGGGATGTTTGACAATGGAATATTGAAACCGTGTCCCCTCTGTGGTGGTCTCTATCAAATCGTCAGAACTCCAGGGAATTGGTGATGACAGACCAGCCAGCCTGGCTTATCAGTAGGAATTGTATGTTATGACATCCCACTGCAGTAAATGTACATAGGATGCACATGCTTTATAGTTTTGTTAACACTGCTTTATATAATAGAAGAAGATTTGTGTTTAGTATATAGTGTTTCCTGCTTCCATATTCACTTGAAGAATCAATATATACTCATGGGTTGAATATTTGCCTACACATTTAAATCAACACCTTAACTTCATTAATAATAAAATGTGATTTCACAGGAGCCAGAAAACAATACAACGGTCAATCTATTACCCACTAAGTAATAATCCCTTCAAATTTTAAAATAAATAGATATTCAATCCACGACTGTATGACACTGCTGTGCACAATTGGTTGCCGTGTTTTGCCCACAAAATATACAGTCAATTAATTTTACAGTATATTCTGTGAAGCGCTCGAAGATGTAATAAGGTACTATATCAAATGTACATGCAAGGATTATTATAATTACCCCATTCTCTTTCCCCCAAAATATCCATTGTTGCATTGTCGGCGGTGCCATCCTTTGAATGAGATATTAAACCAAGATCACATTTACATGCTCCTGTGGACATTAAAAATCACATAGCAGTATTCACTTCATGGCTGTTTGTGGGGCATTGTTGTGGGCAAACTGGCTGCCATGTTACCGTACAAACATACACACTTCATAGTGAATCCTGTGAAGTACTTTAAGAAGTGCTTTAATACCGCCAAAGAAGGGGACACATTTTCAATGTTCCATTGTCAAAGATCCCATCATTTCAACATGAAAGGTGTAATATCAAATGCAAGGATTATAATTTTAGAGTCCAAGGCACCGGATGATACAGTGGCCTTGGAGTGCTGCACCTGCACATTTGTGAGTTTCTCAGCCTGGCTTCACTTGATGGGTTATCTTCTGTAATCTCATTCAGAAGCCACATATAAAGAAAGGGCAGCTCTGGTTCAAAGCACAGTGAATGATAGCAATTTAGTAATAGGCCCTGGGCTCAGAACAATAATGGCAAATGCAAACACTGATCACAGTGAAAGACTGAATGTTGGGCAGAACTGCCATTAAACATTCAGTGACAGTCCGACATACTTGGTGTGTGTTATAATAATAATCCTTGCATTTGATATAGCGCTTTTCACGTCGGGAGGACGTCCCAAAGCGCTTCACAGAACACACTGTAAAGTGAATTGACTGTATATTTGTGGGCGAACGCGGCAGTTTTGGCGTTTGGGTAGCATGATCTTTTGCAACGTACTAATGTCAAACATGGAGTGTAATGTTGGAGATTTCCCAGAAATCAGAACATTGGTTCAGTAAGAGATGACCTCTTGGTGCTATGTATCAGCTGTGGTAACCACTGCATTAAAGCGCAGTAACCCAACTTGAAAGATGCGATACAATTGCAATTTGCTGTTGGTGATACAGCATCTTTCATGTGCCTTTGGTCTCCCTCCCACCTCTTTGCCTTCCCTAACCCCTACACCACACCTCCCCCATGCTAGGGCCCCGACATCTGATTGTACAGTGCTTTGGGACGTCCTCCCGAAATAAAAGGCGCTCTATAAATATAATTTTGTTGTTGTTATTGTTGTAGAGCTCAAAGCTTTCACAGATTTACTGAGAAAGTCCTGTAGCGTAGTGGTTAGCGCGCTCACATTGCAAGCGAGAGGACCTGGATTCAATTCCTGGGCAAAGTGAAACCTTAGTGAAATTACATGTTTCCTTACTCCACACGCCTCTGTTTACCTAGCAGTAAGTAGAAACTTGGTTGTTAGTTGATTAGTAGATCGTTTTCCGGTGATAATCCCTCGAAAACAAATTTGATCATTCGATCGATGACTGTTTGTGAGATATTGTTGCGTGAAATTGACTGCCGCGTTAGCCCCACAAATATTGAGACATCTCGAAGACATGATAAGGCGCTATACCAAAAGCAAGGATTATTATGATTATATAAAATAACATCAGTGCAGAGCCAATTTGCAATGCAAAGTTTAATAAGATCTCAAGGGTCTGTGCCTCCTAATATTTAAGACTACTGTTGATTTCTATATTTAAGACTATTAGTTTTGGTTAATCTTCAATTTGCATGTAGGAGGTAAAATACAAATGTTTTGCTCCAAATAATTCCTTCATTCTGAGTGGGAGATGAATGTGTTAGAAAACACAGAACCATAGACATGGATGACATATTAGGACACCATTCAGTCTGTTATTGTTTGTTCCTCCAAGAAGCCATTCATCCTAATCCCAATTCCATTCTCTTTCAATCTTTTCAACAATGAGATCAAATAGGATGAAAGGCCTTCGTCATCTAGATCCCTCCTGTGAACTCATGAGCTGTTATACAGATATCAAGGCCTGGATCAGCGCACATTTTCTGCAACTGGATGTTGGCAAAACGGAAGCTATACTCTTTGGCTTCTGTCAATGTCTTCTCTCCTGTGGGTCTAAACTTCTCAACCTCCCTGGGTTCTCCCTCAGATTCACCGAACATGTTCGATCCCCAGCTTTCCTTTCTACCACACATCCATTCCCTGACCAGGATCGCTTTTTTCCACCTCCACCTCACAACCAACACAGCCGAAACCCTCGTCCACGCCTTCATCACTTCCCAGCTGGACAATGCCCTCCTCGCTGGTCTCCCTAGCTCCACCATACACAGAATTCAATTCATTCAAAACTCCACCAACCAGATACTCAACCGGACGAAACTCCATACCCCCATCGCACCAGTCCTTGCCAGGCTCCACTGGCTCTCAATTACCAAACGGATCGATTTCAAAATCTTCTCACTTGTTTTCAAATCCCTTCATGCCTTCGCACCTCCCTAAGTATCTGATCTGCTTACCCCCTACTCCACCACCCGCTGCCTACGCTCACCTAGCTCCAGCCTTATATTCATCCCTTGCCCTTCCTCTACCATCGTTGGTCGTACCTTCAGCCAGCACGCCCCAAAACTCTGGAACTCTCTCCCTCAATCCCCCTGCCTTGCCCCTTCCCTCCCCATTTTCAAATCCCGCCTAAAGACCTTCCTCTTTGACCGGGTTTACGGTCACCTCCCACTGCCTCTCCGCATAGCTTGGGGTCAGACTCCGTCACTGTCAAGCATTCTGGGATGCTACCCTGCATGAAGGGCACTATATAAATGCAAGTTGTTGTTGTTGTTGCTAAACTAAAGTTACATTTCATGCTTTATTTCTTTTTGGAGATTAAATATTATGCTGCTTTTCAGAAATAAATGCCAACATCTGTGACAGAACTAACTGAAACACAGAAGTAAAAAGAAAATGCACTTTCTTTCTTATATAATGAGATGACATTGGGCTACGAATCTATTCCCTGATAATGCCAATGCTATCTGAAAAGTCATGTTATTTTTGTATCTGTGATCTACATGATAATTATCAAATGATGAATTAATTAATCCTATTTCTGTCACAAAACTATTTTTGTTCACTATAATGAAGCTCAAGCAACAGTTTTATTACAGTATCCTACCTAATAAGATGAATAACAAATGAATCACCTTGTGTATAATGCTATGATGGCCAGACATCCACCTATAGTATTTATTTGTATTATAAACAAATGAAGCATGTCAGAATTAATGCAGTGTATCAATTCAAGTGAAGTGCATTAATAATAATGTAATAATCCTTGCTTTTAATATAGTGCTTATCACATAGTTGGAAAGTCTCAAATACATCACAGCATTTATTGTAAAATGGAGTGACTGTGTATTTTGTAGGCAAACATGGCAGACAATTTCATCAACTCAAAATAAGTTACTCAGAGTGCAGTAACACTACTAATGCTAACAGTGGCAGATATTATTATAAGAACTATTAGTTTTATAACTCCTTAATATGTTGAAATGTCTCAAAGCAGTTTGACGACACCTCTGAAAATGGAATAATCCACCAGTATAGTGTCAGCCTCAAGTTTCAACATGGAGCTTGTACATTCAAACCGTTTGATCCAAAGCCTACTGTGTTTGCTTATAAATACAATTACTACAAGTGATAATAATTCCATATAAAGCAGTATGAGATGTTTTAATGTTACAGGCATTATATCATATGAACGAATTATTATAGATGTATGCTAAGTCATAATTGTAATAATCCTTGTGATGTGTCAATGCATTCAAAGAGAATTTACAGCATTGCATTTTGCTTTACCGAACAAAGAAATATTTGCCACACACATTTTCAAGAATATTTGGTGCAGTTGTAGTTCCTGCAAATTGTCCATCATTGCAGATTTGATTTTATCAGATGTTTATTCATCTTTCACAAATGTCTCACTCTGCTGATGACCTGTTAATTGTGACAATTAAATAATCTCATATTGACTATTTGTAATGCACTTGGGACATCCTCCCAACATAAAAGGTGCTATATAAATTTTAATTATACTATATTGTATTGTTAGAATGGGAGACTTTTTGCATTGCAACACTGGATTTGGTATATTGATTTTGCATTCAAGCAATCATTTGAAGTTGTTTAAATCTGGCTTGTAGGTTTTTTCAGTGGCAAAATCAAGAGCTAAGTCTTATATATTCTATCTTCTATCATAGTAATTGCTAACTGAGCCTCCAATCATTCCCAAATTATTATTTTTTGATTTAAAAAAATTATTTCTCAGCTCAATGATTTGACACACTTAAATGTTCTAAAAGGAGGAATCCTCGCCTCGCATTTCTTAAATCGCCCTGTTGGAATCAAGCTGTGGTTATCTTTATGTACCATGCACAGGCTAAATTGAATGCAATATGATAATTGAATTTTCTAGAGCATTCCAGTCATTTGCCGATTTTTGTGGAATAACAGGCATTCGTTTAAAGTGTGGTCGGTTCTGCCTAGGGATAAATGGTATTTCAGGCCTCAGGACTGTTGGAGCTGTACATTAATATTCGTAGTCGCTCCAGAACATTAATGTTTTATGGCATCTATCTGTACTAAGCTTCTGAAGCTCAGGATCTCCCAGTATGAAACAAGCTAAGATCAAAGCAGACAGAATTTTCATCTCTGCATCATCCTATAATCTGAGCCAACTACAACTTTGACTGCCGCTATGAGCTGAACTGAGGCCGCTCAACTCTTAATGCAAACAAGAATCAGCCAATGCAGCCTGGGTTTTCTCAGCGACTTCGACATATGCCGTGAACAGAGGAGGTTATCACCACAGTGGTTAGAGGTTATGTTGTATGCATACCTCCATGGAGTGACCAATTAGAGTCCCATCTAAGTCCCTTTCTCATGAGAGTTCATACAAAACCTGTGGGTTCTCTGTTTCTTCAAGGAAATATTTACAGGCGAGACTTGTGGGGAACAAAACGAGTATTGACTAAATATGGGAGTGGGACAGATTTTCAATTCTATCTCATCTTACATTGTGATTTATAAAGAAGTGGAGATAGCGCTTCAGAAGCTTTGTACAGATAGTTGCCTTGTAACACTAATGGCCTGGAATCTAGGAATATGAATATACAGCTTGAACAGTCCTGATGCCTGAAATTCTATTATTTGAGATTTACAATGTTCAGATTTATCCCGACTGTAAAGTATAGCAGTTATTATAAAATTATAATAATCCTTGAGAATTTTGCCTTTTAGTGTCAGAAAGATGTCTCAAAATGTTTCACATGATTTCCTGTGACAATTTGTGCATTCCTCAACAGCCAAGAGATGAACAATCTGTTTTACCTGGGAAATTATTCCTCCTTTCTCTTTTCAAATAGTGCCTAGGAATCATTAACATCCATCTCAAACAAGCAAAGACTTGGTTTAACATCACATCCAAAGGCCAGCACCCATGACAATGTAGCACTGTGTCAGTCCTTCTATTACTCTTTCACTCCCAATCTGCTTGCCTGCTTACCCGCTTGCCTGCCTCATATACACATGTCTATATCTGTGTCTACGCTAATACTCCCCTAGCATTCCATTTGAATTTCAGCTGAGACTATGAGCAACATGCGGTTTGAACCTACAACCTTCAGACTCAGAGGGTACCAACTGAGTCAGGGTGACACCGGAATCATTTATACTCTCTTTTAACCTTTCTCCTTCAGTTTGGTACAGTTAGATTGCTTTACAAAAGTGCATTACACTAACCAAACACAAGTGTCAAAACCAAGGTGTAAGAAAGCAGCACAAGGGTGCCATGTATTCTTAAATCACTTCACTTAATTTTCAAATAGTGCCATAACATCCACCTGAACAAGCACTAAAGCAATGATACAGAAGGAGGCTCGAGATGTAACCAAAGAGCGTCCCAAAAATGTATGTACGGTAAACATGTGCGCGTGTGGTGCACATCGAGGCGCCTTCTAAAAGCAGCAAGTGTTCCTTATCAGGCTGTGCGCGGGGGCGCACGTAGATGTGGTGTACACAGGGACAACTCCCGACTGTGTTAAAGGGAGCGTCACAAAAAACATGTGCACAACTTACTTATGGTGAAGGAATGTATCGTAAACAACGGAATGTTTTTTGTATTGGGAGAAAGGACAAACATTGTAACATAAGAACGTAAGAATTAGGAGCAGGAGTAGGCCATTCGGCCCCTCGAGCCTGCCCCGCCATTCGATAAGATCATGGCTGACCTTCAGACCTAACTTTAATTACCTGCCCTATCCCCATATCCCCTAGAAGATGTTGTGTTTGTTTTGGATATTTGTTGTACTCAATATTATATGTACAAATAAATATATTTTCCAAAATAAAAAAAATCCTCCTGAACAAGCAGACAAGACCTCAATTTCACATCTCATCAGAAGGATTGAACCTCCGAGAATGCAGTACACTCTCAGCACTGGGATGTGTGTCAACCTAGACTGTATGAGTTGTGACTCCTGACATGGAGCTTGAACCATATAGCCTTCTGACTCAGTAGTGAGTGCCTTCTGGCTCAGTAGTGAGTGCTACCGGCTGAGCCTGGAGGCAGCCAATATATAATAAATCCTTGTGTTCAATCAAGGATATGCAACATTACGTTTTGTTTCTTCAGCACAGTTGAGAGAGGTGGTAAATGAATGCAGGCTGCCTGCTCATTGTCTCACTGTTAAAAAAAGATAAAAAGATGAACTGGATTGAGACCAAGAAACATCCCATTTATATTCAGCCTCTCAGCCCCGAGGCTCTGGAACTCCATCCCCCAGTGCCTTCGCCTTGCTTCCTCCCTTTCCTCCTTCAAGGCCGGTCTCAAAACCTTTCTCTTTGACCGTGCCTTCAGCTCCCCTCTCGACTCTCTTCCGCCTCCTCGCTCCCTCCCTTCCCTCCCCTCACCCTGACCATTTCCCCCCTGCTCGGGTCATGACCCAACTGTGCAGCGCCTTGGGACGTCCTCCTGACGTGAAAGGCGCTTTATAAATGGAATCTTGTTGTTGTTGTTGTTGCAGCTTGCCGATAATTCCAGCGAGGCAGTTACACTGCTGCTTCTATCAGTTCATATCCCACAATTTCACAGCAACATTCATCTACAACATACAAAGACACTACACTTTACAGGAAATCCTGTGAAAGGCTTTGAGATGTTTGTCAGGTAGCAACCTAGACAGAAGTATTCTGATCACAGTCACCAATCCATGTGGAGATTCAATAAGACAGTTTACATCAACACCTAAACCTTGTCAATCAAAAGAAGTGTTCTTGCAACTTATAAATATTTAATTCTTTCAGACAGACTCATACACTCAAATGAAAATCCCACAGTACTGATGATATCCATTTACTTGGTACCAAGAAATTCTTCAGCATTTTTTCATACTTCTATAAATTGATTTTCACAGTGGATTACAACACTGACCTTGTCATCTCAAGGTTCAAATTGTTGCTGCCAATGATAAGGTCTGAATTAAAACAAATCCGTGCACACCACAAATAACTGCTTCTACTTGAATAATCTCACTTGGTTGCATTTTTTTGTCAGACAGGGGACTGCTGCACATGAAAACCTATCACCGTGCTTAAAAGTATCCAAACATAACTAATAGTTCCATGGAACTATGCATGAAATTTGCATTGGTGTGAAATGGATTGTGCATTTGGTGGAACTACAGTATAAAAGTGTGGAAAATAAACAAGTTCTCTTTACCATCATATTTACAAGTTGCCATTTTGATTCCTGAGATGTGGTCCAAATCATGACTGATATTAAGTTTATCACTGGACAACCCGTGCAGCTAATATTGACCATAAATGTAAATTTGTTGATGTTTTTGTGCATTTTAATGTTAATCCTTCTTCCAGCAGTTTGTGTCTACAAACTCTTAAATTTGCCATTTAAATCCAATTTTTAATAATAATCCTTGCATTTTTTAATAAGCATTAAGAGATTATACAATAATACACGTGGTATCAATAAAAAAACATTGTAAGCAGTGATGAGCTGCTAATTATCTCAGGGATAAGTCGAGCCTTTATAATTTGGCAGGATTGCATTAAAAATGTTGCACAGTGTTTCCGACATTCAGATTTCAGATATCTGCAATCATATATGTTACTGTTATGACATGAATGTAATTTTGCTCAAATTATTGCTGATATATCTGTACCTCACTATAATTGCCTCTCTTTTCACATTCCTTATTATATATTTTGAAGCTTGTTCAGGGGGACATTAAAGATCTCATTACACTATTCGAAAAGAAAAGGGAGATTTCTCCCAGTGTCCTGGTAAACAATGCCTCAAATAAAAGTGGTCATTCACTTTGTAGCCATTTTGGGGACTACTGCTGTGCGCAAATTGGCTACCACTGTTGTGAACAACAACAAATTGTATTTACATATAAGCACTTTTCACATCAGCGGATGTACCAGGGCACTGAACAGTGAAGAGTTTGCACCCAAGCTGAGGGTTGGAATCAAGAGGGTTGGAGGGCAAGAGGGTGGGGAAGATGACCAAAGACATAGCCAAAGAGGAATCTATTGAGACAGGCCTTGAAGGAGGCAAGGGAGGGGGTGAGGTGAAAGGGCTGCAGGATAGAATTTCAGAGGGTGGGGGCAGAAAGACTGAAGGCCTGACCACTGATGGTGGAGCGGGCAGGGCGGGGGATGTGGAGCAGACGAATGCCCGCCGAGCTGAGTGAGCAGACAGATTGGTAAAGGTTTAGTCGGTCGCAGATATTTGTATTTATACAAATTATATTTGTATAGCACCTTTCACATCGAGAGGATGTCCCAAGGTGCTGGACAATCAATGTTTTGGACCTGAGCTGGGGGTCGGGATTTGGGGAGGGTGGAGGGCAGGCGGGGAAGGAGGATGATCAAAGGCACAGATGAAGAGGAGGACTGTGGAGGGCTTTAAAGATTATAATCTATTAAGAGGTTAAAGGTTTCTACATCACATGTAACACTTTCATGTAATATAGAAACTTTCATCTAATATAATTAATATATTAATTAATATAATTATTAATAATCATTATTATTATAAAACAAGCTGGTTATTTTCCATGCTCTCTTTTAGTCATTTGTTCATCTAGTGTTGTACAAGTAGGGGCTTTTCTACCAAAGATAAGAGCACAAGTCTGAATGTGTTGGCCTCAAGCCATTAATAAAATGCATTCCTTTCAGCCAATTTCTATTTACGACACAATTAACAGACAGCTAGAACTTAAACTGATGAGGCATCAGTCAAACTGTTGTTGCTTATTTCCATTAATTAATTTGCTTCCACTGAATGAATGTCTTAGAAACCTTGACTGGAGTTGTCATTATTTGGCCAAAAATACCTGGTCCATTCTTTCCCTGAGGGTCCAGGAATGCTAAATGCACTGTCCTCATACTGTATCGAGGTAATGCTTCAGACTTCCTATTCAACAGCGCAAAGTGCTGCTTTGTGCTTTGAAATAAATTGGTAGAACGAAATTGAACAGGACATCTTGTGTGTTTTTATAATGGAGGCTTCTAAAAGGCATCAGGGGACAGCACATAATGTGAAACAGCACAATGGTTCTCTCCTCAAACTGCACTGTAAATATTTTATTAAAACGTACAGAGGATGAGTTTGCCATTCCCATATCATAACGCACGGCAAAGAGATGTGTCACGGTAAATGGAGAGGGTAGAAGGATAAACTAGGCCCTGATGCTAATGTAATTGATGTAATGCAGTAAACAGCAACTTCTGTTTTTATTTCAGATTTCCAGCATCTGCAGTATTTTGCCTTCAGTGAATTATCCTTTTTATGTCTGGTCAGAATCCCAATGACCAGCTGGATGAAGCTCTGTTGGAGTAATTTCCTCTAATGGGTGCAATGGTCAAAACAAACACTGCCCGGTTTGAAACTGATCGAAAAGGCCCCAGGCTTGATCCTCATTCAAATCTTAGAATTATAGTATGTTTACAGCTAGAAGAAAGCTATTTCACATCACATCTGTGCAAGCACTAGCACCCCACTGGAATTATCAAGATCACAAACAATCACCTACAAATAAACACATGATAATCCACCTTACAGTACATCCTACAAAGCACTTTTAGACGTGAAAATGGCTATATCAAATATAAGGATCATTAACATTATTATTAAAAGAAGATTTTGGATGAAGATCTGGCGCATTTGATCTCATCCTTACAGGCTATATAACCTTACCATCATTTCATCAAAGCATCAAACTATTTATTTAATGAGTGCAGAGTCCTAACCTCAGCCATCCTTTCCTGGTAATCAATTCCAGTTGTTCATTATTGCCTTCAGTAAAGAAATACCTCCTGGTGTCTGTCTGTCTTGAAATTGCCTTTTATAATCCTGAACCTGTGTCCTCTTGCTCAGATGTCCTGGTGTATCTGAAAGTATTATTAACTTTCTCCATCTCATTCAAAGTCCTCTATACCTCCATACTCAAATTCTATTCTCTGGCTTTTCTCTCAAAATCTTTAATATTACTTTTCCCCAAGTCATGGATGTTCCTGCAATAGCCATTTGTCATACAGCACTCAACATTCAGTACGAAAATCAAATTATCAGGCTATTAAACACCAGGGATCTACAAATGCTGAATACATCTCAGAGCAGGTTATTTTCACAAGATTGCCCCTTCAGCCCATCTGATCTTATCCCTCAAGAACACCCACTGAACTATCCCCCATTGTAAAATTAGCTGTTTATTAAATGAGTCCAATGTTCTGGCCTTTCCTAGCAGCCTGTTCCAGTCCTTGTTGCTCTCTTCTGCACTGCTCCTAGGATCTGGGCAGTGCCCTCATGTTGTGGTGATCAGAACTCTTTGCAATACTCAAAGTGCGGTTTGACTAGAGTATTATTTTAATTTTGTCTCACTTTCTGGCAAGACCTCATTTAAAGTGTACATATTTAGGGTTCCTATATAATTGATATACTGAAGCTGATTCAGATCAGAGAAAGAATGATGATTTCAAGATTTAACACTGTAATGAAGCGAAAATATACTGATCGGCAAAACTCCTGACCTTGACAGCTGGGCTTAGAATAAGAGAAATCCCAAAGCTAGTGCATGCTGCCAAGGCGGCTAACTCTGCTGAACTGCAGAAAATGTGTGCTGCAGGTTATGAGAAGAGCTTTGCAGAAGTTAACTCTCAGAGCTCCACAAATAAATTCATTCACCAGCTGTGAGCTTTGCTCGGGGGCCCCAGGGAGAGGATTCTACTTTTTTGATTGCTTTTTAGACAGTTAGTACTATTTTGTGTGGTGATCTCTGTATCTCATCTCTGGTGTGTTGTGACCTCTATGTCTGATCCTTGGTGTGTGCTGATCTCTGGGACGCTTTCCTCGCAAGTGAAAAGACCAGGGTTCGTTTCCCAGGCATGGCAAAACATCAGGCCTTGGTTTACCTAGCAGTAAGTAAAAACCTGGTTGTTAGTCGTTTGGTGGATTGCTTTCATAATCCCTCCAAAAAATAAATAAAATCTATTTGTGGGACACTGCTGTGCACAATTGGCTACCGCATTTCGCTCACAAATACACAGTCAATCCACTTTACAATATATTCTGTGAAACGCTTTGAGACTTCTCAGCTACATGATAAGGTACGATATCAAATGCAAGGATTGTTATTGTTACATATTATTATTATATCCCTGTGTCTGATCCCTGGTGTGAAATGATCTCTGCGTCTAATCGCTAGTTTGTGGTGTCTGGGTAATTTTTTTTTAATGTTGTGTGTGTCTAATCTGCACTGAGTATAAGAGAGAAGACATTAATATTGTAAGATTATATTTGTGATGCTTACTGTTTTGAAGATTTTGAATTAGTATACTTTTAAAATATAACCAAACACGTAAAATCTGTTTTGTATAGAATTCCTTAGCTGTTAGGGCACAGACAAGGCTGTGTGTTTTTAAATGACTAACTTAGGGTCCCTGAGAGGGTACATGTGGTAATTAGCATTAGCAAAAGTAAAGGTTATACTGGCTTGACTCCGGCTGAGGTCAGATTCTTAAATATACCCCTCACTTGGTGCCTGAGTCCTGTGTCATCCTCCCATCTAGGAATTCAGTAATCATGTCCTTGAGCATAGATGTAAAAAACAAATAACCTGAAAACAAGGGGGCTCAGAGAGAGAAGCGCACTCCTGGACATCTGATTAGCTCAAGACTAAGAAACAGGAATCCTCCCAATTAGCTGTCCATATCTTTCTCCTTATCAGTTATTTTCCCATGTGAAAAGAGCTGGTTCAAAGATCGCTAGCAGCCTGCGAAGAGTGGGGGCTATCTTTGTGACAAGGGGAGGTGGAGTTTGAAACACATAAAAGGAAGAAAGATGTAACTTTGAAATAGTTGGAGTTGTGTAGAGGGTCAGTGCACTTGCCGGTGGAATTGATATCCATTCTACTGTTTCTATGGTTTCAGTTTCAAGAATAAGCTAAGATATTTGTATTGCTTAATAAACCTTGGATTTTTACACAATCGTATTGGTCATCTCCATCCGAATATCGTACACTACTATTAGACAATGTGGGGAATGTGTCGGTACACTTCCAAGAATTTAGTGAGGTATTGTGGATGCCATCCAGCCTCTGCCTTTGACTTTGCCTATATTTTGATCTGTTGATTAATGGGAAATCAATGATTTGATAACCATTACTTTATTTATTTAGCGTGGCTCGGTTGGTAACACTTTTACAAGGTTGTGGCTTCAACTCCCTGTGGAGTTCTGTAGGATATTGGTTAGAGCACTTGCCTAGCAAGAGAGTTTAATTCCCAGGCAGGGAAATCGATTTACCAAGCATTAAGTGAGAACCCGGATGTTAGTTGATTGGCGGATTACTTTCCAGGGATAATAATCATAGAATCGTAGAACATTACAGCACAGAAGGAGGCCATTCTGGCCATTAAGACTGTGCCAGCTATTTGGAAGAGCTACCCAATCAGTTCCACTCCCCTGCTCTTTACCCATACCCCTGCAAATTTTCCCTTCTCAAGTACCTATCTAATTCCCTTTTGAAGTTATTATTCAGGGATCATGCATAATCCCTTTAAAAAAAATTGGTCCTTCAATCCGTGACCGCTTGTGGGACATTGCTGTGCGCAATTGGCTGCCGCGTTTCACCCACAAAACATAGTCAATTCAATTCATAGTACTATATATTCTGTGAAGAATTTTGAGACATCTCAATGATATGATAAGGCGCTATATCAATGCAAGGATTATTATTATTATTATCAAGACTTTTTGCTCGCAGTTAAGGCTACCACTCCAGTACAGTGCTGTGGGAGCACTGCATTGTCAAAGGTGCCGTCCATTGAATGAGATGATAAACCAAGATCATGTCTAGCTGTTCAGGTAGACATTACATCAGGCACACCACTATTTGAAAAGAGAAGGAAGTTTCGCCTGAAGACCTTCCTGTTCGACCCCTAGTTCGGCATTGTGCTCTGCGACTGTCAAGTGCTCTGGGATGCTACCCTCCGATAAATAAATGCAAGTTGTTGTTATTGTTGTCCTGAGACAATGCTGAATGAAAATTGGCTGCCATGTTCAATTACAAAATACAGTCACTACACTTCACATTAAATCCTTTGAGACATCTTCCTGACTGGAAAAGCATTATATGCAATGCAAGGTTTACTTGTTTAACAGAAAGATAATATTAATATTTGAAGCTTGAGAAAGAGTGTGCCATACTTTTAGGGCATAGTGAATCAGATTCCATCCTGACTAAACGACTCCAGGCTCCTGCAGTAACAGCTGTGGAAAGCACGATTGACAAGTATTCCTCATTGGGAGTCAGTCATTCATTTTGGTTTCAAAGCATCTTTGTTACTCTTAAACCTAAGCAGAGCTTTTTTTGATGTATCAATGGGCTTGCAAGTCATGTTATAACAACAGGTTTAATTTATATAGGACATTTCGCTCAGGTAGCGTCTCGGAGTGCTTATCAGTGACGGAGCCTGATGTCGAGTCGGGAGGAGGAGGGAAGAGATGACCGTAAGCATGGTCAAAGAGGAAGGTCTTCAGGTGTAATCTGAAGTCAGCAAAGGAGGAGGCAAAGCGGAGGGATTGATACATAGATACATAGAAACAGGAGTAAGCTATTCAGTCCCTCGAGCCTGTTCCACCATTTTATAAGATTGTGGCTGATCTATACCTCAAGTTCAGTTATCTGCCCTTGCCCCATATCTCTTAATACCCTTACCCAACAAATATCTATCTGCCTCCGTCTTGAAAATGTGAATGGATCCAGCATACACAGCCTTTTGGGGGAGAGAGTTCCAGATTTTCACTCCCCTTTGGGTGAAAAACTGCCTCCTGATTTCACTCCTAAATGACCTAGCTCTAATTTTAAGATTATGCATCCTTGTTCTGGATTCCCCTATCAGAGGAAATAGTTTCTCTGTATCTATCCTATCAAATTCCTTTATTATTTTAATAACCTCAATCACATCAACCCTCAACCTTCTGAACTCAAGGGAATAGAAACCAAGTTTATGCAGCCTGTCCTCATAATTCAACCCTTTAAGCGCTGGTATCATTTTGGTTAATCTGTGCTGCACCCCATCCAGAGTCAATATATCCTTCCTGAGGTGTGGTGCACAAAACTGAACGCAGTCTCCGGATGGGGTCTGACCAAGGCTCTATATAGTTGAAGCTTGAGAAAGAGAGTTCCATAGTTTTAGGGCATAGTGGCTGAAAGCGCAGCCATTAATAGTGGAACAGAGGGGACAAGGACATGCTGGAGGCTGGAGCAAATGCAGCAATGGATAGTGGAGTGAGATGTAAACAGGTTGAAGAGCTAAGGAGGTGCCAGGCTCAGGGCAGGTTATGCTTACTGGCCATAAGTATTTCATAAATAATGTGATGTTGACAACTCTGTGAACATATGACTGTTACTGTCAATCAGTACTTACATTGAAATTACCTTGAAATTACCTTATTGGTATGATATGGACTATACTAATGGAAAGATTAATCAGGGATTTTTCCATCTTTTTAAAGTTAAGTGAATTTGAAACGTGCACTCGATAATTTAAATGGCTTAAATGTGTATTTTGCAGCATTTAAAAAGATTATTTAGACCAAACATCATTGCACACCCGTGTGGAATTACACTGTAGTGATGGGTTGGGTTTTGTTGCAGACCTGCCCACTGTTGTAGAGGATGACACATGCTTTGGTGATGTCATGGTATCACAGGCAAAGCAATGCTCACATCCAATCCAGCCAGGCAGAGATAGCCACAAATACAGACGAACATGTGTTCTTCAGCTCAATCTTTCCCTCTGCATTTCAATCATCACGTTGGCTACAAGGTGAAAAATACAGGTTTCCTGTAGGTTAGCAGCTTGGTAAGTAAATGCAAGTCAATTGTTTTACACAGATACCGATAGATTAAACCCTTAAGGTGTTTAGTATAAACAGCTTTGTGTATCTGCCATCATATTTCATGCAGTTTGTTACACTTAAACTGAAGACGCAAAGTGGCTATTTATAAGTAGGTGCTTCAATTTCTCTCTTTCATGTTTCATAAAGTATATAATTTATGTTTTGTACGCTTATAATAATACACAAAGGTGCTCTGATCTATTTGAAATCATGTTACCATTGAAAAAGATAAAGAGCTGGTGCTTGTCTTGTAATATTTTATCTTGTTAATGGTAAGCGCTTTGAGACGTCCTCCCAATGTGAAAGGCGCTATACAAATGTCACCTTGGATTGTATTGTAAATGTGAATTGTACAGCATTGTACACAATACAATCAAGTGCAAGAACAGCTTTACAGCCAAATTGGTGAAGCAAACAACATCCGAAGTGCCGAAAAACAGGGTTTCAGTTTGCAAAAGGTTTTAACGTTCTAGTGATGCACATGGAGATGAATCCCATCCACAATGATCGTTACAGATTGCTATCGGCTCAGTAGCCTTTGTAGGACAACAGTGCTATTAGATTTTAATTATTCTGCAGCACGTTTGCTTGGCTTGTCACCACGATTAGTTCCAGATACCTGAGCACACAATTCAATGGCACTGGAACACAATTGAAGTGTGGAGACAGCAGCTAACACTCTTCTTTGCAGGAGGGCGATGTGGATTTAGAGGCTTAAGTGGTGCTGCTGTTGTGTTGTTTCGATAGAAAAATTCAGACATAACAATACGTCCTTGTATATTCCTGCATTCACTTATAAAGCCTTCTAATGCTATTATTTTTCGTAGCAGTTTCTGCAAAGGTAGAATCTGTATTCAAGCTACTCTTGAAACCACCGACCTTATTTTTTTCCCTGGGTTATGTCATGTGTAATTGCTTAGTGCATAACAAGTCTCAGAAGAAATATTGTATTCTTATAGAGCTGAGTGAATCCTGAGGGATTGGATGTTGTTGTTTATTCCCACGTAAGGCATGAGGTTGTGCGCAGAAACAAACCCAAGGGTTATGCACTACTGTGAATAGGATGTTTGGCAAACACTGAAGGTACATGCTATGCTTGATATGTATAGGATGTCAGAGATACGTACACTTTTCCTGAGAGGAGCATCAATCTGACATTGTGAAATCAAATGCTTCTTCAAGGGTCAATGTTTTTTGTATTGATTTTCAGAAAAGGCTTCAAAACCAACAGCAATGCATTTTAAAATAAATCTTCAATGGACTTTACAAATCACACGGGAGGGGGTGGGGGGGGGGGAGTATAATAATAATAATCATGCAAGAATTACTATTATCTCCCTTTTATCTTAGACATTGGTAGTCATCTCCTTACATTATGTACAAAGTAGTCCAGACATTTTAATGAAAACTATAATTTGTGGGATTTGTAAAATGTTTTCAGAATACTGAATTTGCACATTGCTGGGTGTATCTTCGGATGTCCTCACCCATAACAAACTCCACACACCCAATCATCACCAGGCTCCACTGGCTCCCTGTCTCTGAGAGGATTCATTTTAAGATCCTCACCTTCAATTACAAATCCCTTCATGCTTTAGCACCTCCTTACCTCTCTGACCTCATACCCCACACCTCTGCCCATCCCTTCGTTCAGCTGGTACAGCTCTTCTGCACATACCCTGACCCCTCAGCCACTGGTCCCCCATTCTCTGAAACTACCCGCCTCAAACCTTCTGCCTTACCCCCTTTTAACCTATCTTTAAATCGCACCGTGAGGCCTACCTCTTCAACCATACCTATAATAATAATAATAATAATCCTTGCATTTTGATATAGCGTCTTTCACGTCGGGAGGACGTCCCAAAGCGCTTCACAGAACACACTGTAAAGTGAATTGACTGTATATTTGTGGGCGAACGCGGCTGCCAATTGCACACAGCAATGTCCCACAAACAGTCATGGATTGAAAATGACCAATTTATTATTGGTTTTGGTTTTGGAGGGATTATTATTAGGCTCTGTGTGGAGTAATGAAATTTGCCCAAGGTTTCGCCCTCTGCCTGGAATTGAACTCAGGTCTCTCACTTGCAAAGCGAGTGCTCTAACCACTGAGCTACAGGACTCTATGGTCATCTCCCTCTCTCCTTCTACCTTGCTCGGTGTCCAGCCATGCCACTGTACAGCTCTCTGAGATACTATCCTATATAAATGTAAGTTGTTGTTGTTGTCTTCTGCTAACTTGTTGGAACTTCGCATTGATCTTTCTGCATTCAACACTCTCAATCCCAACCAGATGATGGACCGTCTCCCACCCCTGCCAGTATTCTAATACAAGAACTATTTCTGTGGACTCCAGTCCACTGCATTGCATTTGCATTTCTGTATTTCATTCAGGAGGATGTCTCAGAGAGCTTCACAGAATGTTGTAGACATTACACTCTACAACTAGACAAGCAGGACATCACAAAACTACAAGAGAAGTTCGGATAAAGATGGCGCTTTGGGAACATTTTGATCTTTTTCTTTCAGAATACCCGTATATGAAATAGCATCAAGCTGTTCCAGGTGGTAATTACCATGTAATGAAATGCATCTTGGTTTCTGTCCTAAAATTGCCCATCAAAATCTTGAACCTGTGTTCTCTTGTTCTACTGCCTTGGCATAACAACTAGCCCTGTTATCACATCCCGTTATGGTTTGCCTGTATCAGGCATCAGGAGTGTCAGTCAGGCTCAGTTGGTAGCACTCTCCTGAGTCAGAAAGTTTTGAGTTTCTGCTCCATGTCAGAACCTTGAACCACTCGCCTAGGCTAGTGTGGGCCAACCAATGGCTCACGGTGCCAGACGTGGTCCATGGGACATCAAGAAGCAGCCCCCCGCCACCGAACATTCGCACCACTCTAGCTAAGTCTGCGTTCGATCAGTAGTGTGTTTTAATTTTTTTCTTCATTGAATATTTTTTGATTTAATATCTCATCTAAAGAACAGCACCTCTGACAATTCAGCATACTCCCAGCACTGCACTGGAGTGTCAGAATACACTGTGAGTTCAAAACCCCAACATAGTGCTTAAACTCACAGCCTTCTGTCTCAGAAGAGAGTGCTACTAACTGAACCAGACTGACCTCCAGTTGCAGACATAAGCTTAATTCTGGTATAAGAAACACAAAGCCCAAAACATATTCAGATCTTTCCACACTTTACCTTTTAATATTTTTCAAAAAATTTAGTATTTTTATAAAGTGAATGAGAATGCTAATGAGGAAAGGATTGTGACTTCACATCTGACCTCTAGGCTAGGAATGAGACATGTTGAGAAATGGTTTGATTTTCTTTCATTTGTATCCTTCACAATCGAATGACAGCTGAAGCCTCCCTGGGAAAACTGGAATAATTGTA
The DNA here is from genome assembly GCF_018977255.1 of Callorhinchus milii. Taxonomy (NCBI): domain Eukaryota; kingdom Metazoa; phylum Chordata; class Chondrichthyes; order Chimaeriformes; family Callorhinchidae; genus Callorhinchus; species Callorhinchus milii. The sequence goes on along the minus strand of NW_024704744.1, from coordinate 33,226,705 downwards.
TTTATCAGATCATATCTACAATGTAAAACCTTTCAATGCTGATTTACATCTAGCAGAAATCAGAGCCCTGGAATACTGCATCATGTGGCTATAAAGACTGGCGATGTGCCCAAACAGGCTGAGAATGATATTACTTCATTGAGATCCAAGGACAGGGCAGAAAATACTTTATATTTTGAAACTTTATACTGCAGGCTTATTTTAACAGGAATAACTAGTCTGCATGTACATCCAGAGGTCAAAGCACAGCAGAGAGCCTGATATACAAAAACACTCTTGACAGTAATTATTGTAAAAAGTTTGGCTGTAATATGGCATTATCATTTTCTTTTTCTCTCTACCTGTCTCCCCTTTGTTAATGCTTCTCTGACTTTTCCCTAGATTTGACTTTCTATTTTTGTACCTATCTCTCTATTTTTCTCTGGCTCTGTACCACCTTTCTAAATCCTACTGCTCATAAGACAGACACTCGAGTAAGGGGAAGGAAATGCCTTTCCTGGCTGAAATGTGTTTACGGGTACTTATCTAGGGATTCAGATTCTCAGGTTCCAAAAGTAGCAGCACAAGTGGACAAGCCATGAAGAATGCAAACTGAATCCTTGACTTTATGTCCAAAGGAAAAGAACGTAAATATAGTGAAGTAATGGTAATTTTAAATAAAACCTTGGTTGGACCACATTTGGAGCATTGTGTGCAGTTCTGCTCAGTGGATTCCATGAAGGATATTTTTGTATTGGAGAGGATAGAGATAGGTTTACAAAGATTTACAAAAAATCTACAGCACAGAAACAGGCCACTCGGCCCAACTAGTCGTGCCAGTGTTTATAAAAACAAAAAATTACATTTGTATAGCAACTTTCAGGTCGGGAGGATATCCCAAGGCATTTATACTACCAAGTCTGAATCAACTCATTACTCCCTCCCTTTTACTCCCCTCTCCCTAATATGAAGGTCCAGCTTCCTTTCAAATGCCTCTATAGTATTTGATTCAACTAAGGCTTCAGGCAGTAAGTGCCACGATCTCACTGCCCTCTGCTTGAAGTAGTTTCTCCTAAATTTTCTTTTTGATGCTCTAGTTGCTATTATGTACTTGTGGCCTCAGGATATGGACACGCCAGCCAATGGAAACAGCCTATTCATGTTAATTTTAAACACCACTGTTCAGAGGAACTTCTTTACACAAAGGGAGCTGAGAATGTGAAACTCCCTGACGGAAGCTTTGGTTGAAGGAAAAAAGCATCAATGTATTTATTTAAAACAAAACTTGATGCATAAATGAGGGAAAATGGAATAAAGAAGTAATAGAGAAGGGAATAAGAGGGTAGGGTTTGTGTGGAGTTTAGACACTGACACGGACTCTTTGGACAGAATGGGCTGTTTCCATACTATATCATTCTGTGTAACTCTTTGTAATTGTAGATCTTACTAAGTCAATTTTAGCTCCTATCCTTAGTGTGATATCCTCAGTTGAATTTCTCTTCCTTGTCCCACTCATCTGTTTAGCACCCACCCCACCCCAGCTCAGATGCAAATCTTAGACTGTCTAGAGCCTTGGGACGTCCTCCTGGCCTGAAATGCCCTATATAACTGTAAATTTGTATTGTATTCTATTTATATGGTTAGGTGAACATGTTATTTGGCATAGGGGAATAATTACATTTGGGGACTAACCTCAGACTCATTGTGTTAAGTACTCTGAAATACTTAGATGCAATTAGGCTTTTAATAAATAGTTATTAATTATTAATGTTACTGTGAGATGGCACATCCTCCAAGTCTGAGACTGGAAATAATGATTGCGGATTCTCAGCCATTGCTCTTCAGTACATTTTATTTTCTTCATGCTTGAATCTTGAATATTGAAACTCGATCCAGTATTAAAATAGATCTGTGAAAGCACTGAAGACACAGTTGTGAAGGATTGCTAGGGATAAAGAAGTGGCACTAAAACATTTTTCATCTGGAATCCTAGGACATTTACAGTTTAGAAGGAGGATATTTAGCTCATTATATCTGTACCAGTGTTAGCTCCCACATTGCATCTATTTCTGCTAATCCTGTTCCCTTGCTCTTTTCCCATACCCTTTAGACGTGAGCAAAATAAAATTAATCACCTCATTCTATACAATGCAACAACTTCTCGATCTACATGCAGTGCTACACCACTGTGAATGGGGTGGAATTGCTGAGCATATTTCCTGAGAAGCTACCTGACACCAACAGCAATAACTTGCATTTATATAGCACCCTTCACGCAGTGTAGGGTCTTGGAGCACTTAAAACATTAAAGGTCAAATTCTGACATGTCCATAAAAGTGCAGCAATCCAATCAGTTGAGGTGAGATCAAGCTTAAGAAAATAACTTTTACCTTTATTAACTCTGCCACACAATTTGTGGAGATGGTGAAACTCCTTCATGTAGGAGCCTTGTACCATCAAAAAGAGAGGAAGCTTTTTAAGGAAACAACAGGCTCTAATATAATGATGGCCAACGTTATTGGTCGGACAACCAAATCATTTTTTGTTGATTGAATATTTCTTGATTCATCATAAATATCACTACTCAGTAGCTACTGTAAACAATATATTGATCTAACACAGACTTACCTAGACTAGTGTGAATGTTCTGGGTGCTACCTCTTGACCCACCTTGTGGGCCATTACTGCTATAATAGCATTGATACTTAAGTGTCTTGGAGTCCCACCCGGACGAGTTGGTTTGTGTTAGCTGTTGCTGATGCATCTAAGTGGAAAGCAGCCTGCCTTGCCTAGTTACTTTCAAAGTTCAGGGTTGATAACCACAGAACAACATCCCTGCTCCTTCAGCCTTCAATACAAACCAGGCAACTTTCAATGCTTTCAATCTCATTGTTCAGAAATAAGAAATCAAGTGATACTCCTTCTGCTCAATAGAAAGCTAAACGGGACCCAAATTATGGGTTAATTCAGCTCTTTTTTGCTATTCACATTCCACTCCCATATCTTACGGTAACAGTAACCATGCAGCTTACATTGCAAAGCAGTGGTATGTTTGACATTACTTGTTCAGCAAGGACTATTCTATCCCTCTGGGGTTTGGCATAGAAGGATGAGGATATTTTTATACACTTACACAAGCCTCACAAATGAACCAGACAAGCTGGTTGACAATCAATGTGGAAACCTGCAGACCTGGTTGATGGAGACTCTCCTCTTCCTACATGCTATCCATTATTATTTTTATTCCCTTCCATCAATCACCCAAATAATACTTTAGTTGTATTATTTTGGACAGTCAGGTGTCTGGCATACCTGGAAATGATTGACTACGTACAGTATCTGAATGTGACAGCCAACATAATACAAATCATCTTCAGCCGCTACTTTCTTCCATTCACTCCTCACATTTTCTATGGCAATGCTGAATGGATGAGCTCGCCCAGTCCTGTGGGTAAAGGCTGTTTGATGGAGTCCCACAGAGATCATATCAGTCCTTGTACGACCCCAGACAGTGAGGTTGAAGAAGTGGTGATTGTGAATAGGAGCTCTTCTTGATCACCAGAACTGTGTCACTTCAACCTATAGGAACTTTGTTCTCGATGTTGATCATATCAGAGCGACATTCTTTACAGGCTGGGAGTGACAAGTTGCTGCTTACTGACAGAAGTCACTATGTGTAATAGCTCCGTTTGTGATAATAAATAATAATAATCCTTGCATTTGATATAGCGCTTTTCACGTCGGGAGGACGTCCCAAAGCGCTTCACAGAACACACTGTAAAGTGAATTGACTGTATATTTGTGGGCGAACGCGGCAGCCAATTGCGCACAGCAATGTCCCACAAACAGTCGTAGATTGAAAATGACCAATTTATTATTGTTTTTGTTTTTTTGGAGGGATTATTATTAGGCGTGTGGAGTAAGGAAACTTGCCCAAGGTTTCGCCCTGCCGGGAATTGAACTCAGGTCTCTCACTTGCAAAGCGAGTGCTCTAACCACTGAGCCTCAGGACTCCACGGTGATAAAAGAGTATCAGCTGGCGATTTCACTTTGAGAGGCATTGTAACCAAAAATTATACTGCCCTCACTCACACTGAAAATGTACGTATATTTTCCAGCAGGGATACCTGCATGTCAATCAGAACCAGGAAATCACAATATGATTGAATTCTGCATTAAGTTAGAGAGGGATATAGTTAAATCCAAGGCAATTATTCTGAATTTAAATAGGGCTAATTTTGTAGGTATGAGGAAAGATTTAGGTAAAATAGACTGGAGAATAAGATTAAGAGGTAAAAATGTAGACCAACAGTGGCAAATATTTAAGGATGTAATGCAAAATTCTCAGCGGTCGCATATTCCCTTGTGGAATAAGAATACCACAGGGAAAGCAATTCATCTGTGGCTAACTAGAACAGTTAGGGAAAGCATCAAATTAAAAGAAAAGGCTGATAAAACTGCCAAGAAAAGCAGCAAATCTGAAGATTGGGAGAGTTTTAGAAACCAGCAAAATAAAACTAAAAAACTCATTAAGAGCGAGAAAAAGGAGTATGAGGGTAAGGTAGCTAGGAACATTAAGTCCGATTGTAAAAGTTTTTACAAATATATTAAGAGGAATAGGCTAGTGAGGGTAAATGTAGGTCCACTTCAGTCAGAGATGGGAGAAGTTGTAATGGGGGATAAGGACATGGCAGAGTCCCTAAATGGGTACTTTGCATCTGTCTTCACCCTAGAAGACACAACAAGTCTACCAACAATAGAGATGCACCAAGGGGATAAGGACAGGGAGCAACTTAGGGAAATTTTCATTAGTAGAGAATTGGTGCTAGGGAAACTGTTAGCACTAAAAAGTGACAAATCCCCTGGTCCGGATGGCTTGCATCCCAGGGTTTTAAAAGAGGTAGCTTATGAGATAGTGGAGGCCTTATGTCTGATCTTCCAAAATTCCTTGGATTCTGGAACAGTCCCCATGGATTGGAAGATCGCAAATATCACACCACTATTTAAAAAAGGTGGAAAGGAAAAGATGGGGAACTATAGGCCAGTTAGTCTCACATCAGCGATAGGAAAAAATTTAGAATCATTGATTAAGGATGTGGTAGTGTGGTATTTAGAGGACCATAATATAATTAGGCCAAGTCAACATGGCTTTACAAAAGGGAAGTCATGTTTGACAAATCTCCTAGAGTTTTTTGAGGATATTTCGCGTAAACTAGATAAGGGTGAATCAGTGGATGTGGTCTATTTGGACTTCCAGAAGGCATTCAATAAGGTGCCACATAAAAGGTTAGTCCAAAAGATAAAGGCCCATGGAATTGGGGGGAGCATATTAACGTGAATTGGGGAATGGTTAATGGGTAGGAAACAAAGAGTAGGGATAAACGGGTCCTTTTCAGATTGGCGGGATGTGACTAGTGGAGTGCCACAAGGATCAGTCCTTGGGCCTCAGCTATTTACCATCTACATCAACGATCTAGATGAGGACATCAAAGTTAATATATCTAAATTCGCGGATGACACAAAACTAGGAGGAAGTGTCAACACAGAGGACGACATTAAAAAAATGCAGAGAGACATAGATAGGTTAGGTGATTGGGCAGGTAGGTGGCAGATGAAGTATAATGTAGGGAAGTGCAAAGTCATCCACCTAGGTAGCAAAAACAGTAGAGCGGGCTATTTTTTAGAAAGGGAGAGATTAGAATGTGTTAGCGTCCAGAGGGACTTGGGTGTCCTTGTACACACATCACAGAAAGTTAGTCTGCAGGTGCAGTAAGCAATTAGGAAGGCGAACGGTATGTTAGCATTCATTATGAAAGGATTAGAGTATAAGAGTAGGGAAGTCTTGCTGCAACTGTATAGGGCCCTGGTGAGACCACACCTGGAATATTGTGTGCAGTTTTGGTCTCCTTATTTAAGGAAGGATGTACTTGCCTTGGAGGGTATGCAGTATAGATTTACTAGGTTAGTACCAGGGATGAAGGGGATGAGTTACGAGGATAGGCTGACCAATTTGGGCCTATATTCTCTGGAATATAGAAGAATTAGAGGGGATCTTATAGAAACCTATAAGATCATCAAAGGGCATGATAGAGTAGATAGTGGGAGATTGTTTCCCCTGGTTGGAGAAACTAAAACCAGGGGTCACAACCTTAAAAGCAGAGGCCAGCCCTTTCGCACTGAGTTGAGGAAGAACTTGTTCACTCAAAGGGTGGTGAATGTATGGAACTCACTATCCCAAAGGGCTGTTCGCTCAGTTCTTGAACATATTCAAGACTGAGATAGATTTCTTATTGCAAAAGGGATTAAGGGATATGGAGATAAGGCAGGGTTAGGTTATTAGCTGGAGTGAGATTAGAAGATCAACCATGATTGAATGGCGGGGCAGGCTCAAAGGGCCGAATGGCCTACTCTTGCTCCTACATGTTATGTTATGAAATATAGTTGATTTTTCTCCTCCTTAGACAGGTGAGCTGAAACCAATTGTAGCATCTTTATTGCTACTCCAGCTGAGACCCGCTAACTCAGCACATGCAAGAATACAAACTGCCCCCATTCTAGTTCATATGACTTAGTGCCCTTTATATAAGGGACTTTACCCATTAGTGAATATTCTCAATTGATCTCTTGCGTTAATAAAGATCTTTCATTACTTCCATAAAGTTTGATTTCCCCATCCCCGCTTTCTATGGTAAAGATTTGAAGCTTCGGTAAGAACAATTTATATTTGAAACATATAAAATTATATTACATGGACATTTTTAAATATTGAAATTATTTGAAAAACATTTAAGCTTTATTTTGTGAGGTTTGGGGTGATGCTGGCACAAGGAAAAATGATTTCATCCTAGGTTCTGGTTTAAATGAGTCAGACTGATGGGATGAAAATCTTGAAGGCTTTAATAGTTTTATCAGAATTGAGTTCAGACTCTCTGAACCCAATTCCATGGAACGACAGAGCAAAACTGCACAGACTTCAGTAGTAAATTGTCAGTATCATGGCTGTCTTTAGAATAGAAAAATATAACCTGACTATATCGGGAACAGCATCTACCCCAAATCTCATGAATAGCTTAAATTTTAATGGAGAGATTTTTTTATTTAATGCAATTAATTGGCTGAGACATGCAGTAAAATTCAATATGGAGCATATCTGTAAAAATGTCAGGCTCCGTTATTTATCTCAGACACACTGTTGGATTGAATATGATCCCTGTGGGACATCCTCCCAATGTGAAATGCGCTATACAAATGTTGTTTGTTGTTGAATTGTAAAACTGTTGGTTGAAAAATCAAACTGTCAAATCAAACCTAATTTTCAAACTGAAAAGCGTGAATGAAAAGCCTCTACTACACTGTGGTGACCAGGGGAAAATGCTGATTATACTGGAGCACAGTTGTACAACAGGCAAACAGAATGGTGGTTGGGTTTGATTTGAGACAACACTTAAGAAGTGGCTTGATGCTGCAATAGCAGGACAGGAGGGTGGTAGGGTGGGAATTCTGGAAGGATGAGATCAAATGAACTGAAGGGCATTTTTCAACTGAATTTTCATGTGATATCCATGTGACTTCTAACAAACTTCCAATAAGAATAAACCTTGCATTGGATGTGGTGCCTATAATATAAGAAGACCTCAAAGGCTTCACAGATAATTGCTGTCAAGTGTAGTGACTGAATATATGTAGCCAACTGCTGTACTAAGATCATTAAAAGCATGCTGGGGATAATCCTATTAAAATCGATCTTGTTAACTCTATTTAGTGACACTAATAAAACTAGCAGTTACTTTTTTTTAAAGAGTGCTAAGTCTAGTTCTTTTTAAGACTGAATATATAGAGTTTTCCAAATTACTGCAAAACTTTACATTTTAAGACACAGTCTTTAGGTTAAGACCATGAGGAATTTCAGGCCCTGTCTTTCTTCAGATCTCTGAAATGGGAATTTAAGTGGGTTATTAACATAGCAAATTGTCTCCAATGCAGCATGCTCACAACAGTAATTGGAGCAGTAGAACCAGCTGAGGTGTCATTTCACTGAGCAATACATCTACCCTCAGTCTGGAGTGCGATAACAGTGTATATTTGGCATGACTTGTCACAACGCTGCTCATATGGTTGGTTTTGTGTTTGTATATTGAACAGGTGCAGGCATTTTATTTTCAGTCAGACCACTCAGGATAAAATGAGATTTGTTCAGAGAGTTTTGTGCGTTCTCTATTATTACTGTGCTGTTCAATTTCTAAAACTGCCTGAGTAAACATTTTGTTCTTGAAGCATGTTAATTAACTGATTTTTTTTTCAGTGGCTTTAGCCTCAAATAGAAAATAGTTGAAATTATACTGAGAGCTACTTCTGTTTCCAGGAAGGTTTAGTCAAAAAAAACCTTCACTTTCAGAGGTAATGAATAGCTATTCAAACCCTTCTTTTGTTTAACCTTTATAAAACTGCATTGGGTGTGCAGTCTTTCTGTTTCTGAAATTGTGATGAAACAAAACAGTATCGATTTGATGATAGACTTGCAATTTTTTGCTCACTGAAGAAGCAGGCACTATTATACTTACTATAGCTGTTCAAGTTTCTTTCGATTATTTTGTTCTGCTATAACACGGTCGCTTATAACAGGAGAGGATATTCCATTGCTTTTAATTCATTTCGTTCCACGCAGTTCGCAAATTGCAGCATTTTCATCACTTTTAGAGTTGTTTGGTTTAACTTCAGATGAAAATGGCAACTACCTCAAGTTTGGAACAGCAGTTATTTGCACGAGAACAGAAGATTGAGTAGAAATCCTTTGTGCCCAATAAGTTACTTTTTTTAAAAAAAGATCTCAACCTCACATACACACTTTGTAAAACGTCCACTTTGTTCTCTATTCCTTCCTGAAACATGTACAGTGGCTGCCTTTAATCTATGTATCCATGTATGTGTATATATTTTTTCTATGTATGTATCAGCTCATCTGCTGGCACTTTAATAATACTAAAACCAGTCTGCAAATGGACTTTCCTTGAACATTTGAGGGATAATTTGAGGAGAGCCTGAAATAACACTCATTTCACATCCGTATACTGCAGTTGCTTAACTATGTTTTGTTGAAACAATCTCCTCAAGATTGTCTTTACACCCACAGCATTCACTTCTAAATTACATTGCTTATAAATTCAGTTAATTTAGCACCTTCACAGTGTGAACATACTGATTCCCTACTTTGCCTTTGTTGCTCGTCTTGCAAACTAGTTTTAATTTAAGAATTCCTTTATTATTTCCTGAAAATATTGTCTGGACATATAAGTTGTACATTCAGGTATGTCGGGATTTTAGAATTCCAGCATCTTTCAAACACTTTGCGATGTCCTGACACACCAGAGCAATGTTGGGGGAGCAGTGCAACAACAATTACAACTGATTCCTATCATCAACAACAACAACTTGGATTTATATAGCGTCCTCCACGCCAGACGGCGTCTCAGAGCGCTTTACAGTAACAGATCCCGGGGCCAAGCCAGGGGGAGGGGAGGAAGGTGACCAAAGGCGCGGTCGAAAAGAAAGGTCTTCAGCAGAGACCTGAAAATGGGAAGGGAGGGAGCGAGGCGAAGGGAGTGAGGAAGGGAGTTCCAGAGCCTCGTCTTCTCTCCTGCGGGTCTGAACTCTTCAACCTCCCTGGCTCTCCCTCAGACTCACCGAACCCGTGCGCAACTTAGACGTCAGGTTCGATCCCCAGCTTTCCTTTCTACCCTACATCAAGATTAAAAAATTATTCAAAAACCCGCACAAAACTCTGTACCCCCATCACACCAATCCTTGCCAGGTTCTACTGGCTCCCAATTACTGAATGGATCGATTTCAAGATCCTCTCAATCGTTTTCAAATCCTCCATGCCCTCGCACCTCTCTACCTATCACATTTGCTTAATGGGCGATTTCAACCTCCACCTAAACTCCCCTTGCACCACTTCTTCTGACTTCACTGCCCTCCTCTCCTCCCTAAACCTCACCCTTCACATTAATTCACTGACCCACAACCGTGGTCATGCCCTCAACCTCGTCATCACCCACGGCCTTGACATTTCCGACCTTATCATAGTGTACAAGGCCATCTCGGACCACTTTCTCATCTCCTTCTCCTCTCACATCCCTCTCTCCTCCACCAAGCCCTCAACCATCCTCTACCACCCCTGGAAAAAGCTACCCCCCTGAGACCCTTACAAAGGCCCTAACATCATCAAACATCCTATCCCTCTGGTCTTCCACCCGCAGAGATCCTGAAGCAGCTGTCCAGCTGCTCCATGATCGCCTCTCCTCCACCTTCAACTCCCTCGTCCCCCTGAAATCCAGGACCGTCTCCAAACCCACCCGATCCCCCTGGTATAACAATCATCTCCGTTCCCTAAAAACCCAAACCCGGCTGCTCGAGTACAGATGGCGGAAAACTGGCCTGACAGTTCACCACCAACTGTGGCTCGAGCATCTCCACAGCTACCGCTGTTCGTTGATACGCGCTTATACGGCCTTCTACACCAACATCATTTTGGAGGCAAAAAAACAATCCCAAAGTCCTCTTTTCTGCCACGCACTATCTCCTCCATGCCCCTCCTCAGGCCTCCTCAATCTTCACATCTAATGCCAAGTACGAGGAGGTCATGGGACTTCTTTTCATCCAAAATACATAACATCCGCCAGACAGCCTCATCCTCCTGCCTCTTGTCACCCACCACCACCCCCTCCCTATCCCCCTCATCCTCCCCATCATCAGCTCCTACCATGATCTCTATCCTACATTCCTTCCTCCCCATCTCTCCTTCCTCTCTCTCACCCACCATCACTTCAATGAAACCCACCACCTGCTGCCTCGGACCCCTCCCCACCAACTTACCGGTCACCCAGCTCCCCCTCCTCTGCCCACTACTGGCTGATGTCATCAACCAGTCCCTCTCCTCTGGATCAGTCCCTGCCCCACTCAAAACTGCTGTCATCACCCCCCTCCTCAAAAAACCTTCCCTAGATCCCTCAAACCCCAGCCACTACCACCCTATTTCAAACTTGTCCTTCCTCACCAAAGTCCTAGAATGCATTGTTACCAACGAACTTCGCACACACCTCTCCTCCCACTCCCTCTTCGAACCCCTCCAGTCCTGTTTCCGCCCTGCCCACAGTACAGAGATTGTGAAAGTCTCAAATGACATCCTCTCTATCTGTGACCAGGGCTCCCTCTGCCTCCTTGTCCTCCTGGACCTCTCCGCCGCTTTCAACACAGTCGATCAAGTCATCCTCCTCCACCACCTTTCCTCTGTCATCCACCTCAGTGGGACCGCACTCGCCTGGTTCAAGTCCTACCTCACGAACTGCCAGCAATACATCTGCATAAACGGCTTCTCCTCCCCTCTCACCCGGTTACCTGTGGAGTACCCCAAGGATCCATCCTTAGCCCCCTCCTCCTTCTAATCTATATGTTCCCTCTTGGGGATGTCATCCGCAGACATGGGGTACACTTCCACATGTATGGGGATGACACCCAACTCTATTTTTCCACCTCACTTTGCGACCCCCAGTCCCCTGATGTTCTGTCAGCCTGACTGTCAGATCTCAGGAGCTGGATGAGCACAAATTTCCTTCAACTAAATGTTGACAAAATGGAAGCCATACTCTTTGGCTCTCGTCCACATCTAAAATCGCATGGTTCTCACCACCTAAAACTCTCCGAACCCATACGCAACCTAGGCGTCAGGTTCGACCCCCAATTATCCTTCCTCCCCACATCCAGTCCCTCACCAGGACCACTTTCTTCCACCTCCACCGCATCGCCCGTCTCCACCAATATCTCACTCCAAAAGCTGCCGAAACCCTGGTCCATGCCTTTGTCACCTCTCGGCTGGACTATTCAAATGCCCTTCTCGTCGGTCTCCCCTCCACTACCATTCATAAAATCCAGGTCATGCAGAATCTGCCGCCTGCATTCTTACCCGCATGACACTCCGCTCCCCAATTCCTCCAGTCCTTGTCAGACTGCACTGTCCCTGGATCGACTTCAAGATCCTCACTCTTGTCTTCAAATCCCTCTACTCCTCTGCACCCCCCTACCTCTCGGATCTCCTCTCTCCTCATAATAGTGCCCATTGCCTTCGCTCCACCGGGTCTGGCCTCCTCCTTGTCCCCCGAATCCTCCACTCCACCATCAGTGGCTATGCATTCAGCCACTTTGCCCTGAGGCTCTGGAACTCCCTTCCTCACTCCCTTCGCCTCGCCCCCTCTCTTTCTATTTTCAGGTCTCGGCTGAAGACCTTTCTTTTCGACCGCGCCTTTGGTCACCATCCTCCCCCTCCCCCTGGCTCGGCCCCAGGATCCGTTACTGTGAAGCGCTCTGAGATGCTATCCGGCGTGGAGGGCGCTATATAAATCGAGGTTGTTGGTGTTGTTACCCTCCACTCAACCCTCCGCTGCCCCCTCTTGGCTGGCTCCAGCCTCGTCCCTCGTCCCCTCCGTTCCACTATCGTCGGTCATGCCTTCAGCCACTACACCCTGAAACTCTGGAACTCTCTCCCTCAATCTCTTTACCTTGCCCACTGCCTCCCCACCTTCAAACCCCACCTAAAGACTTTCCTTTTTGATCATGCTTACAGCTACCTCCCTCTCCCTCTAGCTCAGGTGTCAAACACTGCCACTGTCAATTCTCCGGGACGTTCCCCGTGTGTAGGGCACTATATAAATGCAAGTTGTTGTTGTTGTTGGAGGAGGACATTCCAAGGCCTGGATAGTTGAGGGTTTGCAGCCTCATTTTGTATTGTTTGCCTTGCCGGAGGTAGATTCCTTCATATGAAATGTTAAACTGAGGACCTGTCTGCCTGTTCAATTGGACATCAAGGAACCCAAAACATTATTCAAAAAGAGAAGGGTGTTTCTTCTGATATGCTGGCCAGCAATCCTCCAGTTCATTTGTTATTCATATTCTGACTGTTTGTGGGTCATTTCTGTGTTCAAAATGATCTGCTGCATTTGCTTACAATTTCACAAACACTACACTTTGCAGAACATTCTGTAGATGTTTTGTGTTGTTTTGACATAATAAGTGCTGTATCAAATATATTGTATATAGGCAGAATGATTGTTTATGCCAAAACCCTAAAGGGATTTTGTCATAGTGTATCTGTTACCTTTATTCTCTGTATTCTCTTAATAAAGAAAAGCTCTTTAAATCTAAGCTGAGCTCATGTAACAGTATTCTGAAACCATTGCTTCACTTAGGAGTTTTGGCTGGAGAAAGTAGGGCAGCAGGGATCCTTGCATTACTCTACTCTTTGAGAGAAAACTGAAATCTTCATAATGTCATGATATGTTCAAGCTACATATTGTACACATCATGATATGTTAAAAATCTCAAAGCTATTTCCAGTTAATAATTGTCAATTGCAGTAATTATTTTTCTGGGTGTGGCAAAAAACTTACCAGCTTTGATTGATTTTGTGCTGTTTCTCTTCCTTCATCACGTTCATTCTGCTGAGTTTTCGTGAGGTGCAAAATGCATCATGCTATTTATCACACCACATATCGCATTCTTCACTCCAGTATGTGTGATGAAATGATCCCAGGGAACTGAGTTAAATAAGATACTGACCACTACAGCATCCGGCATATGATTAAAATCAGTACACATAGTAATTAACCCAGGATGATTCAGTAATTGTGGCATTTGAGCTGTGTGTGTATGTGAATTTGACTTCCTAGCCCTTTTGCACTCATTAATTCAGCTTCCCAGTCTTGTCAGATACATTAAATCTTTATAAACTAGATTCTGAGCACTTTCTAAATAAAACATTTTAAGAAAAATGCAAGAGTTACTCAAACTCTTATCCTAACCCATTTAATATTTAAAAGTGGCGCTTGGTTCAGCACCTTGGGACGTGCACCCAAAGTGAAAAAGGCTATACAAATGTCATTTGTTGTTGGTGGTCATTGTAACCATTTAATGTTTGAAAGAAGTACTCGTTGATAATAACTCCTCTTCAAGTGGATGGGAGATGCAGGGAATTCTGCATCAATTCTGAGGTTCTGATGATAATGAAAGAAGAAAAGTAATACAATTTTAAATGGGATTGAAAATGTAAATCCAGACCGTTACTTATACAAAGTCAATAGAATAAGAGAACATAGGTTTAGAGTTGAAAAAGGTAATTTCAGGACAGATTCCAGCACGTTTTTCTTTACTCGAAGGGTAAGCAATGACTGGAACAAGTTGCCAGGAAAGGTGGTCGAGACCAGGACACTGCAAAATTAGTCAAACCAATTTTGTGACCTTGTGAAGCTGGCATTTTATAGTGTCTGAAGTATCTGAAATGCTTTGAAATATCTGAAAATGCTTTTAAAGTAATTACTGCCAAATGTCATAATAACAAGGTCCCAAAACTAGCCATGGAGGATTGTTGGAAGAACATGGGAGAAGCTCTTCTTGTTTCATGTTAAGGGCTTTTGCATAATGTTAAAGTCTACCTGAAAAGGCAGATGGATTTTTAATTTAATGTCTCATCCAAAAGACAGCACCTCCGACACTACAATTCTCCTGTGTGCTGCATTGCCTAGACGATGATCCCAAGTACTTTAGTAGGTCTTTAACCCACAACTGGAGGTGACAGTTCTACAAACTAAGCCAAACTGCTAATAAACCTCCCAAGAACAAAGTTTAAGCAATTAAGTATTTTCATCTGACTCTGTGACTGGATTATACTCTCCAGTGACATCCTGTTTTGCGACAATTCTTGGGTCTTCAATAAATATGAATTTATAAATATGAATAAAATATTTGTACATAAATCTATGATTCCAAGAAACATTTTTTTCAGACTGCACATATCAAGCAAGTTTATCAAGTCTGTCAGACTGTCAAGTAAGTCCCATACAAGTGTGATTGATATATGATGATTAAAGTCAGATCATTGCAGAAATATTTAAGAAACTGTTTAATACTATAACTAGACAATGGTAGGGTGGATATTCTGGAAGAAAGAGAACAAAGGGACCTTCTTCACCCAAACCTCTCTTGTAATCTTATGATTTGAACTATCCAGGTTGAATATAGAGTTGAAATATTGTGCTATTATGTTTAGTCACATTTCTGCAACTAGAAGACCGATCAAACAACTATAATGCATTTTGAGTTTTTTGTTTGATATGTTATAATTAAAGGAGAAGAATTCTGAAAGGGAAGTCCAGTCAATAGTATGGAAGTATACATCCTTCTAATTCAACAGTTCTATGTTTAATAGATTTGAAGAATTCTCAGTTGTAGGGCTTCTTCGCTAAGCCCAGGGCTCTGATCATCAATCCAGCCAGAAGTGCAGGAGACACTTTCATTTTGTTGTCAGTGCAGAGATCCTCATTGTGCACATTAACAGGGCAGACCACCATTCACTCCCTTTTACTCAGTCATTCTATTTGGAGATCAGACAGGGCTGCTCACTGTCTGTTAAATATAACCTTTGTCTTATTCCTTTGGTTGGCTTTCGATTGAACTAAAATACTACCCATGGGCTTGATGGATCAGCCTTTTAATAAAGGGTTAATCTGTAATGGTTGAAGCCTACTAATCACTAAATTTATTGTGCGCATAGGGTAAATACTTTACACCAATACCTGTTCCCACACAATGCTCAACAGCAACTTAAATTTAGCATGCACATTGCTGTTGTGCAGTAGCATATCGGAGAACTGAAAGGCAATACTACCTCCCTTTAAAATACTTGAGATGAAAACTAAAACATTCTGTGTGATCTTTATCACTGGTGATATTATCACTTCATCAGATTCGCTGCTCCTTTTGATGTCTCAGCCAATGAGACATTCAAGAGCTCTGGGATGCTACCATGCATGAATTAATTCCACACCTTAACAACAAGTCTATATCCCTCCCTCGTTCAAGATCCACCTCAAAATGTACCTCTTTGACCATACTTTTGGTCATCTTTCCCCTTCACTCGGCTTCCGCCAGACTACGCCATTACCTCACCCCTCACGCTGCTGAAACCCTGGTTCACGCCTTTGTCACCTCAAGGCTGGACTATGGGAACTCTCTCCTCGCCGGCCTTCCCGGCACCTCCCTCCACAAGCTGCAGGTCATTCAGAACTCTGCAGCTCGTGTACTGTCCCGCACCAGGCTTCGCGGCCACATCACTCCCACCCTCGCTCGCCTCCACTGGCTCCCCATCCCCCAGAGGATTGATTTCAAGATCCTCATCCTCACCTACAAGGCCATTCACGGCCTTGCTCCCTCCTACCTCTCCAACCTACTATCCCCCTACCTACCTGCCCGTACCCTCCGTTCCTCCGGCTCCGGTCTGCTCCACGTCCCCCGCCCCAATCGCCCTACCATTGGTGGTCGGGCCTTCAGCCTCTCAGCCCTGAGGCTCTGGAACTCTATCCCCCAGTGCCTTCGCCGCCTCCTCCCTTTCCTCCTTCAAGGCCGGTCTCAAAACCTTTCTCTTTGACCGTGCCTTCAGCTCCCTCTCGACTCTCTTCCCCTCTCGCTCCCTCCCTTCCCTCCCCTCACCCTGACCATTTCCCCCTCCTCTCTCCCTCCCTTCCCTCCCCTCACCCTGACCATTTCCCCCCTGCTCGGGTCATGACCCAACTGTGCAGCGCCTTGGGACGTCCTCCTGACGTGAAAGGCACTTTATAAATGGAATCTTGTTGTTGTTGCTGTTGTTCCACACTAGTTCAGGTGCCAAACCCAACAGCGTCAAGCACTTTGAGATGTTCTTCCTACGTGAAAGGTGCTTTACAAGCATAAATTGTATTGTGCTGTAGATCAGATTATCATCTTTGGTGTCACAGAGAGATGCCAAAGCCTTTTGACTTTGTCAACATAGTTGAGCCTGAAGCTGCCCACGTAGTCAATGAGCAGATACCACTGAACCTGCCATTATGCATAACGTGTCATATCAGTGTCAATTAGGTAAACAATGGAAATGTGAAATATACATTTTCTTGATCTATTTCAATGCTAAGTTATCTTTCCATTTCTGATACCAATTGAGCTCTTGTGCATTTCCAATATTTTCTGGATTTTTTTTTACTTAGTACAGGATGATCGCAAGGACATTGAAATTTCAAAGAATAACGTTCCTCTTACTATACAATCAGAGCGGGTGTTTGGTTTACATATATAGAATCTACATTACTAAAGCAGCTCAAATCATCAGTGCTGTGGTTTATAATCCACATGACCCTCCACCCATCTTAATCCCCACTCACCCATGTTGTTGATGCATTTCGTTATGGTGCTTCAATTAAAATTGCAATAAAAAATTCATCATAGTAAATTACAGTAAACATATTTTACTTCCATGGATTCATCCCCAGACCTACAATTTGGAAAATATTAATATTAATGTTTTTTTTTAATCAACCCTTGCAAGATAAATCCTCCAGAAATGTTGTTTTCGACTTGTGATGGAGTACAGAGGAATACCTCTGCTACTGTTTCCTTGGTTAAATATACCTACACAGCGTTCTTGTAAAATTACAGCCTAATCAACATCCTGAGATCATCAGTAGCCTCTAACACCTTTTAAGGCACTACTTATCAAGTCAGATTAGTGCAGATGAGAACCAGTTATTTGGTGAGGTATGAATTTAAAGAAAACCTTTATTTAAGATGAAAAACAAAATTTTATTTGTTGAAGATTTTTTATTTTTACTGTCTAATTAATAAATAATAATTTTGTGATGCTAGTCATAATTTTTATGTGTGCTTTTTGCCCACGAAATATACAGTTAATTACCTTTACTGTATATTCTGTGAAGCGCTTTGAGGCGTCCCAAAGACATAATAAGGCACTATCTCGAATGCAAGGATAAGTGTTATTATTTTATTTACATAATTATGTAAACAAACATTGCATTATCTCATTGTATACATCATTGATTTACTTTGTGTAATTATTGCAAGTAAGTCCCATAGCATGGTGGTTAGCATGCTCACCTGCAAGCGAGAAGACCAGAGTTTGATTCCCGGGCAAGTCAAAACCTTAGGTAAATTTCCTTAATCCACACATCTCTGCTTACCTAGCGGTAAGTAGGAACCTGGTTTTTAGTCAGTTGGCTGATCGCTTTCTGGGGGTAATAATCCCTCAAAAAAGAATTGGCCACTCATTCCATGACTGTTTGTGGGACACAAAGTGGAGGTACATTGCAATGGAACCACAAAAGGGCGAACGGAAGTACTCAGATGGTGATGGTATAGGGAATGTCATCAGATTGGGAATAACAACAACAACAAGATTGCATTTATAGAGCGCCTTTCACGTCGGGAGGACGTCCCAAGGCGCTGGACAGTTTGGTCGGGACCCGAGCAGGGTGGAAATGGTCAGGGTGAGGGGAGGGAAGGGAGGGAGCGAGGAGTGGGTAGAGAGTCAAGAGGGGAGCTGAAGGCACAGTTGAAGAGAAGGGAAAATGTTACCAGTGGAGGTCCACAAGGATTTATTTTGGGACCTCTTTTGTTCAATATTTTTATAAATGATCTGGAACTAGGAGTCGCAAGCACAGTGGCTAAGTTTGCCATCAAGCTAATGAAGGTGGTAGATTGTGAAGCTGAACAAGATAGATTACAGGAGGATTTGAACCTTCTTGCGAATTGGCCAGATCGATGGCAGATGAAATTCAATGTGGAGGAATGTAAAGGACTTCATAATGAGACAAAAAATCCTGGAAGGGACTATTATTTGAAATTTGAAGGAAAATAATATGTATGGAAAATGAAAAGGACCTGAGAGTCCTGATTGACAATAAATTGAAGCTCTCCCAACAATGCTCTGTGTCAGTGAGTAAAGCAAATCAGATATTGGGATGTATCAATAGATCGATAGCAAGCCAAAATAGTGGGGTAATCCTGCCACTGTATGAATCATTTTATACCAAGACTGTACTTAGAGTAATGTACTACAGTTCTGGTCACCACAGTACGAAAGTGTGGAGACCTGCAGCTCAGTGGTTAGAGCACTCGTTTTGCAAGTGAGAGACTTGGGTTCAATTCCCGGCAGGGTGAAACCTTGGGCAAGTTTCCTTACTCCACACGCCTGATAATAATCCCTCAAAAAAAAACGTTAATAAATTGTTCATTTCAATCCACGACTGTTTGTGGGACACTGCTGTGCGCAATTGGCTGCTGCATTTCGCCCACAAATATACATAACATAACATGTAGGAGCAGGAGTAGGCCATTCAGCCCTTCGAGCCTGCCTCGCTATTCAATCATGGCTGATCTCCTAATCTAACTCCAGCTAATACCATAACTCTGCCTTATCCCCATATCCCTTAATTCTTTTTGCAATAAGAAATATATCTGTCTCAGTCTTGAATATGTTCAAGGACTGAGCGTCAACAGCCCTTTGGGTTAGCGAGTTCCATACATTCACCACCCTTTGAGTGAAGAAGTTCTTCCTATAAGATCCCTCTAATTCTTCTATATTCTGTAGAATGAATTCACTTTACAGTCTATTTTGTGAAGCGCTTTGAGACGTCTAGAAGACGTGAAAAGCACTATATCAAATGCAAGGATTATTATTATTATATTGGAGAAATCAAGAAGATTCAGAGGAGGGGAACCAACATGATTGAGGGATTGGAAGAATTGGACTATGAGGAGCAACTAAGTAAATTGGGCATGTTCACACTGGAAAAGAGAAGATTGAAAGGCAACATGATTGCTGTTTTTAAGATTCTAAAAGGGCAAGACAATACAGATCATGACAGACTGCTTCAACTTGTCCAGGATAGTAGAACCAGAGGACATGGCCTAAAATTGAAGGGGAGTAAATTCAGAACAAATCTACACAAACATTATTTCAGTGAACGAAAAGTGAACCTGTGGAAGCCTTCAAGGAGGAGATAGTTTGGGAACAGAACAAATGCATTCCCACAAAGGGGAAAGGTAGGGCATCCAAACCTCCGCAGATGAATAAGGAAATTCGGATTAAAATAAAACAGAAAAAGGAGACTTATGATAAATGTCAGGTCCAAAACAAAGAAGATAATCAAATAGAATATAGAAAGTACAGAGAACTAAAAAAGAAATAAAAGGGACAAATAGATATCTGAGAAAAGATTAGCGGGTAACATTAAAGGGAACCCTAACGTACGTTATAAGCAAATAAAGAATAAAAGGTTAGTCAAAGGTGTAGGGTGGGTCCAATTAGGTACCAAAGAGGAAATCTTCTTGTGGAGGCAGAGGGCATGGCTGACGTACTGAATGACTACTTTGCATCTGTCTTCACAAAAGAAGAGGATGCAGCCAATGCCACAGTATCGGAGGAAAGAGCAGAGAAATTGGATAAGATAAGAATAAACTGAGAGGAGGTACTAAAAAGGTTGACGGTGTTCAAAGTAGATAAGTCACCCGGTCCAGATGGGTTGCATCCTAGGTTACTGAGTGAAGTAAGGGTAGAAATAACGGAGGTTCTGGCCACAATCTTTCAATCCTCCTTGGACACTGGGGTGGTGCCAGAGAACTGGAAGGTTGCAAATATTATTCCCTTGTAGAAATAGGGGCAGAAGGATAAACCTGGGAACTACAGGCCAGTCAGCCTAAAGTCAGTAGTGGGGAAACTTCTAGAGACTATAATCCAGGACAAAATAAATTTTCACTTAGAAAAACATAGGTTAATAAAGGACAGCCAACATGGATTTGTTAAAGGTAAATCACGTCTAGCAAACCTGATTGAGTTTTTTGATGAAGTAACGGAGAGGTTGGATGAAGGTAGTGCAGTTGATGTTGTTTAAATGGATTTTCAAAAGGCGTTTGATAAAGTGCCACATAAGAGACTTATCCACAAAATGAAGCCCACAGTATTGAAGGGATAGTGGCAGCATGGATATAGAACTGGCTGGGAGACAGATAGCAGAGAGTGGTGGTAAACGGTTGTTTTTCTGACTGGAAGGAAGTGCGCAGTGGTGTTTTTCATCTGTATAAATGACCCGGACTTGGGTAAAGGGAGTACAATTTCCAAGTTTTCAGATGATACCGAGCTAGGAAAAGAAGTAAACAGTGAGGAGGATACTAGAGGACTGCAAGAAGACATAGACAGACTGGTGAAATGGGCAGATAAGTGGCAGATGAAGTTTAATGTGGATAAATACGAAGCAATGCATTTTGGGAGGAAGAATGAGGAGAGGCAATATTGGCTGATGGTACAATCTTCAAGTGGATGAAGGAACAGAGAGACCTGGGGGTTCACATAAGGAAATCTTTGAAGGTGGCAGGACAGGTAGATAAAGCACACGGGTTACTAGGCTTTATGAATAGTGGCATAGAATACAAAAGTCATGAAGTTATGATGAACCTTTACAAACACTGGTTAAGCCTCAGCTACAGACTGTGTTCAGTTCTGGGCACCACACTTTAGGAAGGATTTCAAGCCATTGGAGAGGGTGCAAATGAGATTTACCAGGATGGTACAAGGAATCAGGGACTTCAGTTATTAGTTGAGGCTAGAGAAGCTAGGAGTATTCTCCTTGGAACAGAGAAGGTTAAGAGGAGACTTAATAGAAGTTTTCAAAATTATGAGGGGATTCAATAAGGTGAACAAGGAGAAATTATTTCCACTGGCAGGTGGGTCGGTAACCCGAGGACACCGATTTAAAAGAGTTGTTAAAAGAATCAGAGGGGAGATGAGGAGAAATATTTTCACACAGTGAGTTGTTTGGACCTGGAATGCATTGTATGAAAGGGTGGCGGAAACTGGTTCGATAACAACTTTCAAGAGAGAAGTAGATAGATATTTGGGGAGAAGTTTGCAGGGCTATGGGGAGAGCGCGGGGAAGTAAGATTGATTTGGGTAGTTCTTTTCAAAGAGCTGACACAGATACGATGGGCCGAATGGCCTCCTTCTGTGCTGCATAATTCTATGATTCTATAATTCAATCGGAGCACCTGCTGATACACAAAAGCATCTGAATAACTTTGAGATGGAGGCGACAATGTGATCCATATCTATAATTTTTTCTAATCTTGTTTTGTGTTCATGTAGCAGGTTGCAGTATAAAATAATAATAATAATAATCCTTGCATTTGATTTAGGTCATTTCACATATTCTACATGTCTCAAAGTGCTTCACAGAATATACTGTAAAGTGAATTGACTATATTTGTGGGCAAAATGTGGCAGCCAATTGCGCACAGCAAAATCGGATGAATATCATCTTTGATGATTATTTGTCATTGAATACATCACAACTGGTGTCATCTGCATTAAAATTTGATCATTTCAATGCAATTAAACAATCTAATTTATCCTAAGTGGTATCTATGGTGGAAACATAAGCAAGTGTGGACGGTTTCCGAAGGCAAATTGACTTCAAGATCATCATCCACTCTATCTCTGTGATCTCCTACACTCCTAATCGCCCACCCATTCCCTCCCCTTTGTCCCGGTCTCCTACTAACTATCATCAGTGGACCGGCCCTCATGCACTTTACTCACACTCTCTAGAATTATTTCCCTAAATTTCTTCACTTCACACATCCCCTCTTTCCTTTCAAAGCCCTTCTAAAAAAGGTTCTCTTTAATGTTGTGTTTCCAAGTGCTTCGAAATGCTAACTATGTGAAGGGCACTATATAATAATAGAATCTTACAGCATAGAAGGAAGCCATTTGGCCCATCGTGCCTCTGCTGACTCTTCGAAAGAGCTATCCAACTAGTCCCACTCCCCCATTCTCAGCCAGTACATTCCACATCATAACAACTCTCTGGGTAAAACAAAATCTCCTTGTCTCCCCTCTGGTTCTTTTGCAATATAAATGCAAGTTTTATTGTTGATGTCTCCTTCCCCTGACCGCTGCTTTATCTCCCTTCCTCTTTTGCTCTCTCTGGTGCGCTTGAGAGATTGCAGAGATATTTATTATAATAGAGTGAGCACTCTCTCTCTAGAGGGATGAATCCTCATTTCCTAATTCCGGACAATATTAGGCACAGGTTGGCTAGTGTGGGTTGGGGTACTGCTGGCATCTAAACAGCCAAATCTGCATAGCTTGCCATTGATATTGCTGTCTAATAAGCATTCCCAGCTAAAGCCATCCTACACGTTAGTACTTTGGCTTGTTGGGTTAATGGGAGCTGAATGGTAAGAGTCCTTGGCCCCAGTGACTGGTCTGCCCTTCCAGGATGACCGGGCAATCATCAGCAGTGCCCTGGAATACTGCAGAACTGCCCGGCTCAGGAATTGGATTACCAATACTATCACATAAGGTTGGCTTAATTCTGATGTTCCGTTGTCAAACATACCAGTTCAGATCCAAGGAAGCGCCACTTCCCCTCCCTTCCCCCCCCGCCACTCTGATAAAATACCCTTCAGGTGGATGACCAATTAAACTGGAGGGCATCACAACAACAGCAGCAACAACAGAATTACATTTACAGAGTGCCTTTCACATCAGGAGGACGTCCCAAAGCGCTGAACAGTTAGCTGTTGGGGCCCGAGTATGGGGGAGGGGTGGTGTAGGGGTGAGGGAAGGCAGAGAGGTGGGAGGAAGACCAAAGGCATGGTCGAAGATATGGGTCTTGAGACCGGCCTTGAAGGATATGAGGGAGGAAGCGAACAAATGTTGAGAAGGTTCAGAAAAGAGTCAGCAACAAAATGATATTTGTATAGCGCCTTTCATATTGGGAAGATGTCCCAAGGCGCTGGACAGTCAGTGTTTTGGACCTGAGCTGGGTATCGGGATTGCGAAGGATGGAGTGCAGGGGGGGGGTAGGAGGGTGACCAAATGCACGGTCGAAGAAGAGGATCTTGAGATGGGACTTGAAGGTGGCAAGGGAGGGGGCAGGGCGGAGGGACTGTGGGATGGAGTTCCAGAGGGAGGGTGCAGAGTGGCTGAAGGCCCATCCGCCAATGGTGGGGCGGGTGAGGCAAGGGACATGAAGTGGGCTGGAACCCACAGTGCGGAGCGAGTGGGCAGGATGGTAGGGGATTTAGAGGTTGCAGAGATAAGGGGGGAGCAAGACCATGGAGGGTTTTGAAGGTGAGGACCAGGATCTTGATCTGTAACATCTGTGAGATGGGAAGCCAGTGGAGTCGGGCAAGGATGGGGGTGATAGGGTCATGAGCCTGGTCAGGAGAGAACACAGGCTGCACCGTTCTGCATGATCTGCAGTCTATGGAGGGAGGAGTTGGGGAGGCCGACAGACAGGGTTTCAACGGCCTGTAGTGTGAGACAGTGGTGGAGCCGGGCAATGTTGCAGAGGTGGGGAGGATGATTCCAGGACGTAATGCTCTGTGTACTGAGAAAAGTTGTGTAGAACTGAACCTGCTCTCATTAGAAAATAACAGGGACAAAGTAATTTTAACCAAGCTATTTGACTTGGCTCACAAGAGCAGAATTTAAAGGTTTAAGTTTAAAAGTCTCCAGCAGGATTAGAGATTCACCCCCAGATCTAGACATGTGGAACAAAGCAGTTGTAGTTGCGTGAATTAATTCCTTCATTAAAAGAAACCTGGATTAGGGCTTAAGAATGTTATTGAATGCTGGGTGTGGAGCCTATGTATAAATTTCATCCAGCTATACTATTGCATAAAAGGGTCTGAACTGAAATAAGCAAACTCTCCATAGCATACAATATTGTTTGACGTAAGGGCAGGGGGGAAGAATGTTATCGTAGAGTTTGGAAGTATTTTCTGTCGTTGAGCTGGATTAGTTTTACAGTTCAGAGAGTCTTTTATGCAAATCCATTGATAGATAGGCTTTGGTGGTTAGGGGAGGGAGCAGTCTTGAAGTGATCACTTCATGTTAACTTGACTGTTGGGCAATTTAGCTCTTATATTAATCATTGGGAAACAGCGTTTACTCAGTCCTTACAACTGGTCTTGGTTTACATCCAGTTGAGTAAAGCAAAGGCATTCACATTGTGTTTAAAGGTCAGGAGAAATATTATTCTCTTTTTAATGAAACCTTTATTCAGGATGATTTCTTGAATCTTCTCCTGTTGCAGACTAAATATTTTGTAGCAACCATTCTTTTCATTGTTTAAATAGTGAAACATAAATGGGTATTGCTGAATCTAAATTTTCAGAATAGAAAGAGATAATTTTGTCCATTGTGTCTGTGCCACTGATCAGAGCAATGTGATCAAAGGTACAAATGTGTAACAGCCATCCCTATTCACCCAGATAGGGGATAACTAGTTTATAAGAGTCAATGTATTACTTGTGCATTGTAATGTATACACTTAAACCAGTGTCATTAAAATGAAATTCATGGGAGCAAAATATTGAATATGATTTAATGAGATGCAGTTTTATAATAGTTGATAGGGGAAAATGCAGGCTAAATTCTTCTAAAGATGCCTAGCGGCAGTCTCATCATTCAATGGGAAGGGATTTATATCCAAGATGAGGGCAGGAAGATGGTGGCAAGAGACAAATGAACATGAATTGATCACTTAGCCTATCAAGATTTCAAGGTAAGAAGGACCTCCTTGGAGCTGAACTGATCCAAGGTGACATACCTGGCAGCGGATGTCAGAATTGAGCGAACCATCTGTGGCGGTTTCGGTAGTTCATTTCCTGAGCAGGTGGGTCCACAGTATTCCAGGGCACTGCTGATAAGAGCACAGCCAGCCTGGCTCATCAGCAGAATTGCAAGGGCAGATCGGTCACTGTGGACAGGGACTCATCACATTCAGCTCCTGATAACCCTACAAGCCAAACCCCTAATGGGTAAACAAAACACAAAATACTGCTAGAAATCTATACTAATAAAACAACAATGTCTGTCTGTGTGTCAGCCAAGATCTCAATAACCAACTGACGTAGAGACATGACTTACACCTCATCGGAAAGGCCTTGCATTCGGGAGTGTCATGGGCATATTTTTCTTTGGGGATCTCCTATTGTTGATGAGCTATGACCTAAACAAGCTCATCACACATGTATGGCCGTTTTGCTTTGCAGTTACACCTGGTGGCCGCGCCGACTCCCAGTGGCGCTGTGGCATTGTGTGTCACAGAGCACATACACACGCACGCAGTGGCGAGAACAAGACAAAGATGCCTAAGAGAACATTAAGCCTTTCAAGTACAAATAAAAATGCCAGCCAAAATAATGAAGGGCGATTAAATGAAACTGAAGAACAAAGAACAGCACGGCTGCACTGCAACAACTCAAGGACCTGTCGGATCACACAGTAATCCCCTTCGGTTAGCGTAGCGTTGATAAGATCTTCTACCATTCATGAGCTATGACCCAAACAAGCTCAGTGCCCATGTACGGCAGTTTTGCTTACGGTGCACACGCAGTGTTTATGGCATGTTAAATGGTTTGTGAGTGGTAACCACTGAAATCTACATTCCAGATAGGATCATTTGGTTGCAAGTGTAGCTGCAACAGGTACAGCTAGTCTGAAATAAAAACAGGTCGCTGGGAACATTCAGCAGTTCAGGTAACAGCTATGGAGAGATGAAAGTGAGTTAATGTTTCAGGTTGGTGACCTTTCATCAGAACCCAAAGATAGATCATTGACCTGAAACGTTAACTCACATTCTTCTCTCCATAGATGCTGCCTGACCTGCTGAATGTTTGCTAATGGATCGGGTGGTCCTAACTGGACAAGCAGTTGTAAACCTTGCCAGCCAGTACTTTAATGGCAACATCTGTGGTTTTAGCTGGTCAGACTCCAGCAGTACCCCAATGCACACTCTGGGGTCCCCAAGCCTTGACTCTTGCCAACCTGTGCCTAATACTTTCGGGATTTAGGTAATCAGTATGTGTGCCTTCAGGAATGTAATGGGTTTCTGCAAGCAGTTGACCCCCAAAAATCATGGCAGACAATCCTTCTAATGAAGGTGCAGTATTAAAAATACAATACAATATTAACATTGTTATTATTGTTTGGCAAACAACAAAAATACAAATGTAGCAAGCCCTGATTCATCTGTTGTGTTTGGCTGTTGTTGCTTTGGATAATCCTGTGCTGGACCTCAGCCAGACAGTGGTTTTGAGCTTCCCTGGGTTTACCGTGCTTGTTTACTGAGCTTTAATACCAGAGGATTTTAAAACAGGAACAAACACAATTCTTTACATGGGTAAATCAACTCTTCACACTCTGATACAGAAAATGGGAGTATTCTTAAGCAATAGTAATGTTAGTGCTTTGATGCAGTTGCAGGATTTACAACCCAGATAGTCTAACAGGCAGCAGGTTTAACGTGACCTAGGTCTGAAAGCGGTTGTGCATGAAATGCTGCTGATGTAGGAATGACTCTTTAGGGCATCAGTGAAGCCTTCAGTAATCAAGCATCCACTGTTGGCATGGTGATCATTAGCTGCACCCTGGATGACTGAGTTGGCTATAGTAGTATGAGCAACCTTCTTATGTGCTCAGATTCTATTAAGATTATCGGAATCAACCCTTGGATTTTCAAGGTTTTGCAGATCAGATTATTCAATGTCGTAGCTTTACAAAATATATAATGGTTTGCATTGGCTATCAACAGATTCCAGATATTTTCAGAGTGTGATGTCTGTGCACTGCCAAAATAACTTCAGAATATGCCTTTTTTCTTTCTTTCGTTCGTTCCTTCGTTCTCTCTTTCTTTCTCTCTGTTACCGTGGCCTGTTTAATGTTAAGTGACCATGGGGAATATATGCAGAACAGCCACGTGTAGTTGCAATGAGTGTTCAGGATATAGACGATCATTTCTTTTATTTAGAAACTAATTAGAATAGCCAATCAGAACACCATAGAAACTCTCTAGCAACAGTCAGCACAACAATAGCTGAATCATGGGCACTTTAACCAGCACAAAATAAGAGAGTGGAAGGTAAGTTCAAGGGATACATTGAACTCCAGAATATGATCAAGTGGTTGACTGAGTCGATCTGTTGCACTGTTTTGTTGTGGTTTTGATTAAATTCAGGCTGCTATCACTGTGGCTACAAAGTGCTATTCGGGCAGAGTAGATCAACTACAGAATTTTAGTTCTGGGCTAATATGTCTTGTATTTATTTTTACTTTACAAAAGGTATCATCTTCAATCCAACGTCTACTGGGCACGTTTTGAATCCAACAACTAAAACCATAAGACTTAATAAGACTACTTTATTGTTTAGAACAGTGAATTTACCAAATGGAGTTCGGTCACTTATTCATGAACTAATATGTTCTTGTATAGGACTGTGTGTTTTTAATATGTAATGTTTACTGTGGGGGTTGTGGTTGCAGTTTTGTTCAATTTTCAGTCTCCATAAGATTGCAGCTAGTTTCATGGTCAGGATACTTCATGGAGTTAATGTGTAACAACATCCATGCTGAACGATTATTGATTGTGATATAATCACTGTATATTGATTGAGCAATGATCTAGTTTGTTATATGGAAATGCTACTATTTTGATAAATTAAATCTGGATAATAGAAATCTCATTTTGTTTTAATCTCATGA
Source organism: Callorhinchus milii (assembly GCF_018977255.1). Classification (NCBI taxonomy): domain Eukaryota; kingdom Metazoa; phylum Chordata; class Chondrichthyes; order Chimaeriformes; family Callorhinchidae; genus Callorhinchus; species Callorhinchus milii. Next base: position 33,198,309 of record NW_024704744.1, on the reverse strand, counting down.
AAGTAGATGTAGAAGGTCCTATAATGCTCCCTCCCATACCTCTCCCTGGAGTAACTTTCATCTTTATCAAGAACATTTTGTGAACTAAAGGTAATGGGCAGGTACAGCCTACACATTTCAAACTTAAACTGACATCAGCTACATTTCTAATTTGATTGATATTTTTGCACTCTATAAGAATATTTCAATATTTCTGGGATAGGGTACTGGTAGCTGTGCTGGCAATACAGACACACTGCCCATTTCCATAACTTGCTAAGCCATCTATTCAGACCACTTTATATTTACTATGCAATTGAACAGAGAGATAGTCAGCCAAAGACTGGCATTTTTTTTCTAGGGCTGCATGTAGTATTGTGAAGGAATGAAAATATCCTTGATTCCCGCCCACGTCTGATTCATTTGTTACAAAATATTTGTTTATTTTCAAGGTGTGGTGTAGAATGCAAAACCTCAATTTGCTCTTATAATTTCCTATTCATGAATTATCACATAAATCTCAATAAAAATATAGTATAGAATATATATAATATATATACCCATTCTATACTATATTTTGGAAACAGCAATATATATTATATATAATAAATATATATATATATTGCTCTTTCCAAAATGGGTGTGGGTTACACAGAAATATAAGATATTAACGGATCTAAAACGTAGTTCAGAAGGAATTTCTTAACATGGAGTGTGATGAAAACGTGGAACTCATTGCCGGAAACTGGTTGAAGCAAAAAGTATCAGAGAATGGAGGGCTTGAGGGATGCAGTTGCTAAGAGTGGGGGTGTAGTTGTTCAAGATTCTACCACTGTTAATGGGGTGGAGGGCGGAGGGGTGGGGGTATACAGTATAATTGTAATTGTACTTTTGATGGAGCATGCAATTGAAATTAAAGAGATAGTATTCTGATTTTTCTTGGCCCATGAGAGTCCTTGTCAAAAATATTCAAAGAAACCCTGCCTCATGTTTTATTCAACACAATGCATCTAGAAATCATGTTGCCTGGATAGCCCATATCTGGAGCAGCACTGTAATACCCAGCTCTAAGTTCAAACATTTTAGAGAAAACTGTAATTAATTTTTGAGAGATTTGGCGTTTTCCTTTCCCCCTCCCTGCTGTGTGGAAGATACCGTGTAATTTCTATTTCAAAATCAAATCAAATAGAGATTGCAATCTCATTAGATATTCTATTTATCCCTATTTACATATTTTCCTGACTGCAGCAGGCTTTGAACTCTTATTTAGGTTACAAGAGTGTGCCTCAACCTTCTGCTGCTTTCTCGTGCCTTTGATTTGTCATTATTGTTTTAGCTCAAGAGGTTATGTGATTGCAGTATAACTCGGCAGTTTATTATTTTTAAATAATTCCACTTCCATTGTTTATGCTCCATTTTCGTGATCCCATGAACAAAGCCTTACCCATACTTGACAGTTAAATGGACCAAATTAATAGGAAAATAAATGTGAAGGAGAGCAAGGCTGCCCAGTTGTCATCAGAAATACAATTTGCAGCTCAACTCAACCAGTCACCAGAGAACGCAGCATACATATCATTGACTTATCCATGTGGTTGACTCAATATAGAAGATTAGTATCATTGATGTTATTTGTTCCATTTCACAAGGCAAACTAGTGAATGACTTTGTATTAACTTTTAAATTGGTTATTATCATGTTTTTTTTTTGGTCAGCTGGGTGTCTGATACATGCTTAAGAGTATTCAAACGAAGCTGAGATTTCCATGCATCCCATCTACACATGGAAATTCCAGAGATAGATTGCTGGAATGGAATGCACACTCTCTCCCTGGAGGGATGAATCCTGCTTACCTAATTCCGGAAAGTATTAGGTGTGGGTTGACAAGAGCCAAGGCTTGGGGACCCCAGAGTGTGCATTGGAGTACGGCTGAGTCTAATCAGTTAAAGCAGCATAGCTTGCCATTGATCTTGCTGTCCGTTACTTTCCTGCTGCTTGTCCAACTAGGGCCACCCTACCCTTTAGAGCTTTGGCTTGCAGGGTTAACAGGAGCGGAGTGGGATGACTCCCTGCTCCCAGTGACTGGTCTGCCCTTCCAGGTCCTGCCGATGAGCTAGACTGGCTGAGCTGTCATAAGCAGTGCCATGGACTACTACGGACCAGCCTGGCTCAGGAACCGGAATACCGAGACCGCCACAGAGAGTGGGCTTCATTCCGACATTCCATTGCCAAGCATTTCACCTTGGAGCCAGTTCAGCTCCAAGGAGACTCTACTAACCTCCCCCCAAGGAGGATAGTCATTATCATGTATGACCAGCAAAGGGATTAGGCACACAAAATCCTTTGTTCATTTATCATACATGTGATTTTTCCACACTACAGCGCACTGTATCAAATGCAAGTGCTATTATTTGTTATTATTTTCAGTTTAAAGTTATCGCATGAATCAAAATCCATTTGAATTTGTTAGTAATTAATGATGAGCATCATAGCACTCGCTCATTTATTCACTTCTATTCTCTCTTCAGGACAACTCTCAGCCTCTGGATCACCCTGATTAAATTAAGATCAACTTAATGAATTTCATTATCACAGAATCTCCTCAAGCTCCAATTCTCTGATCAGGTAAGGAAATCACACTCATGGAATATCAACAAACAAAATCAGACTTAAGCCACTGTCCTGTCCCACAAACTAGCACTCCAATGATCAAATGGAACCCTATGCTCTTGGGTTTGTTGTGAATAATAAATGGCTACCTATCCTTCACACATTCCTGAGGGAATTAAATAGCTACTTGTAAATCAATTGATAAAGGTAGATGAGAGATAGGATAATGTAAATTATTTTTTATTACCATTTTTACATTGGTGAGTGATCAGACTGTCAACAATGGTCTTTCCAGACATGTATGTTGCATGTGCTGGCAGGCAACGATTCCCTGTATGTTTAAGAGGCTGGCAATGATTCCCTGTATGTTTAAGAGGTCTGCTGTATAAAGACACAGTATTACTTCCTTTGTAAATACTGGACCAGGTGTATGTAGCTGGGTAACTTTCCATTAACCTTCCTTAAGAAGCGCAAATGTAAACTGACTCTCCCCTGCGATACTCTTTATCTTGAAGGTCTCAGTAGATGTGTCACCTAAGTTGCTGTATAAAGATCTCACGATAATGTCACCATCAGAACTTTACTAGTGGTGTAGTATTCCTGCAGCAAATCGGATGGAACACCTCAGTTTCAGCTTCTTGATCAGTTTGTGTCATCTCGGGGACTGCTCTATGTTATGATCAGATTGTTAACTCTGTTGTGCTAGACTAGCATTAAGAGGAGTATTTGGATCCTGGATTGCTGTCCAATATTAACTGCATTGTGTGTCAGTCTAGCTCAGTTAGTAGCACTATTGCCTCTGAATCAGAGGTTGTCGGTTCAAGCCCAACATTGGGGACTTTGAAGAGTCTAGCCTCATTTTGCAATGCAGAGCTGTCAGTGTGCTATGTTGTTGGAGGTGCAGTCCTTCGGAAGAGACATTAAACCAAACGGCTGTTTGCCTGTTCAAGCGGACGTTAAAGATCCCATGGCACTATGGTATCTTTAACGTCCACATAAACTAGCAGATGGGATCTCAATATAATGTCTCATCCAAGGGGTTAATGAGTGAATAAAATTCTGATTTAAGTGGGGTGTCCTTTTGCTTTGCAAAACATTTTAAGGTACAGATCAATGACATTTGGAGGCAAAGGGAAGCTCAGAAGGGCACTTTGCCACCGATACCAGATGTTATACCAAATGTAAGGAATATTATTTTTATGTGAAGAACCACTTGCCATTATCCATCTGCTATCTACATCCAAATATCACCACTCTTTAAAAGCAATTGCCTGTAACAGGCGCTTATTGGCAATACAGCAAATGCAAAGATTAATATTATCATTACCACACATTAGGGTATCATTGAATTCATCTCAGTGATAATTATTAGTTTGCACATCTGCCCTGTGAATGTTTTTTAAAAAATCCTGTGATATATTTTCGCTTGAGTTTCCCAAGGTTGCTAATTCTTGCTGAATCAATTGATTTTGAGCACCTCTTCAATCCTTCCTATTTTACCCTCAGGATGATAGCCTGTTGATTGAAGGCATTACGACTTTGAGACTTTGTTAAATGTGATACAGATTTATGTTTTTGGGTAACCCAGGAAATTATCTGTCATCTCTCAAATGTTTCAGTCCCTCCAGCTTGCTCCCTCCTTACCCCTTTTCAGATCACATCTAAGACCTTCCTCTTTGACTGTGCCAGGAACAGGAACCTGTTTTGCTTTATCATCATATTGCAGCACATTATATTTTGCAGGAGCTTTACATAGCTTGTTAAATATTCAATTACTAACCAAGACTGTCCATCTCCCCATCCTGTCTGTCTTGCCTTATAGTAATGAATTTAGCTTTACCATACTCACAGCGAATGTAGGGAATTGATTTGAACGTGAATTGAGACCAAAACATTGCATGGAACAATGTATTTATATTGCGCACTTCACATGGGTAGAGTCGCGGAGTGCTTAACAGTGACGGAGCTTGACGCCGAGCTGGGGGAGAAGGAAGGTGACCGGAGGCACAGTCAAAGAGGAAGGTCTTAGATGTGATCTGAAAAGGGGTAAGGAGGGAGCAAGGTGGAGGGATTGAAACATTTGAAAGATGACAGATAATTTCCTGGGTTACCCAAAAGCATAAATCTGTATCACATTTAACAATGTCTCAAAGTCGTAGTGCCTTCAATCAAAACAAAACACAGAAGCATTTTACATAGAATTTGATCATATTGGATAATGTGAGTAGAAAATTACAGCCTTAATAAGATGCCATATTTTAGAGTTTCCTTTTATTAAAACAGTTTATGAATTGTATGCTCTTCAAGGTAAGAAATTGTATAATGCTGGGAAATGTAACAGTTTCAAGCATGGTTGGTTAGATGAAACATGGATAAGTAAAGCTCCCTCTCCCTTGCTGCAACTGTGTGCCTTAACCCTTAAGACTGTCTCAGGAAACTCCTGCCGCTGCCCCTTGTTATACTGAACCAGAACTGAATGCCGTAATCCTGTTGCAATTTGACCAAGCATTAACCAGTTTAAGTATAACTTTTAGGGCTTTCAGCTCAACTCATTTGGTGATATAGCTCAGCATCCTGTATACTTTGTTTATTGCTGCCTCACACTGTTTGAACATGGTGAGGGACAAGTCAACTAACAACTCGAGTCTCATTCAACCTTTCCCTTGACAAGTTCTATTTCATCCATGGAGTACTGATCTACAAAAATAACTTGTATTTCTATAGAGCCCTTCACATTCTATGCACAGTATCTCGAAGTGCTGCGAGTGTCTCATCTGAGTTCTATTTTTAATTCCAACATCCATTAGCTTGCGTTTGTCCGCCCAGAACTTCATTTGTCAGTGATCAGGCTAGGTGTTATGTTTGACTTTTTTTGTAAGATCTTGTCTACCTGATTCCTGTCTCGGTTGGCATATCATGCACTGAATTTATAAATCGTGATTCACAAGAATTGGGGACTTAGCAATAGACCCATGAGGCACAACCTTATTAGCCCCACCTTATCTGCTCACTTCCATTCACCCCATGTCATTTGTATGACATTTGCAGAATGAATAGCTGAGGAGAGAGAGTCTTTTATAATAATAGTCCTTGCATTTGTTATAGCATCTTATCACATCTTCATGACGTCTCCAAGAGTATACTGTAAAGTGAATTGACTGTGTATTTTTTGGGTGAAACGCGGCAGCCAATTGTGCACAGCAGTGTCCCACAAACAGTCGTGGATTGAAGTGACCAATTTATTATTATTATGTGTGCGTTTGGGCACTGCTGAAGACTAACCAGCAAAAAACATATGTATTGCCATTGAGAGCACTTTGATCACAGTAAAGTTAGATAAGCTGAAATCCCACTGCTCGTTAAAGTTGCCTACATACTTATACTGGGCAAAATGCCATTTATCATGGAGGTGTATGCAAATTATGTTTGGAAATCACTTTCTACACGCACACAGGTAATGTTGGTAAATTTATGGCCAGCAGAAATGTGTACTTTAGATGGCTGCTGCTGATGACTTAATTGTAAACCACTTTGTTGCTCTGCTGAAGGAAGGGGGAAAACAACCCTTATTCTTGATACCAATTGCTATTCATTTGACCCCTGTTGAAAGTATACATGGTGGATATTGGGTGAGGATTAGATTAGACTCACTTCTGATAGTTAGCTACATAGACTGCCATTGTTTGAGATCACATGCAAAGAATATTTACTTTCACCAAGTTCCAAGTTACCAGAGGCAGTATCTCTATACAGTATTATCTGAATTATTACCCGTGCTAAAATTTTACAGCGTGGGTACAAACGTCTTGAAATCAAATCCTAGCAGTTTGCTGACCAAGGTTCAAAATAACATGCATATTGGTATAACAAATAATAATAATAATCTTTGCAGTTGATATATCTTCGAGACGTCTCAAACCGCTTGACAGGATATATTGTAAAGTGAAATGACTGGGTATTTTGTGGGACGAAATCCAGCAGCTAATTGGGAAATCAATGTCATACAACAGTCGTGAATTGAGTGACCAATTTATTATTTTTCATTTTGATTTTTCAATGTGATCCGCCAATCGACTAACAACCAGGTTCCTACTTACTGCTGGGTAAACAGAGGCGTGTGGAGTAAGGAAACTTGGTTCAGGTTTCGCTCTGCCTGGGAATCAAATCCATGTCCTCTCGCTTGCGAGGCGAGTGTTCTAACCAATACGCTACAGGACTCCACAGTACTTTATCAAATAACAAGATTAATTCAGATGAAGAAAGTGCTTTAGCCTAACTAATCTCAAGCTTCTCCCCACAGCATCAATCTGTGTTTTAAATGAGTTCAGTATCCTGGCCTCATCCACTCTTCCTGTTCTTTTGTCTTGCTGCTTCTTAAGGTATTGATCTGGATTTACTTTTTCCATTTTTCATTTAAAATGTTGTACACCTCTTTAAGGCCTTCCCTCTGAGTCATCTTCTCAAGACTGAAGAGCCCTAGCTTGTCTAATCACTGCTCATAGCTTATTCCTCTAAAACTGCGATCATCCTCATTGCTTTCCTTTGCATTGCCTCAAGGACTTGGTCAGCCTCTTCATGTCTTGGTGACCAGAACTGCATGCAGTGTTCTAGATGTGGCCTGACCAGAGCCCTAGATAATAGCTTCAGTATGACGTTTGGGGATCTGAATTCTACTGATTTAGAAATATAGTTCAGCATCCTGTTTGCATTGTTTATTGTTGTCTCACACTTGCCATGGTGAGTGATGAGTCAACACTCCTAGGTTTGTGGCTGCAATGTGTAGCAAAGGTGGTAGTGAGTTGATGAAAATACTGCACAAAAACCTGAATCTCTGACCTCATCAGCATCAAAATGCGTCTTTTCCTAATATAGCTGATCAGTGCCAGGTAGGCTAATTAGCTCAGACTGAGTATACAATGAGGTCCTTTCCAGTTAATCCTTTCATTTGATTATAGTCTTTTACGTCAAAGTGCTTCACTGTGTTATCCTGGAAAGTGGAATGACTTTTTTGTGGATGAACGCGGCAGTCAATTTATGTAATTCAAAGTCCCACAAACAGTGATGAAGCGAATGACCAGTTTTATTTGGAGCATATTATATAGGAATAGTAAAATATTTAAATGGAATTTTATTTGGGGGTCCATTTACCAGGACACTAGGGGAAACTCCCTTCTCTTTTCGAATATTGCCTTGGGATCTGTAACATCGACCTGAACAGAAAAATGGGACCTCAATTTTACATCTCATCTGAAGGACATCACCTCTGATAATGCACCAAACTCACAGCACTGCATTTGAGTGTTAGCCTGCAGTGTTAGTATTTAACTTCCAGATCCCAACATGGGGCTTGAACCTACAACCTCCTGACTCAAAGGTGAGAGTGATGCTAACTGAGCTAGGTTGAACACAGATGGAGTCCCAATACTCCCCCAAATTAAATAGTTTGACTCCAAACTCTGATATTCCTCCAAATCATGAGAAAATCACCATCCAGTCCCCAGGCAGTTACAAAGTTCAGCTGCACACAACACACAATTCTGATTTGAAACAAAATTCCCGTCTAAGATGCCTACTGGTCAGTCAATCTCTTCAAGCTCCTGTAGTAGAAACCCAAATAAAGTGGCACATAATATTGCACATTCAAACCAATTTCTCTGAAAAATACAGAATTTCTCACTTGGTGCATAGAGCAGCATTTTTTCTTAAAGTAACAGCTCATTTAAATTTTATGCAATGAGCAGCCCAGCGTGATACATATCACATTTCATATTCTGTTTGGAACTCATTCTCACAGCTTATTAGGCTGAAGAATCACCAAGTTTTCAATCTGGCTTGAAGTTCCATTTTTGGTTCAGTTGTTAACTTTCCATTTACAATGGTTGAGAAATGTAATGTTCACATGTTGTTTGTTGATGTTTTTCCAGCCATGAACACAAAGGTTATTTCAGTTTGCAGGGCAGAGACTTATAAATGGTGCTCCAGCCACATCTATTCTGTCTGCGGCTTTTGTTCCATGAATAGAAATAAGCTCTACTTCATCATAATCAAATGTGATAGCATATCTACCAAAGAAGCAGAGGATTTAGTTAAGTTGCCTTCGAGCTCTGCATCTGAAGATAATGCAGGGTTTTTTTTCTGATATTGTGAGTGTAAGAAGTTTGTGTATGTGGGGAATATCCCCCTGGAACACAGCACTTTCACATTAGTTTTCTTGGAAGATGGCTTGGCAAATGGCAAAATAATGTCTGTTCAAGAAAAATTGTAAGGAATAAGTGTGTAATTTTATCATGATATACCTTTCACAGTGAGTCTTTTATAGAAGTTACAGTTCTCCAGTTACAGCTTTGAAACTTCAACACAAGCTGCTATTTTATAGCGCAAAATATTCATTTATAGTTTTGCTGTCGTAAAAGATTTGTAATCTGATATGTACCCTGACGGCTCCAGTGTTATCTGAGGGGGTGGAACAAGAAGACAATGACATTTTATACGGTGGTAGGGAAAGCTACCTTCCACTGATCACTAAGATGCTCCGTTAATCAGTTGGCTTCCGCAAACGAACAACAGATCCAAGTTATTCAACTGGGATTGCATCGAAATGAGGAGACAGCAACTAAGTACATCCGGAGGGGTGAGTCAATGCTTCACCTCCACAGCCTTAGAACCTCAGACTGCTTATCGAGAGAGTGGAAACTGCTCCACTCGGTAGATTTTCTGCTGAAATGTTGACTTATAAATGATGTCGTGGTTTTTGTGATTTTGAGAAGTGATATTTAACTGTGCCAAGAGTGAATTACAAAATTATTCTAATTGACACATTACAATGTGACAAAAGTGAATTGCAAGCAATTTATACCTTTTTTTTCTGAATCCATGATTGGAATACCATCGTTCAGACACCATCTGGTCTGCTACATTTCAATGATATACTTTATATAGCTTGTGTTTTACTTAAGGCTCTGCTATTTAGGGGTCTGGCAGTTTTCAATGCATTCAATATTTATCCACACACTCCTTACCATTGACATACAATAATTTCCTGATAGGTGTTCAGACCTTGTGATATTTTTAGTGCAGATATATCAGGAATTAATTTAGTTTATTGCAGGGAAGTTCTGTGTAATGCTGTATAATATGTAATATTGATTTCTAACAGTTTACTTTAGCTACTGAGCAACTCTTGCTATTTTTGATTTAACCAAAACCATTTACTTCCCTTCCAGCTACTCTAGGGAGAAGCTACTGGATAAAAAAAGAGCTATAAGGTCTTGAGTAACATCTGTTTCACTGAATATTTGAATTAGTCCAGTGGTTTTGGTTTTAGCTAAAAGACATCTTCTGATGAGTCGCTTTCATTTAGTAGCATGACAAGGCTGCACCAGCATCTGTGTCATGTATTGCAGGCATTTTCATTTCTCGGAGCTGCTTGTTGTCTCAATATGAAAAGTGCATTGGTTTTAGAAAATGAACAACAAACTTGAATCAATAAATGTGAATGTTGTAGGAGGTAATCAACAATGTGACACTTAAAGCTGCAACGTTGTAAATTAGCTGTGAAGAAACTAATAATCCTTGCATTTGATATAGTGGCTTATCATGTGTTCGAGACGTCTCAAAGCGCTTCACAGAATATACTGTAAATGAATTCCCGGTATATTTTGTGGGTGAAATGCAGCAGCCAATTAGGCACAGCAGTATCCCATGAACAGTCATGGATTGAGTGACCAGTGTAATTTTTTTGAAGGACTTATTACCCCCAGAAAAGCGCTTCGCCAAACAACTAACAGCCAGGTTCCTACTTACTGCTAGCTAAACAGAGATGTGTGGAGTAAGGAAACTTGCCCAACATTTTGCGCTGCTGGGAGTAGAACACAGGTCTCTTTTTTATACAATTTAAATACAGGATAACACTATTGCAGCCTCTTAAGAAAGATATGGAGGTCAGTTTTCTTGAATTTTGTATTCATTCAGTGTATTTATTGCATAATACCCAGGGCAAGTAATTGCATAATTCCCTAGGGTGTAATTATAGCACTTTTTAAAAGCTACAACTCGCTTCATGCAGCTAAATCTATACTTTTTTCTCTCATGGACTACTGTCAAAAATATAACCTAAAATTATATATCTGTTTCGAGAGACTTATATTTTGAAGTGAGGCCAATTTGTCAATTCAGAGGGTTATTTGTACTGTACTTCTAAAAAATCTGCTCACAATCAGTTTCCATTTACTGCACCAGCAAGAACACTAAGAAGACTTTGTTGCTGGGCAACACAACTATTCTAAGGCTTTTATCACTGTAAATTTATGAAGTGCAATTAACCATTTTTGAGTGGTAGAGTCAAAGAAATTACCTATTCTTTTAATTAAGTGCACGTTTATTTGGGTGGAAATTGGAGAGGGAGTCAGAGTGGAACGTAAAATGGTAACCAAGTTAATGCTTTGACCCAACTGATGCTCTCTGAGCTTCCAGAACACTAAACTATTAACCTGATTAAAGAAAATGTGGAGTTCTGTATCTCAGAGCGCTCATCTCGCAAGCGAGAGGACCTGGGTTCAACTCCCGGGCAGGGTGAAACTTTAGGCATCTTTCCTTACTGCACACGCCTCTGTTTACCCAGCAGTAAGTAGGAACCCGGTTGTTCGTCGATTGCCAGATCACTTTTCCGGGGGGAATAATCCCATCAAAATAATAAATAAATAAATTGGTCACTCAATCCACGACTGTTTGTGGGACATTGCTGTGCGCAATTGACTGCCGCATTTCGTCCCACAAAATACACAGTCACTCACTTTACCATATATACTGTGAAGCGCTTTGAGATGTCTCGAAGATGTGATGAGGCGCTTTATCAAATGCAAAGATTATTATTTGTTAAACCAATAAACATGTTACCTTGAACCTTGGTCAGCAGACTGCTAGGATTTGATTTCAACAAGTTTGTATCCACGCTGTAAAATTTTAGCACGGTAATAATTCAGATAATAATGTATAGAGATACTGCCTCTGGTAACTTGGAACTTAGTGAAAGTAAATATTCTTTGCATGTGATCTCAAACAATGGCAGTCTATGTAGCTAACTATCAGAAGCGAGTCTAATCTAATCCTCACCCAATATCTACCCTGTATACTTTCAACAGGGTCAAATGAATAGCAATTGGTATCAAGAATAGGGGTTGTTTTCCCCCTTCCTTCAGCAGAGCAACAAAGTGGTTTATAATTAAGTCATCATTTGCAGCCATCCAAAGTACACATTTCTGCTGGCCATAAAGTTACCAAGATTGCCTGTGCGCGTGTAGAAAGTGATTTCCAAACGATAATTTGCATGCACCTCCATGTTAAATGGCATTTTGCTCAGTATAAGCATGTAGGCAACATTAGCGACCAGTGGGATTTCAGCTTATCTAACCTTACTGTAATCAAGGTATCCCACAAATCACAATAAATTGCAACAAAACTATCCTTTTAAGAACTTCAGTCACTGGGTTCAAATTTTTCCCACTTGGCTCCTGTTAACCCTGAAAGCCAAATCATTTAAAATGTAGGATGGTCCTAGCTGGACAAGCAGTGCAAGCTTGCTACAAAGTTCTCTCAATGGCAATATAAATGATTTTGCTGGTTAATCTTCAGCAGTGCCCAAACACACACTCTTGGGCCCCAAGCCTTGGTTTTTAGCAAACTGCGCAAAGTACTCTGGTTTTAGTGGGTTTTGTCTCTCCAGGGAGAGAAAGTTCATTGTATTCCAAACACATTTAAGCAAGGTGATGGGTTTTCACATTTGTCAGATGCCCGGCTGAACAAAACAAGTTCCCAAAGATTTGATTTACAATTGATCGCTGAACCTTTTCTATGTATTTGTTGTTTGTTTTATTTGAAATACGTTGTGTTCTTTCTTTTTCATTTTGGTTTGTGGCATTGTGAAGCAGTCCAGTATTGACCATTATCAGAAACATTTTAGTTTTTTTTAACCTTAAACAAAAATGGATGAAATTGTACTTGGGATATGGTCTTGTAATTCTGTGCTTTTTTTCATTGAAGAATCTTGTTTGAAATCAGACAAATGGGTCCAATTTGTGCATTCCTTAATAAAGAATCCCATTAGGATACCTGATGAGCCATGGGAATGGCGCTAAAGAAGTACATTGCATCAAAGAGGAATTCCCATTGGTCTATATGATGTACTTCCAGTTAATGGAAGGTCTCCCAATTTGTGGATTCCTTATTAAAGAATCCCTTTAAGAATGAAAAAACTGTCAATTATAGGACTGAAATAACATGCTGTGTAAGACAATATTAATAACCCCGTGTTTGATATGGTCTCAAACTTTAAGAATCTTGCAGAATTGTGGAAAGTTCTGGAAATTGTACTTCTCACAGAATTGTCACAACATCATAAGATTTTGTTCGGATGAATAGACTCTTTGGCCCATTTGATCTCAATCCTTCCAAAACAATAATAATTTTGAATATGATATAGCGCCTTTCACAACATATGCAGCTTGAATCCACAACCTTCTGACTCCAAGGTGATACTGCTGCAACTAGGCCAGGATGACACACAACCTTCCACCACCACACTAACTTCCCATCACAGCACTAAACTGTTTTTTGTAATTGAGTCCAGTGGCCTTGCTTGAAACACCCTTATTGGTAACCTTTTCCCATCATTAATTACCTTCAGGGTAAAGAAATACTTCCTGGTGTCTGTCCTGAATTTTCCTTTGCATCTTTAAACCTGTAACCTCTTGACCTCTTAATGCATCCTAAAGTATTATTCTGATTGCATCTGAAAGTAATTTACACGTGGCTATCACATTCACTACAGTGAAATATGATTTCCCACATAACTGAATTTTGCCATAATTTTGAAGCCAGGCTAACTTAAATTTCTCTTAAGAATTACCAAAAATGGTTTAAAAGTTAAGACTGTATTTAATAATCTGTTATAATTCCACACATGCTGAAATCTTTCTCTGGAAGAAAATAGATTCAGGGGGAATATCTTCCCTTGCATTGTTGGGATAACACTAGCCTCTTAATAGCACGACAACTCACAATTGTTTCTGTTTAATAAAAATGAACTGGTGGCTCAGTAGATTTTCTCCTTAAATGAACCTCTCATTTAATGGTACGCCACAGTAATGACTATGTATTATACTGCCACATGTTAATCAACAGATTACAATCTTTGAAATCGAGGCTTTAGCTATAATGTAAACAATAGATTCTCTCTTATGTTCTCAGCAGGCTAGAATGCAGAATTAAATCAACCACAGCTTATATGAAGTCTGAATTAAAGAATCATGGATATCTGGGAGGTATTGTTGAGAATAGCAGTTATTTTATCAAGGACAAACTGCAGTTTATAAATTGGATTTTTTAAATTCATCATTCCCAAAGGAGAAGCAAACCAAGACGTCACTCTATGTGAAGGGGGTTACATAAACGCAAGTTGTTGTTTAGAAGTCACAAATGTAACCAGGATTTTGCTTTGGAACTGCTTCTCAGGTAAAACACCCCAAAAGTCTCACAAAAAGTTGGAAAGAAAACAGGTTGCAAATTAAATTTTGTTGGCTTTCTTGGGAATCCTGCTTATTTCATGCATTTTCTATATTAAGTTTGTTATCTAATTATAAGAATTATTTAAAATTGTCACCATAGCTGGCAATAGAGGGGACTATGGCTCTCCATGGTGTGTAACGGGAGGTGAAGTAAAGCAAGTGTAGCAGTCAATGAGTTGAGTGAGTGGGTGTTGGATCCAGTGCTGGAGCTCACACATAGACAGAGACACACATGCCCTCTGCAGTCTTCAGTGAAGTGCGGACAGGATGCACGAGGAGAATGTAGCTCAGCTCAGACCCCGCTATGGATATGGCACAAAAATGCGTGCCCGTTAAATACTAACAACTTATACGTGCAACTGCACAAGCATTAATGGCTTGTTTACTAATTTGTATTCGAAAATTAACAAATTATTGTGTGATTGCTGCAAATCAGCCAGTGTATCAGTGCTTTGGGACATCCTCCCGACGTGAAAGGCGCTCTATAAATGTAATTTTATTGTTGTCGTTGTTTTCGATGTATAAATAGGTGTGCAATTTCTTTGCTGTTGTTGCTGCATATGTCTTTGATTCACGTCACACATATGTGGCTCAGTACAAATCTGAGTTTGACAATACTGTATCAGAATATACTCAATGCTTACATTAAGCTATAATATCAATTCATAAGGCTAATTAATACATCAATCTTTTCTCACAGTCTCTAACATCTCCTTGATCTTACCCACCAAAAATCAGCATTGCCTGAGTGATGGATTGCAAAAATCCAGGGTTGTCACAGTCCTTGCCTTTTGGGCATAAAACAGGAGCTGAAATGTCGATTCAGTCTATAAATGGTCACAAAGTGAACTCTAAAGCACTCTGACAACATTGTTTTTTATCACATGCAGCTGTGTACAGTATAATGCAGGCATATTTGATAATTTATCTGTGGTGTCCTTCTGTTGTCTCCATATTCATGTAACAGAATGCACTGACCTCTCTAAGGGGGAGGTAAACAGTTTCTCCTTAGAACTAAGCTGGCTCCAAAGTGACATGTTTGGTAATGGAATATGAGTATTCTTTGTGCCGGTTTTGGTAGCCCCATTACTGAGCCAGGTGGGTCCATGGTACTCTGGGGCATCGTTGGTCACAGTACAGCACAGCTGACTCCTCAATAAAGGGGCAGACCAAACACTTGGAGCAGGGATTTCTTCCCACTCAGCTCCTGTTAACATTGCAAGACAAAGCCCGAATGGACAAGCAGTGAGTAAGCTTGCCAGGGAATGCTCTCAATCGCAAGCTATATAGTTTTAACTGATCCAGCAGTACCCCGACACATACTCTGGGTTTCCAAGCGTTGGCTCTCATCAACCCGTTTTAGTAATCTGTGGGTAAGAAAGCTGTGTCCTTCTGGGGAGAGAGTGTGCAATCCAAACATATTGGCAGCAGACATGTTGAACTCTTGTCTGGTTTGCATAAGCGAAACATTTTTTTTTGGTCACCCGGGTATCAGACATATATGGAAACCCATTACCCTTCTTAAGAATATCCAAACCAAACTGAGAATAAGCACAATGATGGGTGTGTCAGACACACCCATGTGTCAGACACTCACCTGACCAAACCCATCAACAACAGCTTGCACTTATATAGCGCCCTCCATGCAGGACAGCGCTTAACAATGGCGAAGCCTGACTCCGAGCTGTGGGGGGGGGAGTTAGGAGGTGACCGTAAGCACGGTTGAAAAGGAAGATTTTAAGGTGGCACTTGGAAAAAGGGGAGAGAGGGGGCAAGGCAGAGGAATTGAGGGAGAGTGCTCCAAAGTTTTGGGGAGTAGTGGCTGAAAGTGCGACCTCCAGTGGTGGAATGGATGGTGCGAGGGATGAGCAGGAGGAGCTGGGTGGTGGATTGGGGATTGAGGAGGTTGGAGAGGTAGGAAGGTGCCATGGAGTGAAGCAATTTGAACACGAGAGTGAGGATCTTGAAGTCGATCCGTTCGGTGATGGGAAGCCAGTAGAGCCTGGCCAGAACTGGTGAGATGTGTGTACGGAGTTTGGTCCGGGTCAGTATGTGGGCAACAGAGTTCTGAATGAGCTGGATTTTTTGAATAGTGGAGCTGGGGAGCCCAGCAAGGAGTGCGTTTGAGTAATCCAGGTCGGAGGTGACAAATGCATGCACAAGGGTTTTGTACGAGCCCAGGTAGGTTGAAGAGTGCAGATTCGCAGAAGGGAAGGCGTTGACAGGAGTCAAAGGGTATGGATTCCGTCTTGTCCACATTCAGCTGCAGGAAGTTTACATTCATCCAGGTCCTGATGTCTGCCAGACAAGCCGATAGAACATTGGTGGACCTGGAATCGATGCTGGAGGAGGCAAAGTAGATTTCTGCATACATGTGGAAGTTTACCCTGTGTCTGCAGATGACATCGCCAAAAGTGAGCATGTAGATTAGGAAAAGAAGGGGGCCAAGGATGGAACAGTCCCACTAAGGTGGATGAGGGAGGAGAGGCGGTGGATGAGGATGGCGTGGTCGACTGTGTCGAAAGCGGCCGAGAGATCCAGGAGGACGAGGAGGTAAATGAAGCACTGGTCGCAGATATAGAGGACGTTGTTTGTGACTTTGACAGCGCTGTCTCTGTGCTGTGGGCAGACTGCAGGGGCTCGAGAGGGAGTGGAGGGTGAGGTGTGACTGAAGTTGAACTGCAACAATGCATTCCAGGACTTTGGCAAGGAAGGGTAAGTTGGAGATGGGACGGTAGTGTAAGAAGTTAGAGGGATCGAGTTTTTTGAGGAGGGGTGTGATGACAGCAGTTTTCAGGGGGAGTGGAACAGAGCTTGTAAAGGGAGACATGGGGGGTGGAGGCTGGGGGTTAGGACGATGTGGCCAAGCAGATGTTTCCAATCTTTGAAGTGAAGAAATCTATGTTCAATAAAGATTTTTTTCTCTTAGGCAGCAATAAAGCTAAACCCTCTGTTAGATCTTGTTGCTTATAAGCAGGGTTTGGTTAATATAGCCTGCAGTAGTCCTTGGGGGTGGAGGGGAGGTAAGCGGGGTCTCCTTGGGGCTGAACAGGCTCCACGGTGACATACTTGGTAACAGAATGTTGGAATCAATGTTGGCAGTCTGGATGATCCTGAGTTCCTGAGCCAGGCAGGTCCGCAGTATCCAGGGCACTGTTGAGGTTAGCAAAGTCAACCTGCCTCATTGTCAAGACTTGGGAGGGCAGATCAGTGACTGGGGGCAGGGGATCCTCCCATTCAAGCTCCCGTTAACGATGTAAGCCAAAGCCCTAACAGGTAGGATGGTCCTAGCTGGACAAGCAGGGGGAAAGCTTGCCAGGCAGTGCCCTCAATTGCAAGCTATGTGGTTTTAGTTGGTTAAACTCTAGCAGCACCCACACACCCTGGGGTAACCAAGCCTTATGTTCTGCCAACCTGTACCTTAAAGGCCATTTTAAGAGTGAAATCAGGAAGCATTTTTTCACTCAAAGGATGGTAGAGTCTGGAATTCTCTCCCGTAAAAGGCTGTGGATGCTGGATCCATCCACACCTTCAAGAGTGAGGTTGATAGATTTTTGATAGGTCAGGGCATTAAAGGATATGGGAAGAAAGCGGGAAATTGGAATTGAAAGGATTAATTGAGGTCCAGATCAGTCATGATCTAATTAAATGGTGGAACAGGCTTGAAGGGCAGAACGGCCTCTGTCATTTAAAGAGTATAATGAATGTGCATATTAAGCAAGAGAACAATCCTGGCTTTTAAAAATTATCGTGATGTGTAGAACATTAAAGCACTGCACAAACAGCCTTCACTTTGTTTCTGGTTTCAGTTATACTAACAACAACAACAAAATGACATTTGTGTAGTACCTTTCACATTGGGAGACGTCCCAAGGCGCTGGAAGCAAGTGATTCAAACCGTGTGGAGTAACCTACAAACTGGAGGAGCTCTTCTGCAACAATCTGTACAGCCACTGTTATTAAACATTCATGTTAACATTGTCTAAGTTTTGCTGTTTTTTACTTTTCTATGCAATGGAAACTAGTGTTTAGATAGCAAGCGTATCTCAGACAAGAGAAAGGTGTTGTCTTTCGAGAATCTGTTCATTCTATTGTTTTCAATACTGGACTACTTCCAATAGTATTGAAATGGAAGATATGTGTGACACAGATGGTGCAGGCGAACAGAAATGTATAGGCTGTTAGGACAATGGGGACAAGTAAGGGTCGAACACGCTACTGTGTAAAGCTTCTAATTTGGGATGTGAAAAAGCAAGTGGGATGCAATGTACTTGAGATATTAGAAGCAATTTTTAAAAAAGTATGAAAATATTGCAAGTATTCACCACCTTAATTGATACCCCAACTAGCTTAGTAGTTCTTTGTGTAGGTAAGCATTCCGTATTGCATATTGAATAGGATTGCCATGTGAAGTAATGTTAGTGAAAAGTATTCTGGAGAACCAGGAGGTTAGCTTTTTCACATACCAGGCCCCTGAGTTCTGGTGATATTGAGCTAAGCCTTCACTTCAGTGAGGTGACACACTAAGAAGTCAAGGCAAGAGAGAGAGTGCAGAAGATTTTACCAGGTTTACCAGTGGTTTGGAATATGAGCAGAAGCTGGAGGAACTGGAACTTTTTCTTTTGGAATAAAAGATTGAGGGGGTCCCTGAAATTATGAGGGTTTTTGATAAAGTCAATAGGGAGAAATTATTTCCACTGGTCAATCAGCCAGTGAATAGAGAGCATTAATTTAAGATGCTTAGTACACAAGCAAATGTGGATGTTAGGAGAAATGTTTTCACACAAAGTAGTTAAGATAATAAACAACAGGGGTATGGGGAAAGGGTAGGTAAATAGGACTGAAAAGATTGCTCTTTAAAGAGCCAGCACAGTCACAATGGGCTGAATGCTGTAAATTTCTATGTGTAAGGGGCAACTTGCTCTTCAATTTAAAACGCGAAATACTGCAGATGCTAGAAATCTGAACAAAAACAGAAGTTGCTGGGATCACATAGCAGGTCAGGCAGCATCTATGGAGAAAAGAAAGTGAGTTAATGTTAATGTTTTGGGTCTATGACCCTTCGTCAGAACTCAATATTAACAGATTTGAAGGATTCGTAGAATTGTGGAAATTTAGAGTGACAGATGAACATAATTGAGTTTTTACTAACTACTTCAAGCAGAGGGTAGTGAGATTGTGGAATTCGCTGCCTGAAGTGATGGTTGAATCAGATAGTACAGATGCATTCAAGAGAGTGCTAAACCTCCACATAAGGAAGAAGGGAATGGGGGGGTAAGGAATGGGTGAAGACTTGTGTGGAGTATAAACACCGACACTGACTTGTTGGGCTGAGTGGCCTGTTTCCGTGCTATACATTGTTTGTAAATGCACTGATACAGAAACACTGTCAGCACACAGTGAATTGATGCCTTATTTATAGTGTTTCGCTTCAAGCAGAAAAACAATTAAGAGCGAGAAGCCTGATCTCTGCTTGCACTCTCAATTGCTCTCACCAAGGACTGAGGAGAGCTTTGTTAAGCGTATGTGCAAAGCTGCTCTAATTGCTGTTAGTCTATTTTTCTTTTAGTGCGTACAATTATATATTTCTGATTTTTCTCCCCAATGGCACATGCTTCACCACTCACCTCCTTTTGCTGGGTGCATTTCCTTGAGTGCTACACTGCTCCAGTGGTCATTGTTCGTGTGTGTTGATTTAAATCCTTGCCATATTTAATTGTATTTCATTTAAATGAAACTGTTGACTCAGAAATTTGGGAGTCTTTGTGTGCTGTGGGACCACATACTCAAGCAGACACAGACAGGTGAGAATTAACTTTACAACCTGTATAGAGCAGTGTGCATGATACAGAAAAGGTCTAATTACTGACATGGAGAACAGAATACACAGTTGAGGAGCTTTCTTCTCAGTAGTTTTCTCTTTCTTTCCAGGATCTGTTCTGAAGAGCAGCAGCTACAATAGCTACATCTATACCCACTTGTTTGTTTAACCATTCCTTCAACTCTAACCATTCAATCTATCTCACAGATACCACTTTCTCAGTTTTACTTTTTCATCTCACAAAAAACATCTCATTAAAACTTTCATTCTGTCTAGGGATTGCAATCCCGGGAATCCCGATTCCGGGATCCCATATGATAATGATGCAAGCGTTGCAAGGAAAAGAGAGCATGTCTCCATCAAGTTCATGCCGAGCAAGGAAAGGATCACGAGAGTCTATCAGGTCTATTAACAAATGTTAGTCAAATAGAACAAAGTCACAAACTTATCAATACAATAGCATTACCAGGCACAGCAGTACAAATGTTCAGTAACTTTCCATCGCAGACAAACTGCATAGCTGTATAACACTATAATAGTTCCTTAACAAGATTTGGCTAATCTACAGTGATTACAAATATGTTTCATGTGACTAAACATAGCAATAGTATATGTATATATACACATCATTCTTATCTCGGGACCAACTTGCTCATAATGTTTCAGTCACCCTGAAGACTGAATTGGAAGCCATACTCTTTGGCTGTCCTCAATGTCTTGCCCCTTCCTACCTCAGTGATCTGCTAACCCCATTATCAACCTGTTTGCTCCCTCTGCTCAGCAAACTCCAACCTGCTCCACAACCCCCGCCCAACCTTCAGCCTCTCTGTCCCCAATCTTTGGAACTCCATCCCACATTCCCTTTGTCTCGCTCCCTCCCTTGCCTCCTTCAAGGCATGTCTCAAGACCCTCCTCTTTGACCGTGCCTTTAGCCACCCTCCTACCCTCCCTGCCATTCACCCTCCCTTACAGAAACCCCAACCCCCTTCTCAGGTCCAAATTCCTGACTGTCCAGTGCCTTGGAACGTCCTTCCGACGTGAAAGGTGCTATACAAATGTAATTTTGTATTGTATTTTAAACCACGCTGACCAGCCATGACAGTCCATGAGACAAGCTCTTTAATAATATTATGCAATGCCCCTGAAAAGTTCTTGGGGAATGGGATCCATTGGATCAATTCTTGAACAGTCTGAATTAATTTGCACATCCTGCATTTACAGTGCTACAACTATACAGCATAATATAGTCTATGGGACACTGGACACTGCTGTGCGCAACTTGCTGCCATGTTTCACCCATAAAATGTACAGTGACTACACTTTACAGTATATTCTGTGCAGCACTTTGAGATGTCTCAAAAACGTGATAATACACTAAATCAAATACAAGGATTAGTATTGTTATTTTGTGGGACACTACTATGCGCAATGACCAAAGTCTACCATTGCACCATCAGCTCTGCTAAATTTGCCTTTTACTTCAGGATCATCCTGTACATAGAAGACAACCTTATATTTCTATTCCCCCACCATCCATTATTCTTCACCTACCTTCCTATCCCCCTTCATCCTCAACTCCAACTTCAAATGCAAGGAGATGATGAATTGCTTGGGATCCAAAATCAAACAGATCCGCTCGGCCTCCTCTGCCTCTGACTCTTGGGGAGTCCTGGAGTCCCTTTGCCTCGCCCCCTCCCTCCTTACCTTTAAAGCTTATCTTAAGACCTTTGTTTTCAATTAGGCTTTTGGTCACCTTTTCTCTCCCCCGCACCCCCCCTCACTCCCGTCTTCCTCAGCTCCCCGACCCACGGCACGGATTCCTAGTAAGTTGTGTGAAGCTTTAAGATGTCCTCCAAATGTGAAAGGTGCTATATACTATATAAATGTAAATTGTTGTTGTTACCTTGATGCCAGCAATACCCGAGTCCATGATGAAAGAGGTAATAAATGAGAGATAATATGGTTAAAGCAGACCACAACCATCAGATCTGTTAGAATTTATTTTGTGGCAGAATTGGGTGAAAGAAATTCCATTGATGTATGGCATCGGGACTGGGAAGAGCAAGGCAGAAAATAAAGCAGAACAAGGAACTTTTTATACTGTAGATTGTGTCTGTGCGAATGTCCACCAGAGTGTAGACCTGGTGGTTACAGCTTTGTGGTGAGAGCAATTTGAGGTGAAAGAATTGAAAGCATCAGAGAAGATTTATTGGTGCAACATTAAGTGTAATTTATCTCTGAGTGGATTGATACAATACACAGAACAAGCCCGTTGACAACACTGCTTTGTACGAACTTTCAAAAAGCACTTGACAAGGTCACAAAAGATTTCCAGAAAAGCTGAAGGCTTGGGGAAATCAGTAGTGAAATTGCAAACTATGAAGAAATCTGGTTTCACAATAAAAGCCAGAGAATAGTCATGAATTAGAGTAACTGAAGCCAGGAAACAGTCATAAGCGGAATGATATGGGAATCTTCTCAAGGCCCCCTGCTATTCATAATATTTATTAACAGCTTCTATAACCGTATTGTAAATGCATGTCTTTGCTTCCACATGACACTAATCTGTGTGGGAAAGTAAAATATCCAACTGAGTGAGAGAGAGAAAAGGAGAGCCATTCATCTGAGCTGAAAAGTGGCAAATCTCATTGTTAGTAATTGTGAAGTAGGACATATAGGTATTAAAAATAGTAACTGGCTGCTAAGTAAGGATTACACCTATAAGGACGAGAACAGTACAATTACTTGCATGTGACAGTTGACCCAAATGTGTATTAATAGATACAGGGTACAATTCCACAGAAGTAACCTGCTCTATAGCTTTGGTATTTAGAAGCCTGTATCTAGTTCTGGTCACGATATGAACGATTATTTTAATAATAATAATAATAATCCTTGCATTTGATATAGCGCTTTTCACGTTGGGAGGACGTCCCAAAGCGCTTCACAGAACACACTGTAAAGTGAATTGACTGTATATTTGTGGGCGAACGCGGCAGCCAATTACGCACAGCAATGTCCCACAAACAATCATGGATTGAAAATGACCAATTTTATTATTGTTTTGTTTTTTGGAGGGATTATTTTAAATATTGAAGTTAAGATTTTTGAATGTTATCCTCCTAGGCTTTCTGATTCCTCTCTCCAGAAACATCAACTGATCCAGAACTCAGCAGCCCAACTTCTGTTCAACGTTCTGCGCACCTGTTATCTACATCCTCACCAAGCCCTATTGTCTCTGAGTACTTAAGAGGAACACGTTTAAGATCATGGTCCTGATCTTCAAATCACCCCATGGTGTATTTTCACTCTACATATGCAATCTTATCCAGCCTGTACCCTAAGAATTAATGATTCTGTTTTTCTGCTTGCTCCAAACTTATTTTTCTACTATATTTGACCAGTTTTCAGCCACCTTATTGCTGCATCCTAGAACTCCCTTCGAAAACCATTTTGCCTTTCTAGCTCTGTACCAACCCTCATAAACATCCAAAAACATACCACTTTATTTTACGTCTGTTCAGCTCCCTCCCCTCGGCTAACTCGGGGCTGCTGTGTGTCCCCCATCCTCTTCATGTTACCTAGGCAGCCCAGATTTCAGACACTATGTTCCTAACCTCTGGAACTCGCTCCCTCTTACCTCTCTCTTTGTCTTTAAATCCAGCCTAAAGACTTACCCCTTTGACCACATTTACAGTCATCTTTTTTCTCCCTGTCTCCTACATTCATGGTCTGACCCATCCTTGCAAAACATTGAGACATTATTCTGTGTGAAGGGTGCCATATAAAAAATGCAAGTTGATGTCAACATTTTAACTCTTAAAATTTAGATTTTCTGCTCATTTATCAATCACTTTGAGACACTCTTTTACATGAAAAGCATTTTATGATCCACATTGCTGTAAAACTGCTCCTCATCAACCTTATTTCAGGTTTGTATAAAAGATGATTGCTTGTTTCTCATTTTTGCAATTCATGCATGAAGCTGAGACCTGCTGTAGAATTTGTCTAACAGACATTGTAAAAATGGGATGATCTGGAGATGTGGTAATTGTATGTTTTTTCCGTATTAAGTAACTCTCTAAAATTAGTACTTGAAATACATGGTTACTATATCTTGGGACTTCAAAATATGCACCAGTTAATATTCAGGGCATTTCAACTGTCCCTGTGATAGTTACATTGCATAACTCTGAAATGTGAGAGTGATCTCCCAGAATTTATGACCTTCTGTTATGCCTGTTATATTTAGAGATTTTTTTTTAAACGATGCAGCTATATGTGTTTTTAAGAGAACTTTTTTTTTACTGGAATATTAAAGACAATTATTTTAAGGAAGATTATTTTGCTCTAGTCAGCTTGTCAGTATCAAATATAGGAGAATTGCACAAAAGAATTAAAGGGAAGGTTATATAAAAAAACTTCACACTGAGGAAAACTGAAATATTGCATTCTTTGCCTCAAACCATTTTTAAAGTAGAATCTGTATATTTTGAAAGAGGATTAAAAGTTAATTTAAATAAGCCCAGGGTCCTGGCATCAACCACCCTTCCCGGTTGTTTATCCTCTGAGTAAAGTACATCTTGGTGTCTGTCCTAAAATTGCCTTTGCAACCCTAAACCTATGTCCTCTTGATCTGTTGTCTTAGTGCATCCAAAACTATTGGTCTGAGTTTATTTATTCAATCCTATTTATAATCTTCAAATCTTATATTTATTAAATGGCATAGAGAGTGATCAGAAGATTGGGATCAGATTAGGTGACTTCATGTGGAGAAAAACATCAGTGCAGTCTTGATGGGCTAAACATGTTGTTCCTTCCTGTGAAACATCAATAACATCAATAATTCTACCTCTTATATCAAAGCCCTTCAGAAGTATAGCTTCAAACACTGCGACTAGCGATTACTACAGATAGAAATCTTTTGTTACGTGGGATTAATGTATTGAAAGCTATAACCTACATTTGTTCTAGCAATGATCAGAGACCTCTGCTGGTTAGAATAAGAATCTGTTAGAGGGTGGTGGATTCATGTTGTAAATGTGCTAATATGAGTTTTCCAACATACTGCTGTTGTTCTTTATAATGGGGAACTGGGAATAATCATGTTTTATTCTACAAATCTATTCAGTCATTGCATGAAAAGTTTGATAACTCCCTCCTATAGGTCTGGAGATGATCTCATGGCATCAATAATAAAACTAATATTTTCATATTTTTGGTCACAAATTGTTTTGGACGTTGCAGCACAAAGTCAAACAGTGGAAAATATTAGCTGAGCATTTTGAACATGTGCAAAGCCCTCCCTCGATACAGTTCTATATGTTGTATGGTGTCGTGTTGTGCACCAAAGGCAATTGTAAAAATAATTTTCATTTCATTAACATAAAGAATGAAGTTTTGAAATGGTACAGAAATGTAATGAGAAGGGTGGCTAAGCTGGAAGGGTGAGATGAAAAAGGGGGCCAAAACCTTCAAAGTCACTACCTTATGCCATATTGTCCTTACTATTGTGTAATCTTTATTCTCTCCCTTTTTCCTATAGTTGACAACTTGCCTGAAAGAAACCTCCTTACAAATGACTCTTTCCTTTACAGCTGTTGCTATGAGGAGACAACTCAGAAATGACTGATGTGGAGGCTGTTGTCACCGATTTTGCAGCATCAGAACGGGCAGGCCGCAGAAACGCCTTACCTGACATCTCTTCCACAGGAAGCAGCTCAGTCGATCTATCACATAAACTCTCTCAACTATCCTTGAGCACCGATTCCAGCCAAGAAGGTAATGTAAAAAGTACAGTATTGTATTTTCCTACATAGTGTGTTGAAAAGGCAAGTCAAGAGTTTCACTAAAATAATTCAACCCACAACCTACTAACTGTTGCCAATGAGGCACGGAAACTGTTCAGTTATGTGATTTTATTTACTCTTAAATATAAACTTTGAGAAGGCAGCAAGGTTGATGTTGTATCAGAATAGAGATCTGAGTAAAGTGTGAGGATGTAAGTTACTAATCTTGGTCATACTATAAGAAGGAGCTGGTGAATGATGGACAGCCCCTGCAAGTCATGTGCAGGGGATAGGGAGGGAAAAGACTTGCTTCAGACCATTTTCCACAAATCTCTCAGCGGTTCAGTTTGCACTTGGAATGGAGAGGCTCGAGAGCAAGTCTGGCTACCCAACCTTTCTGCAAAAGGAAGCATAACCTAAA
This sequence comes from Callorhinchus milii, assembly GCF_018977255.1. Taxonomy (NCBI): domain Eukaryota; kingdom Metazoa; phylum Chordata; class Chondrichthyes; order Chimaeriformes; family Callorhinchidae; genus Callorhinchus; species Callorhinchus milii. The sequence continues at coordinate 33,172,128 of NW_024704744.1, read as the reverse complement.
AGGAGAGAAAGAGAGAGTTTTTTTTTGAATAACCAGAAACAAAATTCATTCATCTCTCTTTTCTGACATCTCAGTTGGTAAAGTCACTGCCTAGTGCTATATTGTCCTTAACTTACCTGTTTAATAACGATAATCCTCGCAGTTGATACAGTTCTGACCAGGACTGCCTTCTTCCACCTCTGCCATATTGCCCGCCTCCGACTGTACGTTACCGCAAATGCAGTCGAAACCCTCGAAACCTGAAACCTCAGCTCTACCATTCAAAAGATCCAGCTCATTCAGAACTCTGCCACCCCCATATTGACCCGGTCCAAACTCCGTACCCACATCTCACCAGTTCCGGCCAGGCTCCACTAGTTCCCCATTACCAAACGGATTGACTTCAAGATCCTCACACTCATGTTCAAATCCATTCACTCCCTGGCACCTCCCTACCTCTCTGATCTCCTCACTCCCCAATCCACCATTCGATACTTCTGCTCGACTGGCACCGGCCTCCTGCTCGTCCCTCATACCCTCCACCCCACTATCGGAGGTCAAGCTTTCAAGCCACTATGCCCTAAAACTTTGGAGCGTTCTCCCTCAAACCCTCCGCCTTGTCCCCTCTGTCCCCTTTTCAAGTCCCGCCTGAATATCTTACTTTTCGACCATGCTTATGGCTACCTCCCCCACTGCCCCCCGGCTCAGAGTCAGGCTCCACTACTATTAAGTGCTCTGAGACTCTACCCTGTGTGGAGGGCGCTATATAAGTGCAAGTTGTTGTTGTTGCTGCTGTTGCGTATGATGTCAAAATATTTCAAAGTGCTTCACATGAAATTGCTGTGAACTGTAAGTGACTATATCTGTAGGAAAATGTGGCAAATTTACCCACAGCGAATGACCAATTATCTGGAAGATTTTCAGATTCAACAACATGAAGATTTGTCAGCAGGCCATTTAGTTAGGGAAGTGGAACTGGCCAAGCCCACATTCTGTCCCCATCTGTGACATACATTGGTGAATCACTAGAGAATGAACAGGAGAAGAAAAGGTAGTTGATTTTTTTCCCCCCCATCATCCTGGGATCCTGAGACATTTTAGTGCCTTGGCTGAGATTAATTAAAACAAATAGGACATTGGAGTCTTAAAGAAAAAAAAGTGCTTTATCTGGTCACTGCTAAATGCTCTCTAGCAAAGCCATGTCTTTCAGCAGCTGTGTTCTCTACATGGAAACAACTGTATGTCATGCAGCATTGTGAGATTTTGCTTGATTCTGCAACTTACAGTGGTTCCCCATGAGAAAGTACTGTTTACTTTGGAGGTATATTTTGCCTGGGGCCATATAACAGTGATGTAGGTAGAGCTCATTTACGCCCACTCTAGTAGGTCTGTCATCCTCAAATACTAAGAAGTAGTTTTTATGAAGACACAGCAAATGATTGCTTGACTACTAATGATCAGCAGAAGGCAGACCACAACAGTATTGGGTCATTTCAATCATTTACGAGTATTGTTGGGTAACTTCTCTCAACCACTTTTAAAGTGTCGAATTGACCATTATCCAATAAATATGAGAAAGACATTCAGAAATAAGTAATGGTTTCCGATCAAATTCCTAATTATTTGATTCTTGTTTTTCAATCCCAGGTGAAGGAACAGAAGGGAAAGCTCCTGCATCAGAACCACCACCCAAACCTCCAGAAAACCAGGAAACAAGCAATGCGTCATAATGGGTTGCTTGGCTACAATACTGCATCAGCTGCGTGCAAATTATTTTCACAAGAGACTCTTACAGATGTTTTTACTGTGTGACCCAACATATGGAATTATACAAAACGACACAGCAAATCCACTGTCAGATTTGGAGATCATTATTTCAACTCGTAGAATAATGGAGTGAACTAGACATTAGCTTCTCAGCAGAAAGCAAAAAACAAAATTGAGACGTTATGATCTGGACAGACTGCTTGTTATTTTAACTACTGCTATTCTGTTTAACTGGCAGCAGTTAGTTACCAAATCACTGGCTTTATTTACTCAGAATCAATCTTTATACAATTAGGCAAATATATTAGCCATAGTTGGATAGAACAATCATTAATGATTAGCGATTTGTATTATTGAATTTTTTTTTTAAATTTAGGATTATTTTCTTGTTAAAGTTCCGATAATACAGTAGTTGCAAAAGATGACATGTTCAGTGGAATATCCTAATTCATTCCTACAAGTATGTACATGCTCTTTGTGTTGTCCTTTCTGTGATGCTTTAAATTTCCAACCTGCAAGGTATTTTTGAGCATATTCTGTTATAAACTGCTGTAGTTTTGCAAATATTTTTAGATGTGATTTTGATATAAAAGTTTTCTTTCAAAGTAAACTGCTACCTTGTTTGTCATTCTGATAAAAATATTTATCTTGTGATTCTATAATCAGGTTTCCTACTACAAAGGTAAAGATAAAGTGTCATCATATGATTTGCAGTGCACATTTCTTTGTTCATTTATTGATGTTTTACGATTTGTTATAACACTGATAATTTAATGGAGAGGAAAATGTAATGTTTCAGAACAGATTTGACAACTATTAAACCTATTATGAAACATTGCATTTTTCTGATTATTTGGTCATTGTATGAACAGTAAAACACTAGCTATGGTGTGAATCTCACTCCTCTTTCAACTTCAGCACAATACAGGTGAACTCCATTATAATGCGCTTTGCTATAACTTGTCTTTTTAAAGTGGTGTGTCGGGATGTGGATTCTGACATTTACTCACCTGAAAAATCCAAAATGTGGGCATTATACTTCAAATGAGGGGAGCTAAAGCAACCAACATCCAGGTAATCAGCTCAAACCCGACTTCACTTCTGACCATCGCACAGAAAATCACAAGATTGGTTTGGATAAAGAACACCTTTCGACTTATCTGATTTAGCTTGCTCATCCCTCCAGAACGCCCACCATACCATCCCCCAATCACAGCATCAAGCTGCTTTCTAAATTAGTCCAGCGTCCTGGCCTCAACCACCTTTCCTGGTAACCTGTTCCAGTGGTTGATTACCCTCTGAATAAAAAAATCTTACTGGTATGTGTCCTACAATTGCTCTTTGCAAATCTAAACCTTTTGTTCTACTATCCTTGTGGTGCAACTGAAAGCATTGATCCGTGTTTGCTTTGAGACACCTCAAAGATGTGATAAGACACTATATCAAATGCAAGGATTATTATTATTACTGTCCTGTAATATTATTATTGTGGAGTACTGTAGCTTAGTGGTTAAAGCATTCGCCTCACAAGTGAGAGGCCGTGGGCTTGATTCCCAGTAGGGCGAAACGTTGGACAAGTTTCTTTACTCCACATTCCTCTGTTTACCTAGCAGTAGGTAGGAACCCGGTTGTTAGTCGATTGGTCGATCGCTTTTCTGGGGGTAATAAATCCTTCAAAATTAAAAAAAATAATAATTTGGTCACTTAATCCACGATTGTTTGTAGGACTCTACTGTGCGCAATTGTCTGCTGCGTTTCGCCCACAAAACATACAGTATATTCTGTGAAGCACTTTCAGTCATCTAGAAGACGTGAAAAGGCATTATATCAAATGCAGGGATTATTATTATTGTTTACACTGTTCATTTCAGTTGTTCAGCATGGTATTTCTGTGCAGCTTCATGCAAAACTGGCTCAACGTAATTGTAACCTGTGAAGTACTACTCAAGTGGCTGCTGCCAGTAACTCACTTGCTTTAACTCTAGTTAGGTGTTTTACTTTCTTGTCCCCTTGGCCATGATGTTTTTATTTTCTCCTTAAGATCATAAACTACAACACAGTCACACCACTCTACACTATGCTCTGTGAAGCACTTTGAGATGTTTTAAGGTGCGATTATTTTATTATTATTAACTCGATCTGCTCCGTCAATAAAGAATGCAGGGTATGCTTGACTTTACTGGTACCTGAGGATCGTCTGATTGAAAGCATTTATTGCTGAGAATTAAACAATGGAATTCCAGAGATTCAGAGCATAGTGGCTGAAAGCACTTGGGTCATTTATGGAGCAGAGGGGATGAGGGCTGTGCAGAAGACCAGAGCTAATTGAGTGAAGGCAATGGGTAGAGAAGTGGGGTGTGAGCACTATGAGATCCTATCTGGTGTGAAGGGCACTGTATAGATGCTGTCGTTGTTGTGAGCAGATAGGTGAGGTAGGGAGGTGCCAAGGTGTGAAGAGATTTGAAAGTAACAGTGAGAATCTTCAAATCAATACTTTCAATTCATCTTAAACAGCTTTCTTCATCCAATCCTCTTTTTGTGATTTTGTGAATGATAATATCAATTATTACTTACTCCAAAGTTATTGTCAGGCTCCTGTATGTAGTCGGTCAACACTGTCTTAATCAGAGTTTGTCCACCAGATGGCCCCCTTTGCTTAAACCACATAATTTCACATTCAGACGGAAGTGTTTTTACTGCAACACGTCAAGATGAGAAACTGTATGAAATACATCACACATTTGAGTTTGTAATCGTACAAGGGTGTAAAATTATCAGTGATAAAATATGACTTAATATTGTGTTACTATGGAGGAAGTGAGACCTTCACATGACAGAGAGCAGAATAGAGGGGTATGGAAGGGAATAAGGAATGGGTTAAAAACTCATGTGGAATATAATCACCGGCACATTTGGGCTGGGTGGCCTGTTTCTGTCCTGTACATTCTTTGTAATCTTTGTATTCCAATGATGAGTATAGGACAAAAATAATGGATGTCTAACACAGTTCACAAAGAAATGTTTGAATGGAAAAGGCCCGTTTGATCTCATTCTTCCAGACTGCTCATCTTCTCTGTGGCCAGGTGTGCATTTATCAGATTGTTGGGGGTTATTTTATCTTCAACATTAACTCTTAAAGGTTGTCTGTATGGTTTAGAACTATGATTATTTTAACCATAAAACGCAAACTCCATTTCTGCTAAAATTTCTCCGGATTAGTGTTATTCTAATGAGAGCCAATTCAATGAAAGATAGGCAAGAAATAGAACTATATCGGTATGGATTGAAATAGATGAATGGATAGACATGTAAAAAAAGGTAGAGGGAATTACTGTGATAGGATGATACAAATAATGGATAGAATTATGGATAGAATCGAAACAATGTGAGTGTAAATCAATAATAAATATGACAACAAAGTAATACTATATGTATTCATTTCCACCATCACCTTAATACAAGCAGAAAGATCATAAGAGGTTGCACAAAAGTGATAAAATTATACAGTAATTCAAGGAGGATGGTTTGAATATATCATGGGTTAAGACAAGCAGAAGGAGAAAGTGAAAATATACACAATTTCATAAAGGCAATAAAATAATAATAATAAATTGGTCACTTCAATCTACGACTATTTGTGGGACACTGCTGCGCGCAATTGGCTGACGCTTTTCACCCACAAAATATACCGTCAATTCACTTTACATTATATTCTGCGGAACGCTTTGAGACATCTCAAAGATGTGATAAACAAACTTGGCCTGTTCCTGTCAACTAAAAAAAATTGGGGTAGAGTAGAGATTTAGGGAAACTTATATTGAAAGAATCTGGTGGGAAATTAGATTAACACAATCAACCAATTGGTAAATTAGTACAATTGGTAGACAAGATTAGATCTACCTAAAATTATGACTTGTTATTGTGCTCCTTAACATAATAATAATAACCTTTACATTTGATATAGCGCTTTTCACATCAGGAGGATGTCCCAAAGCGCTTCACAGAACACACTGTAAAGTGAATTGACTGTATATTTGTGGGCGAACGCGGCAGTCAATTGTGCACAGCAATGTCCCACAAACAGTCGTAGATTGAAAATGACCAATTTATTATTGTTTTTGGTTTAACATAACATAGGAGTGATTTTATGAATGTATTAGATTCATCTGTCCTCCTGAACGAATTAGTTAGTTGATTGGAGCAATTTAACATTTAGTGATCATTGTGTAGAATTTCAAATTGTAATAAAGTTACAAGTAGGAAATGTAACACTTCAATACAGCAAATTGTAGACCTATTAGAAAAGCTCTCAGCAGAATTAAGTGGGAAGTGAAAGTAGAAAATGAACCTGAAACAGAAGTAAGCCATGGATATGGAAATTGTAGACCAATTATTCTAAGCATCACAGGATATTTCACAGGATGTGGTTAATGATCATTAAAAGAGCACAAAACCCACATAAAGCATTCAACCTGGGTTTTACCAACTCTTCTTACAGCTATCATCTAGCTTTTCATCTACAGTATCATCCTTGGTATCATCATTGCCTAGAAAATACAGTCACTATACATCACAATGAATCTTGTGCAGCACTTTAAGATGGCGATGATGTGAAGGGCGGCATATCAAATGCAAGGATTTTAATTATTATTATGAATCCACACTGCATCCTCTCCTTAGCTTTAATATCCTTTCTATAATTAAACGGAATGTCTAAGAAATAACAGAAGAATTTTTATGACTTACACACATTGAAGCAGGAACGTTGTGGATGATCAATAGCATCCATTAACAAAAGTAGAAAAGGAAAGGAACATAAGGACACATGGAACAATACAGTACAAAACATTTGTTATTACCACAGATTGTGTGCACCTTACTTCATTATGGATTTCACTCCAAAAACTCCAGAATATTCATCCATCACCAGGTCAACACCATTGCACACTAACCTGCTACTATCCACAGACGACCCTATTCCACTCTCAGTCCCAGTAACATCCCTTGGATCATTATCATTCGTTCATCTGAATCCATACCTCTCCCCATATCCCCCAAAGCCTTTCCCAATCAGAATACTCCTTGTTTTTTTTTAAAAGTAGTTGATTAAGTAATACAATCTTAATTGCTTTGCTGGGAATCTAATTCCACGTATACACAACTCAATGGCCATTGTTTTACTAACCTCGTCTCATTGTAAAATTAAATACTTAGAATTCACAAAATAAATAATGGGACTAGCAATATTCTTTGAATAGGAAAAGTAGAATCAGTGTTTTGCTTCATGAAGGCATGGTTCCATGCAAATGGTAATAAGCTGGTTGTACCTTGACCTACTCACGGTGGGGCAACAGCACCAGCAGTCCTAAGAAATCCTTAAGATTTGCAGTTCAGAAGCTTTAATTACTCTGGATTCCAAATGAAGTATTCCAAGCATTTTAATCAACTTGGAATCTACACTTTCTACCGAGCTGCAAACCAGCTCAATTATATATTGTTTCCCAGGAATTGTTGAACAGATAGAAACTCATGGAAATCTGAATATTAAAAAGGGAGAAGTTTCAATCTTGCAAAACGTTGTATTCTAATGGATTTCCAGATGGCTTTCCAACTAAATTATTTCTGCAATAGCTTTAATCATTATTAAAGTACTGGATCATATCTAATATCCAGATTTACCATACCAGCCACCTGAACAGAAGCATTTGTAAGCACTTTGAGACGTCCTCCTGACACGAAAGGCCCTATATAAATGCAAGTTGTATTGTGTCAGTTCCTAAACACAAATTATCCATATTATTCCTCCTGAACACCACATTTAATTCTTAATTACAGTTGTTTATTTATTATATTGGTCCAAATCCTCATCAGTAATTATACTCTCCAAAATTAGCAAATGTAAAACAACCTTAAATTAATGTGAGAAACATGTACAGTTGGTCCAATGTATGCTTTTTTCTACAGTGCACTGACCAACACCTGACACATGTGGAAGAATCATGATAATTGTCTTTAGAAATACTTAATTGTATTCAGTACAAGTGTTTAACTGTATTTATTCATCCAGACGTCTAGAAGATCAGTGTGAAACCCATCATTTTCATGGCAGATAATGATCCGTCGCTATGCTCGGAGCAACACTTCTATAACATGGATTGAGTGACAAGGCAAAAGATGCCAGCTTGTTTCAGCACCTCTGTACTCTCATATCTCTATTTTGTAAGCGGGGTGGGGGTGCGGGGAGGTAAGACAACTTTGTGGGCAACATGTTATCATGTACATGTTATCCACCGTACCAATGTTGTACATTCCCCAATTCAAATTCAATACTTTTTCTTTACAAATATTTTAATTGATGCAGCAAAAATATTAACTTGAGTTAATGCTTCATTTAATAGGAATCTATAATGCTCCCCAGGATTGCAAGTAGTACCTTGAATTTCCTCTGATTTATACAAGAACACCTGATACCTTTAGTCTACTACTTTCCTTCAATTTACTCAATTAGGCAGCTATCATTACCGCCCAAAGATTTAAGCTGATGTCATTGCTGCATTTCCCTCTAATTGTGACTTCAGTACGTGTCCTGCTGCTCCTCAATATCTTTTTAATCATTTACAAATTTGTGTTATCTGCTGAAAAAGGCACAAGACCAAAAAGGAATTAGTTTTGCAGTTATTTACAACTATAAAAGATAAGAGTGCTACCAATAAAACAGACTGAGACATTATTTATACAAAAATATACAAGGATAAGAAAGGTTCTTGTAACCTTTCACACCGCGTTGAAGACGTGATAAGGTGCGTCACGTGCATTTAAGCTTTGATTTAGCCCTCATTGCTTTAATCAACTTTTTATGATACAACAATTATTATTATCAATTCAACTTATCTCAATATTTAAATTCTATTAGAAAACCTTTAATAAACATTTTTTCAGTGTGCTCCTCTCCAAGTCCTCACTGAATCAGAAATCTGTCCATCTCCCATTAACTATATAGATAACAGAATGAAGTGAATGTATTACATTTCTTTGGACTTATATTTTGTAACCACCTAACAGCCTAAACATTTGAATCCACTAGTTAAACTTATTTTTAAATATATATGCATTTTGATCCAATCCAAGAAGTCCTGTAGCTTAGTGGTTAGTGCACTCGTCTCACAAGCGGGAGAACCTGGGTTTGATCCCGGGCAGAGCGAATCGATGGGCAAGTTTCCTTACTCCATAGGCCTCTGTTCACCTAGCAATAAGTAGGAACCCAGTTATTAATCCATTGGCAGATCAATTTTCCAGGGGTAATATTCTATACTATATTCTATAAAAATAATAATTTGGTAACGCAATCCACAATTGTTTGTGAGGCACTTTGAGACATCTTGAAGACGTGATAAGGCGTTATATCAAATCCAAGGATTATTATTATCCATCATCTTCTTTGCTGGTCAATACACTAATGACTACTGACAAAACTAAATTGATTAACTAATTCTGCTTTGCTGCCAGAGACTTGGGCATATAATATGGATGAAGTTCCGATTAGACAACCTAATTGCAACTTCATATGGATGAAGCTCCAATTAGACAATTTCTACATCAAGGTATACTTTAGGGCAGTTGACTTGATATAAAAATGATGCAAATATCAGCAATGTTGCACACATGTTTTTTCCGAGCTACTGTCAATCAATTTCATAGAATCATAGAATATTACAGAGCAGAACGAGGCCATTCAGCCCATCATGCCTGTGCCAGCTCTTTGGAAGAGCTACCCAATCAGTCCCACTCCCCCACTCTTTCTCCGTATCCTTACAGATTTTTCCTCTTCAAGTACTTGTTCAATTCCCCTTTGAAAGTTGTTATTGAATCTGTTTCCACCACCCCTTTCAGGCAGTGCATTCCAAACCGTAACAACTTTTTTTCCCCTTCATTCCACCAAGAATAGTTGTCTTTTTACAACAACAAAAACTTGCATTTACATAGAACCCTTTGTGTAGAATAATGTCTTGGCGCTGTCGAATGGTGGGGTTGGATGCTGAGTTAGGAGGAAGAGAAGGGGAAGATGACAAACACATTGGCCTTTGTAACATTTAGTAACTGCCTTGAGATTCGAAATGTCTTCTGCAATGAATAAAGTGGATCACTGGCTCTCTATCTAAAGTATTAGGTAATATGTGTCACCTGGCAAGGTGCCTGCAGACACTACACTACAATTCACCTCATCTTATCATTTTGATAACCAACAATTATGTGCCAATTCCCTCAATTTGCAAGTACATCGTGTTGTGTACTCCAAGCTAAGTTCTATACAGTACTTATACAGGACACTGACAGAGATGAAAATAAATTCTGCAAATATTGTATTGGAAATCTGAAATGAACTGCCCTTAGTTCTTCGGGTCACCCAGACTTACAAGTCCAAATTGTTCAGGACAGCGAGAGGAGGAAGGGTTTGGGGGTCCTCAGTGTCAGGTCACTTGATTGTTTTTTTTTGCTGTGGTTAACATTTGACTTTATCATGTGAGGCTGAGTATTAAGACTGCAATGAGGCTCAAATGGAAAGAAATCTGAAATAAATACATCCGCAGGAATAGAGAGAAGTGTTTGCAAGAAGCCGTAGCTTTCTACTCTTTCTACGACATGGATTTCTGAATCGATTCCTTAAGTTGACATAATGATAATAATAATAATAATAATAATGTGTGTGTTGTGTGTGTGAAAGAAAGAGAATTGTGGTTTCATTCATTGATTCATTGATTCATTCATTCATTGTTGGGGCGTTTCACACGTTTCCATTGGTTTGGGCACAGCAGAAGGTCATTCATCTTCAGGAGTGAGAAGTTTGGATCCTTTATATGAATTATTTTTGCTCTTCGATCTGGATTATTGGATATTGACAAAAGATTTACACAGACAGACAGAGAGTTGGAGAGAGGGAGAGAGAGAGAGAGCAGAAGGGACCCTCACGCAAACCCTGTAATTGTCTCTTAAGGAGCAATTTATTATCTCGTTGTAAAGACCTAATCGCGCAGTTAAGCTTTGATCTGCTCCTCACTGCCTTCATCTGCTTTTATATATATATATATATATATATATATATATATACACATAAAAGCAGATATATGTACATATATAAACAGGTGCATTGGTTTTCACATCTGCTCAGATTATAACTATTAAATCGTTCCTTACTGGGTGTGTATTTTTTTAAAAAAAAAACAAAAGTCAAGAGAAAGTTAACTCGGGAATCGGAGCTGTTAAACGTGCAACTCGAAATGATAAACTAAATTAAATCGTTCGTGGGGGGGAAACCCGAGTGAGTGAGTGAGTGAGTGAGTGAGTGAGTGAGTGGAGGGGATTAATTGCAACGAGTTATTAACTTTTTTTTTGTGCAACAGACTGTGTGATGGCCCTCAGCCTCGAGGGCTCATCCCCATCCCCTCCTGTCACCTCTCCTTTTTTTTTGGACCCCCCCGCGCCGTTTAAATGAATTGCTTTCATTCGCAGCGGCTGAGAGCACAACAGGTCTCCGGTCAGGTCAGCTATTTTTTTTAAAATATATTATTATCCTATCACCAGGACCTGGTGATGTGAGTCTCCGCCTCACGGCCGCTCTCCCGGCGGCTCCGCCCTGTCACCCCCGTGTATTTAGGGACCGAGTCGCTCTCAGGGCTTTTGCACTGTCTCCATCGACAGAGACACCCACTCACCAACTCACTCACTCACTCACTCTACACCTTCTCACTCTCTCACTCACTCACTCTCTCCACACTCACTCACTCACTCACTCACTCACTCATTCATTCATTCATTCACTCTCCACATCCTCTCACTCACTCACTCTCTCTCTCCACACACTCTCTCTCTATACCTTCTCTCTCTCCACATCCACTCACTCACTCTCTCTCCACACCCTCTCTTTCCCTCTCACTCTCTCTCTTTCTCTCCACACCCTCTCACTCTCTCCACCCCCCGCCCCTCCCTCTCTCCCTCTCTCCCCCTCTCTCTCTCTCTCTCCCCGCCACCATGGTTGATGCTTTTGTTGCTACCTGGAAACTCACCGTTAGCGAGAACTTCGACGAGTACATGAAAGCCTTGGGTAAGCCTCACGGCGCTGAGACCCCCCCCCCTCCCCCCCCCAGGACCGAGGGGTCCTCGCCCGCAATTAACGCGGGGACTCGGTTTCCATCCAAAGCCTCGTGTCTGCAGTGTGATTTAAACCGGTGGTCGTGTTGAAGGGAGGGATCCCCCCCCTCCCCTCCCCCCCCATTCACATATATATATTTTTTGGGGCTTCGAATATATTATGGGATCTCTGGAGCAGATTGAACTCCTCTCGGTCTCTGCCTTAAGGGTTGTACAAGCTGTTGCTGCAGGGAATAAGTGCTTGAGATGCTCTTTTTGCAACCGTGTCAGCGCGTTGCCGCTGATGTCCCACCGGTATATGATATTAACATCCAATATATATAAGGGTTTCGATTTCCATCTTTCGCTCTGAACGCAGTGCCACGTTTAACCCTTTCACACTTTTGTCTGCCAGGTGTTGGTTTCGCTGTGAGGCAAGTGGGCAATGTTACCAAACCTACAATCATCATCAGCAAAGAAGGGGATAAGGTCGTGATCAAGACTCAGAGCACCTTCAAAAACACCGAAATCAGCTTCAAACTCGGGGAAGAGTTCGACGAGAGTACACCGGACGACAGAAACTGCAAAGTAAACTTTTTTTAAAAAATTGATTTATTTTTGCCCCTTTTACAGTCCGCTTTAATGTGCATACATTTCTCCACGAGTGCACGGGATGGGGTGGGGTGGGGGTGTGGGGGGGGTATCTTTGGCTAAGTTGAGAATGGTGCATCTAAAATAGAGAGGTTGACGAGTTCTGCTTAACATCTACTTCGTGCGATGGTGTAAATCAAAGCTGCTGGTTATTGAGTGTTACACGTTGCAACGTCGCGCCAGCACTGATGTAAAACTGTTACTGAGATGGTAGTGTTGGTTTATGCAACCAGCACAGTGAGCCAGACAGACCAGCTCAGCTTCCCCTGTAAATCCGTAGCCTCCTTACTGATCAGTTTGCATTCTGTTCTGGCTTTACCAGTCAACGGTGTCATTGGACGATGACAAACTTGTCCATGTGCAGAAGTGGGACGGGAAGGAAACCACCTTTGTCAGAGAGATCAAGGATGACAAAATGGTTATGGTATGTCAACCTGCACACTTAACGTCCCGATTTGCATCCTGTTTGATGTGTTGCCGGAGTTTAATTTTTTTTTAACCCTTATCTAAAATTTTTTTTTTTTTTTAAACAGACCCTCACATTTGGTGACATTGTCGCTGTTCGTACCTACGAAAAAGCGTAATGTTCCGAACCTCGTCAGAGCCGATCCGCTCCTGTTTACTGGACTCAACTATAGTGTTTGAAAATCTGGAGCGACTATTTGTATGGCATTTACTGTGACTCCCTGCGTGGTGTTTGCAGGAATTTCCATTGGTGGAGCCACTCTATTGAACCTCTGTAACAAGATCGAAATACTGCATTGTTTTTTGTTGTAAGTTTAACCGAATAACATTTTTTTGTAATATCTATAAATCACTTATCGTTTTTTTTTTATTTTTTATAAAACTTGAGCGTTGGAGGTACGTGTCGCAACGACGAATTGGCTAATAAAGTTTTGCTCTGGAACTGATCAGTTGTGAAGTTATGTTAAATCATAATGTTCTTAAATAGTTTTCTTTTTGAAACGTGTTTGATCAATAAATAGCCTTGTTTTGTTGCTTAGTTAAGGCGTTAGAATTAGCTTTAAACTTTACTAATAATTGAGTCCATTTTTCTAACTTCCTAGTCAATCCAGTGAATATAGTGTCTGTCTGTAACCTTTAGATCAAATGGCTGGGAGCAGGTGCTCTCTTATATTATTCAGACTAGTTACCTGGGAAAATGGTCAGGTTGCAGATGGGTTGAGAAAGCACAACATCTAATCTGTTCACATTTCAGTGCAGGGCTTCCCATTTTATACTGAACAACTGTGGCATGAAGAGATGCGACTGCATTAATGTGAAAAGGTAATTGCTACAAAAAAGTTTGGCATTCCCTCCTGGGAACTTTTTCCTTTTATGGATTAATTCGAGCCCAAAATGTGTAAAGCAAGCGTGTGTGTATATATATTATATAATACACACACACACACGTTTGGACAGTTATGACCATCTTCAAGGGGATGGGTCACTCGAAATATGTTGAACACACAAGACACTAGTTTTGTGGCTTCCAAGTTAGGTTACGTTTGATTGCTGGGGGGAAAAAATCGACACAAAAGCTCTCCCACATATCTCTATTTTGTTTAGATCCTCTATCAATCCGACTTTCCAGTTCTGTTTATGCCTATCCCTTCACGTTTTTAAATCGTAGATGTCCATCTAATTCATTTCCCAAAAGAGTGGATTGATACAGCCTCAGTGTACCTGTGGTAAGAATTGCAAAACCTGCTGCTGTTGCAAAGCTCTTCAAAGCCTCGTTGAGCACTTGTGATCTGGGATCCCTTCCAGCAGCGTGAGTTGGGTCAGCTGGAAGAGAGCAGAGGTCCCCCCCCCAACTAGTTTAACCAGACCAGGGCGCTTCTATTTTGATTCGTAGTGCTAAAAGCCTTTTTTTAACCCAAACCAAACAAAAAAAAATATATATTTTTTAAAAAAAAATACAAAAAAGCCTTAAAAAATTAATCTGAAATAAAAAAAGGAAAGCAAATCCCCCCGGTGCAAATAGGAATCCCGGGGTAATCGCTTGGATTGCAAACCTAATAGGAAACAACACCCCATCATATTCCTGGTATAATAATAACAACATTATTATTATTATTATTACTGTGTGTGCATTCTTGCAGTGTGTGAGTGTGTGTGTGAGTGTGTGTGTGGGGGGGGGTGGAGATTAGAAGGAAGAGGGAGGACACGGTGCAATAGTCTTGGATTGATCTCCCAATGCCCCACTCTTCATTAAGATGCCCCCCCGCCCCCCCGCCCCCCCAGTGCAGGTCCCCGGGGCCGGGGCTGGAGAAGGTGCCCGGGGGGGGGGGGGGTCACGTGCTCCTCTGCTTGTGACGCGGTGCCCGTGTCTCTCTCTATCTCTCTCTGGGATGGAGGCTGTGCTCGGGGCCGTGGCTCTGCTCTCCGCTCTCGCACTGACCGCCGCCTCCGCCGTCCCGCTGGAGCCCAGGGACCCCCTCGGCGGGGCTGCAGGTGAGTGGCAAAGCGGCGGTGACCGTGTGAGAGCCACTGCGGGGGCTGCTCCCGGCCAACCGGCCAGCAACTCGCTGGCCTTCACCGCACAAGGTCTGTGACTGACTGACTCAGCACAGCATAGCCCAGCATAGCCCAGCACAGCATAGCCCAGCACAGCATAGCCCAGCACAGCATAGCCCAGCACAGCATAGCCCAGCACAGCATAGCCCAGCACAGCATAGCATAGCACAGCATAGCCCAGCACAGCATAGCATAGCACAGCATAGCCCAGCACAGCATAGCCCAGCACAGCATAGCCCAGCACAGCATAGCCCAGCACAGCATAGCATAGCACAGCATAGCCCAGCACAGCATAGCATAGCACAGCATAGCATAGCACAGCATAGCCCAGCACAGCATAGCCCAGCACAGCATAGCCCAGCACAGCATAGCCCAGCACAGCATAGCCCAGCACAGCATAGCCCAGCACAGCATAGCCCAGCACAGCACAGCATAGCCCAGCACAGCATAGCCCAGCACAGCATAGCCCAGCACAGCACAGCATAGCACAGCACAGCATAGCACAGCACAGCATAGCACAGCATAGCACAGCATAGCACAGCATAGCACAGCACAGCATAGCCCAGCACAGCATAGCCCAGCACAGCATAGCCCAGCACAGCATAGCCCAGCACAGCACAGCATAGCACAGCACAGCATAGCACAGCATAGCACAGCACAGCATAGCATAGCCTAGCACAGCACAGCACAGCATAGCCCAGCATAGCACAGCACAGCATAGCCTAGCACAGCATAGCCCAGCACAGCACAGCATAGCACAGCATAGCACAGCACAGCATAGCCCAGCACAGCCCAGCAAGTCACTGCTAACTGACCCCAGCACAGCACAGCATAGCCCAGCAAGTCACTGCTAACTGACCCCAGCACAGCATAGCCCAGTACAGCACAGCGTAGCCCAGCACAGCATAGCCCAGCAAGTCACTGCTAACTGACCCCAGCACAGCATAGCCCAGTACAGCACAGCGTAGCCCAGCACAGCATAGCCCAGCAAGTCACTGCTAACTGACCCCAGCACAGTACAGCATAGCCCAGTACAGCAAGTCACTGCTAACTGACCCCAGCATAGCACAGCAAGCCACTGCTGACTGACTGACCCCAGCACAGCAAGTCACTGCTAACTGACTGACCCCAGCACAGCAAGTCACTGCTGACTGACTGACCCCAGCACAGCAAGTCACTGCTAACTGACTGACCCCAGCACAGCAA
Source organism: Callorhinchus milii (assembly GCF_018977255.1). Taxonomy (NCBI): domain Eukaryota; kingdom Metazoa; phylum Chordata; class Chondrichthyes; order Chimaeriformes; family Callorhinchidae; genus Callorhinchus; species Callorhinchus milii. The sequence continues at coordinate 33,155,880 of NW_024704744.1, read as the reverse complement.
GCCATTGCTGACTGACTGAGCCCAGCACAGCATAGCAAGCCATTGCTGACTGACTGAGCCCAGCACAGCACAGCAAGCCATTGCTGACTGACTGAGCCCAGCACAGCATAGCAAGCCATTGCTGACTGACTGACCCCAGCACAGCCATTGCCGACTGACTGACCCCAGCACAGGTTATGAGAAGCCCTGAGACCCTCCTTACACTTGCAACTGTGTCGTTGGGTACAAAGTCTCCCGGCGGAGGCTTTATGCATTGTATCAAAGTTCAGCAGGTTAGCCACTGGGTGGGTGTTGTCTGGTGTCTCAGAAAGCACAGTATACGGTCTCTAATCATATGCAATGTTATTGACACGGTTGGTTTCTGATCAGGACGCAGAAGTGGTGAGTGACATTCACAGAACAACTTGTCAGAACTAAGACACTGTTACATTGTTGATGTGCAAAAGTTCAACAGTTATCCCGATCGTCTCAAACGTCAACATGTATTGTAAAATGCAAACTCAGTAACTTGTGTACTCTCTCGGAAGTAACAAAAATATCTCCTTCCCTACACTGTAGTTTGGGCGTGAATGCAGCTACACGCACTGTTTTTAAAGGAACACTTCTCGTTACGTGACATTTCAATGCACCATTTTTATCATTGCATTTACAACTCAGGGATTTTGGTGAAACAAGATTTATGTTAATGACTAAATCATTATGTTTCACTTGATGGCCCAACGAGTACTGTGCAGGACTCTGGTAGAAGGGGGTGGGGGGGAGGTTTGATTCCTTGGCTGTGTTCTTAAGGGTTGGTATGGTTGGCCAGAGTGCCCTGGATTAGGGACATGCTCCCTCAGGTGCCCACGACTGATAGCTCTCCAGTGATGGATTGCTGAAAATAGTGCAAGTGAATGTGGGATGAGAACAGGATAAATAACCTGCTGACACTTACTGTCTGGGTGACACACATTTCTAGTATATTAATTTCTGACTAAAATGTGTGTTCACCCCAAAATACACAAGTCGCTCCATTTTACAGTATATTCTGTGAAGGGCTTTGACACGTCTCAATGATGTGATAAGGGGCTACATCAAATGCAAGGATTATTATCAATTCAACTCGTCTCAATATGTAAATTCTATTAGATGTTCTTTAATGAGCTTTTTTTATTGGTGTTCTGTTCTAAGTCCCCACCGAATCAGGAATCTGTCCATTTCCCATTAACTATATAGACAACAGAATGGAGTGAATGAATTAAATTTTTTATGCTTATATTTTGTAACCAATTATCTCAAATGCAAGGATTATTATTATAAAATGGGAATCATCCATTCAAAACTAGTTTCTTCCCCAGTGATTAAACACCAGTGATTATGTTGTTTATAAATAGTATCATGGAATCTTTAACGTCCATTTTAGGCAAATGTCTCATCCTTGGCTCAGACCAACCTACACCTAATAATCTCTGGACTAAAGTAAGCATTGTGCCTTCCTCTCGTGAGAGAGTGCACATTCCACACACAGAAATTTTAATATGTGAGCATACATATGGACTCAGGCTCAACTTATTTGCTGCTAGGAGGGAAGTATGCAGGCACAAGAGAGAAAGATGGCTGTAGTGTGAGGGGAGAGAGAAAAGTTATGTGGGGACAGAGCATAACTGGCACTGCATTGGATGAAATCAAGGCTGGCACTGTGTGTGTGGTGGGGTAAGCAAGACTGGCACTATCTGAGAAGAGAGCAAGAGTGGCACTAAAGGGGAAAGAGAGCAAGTGTGTGGCACTGTGTGTGGAGAGAGAAAAGTGCTGGCATTTGGTGGGATGAGAGGAAGACTGGCACTTTAGAGAAAGAGAATGGGATTATGTGGAGGAGAATAGAATGGAAACATAATGTTTCTTGTGTGTAAGGGGTGAACAGCCTTGTTTTTTAGGATTTTCTATTTTTGCATCTGAACTTAAGTATAATTTGGTTTATTGACTTTTTTGTGGTAGTATATTATACTGTAAAACCTATCTTGTACATCCATAAGTCCATATTTTTATTCATATTTCGTGTTGTCCCTAGAAGAGGTAGAGTGTTTAAATGAGTAGCACGAATCGAAGTTCACAGTACAAATTTACATTTATATAGTGCTTTTCACGACAGAGTTAAAAACGGTTTGCTTTACAGTTAAAGGAACGTAGAGCATTTCTACTGGAGGAAATCATATCACTTCATCTCTGGCCTGCAGTTCAAATCCAGGCCAGAATAAGGTGACGAAAGTCCTTGGTGGGTGTAACTGTTCGTAAATGTTCTGAAATGATTTTGGTGAATCAGCACATTTTGATATTACTTTGTAACATCAACTTCTGCTTTGTCTCAATGTTCTACGTGCCTTTAGCTGTAAGGCAAACCACATTAAATCTCTGTCACTGCTACACATTTGTTTAATGTTGAATAATTTGACTGGTTTCAATTGCACTGCATATAACATTAGACTACTCCACAAGCACTAAACCTTTCAATACATTTTTTTTCAAAAGGGTGGAGAGAAAAGGAAAAATAAATTTAACTAAATTATAAAATTAAAGCAGTCAGGAGCCAGGTTGGTGAATGGGCCTGGCAGTGACTCAAAGTGCATTGGGCCAGACAGAATGTGAGCTGAATGTAAGCTGTGCGATTGTAAAGTTCATGTAAAAATACTCAGCTACACTATGAAAATATATTGTGGACAACAATAACTTGCATTTAAATAGTGCCATTCACACAAGAGAGCATCCCAGAGCACATGAAAGACAGGTGGCAGGGGGGAGCTGCAGGGGTAGAAGGAGGGGGCTCCATAGGTTACGGACACAGAATCTGTCAGCTCAGCCATGCTGGTGGCACAAAAAGTGTGGGAGATGCACAGCAAGGCCAAGTTAGCCAAGCGGAGAGGAAGAGACCTGGGTTTGATTCCCGGCAGGGTGAAATCTTGGGCAAGTTTGCTTACTCCACATGCCTGATAATAATCCCTCAAGAAAAACCCAATAATAAATTGGTCACTTCAATCCACGACTGTTTGTGGGACACTGCTGTGTGCAATTGGCTGCCGCATTTCGCCCACTAATATACAATCAATTCACTTTACAGTCTATTCTATGAAGTGCTTTGAGATGTCTAGAAGACGTGAAAAGCACTATATCAAATGCAAGGATTATTATTAAGAGCAGAGGAGTGGGGGGCAAGGAGACAATTCATGTGCAAGGTTTTTTTTGTTTTATTTGTTTTTAACGTCTTAACATAAAATGCAATATTGGTGTAAATTAATTGATGTAACTCACTAAAATTTGAAAACTTAACAGTGAATAAGTAGAATAGTTAAAGCTTCTCTACAGACAACAACAGCGCATTATATTTTAAGCCTTTGAATCTTCACAACTGTTTTTCTGGAAGTATATATACAGTAGTGCTGCCTTCACCAAAACTTCTCCTCTCCTAGTCAGAAAATGGGTTAAAGAACAATTACACCTTAAAATAACTCTCCCAATCAAGGATAATTGACCTTTATTTTGCCCACAAAACATATTCTGTGAAGCACTTTGAGACGTCTAGAAGACATGATAATGCGCTATATCAAGTGCAAGGATTATTATTATAAAGACCTTCAGAACATATCTATTAATGCCCAATAATTTGTAAATCCTTGAAGGCAACAAGCATATTTGCAGAAATATTTGTATTCAGTCTAATAAAGCTGAAAAAAGGCTAGTCATATTCTGGAGGTAGTTCAGGATCTACCTTTACAGGATAAGGGCTCAGGACTTTAAAACAGACCACAAAGCAGCTTTGTTTACACTTCTATAGCTTCTGATCAGTTATGTTGGAATCTGCAGCACAATAGAGCAGTTGTCACTTGAGACACTGATTTATCCTGTTGAATAGAAAGACAACAAGTCCAGGCTGATCAGGTATTGCAAAGGTTTCTGGTTACTACAATCATATGATGGCCTCAACAATATGATGGACTTTATTGGAATAGTCTGATTCTGGTTTAGGTGTTAGTCCAGCTCAGTTGATAGCATTCTCAGTCAGAACGTTGTGCATTAAGGCCCCAAGTCAGGCCATTGAACTCGCACAGTCCAGCTGATATTCTAATGTAGTGCTGGGAGTGTGCTGTATTCAGAGACATTACACCAATGTTTGGTTTACATGTTCAAGTGGACATTAAAGATCTTGTGGCACTATTTAAAAAAAATACAATCTCCCAGTTGCATTTAGTTATTCACTTCATGGCTGTACATTGCTTTGCTCAAATTGCCTGCCATGATTTACAAAATACGCAGTCACTACACTTTACAATAAATGTTTTGAGATGTCCTTACAGTGTGAAAGGCACTATAACAAATGCAAGAATTATCTATCTATTGTTATTACTACTATTATTAGTTGAAGAACCACCTGAAAGAATATATAAATAGAATTCCCAATCATGGCAGTAGCTTACTATACCTCATTCAGCGTATTATGCTTCACCAGTATACTTCATCCAATGTACAATTCGAAAGATTCCATTTGAATACTTCCATGATATAATGATATTAATTCATACAAAATGAGTTGGAGGCTGCTGTTTAACACATCTTGTCAAATTTGATTACTCATAGAAATTACAGTACATGAGGCAATTTGTCTTATTCAGCCTATTCAGGTGCTGAGTCCTCTTCAGGAGCAATAAAGCCTAGTCTGAATTCCTTGCTGTCTTCATTTTAAATTCTTTTATTTCTTGATTTCAAGATCCTCACCCTTATATTCAAGTCCCTCCACTCCTCTGCACCCCCCTACCTCTCTGACCTCTCTCCTCAAAACAGTACCTTCGTTCCTCTGGGTCTGGCCTCCTCCTCGTCCCCTGAGTCCTCCGCTCCACCCTGGGCGGCCGTGCCTTCAGCCACTATGTCCCGAGGCTCTGGAACTGCCTTCCTCACTCCCTTCGTTTAACTCCCTCCCTTCCCATTTTCAGGTCTCTGCTGAAGGCCTTTCTTTTCGACCGCACCTTTGGTCACTTTCCTCTCCCTCACCCTGGCTCGGCCCCGGGATCCATTACTGTAAAGCGCTTTGAGACGCCGTCCGGTATGGAAGGCACTATATAAATTCAAGTTGTTGTTGATACATATTTTTCTTTATGTTGCACTGTTGATATGTTTTCATGCAATCTTGATAAAGGTATTGTCAAGAATTGACTTGAGAGCAAAGATTGGTTCACAGGGCAGGAGAAGAAGTAAGCTAGGGATGTGTATTTGCAGATTAATTCAATAGTGATATGTGGCATAAACCATCAGTTACAAACAACTGGAAAGCCAAAAACAACACAAGTAGTTATAAATGACCACCAAGTTTTTTTTTCAAGTACATTCTTGTGTGGTAATTGTAATTTATTATCGTGCACTTTTGCTCTCCTGAAGCTCCTACGTCTTGCTGGAGTACAGTTTCAAGGGTGTTGGTGGTTTCCAGTATCTCACCTTCATGTGTGTGCATACTCAAATGAGTGAAGGCTAACCAACCTTGAGGATGGAAGTTCACCCATATTACTTTTCTGGGAGGTGGGATGCGGGGGTCACTGGATCAGGAATCAGAAATTGGCTGTTTTTGCTTCAGATCACGAGTATTAAGTTTAATGGTAGTGCCTTTAGTGCTGTTTGGCTAAGATCTACTGGTTGAAAACAAAACAGGAGTCAAATCTGTAACCTTCAGATCTCTACACTCAACAGTATGTTTAGCCATCTGTTTCAAAACTAGAATTACAAATCACAAGTTTTGTGTAAACTTTTCATTGTGAAGTACTAATTAATTTACCTTTTTNCTTTCTACCAGGTTATTTCTGGCATATTACTGATTTGCATTTGGATCCTACCTACCACTTGTCAGATGATCCCACAAAGGTTTGCAATTCATCAAGAGGTTTTCCAGCAAAACATGCTGGACCTTATGGTGCCTATAGGTGTGATTCACCATACCGTCTTATACAGTCTGCTTTTCAGTACATGAAAGATGTATTTAAAGCTGGACACCAACCTTCCTTTATGATATGGACAGGGTACGTGTTGATAATAGATAGAAATGAACTGATTTACTTTTGGTAATGAACACAAGGGTGGAAAAACTTGAGAGTAAAGACTGGTTCACAGGACAGGAGGAGAAGTAAGCTAGGGATATGCATTCCCTAATAATCTAAAATCAGGTTAGATTCAAGGGCAATAAATCTTATATCTTGTTCATTCATTCAGACACCTCATTAACTCTTTAGTTTGCTAAAATAATCGTTTCCCACCTCACTAGAGTTGAAAATATTGTTCTCCCTCTTATTTCTTTGACTAGTTTTTCCTTCTACCTGGATACGTTTCCATGAATGCAAGTCACCGTCCAGTATATTGGCCACATTTTCATTCGTGAGCTTTACAGTAAATTTCAGCAGACTTTTTAACTGCAGAGGATGTCTTGTCCATTTCACAGTCAAATCAGTTGATCAATCAATGCTCAGTCACTGGATAGAAATCAGAATTAGGAAGCCAGGCTGATTTTGTTTTTCTCCCCCCACTCCATTCCAACCTAAAGATTTTGAGGTGAATTGTAACGCTCCCTAGTTTCACCCTGGTTAAGATCACCTAGTTCACCACAGACTGCCAATGGAATTTGGGACTCATGCAGTTAATCATTGAATAAATTCATTAAGTCATTGAGAAAATTGTAAATTCCTTCTTTTTTTAAAAAAAAGCAAATGCCGACTGAGGGATAAATAGTGTGAGAAACGCATCCAAGCAAAGACGAGAGAGAAAAGAATAGAGATGTATGGGGAGAGGCTAGGGCTGTGGTATTTGGGATAGTGGGGCCTGATGTGGAGTAAATTAGCTGGATGAGTTATTTGGGCCAAATGCCCTGTTTTCTTACTGCAGATTCTATGTAAAATGGGCTTTATCAAATTAAATTTCCAATGTTTATGCAGTATGAATTATTTATATATATATATCATATATATTTGATACATAAACAAAATTAATAGATCTATATGAGGCAGCTCCTTCAGAATAAAAATGAATAGAAAAAGAACAGTTCAAAATTCTGTATTGTGTTTATAAAAATCCTAAGTGAAATGCTAAGAAAACTATTTTCTTAGCATTTCAGAGCATCTAATATCTCGCAAATTGAATTCAACAACTTTTTCTGTAGTTAAAGTAACATACGGAAAACCATCTTCAAAATTAAGACCACTGTTTTCAACAACCACTGAGGGGACTGGGCCAAAGTGGCCTTTATATAAGGGTGGCCCCTGAGTTAGGTTTCGTTGGTGTGCAAACTGAGCTGTTCCAGGATATTTGTTAATAGGGAATATGAATGGAACATGACTGCTTGAACAGATTTGACTGCATTTAAGAATTTGCCAAATTCTAGATGCCCTGAAATGCTAAGAAAATAAGAGTCAATCTGGACTGAAGGAAACCTCCCATTCAAATCAGTGGTTATTAAAAGCTCAATTAAAGAAGGGGCTCATTTTAATGCTTCCCTCATTATTTGTGTTTTGAAACAATGAAGAAAATATTTTGAAAAGGTACAGTTTATGTTCGTTATGTACGGTTTAATTGTCAAAATATTGATTACTCTGAATCAGGATCAGTGTCACTATTCGGCCTTTGTTTTTTCCCCCCAGAGACAGTCCTCCTCATGTAGCAGTTGCAAAGCTCTCTGCAAAGATCGTGATAAACATCATGCACAATATGACTGAAACTGTCAAGGAGAACTTCAAAGATCTACAGGTTTTCCCGGCAATGGGTAACCATGACTACTGGCCACAAGTAATGGTTTCTGTTTCATTTTATGTGTTCAAGTTAATGACTTACAATGGGATACTCTGCAAGCCATAGCAATACATATTGGCAATTTGTGCTTAATCTTTTCTGATTTCCAATGTTAAAAAACCAGGGATATCAGAAATAAAAAGTTCAGTGTCTTATAATGTTACTTTTAGAATTTGTATTTTAAATATGAGAACATTTTATCAAAGCGCCATCATTTTCATGGCAAATGATAAGTGATCTGTCACCACGTTGGGTGTGATATCTTAACTTGGATGGATGGCATGATGAGGCAGAATACATCTCTGACAACTTGGAGTCCTGTAGCTTAGTGGTTAGAGCACTTGCCTCGCAAACAAGAGGACCTGGGTTTGATTCCTGGGCAGGGCAAAACCCTAGGCAAGTTTCCTTACTCCATACACTCTGTTTACCTAGCAGTAAGTAGGAACTCGGTTGTTAGTCGATTGGCCGATTGCTTTTTGGGGATAATTCCTTTTTTAAAAAAAAACTGATCACTCAATCCACTGTTGTGCGCAATTGGCTGCCGCATTTCACCCACAAAATACACAAGTCACTTTACAGTATATTCTGTGAAGCGTTTTGAGATTTCTCAACAAAATGATAAGGAGCTATATCAACTGCAAGGAGTCCTATAGCTCAGTGATTAGAGCACTCACCTCGCAAGCGAGAGACCTGGGTTTGATTCCCGCCAGGACGAAAACTTGGGCAAGTTTCCTTACTCCACACGCTGATTATAATCCCTCAAAGAATAAATAAATAAAAATAACAATTTGGTCACTCAATCAACGACTGAGCTTCTCTTTGACCGTGCCTTCAGCTCCCCTCTCGACTCTCTTCCCCCTCCTCGCTCCCTCCCTTCCCTCCCCTCACCCTGACCATTTCCCCCCTCCTTGCTCCCTCCCTTCCCTCACCCTGACCATTTCCCCCCTGCTCGGGTCATGACCCAACTGTGCAGCGCCTTGGGACGTCCTCCTGACGTGAAAGGCGCTTTATAAATGGAATCTTGTTGTTGTTGTTGTTTGTGGGATACTGCTGTGCGCAATTGGCTGCCGTGATTCGCCTACAAATATACACTCAATTCACTTTACAGTATATTCTGTGAAGCACTTTGAGACATCCAGAAGATGGGTAAAGCGCTATCAAATGCAATGATTATTACTTTTATTATTATATAAAGTAACTTCTTCACTGGTTGGTAAAATAGAGAAATGATACAATAGGTTCTCATTCATGAAATTAAGGAGGAGGGGCTTGTGTCTTCAAATTACATCAATGAAGGATAATTGCAAATATTATTCTCTCCATATCTACAAATAGAATATTCCTTTGGTTCATTCAGAGGATTTAATTGACTCAACAGCCAGAGTATTCAGCCTGGCTCAGTTGGTAGCACTCCCACCTCTGAGTCAGAAGATTGCCCCACATTGGGCCCAGTACTGAGATGGAGTGTCAGCCTAAGCCATGACCTTCCATTCTCGGACTGATGTCCTATCTTCCTGGTCAGGTGGATGGTAAGGACCCCATTGCATTATTTAAAAAGGGAAGGAATTTCTCCCAGGTTCCAGGCCTGCAATCCCCTAAATAAAAAAAATACCTTTACTATTGCTACGTATTATAGAAAACTTGAAGCATTTGAGACGTTTTGACACAAGGTGCTATATTGAATGCAAGGATTACTTTAGTTTTGTATTGAAAATCATTTGTGGAGAGTTGTACATGTAGATTCCAATTTTCTGCCAAAATATACGTATGATATATAAATTTTACTCCAGTTGTTGCTGCTCATTCATCTGTACAGATTTAATGTAACATTCAATCTGCCAGTATTAAAAAAAAGTCATCTTGTACTTTAGTGGAAGATGAACTCATTCATTAAAACACAAGTATAAATCTCTCAAATTGCACTCTCAGTAATTTTAATGAAAGGACTTCCTAATATTTTTTCAATTTTGAAATACTGTAGTTCTCAACTTCAACTTAGCCAGGCTCACATTATTTCCTGTGGCATATGGTTTGCATCTGACAACTTGACCAATAATTATTTTCATGCCTATTTGTATGTCCTTTCTTGACTTTGTATTGCAAATGTATTGCTTTTATTTTGATTTGCTCTCACAATACGCTATTTGTATATGCTACAAATATCGCATTGTTGAGAAATGGTTTATAATAAACCCAAAAAAGAAAAAAGTTAAAACCATGTGGACTTTTTTTTATTTTAACAGGACCAGCTTCCTGTTGTTGCAAGTGAGATTTACAATGCAGCAGCTGATATGTGGAAACATTGGTTAACAGAAGATGCCCTTAGCACTTTCCGGAAAGGTAAGATGTGAATGGAGTGGTTTATATTGTAGTACTGTTAGAAAAAAGAAATCCCATCAGCTTTCTGTCATCCCTCTTGGAGCAAACACCTCAACTTATGAAGTCTAGCATAGGCAGATGCCCTGCTTCAACAGAACTACCCCCAGTTTCACCCACAAAATAGACAGGCAAACCACTTGCATCCTGTGAAGCGCTTTGAGACATCTCAATGACGCGATAAGGTGCTATATCAAATGCGAGGGTTATTGTATTATTATCAAAACATTCTGCCATGTAAAGGATATGAAAATGTACTTTATGCTTAAACTACTCTACCACTTTCTTAAAATGTACAAACATGAAGACATAATGATGAAAAAGTCATGTCTGTGCACTCAGGCTGATTGTTCTTTGTGTTTACTTCTTACATCACCTCTGAGACACTATCCTGCGTGAGGGGCGCTATATAAGTGTAAATTCTTGTTGTATCTCAGTTGCACCAACGATATATAAAAAGCATCCATTCAAGTATCCCTTTACCATGTTATCTTTGATCATAACTTATAATAGTATTTTTGAATTAACTCCAATGCTTTTTCTGGATGATCGATGAATGCAAACATTTATCACTCTTTGAATAAAGATGCGCTTCCTGAAACAACAACCACAACAAGCATTTATACAGAGTCCTTCACACGGGCTTGCATCTTGGAAAGTTTAATTTCCAAATGTCCTTTTTCTCTTCTTTTCATTCATTTTCTTTGGTCCTAATTTTGTGCTTTACATGAAAGGAATAACCTGGGTTTACCCAATATTTCAAGAATAAATTATTATTAATTAAAATTAAATACCCATGTAGATGTTTGAACATTAAAAATCTTAAGCATTAAACATATCTTGATTTTTTAAACATAAATATGTAAATATAAATGTTAGTATAAATAAATGAATCTAAGAAATATAAATATACCTTAAACATCAGTCTAGTGTAAAATATAAGTAATTTCCCATCATTTCTGCGAGACTCGGGTCTGAAATGCTGTACTCTGTCCAGCGCCTTGGGAAGTCCTCCCGACGTGAAAGGCGCTATACAAATGTAATCTTGTTGTTGTTATGTGTTTTCAACTTTTCCTTTTCTAATCTTCTTTCATTTGGTGTAGTGTTGTAACAAAAATGGATACAAAGCTCCTATTATGGTTTTACTAGTGTTTTGTAAAGAATTGACATGCCATTTGTGAATAATTTTTACGACCAATGCAAACCCCAGCTTTGTAAGATTGACACAGTCTCTGTGATGACAAAGATTGTGTCAATACAAAAGTGAGTTCTACTGGCATGTGTTGCTGTCAGAGGTCCTACATCCCCACAGCACTTTGGATGATTAAATAATGGTAATGTTTCTGTAACAAAGTCAATCTAATCTTCCATTTAAATAAAATTACTCTGCAATTACTATGAATTAAGAAATGTTATCCTATACCAATCTTAGTCTCGAGTGCAGCACTTTCTAATTTACTACAATTTCTGAATGTTTTAAATACCACCTCTTTATTGTACTAGCTGTACCCGTTGCAGCTTTGCTTGCAACCAAAGGATCTGATATGGAATGTAGATTGACACACAGACAGACACACGGACATACATTTCATCTTTATCTATATTCATCTGGGAGGACTCCTGTGGGAGGAATCGGCGCTTTAAAAATGTAATTTTGTTGTTGTTACCGTGGCTTAGCTTTGTCTGTGTTCTTTATTTTGTTCCCGCCACTTGGCTACCTGCGTGCTCTGTGACACAGGATGCCACAGCACCACGGTCAGCAATTTTGTGTGATCACTTTTCTATTCTCCAGTCTTTGCCAATAATATGATCATTAATATTGTCCTCTTGTTTCAGTCAATCATCCAAAATGTTTTTGCACCTTTACAATAAGATTTTATTTTTCCTTGAAAATTGACCAAAAGCTTCGCATTTTTTCTCATCATGCATTTTTAAAGGATGAGATTGGACAGCCTGAAGGGCTTTCTTCATCTAAACTAATCTTGTGAATACTCCACATGCCCTTGTGTTTTCAAATATTTTTCTTGAACCTTTCTATCACTTGAGATGCACATTTCTGTTCCTTTTCTCCCTTTTAGGTGGTTTCTATACCCAGGTCTTTAACTGCAAAATTACTAAACAGACTCTGCGGATAATTAGCTTAAACACAAACTTGTACTACAGTCCCAATAAAATTACCAAGAAAATGCAAGACCCTGCAGGGCAATACGAGTGGCTTGAAGATACACTGAAGAAAGCTCAGGCAAACAAAGACAAGGTACAAATCTTCATTAGAATTGTGGAATTTAAAATACCCAAAGTATATTTTATGTTAAGAAGGCAAAAAGAACATGTCTAAGAGTTTCATTCATGTTTGACAGTGCACATTATTTGTTTTAAAAGTTTAACACATGATTCACTGGTAACTAATTCTGTGGTTGCATATTAAGTATTGTACCCGTTGCCTTCATTCCTCCGGGTCTGGCCTCCTCCTCGTCCCCCGAGTACTCCGCTCCACCCTCGGCAGCCGTGCCTTCAGCCACTATGCCCCGAGGCTCTGGAACTGCCTTTGTCTCGCTCCCTCCCTTCCGATTTTCAGGTCTCTGCTGAAGACCTTTCTTTTCAACCGCGACTTTGGTTACCTTCCTCCCCCTGGCTCGGTCCCGGGATCCGTTACTGTAAAGCTCTCTGAGACCCCATCCGGCGTGGAGGGTGCTATATAAATCCAAGTTGTTGTTGTGTGAGTGAAATAGATTTTTTCATTCATTTATTATGGGTTTAAATGGGACAATTAGAGGGACAAATACTGCTGATTATTGGCATGGAATGAAAACTATGAGCTAGTGGAAATAATGCCATATAATATTTCATCAATACAACTAAACATTGTGACGTTGAAGAAACACATCATTTTATCCCCCACTGTGTTATGTTAAATGTGAGCTGGTTTGTTTTACCACTGGGAAGTAATCATTGGTTTATTGTTCTTTCTCCTAGGTTTACCTCATAGCCCATGTTCCTCCAGGGTACTTGCCAGACTCGCTCAGAACTACTTCGATAAGAGTGAAAGACAATGAAAAGTTGGTGACAATACTGCGTAAATACAGTGGTGTAATTGTTGGCCAGTTCTTTGGTCACACTCACCGGGATAGCATGATGGTGCTTCTGGATGAGCAAGGTAATACGCCTTCCTTTTTAGTGGCACTACTTCTTTACTTAAGAAGTTTTGTTTAATTTACATTTGTATGTATGCTCAGTTCTCCTGAGCAGAATTTATATTAGTTATAATTGTGGAATCTATTTGGTAATTCAGCCAAACCTATCTTCTAACTTGCTTCCTGATCACCTGGGTTGATTGACGGAGAGTACAAGTAGTAATATCTGAGATATTAGCTACAGGAGCATACAGCTACTCACTCACACATATGGAAAATAATGTACCTGGTGGATAGTTTTCAAAGGTTACAATACTGTCATTGAGCCGAAGGTCCTCGGTTTGATCCCAGATCTGTACTGAGACAGCAGCAGACACGTAAGAAAGCTTGAATCAGGAAAGGCCAAGTCAAGCCTACTTCACCATACTCCATGCAAATGTTACTATTATCATGAATTCCAACCACTATTCTATCTCTAAGAAGCTCTGCATAGAGACTTCCTGAATCCCTACATCAATTCAACAAATCCCTGTAATATGTTTCCATGCCCACTTCTCCACTCCATCTCCAGGTTAACTTCCTTTCATAGGCAACATTTCCCCCTCCCCTTTCTAAACACCACTTCCCACCCAGCTCAAATACTAGCTTTATTCAGTTGTATTGAGAGTGCCCAAATAGTTCTTTCTTCTCTTCACCCTCCATCACCCCTTCATCTTTATGAATTCAGGTTGTTTGCAGTCATTTCCTGGTTTGCGTGTAAACTTACATATTAGAACTGCTCATTTAAAACAACAGTTTTTGTTTGATAATAGGTGAAGTTTGTGAGAGAACTTTTTTTGTATAAGAAAAGGTCGAGATATTGATTCCTAAAAATGTTTGTAGATATGCTTCAAAATAGTTTTTTAATATAAAAATAAAATATAGGATGTGCCATCAAAGCATTTAACATAATTCTGTTGGGATTATTTCCTAATGCAATACATATTACATACATTTCCCATCTTCTGATTTTGGAAATTTGGCCTGTTATACTGGAGGACTTAAACACAGTGTTTGCTATGGTCAAGAAAGTCTTCTGTCAAAGTTCAATGTGCCGGCATCAGTTCTTGGGATGGAATTAAACCACAGATGCCAGTCTTTGCTGTTCATATGCATTGGTGCTCCTGGGTGAAGGATGTTGAATATGAGTACTTGTCTGTCTTGGCAGAATTTCTTCAAGGAATTGCATCACAATTGCCTTTGTGGAAAAAAATGAAAAAGCTATTGAAGAATAACACTGCAGAGTTGCAAGCTCAAGCAACCTTTGTCACAGAGCACTCATCTGAGCTCATAAAATTCATTAAAAAATGTCAGGCAATAGCTGTGCCTCACGGCCACAATCTGTATGTACGGGTGCAAAATTTACATTTGTTTATTGATTTCTGTGCTATTGCTGGAGCACAGGAGTACAAATCAAAGATGGGAAAAGTTGGCAGCCTGTTCTGAGAGTGAGAGAGGTGTGTGTCAACCTTTCCCAGAGAATTATGCAAGACAGCTGTGAAAAGGTGATTTTGACTGATAGTCAAAATTGGACTGATTTTGAAAAAGCATCTATCAATTGCTGCCTATAAAGCAGTTTGTAATTTTGATCCTCACCAGCTAGCAACAATAGACGCAGAAAAAGACTTATATAATAATGTGATTCCTGCCCTTTTAATTATTTCAAACTTCGAATGGCATGCTTCTAACGCAACTGGAGAAAATATTCCCGTTAACCACAAAATAGCAGCATGATAGGGAGCTTAGCCTGAGCCACAGCTAAATGTTGACAAGACGGAAGCCATACTCTTTAGCTCTCGTCAACGTCTTGAATCGCATGGTTCTCACCTCCTTCACCTATCTGACCTCACCCTAAAATTCTCCGAACCCATACGCAACCTAGGCGTCAGGTTCGACCCCCAATTATCCTTCCTCCCCCACATCCGGTCCCTCACCAGGACCACTTTCTTCCACCTCCGACGCATCGCCCGTCTCTGCCAATACCTCACCCCAAAAGCCCCCGAAACCCTGGTCTCTGCCTTTGTCAACTCGGCTGGATTATTCAAATGCCCTCCTCCCCACCACTACCATTCATAAGATCCAGGTCATCCAGAACTCTGTCGCCCGCATTCTCACCCGCACCAAACTCCACTCCCCGATCACCCCAGTCCTTGCCAGACTGCACTGGCTGCCTCTCCTAGAGAGGATCGACTTCAAGATCCTCACCCTTGTCTTCAAATCCCTCCACTTCTCTGCACCATCCTACCTCTCTGACCTCCTCTCTCCTCACAACAATGCCCTTTGCCTTCGCTCCACCGGGTCTGGCCTCCTCCTTGTCCCCCGAATCCTCTGCTCCACCATCGGTGGCTGTGCCTTCAGCCACTGAGACCTGAGGCTCTGGAACTCCCTTCCTCACTCCCTTTGTCTCGCCCCCTCTCTTCCTATTTTCAGGTCTCAGCTGAAGACATTTCTTTTCAACCGCGCCGTCGCTCACCTTCTTCCCTCTCCCCTTGGCTCGGCTCCAGGGTCCGTTACTGTGAAGCTCTCTGATACACCGTCCGGCATGGAGGACGCTATTATAAATCCTTGTTGTTGTGAAACTTGCTAAAATTGCAAAAAAAAGGTATATTTGGCTACCAGTGAGCGCAGCTGACGTTGAAAGGTCATTTTCTGTTTATACAGACCTCCTCAAAGATAATAGACAAAGCCTAACAGTAGAAAATATACATATTCTTCTCATGTTAAAATTTAACCAGCACTAAACTTTTGGCTGAGAATTTTTTGTTTGTAGCTATGAAATTTTGATTTTGAAAAATTAAATTTTCTGCAAACTGTATTGAAACTGCACTTTTACATCTTTTGAAAGGTGTGTTCTGTTTAAAGAAAACATTAATAAATTGTTTTTTTCAATCTGATGTGTTATTTCTTCATGTTTAGTCTTTAAAAATGAGAAAAGAGAAAAAATGTAGGTTAGCAGCAAAATGCGTCTCAATAGTACCAACCAACCCCTGCAATTTCAGCAAAACTCTTCACAATTTCCGGCAAGATCTGTAAAGCGCTCTGCAATTCTTGACAAATATTTCCGAACTTTTCTATTGGCCCAGGTCATGGGACATCACAAGGCAATGTTAGACATATGAATCATTCATGAAATACTGACAGATATAACTAATTTTCTTCATTTTCTGTTTTGCATTGTGAACTTTTATGAAATGCAAATGGTGCTTGATTTTTTTCAGACGTTCCTGGTACAATAATGAATTGCTTATAATGGTGGTCACTTTGCAAATAAATAAAACAGTAAAACATTCTTTTTATTTTAAGACTCAAGTTAATATTTTGCATTGTTTTGTTATTTGCTCACCCTAGGAAATCCTGTCAATTCTTTATTTGTGGCACCAGCTGTAACTCCAATGAAGGGATTTCTGGACCTTGTAACAAACAACCCAGGCATTCGCTTATTTAAATATAGCACAAATGACTACAGCTTACTGGTGAGTTTCTGTTTAAATGCCAGCTGTGAACACTATTGGTTAAGAATGGTAATGGATGTGATTGTTCTATTTTTGCAGAATAAATAGAATTGACAAGTCATATAGCATATAATGGGCTAATGCATCAGGTAAAATTCCTAGATAAAGTATAGTTACTGTGCATTTTGTACTTTGCACCCTTCTACATCTTTCTTGCAGACTGTTCTCCAAGGGTCTGTTGTGGTTCTCCTGCCATTCACATTGTTCATAAATGACTTGGCTGATGGCAATTCTTATAATATTTATTGATGTCAACCTATTTGGACAGGTGTCATAATAAAAGGAAGATAAATAATTTAGAGTGCGATCTGAACCAATTGAGCACATTTTATCAGTGACTGAGGAACTGAAGATGATCAAACTTTATGTGCAGGTGAATGTTAACAAGAATGCTATATCAGTGATTTATGTATGATTTAGCATAGACATAAAATGCTATGAAAAGTATGAAAATTAGAAATGAATGTGGTGAACTAGATATGAGTGATACAAGACTCATTACTTTTTATTTCACAGGATTTCTGGCAGTATTACCTGAACCTTACAGAAGCTAATGAGGAGAAGAAACCTGACTGGAAGCTGGAATATTCCATGACCAAAGCCTATGGCATAAAAGACCTAAACCCACAGAGTTTGTATAACTTGACAAATCAGTTTCTAAAGCTGCACAATAAGGAGTTCCAGAAGTACTGTTACTATTACATAGTCAGTTATATCAACATAGTCTGTGTTGGCCATTGTAAAATGAAACAGATATGTGCTACAAGATATTTAGACCAAGCCTCATACTCAAAATGTATTCAAGAATGGTGAAGTAGTTCGACTAATCTGTTTGCATTGAACCTTGTCTGTGAATTAAGATTGATTTCTCATTTCTGTTTGTAATTTGTTAACATAAAAATGCTTTTAATTTTTCTTTGCCCCCTGATTTGAATTAATATTATTTTTATCCAGCTTTATCTTCTCTGTAGGCGAAATACTGCAGATGCTGGAAATCTGAAATAAAAACAGAAGTCGCTGGGACACTCACAATGTCAGGCAGCATCTATGGAGAGAGGAAAGTGAGTTAACGTTTCAGCTCGATGACCCTCACAACATTCCCCAGTTCTGACGAAAGGTCATCGACCTGAAATGTTAATCCACTTTCCTCTTTCCATAGATGCTGCCTGACCTGCTGAGTGTTCCCAGTGACTTCTGTTTTTATTATCTTCTCCGTATTCCTTTCTTTTCTCTCTCTCCCCTATTAATATCCTCATTAGGATATCCTCATCAATATCCTTGTGAGGCTATTTGGCCCACCCAGCCTAAGATAGTGCCAGATCATTCTCTAATGTGAATCCCCTGCTCTTTCCCCATACCCATTTATATTCTTCCTCTTCAAACATTTATCCAATTTCTTTTTAAATGTTGTTATGGTATTAGCTTCAATAGCCACTGGCAGAAAGGTATTTCATACTCTGATAAACTCCTGGGTGAAAATGTTTCTTCTAACCACTGTTTGCTCTCTTTAAGTGATCATTCTGACCACATCCTACCTCTCTATGGCCACCACTCCTCTTTCCTGTTTGCCATGCAACCTGTAAAGTGCTTTGAGTTGTTATCCTCCATGAAAAAATAGAAGTTGCTCCCTGCTTACTATTGTTTCCAAAGCATTAAGAATCTGCACTGAGGGATTCATATAGGAGGAATGAAATTCAAATTTGTTGTTATTGAGTTCCCGATATTAACTCCTGTGGTTTAGGGAGTCGTTTTGCTTCTACTTGCACCCTATCATCAAGACGGATCAATTGAGAATGTCATTACTGAGCCACTGTAACTTTTAAGAAGACTAAACAGTTGCTTTGGCAATGTCTGTGTATTAGCAGGAAGACTGTGACCTCACTGGTCTCCCTATTTCCACCATCCATAGGTTCCAGTTTATATAAATCTCTGCCATCTGCATCCCTACTGATACCAAATGCCCATCACCCCAGTCCTCACCATGCTCCACTGTCGCCCAATGGATTAATTTCATCCACATCTTCACCTTTACATCCCGTCAAGCCTCTGACACCGCTCTATCTCTTTGATCTTCTCTTACTTCACTCTCTCTTGACTAACTTCCTTGAGCCTATTGCCTGCCCTCTTTGCCTCACCATTGGTGACCAAGCCTTCAGTTACTATGCCCCTAACCTCTGGAATTGTCTGTCTCTACCTCTCTGTCTCGTCCCCTGTCTATCCATCTTAAAATCATGCCTAAAAATGTACCTCTTAAACCACACCTATAGTTATCTCCTTGTTTCCCTTCTCCCTTCCTTGGAGTTTAATTCCATCTTTCTGAGGTGCTCTATCATTCTAAGCGAGGGTCGCTATATCAATGCAAGTTGTTATAGCTACCCGAGGGAAAGAGAAAGGTGTGCGAGTATTAGATTTTAAACCCCCCAAAATGGCAAAAGAGTCTGCAGTGGTACGGAGAATATATGATCTTGTAAATGCAATTTTCATTTTTTAATATTTTAAAAACATCTATTAAAATGAGCAGACCACGATGTAAAAAGAAAATGAAGTCAAATAAGTAAATGCTATTAATGTTTATTACTGAAAATTTCCCTGTGAATAAAGCGATTTTTAAAAAAAGTGAATACTTGTGTTTAGCACATCAGCACGTCAAAAGGCCTTAAAGTGTTTCATACGCAATGAGTTACTTTAAAGTTTACTGAAACTTTGTGGGTAAGAATATTTTAATTAAGTAATAGTTTGAGAGAAGGCATATATCTCCATCTAATCTAGCTGGTCCGTTTAGAAGATTGTGTTTCCATGGGGTCATATTCAGAGATTAATTTGCATTATACAATATTGCTTTGCAAGACATTGGTTGAGGAACGCTGAGGTTGAAAAAGCACTCCTCAATAAAGGGGAAGGGCTGCTACTGGTGTCTCGCCATCAAAAAATAGCCTTTGAACAAACTGTCTTCTGCTTCTTCATGTCCTGATGACTCAGAAGATTTTATCACTGAGGCCATCTCAGGCCCAGGGGCAAGGTCATCTGATTCGGTTTGAGAGTTCACGGTCATTGTTCACAGTTTTTTTTAAAAAAAGTTAAGAGTTCAGTAATTCTGCAAACAGTTGCACACTAACACTGCAGTTAGTTTCTGAGGTGAAATTATGCTGCAACATCTGCTTTTGGTCTCTGAACTTTACACAAATGTGACCAGAGATTATTTGAACTAATATCAGATGTTGCAATCTTTGAAACGGCTGTGAGCTTCATAAGGAACTAGTATGGTTTTGCAGTAGAAAGTACTGTGCAAATTTCAAAATTGTCTCATCTGCTATTTCCATAAAAACGTTAGAACCAAGAAGCTAGTAGACTTTTAAAACACCTGTTTAGGTTACTCTCTGCAGTCACAGTAAGGTGTGTAGGAGTTGGTCAGTCTTTAATGTAGCAGTTCTTGTAGTGTCAAAGTTGGCTGCGTCCCCTTCACGAATTTAATAAGTTTAAGATTTAAAGAATGATTGGCTCATAGATTGAATGCTTTTATTGAATTGAATGAATGTCTCAGCTTCAAAGAAAGAATGTGTTTTGAGTGTGAACATTGTCTGGGATGTGCTTAAATGGTGAGGGGGGTGAAATGGTTGTCTGCAAAGAAAGTAAGAATGAAACCTGAGAGGCAGTCTGTATTTCATAGATACCTGACCTGTAACTAATGAAATCTTTTTTTGAAGTGCTTTTAATCTTTGTGTTTAAAAATAATAATGTTCCCTGTATTTGATATGGGGCCTTTCACAGCAGGAGGACATCTCAGAAGGATCTTAAAATTACCTGAACAAGTCATATTGCACATGTTTAAATAAATATTGGCCATAACTTTTAAGTTACCTGATGAAAACATCTGTGAGTTTTTTTGTTCAAAAATTCAGATGAGCCCCTTTAATGGTCTGACCAATAAAGGCAATGCTAGGTTCAGGATTAGGACATAGAGACCAGATTTGAAGCTAGATCAGAGCTGAGTTAACTGATCTCACTGGGCCAGCAGATGGTTTCAGTGTTCTTGGTTCATTTATGTCTCCTGCTCCAAATCACTCTTCAGAAACATTTGCTCAAAGGTGCATATATAAGGATGTTGAGAGTGAGAATAGGATACGGCTTGGGTGTATTGCCTCCTACGATCAAATAGTTTGGCCACACTCACTGTCATACCAGGTTAAGACCTGAATAAAGGCCAATAACCATGGAACTATATCCAGTAGCAGGTAAGAGAATGAGACGACAAGAGAAGAAAGTCATGAGAAGTTGAAAGAAAAATATTTGTAGAATAATTGAAGCCAAAGATGGTCTATATGCATTTATCTAAATCATAAAGAATAGATTGCTCTATTAATGCTACTGCATTGTACTTCTTCCCTCTTTGTTTCTGTGATCCCGTTTACTGAATAGTTCAAAAGATACAGTTAATGGGAAAATACGTTTTTACTTCCATAGAGAATCAACTTCCATAGAATTACATAGAATGATATGGCATGGAAACTGGCTGTTCAGCCCAACTAATCTGTGCCAGTTTTATACTCCACATGCGTCTCATCCCTCCTCTTCCCCTCTCTTATGCCCCTCTATTTGCTTACTGTGATCTGTTTCAAAGTTGTCACAGTTTTCTGGTGAGCCTTGAGTTGGGAAGCAACAGGGGTTACCAGTTCAGGACGGGTTGGCCTTGAACTATGGGGAGCCATCATTTGTGTCAGGGTTTGAAGAACAGAGCTCTTGTACTCTTTTCATCAACAGTTTCATGCCTTTCTGGATCCTTGCAGACACCGACCAGAGGAAGGTGCATAAGCAACCAAAATGTACTTCTATGGGTCATTCATGTGAACGGGAAAAGTCGGCACAATCAACAATGGATCTTTGGAATAATTCCATGTACACGATTGTCTGGCAACGAAAATGTGGCAGATTATTTTCCTGGTGGAGAAAGCAGATGATATTAATTAGCTTGGTTGTTAGAAGGTAAATTAAAGAGGCAAGTGAACAATAAGAAAAGTGCAGGAAAAGACGAACAGTAGGAGAGTATATAATGTGAGGGATTTATTTTGCAATTGGCCTACTTTCTCTTTGCAAGTGTGCCTTTTAGTCGCTGCTTATAACATAACTGCCCTGATTGGTGAAGTCACAATCAATTACTGTCTCTGGGGTCATACTGTTTAAATTCAGAAATGGAGGAAAGGAACAGAGACCCATAGAGAAGGACACCACCACAGTTTGCGTAGCAAAAGGAGGAATCAAGATGGGATTAGGTGATGGTAACCGGTGTATTACATTAGTTTGACTTGCGAAAAAGGAAGTGAGGGGTGTTGAGCTCCATGTTCATGAGGTGCTTGGTGGAAAGAATGAACCTAATGAATAAGGTAATGCCATGTGCGATGTGATGTATGCGGGCAAAGGTGGGACATAAGTGCATGGTAATGCTGGATAAGATGATAATATCACCCACTAATTAGTCAATAAGAATGAAGAGATGTGAAGGAAGTTACTACAGTCTACTCAGACTGAAAACTGGAGATTTCTAGACTGATATACCTACTTAAATTTTCTAATTTAGTTCATTACAACCAGTAATGAAGGTCTTTTATTTATTGTAACAGGTTTTTGAGTGCCGTAAGCAAATATGTTATAGTCTGATTCATGCAATACATTACACTGTGTACTGGATTATAAATCTGGTGCTCAGTGGGTGGTGTCGCACTGTTCTATCACCTCTGTGTCACACTTGACCATAAATCCCTTCATGCCCTGAAGCCTCCCAACCTCTCCGAAGTGCTTATTCCCCACGCCACAACTTGTTGTCTCCTCTTGGCTGGCTCCAGCTTCCTGCATGTCCCTCGTACCCTCCATTCCACCATTGGTGGAATGTGCTTTCGGCCATTACATCCGAAACTCTGGAACTCTCTCCCTCAATCTTGCCCCTCCTTCCCCATTTTCATATCATGCCTTTAGACGTCCTCTTCAATCATGCTTACGGTTGCCTTTCCCCATCAGACTCTGCTATTGTTAAGTGCTGCAAGACGCTACCCTGGTGAAAGGCAAGTTGTTGTTGTTTGAGCCCAGCCCATATTTAGGGAATAAGATTTTAGTGTCTTTGGGGTGTAAGGGGTCTAAGTGGATGAAGTTTGACAGATTTCAATAACAAATACCGAGAGCTGGTTTTACTTTGCTGGATTTGGGGAAATCTGCTATCTTTATTCTGGAAGCCAATTCTCAGCACAAACTCAAGTGATTCACATTCATTTGGACATATTCAAGCAAAAGTGAAAAGATCAGAAAGAGAGTTACTTAGTTTCAGTTTATACCTCTGAGCTCAAGACAAAGGATTGGTGAAAGATAATTGTTTTAACTCATATTTTCTATCGAGTCTTATTGGAAAAACTACCCAGTACCAGTATCAATCCACAAAGCCATTCTACAGAATACATTCCAGTGCCGTATGCTGGAAATCTATGGCTTGAAGATTTTTTTTGTTAGAACAAGTTTAAAGTCTACTTTGAATAGTAAACAAAAGATCAATCTTTAATCTTCTTTTAATTTTCCCAATTTAATGCACTAGTTCATAGAAATGAATGGACCTTGTAGGTGATAGAACATATTGCAGAACCATTGTTTAACACCTCACCAATGAGAAAAGGAGGTTGGATAGTCCTCAACCCTTTGAGTTAGCAATCTCATACACAGCATTGTTGAGCAGAGGGTTGTCCATAAGAAGGAAAGGCAGTTGTAGACACGTTATATTATTATTATTATTCCTGATGTACTGGAATCGGTGAAGGCCTGAGAAAATATCACCTCACACCCGTTCCCTGTCAGTCACAGGTGATATATTCCACGCTGAAGTCGGAGGAATTCTTGCACTTAAGTTAAATAGACCTTTGTTGCAATGCACCTCACATAATAATGTAAATTCTCTCTGTCTTGCAAACATTGTTTCACAAAAGTTTCATGTATGACTTTGTCAGCTCTATCCCAGTTTAATTTTCACCAGCATGTCATCCATTTTGTAAACTTTATTGTAATTCTCCAGTGTTTTGTTTTGCTTTTATTTGCTGATTGATCAAATACATGTTTGCACAAATAAACACACTCAACTCTTTTTAAAAGAGTTACTTCATCTGGACTTTGATTGTTTGCATACACAACATCTGCTTTGGCTCCCAATTTCATACAGTAGGCAGTTGTCAGTGTTGTAATTCTTCCACTTTACTATAATTCCAAGTTAATCAGTTGGCGTTTCTGTGCCAGAAAGAGCTTGCTTGCATGTGCATGGATTTCTGGTTGATCTGATCTTTTATAGTATCGGTCAAGTGCCAGTTGAGCTGGTTATTTATTGGCCTCACTATCTATTTCTGAACTTGGAATGGCGACTGATGCCTTGTGTTGTGACTAATGCTTTGTGTTGCGGCATAGTTAGTATATTTTGCCAATGTTGTTTGGTTAATAGATTCTCCTTTCATAATCGCACATCAAAGTAAGCTTTCTTTCATTTAGTATCTTTGCTGCCCTTCATCATTATCATCCTTAAAAATCTCCAAACCAAATACTGAGAGCTCCATATATTTTATACTAATAATCCTTGCATTTGATATAGCACCTTATCAAGTCTTCCAGACATTTCAAAGCACTTCACAGAATATACTGTAAAGTAAATTGACTCTATATTTTGTGGGTGAAGTGCGGTAGCCAATTGAGCATAGCCGTGTCTGACAAACATGAAGTGAATGACCAATTTTATCTGAAGGATTGTTGGCTATGAAGCCATGAGAAATTCACTTCTCTTTTTGAATGGTGCCATGGGATCTTTAATGTCCATCTGAACAGACGGGTGGGGGTGGGAATCATGTAATCAAAGAATCCACCTCTGACATTGCAGCTTGAACCCAGAGAAAAGTTATCAACCGAGCCTGGCTGAGAGTCTAAGTTATGAATATATGGAGTAATGCCCCATGATCTATCAAAAAGTCCTGTAGCTCAGTGGTTAGAGCACTCGCTTTGCAAGCGAGAGACCTGAGTTCAATTCCAGGCAGGGCGAAACCTTGGGCAAGTTTCCTTACTCCACACGCCTAATAATAATCCCTCCAAAACCAAAAACAATAATAAATTGATCATTTTCAATCTACGACTGTTTGTGGGACATTGCTGTGCGCAATTGGCTGCTGCGTTCGCCCACAAATATACAGTCAATTCACTTTGCAGTGTGCTCTGTGAAGCGCTTTGGGACGTCCTCCCAACGTGAAAAGCACTATGTCAAATGCAAGGATTATTATTATTATAAAAAGAAGCTAATATGGACAGGCATCTGCTGTATTTTTATTTTCACTTTGTAAGCATTCAAGATCTTACAGAAGAATTGGGTTTCTTGGAACATTTGCCAACATTGACACCCCTTCAATCTATTACACTTTAGTTCTTGATCAGAGCTTTTTTGATGAAGAGTGAAGACAAAAGCCAATGTTAAATTTGTTGTGTTATTATCAGCCATCAGTACCTCTCGCTGCTATTGAAAATTACACAAAATCCGGAATCCTCTGCTGTGTCCTCAGCAAATGATGAAAGGACATCGTACACCATCCCAATAAATTAGAATAAAAATGAAATAGAAGTGTAGGACAAAATTAGCATCTATCCAAGTCAGTATGAACAACAATATAAATTCAGTTGATTAAAAGTGAAGCATTTTAGCGAAAGATACATCGTTGTGTCAAAATAATTGATATGAATTGAGACAATCGAGGCATGAGGCGAGCAATTCCTCCTATGCTAAGTATAGTGACCTTGATAATTTATGCTTTTAACAGGAAAGTCCAAGCTAGAGGCAGGACTGTGTGTGACCGTGTGTGCTCAGCAGCCCGACATGCCATCTTTGTGTGAATCCTGTATCTTTTATTTTCATCGATTACATTAATTGTTACCTTCTTTCAAAATGGGACAATTGGGTATGATGCTGGTATTATTATTAAAAAGAGTCTAAAATCAAAACTATATATTAAATTTCAGTACATTTCTAAAGTGAATTAAAGAGTACAATGCACCCATTTGGATAAATCATAAGTTAACGTGTCTGTCAAGAGAAGAAGGAACATGAGTTTCGACTTGAATGTACGCCAACTTATGGTTTACAATGCACGATCCCCAAACCACAGTTTCCTCATATTACTGTCAATGTTCATCAAGCTCTTGAACAGCATTCTATTGATAGAAACATTTTGAGTGTTTTAATATTGGTTTGGGTTTTCAATCAATAAATAAATAACAACTATAAAGTTGTGCAGCTTCTATTTGTTCCTTGCATATATTTCTTAATCCAACAACATATATGTAAGAAAACATGCAGCATTGTTCATTTATACAGCAATAGAAACAGAAGCAAACATGAACCAGTGAAGCATTTTAGCGAAAGATACATGGTTGTGTCTAAATAATTGATATGAATTGAGACACTCAAGGCATGAGTCGAGCAATTCCTCCTCTTTAGTTTAGTGACACTACTAATGATTTCCTAGGCAAATAAAACGTGCATATCATGAACTCCATGGGAGTGGGGAGGGGTGAAGTATTGAATAGGTATTTGCAAATTCCAGAATATTTATTTCTCTCACTACTTGACTATTTATGTCTCTTTCCCTCCACAGACAGAATTTGCCCACCACACTTCCTTCTCCCAGTAACTTGGAGATTGAAATCCCAGAATCAGCCTTGTTTCTTTTCTCTCCATACACTCTAGGCCTTTTAAAGATAAGATACCCCCCTTCAATCTGTTACTCCTCAGTGCCTTCGGCCACTCTCCCACCCCACCCGCCTGCTCTCCACCCCTTCTGACCCAACTCCCAGCTCGGGTCCCAAAACCCCTGACTGTCCAGCGCCCTGGGAACCTACGTAAAGTGTGCTTTACAAGTGTAATTGGTGGTGGTGTTGTGTTAGAAAATTCTACAGATTACCATTGGTGCTGTAGTTATGCCAATTGTTTTATCCTACATATTTTGAGAACATGAAATCACAGTCACTGGATTTTCCAGATTCTTATTGTACTTGTTTGTGCTGCCCTTTTCAGGAGGAGAGGGATACTTATAATATTGTCAGGAATGCTGACTGATGGATTAAACACTCTCACTCATTTGTTACACATATCTACAACACATAATGCTCTCTGGAAAAGGTCATGCAGAAGAAATGTTGTAAAGATTTAGCGGAAAGAGTGTATATGCTTCTTTGAACAATTAGTGTAAGAATGGCGATGTTTGCAACAAGAACTGCCAACTGTGCAAATTAAGGTTGCTTGGTTTTCATCTCAAACATTTAAGATGTGGAACATATTTACATTATCAGCTTTCTCATAATTTCACAGCCATTACTACATTCCTGCATTCTAATATAATCCAAATAAAATTATGTATTCATGCCACATCTCTGTATGCACAATTACATTATAATCATCGTAACATTATAATGTATTCTTGTTTTAAGAACATAAGAACATAAAAATTAAGAGTAGACCATTCGGCCCCTCGAGCCTGCACCGCCATTCGATAAGATCATGGATGATCTTCAGACCTAACTCTAATTACCTGCCCTATCCCCATATCCCCTAATCCTTCTATTTTTTTTTAAAATCTATCAGTCTCAGCCTTGAAGATGTTCAAGGACTGAGCATCTACAGCCTTCTGGGGTAGTGAATTCCATAAATTCACTACCCTCTGACTGAAGAAATGTTTCCTCAACTCTGTTCTGAAAGGCTGACCCTTAATTTTAAGACTGTGACCCCTGGTTATAGATTCTTCTACCAGGGGAAACAGACCCTCAGTGTCTACTTCATCCATCCCTTTAAGAATCTTATATATTTCAATAATATCTCCCCTAATTCTTCTGTACTCTAGAGAATATAGCCCTAGTTTAGTCAGCCTAATCTCATAGGTCAGTCCCCTCATCCCAGGAACTAACCTAATAATAATAATAATCCTTGCATTTGATATAGCGCTTTTCACGTCGGGAAGACGTCCCAAAGCGCTTCACAGAACACACTGTAAAGTGAATTGACTGTACATTTGTGGGCGAACGCAGCAGCCAATTGCACAGAGCAATGTCCCACAAACAGTCGTAGATTGAAAATGACCAATTTTTTAAATTATTGTTTTTGGTTTATTGGAGGGATTATTATTAGGGGTGTCGAGTAAGGAAACTTGCCCAAGGTTTCGCCCTGCCTGGAATTGAACTCAGGTCTCTCGCTTGCAAAGCGAGTGCTCTAACCACTGAGCTACAGGACTCAACAGAGTAAGCTCTGATGATGATGCAAAAAGATTGCAACAGGATATAGATAGGCTAGGGGAGTGGGCGAGTAGGTGGCAGATGGAATTTAATGTGGGGAAGTGTGAAGTTATTCACCTAGGTAGAAAAAATAGAAAAACAGACTGAACCTAGTGAATCTACGCTGCACCCCCTCGAGGGCAAGTATGTCCTTTTTTAAATAAGGAGACCAAAACTGCATACAATACTCTAGGTGCGGTCTCACCAAGGCCCTATACAGTTGCAGCAAGACTTCCCTACTCTTGTACTCTAAACCTTTTGCAATGAACGCTAACATGCCGTTCGCCTTCTTCGTTGCTTGCTGCACCTGCAAACTAATTTTTTGAGACTGGTGTACAAGGACACCCAAATCCCTCTGAACACTAACACTATCTAATCTTTCCCCCTCTAGAAAATAATCTGTTTTTCTATTTTTTCTACCTAGGTGAATAACTTCACACTTCCCCACATTAAATTCCATCTGCCACCTACTCGCCCACTCCCCTAGCCTATCTATATCCTGTTGCAATCTTTTTGCATCATCCTCAGAGCTTACTCTCCCACCTAGTTTAGTGTCATCCGTGAATTTAGATACGTTACATTCAATGTCCTCATCTAGATCATTGATGTAAATTGTAAATAGCTGAGGCCCAAGCACTGAACCTTGAAATGAAAATACAGTTTTAGACCACTTTAAAAGCTAGGTAAATTAACGTAATAATATTTTAAAGGTAGTTAATTGATCAGTTTGCTGTTCAAATGTATTTTGTTTCAACTGCATTATGCCTGTCGCTCTCCACATTGCCTCTCACGGGGTTTTACGAGTTATACTCATTGCCCGTCCATTAAACGTTGATGGCGATCCAAATTTCCATTCCTAGCTATGCAACTGCAATTCACACTGAATAAGGAGTTCAGGATCTGATATCTAATAATTCTCCATTGAACTTTATTTTAATAAATTTCCATAATAATAATAATAATAGAAGTGACTCTGTAGCCATTAGAGCCACTGAACTTGTTTCACTTGAAGAATCTACCAATTGGACTTGAGGCACATTCTCACGTGGAGAGTAATTTATTCCTGTGGAGATGATTCATTGGAGGGATATCGTTTTTGGGCCAGGAATATAATGGAACTAACAGAGGGATCATGACACAAGATCTGGATAGTGGAGTAAGATACCTTTTCTCATTCCTCTGTTGGTGTGCATCACTCCAAGTGTCCAGTTAAGCACTTTGAGATGGCCTCCTGATGTTAAAGGCTCTATATAAATTGTATGTTTTGTACAGCTACAGATAGCTATTAGAATAGTTGTCTATCTGCTTGCTTTTGTGGTCAACCATCATTCATACACATGCACATGTATCCTTTTCAGCAGGGATTACATGCTAACAATCTGAGGCTCACAGATAATGATGATAATATTCCTTGCGTGTAATATAGCATCTTATCACTTTGGAAGCGCTTCATAGGATTTACAGTGAAATGGAGTGATTGTATATTTGTAGGCAAACCTGGCAATATAATTGCACACAGCAATGATCCATAAACAGCATGAGACAAATGACCAATTTATTTGGGGGATTGTTGACTAGGACACCGGGAGAAACTCTCTTCTGGATGCTTATAAACCTGGTGTTTTTAAGAACAAAGCCTGATTTTTTAAAAATAGAATTGTGTAAAAGTCTCTAAAACTAAAAAATAAACTGAATTTAAGAATTTTCCAAAATATTGTATATGTAAAATTTTAAGCCAGTTGGTTTAAAACCATGGGAAGGTTTGTGACTTGGGAATCTGAGCAAAGGGGGCAAAGGTAAATCTTTACTGTTCACTGAAACCCAGGCTGAGATCAGCTAACTCAGCACAGACCAGCAGATATAACTTGGACCTCCCTGGTCTGTATCATTCAGTTCAAAAACTGGTAACTTACCAACTTACCCATTGAGTAGTTTTATTTCCTCCCCAGAAAATACCAAACTATATTATCTTAACACCATCACCAAAGGACCAACTGTAGCTGGGTCTGGGACAAATACAACAATGATGGCTCTGTCTTCTGATTTTGGACTCTAACATGGGCTTCACTTCAAACTTTCTAGAGCTTTCGGGCAGAATGTAAATGGTTTGTGCCCCATTTGCATCACTACTGCTTCATTTCCATGTTAATGTACTGTCCACTTTGGTCAGCTTTTAAATTAGCACAACTCCTTATTAAAAAAATGCGATGAAATGATAAAGTATATTTTTCAGATCATCTGCTTAGTAAACTGAATCAACACTGAAGGTATGTTGGTGCTCATGTTGCTGTTGAATTACGCTCATTAGATATTTGATAGAAACGCTATCCGGTGATGTACAACACTTTTCACTACTAAGTAGCTTTGTGCTTCATTGGTATGCAAGTTACTGCTTTTTGTCTGAGCTTCAGAAAGATTAAGCTGTGGGAGAGGTTAGGTCAAGACCCCTGATGAAATAAACTGCCACAGAACTGTACAGAAATCCTGCTATTCCCCTTCTCTGCAAACAGAGACTTAGTCCTTGACTCATACTAACATCAAATGGCTTCATGTCTCCTTTCTAAAAGGAAAACAGTTTGTTTCCTGCTTTGGAGGAAAGTCTCACTGCTGCAATTTCAATCAGAATTGGCATGCTGAAGACACACAGATCCGTGTTCCTTGAAGTATTTTTTCTGAGAATTAAAGAGAAGAGGAAAAACCCATGGCAACCAGACAAAGAAACTCCAAACTAATTATCCATTTTGATACTGTTGCGGGGAACTGCCTAATCAGAACTTTGGCATTTGCAGACAGACGAATTCTAAAGAATATTATTATGCATATCTTAATATTCTCCTTGACTGTACCCCTCAATGTTACAGTTATAATTTAAGACAAACCACTATTCAATTAGCACTTTGGATTGTCGGTATTTTGGATATATTGGTCCTACTACTTATTAACTGTGATCATACATACCACTGTAAATAGCTTAGTGGAGCAAAATTCTTTTAGACAGATTATTGCTGAAACTGGAGTAAATATTACCAGTAACCCAGTTTCTAACTATTAGTATGTCATTCTTAACAGTGGCCAAGCAATTTGAGATCATTTTAAAACTTGAAGATTTTATTTTTAAAAAAGCTAAACGTTAGTATTCTAGACAGAATTTGAATTTAATTTGATGTTTTTTCAATCATTGGGATAATAATCAAAGTACTCCTTAGTTGGCACTGTTGTTTCTGAAGTACAATATAACAATTGTTCTCACTTTGGATCGAAAAGAGACTATTGGAGTATGAATAACAGCTGCCTGTTGTGCTACAAACTGATTAATCTTCATTCAAGTCAGTCTAAGAAGTCCACAATGCTCTTAATGAGGCAGATTGAACTATAATAACCTCTTGTCTCAGCTGAGTAAGCTTGGTTACTTGTGGGGGTTGGGAGATGGCTGCAGTGAAGAGTTGTAAATTGTAACACGTTGGTTGATAACAAGCTTATGCTTCAGCACAAAGGTAAATGCCTCTATGCTTTTACATTTACATATCTCTAAGGTGCCGGCTTGTTGAGCTCTCAAACCCTTAAAATAACCGACACAGATATCTTATTAAAGTAACTGGGGTGATATCACAAATAACCACCAACTTCTTGTAATGTATTCTTTGAGAATAATCTATGTGAAATATTGGCTGAGTGAGCTGTACCCATTCATTTTCTCTTTTGCTCATTCAGCCAGAGTTAAAGCTATTTTTAAATCACACCTTAACTTCATTCATTTTGTAACTTAACTAGAACTTTTTATTTCAACAAAACATTACTTTCGCAGTCCTCATGAAATTCCCTTAACAGACTCCCTTCAATTTAAAAGTAGTTTCTTGCAGAAAGTGTGAATTGGTACACACTCCCCACTTTCAAAGCCCGCCTAAAGATCTTCCTTTTTGATCGTGCTTTCGGTCACCTCTAACCCTGACTTGGGGTCAAACTACGCCACGGTCAAGTACTCTGGGACGTTACCCCGCATGAAGGGGGCAATATAAATGCAATTTGAATGCAATTTGTTGTTGTTGTAGGTGCAGTTGTCATATTTTTTTCTCCTGTTTTGTGGTTTCATGTCTCTTACAGAATGCATTCAGTGCCAGTGGGTACTCTTTAACATTGAGTGAAATAGCACTTACAATTGCCACACTTGAAAAATCATACAAATACAAATTGGAAGTTTTTTTTAAAAAAGCAAGTCCATTGAGAATATGGATTTGAAGGTCAGAGAGGGCTTTAAGAAACATGTGATTTACGTAAATGAAATGACCCATTTTTGTTTGTTCAGAAACTGATAACAGCTGTTGACTCTGATTCAATTACAATAAGATCATTATTTTGGTTGTCATCAAATATTTCATTAATTTCCTAACACGAGCATGTTAATAATAAATAATAATACTTGAGTTTGATATAATGCTTTATCACGCCTTCTAGACGTCTCAAAGCACTTCACAGAAAAGAGAATTGACTGTATATTTTTGTGGGTGAAAAGTTAATGTTAAGGTAGTGAGCGCAATACAATTTTGCATCACATGCATTATAGTGGAAGAGCAAAACCCTTGTGTTTGTCCTGACTGCCAACTATCCTACAGCCCAGCTTGGTGCGGTCAATGTACTAAGGTAACCTAAACTGGCCTTGTCGGCTAATCCTAATTAATACAGATTGCTGAAGATATCATCTGCAGTAAATCCTGATTATTCTCCGATACATTATCCTATGCGAAGGGTGCAAAACAAATGCAAGTTATTCTCGTTGTTGATTATTGAAATACTGATGGGTCATATTTTTTATTCTTATTTTAAGTTCTGAGAATCTAATAAAGTCCATGACTCTAGAAAAGGGGCTGAACACATAACAGCAATTCAACATGTTCACATTTAGAATGAAGAATTAGAAATGCATCATGTTCTCTCTATCTTTCTTCTTCACCCACCTCTCTTTCTCTCTCTCTCGTTCTTCAATGCTCTTCAACCTAAGAGCTCTACACAGTTTGATAAATTGAACTATTCAGTCTATTGTAAATGTGTACACTAGAGTCATTGATTTGTTTCCCACATGATGTCATGCAAGGGTGGGAAAAGACTGCACGCTTGGTGGGATATCCTTCAGTTTCATGCTTCATTGTGGATCTGTCAGTCCATGAATACCTTCCTTCAACTTGCTTTGTGTGCGAGGCCTTTAGCTGGGCTCTGTTTTAGAATTAAGCAGATTGTGTCCCAAGTAGACTGACTATGACCAGTTTGGCTGCAGCCACTCAGTGTGCGGTTTGCTGATTACATCACTGTCAGATGATGGATGCCAGACAACGCCAGCCTCCACTTTATTCTTCCTGAGCAGCACTGAGGAAGCTTGGAAAAATAGCAGTCCAGGCAGTTGTGAGAGTGCTTGTGCATGGAGTGCATGCTAATGAACAGAATCAGAATATCCACTGTCTCCAAGATAACACCGTAGTGAAATAAACAGGCTTCTATCAATATACACTTGAAAGAACTAGGACAATATGTCTTCTGAATGTTGACTTGCAACAATAATTACTTTGTAAAGTGTAAAACTCTTCAAATGAATCGATAGCTGTAAAATGTTAAAATGTTAAAACAAATGATGTTTAAAAAGATTTTAGTTGGATCTAATCTCCCAACGTGAAAAGTGCTATATCAAATGCAAGAATTATTTTATCATTAACATCAACATTTTATGTGTTCTACACATCAGTGCAACCTTCACCTTGCAACAAGAACAAGAGAAGCATGTTTAATAAATCAGTACAGACAGTGATAAACAAATTAATGCAAAATAACATAATTTACAACAGCAATATGAATTCCTCAGATTACTTAAATGATCTCAAATAGCTTTGTGTTAATCAAATAATGACTTGCCTGTACTTGAAAATGCTTCTTGATTTGCAGAAGACATTTTGTTGTTAAATGATACATTTTCTATGCAATAAAGCATTTGGTTCTGTAGCTTTTATATCTACTTCCAAAGAGAGCACTGGCTGAGTGAAGAATGCTCTGTTCATTCCATTTGTAAAGATACCCTCATCAATTCATAGCTCACCAGCAAGTTACACCAGCAGAATAAAATGAACATTCTACTGTTCTGCACTCTGCTTTCTCCAATCTGCCCATGTTCCAAGTGGGTAAAGCATTTGTTTTAATTTGACTTTCTGCTTTGCACATTTCCCACGGGAACTATTGAAAAACAGAGAGTGCATTTTAGTATGCCCTGTTACATTGTGCAAGGTCCCTCCATCCGCCCACACCCAGTAGTCTTGAAGAAACAATGGCTTTGAAATGAATTTAGACAGTAGAAGCAGTATTTTATTTAATTGAATTATTGTTGTCTCTCTGAATTAACCTCTGGTTATGGTCTCTTCTCCACTTTACACATGCTTATAATAATAATCCTTGCATTTGATATAACGCTTTTCACGTCTTCTAGCGCTTCACAGTATATGCTGTAAAGTGAATTGACTGTATATTTGTGAGTGAAACGGGGCAGCCAATTGCGCACTGCAGTGTCCCACAAACAGTCGTGGATTGAAAGTGACCAATTTATTATTGTTTTTTTTTGG
This sequence comes from Callorhinchus milii, assembly GCF_018977255.1. NCBI lineage: Eukaryota > Metazoa > Chordata > Chondrichthyes > Chimaeriformes > Callorhinchidae > Callorhinchus > Callorhinchus milii. Next base: position 33,121,116 of record NW_024704744.1, on the reverse strand, counting down.
AGGGACTATTATTAGGTGTGTGGAGTAAGGAAACTTGCCCAAGGTTTCGCCCTGCCTGGAATTGAACCCAGGTGTCTTGCTTGCAAGGCGAGTGCTCTAACCACTGAGCTACAGGACTCCATCCCATTTATATAAAGTTTAGCGAAGGCAGCATTTTGTGAAATTGTTCTAAAATGTCATGATCTGCAGATTTAATGGCCACCAAAGGTAGTCTCAATGGTCACCATGTTCATCCATTCTGTCCATCGTTGTGGTGAGTGGAGCTGTTCATGTTCCGCCAGATATCAGCTGGGCAGAATGTCCTACACTGTGATAATATCACTGGTGATAATTATTAAATTGAAGGTCATTTTCTCACCCTTGCATGGGGTTGAAAATATTTTTGTCAGGAAAACACCACATAGCTGCTTTGGACATAAAGCATAAAACACTTCCTCCAGGAAGCCCATGCACATTATGTCAACGTGATTCTCAGGTTGGACCCGAGGTCTCAGAAGTCACAGTGGTACAGGGCAATTTCTGCAAATAACTTCATAATCTTAAAATGCTCATGTAACTGTTTCTCCCATGAAACAGCTTTGCAGAATCTATAATAAGGCCTGAAATTGCACCTCAACTGAACCTTTTTTGCTTTAAAATTTAAGATTGCACAGAATTGTGGAAAAATTATCAATTCAGTCAAAATTTCACATGCTTTTTAAGAACTGCTGTAACAGACTCCCAAATTAATCCTGAATTTAAATTACATTTCCACAATTTTGCATTATTTAAAATTTTAAGGCAAAATGGTTTAATAGGCTCAGAAAAAAGGAAATTTCAATGCTTCAGGACTTCTGGATCTTATCCCATTTCTTCCTAATAATATTTTCTTGAGTTGCCCTCCTGTGTCCTATATGAACTGTCTTCCAACTCTTTGGTTGACCGGAGGCTTACTTCCACCTGAATCAATACTTTTTCAGATGCTGATAAATTCTTTTACATTTCCAATATTTAGGAAAGATGTTAGGGCATTGGAGAGGGTGCAAAGGAGGTTTACCAGGATGATATCAGTAATGAAGGACCTTAGTTATGAGAAGAGGTTAGCGAAACTAGGATTATTCTCCCTGGAGCAGAGTAGATTAAGAGGGGATTTAATAGAGGTTTTCAAGATCATGAGAGGATTTTTTAGGTTGAACCAGGAAAAACTGTTTCCACTGGCATGTTGGTCAGTAACCTGAGGACAACGATTTAAAAGAAACAAGGGGAGGTTAGGAAAAAAAATTTCACCCAGCGAGATGTTCGGATCTGGAATGCAATACCTGAAAGGGTAGTGGAAGCCGATTCAATAACAACTTTTAAGAGAGAAGTAGATGGGTATTTGGGAAGGACAGGATTGCAGGGTTACGGAGAGAAAGCGGGCCAGTGGCATTGAGTTGGATTGCTCTTTTAGGAGCCGGCGCAGACATGATGGGCCAAATGGCCTCTTTCTGTGCTGTATGATTCTATAATTCTATGAATTCTTAAACTCCTTATATTTCAGGGTAATGAGGAAAGGGGAGCCAAGAAGATGGGAGATTTTGACTGACCTCCCATCCCACACAACCAGAAAAGATTAGAATAATAGTTTGAAGCAATTCTTTAAGTTGCTTCAATTAAGAAAATCTCAACACCATCAGAATTTATTGTACCCCAACTGCATATACTGAGTGCCAATGTAGAGCAGTGTAAGACATGCAGTGTGTAGTGCAGCACTTTGGGATGTCCTCCTAACGTGAAAGGCACTGACCAACATTCGTCCGGATATAAATGAACAGTCACTTCATGGCAGTTTATGGGACATTGCTGTGCATAAATTGACTGCCGTGTCTGCCTACAGATACAGTCACTACATTGTGCAGTAAATCCTATGAAGTACATTGCGATTTTTTGATGATATGTGAAGGCACCATAACAAATGCAAGGATTATTATTATTATTAGTGCATTTGATATAACACTTTTATGTCAGGAGGACATGCTCAGTGGGTGGGATTGGCACTTCACTCAAAGAGACATTCACATAAACTGATGCCAGAATTTATTCAAATGTGCCTTTTAAAAATATTTATAGCTGTCTTAATGTTTTCCTTTGTATTACATTGGCAAAACCTATGTATTTTTACCAAACTATGATAACTTCAAATCTATAATACCTTTTTACCTCATTGACATACAGTTGTACATTAAGCAATGTAAAGCTGCTGCACTCTTCTCTTTTGTTATCCTGAAAGTCAATTCCTATCATGCAAATAGGAAGATTGTAAATCTCATAGGTTCTCTCTGATGTTTTAGCACCGCATGCTGGTGTACTATTTGTACTGCAGTCTAGCATGGTACTTTTCCCAATATTTCTTTGGCTTAATCATGAAGCTTAAGCATTTTAAGCATTGTAACACAATGATATAATAAGCCACAGTCAGCACTTATGATGGGGTTTTGTGGAGCTATTTTTGGATGGTCACTAGTCAGTGAGTCGGTAATAAGACAGCATCAATTTAAGATCATCACTGCAAAAAACAAAGAAGAGGATTGGAAATTTCTTTACATGACAATTATTAGAATATGAATAATGTGCTATAAAATGCAACGGGATTCATAATGGACTTTAAAAGGCATTTAGACAAATATTTGAAAAGGGAAAGATATAAAGGAGTATTGGGGGAAACAATAGGAGAGTGACACAGTCACAATGGGATGATTAGCCATCATGTAAATTTCTCCTGGATCCAGTAACTGAAAGATTCTTTGTAAACGAGCAAAAATCACTAATGAACTGTTGTACATATCCTTACATCCCCTGAATCAGGGGAGGTACGTACTATGTACGAATACTGAAGTGGTGACTGGCAAGGAGTTACTCTTATAAAATGTTTGCACTTACAGTAAATTTGTGAGCTTTGCAATATATTTTCAGTCATGTAGATGTAAAATGCTTTAAGGTATGTGACAAACAACAATGTCTTTGATGCCAAACCTCTGGGAACGTTAATATGGGAATGTGGTCCATTTCTACCTGCAGGTGTTATCTTCAAAGCAATATTCTCCTGGGAATCACAGAGATAGCTCAGTTTTCAAGAGGTTAACACTGTTGAAAATGTAATGAACAATGGGAACTTTGCCAATTTATAATAACTCCCCCCAAAGCCATGTTAATTCATTTGTAGCAAAAAATAAAGTGACAGACTGATGCAATATCATTCCATTGTTATTACTATTCTTAGTGAATCTAGAAACTTTAAGCAACTTCTCCAAGGAACGATTGCTATTGACATTTGATGACAGTGAGAACTTCCTGAATTTCAATCTCTACAGATGGTTATTACTTAGCATTATTTAGCAATAAAAGGGGGAAAGGTTCCAACTGGGTCTAAATTTTATGCTCTTTGTGAATTACATGTATTTTAAAGCGAACAGAATTCTGCAAATTGTTTCATTTAGTCTTTGAAGCTTAATTTCTGTAGTTCGTAAACAAAACTTGCAGAAACCAATTTAAAAATTAAGCCTGTATTTAAAAATTTACCAAATTCTGGACACTTTGAAATGCTACATAAATAGGGTAAATCTAAACCCAGGTAAACTTTCTTCCAAATAGGGGGTTTCGACTTGCAAATCAATCAAACTACAGAAACATAGTTTAGGAACACTAATTGTCAATGGGATGTAGTTGGTTTCTATGTGTATAACACTCATGGGAAATATTTCATGTAGGAATTGTCTGGAGCTAAACGAAGTTCATTAGAAAATCATTCTGATAATATTGCCAGGTTTTTTATTACATTTTATTGACTTTATTACTTGTTACAAATACAATTACTCCACTGTTTGACTTATTCTCATTTATATTCAGTCTCTTCCGTATCTCATAAAATTTCAATAACATCTTTAATGTTTCTACTCCTGACAAAGTGTCCTAGAGATGGTCTAACAAATCAGGAGCATGGTTAGCAATGTAAGAGTGTCAGTGGATCACTATTGCAGTTGTACAACAGGGCGGGCATTCATCCTACAGCACAAAACCCATGTTTAAATCCTATGTGCTACGTACAATGCATTGGCCATTGTGTTGAAACAAAAGGGCTGCTGTTACATATGTATTAGTAGCAAACAATGATAGCTCCAGTGCATGGGAAACACTAGTTTCTGTTTAATGAGACTGAGTTAAAAAATAACAAGTTCATATTTCAGAAAAAAACTGTTGGATTGACCAGACATTGGGGATTCATTTAATGGCAAGTATATTATGGTGAGTATTTCTTGTCATACTCATATTACTCCAATATCCCAATAATAGGGTTAATACGGCCGGTGGATCAGAAATACAAATTTAGCCAATTATTTAGGAGAAACAAGCAAGAAGATCAGAAAGCATGTAACATGAAAATACTATTTGGATCATCAATCTACTGCCACAGATGCTGTAAACCTACCCTTATTGTGGACTGTCCACTATCTGTGAAAAGATATTTCTTGAGATTCAAGGATAATCAAGCAAAAATTTGCAAATATAAAACCCGAGGAGTGGTGGAGGATGGGGGTGGGGACTGCTGCACTGTTACAGGTGTTGTCCTTGTAATAAGACATTAAAACCATGGTTTCCGCTGCCTGTTCAGATGGACGTTAAAGATGGCTTTATTTGAAAAGAAAAGGGAGTTTCTCCCTGGGTCCCGGCCGACAATCCCCCAAATAAAATTTGTCATTCACTTCATGCACATGGAGACTTATAGCTTAGTGCCTTGCAAGCGAGCGATCTGAGTTCGATTACCAGGCAGGACGAAACGTTAGGCTGTTAAGCCTATGTACACCATCACATGGTTCAGAAATTATCTGAGAGACTGTAATTCATATTTGTTCAGAAAAAATAATATTTTACCAATTGACTTTCACCGAGACAAATTTTGGCATTGTGAAAATTGGTAAAAAAAAGACGTTAAAGATACCTACAAATCTACATTCTAAGGTGTACAGCATCAGAACTATAAAGTCTAATTTAAGATGGGATTTTATACCCGCTGATCAAATTATTTCCGTATATTTGACAAAATGTGTGACATGAATAAGTTTTCAAATCTTACTAATCCAATAGAAAACATCATGAAACAGTGCTGATGTTTCTGTATAATCTTGATCTGCAGTGCAATATGCCCAACAAGCAGTTATGTTTTCTTTTTATGTGAATATTGATCCAAGTACGCATTTCAAAAAAGCAAAGAATGCAATATTTATTTGCAGGAATAGATTTGCAAGTGAAGCTACACGAATAAGCTATTAATAGCAGGAGGTATAAAATCAAACAACATCTGTGCAGAACATGATGCAGGAGTCACATCTGCACATGAAATGGGAATGGAAAATAGGAAGGCTTAGATAAAATCATCTATTTAAAGCATCTAAGTTAAATAGAACTTTTTAAAACATATTTTTGTACTACAAAGCCAATGCATAAGAAAGTATACTTATTTTGTGAAAGTTAATGTATCTCAGAATTAAATTAGATACAAGTCTGTTGAGATTTCTGTTTCTCTGGCCGAGTCGATTACTCCATAGTCCAGTGCACACACTGTAATATTGGAACAAAAACTAATATTACAGTAACAGATCTACTCAAACATTGGGATGGTTTTATTATTGCAATATTAGCCGTAACATACCAAGCAAAACCTAAAAATAGAACTGAAATAAAATGAAATCATTAACCCTTACCTTCCTTTTTCTATTTTCTATTCACTGTTCTCCTCTTGCCCTTTGCAAAGTTTTGCTTTACCTTATCTAATCTCTTTGTCTACCTATTTTTACATTTAAAACCTGTTACATGCCTTTCTGTTTCTCTAGTTTAGCTCCAAAGAGAAGGAAACGTTTTGTAAAATAGTAGGATATGTTTTTAGCCAATGAAAAATTAAACATGCAAGATTGTTAAGGTGATAGACACAACCAGGTCAGTCTTTGTTGCAATTTTAATAATAACCCTTGTTTTTGATGCAGTGCCTATAAATTTGAAATGTCTCAAAGTGTTTCACAGGAAATTGCTGCAAGTGTTATGACTATGTATTTTAGGCAAACAGATTTTTCCTTGAATCTAAAGAAATATCTATGTAGAGATTTCCCCCACAGGACAGCCTCTCTGCCCCACCCTTTGAAACTCAATCTCCCAGTCCCTTTCCCTTGCTCTCTCCCTTGCCTCCTTCAAGACACATTTCAAGACCCTTCTCTTCCACCGTGCCTTCAGCCACCTCCTTAAACCTAACTTCTCTGCCCTCCATCCCTCCTGATCCGAACCCCCGCTCATGTCCAAATCCCTGATTGTTCAGTGCCTTGGGGTATCGTCCTGACATGAAAGATGCTATACAATGTAACTTGGTGTTGGTGGTGTCCAAAGTCCCAATGTGGGGCTTGAAACCACAAACTCCTGGCTCAGCAGCAGAGTGCTACGAGCTGAGCTAGACTGATACTAACTTGTATAGAGCTACACAGAGATGGTTTTATAACATCATGTTCTTGCATGAGCCTTCCATGTACTATTTGGGAACACATTATAGTTCCATCTCTTTCTCCTCTTTCTCCTCCTCATTTTCCCTTCTCCTGAGCTGGTGTGATGACTTTGGCATTAATTTTAGGACTTTGTTGGTGAAAAGTGGGTCAGTTGATGCAATAATTACACTGCTGTTATTTTACCATTATCAGAAATGTTGCTGCTGTTATCTACCTGCAGGTGAACAACTGACCCCAACCCCGATTTCTTAAGTGTAGGCCTGTGGTGTGTTGAACTCTCCATCCAGTGAGCCAAGGCTTTCGAATGGCAATTCATGGGATATTGGGATGCTACCCTACATGAGGGGCGCTATGTAAATGCATGTTGTTAACTGAACAAAATATCTGAGTTAAGCCAATGTCTCACAAACCACCAGTTTGTGGGCTGGCGAGTCCAATTGCTGGCCACAGGTGTTTGTGGACCCAAACAGTGTGATAACAGCAACAACAACAACTTGCATTCATATTATGTCCCTCACGTAGGGTAGTGCCCCAGAGTGTTTGAATCTCACCACTGTGGAATGATCTGCACTGAGATAATTAATATCTCTCACTATTTAACCCAAAGTAACAGTTTGAGGCAAGTGTAGACCACTAGGTGCTCACAAAATATAAAATCATTGCCCTTTACGGTATATCTTGAATGATTCAAAATGATTCAAATGATTCAAAACTCTGCTGCCTGCGTCCTCACCAGGCTCTTCATCACTCCAGTTCTTGCTATGCTCCTGTTGCAGAACAGATTGATTTCAAGATCCTCACTCTCACTTTCCAATACCTTATTCCCTGGCACCTCCCTACCTCTTTGATCTGTTCACACTCTATTCCTCTACCCACTGCTTTTGCTCAGCAGGCACAGATTACCTGCACATCCCCTCTGCTCTAAGGTTGGAGGCCTAGACCACTAGGTGCTCACAAAATATAAAATGATTGCCCTTTACGGTATATCTTGAATGATTCAAAATGATTCAAATGATTCAAAACTCTGCTGCCTGCGTCCTCACCAGGCTCTTCATCACTCCAGTTCTTGCTATGCTCCACTGGCTCCCTGTTGCAGAACAGATTGATTTCAAGATCCTCACTCTCACTTTCCAATACCTTATTCCCTGGCACCTCCCTACCTCTTTGATCTGTTCACACTCTATTCCTCTACCCACTGCTTTTGCTCAGCAGGCACAGATTTCCTGCACATCCCCTCTGCTCTAAGGTTGGAGGCCATGTTTTCAGCCACTATGTCGCGAATCTCTGGAACTACTTGCCTCAATCCCTCCTTCTTGCTCCCTCTTTGCCCATCTTCAAATCACATCTAAAGACTTTCCTCTTTAACTGTGCCTTTAGTCATCTCCCTCACCCACCACTTTCTGGCTCGGTGTAAAACCACGGCACTGTTCAGCACTCCAAAATACAAATCCTATAAGCCTACTTTCCAAAGTGTAAAACGTTTGTAAATCTCCTCATTGCTGCATTCAGCAGAAGATAATGTGTTTCGGTTATATGCAAGTACTGCCAAAGGCTGATAAATTGACAGATAAAAGGAAAANTAACTCCCACAGCATCACATGGCATTATTATATTTATTACTACAGCAAAATAACATTACAATCATCAACAACAGCTTTGAATGTACTGAGTCTATTAGACATGAGATAAATAGGACATGATCGAGCCAGCAATGGAATATGATGCATATCTCCAGATGTGAGTCTCAACGAATAAATCAGGGATGATAAAGTCAAGGGTGAGTTATAATCGACCACAAGCAGAGCCATTTATCATATCATGCGGCAGGCCAGGACTAGGTTGTAATGCTGGTTATCAACTAAAAATGAATCTTAATCTATTTTTGCAGAGTTTATAATCTGAGAGTGGAGAAGATTTGTGATTTCACTGTTTAGAATATCTATTTCTTGCTTGAGACAACAACACAATCTGAATCTTTAAACTCTATAGAAAATATGGAAAATTTCTCTCAGCAACTGCCCTGCAATCAGTGTAGACACAAAACCATGTACTTGCTTGTACTTGTACTTGCAACCATGACAACTGCAGATTCAATGATTTCTTCCCCGTTTGAGGGGAATCTTACATCTGCCATGACACTGGCAGATTCTTTCCTACTTTGTGCTGGGTTTATTCTACTCTTTTTGTCATGAATCATATTGGATGCACGGCGAGCAGCTGTTTTTGACAGCACATCAATGTAAACCTTCACAGTATAACGATGGTGAATAAAGATAGATTCAGCTCTGCTCGGAAATGTTATGTACTTAGTTGCACCTAAGAAGAACGCTTCTCAGCACACTCCAATGCAATTAAAGCAGAGAGCAAAATTCAGTCTTCTTGCCCCTACTTCCAATATGACTTTGCCTCCAGGAATATGAACTAGGCTTTGATGTGTGGTAAATATGCCACCTCTTTACTATTACCTTCTGCAATGTTTGAAGCTATAAAAAATATTCTTTTTATTATTATTGATTTATTGCTTGATTGCTTGATTGATTACTTTCTCTCTCTCTTTGCATCCACAACTCAAAGCTACCTCAGTGTGATTGGATTCCTAATGTACACCCCTACTATTTTTACCTTTGCTTTGCCAATCGAACAATAAGTTATTTTTTTGAACTACAGCAATAACATGAGTCTGGCAAGACTTTCTGCTTGTATTTTATCTTCAATTAAATGAGGACATTATTGGCTTTAGCATTTTTGATCAATGCAAATTCTTGCTTCAGGAAGCTTTCCCTTGGTCTCCAAGACTGCATCTTCCCTTTGCCTTTGTCTACTATTTATTGACTTGGAGATAATTTGTTCATAGAGATATTAATATCAAGCAATTGAATCTGATTTTTAAAAATTGAATGTTTGCATGCAAAAAACATCATTCCACTCCACAGTATATTGTGTGAAGCTCTTTGAGACATCCTCCTGATGTAAAACACGATATATCAAATGTATGGATTATTTAACTAAGCAGAGATTTATGGGGTACAATTTTCAATTATTTTTTGCATACCATGTGTTAGTTAAAGAATGTTTGATAACTACCACTAGGTGGAGGTCCTTATCCAGGTAAGTGGACTCACCTTCCAGTTTACCCGACCACTACTTATTTTTGAATCTGACAATTATTTAAATCACAAGAACGGTTCGGGTGAAGAATACCCACCTGTCCATTTGATCTCCTGCCAGATTCGGCTCACAGCATCAAGCTGTTCTTTAAATATATAATTCTTACATTTGATATAGCACTTTTCACATTGGAAAGACTTCACAGAATTTACTGTAAAGTGTAAAGTATTATAACTCTGTATTTCGTAGGTGAATGAGTTATTTAATTAACAGTGTCCTAGACTGAACCAGCCTTCCTGGCTATTTGTTCCAATCCTTAATTACCCTCTGGTCAAAGAAATATTTCCTGCTGTCTGTCCTGAAATTGCCTTTTGCAACCATAATCTTGTTTCCTTGTGCTCCAGTGTAATATTTAGGGATTGTAGGTAACTTGTAATTTTGTTTTAGCAAGTGTAAATTTTCAGGGCTTGGGATCACTTGAAAATTATTTCTGGGCCAAGAAAACCCTGTACATCTCCCTCTTCAGCTGACAAATATTACACTAAGTGGAAGGCAATTAGACATCATCCCAGTGACTAAAATTTGAAGTTAAAAATATATACTGGGTGAGGTGGAAAAGCAATTTCACTCATCTGTAGAGTAAAGCTCCACCTAGTGGTCTTTATCAATTGTTCCTTAACTGACACAACGAAACTTAAAAAGACTGTAATTCTTATCCTCATATACTTTGTGCCTGTTCAGCAAGTTCTGATTGTAAATCTAAGATGACACTCCAATGCAGTGCTTGGGTGTGTTGCATTGTCAGAGGTGCCGTCCTTTGGATGAGACATTAAATTGAGGTACCATCTGCCTGTTCAAATGGATGTTAAAGATCCCATGGCATTATTCAAAAAGAGAGGGAGTTTTTCTGGAGTCCTGGGAGAAGCCTCCAAATAGAATTGGTCATGTTTTTTATGGCAGTTTGTAGGATTTTGCTGAATATAAAAATAATAATTCTTGCATTTGATATGGCGCCTTATTACGTCTTTGAGACGTCTCAAACGCTTCACAGAATATACTGTAAAGTGAATTGACTATATTTTATGGGTGAAACATGGTAGTCACTTGCACAAAGCAGTGTCCCACAAACAGTCGTGGTTTAAGTGTCCAAATAATTATTACTTTTTTTAAAGGAATTATTAGCCGCAGAAAAGTGATCTGCCAATTGACTAACAACCAGGTTCCTACTTTTTGCTAGGGAAACAGAGGCTTGCGGAGTAAGGAAACTTGCCCAACGCTTCGCCCTGCCGAGAATCTAACCCAAGTCCTCTTCTTGCGAGGCGTGTTCTCTAACCACTACAGGACTCCAATACAAATGGGCTCCAATATTCATCTACAGATTGTACAGTTGCTACACTTTACAGTATATCATGTGAAGCACTTTGAGATGTCCTGTCATGAAAGGCACTGTATCAAATGCAAGGATCATTTATTTATTTACTTATTTATTTGCACATTATTGGTGTTATTTTACACCAGTAAAATTCAATCTAATGAAATGAAATGAAATAGTGCTTGTATAACTTGGTATGACTCTTTTGAAAATACCACAGGATTATTTTACCTGTCAAAGCAGAGCATCCTTCTACACGCTTATAACATAAGAACAAAGAGATCTTGAAATCTGCCCTTGGGCAGAACACTCACTGTTGCACATAGAGTACAAACGTCAATAAAACATGACAATGCTTCAAACTTTTAAAGCTATATCTGACTTTTTCTTCACATGTGCCTTCCAACTTTGATATAGAATAAGTATCTACATATTAGCAGATTTATTTTACATAGAAATAATATGCCATTTTTTTGTCTGCAGTACTCTTGCATTGCTTTTCTTGATACTCTTAAATGACCTGTCTCCATGCATATAAATTACCAGTGTTTTCACATTTATGAATTAGCCTCAACAAACACGTCATTACAGTTCAATAACATCCATGCCATCTAAAGCTTGTACAAACTATTAACTTTTGAAACGCTTCCAAAATAGAATTTAGGAAGAGGTGTTTTTTACCCAAATGCGGTGAGAATGTGGAACCAATTGCCGTAAATTGTGGTTTAAGCAGAAAACATCAACACATTTAAGAGGAAATTTGATGCATACATGAAAGAGTGGAGAACAGAGGAGAAGGGAGAGGGGAACAGGAGATGTGGAGGCTCATGTAGAATATAAATGGACAATCTGGGCTGAATGGCCTTTTTCTGTAGTGTGATATTCTATGTAATTCTATCACTTTCACACCCTGACTTTCATTCTGTAAAGCTATGAACTTATTCTTAAAAATAGTCTGTAATAATTCTCTACCTAAATTGAGAAACGCTAATTATTGATAAAAATGTTTTATAATATTTGTTTATAAATACATCAAATGTCCTTTTATTATTTTAAAGTATACAACAACAACAAGATTTCATTTATAGAGCGTCTTTCACGTCGGGAAGACGTCCCAAGGCGCTGGACTTAATAATCATTTTTATAATCCTTGCATTTGTTATAGTTTGTTATATTTGTTTCATGTCAAAAAGATGTCGCACAAGATCACAAAATTGGTGTAGATGAAGAAGGATCTTCAGATTTCATCCCTCCAAGACACACATCCTCCCATCCTCCCATCACTGCATCAAGCTGTTTTTTAAATGAGTCCAGGGCCCTGGCCTGCACTGCCTGTTCCGGTTGTTGGTTACTCTATGAGTAAAGAAAATCATTCTAGTATCTGTCCTGAAATAGCCCTGTACACTCTAAATCTATGTCCTCTTGTTCGACTGCCTTGATGTAACCTAAAGTATTGATCTGGGTGAGGAGGGGAAGAAAATACTCTATTAAATAACAAATGCACTATCCCTTCATTTGTTATTTAATAGAGTATTCTCTTCCCCTTCCATCCAAATAGAAGAGCTAACATTTCCAACTTAGTCAAATGTCTCTAAGTCTCTCAAACGGGAGTCTGAGAATCTCCCAGCCAGCTCCAAACAGATCGCTTACCAATCACATTTGCTATTCAAATAATCCCGACAATAGGGTATAAATATAAAATACCTATTAACAGATCTAAAAGAGAGGAGGAACATCTTTACCCAAAGGGTAGGAAGAATGTGAAACTCACAGTCAGAAACTATGGTTGAAATAGGAAGCATCAATGCATTTAAGAGGAAACCATGTAACTGAAAGGGAAGGGAATAGAAGTGAGTTGGAGGAGGTTAGAAAGTGGAATTAGGTTGGGTGGAGACTCATGTGGAGTAGAAACACCAGCATGGGCTAGTTGGGATGTATGTCCTGCTTTGGTATGGTAGATGCTATGTAATTCTATGTAACAAGATACAACAACAAGATTATATTTGTATAGCGTCTTTCACGCCAGGAGGACGTTCCAAGATAGTGTTATGGATTCTTTAACATCCTGATCGGACAAATAATAATAATCCTTGCATTTGATATAGTGCCTTATCACATCTTCTAGACGTCTCAAAGCGCTTCATAGAATATACTGTGGCTGCCGCAATTGGCAATTGGCTGCCGCATTCGCCCACAAATATACAGTCAATTCACTTTACAGTATATTCTGTGAAGCACTTTGGGACGTCTACAAGACGTGAAAAGCGCTATATCAAATGCAAGGATTATTATTATTATGACATAAAGGCTAAACCCACATCCTTCCGACTCAGATATGAAACTACTCCAAACCGAGGTAAACTGAAACCTTTTTCACCACATTTGTCAACTTCTGCTTTCTTCTTCAACCCAACTTTTAACCACCTAGTTACAAACTTATTTAAAGCATTCGGTTATACAATCTACTGTATTAGTTACCTCCTGAAATATATTCAAAAAATTTCAATTTTCTACTAATTAGTTACTTCTTCCAAGAATTCCTGGTGATTCAAAAGACATAAATCCCTGTGTCTAATTGTCCATTGACCTTGCTTCATTTCCCTTCATTGAGTACTTCTTATAAGCTACTCTTGGGCATTTTCTCTGCTAATGATTCTGGTTCCTTGATTCATATCTCATTTCTGTTTTGAAGATAGAAATGTTATATCATTCAGTACTGAGGTGCAGCGTATATTTTTGTTGAACATGAACTTTAGTTTTTCTAACTTTTTTGTTTACTTGCTCCCATCCTATGTATAATTAAACTACTACTAATAATGGTCCTTACATTTGGTATAATGCCTTTCACTTTGGGAGAACATTTCAAAGTACTTCACAGGATTTACTGTAAACTGGTGTAACATTTTTTTGAATGGGCGAATGAAGCAGCCAATTTGCACATCTGTGTCTCACAAACAGCCATGAACAAACAGCCATAGTGTGTCAGCTTGGCACAGTGGTAGCACTCTCGCCTCTGAAGGTTGTGGTTTGAAGCCCCAGATCGGGACTTGGAATCACATACTCCAGTGAGATGTTAATCTCATCCAAAGAGGTCCTATCTGCCTGTTCAGGAAGATATCAAAGATCCCATGGCACTATTAAAAAAGAGAAGGAAGTTTCTCCCAGTGTCCTGACCAATAAATCCTACAAATAAAATCAGTCACTCACTCCATGGTTGTTTGTGGGACATTGGTTGTCATGTTTCAATCACAAATTTTTACAGTATCTTCTGTGAAGCGCTTTTGAGATGTCTGGAAGACTTGATAAGGCTCTATATCAACTGCAAGGACTATTATTATTATTAACCTATGATCCCTCCAAAACAAAACAATAATAAATTGGTCATTTTCAATCCATAAGACTGTTTGTGGGACATTGCTGTGCGCAATTGGCTGCCGCGTTCGGCCACAAATATAGTCAATTCACTTTACAGTGTGTTCTGTGAAGCGCTTTGGGACGTCCTCCCGACGTGAAAAGCGCTATATCAAATGCAAGGATTATTATTATTATGTTATTATCAATGGTGAGGATTAGTCTGGGTGATGGGTTTAGCATATTTGAGGAGGTTCACTAGATTCCATAGATACAAATTCATTCTGAGTCTAGATTTATTCTATTTTCTCAGCATTTCAGAGCATCCAGAATTTGGTAAATTCTTAGCCTCAATTTGGAAGCCGTTTTTGTAGGTTTCTTTTAAGAACTACAGAGAAACTATATTCAGCAATTTGCCAGATCCTGGAAGCTCTGAAAAGCTGAGAAAATAGAATAAATCTTGACCCGTGTAGATTTTCTCCCCATATGTCTTTTTTAGTGCAGTGGCTGGCATCGGTTTTAGTGTGTAAAAGGATGGATTACATGATGAATATTCGTGCAGTTATTTAGTTTTTGTTGTTTAAAATCATACATTTACCAACTAGGGGAGAATCAGACTTGTTTGTCCACCACAATTGACGACAGGAGAATCATTTCCTTAGTATATGCAAAATCCTGGTGTTTGTGGAAAAATGAGGCTATACAAAGATGTGCTTCGTCATTAACAAGCGATGCACAATAGGTAGCAGTGCCTCTTCCTGCCTCCTAGCAACTGTCTCTTAGAATCCCTATAAATTGGTGCCATATTTACGGCTTGTGTCAACTGTATGTGAACACGTGTGTACAGAGGAAATTACAGGTGCCATTAATTAATTTAAAACCCATGAAAGAAGACAGTTTCTCCCATTGTCCTGGCCAATAATCCTCCAGATAAAATTGATCATTCACTTAATGGTTGTTTGTGGTGATTTGCTGTGTGTAAATTAGCTGCTGTGCTCACTGACAAAAAACCACCGCAAGCACGACACTTTATAGTAATCCCGGAGAAGCACGTTGAGATGTCAAACCAATGTTATAAGCCAAGGCACTATATCAAAGGCAAAGATTATGATTATTATTATAATTAATAAAGGATTCCAGGAGATTTGGTAATCTTATGTTGGTTATACATAACTAATTCCCTCTAAATACAACAACAACAACAAGATTTCATTTATAGAGCGCCTTTCATGTCGGGAGGACGTCCCAAGGCACTGGACAGTTGGGTCGGGACCCGAGCAGGGGGAAATGGTCAGGGTGAGGGGAGGGAAGGGAGGGAGTGAGGAAGGGGTAGAAAGTCGAGAGGGGAGCTGAAGACATGGTCGAAGAGAAAGGTCTTGAGACCGGCTTTGAAGGAGGAAAGGGAGGAAGCAAGGCGAAGGCACTGGGGGATGGAGTTCCAGAGCCTAGGGGCTGAGAGGCTGAAGGCCTGGCCACCGATGGTAGGGCGGTTAGGGCGGGGGATGTGAAGCAGACTGGAGCCAGAGGAACGGAGGGTACGGGCAGGTAGGTAGGGGGATAGTAGGTCGGAGAGGTAGGAGGGAGCAAGGCCGTGAATGGCCTTGTAGGTGAGGATGAGGATCTTGAATTCGATCCTCTGGGGGATGGGGAGCCAGTGGAGGCGAGCGAGGGTGGGAGTGATGTGGTCACGAAGCCTGGTGCGGGACAGTACACGAGCTGCAGAGTTCTGAATGACCTGCAGCTTGTGGAGGGAGGTGCCGGGAAGGCCGGCGAGGAGAGAGTTCCCATAGTCCAGCCTTGAGGCGATAAAGGTGTGGACCAGTGTTTCAGCAGCGTGAGGGGTGAGGTAGTGCCGTAGTCTGGCGATATTCCGGAGGTGATGGAAGGCAGTGCCAGTTGTGGCGCGGATATGAGGGAGAAAGGACAGCTCAGGGTCGAGCAGAACGCTAAGGTTCCTGACTGGCTTTGAGAGGTGGAGTGCAGCCTTGGATGCTGATGCTGTCAGCGCCTGAGGTGCGGAGGCGCTGACGCGAGCCAATCAGGAGGGCCTCAGTTTTGCACACATTGAGCTGAAGAAAGTTGTCTCTCGTCCAGGACTCGATGTCGGACAGGCAGCTGTCAGGACATCGGTGGTCGTGGAGTTGAGGGTAGAGGAGGAAAGGTAGAGTTGGGTGTCATCCGCATACATGTGGAAGTTAACCCCATGTCTGTGGATGATGTCACCAAGGGGGAGCATATAGAGGCATTTAAACACAGGCATTTACATACAAGTTAACACAAGACACAAATTGTTTTTGAAGTTTTTAAAAATATATTATCCACATTCTACCCAGTGCAGTGCTTTCTATGTTCTTCTGGGGGCACTGTGAATATTAACAGATATGGCATCATCAGTAAATAGATTTTACCAAGGATAGTGAATAACCTGGTGGCCTATTTCTTATTGGGGACAATTTGCTATTCATTTGCCCTTCGCTGTTGCAGAGATTTCACACGATGACCTGCCCAATGTTATCAGCCACAAAATCCATTGTATCTTTATGCTACTAATTCAAAGTACATTTTCATCAATCAGTTTCATATATGTATCCACAACAGCTGTTAGCTCTTCCATTATATCCACAGTTTTCTGAATGAGATCTGTAGCTTCACTCCTTGTACTCAAAACCCAGGGCCACTTTATCACTGAATAGAATTTGTTGAAGGTTGTGAAGCTGATTCAACTTGGATGAAACTGGGCTTGGGGACACTGTGAACTATTATGTAACAGGTTTGCAGACGCAGTACTGAATAATGAAGATCATGACATCAGAGTTGGAAGCGACTGGCTCAACAACATGCACAGTATTGATTTGCATTCAACTTCTGTCTGCTGTAGCCCCTGCTGAGACACATTATTAATCTTGATAATGGATTTTAAAAAAAAAAATTCTTCACAGCTTGAGAAATCAAATATTTTACGGCATCAAAAAATTGCTAATAAATATATACTGATGGAAAACGAATCCAGCCCATTGACTGGTATGATGCTACGTCTCATGGGCCACATAAAATCTTAGCAACACACCATAGCAACAGTGTGCATTGGACCACATTGTTCAGTGCTATTGGATAATGTTCCAACTGCAGATATTGTAAAGACGAGGAGATGGTTATAAAAACTAATACCTGAAATGATATACTTTTCACAAAACATAAGGCAAACATTCCTCATATTTTTATTGCCCAAATAGAAATGTCATTGGTAATGAACTGGTAATTTATATAACTATATTTATAAGAACTCATGTAATGCATAAAGGATATTCAGGGCTTGAAGCCCATTCCTTTGAAAGGTAGTGATCACTCTCACCCTGAAATTGACTGTTTAATATTAAGAGGAATTGCTGTACAAAGATTCTCCATCTCCCAAAAGATAATTCAAACTAATCTCAAATATGTCTTACAATATGTATCTTTGGCATAGAAATTTCAGTCACGTTCTATGAAGCATTGAATTATTTATCTGTGGAGATAAATTATCTCTTTATCTTTATCAAACCCTTATACACTCAATCACCTGAGCCACATATATATCGATTCAACTCTACTTTTTAAGAAAATAGTTGACAAAATATTATTCCTGGTATCCCATTCAATCACCCAGAGAAGTTGATCCCATCTTCCAACATGAGCAGCAGGAACTGGAAGAAATAGCTAGGGGCTGAGTATGAAGACTCCATGTCCCAGTGAGCCCCTGAGTCCTACCAGTCTAGCTGGTCTGTCATCAGCAGTGCTCTGGAGTTCTGCAAACTTATCTGCCTCAGGAACAACAACAAATTTAATTTACATAGCGCCCCTCACACAGGGTAGCATCCCAGAGCACTTGACAGTGGCAAAGCATGACGCTGACCTCGGTAACAAGACTACCAAGACCACCACAGAGGGTTGCCTTGGGTCTGACATTCCGTTGGCAAGCATGTCACATTGAATATACCCCCACCCTCGAGGATAGTCACTAGTTGGTATTTTGACATCCTCTTGAATTCAAGATCCTCATCCTCACCTACAAGACCATTCACGGCCTTGCTCCCTCCTACCTCTCCGACCTACTATCCCCCTACCTACCTGCCCGTACCCTCTGTTCCTCTGGCTCCGGTCTGCTCCACATCCCCCGCCCCAACCGCCCTACCATCGGTGGCCGGGCCTTCAGCCTCTCAGCCCCTAAGCTCTGGAACTCCATCCCCCAGTGCCTTCGCCGCTTCCTCCCTTTCCTCCTTCAAGGCCAGTCTCAAAACCTTTCTCTTTGACCGAGCCTTCAGCTCCCCTCTCGACTCTCTCCCCCCTCCTCGCTCCCTCCCTTCCCTCCCCTCACCCTGACCATTTCCCCCCTGCTCGGGTCCTGACCCAACTGTACAGCACCTTGGGACGTCCTCCCGACGTGAAAGGCGCTCTATAAATGGAATCTTGTTGTTGTTGTTGTTCTAGTCATATTTATAAATCAACGTGACTTTATCACTCAGACAATTGCAAAATAACCTGTGGCTGCTTTCAATGAAAGTAATTATATAAACAGCAAAGGAAAAACTGAAAGGACACCCTTACAAGGTTACGTTCAATTGTCTCTCCCAAAAATTAATTCTAAATGGTCTAAATGCTGAATAAAATAATTAACTTTAAATGTTGGCTTGAAAAATTATCTGAACATGAAATATTGGATTTGACTCACAGATTTGATTGATCGAATTTGCCTCAGAAAATGAGTTAGAGCTATTTGGAGATGTTTAATATGTTTACATATAAAAACTGAGAATCCGGGAATCTAGAGAACAGACCTGCTCTATGTTTTGATAGTGGAATTCGTCTCGAATCATACTTGGTGACAACATAGACTGGTTTCTCTTGTTTGAGGGATAGGATGCTCAGTATCAGCCCTCTCAATGATCTATGTGACATATGGAGCTGGCCATATTTTTTTAATAATCTTTTACCCTTACCAAAAGTGATTATAATAAAAATAAAATAATAATAATAAAATTCCTTGAATTTGATACAGTGCCATATCAAATTATCAAAATATCAACAAAAAATTGTTTGAAGTGTAGTGACTGTATATTTTGAGGAAGTCAATTTGCACTCAGCAATATCCCACAAACTCACATATTTGGGTGAGATGAAGTGATTGACAAATTTTATCTGGAGGGTTCATGACCAAGACACTCTCTTCTCTTTTCAAATATTGCCAAGGTTATCTGAACAGGCAGAAGGCTCTTGATTTAATGTCTCATTTGAATGATAACACACTTGACAATGCAACACTTACCCCAGCACAGCAACTGAAGCATCATCCTAAACTATGAGCTCAAAGTCTCGATGTAGGGTCTTGAATTCACAACCTGCAATTATTAGATGACTTTGATGTCTGTTGGTGTCTTCTGTAACTTGAAAGGCCACAATGAGTTCTGTGGTTCTTTCAGATTCAATCAGATAGTTAGTCTCTGAATTCCACAGCATCCAATTCATGGTTTCATCCTCAAGAATCATGGCCCAGATATTTAGATGTAAATACAGCAGAAAATGTCTTAAAATGACTTGTGTCTTTGTAAGACTTTTTTCATTTTTTCCAAAATGAAGTTATCACCCACTAAAAGTTATGATTTCCACTTTAACCAATAAAGTAGATCTTATAAATGGAATAAAAGGAACCACGGTTGTGGGTGGGTGGGTGGGTGGGGAAAGAGATAATGGGAACAGATGTTCTTCTACTTTTATTCATTAAAATAATACGTCAAGTAGAAATCTCTGATGAAATTGTGTAGAGTTCAGTGCTCCGAGATGTTATTCCTAGTGAAGGCGCTGTATAAATGCAAGTTTTTGTTTACATGCTTTCGATCACCCTGCTTCCCCACCTGCCCCCCACCCTCCCCAATCCCAATCCCCAGCTCGCGTCCGAAACACTGACTGTCCAGCACCTTGGGACATCCTCCAGACGTGAAAGGCGCTATACAAATGTAATTTTGTTGTTGTTGTTGAGTTTGGATTGATAGCTTGCTGATTTGATATCCACTCAACAATTGTTATTCTTTTTCAGAGATTATATATTATATGGCAGTATATTGACTCTTCACAGTGAATGATGTGCTACATAGAATGGTTAATTTGATGAATAATATCAATTAAAATAACAACAAAATTCCACTGTATTAAGGGGATACAGATTTTTTTGCACCAAACATATGTGTTGGTAATCCTACAAATTCACTACTTTATGGAGTAAATGATTAAATTAGGATTTTCCCTTAATTTCAGTGAAATACTATGCAAACTTTTTGGTCAGGTTGTACTCATTCACCGGAGGTCCAAAATTCCAAGTCGTCTTCACCTGTAAGACAGTTTTGTATTAAAATGAAGAATCATGCAGAATTGTAGAAACTTCTTAAATTCGGCCTTACCTTAGAAGCTGGTTCTCTGCAGTTCTTAAAAAGAAAATAAATAATGGTTGAGAATGCGAAACTGACAATATGTGCCATCAGTTAGCAATCTCGCCTCTGAGAGTCAGGAGGTTGTTGGTTCAAGTCCCATGTCAGGACTTGGAAACCAAAGAGTCTATGCTGAAACTACAATGCAGTGATGGGGGTGTGCTGTATTGTCAAATGGGACATTAAACCGAGGTCCCGTCTCGGTGGATGTTAAAGATGCCATGGCACTATTTGAAGAGAGAGGAAGTTTCTCCCGGTGTCCTGGCCAACAATCCCCCAAATCAAATTGATAAATCACTTTATGGATGTTTGTGGGGCATTGCTGTGTGCCAATTGGCTGCCGCATTCCCCCGAAATACATACAGTCACTGCACTTTTCACTATATCCTATGAAGCTCTTCGGGATGTCCTCCTGACGTAAAAGATGAGGTACCAAATGTAAGGATTGTTACTATGACTATTATAATAATAATAATAACAATAATAATAATATGACCTACAGTCTCTCCAACATTTTGGCCAAGTCTTCATGTGTTAGCTGAGACAGTGAATATCGCCAGATTAAAGGAAATTCAGTGAAATATGATGCAAACCTTTTGGTCAGGTTGTACTCATTCACCAGAGGTCAAAAATAATAATCCTTACATTTGGTACCTCATCTTTTATGTCAGGAGGACATCCCAAAGAGCTTCATAGGATATAGTGTAAAGTGCAGTGACTATGAAGTTCTAGAGAAATCTTATTTACTGAGATCATAAAGGTAATGTATTATTACCTTATAGTATTAATAGTATTACAATTTTGATAATAATGTATGAAATAAATAGGTATTTAGCTTTGAATACGTAGTCTTAGCTAAGTGTAGATAATGCGTACTTAATAATTATGTGAAGGAAGAAAAAATAATGTTATGTTTTTCAAGCCAAAATGTCTGCAGAAAAATACAAAAGGCTTGTAAACCTTGCTAAATATCAAAGTAAGCATCTCATTTTATATATATAGCCTTTGTGCTTTTTGACATTTCCTTTTTTAGAGCCAAAAAGGGTAAATTCTAAGAGTTGCAGTTGTTAGAAAATCCAAATAAGAGACACTCGCTCGAATGGATTATATTGGTTCTTTAATACTCAGAATCCCAATGGGTTAATACACTCGGTTAATTGCCTGCTACACATTTTGTAGCCCATGCAGGCACGGCCATCGTCCCAACTATCTACTAGTTACGGTCGTACCGGACTCATAAACGTGTCAACTGATGAGTGTATTAATTCAGAGTATCCTGCCGAATCCCAAATTGTTAGAAAATAAAATCAGCCAAATCTGTAAGGAAATAACGACTAAAGCAACTAAAGTCTAATTCCTTTAACTAGATATCTGACTGTTTTATTATTATTCGTTCGTTATTCCCCAATATCCCGATGGGTCAGACCAAAGGCCGGTACAATCAACAGATCTTATAACAGAACAATACCACCGTAGATATCTCGAGTTCAACACTGTGTCTTTACAGCACACAAGTTTGATTCTTCATGCTTTCAGTTTTCTTGCTTACAGCTTTCAATCTTCCATCTGATATCCTCAGTCTTAGTGTTTCTAGCTCTCAGTCTTCCATCTCCCGTACCCTTGTCTCCACAGCCTGGGATGGCCCCATCTCCCGTAACCTTGTCTCCGCGACCCGGGATGGCCCCATCTCCCGTACCCTTGTCTCCGCGACCTGGGACGGCCCCATCTCCCGTAACCTTGTCTCTGCGACCCGGGATGGCCCCATCTCCCGTACCCTTGTCTCCGCGACCTGGGACAGCCCCATCTCCCGTATCCTTGCCTCCGCGACCCGGGACGGCCCTGTACACAAAGTTATCGGAATTCTTATACCGATGTTCGTCCAATCATGGTGCGGACATTAGATCACCCGGTCGAAATCATGCCGGGTGTACGTGAGCACCTCATGGGGTGTACGTGCCTCAGCCCACATACACATTGTCCTTAATTGTCTAAGATAGAGGATTGATCAGTTTAGGACTGTATCGGATGCTCATTATTTTGTGGTGTGGGATCATTAGTACATTCCTTTTAAGTGACTGGTTATTTCTTATCAGTATCCCGGGATGGTACCAAGGTCCTCTAGTTTAAGCAACTTGCTCATTAGTTGCTATTCTTGAGGGTTGCCTTCTGTCGCTTGGCCCTGTCAGAATCTAGCGACTTATTGCTAAGTCGAGATCCTGTGTCGACCCGGTACCTTGGACCGTTATCTCTGTGGGCGTGTTGTCATTTACTGGTAAGAGGTGACCCCCTTGCCCTTTTCCAAAGCTGTCCTGTTATTCTTTCAATAACAGAGAAAACCAGATGTGTCCTATCCCATGACTGTCAGTCCAGTTGTCCCCCACACTTAACTTAAAAGTTAACCCATTCACAACATCTATTATGATTCTAGCAGTATACAAAAAGTGTATATTCTAACACAGTTCACCAGCATTGAATGGCGGGTGCACTTCCAGGAAAAGGACGAATGTCTACATGAACTCCTGAGGGTGAAAACCTGTGAGAAAAGAAGAAATAACCCTGAGGCATTTTTGTTAAAATAATGGTATTTGAAAAAGAGAACTGTAACAAAAGCCTACAGTATTATTTAAAAGAAGAAAAAGAATAGAGCTGTTAAATGGATAAATTGTCTGGATAAACCTGAAGTCCTTTGGATCTGTTATTGTAATTTATTGTGCGGAAAGCTTTATCGACTTTTTATCTTGCAGAGAGGTTAGCAGCTGCTGCTTACCTTCCTCACCTCCAACTGGTGGAACATTGCTCATTCGGATGCCCGAGCTGCAGACAGGAGGATGGTGGCAATGTTCTCACGCATTTCATGCTGGCAAGCTCACAGGGAGTTTCTGGTACCTACCATTCATCTAGTGAAGGCTCAAACCCGGGCTTGTCAGATGTCAAACGACCAACTAGTGGCGATTCTGCTTGGGGGGGTGGCAAGCAGGGTCTGAACTGGCTCCAAGGTAACATGTTTGGTAATGTCGGAATCCAGCCAGCCCTCTGTGGCGGTCTCAGTAGTCTGGTTCCTGAGCCAGGGGACTGCTGATGACAGCACAGTCAGTCTGGCTCATTAACAGGACCTGGAAGGCAAACCAGTCACTGGGGTCAGGGAGTCAACCCACTCAACTCCTGTTAACCCTGGAAGCCAAAGGCCTAAAGGTAGGGTGGTCCTAGCTGGACAAGCAGGGGTAAAACTTGCTAGACAGTGCCATACATGGCAAGCTATGCCGTTTTAGTTGGTTAGACTCCAGCAGTTCCCCAACAAACACTCTGGGGTCCCCAAGCCTTGGCTCTTGGCAACCTGCGCTTAATACTTGCTCGGCATCTAACTCTGCCGCTGTGCAACTTGCACAACTTGCTTTTATATAGTGCTCTTCACGTGAGATAGCCTCTCAGATGCTTAACAGCGGTAGAGCTTAATGCTGAGCTGGGGTGAGGAGGAGGTGACTATCCTGCATGAAGGACGCTATATAAATGCAAATTGCTATTGTTGAATAGTTTGCAGTGTAAACAAAGTCATTATTTATGGTACGATTCTTCTTCCCATCTAAAGACAGATAATACAATGGAAAACAGCTGCACTAGATTTCTTATTCACATGCTGGGTTTATTGCTTCAGTTCTTACACGGTGCCACTGAGGTTAAGAGGTTTGGAAATCAAAATTATTTTATGAAGTTCTACTCTGTGAGCTCTTTTTATGATTTTCTTTTTCCTTTGTGCTTAAGAATATGATGTAAGCTCAATAACGATCTAACATTTCATGATCCTATGAATGTAGTAATGTATTTTCTATATTAATATTTCAAGAGTATTTGTTAAAATAATGGCCAAATCAAACTGAGAAATAATTTGGTATGTTTGGAAGAAGCAGCAGCTAATTTTACAAACATGTAGTTGTAAGTATTAGTAATGTATATATGTAAAATAGATACAAATCTATTTTCTCCCCAATTTTTGCATAATATCTGAATTTGCTCTTCTGCAAATCCACACTAATTTGCCCTGAGTTAATGCCCATGCATATAATTTCCAACTTTCTCATTAAAATTTTTCAATCTATTCTAATTATGTTATCAGTATTCACATCATGTGAGAAGTATAACTGCAAAATATTTCATTGCACAGGAGGCATGTTAGAAGGCAGGTAAGTTGGAACAAAGAAGGAACCAAATATCTAATAACTGTAGAATTTTAATGCTCAAACTGGTTTTTATACATGAACAATATTACAAGTTTCACTCGGAATAACAAGTGGATCTTTTGTAGGCATTTTAAAGTTGTGTTTCAAAAGCATCAATCACTCTGACAGCAATTTTTACCTTCTGGATCACTGACAATCCTGAACCTTCTAAAGGCAGCATCAGTGAATAGACAATGATGTACACTTGTACAAGCCAGGTTATTGCTGAATTGGTCATAGTTTTTTCTATATTTGCTTGTCAGCTAGCCAGTGAGGAGTTAAATAAATCACTGCTTTAATTCTGTAATGCCAACACTCTGCCAGGTTTTTTGAGCTACATTTAGAGCTGAATGTTTTCATAGAAAATATGTAATACTGTAGTTGGCAGAGCAGTAGGTCTGTAGGTGGTTAAATTGTGACAGTGTTCATATCTTGAGCCCTTGTTGCAGTTTCTCCCCCCACACACATTCCTGCTCATCTGCCGAAAAACAATATGAATTCTCCAGTTTAGATGAGATGTAATGGAAAGGACATTTTGAACACCATAATGCAAGTGATATGCTACACTCCTCAGAAGGTCTGATGACCCTTTGTAACATTCACGGTGCTTACTGCAATAACTAAAGCAATGCCAACAACAAATTTCATTTATATAGCCAACTCCCTGCTTATCGGCCTTCCCAACTCTTCCCTCCACAAGCTAAAAATCATCCAGAACTCTACAGCTTGTGCGCTCTCCCGCACCAGGCTCTGTGAACTGATCACCCACACCCTAGCCCAGCTCCACTGGCTCCCCATCCCTCAGAGGATAGAGTTCAAAATCCTCGTCCTCGCCTTCAAGGCCTTCCACAGCCTTGCCTCTTCCTACCTTTGTGACCTACGAACCCCTTATCAATAATAATAATAATAATAATCCTTGCATTTGATATAGCACTTTTCAGTTCTTTTAGACGTCTCAAAGTACTTCACAGAATATGCTGTAAAGTGAATTGATTGTATATTTGTGGGCGAAACGCGGCAGCCAATTGCGCACAGCAGTGTCCCACAAACAGTTGAGGATTGAAAATGATCAATTTATTATTATTTTGTTTTGGAGGGATTATTATTAGGCGTGTGGAGTAAGGAAACTTGTCCAAGGTTTCGCCCTGCCTGGAATTGAACCCAGGTGTCTCGCTTGCAAGGCGAGTTCTCTAACCACTGAGCTACAGGACTCCACAACCAGTCCGCTCCCTCCGCTCAGCAGACTCTGGCCTGCTCCATGTCCTTTGCCCGGCTCACCATCAGCGGTCAGGCCTTCAGCCTCTCTAACCCACCCTTTGGAACTCCATCCCACATTCCCTTCATCACGCTCTCTCCCTTGCCTCCTTCAATACATGTCTCAAGACCCTCCTCTTCAACCGTGATGTCGGCCACCCTCCGTGCCCTCCACCGTCCCTTACCCCAAAACCCCTGCCTGCATCCAAATCCCTGACTATCCAGCGCCTTGAGACGTCCTCCCGAAGTGAAAGGCGATATACAAATGTCATTTTGTATTGTATTTTGTGTGTTTCACATCAGGAGGGTTTTCCAAGGGGCTGAACATTCGAGGGTTTGTACCTAAAGTGGGAGTTGGATTTAGGAAGGGTGAGCGCCAAAAAGGTGGTGAGGGGTGGGGGGTGGCAAGATGACGGATGGTGCGTCTTGAGATGGACCTTGAAGGAGGTGAAGGAAGGGACTCCAGGATGGAGTTCCAGAGAGTGGAGGCACAGAGGCTGAAGGCCTAACCATCGATGGTGAGGTGGGCAGGGCGGGGGATGATCATGAAAGGCATTGTTGTTAATTTATAGCAGGAATGGATTACCATGAAGAGTGGTTCAGATAAGGACAAGGAACTCATTTAATAAACAGCTTGATCTTCTGCAAGGTTGAGATCAAATAAGCTGAAGGACCTTCTTTTTCTGAACCTCTCTTATGATATCCAGCCTGAAGTTATGTCGGGCAGCTGACCCAAACCAATACTTTACATGGGTCAGATATTCATTGCACCAGATGCTGACCAAATTATGTGCTTTCAGGCTACATTTGCTTTTTTTAAACATAACTGAGCAGACCAACCAATAGCAGGAAAGGTTACAAATAATGCTACCCTGTTTGTCCAAGAACTGACGAAATAAATAATAATTTGATATTGATGGTACAATGCTTGTTGAATTTTTAAAACTGTATTGCATGATATTCTTGTTTTCAAAATAGGAAAATATATAAAACTGGGAGAGATGATCTTAGCCTTCTCAACCCTTAATACTCAACATTCATTCGAAGGAATAAGGATAAAGTAGACAGGCATATGAAAGAGAGGAGTTTGAAGGGGTATGAGCGTAAGTCACCTGGGAGCCAGTTCAGCTTCAAGGAGACCCTGCTTACCACCCCCACCCCCCCCACCCCCCCCACGAGGATAGACACAACTAAACTTATTAAGCTGTATTTCAAATTTAAATTTTTAATCTATATTCCTTCATGTCTTAAGACATATGTAATCAAAATTAATACAGACTAGGATTTATTATTAGCAATTAGACCTTTTTATATTGCTACTTAATTTCCCCTTCATTGAAGAAGGACAGGAACGTTTCCATGTGTCTCATCTCGTCTAACGTACTTGTAATTAAAAGTAAGATTGTCTGGTTACTTTTACCCACACTATTGCTAAAGCCATCTCATGTAATGGCTGCATTGAGGATATTAAAATCGATTTGCTGCTTTATCTAACGTTTCCTTATCAATTCCTCAGACAGTCTTTGTGCTTCTTTCCTCTTTCATTTCATCTATAAAGCAACGCACGACAAACAACTGCTAGAAACCAACCACCATCGTTTGAGTCTGTTTTCTCTAATTGGGTTTAAGTAAGACTTGACTTTACATCGCTGTTGTGTGCGCCGTTTCCCAGACACTTATGTGTTGGAGCAGTAATTCAGTTTCCTGGATCAAGAAAGAGAACACACTGTATTTGGGGGAAATCACACATGTAAAGTGTGTGATGACTCTGCTGCATTGCATGCTTTCTGAAAGTCCATGTTAGGTGCTTCATGATGGTTCTGCGTTGTGTTCGTTTTGTGTGGAGTGAAAGTGGTCCATAGACAATCAGGTCCCAGTCAGTCAGTCAGTCAGTCAGTGGTACTCTACTGCAAAGTAACACAGTCAGGATCCCTGACTACGTCCCCCTGAATATGGGGAACTATGCACTAATCCCACTTCACCATTCACTGCTGCACATTTTCATTGGATTGTGGCAATTCGCCTAAAATCATGTAAAATGGCTGTGAATGAAGGCAGCATCACGATTTGCAGTGTGTCGATTTTATTGTTGCTCAGGTTAGACAGCGGTTAAAACAAGCTCGTACCAAGGGTGGGAGGGGGGCAGGGAAGTGGGGGCAGGGACGTGCCCACCACCCCCTTTCAGTGAACCCCCCTCTACTGTGCACATATGCCCAGCAAATCAATCAATGAATAAGTCAATAAATGAACACAATTGTGTTCATCATTCACGAGGGGCTGTCACCCCACCAGCGAAGCCCTGAGGAGATGTTCTGCTGTTAAATGAGTACCTACCGTTTCTAATTGCCTTGGTGTAGGGGAGGGAGGGAGGGAGGGAGAGAGGGGGCATTTACATTATTAACGAATGGGCTGAGTGCTGTGCTGCTGGTGCTGGGGAGAGAGCAGGTGGTGAGCATCAGATTGCGCTGTCTGTCTGTTCCTCTCCAGCCATTGCACACACAGCTTTCAGGGAAATTACATCCAGTCGCTTTCACCACCTCCAGCACTGACGTAAACCTAACAGAAGGCAGCAGCACACCAAGTCATTGAGACCAAACAATAAAACACACACACACACAGCAGCAGCAGCACATACACAGAGAGAGAGAGAAAGAGAGATGCACAGCACACAACGATACTGTCAGTAAGTCGAGGATCAGGTTTGAAGGAAGCCTGTGGAGGGATTTGGAGGGATAACCCTGCAATGCAATAAGACTTGGTGAGGATTGGGATGCCTCTGACTGCAGGTTGCCGCATTGTGCTGCTGACTGTGGGAACAGCCTCCCGCAGTTTGGTGGCTGTGGCGTTATTGATCTGAGAGGTAAATGTGCTCAAGGAGCCTCACCACAGGCGTGGGATTCAGAGCTCAGCGTTGAATGAACACGGACGGTCACGGATCTTGCAAACGCTGTTTGGGTTTTTTTCCCCTCACCCCCCCCCCCCCTCCCCCCCCATCCCCTCCTCCACACACACAAAAAAAAATCGAAATATTTAATTTATTCAGTTATTGGCTGATTTGATTTGCATCTTTTTGCACCGAAAGGGAAGATCCACTGCAGCAGAGATGAGGGTCGGACACTGAAAGGGAAAGCAGGTCGATATTCATTCGGTGCACGGACTTGCTGTGCAGGTTATTATTTTTATTTTTGCCTTTTGCATATTGCAAAAGGGAATTGGTGGAGGGGAGGGGGGGAGGAGGAGGAAAGGGGGGGTGGGGGGTGGTGGGGTGGGGTGGGGGAGGAAAGAATGACTCATTTGCAAGCAGGACTGTCCCCAGAAACTCTGGAGAAAGCCAAGCTGGAATTGAATGAAAACCCTGACACCTTGCACCAGGACATCCAGGAAGTAAGAGATATGATTATCACCCGACCAGACATCGGCTTCCTAAGGACTGATGATGCCTTCATCTTAAGGTTTTTAAGAGCTCGGAAGTTTAATCATGTGGAGGCTTTCCGGCTGTTGGCTCAATATTTCGAGTACCGTCAGCAGAACCTGGACATGTTCAAGAACTTCAAAGCCACTGACCCAGGGATCAAACAGGCGCTGAAGGATGGCTTCCCTGGTGTGCTTTCTAACTTGGATCATTATGGCAGGAAAATCCTGGTGCTTTTCGCTTCCAACTGGGATCAGAGCAGGTACAATAGCGAGCAGAGGGATTCTGTGTCATCCAGTTGCCATCCAGAGTGTCTGTGTCACCCTTGTGTCTGACCCCATTTTTCAATGTAGCTTTTGAATGATTTTTTTTATCCCCTTTTCCCTCCTTTAACTTTCTACATTTTGTTTCAGGTTTTGTTTCGGATTTTTATAGGGGACCGAAAACAAGTGCCTAAAACTGCGCTCTCCTTGCAATGATGTAGCTGTAGTGATATTAGAATCATAATGAAATATGAAACGCGCCACCACCCACCCCCCCCCCCACCAACCGAGCCGTTTCTTGTGTTCCATATCCTTTTATTGGAGGCGAAGATTTTTTCATTCTCGAAGAACCCGAATCTATTACCGAGACAATCTAGTAAAGACAAAAGGATGCTTGCATGCACGTCAAAATTGATTTTTTGTGCCGTTTAATGTTTCCATTGAAAATGTATTATTTAAAAAAAATATATCTTAAACCGGAGAATTATCCCAGGTCTGTAATATAAGATGACATCATTGAGGAAGCACCAGCCCTCAGTGCTGCGCCAGTTGTAATCATTCCCATTGAGGACCAACTCATGAGATTGTAGACGTCAAATGACTTTTGATTTTCTTAAATCTTATATTTGATGGAAATGAGGAGCTCAGTTATGCACACATGAGAGTCTCAAGCATGTCTATCAGGAAAACTGAGTGGAGACAAATTACCCTGGCCATACACCGACTGGGAAGCATTTCAAAGCAAATAGTTATAAAGAAAAAAAGAAAATTCTGAGGCGTTTTAAATTGTTCACAACCCTGCCAACAGACCTGTACTGTGATTTATTTATAACCCGACCACAGAGTGCTGGAAAGTTTACAGCACAGAAAGAGGCCATTCAGACCTACCTTTGGAGAAGTCTCATTGCTATACCCTTTCACCATTTGGCATTTTTTTTCTGCAACTACTTATCCAATTTTCTTTTAAATGTTGGTATGAATTTAACAATTTCTGGTAAGGTGATTCACAATCCAACAACCATGCGTATGAAATGTTTCTTCTGACTTCCCTTTTTTCCTAGTAACTATTTATGCCCCTTTTTTCTCTTGATCATTAGAAATAGTCATTTTCTGATTAATCTAATAAAATCATTCATTATTTTGAAAATGTTTGTTAGATCCTTTTTTAATCTTTTCTGCTTCAACAAGCACAATCCTAATTTCCAAATGTTTCTTTATAACTCTATGACTTCTCATTCCAGAAGTCATCCTAGTGATTCTCTGCACTATCATCTACGTAGCTTTGATGTCCTCTGTATAAAAGGGAGGCACAAAACTAAACCTTCTACCTGTTTTGCATATCTTTTTATTGGAGGTGAAGATTTTGGTTAATAGACTACATTCTATAGTAATTCAATTGAAATGGGCAGTATTGCCAAACCACATTGGGACTCATAATCTAGATGAGCTTAGCACTCCAGTACTTGGAGTGTGTTGCCAGAGGGGCCAGCCTTTGGATAAAACATTAAAACAACAACATCAACAAATTGCATATATTTAGCACCTTTCCTGTTGGGAGGAAGTCCCAAAGCACTGGACAGTCAAAGGTATGAACCCAAGCTGGGGGTTGACATCAGAAGGGGTGGAGGGCAGGAAAGGTGGGGGTAGGAGGGCGACCAAAGGTGTGATTGAAGAGGAAGGTCTTGAGATGGGCTTTGAAGGAGGCAAGCGTGGGAGAAAACCAAAGGGACTGTGGGGTGGAGTTCCAAAGGGTGGGGGCAAACAGGCTGAAGGCCTGATGTCTGATGATGAGGCTGGCCAGATGGGGGATGCGGAGCAGGCCAGAGACCACTGAGTGGAGGGAGCGGACAGGCCAATATGGGGTTAGCAGGTCACAAAGGTAGGCATGAGCTAGGCCATGGAGGGCCTTGAAGGCGAGGACAAGAATTTTTGAACTCGATCCTCTGGGGGATGGGAGGCAAGGACTGGGGTGATGGGTTTATGGAGGCTGGTGCAGAAGAGGACATCAGCTGCAGATATCTGAATAATCTGCCAAGGTCCATACTGCCTGTTCAGATGCATATTTAAGATGTTGTGACATTATTTCAATAAAAAGTTGCTCTCCCCATAAATTCTGTTCTCTGTCAATCAAAATAAATATTATTTGCAGTGTTTGTAGTTGGTGCACTCAGTAAATAGAAGAAACAGTGTAAGGCAACTATAAATTGGATTCAAGGAGATAATCTTAGGTGTGGATACAGAACAGGTGGAGAGCAAGATAAGAACCTTGAAATAAATGCTGTGAAATAAATTATAATCCCTAACAAATACTTCAATGGATCTCCAGAAACAGAATTATTGTCCTTCGCAGCTTAGGTAGAATGTCATTTATATTTAAATCTAAGGCGTTGTTTCATTTAAAGATTGAAATACACATCAAAACACTTCTTAGTTCCCCTGGTATATGATGGGTACAAGATTAATCAGGAAGTGAAAGCAAATAAAGCAGCACTTTGTTTTTGGATGGATTGATGACCTTGGCGCAACCAAGGCTGGGGCTGAGTATGTATGTGAAATAATGATTTTCCCCCTACCCCTCCCTCTACCACAGTGGCATAATCAGCCTCACGTTTCGCCCAAAGTAATCTCCATTGCTGCTTCCAGTCAGGGAGAACAGTTTTTGAGTGGAGCTAAAAGTAATATACTGACGGAACTCAATATTCAATTTGTGCCCTGCACAGCAGCGCTCAATAGCTGGTCTCAAGATCGAAAAGAGCAAAGTCAGACTCCCTAGGTTGTGTGAAGATAGCAGTCAAAATGTTAGAAAAGAAGCTTAGGACCAAACCTTTGTTCTGAGGTTAGTGGTATTCAATTCCACACATAGACTTTAGAAATGGGTGGGGAATGCAGTACTTCAGAGGTGATATGAGAATTATTACATTGAATCTGTTATAAAATGTCGTATTTTTCACCTCTTATGTGTTCACCTTTCCTCTTCTGAGCTTGAGTTCATGCCCATTATTCTAAATATTTTGTCTGTGTTAAATACAGTAAACTCCTGTTAACAGGATACTGCCTTAACTAGTCACTACCACGCAATCAGCCACGTTGTCAATATCAAAGCCGCAAAATATTAATAAGGGACTCTGCTTTACTTGTTACTCCGTCTAGCATGTAATTAGTGAATTCTAGAAATTCTTGTAAGTATTTGCAATGTAAAATGGATTGGACAACCAATAAGATTATAAGATGGTGTCTTGCATCATAGCGGCCTTCTGGCCTATCCTGTGACTGGCGAGGACACTCGGTGGAGGTTGGGTGTGCATGCTCAGATGTATCATAGAGGCCTCTGGTTTATTGGATGATTGAACTGTGACCTCCCATCCCATCTCCCACCCTATCCTGTGACAATGGCGTGGCCCTTCAATAGACCAGAGGTCTCTGCGATGTATCTGAGTATGCGTGCCCACCTTTCATTGAGAGCCACAGCACACCCTGGATGTTCTGTATCCACATCTAAGATTATCTCTTTGAATCCCAATCATAGTTGCCTTACACTGTTTCTTCTATTTGCTGAGTGCACCAACCACAATCACTGAGCCTGGTGTGACGAGTTATCAGGAGTTTACGGTATATTTTTAAGTTTCAGATTATTTGTACCCTTTAGGATTTCAAATGCTACAATGGCATCTCTCATGAGTCTTCTTTAGTATTAATATCTTCATCTTTTCTCATAACTCATAACTTCCCCAGCCAAACTCTGCCTGCAAATCATTGTGTGTTTTACTCTTTGAGCTATTTTATACAACCAACACTCTTGAGACTAATATTTTTTGGCAAACTGGTTCACTTATATTCAGCTATAAAGAGGATTTAATTCTAGATCACTATAATTGGAGAAGAGTTACTGGCCAGGTTTTTGAGAACCAGAATTGTTATATGTAATGATTGCTGCATCATTTGCAAATATATTATGTATAGTACAGTACAACATAGACGTTCGTTGCTCATTCTTTCAGGTAACCTGATACAGTTTTTTATTCAGTTGATATCGGCTAATTTGTTGTGACATTTTTGCATAGTCAGGAAAGAATATGACTACAATTAAGTTAACTGTATTGCAATGTCATTTTGAAAGGTAATATCAGCTGTGAATGGAACAATGTCTGCTGTCTGTTGTCTTTAGCATTATAATTAGGAATAAATGCACAAAAAAGTTTGCATATTTCATGTGTTAGATGATATCATTCCTGCAAAACATGTTGCATTTGGCGTATAATTCACTCTTTGTTTAGTCTTTGGCGCTTTACTTTATATGTTTACTTATAAACTTGGGTAATAGCGCTAATGGAAAGTGTTGATATTTTACTCCCACTGTTTTTTTTAATAGATGTAAATAAATTAAGCTTTGCGTTTAGTTGGCAACGATTATTGGTACAGAATCTGCAAAGATTAACTTAATTTATCAAGTGGTTAATAAAACCCTCTAAAAAAACATCTGTGGGTTGCTCTCTTAATGTCTGTAGGTGGTTTTCCTGTTCCATTATTTGTATCTTTTTGTGGAGAAATTGTTTTTAAGTAATTGCTTTTTATAATGTTTTTTGGTGTGATTGAATAGTTTGCATGTATGCATAATTCATCAAACCCAAGTCAAATTGACATTATGACTGTATAGTACGGTGATCATATTTTGTAAACAAAATCCAGGGACACATACGAAAAAGAATTGAACTCACCACACTTCCTGATGTTGGCAGTATTGGAGAAGCTTGTTGGATTATTGGCTATATTTCTCTGGCGAGTGTATCCGTTTTAGAATTGTATTTTTCTTGCACAGTTTATTGCTGAGCTCAAGACAGCTCAACAGAGGCACAATACCGCAGAGACAGAGACTGTCCTGGAAATTGGGGATGTATGGTCACTCTACTGTACAACAATACATAATTCTCTGTCAACAATTAGGCAAATTAAGCTGTTAGAGGCACAGAGATACGAGAGTTTGAAAAACTCCAATAGTTACACAGTATTACACAGAGTTATACGTCACAGAAACAGGACATTTTGGCTGAACTAGTCCAAGCTAGTGTTTATCCTCCACATGAACCCCCACTCCTCCTATTCCTTTCATGCTAGATGTTGTTGTTTCACCTGTACATCTCTATTCTCTTATGTATGCATCACGTTTTCTCTTAAATACATTAATGCTGAACACAGCAATTCAAAACAGAGGTATCTTTGCTGATCTTGCTGGAAAATGTAGAGTTTGCTTCCAGCAATGCTAGTGACCTATATATTACATGGTCAACAAGTGCTTGGTACTGTTATTGGAAGATGAAAGCAAAGTTACAAGTAACAAGCTAATGATGTGAATGGTGCGTCAGTGCATCTTTCACTTAGATGCAACTTAAGCTAGGATTCCAGAAATCATCATAGCTTGGAGGTAAGTGAAACCAGCAAAAATCTTGGTGACCTTTATTTTGCCCCCAGGAGATTCTAGGAGATTCTACATTTGTCCAAAGCAATCTAATTTGCCTTTGATTTGCACTAAATTCTGAAATCAGTTTAATGCTGATGTAAGAAAAAATACCTAGGGATCTATCTGCAGGCCCCACTTGTATTTGACTTTAGATCATGATGTAGAAAGGCTTTTTAGCTGTATTCACTGCAAGACTTATGATAGCCACATATCTTTGTAATGGGGACAAAATCATAATCTTGATAACAGGCAATTACGAATAGTGACTAGATGTGCGTCCTCCTGACTTGTGGGAATTCTGCTCCAATCAACATCTATTTCTGGACATGTCAGAGTATATTGATGTGATGTACATCCGGCTCTCGACAGGAATTGGCATTTGTAACCTGTTGTCACGATGTTAAAATAAGGCAAGGGTGGAGGGAAAGAAAGAGTATGTTGCGGGTAAACACATTCAAAAGCTTCTTTGATACCAAGTTTATAAACTGAGCTGAACATATTTCAACTTATTACACTAGTAACTTATCAATTTCAGTTCTAACCTCTTAACCAATTGGTATGCAATGGCTTTTTTCTATTTTGAATAACATTTTATTTAATCCAGAGAGCATGATAAACACCAGTGCCAACTAAGGGCATTTAGTTAGCTAGCTTACTTCAGGTCTTTGCTTACCACAATGAACTGTGCACTTTAAACACTTGATGGACCTTTGCTTAAAAGCCTTGATTATTAATGACAGTCTCTGTGCTTTCAGGTACACGTTAATAGATATTTTGCGTGCCATACTGTTGTCATTGGAAGCAATGATTGAAGACCCAGAACTTCAAGTCAATGGATTTATTTTGATCATAGACTGGAGCAACTTCACTTTCAAGCAAGCCTCCAAACTAACCCCGAGCATGCTTCGACTGGCCATTGAAGGACTGCAGGTACGAATGCTTTCAGCTTCAGATTTAAAACAAACCTTTCACATTATAGGATTTTCAGCACAACAGTTTAATTTCTAGGAACAAAATAATTGAGTGCACTTTATACAATATTTTTTGATTATCACATCTCTGGAGCCAAATACTCTATTACATATAATTGGTTATTCCCCAGAAGAAAATGCAGTCTCAGCACACAAAGGACAGTTTGTGCAGAGAAAAAAATGTGTTACTGAAATGATAGATCTGCTGCAGTTATTACACTGCAGGAGGAAAGAAAACAATTCTATCTTTGCTTGATTATTTTTTTTATTATTATGGTTCCTGTCTCCTGAACACTTTTTGTATTGTTTGTATTCTCCAATCTGTTATTATGAATGCCTGCGCTATTAAAGTAATGCAGTTTAAACAATCCATGTGAATATAGGTACGATTAACATTGTGTTCATCCTGAAGAATTTTGCTCTTGGAGAAGGATTTACAATATGCCTGCTCATTTCTATCTGACATGCTTAGTCTACATTTTGTAACTGAGCAATTTAATTCCCCAGTAATACATCTCAGAATATTTGAAGATTAGAAAACAAAAATAAATTGCCTTTGAATGAATCTATTACCATTCACAGCTGCTAGGATCATCGCTAGAAACACTTCACTAACCAGTTAGATAAACCAATGCTTCCATGAAATAACTAGATTAGGATTTACTTATGCATGACTAATAATAAGAATAAATAATAATAATAATAATCCTTGCATTTGATATAGCGCTTTTCACGTCAGGAGGACGTCCCAAAGCGCTTCACAGAACACACTGGAAAGTGAATTGACTGTATATTTGTGGGCGAACGCGGCAGCCAATTGCGCACAGCAATGTCCCACAAACAGTCGTAGATTGAAAATGACCAATTTATTATTGTTTTTATTTTGGAGGGATTATTATTAGGCTCTGTGTGGAGTAAGGAAACTTGCCCAAGGTTTCGCCCTGCCGGGAATTGAACTCCGGTCTCTCGCTTGCAAAGCGAGTGCTCTTACCACTGAGCTACAGGACTCCACAAAAGCAAACAATTTATTCAGAAAATCGGTGTCTTCTGTCTTTTTAATGATATTTTTAGTGGTTATGATTCAAATTGCCTCTTTAAGGACTATTCAGCAGGCTATTTTCCTCTTCAGTTTGTAGTGTACTTTCTGCACTGATTGGTATCTGACCATTGTTCATGTTGCAGGACAGCACCAGTCTTCACCAATGTATGATCTGCATATCTACTGTTCCCTTTCTCCTCTTCCCTTCTCTCTCGTACAGCACTCAAGCAGGTCCAATGCTCCAAGATGTTATCCTATGTAAATGCAAGTAGTTGTTGTTCTTAGTGGAGTATTCATCAAGAGACAATCTTTTAAATGGAGTTTGATTTCTGTCAGTTAGAAGAAGGTAATGAATAAGGGTACTAAAAGACGTATTGCTAAAATACACTGGTTGTTTGAAGAATTGCTCATTGGATACCTGAGCCCAATGCTAGAAAGATTTGCTGTACGATTGAAAGAAGCATATTTGATTGTATTTCCTGTGAGATTAAGTCCATCAATACTTTATTTTATAACTTTCGCTTATTCAAAGCTTTGATTATCCACCTCAATTTAATTTATATTGTAGTCATTGTTTAGAAATGAGGAGCATGAAAATTAAATGGCAGCTGTTTAGCCATTAACCATTGCCTGAGTATTAATGAGACGCAGCAAGTTGCCAGCCCTTTTCTGCTGTAACGAGCAGTGACAATAGAAATCTGGAGTCATAGGTTCGCTTAATCAATCTTTTAGTTCACATTTGAATTATAATGTGTTAACTTTAAGGCTATTTCTATTTTACGGTTCTCTCACTTACGGTAGATCTGTTTTGTAAGAATGATCCTGCACAATTGTAAATCCTTGCCTGGGAAGAAGGCTGGTATCAGTATTTCAATTCATAAGTTAAGACTTGGAGAAAGGGAAAATATTAAGTGGGGGAAGAGGAAACAATGTGGGAGTGGAATATATTTCAGCAGCTTATCTAGGACCCCTGTTAAATCAAAAATGTCTCATTAGGATTCTGTCCAAGGTCCATGTGTTTGGGTTTTAAACAGAAACACTTCAAAGATCGCAACATTAGTTCAGAAGAAGAAGGCCCTTCCGCCCATCTGATTTTGTTCTTTGGAAAACCCAGCCCACTATCCTCCAATCACAACATTAAGTTGTTTTTTTTAAAAATAAATCCAATGTCCTAGCCTCGACCACCTTTCCTGATATCTGTGACAGTGGTTAATTATTGTCTGGGTAAAGAAAAACTTCCTGGTAACTGTCCTGAAATTGCCCTTCCAATTCTATACCTATGTCCTTTTTTTCTCTTGTCTTGGTGGATTCTAAAATATTAATTTTTAGATCCAATCTAAAATTTTATACATCTCTATAAGGTCCCTGCTGAGTCGTCTTTCCTCTAAGGAAGACAACAACAACAACAAATTACACATGGATAAAAGTGCACTTGTATTGTACCCTTCACATTGGAGGGACGTCCCAGAGCGTCGGACAGACAGGGGTTTTTGGACCCAAGCTGGGAGTTGGGGTCAGGAGGGGTGGAGTGGAGGTGGTGTAGGGGTGGGAGGGTGGCTGAAGGCACGGTCGAAGAGGAAGATCTTTTAGACAGGACTTGAAGTAAACAAGAGAGATGGTGAGGTGGAGGGATTGAGGATAGAGTTTTAGAGTGTGGGGGCAGAGATGCTAAATGTCTAACCTCCAATAATGGGGTGAGAAGTGCTGGGGACCTGATGCAGGCCAGTGTCCACTGAGTGGAGGAAGCGGACAGGCTGACATGGGGTTAGGAGGTCAGAGAGGTACAGGGGAGCAAGACTGCGGAGGGCCTTGAAGGTGAGGATGAGAGTTTTTGTACTGGATTCTCTGAGAGATGGGAGCCAGTGAAGCCACACAAGAACTGGAGTGAATGGTTTGTGGAGCCTGGTGTGGAAGAGGACATGAGCTGCAGAGTTTTGAATAATCTGCAGCTTGTGGAGGGAAGAGTTGGGAAGCCCAGTGAGGAGGCAGTGGCATAGTCAAGCCAGGACATGATGAAAGCATGGATCAGGGTCTTGGCTGCCTGTGGTGAGAGGCAGTGGCGGAGGCAGGCAATGTTATGGAGGTGGGCAAAGGAGGAACAGGTCATAGCACGAATGTGGAGTTTCAAGGATAGCTGGGGGTTGAAAAGGACACTGAGGTTTCATATTGGCTCGATGAAGTGAAGAGTGCAGCCATGAATAGTGGTACTGACAATGGCTGAGGTGCGAAGGTGCTGCCGGGAGCCAAGCAAAAAGATCTCTGTCTTTGTATTGTACCCTTGACATCAAATCCATTTGCTTGAGTAAATGGGAGCAGCTAACACCAGAGTCAATATAACGTTCAGATGAAGAACCTTACTTGAAAGTGTCAGATTGGCTCACTTGGGTGCACTTTGAGTAAGAAGATTGTAAATTTAGCACAATGTCATGACTTTGAGCTTCACATCAAAGCTATGGTCCCATCTGCCTGATAAGCTTATATGGCAAGGTTCCGAGGGCACTACTCAAAAAGAGAAGGGTAAAGTGAATTGACTGTATATTTTGTGGGCGAAATGCGGCACCCAATTGTGCACAGCAGTGTCCCACAAACAGTCATAGATTGAAATGACCAATCTTTATTTTTAAGGAATTATTATCCCCAGAAAAGTGATCTGCCAATCGACTAACAACTGGGTTCCTACTCACTGCTAGGTTAAACAGCAGCGTGTTTGTGGAGTAAAGAAACTTGCCCAATGTTTCGCCTCGCTGGGAATCAAATCCAAGCCTCTCGCTTGTGAGGCGAGTGCTTTAACCACTGAGCTACACGACTCCTGTATTGGCAAAATGCAACAAAGAGATTCCTTTTTGTATCAGAAATCCAGAAAAGTAATGTATCGTATCTAAATTCCTTAGCGTTCTGTTGATGCTTATGGGATTTCTCTGATGCATTGTTTCTGCTCACATATTGGCCTCAATTTCTAAATCATACAAAACTCAGGTCCAAAACATGGCTCAGAGGCTGAAACTGAGACAAGTGACTGACCACAGGTAAAGCGTTCAAAATGATAACATTTCATGAAATTTCTCCCTGATGTTAAAATTTCAGAATATTATACTATGACATTTCTAAGATTCCAAGAAGTTTTAATTAAAAGAGATACGTGTTTTAAAAATACGCCAAATGAGTGTTTGATGAAAAAATGGCACAGAAAATGTTTTTTATTCAATTCTCCCATTATTTTAAAATTGTCGTTTAAATGAGGAATGAACAAATATTGCTGTTTAACAAATCTTTCCACTAACATTAACAGGCTGCCACTGCAGTCTTAATTAACCTATTGCTTTCTGGAATTGCTAGTCTGCCTATGTATGTATGTCTCTTTCTGTAGCTGTGTCATTTTCTGTATTTGTTATTTTCTGTTAACTGATTTGTAAGATTCTCAAGCAGAGAATCTAATGTATCATTGAAATGCATTTGTGTGGACTGGGGATGTTCTATTTGTTCCTGAAGTGAACAGATAAAATGCCACATTCTCACTTTAAGTCAGTTGCTTGACCTTTAGACCCATTCCTTTTCTCAATATGAGATTCTCGAGCTTTGAGCAATCAGTTGTTTCTTATACCAATACATTGCCAGTTCCCTCTTGGTACACGCTCTCATTGCTACCTTCTCCACAGCTGTTTGTCTATTGACAAACGGACAGCATGTTTTAATAGCTGGAGTGCCTGTTAGCCGCTATTGCTGCTCTGCATGATGGAAATTCAGCATTGTAACCTTTGCTGCACAGCAGCATATCATACATGCCTGTGAGCAGTTTGTTGGTGAGCGTCTGAGAGGTGAAATTTCGCTTCGAGGTAGAGGCGGGATAAAATGGGCTTTTCGCACCTGCTGATGTGAGATCCACGGAACAAGTGCTGAGGTCAATGTGGCTTTCCATCAATTGTATTTGGTGTCTGCTCATTGTACAAAAGTGAGCACATTGTAGCAAGTATAATGGATGCACTGATTTCACATTCAGAGTGTCTATAGGCCGTCTGTATTTCCAGAGTAATGTGAATTTGTACTCTGAGTGGTTAATGGTTGAAGTAATTACAGAACAAATTTTATGTGACTGTACAGTCATTATTCAGCTTTGTATTTATTATGCATTGACTTCATAGTTCTGCTGTATGTCATCTTCAGGCTTCTGTTTAAACACTTGAATGCTTCAGATTTGGAACTATTGTTAAGGTCAAGGCTTTATGGTTATTGATGAGGCTTCACGTTGTCAGTATCAGTTATTGGACACAGACGCCTATGTCTGTGATCGCCTGGCTACACTGTTCTTTGCAGGTGCTCCCATGGATTCATTGTTGATGTTCAGCAGCAGTAAGAGCAGAAAAAGAATCAGGGAAGTATAGAAAGAAAGGGTGGAGGAGAGCAGGGGAATAAAATAAACAGAAGTTGTTAAAAGGTAGGAGAAAAAATAAAGGACCCAGGAATTATCAGAAAGTAAAACGGAACTCACAAAAAGAAAGAACCAGAGAAACAGCAAGCAAGAAAATGATCAATTGGATTATAACGAGAAACAATAGTGATTCTCCCAAAAGAAATACCAGCGAAAGGAAACACCATCAGGAAGCAGACTGATTGACGACAAACCGGAAAACAAAAAACATTAAAACATAAAGAATTGACCAGAGAAAGGAGTTATTTTTCACATCAGACGTTTCACCTTTAATCATAATGAGGTATCATTGCACCGAGTTACGTAAAGAGGCAATAATGATATGGAACAGGAACCAGAACCAACAATAGAGTCAAAAGATAAAGCTTTGTTGGGTGAGCAGAAAGCAAGTTTGATGTGGTAATCCCCCAGAAAGAAAAGAATAGTGATCATAAAAAAGGGAAAAAAGTCAAAGGAGGACAAGAGCGAAGGAAAATTATGAGCTGCTAGAAATTGTATGAATACCGGAGTGTTTTAAAAGTGAAGCTCAACGAATGCTTCTATGAAAGAGTCTTATTCCATTTACGTATTTCATCTAATTTTGTGCATTCTTTGGGAATGCTAGTGCCTTCAGCACCGCATTCAAATACATCATCAAAATTGTACAAATGGAAAAGAAAGCTGAGTAAATTAAAGACACAAGAGAAGAGCCTAGAGGTTGCGTGAGATCTGCCCTTTAATTTTGGAATAGAAGGCTGACATTTTAATTCCGCAGATTTAATTTTTTTCCGAGCCTGATGTCTAAGGTAGCCTAGCATTAATCCAGCATTATTCAGGTCAAATCACACTTACTACTCTCTCCCCAAATAAAGAGCTTTCACATAACTTGTTTCTCGGGTTCCCTTTCCCAAGCGCTCTGAGACGCTACCCTGCTTGGAGGGTGCTATGTAAGTGCATGTTGTTGTTGTTTTTACAGTTTTAGATTAAAATTACAGAGATTTATTTTAAAGTGGTGGAGAAAAAGAAAGATAAAGATGTCAATGTTCTCAAAATGTCAGAGGGTGAGGATTAGCATTTGATCTTCCACTGAGATATTGGATGTTTAGAATTTATATCTGAAAAATAATAATAATAATAATCCTTGCATTTGATATAGCGCTTTTCACGTCAGGAGGACGTCCCAAAGCGCTTCACAGAATATACTGTAAAGTGAATTGACTGTATATTTGTAGCCGAACGCGACAGCCAATTGCGCACAGCAATGTCCCACAAACAGTCGTGGATTGAGTGAGCAAATTATTTTTTATATAAGAATAT
This sequence comes from Callorhinchus milii, assembly GCF_018977255.1. Lineage (NCBI taxonomy): Eukaryota > Metazoa > Chordata > Chondrichthyes > Chimaeriformes > Callorhinchidae > Callorhinchus > Callorhinchus milii. The sequence goes on along the minus strand of NW_024704744.1, from coordinate 33,077,994 downwards.
AGTATAGAATATTTATTAAACCTATTGAGGGAAGGCAAGAATCTGAGTTCCTCTCTTGTCTCAGATGATTAGACCATGGAATGCTCTGTCGGAAATGGCTTTTGATGCTAAGAACACAAGATGACTTAAATTAAATTTGAAAAGTATTTGAAAAGAAACAACATTAAAGGGTGTAATAAAGAATAGATAATTGGGATTAGAATAAATGGTGTAAAATTTGCAATGTCTCTTAACTTGTTCCTTGTGTTAAAAAGAATATTGGAGATGTGTTCCTAAGATTATAGTCTACGTCAAGATCCATAACTGTCCATGGTGGTCTTCCTGGACTCTGCTCCTACTCAACCTATTCTTCCCTTTGACCTGCCAGCATTCTAACAGATCTCACACCCTCACCCGATAAATTTGCCAAAATAGCATTGATCTCCCATAAAATCTTGCCAGATCTCAGTTAAAAATAACCATAGGAATCTGAATTGATATCGTTTCATTTTGGTGCATTATTTTAGACCCAAAATTGAATTTTAAAATAGGTGTTTCACTGAGAAGCTACCTTTGCGGAGGCCATGTGGTATTTATTGAATAACATCTGTCTTGAGCTTAATAATTTTTATTTATGTGTGCAAAGTAGAGATAAACACTTAAACTAACCAGGTCTGTGTTTCTAATCACCATGAGAAAAATTGACACTCAGGAAATATCTTCTAGTTTGTATTTCCGGATTCCTGGTTGTTCAGGAATACATTTCAAATGTATTAAAGCTTAGAGTACAAATGGCCTTTACAATAATAGGTTATGTTTCTCATTAGCAAATACTGCAATGGTTTCTGATGCATTAGCATTGTGATTAGAATTTCAGCCAGTAAATGCACAAAAGGGCATTGATCTTCCAATGTTATTAGTGAATAGAAATAGAACATGAACAGGGTAATGCTGCCCAACAAGACTGTCCTCAGACCCATTTGGAATGCTATTACACCCACAACTCACAGGTTCATTCAATACATAACCAAATAAAAAAGGACCCAGAGCAAATAAGCTCTATTAGTTCACAGAGAAGAGTAAAATATCCACCCCCAAATACTATTAAGATACCGTATTTGAAACCAGTGTATTTCTTAAAGATATAAAATGTGGAATGTGTAAAATCGTTAACTTCAGCCTTGTACCTCATTAACTGTTAGGAGTGTGAGGTTGACACCTGAATTCTGGCCACATCTTGCACAGAGGTGTCAGCATATTACAATCTATTTGATGATTGTGCAAATGCACACAGTTCATTACTAATTCTCATTAATCCTTTAAAGCAGTGTGATCCGTCACATTTGTGGCACCGCGCAAAACCATTGGGTGACTATGGAAAGATACAACACTGAATTAGGCAATTTAGTGTTAAATTTAACCAAATAATATTTGCAATGTATATGCATAGTGTACATTTTATACATGTATATGCGATTCATGCATTCAGCCAATTGGTATATAACAGTGCAGCCCATTATTACGTGCACTGTAACATACTGGTGATTTATTTATAATGCAAATGGGGCATGGATGCCATTTACTGCACATGAATGCAGGTAGCCGAATTACTTCCCAAATGTTGGCTAGCACTTGTCATACAAATAGCTGACTTTAGGACATTAGGTTGACAGGAATAATGTTGATAGAGATCTAATGATCTGGAAGTCAGCCATTTTAGCTTCTAATGTGTAAAATGAAGGTTGACATTTGGGTCATCAGGTCACCTCTGACATCACTTCCTAGATTGTGGAGCGCGACTGCTTGCATGCACAGAGAAACGGGTTAAAGGGCCTTGTTGGGTGTCAGCTTGACTCAGTAGTTAATACTCCTGAATCTGAGTTAGCATGTTGTGGGTTCAAGTTCCACGTCAGGACTTTGAACTCAAGTGCAGGGGATGCCCTGCTTTGTCAGAGGTGCTATCCTTTGGATGAAACGTTAAACCAAGGTGCCTTCGGCCTGTTCAGGATGTTAAATATCCCATGACAGGATTTGAAAAGAGAAGAGAGTTTCTTCCGATTTCCTGGCCAACAATCCCCTATATTAAATTGGTTACCTAATTCATAGCTGTTTGTGGGATATTGCTGTGTGCAGATTGGCTGCTGTGTTCACCTACAAAATTCGCAGTAACTTTACACTACATCTGCGAATGCTTTGAGACATTCTCTCTATGTGAAGGGTCTATATCACATACAATTATTATTATTAATATATTATTATAAGACATTTTGAGATTTTAATGAGCTTAACTACTACTTTATAACAAAGCTCCCACTGCGAGCTATCTCAACACATTTGCTGTAAAAAAAAGAATGAAGGTTAAATGTTAAAAATCTGAAATAAAATAGAACTACTCATAGTGCAGCACCTGAAAGAAAAAAAAATTAACATTTCGTCACAACTGAAGTGATTGTGGGAGAGCCTGTGTATAGGATAGAGGCAAGAGAAGACAAGAAAACAAAAGGCAAATCTTAGAAATGATTACATCACAAGACAGCTGATGGGCCATTAATAGTGAACTGTAAATCAGTGTCTTTTTTCCGAGACACCCTTCATGTCTCAAGTCTGAAGATCGATTTAACATTTTTAAATCTTAGGACGTCCTCCCGACGTGAAAGGCGCTATACAAATGTAATTTTGTTGTTGTTGTTATCTGCCTCCATTGTTTTCCCACATTATTCTCAGGCTTCCTTCCACTTCCCCTTCTTTTTCACTGAGTTGTGTTGAATATTCACAATTGGTACCTTCTGAAATCAAGTTAAAGAACATCAATTCAAAAGTAAGGTTGTATCTAAGAAGTTAATCCTTAACCCAAAATGCTTCATGAACAGAGTAAATCTAGACTCAAGTGGAATTTCTCCCCTGTGTTAATACTTCTGTTGGAAAACGTAGCTGAATGAAATGCTAATTATGGATTAGTGCACAGGTGTGAGACAACCTAACTCTTATTTTAGTCTCACCCTAACTAACTGCAATTCTTAAAATTCTTCATAATAGCTGTGCCCAGAAACTGGCTGTGACATTGGGCTGCCAGTTAGGATACCTCCTTATCTATTTTTTTCTTTAGTTAACCTGGTATCTCATTAACGGCAGTCTACTGCAGCCCGCAAATCAGAGTATTGTAGGTGCTCCACAAATAATGGTATGACCAGTTTCTACTGTGAATTAGTGTGACTGTATTTTTGTAGGCGAATATGACAGCTAATTGGCACACATCAATGTGCTGTAAACAGCCATGAAATGAATGATTAATCTTATCTGGAGGATTGCTGCCAGGATATTGGGAGAAACTTTCTTTACTTTTCAAATGGAGCAGTTGGGATTTTTAACATCCATCTGAACGGACAGAAAGAATTTCAGTTTAACATCACATCTGCAAAAACAGAACCCCCCAAAATGCTGCACACCCACAGTACTATTTTGGACTGTCAGACTGAACTATATGGGTTCTATGTCCATGGAACATGAGGCTTGAACCCAAAACATTCTAAGGGAGAGGCAAGAGTACTACAAACTGAAAGTTGACACCTCAATCAATATTAACTAACAACTTAAGTATACCACACATTATGTTTTTCTAATACAATATAAAAATTACAAAATTACATTTGTATAGCACCTTTCGTGTTGGGAGAACGTCCCAAAGCGCTGTCTAAAATACTAAAATTTTAGACAGATGCTAAAGTATTGAATTGTAATAACATGAAACATGTGTATTTGGTTGCACATTCAAGACGGCAGGAATAATGTGTAAGAATATTGTAGTTGACAGGCACAATGTTCATGAAACGTGTTTGACAAACCAGTTTTCTGTGTTTGCTAAACACTAAATTATGTTGAAAGCCATAAATTATGTTGAATCAGATCATTCAATCTTGAAGCATGCATCATATCACTGTTGTGCTAACTTCATAACTAGAAGACAGCACGTTGATAGCCACAGACATGTACCTTAATAGGTAGAAATAGATTTAGGGGAATACCTGTACCTAGGTATTTAAGATAGGTAGGTAACTCATATGTTCTTCTTCCCTGAATCCTTATTGTGTTAAATCAAAATGCATCACACCAAACACTTCACTTTACGGTATATCATGTGATGCGCTTTGGAATGTTCTTACATGAAAAGTGCTATACCAAGTGTAAGAATTATTACTATTATTATTATTATGTGGATTCATTATAGAACTCATTCTTTCCAAGGATCTCAAAATTTCTCATCTTCCTCAGTCCTGCCATAGCCTGCGATAATATGGTCATCTGAGTCCAATTAGGGCAAATGGGAAAAATCCCTACCACCAGTTATTGGTCCTCTCCTTCATTAATATCGCCTCTGAGTTAATTGTTACAACAGACTTTTATCAGACTTCCAAAAAGGCCATATTTGAGAGAATTCAGGTTATCTCTTCAAGTATGAAGAAAATAATGCAGTGTATTAATTTTTTGCTTTCCATTCAGTTTGTAATAAATGGAACTGTAATTTGCTGTCACGTTGTTGTTGCACTTCATTTTCAGAAATAAAACAAGTTTAATTTCAAGGTTACTGTTAAGCTTTTAGCACTGTTAAAGCACTCGCTTTGCAAGTGAGAGACCTAAGTTCAATTCCAGGCAGGGCGAAACCTTGGGCAAGTTTCCTTACTCCACACGCCTAATAATAATCCCTCCAAAACCAAAAACAATAATAAAATTGGTCATTTTCAATCTACGACTGTTTGTGGGACATTGCTGGGCGCAATTGGCTGCCGCGTTCGCCCACAAATATACAGTCAATTCACTTTACAGTGTGTTCTGTGAAGCGCTTTGGGACGTCCTCCCGACGTGAAAAGCGCTATATCAAATGCAAGGATTATTATTATTATTATTTGTCTTTTTACCCAGTTTATTCAATTAACAGAAAGTCCTGTTCTTCCCTTACTGTGAAAGGCATTTACGTCATGCAGTATGGATTTGTTCTTAGGTAGATTCATACACTCAGTCTCTTTATTTGGGACTGGAACAATTTTGGTTCAAGAGATCAAATTCGATACCATCGACAACTATCCTCCTCTACTGCCTCTCCTCTCACCTCAACTTTCAAGGTTCTGTCCTTGAATGGCTCAGGTCTTATCTCTCACACCGACTCCAATTTGTCTCGGGCAATGGTTTCTCTTCCAGCCCCCACACAGTTTTGTGTGGTGTTCCTCAGGGCTCTATCATCAGTCCCCTCCTCTTCAATCTCTAAATGCTCCCCCTTGGTGACATCATCCGCAGATATAGGGTCAACTTCCACATGTACTCGGATGACACCCAACTCTTATTTGTTTGCCTCCACACTCGATTCAAGGACAACTGACGTCCTAACAGACTGTCTGTCTGACATCAAGTCCTGGATGAGAGCCAATTTTCTACAGCTGAATATCAGCAAGACTGAAGGCTTCCTAATTGCCTTGCACCAGTGCCTCAGCACCCCAGGCACTGGTAGCATCAGCATCCACGGTTGCACACTCCACCTCACCAAGCCAGTTAGAAACCTGGCATCTTGTTCGACCCTCAGCTGTCCTTTTTTCTCCATGTCCGTGCCATGACCCGCTCTGCCTTCCCCCACCTCCGCAACATTGCCTGACTCTGCCACTGCCTCAGCCCTCTGGCGGTCGAAATCATTATACACGCATTCGTCACCTCAAGGCTCGACTACGGAACCTCTCTCCTTGTTGGCCTTCCCAATTCTTCCCTCCCAAGTTGCAGATCATCCAGAACTCTGCAGCTCGTGTCCTCTCCCACACCAGTCTCGGTGATGCCATCAACCCCACCCTCGCCCGGTTCCACTGACTCCCCATTCCCTCAGTGGATAGAATTCAAAATCCTTGTCCTCACTTTCAAGGCCCTCCGTGGCCTTGCCCTCTCCTACATCTCTGACCTGCTGACCCCCTATCAACTTGTCCGCTTCCTCTGCTTAGCAGGCTCCAGCCTGCTCCAGGTCTCCCGCTCGACCCGCCCTACCGTCGGCGGGTCCAATTTTGTGTCTTTCTATCTCTGTCTCTCAACCGGCCAGCCAGCCAGCAGTTAGGTATTTGACTGTGCAGAAACGCATCACGATGAGAGTAAGAGTATCCACAGTGGACAAGAGTTCAACATATGTATTGCATTGCATTGTATCAAATTGACCATGATTAGCCTCAAGGTGCTTTGGTATATTCGATGCTCTACACACTGCTGTGAAGTCATAAGATTTAGATTTTAGACTAATTTTCTCATATGGTGAGTTTCTGATACCCAGCTAAGTTGCTAATCTTATCTCTCTGTGGTGAAAAGGCCCACCAGAGTTTCCACAGAATTATTAATAGTCTGGGAACAAGTTATTTTCAGGGGAAAAAAACCCCAAAACAATTTGGTTGACCATGAATAATTCTCCATATATCTTTGTGTTGTCAGATTTTTAGTTGATGCAGTTCAGGAATTTACAAGAATGATACTGCCTAATAATAATCCCTCCAAAACAAAACAATAATAAATTTTCATTCCACGACTGTTTGTCGGACACTGATGTGTGCAATTGGCTGCCACGTTTCGCCCACAAATATACGGTCAATTCACCTTACAGACTATTCTGTGAAGCGCTTTGAGACGTCGAGAAGACGTGAAAAGCACTATATCAAAAGCAAGGATTATTATTATTGCACATAGAAATTTCCTTGCATTGTGAGACATAGTTGTGTGCAATTGGCTGCCATGTTTTGCCCCCAAAATATACAGTCAATTCACTTTACAATATATATTGTGAAGCATTTTGAGATGTCTCAATGACACGATAAGGCGCTACATCAAATGCAAGGATTATTAATATTATTAAATGTTTTTATTCAGCAAGGCAAGAGCACAGTTGTTCCATTTGATACACCTTCTAGTCAAGAATATTTATTGATAGAAGTAAGTAGAGATTTTGCTCCATTCATGAGCTGTGGATTCTTAAAAAAAATTTCAATTGCAATGCAAGCTCAATGACCTTGTATCCTTTTATCCCATTCTCCAGCACATCAATCAGTTGTTAAGCTCTCATAAAATACCTTTGAATGGATTAATGTAAAAATGGATGTCTCAACTGACTTCATCAGCACATATGGTTACAGCGATAGAATTTCCCTGGTGTCTGTAGATGGCTAATAAAATCTACTTAGGTTTTCTTGCTGTAAATTACTGTGCTTTACGGGCTTTCAATGCAAAAGCTTCACATGTCAAAATGTTAATAATTTAGTGTCACTGGAATAATGAATTCTTGATAAGACCAAATTTTGAACAAGTTTTTTTGTTTGTTAATTTGCTCATTTATCGGTCTATAATGTTAGCTCCAAGTGATTACTTTCACACGAGGTGCAGAAATCCTGGGCTGAAATTTATGAGGTGTGATGCGGTAATTATCACATCACTGAGAAATACAGTTGAGGCAAGATTAAAGACTATTTGCAAGTGTGGTTTTCACTGCACCTCCCAACTTTGGCACAATGATTGGACCAGAAGCCAGCTTGTGGTCTGCATTCAAGTTGTCAACAATGGGTCATCTTCATTCAGAGACTCGATGCAAAAGTATGCGAGATGCTATCACATGAGAAGGGCCTACATAAATGCAAGTAGTTGTAGTTAAATTTTCAGAGGTAAATAACTTTTGAAACAGGTTGCCAAGAAGGAGGATTGAGGCCAAGATATTGGACTAATTTGAAAGCAGCTTGATGCTGTGATGGTTGGATGGGTGTTCTTGAAGGATGAGTTTGGATGAGTCGAAGGGCCTTCTTCAACTAAACCAATGTCGTGATCTTTTGATCTGAGTGCTGGTTTGTGGGATACCAGCCTGTTTATCAGGCTGCAATCCCATGACCTAGCTTTTAAAATGCTGTCAAGTCCAATAGCTGGGTAACATTGGAGAAAAGTCAGAAATTATGCGTATAGATCATCAAAAAACAATAATAAATTGGTCATTTTCAATCTATGACTGTTTGTGGGACATTGCTGTGCGCAATTGGCTGCCGCATTCGCCCACAAATATACAATCATTCACTCTACAGTGTGTTCTGTGAAGCGCTTTAGGACGTCCTCCCGATGTGAAAAGCGCTATATCAAATGCAAGGATTATTATTATTATTATTATTCTGTGAAGCGCTTTGGGAGGTCTAGAAGACTTGAAAAGCGCTACATCAAATGCAAGGATTATTATTATTATTATCATTAATTATTTGTTAGTTTTCCTGCATTTATTAACATATAATAATTTTCACCAGTGTTCTTAGGCTCTTCTGATAACCATGTCTATTAGTAATATGTCTGTCGATGTTAAAACACTGTTATTGTAAATCCCAACCATCTGTGAGATCTGAAGTAAAAGCTAACTTACAATCTTGTAGTTGTTGCTAAGGCAACACACCTTTGGGTTCCACAAGTTCTGAAGCTATCAGTGGGGTTGAAAATGTGTTCTTCAGAAAACGGCATTGAAGATACTGAAGAAATGTGCCTCAGATGTAAAGTGTTTCTCATCCATGGTGTCCCATGTACAGCTGCTCCAAGGATTCGTGCGTCAGCGGTATGATGTTCACAGTAGTCTTTGCAAGAGGCTCCCTTTAGACCCCCAAAAATCCACTTCATCTTAATGAATCCTAAGTAAGATCATTATGTCTTAAAAATTTTAATTGTTTAGAAATCTTAATTTCAGTCTGTGTTTGGAAGCTGTTCTTTTTAACCGGCTTATAAATAAAGACTGAATTTAAGAATGTTCTACAATTCTGCATGATCTTAAGTTTTAAGACAAAATGATCTTATAGGTTTAGACTAGGAAGAATTTTGAATCCTTTATGTCCCAAGGTGCTTTTTGTAATATTGAGACATTATTACTCTACCATTTCTGAATTTTGACATCTGTTCCACTGAATGAAGGATGTATCAGGTAAAGTCTTTAAAAAGACTCCACGCTGATGTCAGTGCCTGTACCTGTATGCAGACTGTCTGGCTTTCATTTCAGCTTCATTTTTCATAACTTAAGAGTATGCTTAAGAGTATCCAAGCCAAACTGTGAGTTCCATATATCCCACCCATACATGGAAATTCCCGTGTATTGCAATGTAATGAGCACTCTCTCTCCCTGGGGGGACACAGCAGAGAGTATCAGGCTGAGCTAAAACATGGGGATCTCAGAGTGTGCATTGGGAGTATTATTGCCATTGAAAGCATTGTCTGGCAGCTTTCTCCCTGCTTTTCCAGTTAGACCAACCTACTCATTTGGATTTTAGCTTATAGTGTTAATAGGTGCTGAGTGAGAAGACTGGTGACTGGTCTGCCCCTCAAGGACCTATCGATGAGCCAGGCCGACAGGACTGTTACTAGGAGCCCGCTTGGCTAAGAAACCAAACTACAAGGACCGCCACAGTGGGCTGACTCGATTCTGACATTCCCATTGCCAAACATGTCAGTTGGAGCCAGTTCAGCTCCAAGGAGACCCTGCTTACTTCCCCACAAGGAGGATAGTCACTAGTTGGTCATTTGGCATCCGACAAGCCCAGGTTTGATCCCTCACTAAATGGAGAGCAGACATCAGGAACCTCCTGGTGAGCAGCATGTCTCAGTATATGTGTTAGAGCATTGCTGCTACCTTCCTGTGTGGACACAGAGGAAGATGGTGGCAAAGCTCTCATGCATTTCATGCTATGTTGAGGACTCTGGGTTATCTTCTTACAAATAAGATAGAATCCACTGATATTCAAACCCCACAAGATCACAAGAGAAGCTCAGATGAAGATAACCCTGATTTTATCCGTCCAGAATACTCACTCTGCCACCTTCCCACCAAACCATTGAGCTTTGTTAAAAAAAGATTTTAGTGTACTGGCTTCAATTACTTTTCCTGGTAACCTGTTCTAGTCATTAATTACTTTCTGGGCAATTGCACTTTGCAACTCTAGGTGTTAATATAGTTGTATTTTCCTCTGCCAAAGAAATACTTCCTGGTGTCTGTCCTGAAATTGCTCTTTGTAACTCTAAACTTGTGTCCACTTATTCTGCTGTCTCAATGCATTGAAAATAATTGTTCTGCCCTTACTTTCTCAATTCCATTTGAAATGTAATATACCTCTATAAGATCATGTCTGAGATATCTCCTTTCAAGACTGAAGAGCTCAAGCTTGTCTAATCATTACTCAAAGCTCATTCCTCTAACACTAAGGATCATTCTCATTGATAGTTTAGTGATTGTACAGTCCTAGTCCATCCTTCAGCAGTGGAATACACGTAATTATTAACACTAACTGCAAACATTTATAACCTGCTGGTCGCCAGTACCACCTGGTATGTTGTCATGTTGTCGTTTCAGTAGGATCACCCACATATAGAAGCTTGTCTCAAAAGCCAAGAAAAAGGAACAAAATATGTTACTGAATAATTGAGTTGTCAGTATGTTTTAAAACTTTTATCATAAATCTAAAACTAAACAATTCATATCTGTAGAACAATCTTTATAATGTCAAAATAAGGGTACATTGAGAAAAGTTGTCAGTCTTTAGACGAACTCATGGTGATCACAAGATTAGTTTGGATGATTTGATTTCATCCTTTTAGAATAGCTGACCAACCAAACGTTCATCACAGCATCAAGCTGTTTCTGAATGAGTCCAGTGTCCTGACCTCAACTATCCTTCCTGATAACTGTTCCAGCTGTTAATTGGCGTCTGTGTAAAGAAATACTTCCTAATATCTGTCTTGAAATTGGCCTTTGCAACTCAAAATCTGTGACTTCTTGTTCTGCTGTCCTGGCATCTTGTAAACAGCAATCAGTAGGTTGTGAAGGGTAGTTTAGTGAAGAGCTCTTAGATGCTTATCATACCAAATCAGTTATAAAGGCATTGCATGATTCACTTAATTGTGGGAAAAGGACAAAAAGCACTCTTAAATCTGTTGGGGTTCAATGTTTATTTCTAAATGTTAAACTCACTCCTTACTACATGTTAATTTTCTTTCTTTGCAGGACAGCTTTCCCTCACGTTTTGGAGGAATTCATTTTGTGAATCAGCCCTGGTACATTCATGCTCTTTATACTGTCATTAGGCCCTTCCTTAAAGAGAAGACCAGGAAAAGGGTGAGACAAATATGTTTACCAACATTTTTGACAAACACTTGTACATCCTCTGCTCTAGACACTGAGAGCCATTTAGTAATGTTCTGTTTCCCTAGGTTTTCTGTGGGATGTAGTTTGAGACAGTTCTGAACACAGAAACAAAATAACCTGAATTTACAGAAATACATTTTGTTCAGTCTATTTTGTTTTTATTGCAATGTCAAATATTGGGAATTATTTATTCTAACAAACATTGATGGTTTCCACTGAGCTTGCTAGTCTGCAGATTGTGACAGCGCTGATTAGTGAGTCCCTGGATTTACTCTTATTTAATTTTGTTGAGTTAAGCTAACCAGCCAACCTACTCCATCGGTCTGCAACTCCATGTTTTAACTTCAAGCTCAATCATTTGCAACAGAGAATATTGGAGGAGACGAAAGGGGGGAAATCAAGCTCATAGCCAGGTGATAATCTGTGACCTGGGTTCGATTCACGGCAGGGTGATACCTTGGGCAAGTTTCCTTACTCCACACCCCTGATAATAATCCCTCAAGAAAAAAATAATAATTTGTTCAACAACAACAACAACAACAAGATTCTATTTATAGAGCGCCTTTCACGTCGGGAGGATGTCCCAAGGCGCTGTACAGTTGGGTCAGGACCCGAGCAGGGGGGAAATGGTCAGGGTGAGGGGAGGGAAGGGAGGGAGCGAGGAGGGGGTAGAGAGTCGAAAGGGGAGCTGAAGGCACGGTCAAAGAGAAAGGTCTTGAGACCGGCCTTGAAGGAGGAAAGGGAGGAGGCAAGGCAAAGGCACTGGGGGATAGAGTTCCAGAGCTTAGGGGCTGAGAGGCTGAAGGGCGGTTGGGGCGGGGGATGTGGAGCAGACCGGAGCCAGAGGAACGGAGGGTATGGGCAGGTAAGTAGGGGGATAGTAGGTCAGAGTGGTAGGAGGGAGCAAGGCCGTGAATGGCCTTGTAGGTGAGGATGAGGATCTTGAATTCGAATCCACAATCCACAACTGTTCGTGGGACACTGCTGTGCCCAATTGGTTGCTGCGTTTCAGCCACAAAAATACAGTCGATTTAATTTACAGTATATTTTGTGAAAAGCACTATATCAAATGCAAGAATTATTATTATCATAGAATCATAGAATCGTACAGCACAAAAAGAGGCCATTCGGCCCATTGAGTTTCTGCCGGCTCTTCGAATAGAGGATTTAATGTCAATCCCACTCCCTAGCCTTTTCCCCATAACCCTGCAAACCCATTCTCTTCAAATACCCGTCCACCGCGTTTTTAAAAGTAGTTATTGAATCGGCCTCGACCACCCTTTCAGGCAATGCGTTCCAGATTCGAACAACTCTCTGCGTGAAAAAATTTCTTCTCACCTCCCCTCTGCTTCTTTTAGAAACTATTTTGAATCTGTGACCTCGAGTCACCGACACACCCACCAGTGGAAACAGTTTTTCCCTTTCTAACCTATCAAATCCCCTCATGATTTTGAAGACCTCTATTATGTCTCCTCGTAACCTTCTCTGCTCCAATGAGAATAATCCCAGCCTCTCTAGCCTTTCCTCATAATCAAGGCCCCTCATTCCTGGTACCATTCTTGTAAATCTCCTCTGCACCCTTTCCAATGCATTAACATCCTTCCTCTAGTGTGGTGCCCAGAACTGGGCGCAGTATTCTAACTGAGGCCTAACCAGTGTTTTATATAGGTTAATCATAACCTCCTGACTCTTCTACTCTATGCCCCTATTTATAAAGCCTAGTATCCCATATGGCCTTTTTACAGCTTTATCTACCTGTCCTGCCACCTTCAAGGATTCATTTACCTGCACCCCCAGGTCTCTCTGTTCTTTTACCCACCCTTAAGATTGTATTACCAGCCTATATTGCCTCCCCTCATTCTTTCTACCAAAATGCATTACCTCGCATTACTCCACATTGAAACTCATCTGCCATGTGTCTGCCCATTTTACCATTCTGTCTATGTCTTCCTGCAGTTGGCTACTATCCTTCTCATTGTTTACCACCCCACCTAACTTTGTCTCATCCGCAAACTTGGAAATGATGCTTGCTATACCCAACTTCAGATCATTTATGTATATTAAGAAGAGCAGTGGTCCTAATACCGATCCCTGGGGGACGCCACTGTACACTTCCCTCCAGTCAGAAAAGCAGCCGTTCACCACAACTTTCTGCTTTCTGTCTCCCAGTCAGTTCTGGATCCATACTGCCACTCTCCATTAACCCATATTCTTCTAAGTGAAGATTTATTCTGTCCCGGATTATAGTCTCCAGGAGTTTCCCCACTACTGATGTTAGGCTGACTGGCCTGTAGTTCCTAGGTTTATCCTTCTGTCTCTTTTTGTACAGGGGAGTCACATTGGCCATTCTCCAGTCCTCTGGCACCACTCAACAAAGATTGAACAATTGTAGCCAAAGCCTCTGTTATTTGTACCCGTGCCTCCCATAGTAATCTTGGTTGCATCCCGTCCGAACCGGGCGACTTATCTACCTTCAGCGTAGTCAACTTTTTCAGTACTTCCTCTCTGTTTATACATATCCTATCCATTTCCTCTACCCTCTCCTCTGATACTGCAGCATTTGGTGCATCTACTTCTTTTGTGAAGACAGATGCAAAGTACTCATTCAGCACATCAGCCATGCCCTCTGCCTACACAATAAGATTTCCCCCTTGGTCCTTAATTGGCCCCACATTACCTTTGACTAGCCTTTTATTCTTGATATGCTTGTAAAATATTTTAGAATTCCCTTTAATGTTATCTGCTAACGTTTTTTCGAATAATCTTTTTGCCCCTCTTATTTCCTTTTTCAAACCTCTTCTGCACTTCCTATATTCTATATGGTTGTCTTCTGTATCTTGGGTTTGACACCTGTCATACGTCTCCTTTTTCTGCTTCATTCTAGATACATTTTCCTTCGTCATCCAGGGAGGTTTCGAAGCTCTACTTTTCCCTTTTGTGGGAATGTATTTATTCTGTCCCCGAGCTATCTCATCCTTGAAGACTTCCCACTGCTCTTTAGTTGTTTTACCTGCCAATCTTTCTTTCCAGTCCACCTTGGCTAGGTCCCTTTTTAACTCACTGAAATTTGCTCTCTTCCAGTTGAATATCTTCACCTTAGATGGTTCCTTGTCTCTTTCCATATGCACTCTGAATCTAATGATGTTATGATCACTATTGCCCAGATGCTCTCCCACTGAAACCTGCTCCACTTGCCCTACTTCATTCCCCAGAACTAGAGCTAGCACTGCTTCCTTCCTTGTTAGGCTGGAAATGTACTGATCAAGAAAGTTGTCCTGTATGCATTTTAGGAATATTTCCCCCTCCTTGCCCTATTGCGCTGTTGTTTTGCCAGTCTATAAAAATTATAAATTAGAGCAAACATTTTCTATAGCATATTAATTGTCACATTAACCCTCAAAATCCTATCCTTTTTGAATGGTCATACACCCTCCATCAGGTGCTTTAGATTCAGCTAAGTCCTAAATATGGACTGTTCTAAATACTGTGGGAGAAAATAACTTGTTATTTTGCATTTGTTAGAGAATTTATAGAACCTGGAATTTGTTGCTTATAATGGGATTTTCCTACCAGAAGCACACACAGTAAGAGTAGTAAATTTATGATGAAGTGTGGAATGACCCCCGGGTAATGCAGCAGGTTAGATATTGCCCTTTTACAACCCTGCATGAACTAGTTTGTAATCCAGCCCAGACTGGGAACAGGAGTCTCCTCTCTGATGACTCTACAGAGTCCTATCTGTGTTTTTGGTTGCATTGTTAACCTTTGCTGTGAACCTTGGCACACCACACAACAGCAACAATGTGCACTTACATAGCGCCCTTCACATAGGAGAATGTCTTAAAAACTTTAACAGAGATGGAATGAGAGCTGAACAAGTTTGGAGATACGGGGTAGGCAGGCGGTGGCTGAAGGTAGTCAAAACAATTGTTTTTTAGGTAGTTTTTGAAAGCAGGGAGGGAGAGAAGGCATTAGGATTCAGGGAGAGAAATCCAGAAAATAGGGTCAATGTGATTGAAAGCTAGCCACAGATGGTGAGGGAAAATGGATGGGGAACATGAATTGGAGGGAGAAGATGAGTGAGTACAGTTGAGTTGGAGGGAGAAGATGAGTGAGTACAGTTGAGTTGGAGGGAGAAGATGAATGAGTACAGTTGACCTCGGACCACCTTGAGAATGATCCAGAGTAACAGATTGGAAACTGTTTAATTTACCAGGCACTTCCATCCCGCACGTTGGTGAGCAAATCTTTGTTTTAAACAAAAAATGACAGATTCTAATACTGCCAGAGATTATTATTAGTGAAATGATGCATTGAGTTATAATTACATACTCTTTTTGGCAGTCTAATATTTCTGTGCTTATCGCTCCACTATCTTTTTAGATATTTATGCATGGAAATAATCTAAACAGCCTTCATCAGCTCATTCACCCAGAGATCCTGCCTTCAGAATTCGGGGGGATGCTGCCGCCTTATGATATGGGAACTTGGGCGAGAGCTCTGCTGGAACATGACTATGATGACGACAATGAATATGTCAGCGATTCCTATAATATGTCTTTCAAGGATGTTAAAAAGAGCCTGTCTCCCAAATCCATGAAAAGGTGTGTACTCGTCTTTCTGTGTAATGGACCCAGAATTCCACTGAGTCTCAGTTGGTAAGGCTACAATGCAACCATGTTATAGCACAACTTCGCTTGGAATGCAATTGATTCCATTCATTGCTGCACATGCGCAAACCAGGAAGTGATGTTGGAAGGGACTTAAGGATCTGGAAGTTAGCTATTTTAGCTTTCTGCTTGAAGAAATGGCCAGCTTCAAGTTTATTGGGTCCCCAACAAAATCACTTCCTGCTTTGTGCATTCACAGAAAACAAGAAGTGACATTGGTGGTGAACTGATGACCAGAAGTTGGCCATTTTATCATTTAACTGGTGCATAGGAGATAAGTTTATCAGATGCACATTATGCACAGTAAAACCCACTGTCATACCGTTATATCACAGATTGGGATTTTATAGATATCTAAATACTGTGTTATAACAGGACTGTACTGTATGTTTTTAAAGTTTAAGCATTGTGGAAATTTCTTAAGTTTGCTCTTAATTTGAAAGATCATTTTCCACAACTCTTAAAAAGAACTGACTTAAAGAACTTAAGACTGAAATTTAAGAATTTTACACAATTCTGCGTGATAGGAAGCTTGCGAAGTAAAAAAAACTCTGCAGTACTCATTCTGTTTCATTTGGTAAATGTAATGAAGGAGCTGATGTGTGCTGTGTTCACTATTTAGCTAATTCCTTAATGGTAATGGTATCCTCCTGGGAGAGAAGATATACAAAATCTCTTTGGCTCCTTGGAGCGGCTCCAGGGTGACATGCCTTTGCTACAGAATGTCTCTCGTCTGGTTCCTCATTCAGATGGGCCCACAATACTCTTGGGCACAGCTGATGACAGACCAGCCAGCCGAGCTCATTGGCAGGACATGGAGAGGCAAACCAATCATTGGAGACAGGGATTCTTCCTACTAAACCCCCTGTTAACCTGCAAACCAAAACCCTGATGGTTAGGGTCGTCCTAAGTGAACAATCAGTGGGAAACTTTCCAGACAGTGCTATCAATGGCAAGCTGTGCGGTTTTAGCCAGATAAACTCCAGCAGTACCCCACGTACACTCTGGGATCCCCAAGCCTTGACCCTCGGCAGCCTGCACTTAAGATATTTTTGGAATTTAGGTACGCAAGATGCATCCCTCCTGAGAGAGTGTGAATTCCATTCCAGACACGGGTATTTTTCCATGTGTAGATGGCATAATGGAGAAATCTCAGTCTGAATTGCATTGTGTTGGGTTTCCACCTGTGTTAGGTGCCTAACATCAAAACAAAAATAGTAGATGAAATATTCTATTTATAATTCAATCCAGCATTTTCTGTTGAAGTACAAGTTAGTAATATTAGTACTACAAAAATGTTTCTAGTTTTCAGATACTTGTAACATGTTTCAGTATGAATCAGCTTCCACAGATGTTTTTTACAGTCTCTACACTTGACAATCATTACTAAAAAGCACTTTGAGATGTTATAACTTAATTAAGCAGTATAAAAATGCTAATTCTGCCTTTTAAAAGACCGGTAATTATTTCATATCCAGCTTTTTTTTTCTTGTTGGCCTTGTCTCCCTTAGTACCTTCAAAATGTGACAAAGATGGATACAAATTTGCTGCTGGTTTCCTGTAACAATGCTGAGCGAGGGAAAAATATCCATTAAAACTAGAACATTTTCTTCCCACATTGCATTTATTGTAAACATTACTCATTAATCATGCAAATATATAGTTGTATGCTGCTCGTAACCAACTCAGAGACTAGGTGTGTGGCATTTATATCATCAACACCTGTCCATTCCATTACTAATGTATTACAGTTTTTGGAGCTCTCAACTACAGTAGAACCCTCATTAATAGTTTTGGGTGGGGGAACTATAAAATTCAGCTTCCTGCCTTACAATAGACCACGATCATTTCCATATTACTGCTTATATGACCAGTGACATCATTGTGCAAGTGGGAAGCTGGCCGGTCCACACACTCACATCAAGCACAGGTCCACAGGGCACCCGCCTTATAAGTGAACCAGCATTAACATTAACAGCATTAACAGGGGAAACAGGGTTCTATTCTACCAGTGCTTCTTTCATAAACATAATCTGTCCCACTGTATAATACCAATTTGCCCTCACAACTGATTTTTCTCCCAATTACAAGTATCTGGCATTGACAACATTTAATGTATCTGACTTTCACCAAACACAAAACATAGAGTATTTGATCATTTTGATATGATCAACCTCATAGCTCTCCTCTGCACTATCTCCATGACTTAGGTAGCTCACTTTTGTTCTTGCCAAGCTTTACTGTATGCAATAAATATTATAATAATAAGCCTTGTATTTAATATAACACTTCATTATGTTGACAAATATCTCTAAAGGATGTACTGTAAAGTAATAATAATAAACAAAAGCAGAAGTCACTGGGAACACTCAGCAGGTCAGGCAGCATCTATGGAGAAAGGAAAGTGAGTCAACGTTTCGGGTCCACAACCCTTTGTCAGAATTCAGTTAATTTCAGATTTCCAGGATCTACACTATTTTGTGTTTGATAATAATCCTTGCATTTGATATAGCGCCTTATTACTTCTTCGAGAAACTCAAAGCGCTTCACAGAATATACTGTAAAGTGTAGTGACTTTACCTATAGGCATATTCTGTAGCCAATTGGCACACAGCAAGTCCCATGAACAGGCATTAAATGCATGACCATTTTTTATTGGGAGGAATGTTGTTAGGACAGATTTCTTTCTCTTTTTGAATAGTGTCATGGAATCTTTAACAGGCAGACAAGGTCTTAATTTAACATTTAAGCCAAATGACGCAGCTCCAACAATACAGCACTCCCCACCACCATACTGGAGATCAGCCAAGAGTATGAGCTCAAAGTCCTGATGTTGGGATTGAAGCAACAATTTACTGACTCAGATGCTACCAACTGAGCTCTGGAGATATGAACTCCACTGTACATGTCAACCCCAAGCCAGGTAAAGCATGGCTAGATATAGAATGAAGCTTCATCTGCTCTCCAGTATCTTCCAGTAACAAAGGAACTGAGTTTTGTATTTGTTCATGTTAGCAACAATGTAGACATGTAAAGATGCATTGTAAGTAAATAATGCAGACAGGGGAATGACCTGGCTTTTCGTTACTCTCACATATTAATGTGACTCTGAACGAAAAGATATATGAGGGCACTGCAGCCATTTTTATGAAAGGAGAGGGTGGGAGGGGGCAGAAATATGCAGCCACCTATCTAACTCAGTCAGTCGCTAACTGGGATTGAGTAAGAATAGAGATTCCAAGAATATGATAATTATTTGTTCACCTAGAAAATATATCAGCCAGTACACTTTTCAGTGAATTCTGTGAAGCACTTTGGGATACCCTCCCAATGTCAATGGTGCTATATCAACCACCAGGATTATTATTATTATCATCATCAGTGGTAATAGTTTTATATTAAATGGTGTCTTTTTTCATCGCATAACTATCCTTCCTTTAATGAGTATTATTAAAATCACACCACTACTGATGCATGATCCGATGTGAAAGGCGCTATACAAATGTAATTTTGTATTGTATTGTATGATGACTTATTAACAGAAAACAGCCAGGATAAGAAAATTATGTTCAGTTCGTTTAACTCGACTTTTAGGCCAACATTCATGAACTATTCTGACTCTTTTCAGTTCTCTCTCCTGTTTGGATGTTTAGCATTTATTCTCCTTTGAGTCACAAATCCATTCATGTGTTTCTTCTGAATGCTTCAGTACATTCATATTGACAGGCGAGATTCTATTCCATATGTTAAACCTCAGAAAGTGAAGCAGTTGGTAAATCAGTTGCCTAATACGTTCTGTGATTTAGATTTCTGGTTCTGCTCCTGTACCGTCCAGCTCTTATTTGCTTCTCAAAATATCCCGCTTTCTCATTCAGAACAGATTAAACTCCTTGACCATCTGTTTTCCTTGTACAGGCTTTTTACTATCCTTTTTCTTAATCTGATTCTGATAATTCATAGGATCATTTGAAATTTGTTTCCATCTGTTCAGTTTCAGAGGGCTTTTTACTGATGTTGCTCAGTGCTTTGTCTGACTCTTAAACTATGCAATAGGCTCTAAAATTATGATGTATGATGGTTATTTAAGCCTGAAATATTAACTTTTGGACAAAAGGCAACTGGTATTTTGATGGTACAAGAAGAATGAAAAAGATTGATGGGGAAAAGTTCTACCTGGAACTCGGACTCTATTTTGAAGTAAATTTTCTGTAGATATTAAAATAAATTATGAGAAATAAATGGCTTCAAAATTAAAGATGTATTAAGAATTCACCAAGGTGTGGACAGTTTGAAATGCTATGCTATTAGAGTTACTCTAAACCCAGGGGGAATTTCTCCCCATAAAAGTGTTAGTAGATAGAAATTGTACATATTGTTTTAAAACATAAGCTTGCAATGCATTGATATTAGTAACAGAAGTCAAAGGAATGCAGAATCACAATCAAGTACACACCTCATCCTTTCTTGACTCAAAATATTGGGATAGAAATTCTGTATGAAGTCTAGATTTACTCTGTTTTCTTAGCATTGCACAGCATCCAGGGCCTTGTGATGTCCTCCTGATGTGAAAGGCTCTATACAAATGTAATTTTGTATTGCATCCAGAATTTGGCAAATTGTTAAATTCTGTCCTAATTTTGAAGTTGGTTTCCTGTTGTTCTTACAAACATAAACAGTCATCAGCTTTGCTTAGTTGTTAGCATTCTCACCTCTGAGTCAGGCAGTTGTGGGTTCAAGGCCCATGTCGGAACTTGGAGCTCACACAGTGAAAGCTGAAACTCCAATGCAGTGCTGAGATGTTAAACCGAAGTCCTGTCATTCAAAATCCAATGGCACTATTTGAAAGCAAAAGGAGTTTCCAGGGCAACAATGATTAGATTAATTAATTAATCATTCATTTCATGTCGGTTTATGGGTCATTGCTGTGCTCAAATCTGCTGTGTTCACCTACACATGCAGTCACTTTATAGTAAATCCTGGGAAGCGCTTTGAGACATTTCAATGATGTGATAAGGCTCTACAATGTGTTATAAATGGGCTACAATAATAATAATCAAAAAAGATTATTAGTACAATCTTACAACTTGCAGAAAACCAGTTTCAAAATTGGTATTTGTATTTGTAAGATTCTATTGAAGAATTTGTTTAATTCTGGATGGTTTAAAATGCTAAGAAAATTGAAAAAGTATAGACCCAGGTGGAATTTTTACCCCTTTATTTCTTTGATTTTCAATGCAGGTCCCAATCAGTCGTTGAACCTGGAGTGTTGAAACACATAGAGAAAGATGACGAGAATACTCAGCCGTTGCTTTCTCTGGATTGACAGCTCCCAGACGGCACATTCATCATGAAAAAGAAGAGAAGGCCAGAGTGCTTACTGCTCTAATGTAAGCTATGATGGTGACATGTAACTTTGTATGAACATTGCAAACTAGAACTAGGCTGTAATATTTGCAAATCCATCCTTGCCTGCCTGTTTGGATGGTAACCGTCAGTGAATGATGTCTTTACTCAGCAAGTGGAAGTGCCAACTTTATTGTAAATACATTTTCTTATCATTGCTGGAAAATGTTCCGCATCCACAGGATTAGCGAGAAACCAATGTAAAATAATAGTGGAAATATTTTCTGAGCCAGCGTGTTTAAATGTAGTGAAATCTGTACATAATGGGTAATGGTATCTGTTTAATATTTTCTTGTCATGAACAGCCCCTTTCCTTAATTAAGTGTTTGGGGAGAAAAGTAGCCTTTCCCCATGCAAAGGGTTAATCATGCAAACTTTTGTCAGTTTCGTTGTTTTATGCAGTGCTGTGATAATGTTAATTTCCCCACAGTTTTGTATGATAGAAAGGCTTATTTGGATACTTTTAGTGGCACGGTGATGTATTGGAATATTTGCAGAAGGCGAATGAGTCTCAATTCATATAAAAACACACACATCCTGCATAAGAAACCTAGTTATCAACCTAACCTACTAACCTAGAAACCAAAATGCAATGTTTCATAATAGGTTTGATGTGATAATAATGTCAAATCTATTATGAACATTGAATTTACATTACATTTGCGCTACTTTGTATTTATGCTACTTTGTAATTAGAATGGGCTTTCTTGGACACTTTTTAAAGCATCTGATCTGATCTGTGATTATTAATGCCGCAGGTAACGCTCTATCATCTCCTTTATTTTTAAAATATGGATTGAAAAGAACAATAAGAAAATAATACTTTCTGTGTTGTTTCCTTGCCTGGTGAATTGAAGTGAACATTCTAATGAAATTACTCAAACAAAGTCTAACCAGCAAGGGATTGAGCTTTTCTTTACAGTAAGAATCATATGGATCATTGATGTAAAAAGACAATGGAATTATATCCAACCACTTATAAGGGCAAATTTTGCAAAATGTCAATTAATATCTAAGTGTTCATAACTATCGTTGCTGAATTCAGTGACCATCTTATATTTCGCATATGGATTGGTCTCTTTGTGTGCTAAAGATTGTTTACCCTGCATCTGAAAACCAATGGTCATATCTGAGTACAGGGCTAGAGATTATTAGTTTAGTTAAAACGCCTCAAGTAGGTCTAAAAGTTACAACACTTTTTTTTGTGGAGGTTAGTGGATATAAAACAATCTCCCATCAACAGTGGATGCCAAATGATTTCT
The DNA here is from genome assembly GCF_018977255.1 of Callorhinchus milii. Classification (NCBI taxonomy): domain Eukaryota; kingdom Metazoa; phylum Chordata; class Chondrichthyes; order Chimaeriformes; family Callorhinchidae; genus Callorhinchus; species Callorhinchus milii. The sequence goes on along the minus strand of NW_024704744.1, from coordinate 33,055,522 downwards.
TCAAAAAAGAATAATAAAAAAAATCTTCAAAAAAGAATGAGTAACTATTTCCATATAGTATCAGAGATTACAGGGACAGTTGCAGACTAAGAAGAACAAATGTTCAAAGGGACACAATGAGGGCTTAATGGGGTTTATTTTGTAATTCAATTCTTTCTTATTCAAGGAACCAAAATGAGTCCTCTCAGGGTAGCTGATATAGTGCTAAGTGCTTAACTGTCATTGGAGAACCTAACTCAGAAATAATGAAAATTTAAATTGGATATTTGGATCTAAACTGTCCACAAGAAGGGTACAAATAAAAAAAGGCCCTTTATGTTCTGCTCTGTGGTTTGGCTAGCCTGTAGTATTTAGTTTTGACATCTTTACAAACAATTTATCTTACATTGTACAAACGCTTATGGTGTGCCATTGTGATAATGCTTTAGCTCTTCCTGATAGAACCAGTGACATGTGTTAATTTGCCTAGATGGGTAATCCAATAGCAGACATCTTTCTCTATCCTTTGGTTTATTTTAAAGTACAAAGGAGTAACGGTTAAAGTTGACCTGTTGAGTATATATACTTTTATATGTCTTCCATCATTTTTGACTTGTTTATGTGCCATCTACAGTTTGGGTGACATGAACTGTAGCCCATACAGTGCAAAAGTGTAGCAGAAGTTTTATCAAAACAACAAATGGGTTAGGGAACATTTAAGATTGAACTTTTTGTGCACAGATATGACGTTCAATTTCATTATTGAGCTTTGGTCTACAGTATTGTTTAAATATTATAAATAAAATGTACAAAATGGGATTATGTTGTTATTGTTTGATAGTTTGTGATAGTTTGATTGATTAAGTATTATTTGCACAATTATTGCCTGTGTGGCATCACCCAATTAGTCAGTCTTCATGATGGTAAGGGAGGAAGTTATTTCTCTTACAACACATCATTATGAAGTCCAGTTAAAGAATCCAGTTAAAGCCATGTAAAGAGGACATGCTATGTTTTCTCTCATAGTAATTCTAGTTTGTGGTGTCAATTTGCAAGGTTGCAAATTGTATTGTGTTCTACATCAAAGGATTAATATATTTCTTATGTATTACCAGTTACTGTATTTGTGAATGCCTGTCTGTTGCATTGGAGGTGTTACCTTTCCTACAATTCCCAGTGCAACATCTGAAGTGAACCAGGTTAATGGAAATCCAGTTGAATGAAAAAGTTCATTTTTTTCCATAAAAATATTTAACTCATTTTAGTACTATTAAAGTTGGGGCACCCTGATGATTTAATAGATAGATCTACAACTTGCAGACCAGGAGCACACTGGTTTGAATCCAGGTAAATGCTGTGTTTGCTGATCTTGTTAAAACAGGCTAAAATGACCCTGGCCTTCCCACAGGGTTAGGGAAGGGCAGGCCAGTCAGACTCACTGCCCCTGATCCCTCTCCAATACCCTCTGCTTGTTGTGTTAGTGTACGTGGCATGGCAGGTGGGGAGAAGTCAGGCTTAGCTTACACCTTCTGCACTGTGTGATCTGCTGGCACTCATTGCCAGTGAACATGAACAATGGCCCCTTGGGTAGAGTATTGCAAAAGACTAGATCAACTGGTTTTGCACACAACAAGAGAAGACCTGGATTAGAGAGAGAGTGGGGAGAAAATTTGAAAAAATAAATGAACACATTAGATTATTAAATAGAAAACAATTTATTTGTGGTATTTCTAACAGGATTCCTTCATAGGTAGTTAAATGAAGTGGAAGATTGTCATGATGCCTTGGGGGAATTTCCTTAATAAAGAATTATGTTAAGTAATACTAAAAATTAGATGCATTGTGCTTTTGACTCCATCAATTTATTTATTCAGAAATAGAAATAGTTTTACTTAAAAAAAACGGTTGCATAGGGTCATAATGCTGCAGGCATTACTATTTATTTTGTCTCCAGTAAAATTAATCCTGTAACCATAGTATGTCTGGGATAAAATTACGCAGTGATTTTCTATCCTGTTTGTGCCATGCTCAGCCACTGTACTGATGGTGCTTTTACACCCAGACATATTGTTTGCTTTATTGATATTTGCTGGTTAATGTTGAGCAGTGTAATGTGCCATACTTGAAAGTAATTTGCAAATTTGTCTTTCGGCATTAACAGATACAGAAATAGATTTTTATCAGACTTTTCTTGAAAAAGGGACTGCACTTTACTGTGCTTGGAACATAGCAACAAAAAGCTAGTCAGCCCATTGAGGCTGTTATGGCAGTTTATTGGATTATGGCAGATCTTTTAATCCCATTTGTGACGTTATACAAAATGTACTATAAAAAGAGAAATCTGCACTCTTATCACAGTTTCTCAATTGCCTCGAGTTGCCGGGGCCATTAATTCAAAAGTGCTTCTTGTAGGCCTTGTGTGTAGACCCATCCCCTATACAGGAACAGGACAAAGCTTTAGAAAAAACATTCCCATGAGTTCATGAATTCACTGGCAATTTGGACTTCATCACAGCAAATGAGGGAAAGCTCTTTACTAAATGATTGTTTTAAGCCATCCCCTAACCAGCTGCTTTGAAGCGCAATGCAAGGTCAAAACTAGGTTTACAGATATCCCACTTCATAACAGTTAAGATAACAGGGCAATTCAGTGGACTATACTTCCTCTTTAAAGATAAATATTTAACTCCTTTTGGAAACTCCTGTTAAACAAGTCATCGAAACAGATCTCACCAGGTCAAGAATTTCCATCTACTTCTATGATTTTTACGTTTACACTGGCTCAAAAACATAGAAACTATTTAGTACAATTATTTGGCCCCAACAGTTCCTTAAAGCAAATGACTCGGGTGAGAAATTATTCAAGTTGCTATATGGAGTGATCTTAGTGATGTGCCTTAAAAGCATATCACCACTGTTATCATAGTCCCTGCAAATCATGATACAAGCAGTCTCTCTTCCAAAGTTTGGTTGCTAAATGCTAATTCCAAACCTGTAACAGGCACAAAACTATTATTTTCAGGTCCACTGGAAAATCAACCTCCAAATTAATAAGTGAAGTAAATGACCAATAAATTGGGAGATTATTGGCCAGGAGAAACTCTCCTCTCAACTAGCATCATAAGATCTTTAATGTCCACCTGAACAGACTCACAGTACCACTGAAAATGCAGCATTCCCCTGACATTGCAGCCACTCCACCAATATTGTCATCACAGACTATGAGCTCAAATTCTCATGGGGTGGGGGGTTTCAATCCACAACCTTCTGAGTCAGAGGCAAGAGTGATATCAGCTGAGAGCCAGGCTGACACCCTTTATGACTTTATTTTAGGAACACGGGACATTTTAGTTTTTTGTTTTTTGATATTTTGTTTTTTAATGTTATTAAAGAACTGATTTTGTGATCTGCTCTCTAATAACATAAAAATATTTCATTCAACGTTCCCAGATGATCAGATTGCCTGAGAAGATTGAAAGAAGAATGAGGGAGTGATCCCAGTATTATTCACAGCCAATGAAAATTGACACTATCTCTAAGGAATTATTCCACCCCAAAAAAAATTGGAATTTATTTATTATCATTAGTCTGCATGTATATTTTTGAGTTTTATAAACATGAACACATTGAAAGAGACCATATAATTTCTTTAAGGTGCAGATCCACAACCACTCACATTCAGTAAAAGGTGGAACATGGCATAATAATAATAATAATCCTTGCATTTTATATAGCGCATTTCACGTCTTCTAGACGTCTCAAAGTGCTTCACAGAATATGCTGTAAAGTGAATTGACCGTATGTTTGTGGGCGAAATGCAGCATCCAATTATGCACAGCAGTGTCCCACAAACAGTCGTGGATTGAAAATGACCAATTTATTATTGTTTTGGAGGGATTATTATTAAGCGTGTGGAGTAAGGAAACTTGCCCAAGGTTTCGCCCTGCTTGGAATTGAACTCAGGTGTCTCGCTTGCAAGGCAAGTGCTCTAACCACTGAGCTACAGGGCTCCACAGGCATGCCCCCTCTTTTCCTCCCATTAAGAGTTGTAAAGATTTGATGTATGTTTTATTTTGCGAAAGGCAAAATAACCCTCCTCAGTTAGTGGTGAATGAGACTCATGTGTGCATTTGGATGTTTAGTGCGCAAAATCCAACCCCCAGTCATGGCATTCAGATAAAACCCATTGTTAGCGACTAATTGTGTTCTCTCTGCTAATAAAGTGAAATTAAGCTGTTATTTCTCTGGAATGCTGTGCCCCAGTGAAAGTTTGAAATGTATGAAACATAATGACATAGGAGAGGTAATGGAAATGTAAGGTGAACACCAGAGAAACAAAACAAATAGCTTACCTTCTGTAGAATGCTGGCTACCTGATTTATGTAGCTAGAGTCCCAGGCTTATGCTAATGAAGAATTGAAAAAGGAGAGAGATCTTAGTCTTGTGTAAAAGCATATGAGAGTGAGGAAAGTAATGGGAACAATTTTGATCATGATGTAAATACTATATAATAATGACCTCCTTCCACTCCCTTACATTAACGTATTGAAGACAGCTATTCCTTCAGAGCTATGGCACTATAAATATGGAAGCAATAGAGAAGTCCCATTATATATTAATTTAAATATTTATTTATCATCTAGACACATTGCAGTGCAATGGCATTGAAAATGCAAAATATTTACTTTGCAGTTCAAATTATCATTATTTATTTAAGTGCAGTGTGCTGGCTTCAACCACCCTTTATGGTAACCCTATTACAGTTGTTAGTTATATTAGTATTACTCCTGGCATTTGATCTAGCACTTTTCATGTCAGGAGGGCATCGCAAGCGCTTCATCAGATATACCACAAAGTGTAGTGACTGTATTTTGTGATAATGTGACAACCAATTTATGAACAGCAACATCCCACAAACAGTCTCCAAGTGAATGACCAATATTATTTGGGTTATTGTAGGCCAGAACATCAGGAGAAACTCACTTCTCTTTTTAAATAGTGTCATGGGATCTTTGGCATCTAAGGAAATCCTTCCTGAAATTGCTGCTTGCAATGCTAAATTGAAGTGATTTTAATTTCCCATTTAAAAGAAGGTTCAGAGGCTTTAAACTGTACTCTTTCTATTTGTAGCTCTTATCACTTTTTGAAATAAGAACATTCAGGGTGAAGGATTGATATTGATATTTACATCAGTATATAAAACGTTTTGCAAATATGGGTTTATACAATACCTTTTACTTTATGGGTTTAATTTGTAATATTTTGGTCATTCACTTTGTGGCTGGTTTGCAGGACATAGCCATGCACAAAAATCAGGTACAAAATACATAGTCACAATACTTGACAATAAAATCCTGTGAAGCTTTCCTTCCAACATGAAAGGTGCTATATCAGACCTAAGGATTATTATCATTATTATTCATTCACAGCTTTCTCAATCGAATTTGTAAAACAAGAAATATGATGAAGAATGAGTTCTTCAGGACATTTGATGTTTTAGAAACATGCTAATTGTACATTTCTTATTGAGAAAGCTGTTGAGAAAGAAATGCTATAATTTAGCGAGTCATATATTGTACTCAATATATTCAATGCTTCAACATGTGGTTTGAGTCCTCCAGCTTTGTTAGCATTTGTCTTGTCCTCAAAAGATGCCTGCTCTTTCTCTTGTTCAATTGCTGGTTGTAAGTGACGTTCATACAGAAGTGTGCCTGATGCTTGCAACCAAGTCACCTTTCCTGTAAAGCAATCAGCTGGAGCAAAATAAAAGGTCAGCATTAGAATACAAAGCAGGAACTGACACCAATGACTTGTGATATTTATTTTACATCGTAATAAAACACATTTTGTATTGCATGCCTCATTTTCCTGCACCTTGTCTGCTTCTGGTAATATGTATTTCATGAATTGCAAACGATAGAAAAGGGTTGATTTATCAAAACTAACAATGCAAAAATGACCTTTAGCACGGAACATGCTTTCATGTAGCTTCTCAGTTAATGGTAGAGTATGCATTTTACATTTAAACTCACTTCAATATTAAGTAATGCAACTAATAATTAGCTAGATTAATATTGCTATGTTTACTTATTTCTTTGTATTATTATCAACCATAATTTCACAAAAACTACCCTCGGCTAACTATAATTCTCTCTGTTTTGTTTTCCGTGTTCAAATAATACTGTATAAACTTGAACACTTAAAATATACCTCGGCTCAGGCCAGATAGGTTCAGACCATTTCCCTCCTTGAAATCCATAGATATATAGAACTAGGTTAACTACATCTAGTCAAAACACTTGATAATATGCTGCAGATCACCTATATTGTCTTGGCTATAAGAATTTAGCTGAAGTGAAATTGGAATTCACCAGTTTACTGCAAAATTTAGCACACATCCCTTCTACTAACACAGTCCTCACACATACAGCATTTAAGTATATATAAAATGGGTACTTTTCATGAAATTATGGTAAAAATAAGTACTGTAAGCTATTGTTATATTATGCAATTTTTCAGGTAAATTCTGTGAAAGCTGTAATTGTATTATTTGAAGGCATTAATTCAGGAGCCACGCTGTGTATAAATTCTTTGTAGTAATAATAGGTGTGCTGACCTTCACCGCTGGAGATCCAGGTCTGCCAAGTTTCAATTCACCATTTTTAGGGCTGGAAAATGTAACCTGTTTCTGTATGTTCCACTCTTTGAAAATAAATGCATCTCTTATATATTTAAATGGGTTGTTTCTTTTAATCAGACGTTGTGCTCATGACATTTCTCTCCTGGGTACACGTCAAGGTGGGAAACCCTTATTCATACCTTTTTACCTCCCACCTCGATTATTCCAAAGCCCCTCCTCCCCTCACCCCCGTCTCCCAGCACCACCATTCATAAAATCAACTAACCTCCGCAACCAGTATCCTCACCTGAACCAGACTCTATTACCCCATCACCAGGCTCCTTGCCAGGCTCCGCTGACTCCCTAATACAGAATGGATCGATTTCAAGATCCTTATACTCGTGCACAAATCACTTCATGTCCTGGCACCTCCCTATTTCTCCGACCTGCTTACACTGCATTCCATTACTCTCCACCTCTGCTCAGCTGTCTCCAGCCTGCTGCTTATCCAAGAAACATCCAATTGCTTGAAGAATCTGCTGGGTGGATTTCCTCTGTTTCAGCCACTGCGCCCCAAATTATGGAACCTTCTGCTTAAATCCCTCTACCTTGCCTCCTCCTTCCCCATTTTCAGATTGTGCCTGAAGACCTTCTTTGACCATGCATATGATCACCTCGGCTTGGCCCATCATTGCTAAGTGCTCCGAGACGCTAACCTGAAGAGCACTATAGAAATGTAGGTTGTTATTTGGAGAAAAAATCATATTTCAGGCTATTGGGAAAGCTTAAAATCTCTTGTTGTTATTGATTACAGGTAAATTGTGCTTTCAGTGAATTTGACTGAGTGTCGATAGATGGAGAGAGCACTAGCCTGAGGAAAGCCTGAAGAAAATATTGTCCAGGCTGTGATCTGGAAGTTGTGGTGCATTCCTATAGATTTGCAGCTTTCAAAAGGAAACTAGATAGAGATAGAGTTAAGGAGAAGGTTAGTTTCTTTTATCCAGAGTATTTGTCTACAAAATACACAGTCATTACACTGTAAGATAAATCTTATAAACCCCACTGCGAAGTTTTAACAACATGACAGCACTGTATTAATTTCAAGAATTACTATTAATTCTTGTTCTAACAGGGAATGCTTTGCAACAAATGGCTACAAATGGCTTCTGTTAGTCAGTTTCTGTTATTTGTTGGCCTCCCCAACTCCTCCCTCCATAGGCTGCAGATCATTCAGATCTCTGCAGCCTGTGTCCTCTCCTGCACCAGGCTCCGCAACCCTATCACTCCCCTCCTGGCCCGACTCCACTGGCTTCCCATCACACAGAGGATACAGTTCAATATCCTGGTCCTCACCTTCAAAGCCCTCCATAACCTTGCTCCCCAATACCTCTGAGACCTCCTAATCCCTCCGCTCAGCAGGCTCCAGCCCATTTCATGTCCCCCGCCTCGCCCGCCCCACCATTGGTGGGTGCCCTTCAGCCACTCTGCCCCCACCCTCTGGAACTCCATCCTGCAGTCCCTCCACCTTGCCCAATTCCTTGCCTCCTTCAGGACCCGTCTCAAGACCCTCCTCCTCAACTATGCCTTCGGTCACACTCCTTCCCCCCCTGCCTTCCACTCTCCCCAATCCCAATCCCCAGCTCGGGTCCGAAACACTGATCGTCCAGCACCTTGGGATGTCCTCCGACACGAAAGGCACTATACGAATGTAATTTTGTTGTTGTTGTTGCAGTTCGTAAGCAGTGAAATGGGTTTAACATTAGTCAATATCAGCCAATCCAGTCGAACGTCTTACCTATGCCTTAAATAAACTAATTGTGTTAATTACACTTTTAAATCGTTGATTCCAGTTCAGTTATAAGAACGAAATAAAAATTCTCACCAAGTGAAAACCCTTTTGAAAATTCAGTCACTTTCAGGTCAGCATTTCAGCTTTGTAAAGCTACAATAACTAGTATTAGTGTATTCAGTGTCTTTTTCACTGAAAAGCTCACAATGAATGTTAAAATACTTACCTTTAAGAAATCATCCCGACAAGAAAACTGACAATTAGAAAATACAGCTGGAGTAAAAACAAGAACCTGTAGAGCTCACATAGGTGTATAAGGAAGAAGAGAGTGAAGAACAGTGCAGATGTCATATGGTAAAAGTCAGCAAAATTGATTCTTTTGCAGTGAAACTCCAGATAGATTGTGTTTTATGTAAAACCAGTTGAATCTTTAAATTGACTTTGTATTATATAACTGCAGAGTATGATAGAAGAAATTCAACAGTTATTAAGAAATAAACATGATGTAATGTATTTTATTCTGAACTTCAATGTTATTTTATTGTCCTCATAGTGATCATTTACAATGTAGAAAATAACAAAATAGGCAAGCCACGCAATTAACTTGTGCCTTGCAAAATAGGAAAGGGAGAAAGAGGAATCTATCAAAGTGAAAATATAGATGATAGTTAAGTTTGCAATATCTCATTTTATCTGAAAATCTAGAATCCATATGGTTCTAAACATAAAACTAATTATCTTTGCTGTAAATGACTTCGAGCCTTGCTTTTAGTGTATTACCAACATACTGTATTAATATTTAGATCCCAGATTAAATCGATTTATCACAATAAGGCAGTTTCAGCACTTCTGCTGATTCGCCACAACGAGTCCGAGCTGCCCTGCAGTCTTCATGGGCTGGTGAGAAGGTGCAACAGCCGATCCTCACCATGCCTGATTGAGTGCCTAATCCTTTGCAAATACATACTAGCGGCATCGGTTAAGTCATCTGTGCAGACAGTCTGTGAGCCTCTGCTGATTGCAGCGATTACTGAACAGTCTGTTTGAGTTTCCCTCAGGCATGGACTGCCTTATTCTCTAGAATGAGACCTAGGGAAACAAACACACACACAAGGTATCTAGGCAGTGGAAAAGCCAAGCAGATTGGTAGCATGAAACAGGAACTGCATCCTAACATCAAAAATCATTAGCTCGACTTTGATCATAAGATGAAGCTACTGGTTTTGCTATTAACAATCATACAGTTATGAGAGAAAGCATAATTCATTCATTTAATTATTCACTGTAGACAAGTTCAACCTCATTCAAATAACGAAAAATGTATCTAAGCATTCATAATAATACCAATCCTTGCATTTGACATAGCGCCTCATCATGTTGTCAAGGAGTCTCAAAGTGCTTCACAGGATTTTATTGTGTAGTGGCTGTATATTGTGTAGGCAAATGGGGTAGCCAGCTGCTTAATGCTGCTTCGTAACTAGCACTGTCTGGCCCTCTCAATGTGACTAAGGGTTAGTTTCCAAGACTTATGTATCCAGAACAATACACCCTTTGACTTTTTCAATTCCAGTAGCGACAAGCAATATCATTACACTAGACATTCTGTCCAGTGTGGCCTGTGTACTGAGCAAATATCATTACACTAGGTCAAACACCAGTTCAGACTGCTGGGATGAGAGTCTCATCTCTTTACCCTTTGCAAAGAACCTGACATGAAATTAATTTGGGGAGTCTCAATCCAGATCCTGGTGTGTGTGGGACTAGAATGGACAGCACATAAATTAGCATTACATTGTCAATGTCAATCAGATTCAGGGAGGATAGCTGGGGGTGGGAAGAGGAAAAATTCACACTTTTTGGTGCCGTGAGAGATAAATTCCTAAAGTTACACTTATGTCAGTTTGTTGGCAAAAGATAAATTTTCATATTGCCTCTATTTGTGCTGTAGTTGAAGCTGACATTAGGGACACACAACAACAACAAAATTACATTTATAGAGCGCCTTTCACGTTGGGAGGACGCCCACACATTTCTGCTTGTCTGAAAAGTTACAAACCTGTTGCAAAGCTGATTAACCATTGGAATGTGTGAATACATCAAACTGTTATTTGTTCTCTTATTGTTTGAGTTATGCTACAACACTGCATACGTGCATATTGTATCTTTCCAATACTGGACAAAATACACAGTCACTGCTCTTTACAATAAATCCTGCAAAGTGTTTTGTGTCAGTGAAAAGCTCCATATCAAATACAAGGAATACTATTAGTAAATGATAATACCCAAATTACAGACTAACACATTCACAGCCAAGAGAAAGAACACCAGGTATTTATCACTTTTGGAACACCAACAACACCAAGTATCATTCAACCAACGCAGCCTCGTCCACACCTTTGTCACTCCTCGCCTAGACTATTCCATTGCCCTCCTCATTGGTCAATTATTAATTATATCATTGACCATCAAGAGGACTGTATGGCATTATGGCATGTACTTTAGATCATGAAAGATTGGAGTGATACTTGATGATGCTGGTGTTCCAAAAAGTTTCACTGTAAAGCGCAGTGCCAATTTATTTTGTGGGCAAATGCAGCATCCAATTTGTGCACATTAATGTCCCACAAACAGCCATGGAATGTGTGACCAATTTGGCCCAGCAATGTCCCACATGCAGCCATAAAGCTACAAGACGGCAATAGGAGTCCTGTAGCTCACTGGTAAGAGCACTTGCCTCGCAAGTGGGTTCGATTCCCGGCAGGGAGAAATGTTGGGCAAGTTTCCTTACTCCACATGCCTCTGTTTACTTAGCAGTAATAAGGAACCTGATTGTTAGTCGATTGGCAGATTGCTTTTCCAGGGATAATAATCCTTAAAAAAAATTTGGTCACTCAATCCATGACTGTTTGTGGGACCCTGCTGTGTGCAATTGGCTGCTGCATTTTGCCCACAAACATAGATTCAATTCACTTTACAGTTTATTCTGTGAAGCGCTTTAAGACAGCTCAAAGATATGATAAGACGCTATATCAAATGCAAGCATTATTATTATTATAAAGCTCATAAGCACAAGGACTCAGATTCCCAGACGGGGCAAAACCTCAGGCAAATTTCTTACTCCACCAGGCTCTGTTTACCTAGAAGTAAGTAGGAACCTGATTGTTAATCTATTGGCAGATAGTTTTCCAGGAGTAATAATCCCTCCAGAAAAAAAAATTATAATTTAGTCACTCAATCCATGACTGTTTGTGGGTCACTGCTGTGCACAATTGGCTGCTGCGTTCTGCCCAGAAAATACACAATCAATTCACTTTACAATATATTCTGTGAAGAGCTTTGAGATGTCTCAACGATGTTATAAATGCAAGGATTATTATTATCATATAAAGTGAATGACTAACTTTATGTGGGGAACTGTTGGCTTGGACACCAAGAGAAACTAAACCTAGGTTCGATGTCTCATCCAAAGAAAGGCAACTTCAAAAGATGCAGCACCCACTCACCCACCCCAACAACAGCTTGCATTTACATACCCCATCACCCAGAATAGTGTCTTACTAGCCCAGCACTGCATTAGAGTGTCATCCTAGACAATAAGTTGAGGTGTGAACCCACAACCTTCTGACTCAAGAAACACAGAATAGTAATGGAATAATACTCTTGACTGTTTTTTTCTGTCAGAGCAACACCAGCAAGAGTTATCTAACAGAATATAAGAGGATGAATACATGGAGACAGTTTGAGCTGTCACACAGAATAAGAGCACCAAGAGAGAAAACAATGTTTATAATTGTGCACTTTTTGGGTAATCAGTGGTATGCCATCTGGAGGAGTTTCAGACTTGATCTTGACAAGGGTTATGAATTGACTTGTTGGAGTCGGGTGAAAGGCTGTAAATGATGATTCAACTCCCCAAAGCAGTACCATTGTTGTAGTGAATAATTCTGGAAGGTTACCTTTCGCTTACCAAGTTATACCAAACTCATCTCCAAGTTCTCTGAGGCACTAAATTGTGTGAGTATGTAAATTCATGTTCTTGTTGATTTGAGAATGTTTCCAATTTCACATTAGTTCTGGTGGATACTGCTGCTGCTATATTGCTGGAGTCCTGTAGCTCAGTTGTTAGAGCACTCTCCTCACAAGTGAGAGACTTGAGTTCGATTTCCGGCAGGGCAAAACGTTGGGCAAGATTCCTTACTCCACCCACATGCCTCTGTTTACCTAACAGTAAGTAGGAACCCGGTTGTTAGGTGATTGACGGATCACTTTTCCGGGGGTAATAATTCCTTCAAAATAAATAAAAGTCATTTGGTCACTCAATCCACAACTGTTTGTGGGACACTGCTGTGCACAATTGGCTGCTGTGTTTCGTCCACAAATCAATTACAATCAATTCACTTTACAGTATATTCTGTGAAACGCTTTGAGACATCTCGAAGACGTGATAAAGAGCTAAATCAAATGCAAAGATCATTATTATTATTACTGTAGCCCTCCTTGTGGTTTCCCCAGCTCCACTATCCAGAAAATCCCACAAATTCAAAACTCTGCAGCCCATTTACTCACCTGCACTAAACTCCACACCCCCATCACACCAGTCCTTTCCAGGCTCCATCGGCCTTATTCCTTATTCAAAACCCTCACGTTCATCTACTAATCCCTTCATGTTCTGGCACCTCTTTACCTCTCCAGCTTGCTTACATCCCACCTCACCACCCGCCGCCTCTGCTTGGCTGGCTCTGGCTTCCAGTTTGTCCACTCCACCATTTGCGGCCACGCTTTCAGCCATTATGCCCAGAAATTTTAGAGCTCTCTCTCTCAATCCCTCTGCCCCCTCTTTCTCATTTTCATATCATGCCTGAAGATATCCATTGTGGCTAGAAAATTTAGAACAGACATGGCCATCAATGATGCATCAAAGAGGATAAGAGATTACGTCTCTTTAGGAAATATTTCATCAAGCAGATATCAGGACCTGTTTCTTTTCAGACACATTGTTTCATTTCTATCCTGCAATACACTGTAAAATATTTACTTTGACTCAGTGAACATCAGCCTGCTTCCTTCCCCCATCCCTTCACCCACCCCCATCCAACCTGTTCTGCCCCCACTCTCCTGAACTCCATCACAGAATCCTTTGATTCCCTCCCTCAACTCATTCAAGATCCATATCAAGATCTACCTCTTTGACTATGCTTTTAGTCATCTTTCCCCACTTGGACCAAAAAAAAGTCTTTTACTGAAACAAATTAAGAATTAGGAGTTGCTATTTCCAGCCATTTTGTATGGAATGGATTGAGGATAATGTCTAGATTCTTCATTGTCGCATTAAATAGCAGTTCTCATCTCAGTGTGAGCGTGCTAATAAGATTAAAATATATTATAATGCATCAGTTTTGAAGAGTTGAACCAACCGCTTTCTTTTAGTTTTGGAACTTGTTTTCTCAGGATCTTATTTCTCACATCCAAATCTGCAACAGCTCAATCTAACCATGTTAAGGAACCAGTGTGTCTTAAAGTCAAACACTGGAAAGCCTAAACTCAATTCCATGATACTGTGCCCTTTGCAAAGAGTAGCTGACACATTTACCATTTTGCACAAAAACAAGTCAAGTTTCATGTCAAATGGACAAAAATAGTTATATGTTTCCAATTTCTTGATACTCCAATGCTCATTTAAAAATGAATTGTGTTTCATTTATTGGTATCTGAACCAAATAATACAGCACTGGAGACAATCATAAGTGACAATCTGATTCCTCCTTCAGGACATTGGAATTAAAAAAATTTAAACTGAGACTTTTTTTTCCATTTCTCTCTTGTGAAAAACTGGTCACATTTGGATTGTACGTGGGACCACATCAATAGAATTTAGAGCATATATTTTAAGTTTGAACAAAAGCAATGCTCTGTTGGGAGGAGAACAAACCTTTGCTCTCATTTCTAGAGGACTACTGTACATCTAGAGTTTAGATGCATGAGAATTTAAGACTGTTCAGGATAGTTTTGCTTTGTACATCTTCATCTAGTAGGCATTGGGTCTAGGCTCCACAAATCACTTAATGCTTCTTGGTAGAAAGGGAAAACATTGAAAGAAATAATTTGTTTGGTGCTCAAACTGAGAGCTGATATCAATCTGAGAGGAAAATCTGAATTGGTATGAGAATATTAACATAACTCAATTTTCCAATATGACAAGATGATGAATACGATTAATTTGGGTGTTGCCATCTCATTAATGTGCTTAGAAGAGGCTAAACTGAATATTTAATGGTTCATTTATTAGTTAAAGCCAGAGTGCCACATTTTGTAGGCAGTTTGTAGCAATACCACAGTAGCATTATTCTTATAATTATTCTTATAAGTGAAATTATTCTTATAATGTTGTTGCTATTGATCATTAATAGTATTAATGCTAATAATGTCTGTTTAATGATCAAACAGAAATTAACCTCTATCGACCCTTTTAATTTAGGCTGAATTCAAACTCTGATCCCTGATGGGAAAAGATAGGTACCTAAACCCTGTGCTTTCTGAGTTATATTTAGCATTCAGCGTTCAATATTTAAACTGCAGTAGTGCCTCACTAGAGACAAGATTGTAGTTAACGACAGAAGGCCCTTTGGGATGGAACTTTACTTAGATTGGAACAGACCACAAATGCCACAGGCATGAAGTAGAAAATCGAGGTAATTTGGAGCTAATGATCTTGTTAAATTGCACATTATCTTCATTAACATCTGCTTTAGAAAGAGGCAGTGGAAATATAGCAGCTCAAAATTATGACATTCAGAAAAACAATGCTTCATCTCAGTCAGGTGCAGGCATTCAAAATCTTAAGAAGAAATACATTGTCCATTTTGTAGAGCCCAATAGGAAAACGTTTTGTTCTAAGAGGCGAAGAGGTGGATATAAATGTAGAAATGAATTGTTCAGTTATTAATCCTCAACTGTGACACCTGATGCATCTTTAATGGTTTAAATGGGTACCTCTGGTCACATCTTCATCTCCTTCACATCCTATATCTTCCCCACTGCCATACCCTCTATCACCTCCTTCTGCTCTTGAACAAAACTAGCTTCTCATTTCCTCTGAAATACCTTTGTGTTCTCTGAAATCGTCCCGCTCTAGCCTTCCATTCATTTTGACCTTAATGTGTTTATGGAGCTGCTCAATAACTCCCTTACCTCCACCCTCAACACTCTTTAAGTGAAGAGGTGTTCTTAGAATTGCAACCAAAACAGCTCAATATTCACTTAATTGTTATTAATAATAAGTTATTGTACAGAAAATGAACATAATTCAATAATACAATAATGTGAACATCTTATGCACCTTGCAGCAACAACATCCTACATTACTCAGAAAGATGAGTGTTACTTCAATGATTTCAACCGAATACGTTATGCACGTTGTATATCAACATTAATCCAAGATCTTTGCTTTATTTTAATGTTTTCAGGAACTTACCACTCATCTCCTTCTACCCCACCGGTTTGGGCCTCCAGTCAGCTGTGTGAAACTCTTTAGAAGTTGTTCTAACATGAAAGGTGATATACCGATATACAGTTGTAAATTGTTGATGAATTGGAATGATTAACTCTAGGCAATGATGTCAGATGCTTGTACACTTACAAAATGTCAAGAGCCAGAATGTAAAAACTGCAAAAGCTTAAATTCAGTCATCGCTTCTGTATGGGTCATTCTCTGGACCCACACCGTGTCTCCTGAAACACAACGAGTGTCGAGTATCACATTGAGTCTCCTGAACTGCAACATAACGGTAATGTTAAGGGACATAAAACAGATGGCTCAGAAAGAGATGGAAAATCAGGTCCTGAATTTCTTTCTTGTGCATGGAAAATCAGCAATTGTCCGATAAGGTAAAGTTGCCTGTATGATTTTCTTTGTTGGAATAATAATGCTAATTGACTTTATTTTTAAAAGTAGTCCTCTGTAAATTTATTATTGTTTACAGCTGTCAGATGATAAAATATGATTATGCCTGAATTGCAGACATGTGTAGAGTTAATGATTATGGAAAAATACCACAGCTTGTGTTAATATCTTAGTGAAAATCCATGGGTTATTTTTTCCAGTGCTAATAATTTGATGTTACCACTGTAAAAACCTTTACAAACAGGAGAGCTGCAGACCAGTGTTATTTTATTCTGTAATCTCTGTTGATTTTGACTTCACTCTACTTTAAGTCTGCTTTAAAATTACTTTTATTTGCAGCTCTCAAGTGTTGGTGCAAGATTGTCCCATGGTACTTAAAGGAGCGCAGCATGACAGATGGGTAGTTGGTACAGTGGATCAGATGTTTAACTTAAAATGTTCTTTCAGCTATTTCGGCTTTCAGCCACACAATTATTTTGCCTCAGTAAAAAGTCAGTTTTGTGTGCAGTTCTCACCACCTATCAGATCTTCCTCTACACAGAAATCATTGTACTTAAAGACACGCATCCCACATTTCTGCAATGGTGTGCCCTTGAGGGAGTTGGGAAGAGAGATATTTCGAGGACTGATGAGAACATTTGTTTACTAAAGAAGACATTTACTCAAATCCTATCAGGTAAGGGAATGTGGTTTCTTCTTCAGGCAAACAGTTTCCATGCAGCATTGTATACTCTGTTAAGAAATGGACTGTGCAAACATTGGATAGAGTGTGATTAATTTTAATAGTAGTTTGCTATTTCATTGCATTTTAATTAGAAAGCAATTAAAACAATGGTTCAACAAAACCTCTCATATTAAATGATTACAAAAAATAATTTGAAACTGTAATGAATGTCAAGATAATTGATCTCTTCTAGCTATTCATTGCAGCATTAGCAGATCAACTGTTACAATTTTTTAATTGTACATTGGATTATCTCCTATACCACAAATTAAAGTGAAGCAGAACACATGTTGGTTTTCCGTCTGCTTCCACACCTATATCTAGCATGTTATATTTAGGGTGTGAGCATGATTTGGGCAGCAGCACGCTTGCAGTGAGTCAGGAGGTTGTGGGTTCAAGCCCCACATCGGGACTTTGAACTCACAGACTAGACTGACATTCTACTGCAATGGTAGGGGAGCACAACATTGCTGATGGTGCTATCCTTTGGATAAGATGTTTACCCAAGCTACTAGTCTACCTCTTTAGATGGGCATTATCGATGGCGATCTTCAAAAAGTGAAGGGAATTACTCTTTTTTTTGGTCGAAAATGTTCTTTTTTTGTTCTTGCTATTTATACATTCTTTGGATCCAGCAACCATCATATCTCTACAATATTTGTATATTTTCCTGGTGCTATATAAATGCAATTTACTGTGGCTGTTGTTTAAGTCAACAGATTAGTGGTGAATGACTTTTATCTCTATCATGTCAGCAGATGTCAATGAAATGTCTTTGCAAAATACTACATGTGGCTATAGTGCACTACAACCTAGTACAATGCTCTTCTACAATACTGCATGCATGAGAATTATTCTTTTAATAAATGCTTTTAATAGTAATATCTTTAATAAATAATATCATTCTCTTTAACAGTGTGTGCTAGGATCAGCATGTAGGACTTTTGCATCAAGGCCTTGGGCTCAAGCCCCAAATTGGGACTTGGACTCATAGGTTGACATACTGGGGGAGTACATTTGTTCTGATGGTGTCCTTCAGGTGAAATGCTTAACTGAGATTCCATCTTCATGTTTTCATTAAATCAACAGGAATTGGAACACAAACATCATTAAACTAGCAGGAATCAGATGTATATAACATCATTATACTAGACCTAATCAGTATATGTGATATAAGTTTAACTAAGATCACTGCTTTCCATTAATGTACAAAAGATGGGCATACTTCTCTTTGTAATTGGAAGTTTTGCTGTTATTTATCTATTGAGGGTATATTAATCATGATTTGCATGCCATTTATATGACAATTATACTTTGATATGATGCCTATTAAACAATGCTATGCATGGATTCCTCTTGCAGAATTATTGTCTACCCTGCAATATATATAACCATTTTGCAGCTAAGGGATTTTATTGTGTCTAAAATTACCTCCAATAATTATGTACAATTTTGGAGGTAGGGATATTCCTATAAACAGACATGTCATTGAAATAATTGGATCTAAATTGTAGAATTGCATTCCTAAATATATTTTATTTCCTATTTAAGGAACGAGATTAAAATCTGTTTTGAAATACCTCCCAGGTTTTGAATAATAGTAGCTACCAAATTCAGATGCAAACTTGCCGATGGCTGCCTCCCCCATCCCCTTTACCCCTGCCTCGCTCAGCGACCAACCCTGTACTTGGAAAGAAGGATTTGGTAGCTATGGAAGATCTTTGTTATTGTTGTTTAGTACTGGATAATTTTTAATATAAATAAATATATTGCCATGGATAAAAAGAGGCAAGTACAATAACAGAAAAAGTCTACATTGTTAAATACCCATGCCAGGCTCTACGACTGAAGTCTTACTGAATAATCTTACCAATGTATTCATTACATTTTAAATACCTAAATTTGCATGGCTCAGTTCCCACACTATGTGTCACAGATGCTGTTGATACTCCTGTCTCTTTAGTGATTTCTCCAGGGAGTCTGATCTGAAATTGTCCTGTCACTCATTTCACAGCATTATTCCTGAAGGTTACGTCAGTCTTCATTTACTGCCAAATACCATTTTTCTCGCAGATGATTTTGATGCTACGACATGTGCCATATCACAAAACCAGTCCACCAATAATGTTCTAATGACTGACAGCATGAACATCCAATCTGTAGCCATTAAGGCTGCCTGGAAAGTAAATGTGTAGCAATTACCTCCCTCTGGCATTTTAATTTACAAGTGACAGTAAATGTCGAAA
The DNA here is from genome assembly GCF_018977255.1 of Callorhinchus milii. Lineage (NCBI taxonomy): Eukaryota > Metazoa > Chordata > Chondrichthyes > Chimaeriformes > Callorhinchidae > Callorhinchus > Callorhinchus milii. The sequence continues at coordinate 33,036,265 of NW_024704744.1, read as the reverse complement.
TGTGGAAAATTAAACAGGAGAACAACCATAGTAACCCACTTGACTTTTGTTACTAAATGTGACTTATTGATAGCTGGGGGTGACTGAAGCAAAATGACTTATAATAATATCTTATGCATTTATAAAGAATGGAAAAGAACAACTCAAAGCACTTGGTGATGTGGTGTGGTACATCGTACATGGAAGTAAGAGATTTAAACGTGTTGACCAAAAATACTACCAAAGATATGGTCATGAAAAATAAACCTAGAATAATATTTTAGGATGCACTAAGACAGTAGAACAATAGGTTTAAAGCTTCCAATGTCAATTTCGGAACAGATATCAGGAAATTTGAAGGTTTAGTGAAATGTGATGTCTGTTGTGTGTAATAATAATAATCCTTGCATTTGTTATAGCGCCTTATCCCATTTATGGGATGTCTCAAAGAGCTTCACAGAATATACTGTAAAGTTAATTAAATGTATATTTTGTGGGCGAAACGTAGCAGCCAATTGTGCACAGCAGTGTCCCATAAACAGTCGTGGATTGAGTGACCAAATTATTATTATTTTATTGATATATATTTTTTAAGCGATTATTACATTATTATATGAAAAGTCAGTGACATCTGGGTGTTACACACAATATCCCCCGCTAATATATACTAGTTTTGGGTTTACTTTTCCTCTATTGTCATTAAGTTGTGGTTACACTAGCTGGAGGGCTACCAATGGACGGCATTGAGCAGGACGCTAAGTTACCTTTTATTTATAAGATCTGTTCCTCAGAGAAATGAGACGTTTGTGTGGAGGTTTCCCCATTACAATGACAACTAATATATTTATATACAAAGAAACATAATTGTCATAACAGCGATAAACCAAGCTTTGGCTTGCAAAACAATATCATAATTAAAGTTGTCCAAAAGGGCGGCAGTTTGTGTCCACTACACGAGAGGACCTAGAATCGATTCCTATCAGGGCGAAACATTGGGCAAGTTTCCTTACTCCACACACCTCTATTTACCTAGCAGTAAGTAGGACCTGATGGTTAATCGATTGGCGGATTGCTTCTCCGGGGATAATAATCCTTAAAAACAAATTTGCTCACTTAATCCATAACTGTTTGTGGAACACTGCTGTGTGCAATTGGCTGCCATGTTTCGCCCACAAAATATACAACAACAACAACAACAAGATTTCATTTATAGAGCGCCTTTCACATCGGGAGGACGTCCCAAGGCACTGGACAGTTGGGTCAGGACCCGAGCAGGGGGTAAATGGTCAGGGTGAGGGGAGGGAAGGGAGGGAGCGAGGAGTGGGGAAATGGTCAGGGTGAGGGGAGGGAAGGGAGGGGGCGAGGAGAGGATAGAGAGTTGAGAGGGGAGCTGAAGGCACGGTCAAAGAGAAAGGTCTTGAGACCGGCCGTGAAGGAGGAAAGGGAGGAGGCAAGGCGAAGACACTGGGAGATAGAGTTCCAGAGCCTCGGGGCTGAGAGACTGAAGGCCCGGCCACCAATGGTAGGGCGGTTGGAGCGGTGGATGTGGAGCAGACCGGAGCCAGAGGAACGGAGAGTACGGTCAGGTAAGTAGGGGGATAGTAGGTCAGAGAGGTAGGAGGGAGCAAGGCCGTGAATGGCCTTGTAGGTGAGGATGAGGATCTTGAATTTTTGAGAATCTTGAATATACACAGTATATTCTGTGAAGTGCTTTGAGACATTTCGAAGATGTGATAAGGAGCTATATCAAATGCAAGGATTATTATTATTATTACATTAACGTCCCTTTTCCTTTTTCTTCCAAAAACAAAACCATATTTGAATAGCTTCCTAAACTGATGGAATACAGAGCAATCTGTGGATACTGCATGTTCAGAGCCACAATTAAGTAATCACATCCAGAACGCTGGTGTGCACAGCTCAATTCCTCTTCACATTCCCCACCAGTCTAGTTCCCAAACCAACACTGGGCTGACTGGCGGATAGAATATCCTGAAACATTGAGGGTTGTAGAACAGTGCTTAGCTTGGTGCACTGAGTAGCTCCCAAGCACAGCTAGCGAATGATGTAAGCCATGTATGTGAACCATGTGTAAACCATATTAAACATTGCTTTTGTGGTAATTTCCTCAAAAGCAGCCCCTTAAGTTATAGCAAGAGTTACTGCGGTCTAATGTGCAGGTTGTGTTAAGCATGTGTAAATAAATACATGTATCTCTATTTCTATATTTAACAATCAATTTAATGGATTCAAAAAAAAATCAACTTTAACCTTTTTGATTGGTTGAACATGACAGAGTTAGTTTGGATGAAGAAGGCTCTTTGGCCCATCTGGTGTCATCCCTTCAGAACACCCACCCTACCATCCTCCCATCAAAACATCAAGCTGCTTTTTAAATGAATCCAGTGTTTCCAGGCCTCAAACACTCTTCCTGGCAACCTATTCCAGTCGATAATTACCCTCTGGGTAAAGCAAAAACTTCCTGATATCTGTTCCGATAATGACCTTTGTAGCTTCCAATGCTTCTATATTGATTATCTCCACAAACTTATAGTTCTATAGTTTTACTGTCTCAATGCTTCATACAATAGTGTTCTGGGTTTATTTTTCTACTGCCATTTAAAATTTTATACACCTCGGTAACATCCCTACTGAGTCATTTTTTTTCAAGGCTGACGAGTTCTTTCTTGTCTAATTGTTGCTCATTCCTCTACCTTAATCCTCTAACATTCGTATTATCCTTGATGTTCTCCTCTGCACTATCTCTAGAGCCTTATGTCATGCTGTATTGGTATTGTCTGCAATTTACAAAGTGTGGTCTGACCAGAGTGCTGTACAGCCTGATATGATGTTTGTCAATCTAAACTCAACTAATTTAGCAATATTGCATTTTTTTTGCTGCCTCAAATTGTTTTGACTCATGAGCGATCCTCGTAACAAGTTCTGTCGCATCCATGGTGTACATCTGCTTCTTATTCTTACTTCCTATACGGAGCACCTTGCAATTATTTGTATTAAACTTCATTTGCCAGTTATCAGCTAAGTGGATTAGCAATCAAGTTCTTTGCTGCCTCCTCTGATTCTCCAGTTCCTTCCATCTTGGTGTTATCTGCACATTTAGCTACCATACACTGGGTAATTAAAGCCACACATTTTATTTACCTATTGCTAAAACAATCCAAGTGTTAGACATCAAATTCTCTAATTTAACAGTAATCCAGATTTAAAACAAGTGTCCATAGGTATACCGATCATTTCATTGCCCATAAAGTAAGTGATTGAGAAGTTACTTGCTGTTGGCTCAGGACAACTTGTTTTTTTTGGATTGAACATGGCTCCTCTGCTGCCAGTTTGCATTACACGAGGTGGCAGTTCAGCTACAAAGTGGTTATAAAGTATTTGTTAGACAGAAAATTGACAAGATTCTTCTTATGTCCAGTCATGATACCCATTTCTGATCTGATCCACAGTGACATTGTGAAAACTGGTTTTAAAATTTTACATATATCATGTTGGCAATCATCTGAAATATACAGAATCATAACACGGAGAAGATGATGGGACCAATGCTTCTGTATTGATTATATCCACAAACACATTCATTGAAAAGCTCTCCAAAAACTTTCAATGGTTTGGATTATAGTGTATTTATGTATCTTGTAGGGACAAGAGAGGAAAGTTCCGAGTAAAAATCATAGTAGTGCGGTATCAGTCAAGTAAAGAAAGGTAAGTAAAGAAAGATTATGTACAGGACAAGACATTTGGGAATTATTAGAATACAGCATATAAGTGGAGGGTTGAAGTAACTTCATAAATAATCAAAGATAAATTTGGGCTGTTTAGAATTATAACTTGAACCCTATTACTTTAGATTATGAATGGATGGGACCTAATTGGACAGACAGCAGGATGCCAACTGCCATCACTTCATCTTGGCAAATGGTTTCTCCTCCCACCCCCGCCTGGTCACCTGCGGGGTACCCCAGGGTTGCATCCTTGGCCTTCTTCTTTTCCTCATTTATATACTCCCACTGGGTGATGTCATCTGCAGACCCGGGGTAAATGTCCACATGTATGCGGATGATACACAAATCTACTTTGCTTCCTCCAGCATCGACTCCAGGTCCACCGATATTCTATCAGCTTGTCTGGCAGACATCAGGACCTGGATGAATGCAAACTTCCTGCAGCTGAATGTGGACAAGACGGAAGCCGTACTCTCTGGCACCTCCCTACCTCTCCGACCTCCTCACTCCCTAATCCACCACCAGTCGCCTACGCTTGACTGGCACCGGCCTCCTCCTTCTCGCTCGCACCCTCCGTTCCACCATTGGAGGTTGTGCTTTCAGTCCCAACACCCCAAAACTCTGGAACACTCTCCCTCAACTCCTCCGCCTCGCCCCCTCTCTCCCCTTTTTCAAGTCCCGCCTGAAAACCTTCCTTTTCGACCGTATTTACAGTCACCTCTCCCCTCCATCCCCACCAGCTCAGAGTCAGGCTCCGCCACTGTTAAGTGCTCTGAGACGCTGTCCTACGTGGAGGGCGCTATATAAGTGCAAGTTGTTGTTGTTGCTTGTGTGATAGTATTTGCAATGCCAAGCAAAGTGGGTTTAGCTGGTTAAACTCCAGTAGTATCCACACACTGGGGCCCCCAGGCCTTGGCTCTTGCACCTTTTACTTTCCAGAATTAGATAAGCAGAGTGCATTCCTCCAGGAGAGAGTGAATATTCCATTGCAGATACAGGATCAACAGCTCCAACAGAGAGATGCAAAAAAACGAGAGAAGAAGTACTCTTCACTATCAATACAGTGGATCCAGTAATTCCTTTATGTTTGGTAAATTGAAAGAATAAGGGTAAGTGTGTGACGTTTCATAATTATCACATTGAATCCAATATGAAATGTTGCAAATTTGCCCTCATAAGAAAGTATACTCATTGATTTTGTTTTTCTTATGATATATTTATGGGGCTAAAATGGAGTCTAAAAAGAACATAAGCAGAAACAGTAATACTCTGGGAGAAAAAAATGAAAATAACATTTCAATAACACTGGACAGGATCATATAGTCACTGTAAATCTCAATCAACCTGAAAGCTCTAGTTGAAGTAAGGTTAAATTAATCATGTGCTGTTTGGCCCATTCTGCAGCATTCCTTCAGGCAGTTATTGTACGTCAACCTTTAGTTTTAGTTGCTAAAATAAATGGTTCGAGGTCAGGTCAAGCCTTGGTTTGCTGCCGACTGGAATGTGCTTTTACTGTGTATATAAAAAAATGCCCACATGTTAGCAGAAGTGGTGCACTGACTCCATGACATAACTATGATTTCAGGGAAGTTGCTTTGTGTGTGATGGTTGCTACAGAATGCTGTAATAGTCAGCTCATTCCATTTTGATAATATTAACAGCATTCCTTAATACAGCAGGTCACAGTTATAACATATGTCATGTTAATGCAGGTTTGGGTACCATGCAATGGAGGAGTGAACCCTTACATTTCCTATCTAAAAATCCCAAATCCTGACATTGCACTTTCTGAATTCTATTAGCATTCTTCAACTCCACTTGTTGATCCTCAAAATAATTCAGTTGTCCCTGCTGCCTCAATCTCCCCGCCTCGCTTCCTCTTTATCTATCTTTAAATCCCAGCTTAAAATCTACCTCTTCGATCGGTGCTCCAGTCACCTTCCCCATCACTTTCTCCCTTGCTCTGTGCCAAACCCCACCAATGAGCAGCATTCCAAGATGCTATCCTGCGTGAAAGGTGCTTTTAAATGCAAGTTGGTGTTGTTGCATTTCAAAGCATATCACAGCAAAATGGGATTTGAAGTGTAATGATGCAATTCGAAACGTGATATGCTCAAATTGTGTATACATAAATAAGGGCATAAAATGACAGCATGACTTTCTGTGTGCATGTGCAGTAATATCGCCGATTATGAGATAAGTGAAGACACATTTTGGAAGTGCTAGCCTTGGCCTCTCTTGATTATGCCCCATTGTAAGATGAGTTTGAATTTTATGGACCCCAATGACCGTCTTTAACAAGGATGTGCTGGTTGGAATTCTATTATAATTCTCTGTGACCGATGGGAACTTCTTTTAAGAACTACACGGAAAACAGCTTTAATGTTAAGATTGAATTCAATAATTTGCCAAACTTTGCATGCTCTGAGATGTAAGACATGGAATACCCCTCATCCTCCTTCTCTACATCCGCCATCTCCCCATGAGCACAAATGTATTGGAATAACTGTAGTTGCCATTTTGCAAGAGATATTGCATAAACAATGTTTTTTTAATGTTAGTAAGACACTCTAAAGATATCACTATAAGCATGCTGCTTGTGGTAAATTTATACACAGATCTTTTTAAATTGATTTTTCTGCACTAGCAAATGCTTAGATGAATAAAATATTATTTAAATTTAATGGGCACTTGGGACATTTGACAGATGCTTGCCCACTGGTAATTTGTGAAGCCATGTAGTTTGTCCTTTGCTTTGACAAGACTGCAACGTAATGATATTCTTTAACCTCTGGGCTTTAAAATCCATCTTATATGACTCTTTTGAAACTATTAATTATTTATCGAATCATACCTCACAATTCAACTCTGTATCCTTCCAGACTCCATTTTGTACTTTCACTCTCAGCAATGCAGAATCTCAGGTTAAACTGCATATGTAATTATAACAAATAACCTTTACATTTGATCAAGTATCCTATAATGTCTGTATGCAAATTGGCTACCGGATTTATCTACAAATTTCACAGGCATTGCATATTATAGTAAATAATATTTGCTGTAAAGTGATGTGACTGTTTATCTGTAGGCAAATGTGGTAGTAAAATTGTGAACAATAATGTCCCACAGACAGCCTTGAGTGAATTGTTCGGTTTGTCTGGAGTATCATTGGCCAGGATACAGTGAAAAACTCCCTTCTCTTTTCATATAGTACCATGGGAGCTTTAACGTGCATCTGAACAGGCATATGGGATCTCAGTTTAACGTCTCATCCAAAGGAAATATGCATGAAACCTGCAGAGTGGCTCATAAAGTGGTAGATTTGAATAACAGCAACAAATTTGTTTGCTTAACCTAATACTGGGTCTTAACGTATAGATGTTGGTACCTATAGAGTTTTTAATGAAATTCTTTTGGCTTAATAATGCCTCGTAGCCAGTTTCTCCAATGAGCTCAGCAAAGGTGAAGCAAACATATTCAAATCAATCAAAATAAATAGGAAAAAACACAATAGAATATCTTAGTAAATTAAGATATTCGATGTCACTGTTAAAGTTTATTATTCCTTGGCATACATAGGCTTTCAATCAAAGTTTGCTCTTCTTCTACTTTAATCTCACTGTGGTTTTCTTCTTTCTTCTTATAGCTCATTCTTCTCCTAACATACCCTCCTGCTGAGAGATTTGATGCTGCCAGAAAAATAGCTGGTGAGACGTCCTTTGTGCAATGATCTTCAGACCAGTTCCAGAAAGCATTAAACCCATTTCTACTGAATATTTTTCAGCAAAGCATAGAGCACTCCTGTTATTTAGTGAGGCCATGGTCTGTAATCCTATTCTATGTTAATCTTCAACCTGACAACTGTTTGGGCAGGAGCCCAATATTGTATTTCTCGGTCTCCAGCAAATCATTCCATCGTATGGTATACATCTGGTATTCTCAAGGGCAAAGGAAAGTAATATAACAACAACAACAAGATTACATTTGTTTAGCGCCTTTCACATCGGATAGGACATCCCATGGTGCTGGACAATCAGTGTTTCAGACCTGAACCGGGGAGGGGTGGGATCGGGGAAGATGGAGGGCAGTGGGACAAGGAGTGTAATTGAAGGCATGGTCAAAGATGAGCACCTTGATACGGATCTTGAAGGAGGCAAGGAAGGGTGTGAGCGAGGGACTGCAGGATGGAATTCCAGAGGATGGGAGCAGAATGACTAAAGGCCCGCCCGCCAATGGTGAGGCGGGAAAGGCAGGGATGTGAAGCAGGCCGGAGCCTGTTGAGCGGAGGGAGCGGACGGGTTGATAGGGGCTTAGAAGGTCACAGAGGTTGAGGGGAGCAAGACCATGGAGTGCTTTGAAGGCGAGGACCAGGATCTTGAACTGTATCCTCTGTGTGATGGGAAGCCAGTGGAGTCGAGCGAGGGTGGGGGTGATAGGGTCACGGAGCCTGGTGCAGGAGAGGACACGTGCTGCAGAATTCTGGATGATCTGCAGCCTATTGAGGAAGGAGTTGGAGGGTTGGGGGAGGGTGCAACAAGCAGGGAGTTTGCATAATCGAGCCTGGATGTTCTGAATGTGTTTATGAGGGTCTTCATCAATTCATCTATACTCCTTGATCTTTAAATGTAATCAAGTATAATATTCAAGTATAATATTCATCCATCTTTACTTCTCCTATATTCATCCTGGTTCTACTCTCCTCCTTAGAGATCTCCTCCCCCTCTTCCCAGTGGTCCCAGCAGCATGGATTAATTATTTCATCTATACCCTGCTCTTGTTTTGAAGGGGTTTATTGACACAGCTGCTTTGGCTGGAAGTCTTTTCCAAAAAACGTGGAATGAGGTAAGGCCATTTAACTCTTTAAGCCAGTTCCTTACACAGATCATGTGATAGATTCTGCCATAGACACTTAATCTCCCATGGTTTATGGAGGATCGTCAGATACAGCAGAAATCCCTCTACTCTGGCATAATTCCGGGGACATCCTCCCGACTTGAAAGGTGGTTTACAAATGTAATTTTGTATTGTATTGTTCACTGCCCCAACAAGAGCATCTCTTATTCCACCAAATTAAACAGTGAGGAGGATAGTAGCAGACTGCAAGAGGACATAGACAGACTGGTGAAATTGATAGACACATGGCAGATGAAATTTAATGCAGAGAAGTGTGAAGTAATGCATTTTGGGAGGAGAAGAGGCAATATAAGCTAGATGGTACAATGTTAAAAGGGTGCAGGAGCAGAGAAACCTGGGTTCACATACACAAATATTTGAAGGTGGCAGGACAAGTTGACGAAGCTGTTAAATAATGGGGATCCTTGGCTTTATAAATAGAGGCATAGAATACAAAAACAAGGTCTGCTAAACCTTTACAAATCACTAGTTGGAGTATTCTCTTGCCCCATCACTTCCCGCACTGTCTCCTACTCCCGCTCCTCCCCCTGGTACACCACCCACCTCCGCTCACTGAAAAGCCAGGTGCGGGCTGCTGAACGCACCTGTGTCAAATCTGGCCTAACGGTCCACCGACAAATCTGGCTGGACCTCCTCAAAATTTACCGCTCCACTCTAGCCTCGGCCAAGTCGTCCTTCTACTCCAGGATAATCCTGGAGGCGAAGAACAACCCCAGGCTACTGTTTTCCACCACAACCCGACTCCTCCGTCCCCCCCGCCACCCCGCGCAGGTCATCTCCTCCAACCTTCACTGCGAGGAGATGCTGGATTTCCTTGAATCCAAGATCAAGGGAATCCGCTCCGCGGTCACTTCCCCTCCAACTTCCACCCACCACCCACCCCTTCCCTCCCACACTCCGACTCCTACCCATCCTCCCCTACACACCTTCGTACCCGTTTCCCCACCCTCTGTCACTGAACTCATCCTATCCCTAAAACCAACCACCTGCTCCCTTGACCCCATCCCCACTCCACTCCTTATCTCCCAGCTCCACTTTCTTGCCCCACATATCACTGACATCATCAACCTGTCCCTCTCCTCTGGCTCTGTCCCCATTCCATTAAAAACTGCCATCATCACGCCCACCCTGAAAAAACCCTCCCTTGATGCGTCGCAGCTATCAAGCTACCGGCCCATCTCCAACCTCCCCTTTCTCTCCAAGGTCTTGGAAAGAGTTGTCGCCTCCCAACTGCGCTCTTTCCTTTCCACCCATTCTCTTTTTGAACCCCTTCAGTCAGGTTTCCGTGCTGCCCATAGCACAGAAACTGCCCTGGTCAAGGTCACCAATGATATCCTGACCATCTGTGACCAGGGCTCCCTCTGTCTCCTCGTCCTCCTCGACCTATCGGCAGCATTCGATACGGTCGACCACGCTATCCTACTCCACCGCTTGTCCTCCCACCTCAACCTTCAAGGCACTGTCCTTGAATGGTTTAGGTCGTACCTTTCTCACCGTCTTCACTTTGTCTCAACGAATGGCTTCTCCTCCACCCCCCGTACTGTCTCATGTGGTGTCCCTCAGGGCTCTGTCCTCGGTCCCCTCCTCTTCACCCTCTATATGCTCCCCCTCGGTGACATCATCCGCAGACATGGGGTTAACTTCCACATGTATGCGGATGACACCCAACTCTACCTTTCCTCCTCTACTCTCAACTCCACGACCACCGATGTCCTGACAGCCTGCCTGTCCGACATCGAGTCCTGGACGAGAGACAACTTTCTTCAGCTCAACGTGCGAAAAACCGAGGCCCTCCTGATTGGCTCACGTCAGCGCCTCCGCACCTCAGGCGCTGACACCATCAGCATCCAAGGCTGCACTCTCCACCTCTCAAAGCCAGTCAGGAACCTCGGCGTTTTGTTCGACCCTGAGCTGTCCTTTCTCCCTCACATCCGCACCACAACTGGCACCGCCTTCCATCACCTCCGGAACATCGCCAGACTACGGCACTACCTCACCCCTCACGCTGCTGAAACCCTGGTCCACGCCTTTGTCACCTCAAGGCTGGACTATGGGAACTCTCTCCTCGCCGGCCTTCCCGCCACCTCCCTCCACAAGCTGCAGGTCATTCAGAACTCTGCAGCTCGTGTACTGTCCCGCACCAGGCTTCGGGACCACATCACTCCCACCCTCGCTCGCCTCCACTGGCTCCCCATCCCCCAGAGGATTGATTTCAAGATCCTCATCCTCACCTACAAGGCCATTCACGGCCTTGCTCCCTCCTACCTCTCCAACCTACTATCCCCCTACCTACCTGCCCGTACCCTCCGTTCCTCTGGCTCCGGTCTGCTCCACGTCCCCCGCCCCAACCGCCCTACCATCGGTGGTCGGGCCTTCAGCCTCTCAGCCCCAGGCTCTGGAACTCCATCCCCCAGTGCCTTCGCCTTGCTTCCTCCCTTTCCTCCTTCAAGGCCGGTCTCAAAACCTTTCTCTTTGACCGTGCCTTCAGCTCCCCTCTCGACTCTCTTCCCCTCCTCGCTCCCTCCCTTCCCTCCCCTCACCCTGACCATTTCCCCCCTCCTCGCTCCCTCCCTTCCCTCCCCTCACCCTGACCATTTCCCCCTGCTCGGGTCATGACCCAACTGTGCAGCGCCTTGGGACGTCCTCCTGACGTGAAAGGCGCTTTATAAATGGAATCTTGTTGTATCTTGTTGTATTGTGTCCAATTCAGGGCAATGCACTTTCGGAAGGAAGTCATGACCTTTGGGAGGGTGCAAAGAAGATTTACCAGAATGATACCAGGAATGAGGGGCTTCCATTGTGTGGAGAGACTAGAGAAGCTGGGATTGTCCTTCTTAGAGAAGACAATATTAAGGCAAGATTTAGTATACTGTTCAAAATTATGAGGGGAAACTGTTTCCACTGGCAGGTGGGTCAGAAACCAGAGGACACAGATTTAAGATAATTGGCAAAAGAACCAGTGGGGAGATGTGAAGAAATGTTTTTATCCAGAGATTTGTTACAATCTGAAATGCACTGCAGGAAAAGGTGGTGGAAGCAGATACGATAGTATCTTTCAAAAGAGAATTGGATAGGTATTTGAAAAGGAACAATTATCAGGGCTATGGTGTAAGAGTGGGGGAGTTGGACGAGTTGGATAGCTCTTTCAAGGAGATGGCACAGACACAATGAGCCAAATGGCCTCCTCCTGTGCTGTAAGATTCTATGATTCTTTGAAGTTCACCTTTTCCTACCCTAACCATCATATAGAGTCCTGTAGCTTAGTGGTTAGAGCACTTGCCTCGAAGTAAGAGGACCTGGGTTTGATTCCCATCAGGGAGAAATGTTGAGCAAGTTTCCTTATTCCACACGCCTCTGTTTATCTAGCAGTAAGTAGGATCCCGGTTATTAGTCGATTCCGAGATCGCTTTTTTGGAGATAATAATCCCTTAAAAAAAACTAATAATTTGGTCACTCAATCCATAACTGCTTGTGGGACACCGTTGTGCATAATTGGCTGCTGCATTTTGCCTACAAAATATACAATCAATTCACTTTACAGTATATTCTGTGAAGCACTTTGATAAGTGGTAAGGCGCTATATCAAATGCAAGGATTATTATTATTATTATGATTATTATGATTATTATCCCATTGCCTTACTAAGATAGCTAATTTCTGCTGTATTTCTACTGTATGGTTGGTGGCCATTGTTGAGATGATTTACCACTAGTGAAGTATGAGCTGGTGTTGAGCCACATTGACGTCACTGGACCCAGCTGCCTTGAGCTATGCTCAAATTTGCTGCCACATTGACCTACAAAGTACAGTCACTACACTTTATAAAACTGGTTTCAAGTGCAGTGCATTTAGCCTGCTCCTATGCAATGCAGTATGCATGAATAGCAATCAACTTGCTTAATCTTTCCCTCCACCCATCCCTTTCAATTTACCGCTTACAAATTGCTGGAAAGGATCAGTTCTAATATTTGAGTTTAATTTGTAGTAATTTTAATAAAGAATTCTGCTTAGAATTCTCATTGACTCATGGAAATTTTGCTATGAAGGTGAATTTCATGGAAACAGATGATTATTACACACATCTGCTGACTGAAACAAGTCCCAATTTGCATTAATTGGTTTCTTTAATTAAGACATACTGTAAATTGGACTCATTGTAAAACAAGCTAAACAGTCATTGCACTTTACAGTATATCCTGTGACAAGCTTTGAGACATTCTCCTTATTAGAAAAGTATTTGCATGCATATATCAAATGCATTTTATTATTCATTTTGTTTCATAAACAATAACAAATTGCACTTATATAGCACCCTCCGCACAGGGTAGCACCTCAGAGCGCTTAACAGTGGTGGAGCCTGACTGCGAGCTGGTGGGTGGGTGGGAGGGGTGCGGGGGATGTGGCCGTAAGCACGGTCGAAGAGAAAGGTTTTCAGGTGGGACTTGAATAAAGGGAGAGAGGAGGCAAGGAGGAGGGATTGATGGAAAGTATTCCAGAGTTTCCAGTTTCAGAATAAACTACTGGTTGTGTTCTTTTGTGCAGATATGACGTGGCCTTGCACGTCACATTATCTACTGCTGGAAGTGAATGACTTCTCTCCTAACAGTATAAAGCGAATATTAATGCCAAATTATGGGAACTTGTATTGTGGCTGATCACACACTGGGAATTGAGTTGAAATTGCCCAAATTCAAGTAAAACCATTAGTGCCCACAGCAAGTGGAACCTTTAATTCATCATTGAAATCAATTGTATTGAACTGTAACTTCAGTACTAAAAGCAGAAGAAAACTATGCTAATCTGTTTACACTATCTGGATCCTGTATATTTCTATTACAAATAATTATCATTATATAATTTTGTGTGGGAGATTCTGAACTCAATTATATACATGAGAGTGAAAGTGGACTTAGCTGGGATACATGATAAGGCTAAGTATTCATGGTTTTCAATTTCAGCGTTTAGAAGCCCAACAAAACATACGCAATCATCTTCCTCATCACTCATGAGATTGCTGCTGAATGGACATGCATGTTCCTTTCCAGACAACCTGGAATGTAAAGCCTATCCAGGCAATGTGGCGAATGCCTTCCACTAAAAAATGGGTGTAATAATATTTATGAGTGGTGCAGCTGACAGAGCAGAGGGCAAACCCATCATTAAGATCACAGGAATTAGTTGCATAAACATAATTATACTGCAGGAATTAGGTGTATAAATACCATTAAACTAGATGAATTTCAAGCAGGAAGCAAGTGCATAACCATCATTAAACTAGCAGGAATTAGGTACATAATCATCATTAAACTAACAGGAATTAATAATAATAATAATAATTCCTGCATTTGATATGGTACTTTATCACGTCTTCGAGACATCTCAAAGTGCTTCACAGAATGTACTTTTGTGGGTGAAATATGGCAGCCAATTGTGCACAGCAGCGACCCACAAACAGTTGTGGAATGTGTGTCAAATTATTCTTTTATTTCTTTTTTTAAGGCATTATTAGGTACATAACCATCACTAAACTGGTAGGAATTCGGTAATGAATCATCATTATACTGGCAAGAATTAGATGCTCACAATTTCTAGAATTCTACGCAAAATATCTGTTCAGTGTTCCAGCTACTGAATGCTAGTTTCACAGCTTGGGGCTTAGTGTGTAGGACTGCTGGACAATCACCAACAGCCATACGTCTAGTTGTCTCTATGGTATTATATGGCAGTTTTGATAAATTAACTGTCCTTCAGTAATATACAATACATCAGGTAAACTTCACTTGTACTTTTGCTTCCAGATTTTGTCACCATAGTTACAGAGTGACACTAATGCTTCAGAAACAATTGATTGCTTTTGGATCACTGGATTCATGGACTACAAAAATAAATTAACAGAACTGGCATTTTTTCCGCTAAAATACATAGAGAGTCGACATGACTAATGACTTTAAAATAGTGAATTCTCTTTAATACACTACTGAACGCAGCAACGAGGTTGAATGTGATTGATTGGATTAAATAAAATGGAAGAAATAATAATAATAATCCTTGCATTTGATATAGTGCATCTCACGTCTTTGAGATGTTTCAAAGCGCTTCATAGAATATACCGTAAAGTGAATTGACTGTATATTTGGGGGCGAAATGCGGCAGCCAATTGTGCACACTAGTATTCCACAAACAGTCATGGATTGAGTGACTAAATTATTAATCTTTTTTTAGGGATTATTATTCCCGGCAAAGCGATCCGCAAAAGATTAACAACCGGGTTCCTACTTACTGCTGAGTAAACAGAGGCAATTGGAGACCAAATTATTATTGGGTTTTTTTCTTGAGAGATTATTAGGCGTGTGGAGTCAGGAAACTTGCCAAAGGTTTTGCCCTACCAGGAATCGAACCCAGGTCTCCTGCTTGTGAGGCAACTGCTCTAACCACTGAGCGACAGGACTCCTGTATTGTTAAAATAAGGAAAGAGACAAAATGAGTGCAACCCATCTTGACCCAGACTAAGAGATGGATGATGACAACATTCATTTTTAGGCATTATGTTTTGTACATTACAATAATTTGCTTTTATATAGCGCCTATCATGCGGTGTAGCATCTCAGAGGGCTTAAAAGGTACAGAACCATATTAAACAAGCAAGAATTGCCTACTTTACTGTCATTTAACTTGCAGGAATTAGAAGCTCACAGTCTATTTCAGGCTACTGATAGAATAAAACAACACAGAAAATAGAATCTTCTCAAGTCTTGGTTTAATGTCTCATCTGAAGGACAGGACCTATGAACAATGCAACAGATCCCCAGCACTGCACTGGAGTGTCAGCTTAGGCTATCTATGCCAGATTCCAACTTGGGCTTGAACCCACCACCTTCTGATTCAGAGGCAAGAGTGCTACCATTGAGCCAGGCTGACACACAAACAATTCATACGGTATTCATTGTGCGGTAACATTGTGAACAACACCAGTACTTCTTTCAGGTTGGCTTGCAACAAAAGATTGAACATAATAAATTATAGAGATGCTGCACTTCAGGTTACACCAGCGAATAAGCAATGTCTAAACCAATTCAGAACTGTAACCCTTCAACACCGATTGTAAACAAGGCGATGTTTTACGACTAAGTTACTATCGTGATGTGACAGTTAGAAACCTTGGGCACATCGTAAGCTTTGAGACAGAGCACAAAGCAGCACAAAGTGCCTGAGGTCGCACACTGCTATATCAAGAGAATATCTATTAATAACACCTTCTGTACACATTCAACATTCAACCAGATATTTGTAACCAAAAAAAATAAATATATGTGTCTGGATTTCTTGGTGCATTGGTGATTACAAATGATTAATTGTGTTTTGGATTTGTTCCACCCTTCAATACTGAAGTGTGTAGTAATTCTTCCAAGGACGTTTTGACTCAATGCCTGAATATTCTTCCTCGGCTTCTGAGGTCAATAAACCTGTCAGGTTTACATTCCCATTTGAAAGTTTCCGGTCTATGCCTTTGACATCTAATTCCATCATATATAGGTGGCAGGTTTTCTGTCCTTGGTTTTTTTTGCAGTTTTTCTTGAGATCACACTCTGTTACTAATGGTTCTGAATTCAACCTGGTTTTAATTTGTTAGTTCTCAGGTTCAATGTTGTTCCAAATTGGTATCCGTTGCTTGAGGACTCTGATTCCTAGTTGATTAGGTGAATGTTCTGTTTTCATTTTGATTATAATAGTAATCCTTGCATTTGATGTAATGCCTTAGCACAATGTTGATTTGAAAAATAGAATCTTCTAAACGGCAATTGTTTGAAATGCAACACTCTAATAATAATTATCCTTGTGTTTGATATAGTGTCATAACATCATCGAGACAGCTCAAAGTGCTTCACAGAATATACTGTAAAGTGAATTGATTGTATATCTTGTGGGTGAAACATAGCGCACAGCAGTGTCCTACAAACAGTCGTGGATTGAGTGACCAAATTATTATTGTTTTTTTATCTTGAGGGATTATTATCAAGCATATGGAGTAAGGAAACTTGCCCAAGGTTTTTGCCCTGCCGGGTATCGAACCCATGTCTCTTGCTTGTGAGACGAGTGCTCTAACCCCTGAGCAAAAGGACTACTGCGAGGCGATGCTGGACTTCCTTGAATCCAAAGTCGAGGGAATCCACTCAGCTGCCTCTGCCACTCTGTCTGCTGCCCCCGCACCATCTCCCACTCCCACCCCGGCCCTCCCCATCCTTCCCTCCACACCTTCGAACCTGTCTCCCCCTCCTCCCTCATCACCACTATAATCCAGGTAGGTTTTTTTTAAGGATAAGAGTGATGACGGCGGTTTTTAATGGGGTGGGAACAGTACCAGTGGACAAGTAGAGGTAACCCACATGAAACCAACCACTTGCTCCCTCGACCCCATCCATACCCCTCTCCTTACCTCTCAACTCCACCTCCTTGCCCCTCTACTCACAGACATACATTAGAATACATTAGAGTATACAGCACAGCACCATTCGGCCCAACTGATCTATGCCGGTGTTTATGTTCCACATGAGCCTCTTCCTGCCCTTCCTTAACCAAGCCTTCAAGCATAACCTTCTATTCCTTTCTCCCTCATGTACCTATCTAGCTTTCCCTTAAATATATCTATGCTATTTGCCTCAACAACTCCATGTGGTAGCATGTTCCACATTCCCACTGCTCTCTGTGTAAAGAAATTTCTTCTAACTTCCCTATTTGATCTATTTGTCACTATTTTATATTGATGGCCTTTGGTTTTGGTCTCACCCACAAGTGGAAACACCTTCGCTATGTCTACCCTATCAAAACCTTTCATCATTTTAAAGACCTCTATCAGGTCATCCTTTACCCTCCCGTTTCAAGAGAAAAGAGTCCAAGTATGTTCAGCCTTTCCTGATAGGTATAACCTCTCAGTTCTGGGATCATCCTTGTGAATCTTCTTTGCACCCTCTCCAGTGTCTCTACATCCCTTCTATAATGTGGGGACAGGAACTGTACACAGTATTCTAAGTGTGGTCTAACCAAGGTTTTATAGCAGTTTACCATAACTTCCCTGCTTTTTATTTCTATCCTTCTAGAAATAAATTCCAATGTCTGGTTTGCTTTTTTTGGTCTTATTAACCTGCGTTGCTACTTTTAGTGAATTGTATATGTGTACCTTTAAGTCCCTTTGCGCCTCTACCCCATTTAGGTTTTTATTTTCCAGGATGTAGTGACTTCCTTATTCCTTCTACCAAAATATACACCTCACACTCTTCTACATTGAAATGCATTTGCCATTTAAATGCCCACTCAGCAAGTTTATTAATGTCTTGCTGAAATTTGTTGCGGTCCTCCTCTGTAGTAGCTACTCCCCCCAATTTGGTGTCGTCCACAAATTTCGAAATTATACTGCTGATTCCCGAACCAAATCATTAATGTATACTGTGAACAAAAGTGGTCCCAATACTGATCCTTGTGGAACACCACTGCCCACTCCCTGCCAGTCTGAATAGCTACCCTTTACTCCCACTCTTTGGTTTCCGTTAGCTTTACCCTTACTCTCTGTTTTCTGTTTTCATAAACCTCCCCCTGTACACTGGTACTGTTCCCACCCCATTAAAAACCGCCGTCATCATTCCGATCCTTAAAAAACTCTCCCTGGACCCATCTCTATTCCCAAACTACTGCCCCATCTCCAACCACACTTTCTTCTCCAAGGTCTTGGTTAAAGTTGTTGCTTCCAGCTTCATTCCTTCCTCTCCTGCCACTTCCTTCCTGAACCCCTCCAATCGGGATTCCGTGCTGCCCACAGCACAGAAACAGCCCTGGTCAAAGTGATAAATGACATTTTGTCTATCTGTGATCAGAGCTCCCTCTTCCTCCTCGTCCTCCTTGACCTCTCTGCTGCCTTCAACACCGTCGATCATTCTATCCTCATCCACTGCCTCTCCTCTCAGCTCAACCTTCACAGCTCTGTTCTTGACTGGTTCAGATCATATCTCTCACACCAGCTCCACTTCATCTCCACAAAAGGCATCTCCTGTGGTCTCATGCGGCGATCCTCGGGGCTCTGACTTGGACCCATCCTCTTCAATATCTATATGCTCCCTTTGATGACATCATCCGAAGACATGGGGTCAACTTCCACAGGTATGCGGATGACACCCAACTCAGCCTCTCTGGCTCCACACTTGACTCCAGGAGCAAAGTCTGATGTCTGTCAGACATCAAGTCCTGGATGAGAACTAACTTTCTTCAGTTGAATGTCAACAAGACTGAGGCTCTCCTGATTGCCTCCTGTCAGCGCCTCCTCACCTCAGGCGCTGACAGCATCACCCCCATGGATGCATTCTCCACCTGGCTAAGCCAGTCAGGAACCTTGGCATCTTGTTTGACTCTCAACTATACTTTTTACCCCACATCAGCGTTATGACCCGCTCTGCCTTCCCCCACCACCGCAACATTGCCTGGCTCCACCACTGTCTCACGCTACAGACTGCCAAAACCGTCATACATGCTTTCATCACATCAAGACTTGATTATGCAAACTCATTGCTTGTCAGCCTCCCCAACTCCTCCGTCCACAGGCTGCAGATCATCCAGACCTCTGCAGCCTGCATCCTCTCCCGCTCGAGGCTCCATGACCCTACCATCCCCATCCTCACCCGACTCCACTGGCTTCCCATCACACAGATGATACAGTTCAAGATCCTGGTCCTCACCTTCAAAGCCCTCCATGGTCTTGCTCCCCCTAACTCTGCAACCTCTTAACCCTCTACCTTCTTGCTTGCTCCCTCCGCTCAGTGGGCTCCAGCCTGCTTCACGTCCCCTGCCTTGCTCACCCCACTATTGGCGGGCGGGCCTTCCACTACTCTGCACCCACTCCTGGAACTCCATCCCACGGTCCCTCCACCTCGCCACCTCTCTGGCCTTCTTCAAGACCCATGTCAAGACCCTCCTCTTCAACCATGCTTTCGATATCCCTGCTTCCCTCCCAGCCCTCCACACTCCCTGACCCTGACCCCCAGCTCGTGACTGAAACTCTGCCTGTCCAGCAGAGTTTCAGACATGAGCTGGGGGTCACTTTGGGACATCCTCCCAACTTGAAAGGTTCTATACAAATGTAATTTTGTTGCTGTTCTTCTTGTATTAAAATAAGGAAAGAGACAAAATGAGTGCATTCCATCTTGACCCAGGCTAAAAGATGGATGATGACAACATTCATTTTTAAGCCATATCTTCTCATTACATTGAGAAAGAATATTCAATGAATAAAGTAGCACAGGTACAAACTGGTGGTAATGTGTAACGGCTGAATAACCTGCATAGTCTGAAATTCTTTATTAAAATAAGATTCGGAGCATTATGTTTTGTACACTTCAATAATTTGTCTTTATATAGCGCCTGTCATGCGGTGTAGCATCTCAGACGGCTTAAAAAATACAGAACAATATTAAACGAGCAAGAATTGCCTACTTTACTGTCATTAAACTTGCAGGAATTAGAAGTTCACAGTCTATTTCAGGCTACTGATAGAATAAAACAACACAGAAAATAGAATCTTCTCAAGTAATAATAATAATAATCGTTACATTTGATATAGCACTTTTTACGTATTCTCGACATCTCAAAGCGCTTCACAGAATAGACTGTAAAGTAAATTGATCGTGTATTTGTGGACGAAACGCGGCAACCAATTGCGCACAGCAGTGTCCCACAAACAGTCGTGGATTGAAAATAACCAATTTTTTTAATATTATTCTTGGTTAACGTCTCATCCGAATGACAGGACCTACGAACAATGCAACAGATCCCCAGCACTGCACTGGAGTGTCAGCTTAGGCTATGTATGCCTGGTCCCAACTTGGGCTTGAACCCACCACCTTCTGATTCAGAGCCAAGAGTGCTACCATTGAGCCAGGCTGACACACAAACAATTCATACGGTATTCATTGTGCGGTAACATTGTGAACAACACCAGTACTTCTTTCAGGTTGGCTTGCAACAAAAGATTGAACATAATAAATTATAGAGATGCTGTACTTCAGGTTACACCAGCGAATAAGCAATGTCTAAACCAATTCAGAACTGTAACCCTTCAACACTGATTGTAAACAAGGCGATGTTTTACGACTAAATTACTATCGTGATGTGACAGTTAGAAACCTTGGGCACATCGTAAGCTTTCAGACAGAGCACAAAGTGGCACAATGTGCCTGAGGTCCAACACTGCTATATCAAGAGAATATCTATTAATAACACCTTCTGTACACATTCAACCAGATGTTTGTAACCAAAAAAAGAGAAATATATGTGTCTGGATTTCTTGGTGCATTGGTGATTACAAATGATTAATTGGGTTTTGGATTTGTTCCACCCTTCAATGCTGAAGTGTGTAGTAATTCTTCCAAGGATGTTTTGACTCAATGCCTGGATATTCTTCCTCAGCTTCTGAGTTCAATAAAGCTGTCAGGTTTACATTCCCATTTGAAAGTTTCCGGTCTATGCCTTTGACATCTAATTCCATCATATATAGGTGGCAGGTTTTCTGTCCTTTTTTTTTGCAGTTTTTCTTGAGGTCACACTCTGTTACTAATGGTTCTGAATTCAACCTGGTTTTAATTTGTTAGTTCTCAGGTTTAATATTATTCCAAATTGGTATCCATTGCTTGAGGACTCTGATTCCTAGTTGATTAGGTGAATGTTCTGTTTTCATTTTGATTATAATAATAATCCTTGCATTTGATGTCATGCCTTATCACAATCTTGATTTGAGAAATAGAATCTTCTAAACGCCAAATGTTTGAATTGTAATTCAATTATAATTATAATAATAATTATCCTTGCGTTTGATATAGTGTCATATATAATATATATAATATAATATCATATATGATCACTCCGCCTCGCCCCCTCCTTAGCCTCCTTCAAGTTCCGCCTCAAGACCCTCCTCTTCGACCATGCCATCGTCCACTCCCCTTCCCTCCCTTCTCCCCCCCTAACTCCAACTCGGGTCCGAAATACACTGTCCAGCGCCTTGGGACGTCCTCCCGACGTGAAAGGCGCTATACAAATGTAATCTTGTTGTTGTTGTTGTTGTTGTCTTAATATATCGAGACAGCTCAAATTCTTCACAGAATATACTGTAAAGTGAATTGATTTTATATTTTGTGGGTGAAACATGGCAGTCAATTAGGCATAATTGTTTCTCACAAGCAGACGTGGATTGAGTGACCAGATTTATTTTTAATGGATTATTATCCCCTGAAAACGATCTGTCAATCGACTAGCAACTGGGTTCTTACAAACTGCTAGATAACAGATAACAGATAAGTGTAAGAAAAGTTGTGTAAAGTTTCGTCCCGAGTTCTCTCACTTGCAAGGTGAGGGCTCTAACCAACACACTTACAACGTATTGGTTAGAGCACTTACCCATTTTATGTTCAGATATTTTGGGGCAATTTAAGTGCTTGCTTTCATTACCCACAATATGCTTGATTTTTATGTGCTCATCTCTTCCCTGCATACTGTAGATTTTTTTTAAGTGAACTGGGTTGTTCCTGGTAAATTCCGTTCAATGTGACTTCCTCTAATCTTTTACTCAGAGCAAACTTTGCCTTTGTCCTAATTGAGTATGATAATAGCAATAATCCTTGCATTGTATAGATATAGCGGTTTTCATGTTTTCTAGACATCTTAAAGTGCTTTACAGAATATACTGTAAAGTAAATTGACTGTATATTTGTGGGCGAAACACGGTAAGCCAATTCACTTTATGGTATATTCTGTGAAGCGCTTTGAGACTTCTCGAAGACTTGATATGGCGCTGTATCACATGCAAGGATTATTATTATTATTATGATTTCTAAAAGGGCAATTGGCCCATCAAGCCCATCCCTTCCATTACTATGTAAAGACTAGTCTACCAAGGAGTTTGTCATACCCATTCTCTCCTGGAGCAAAGCTTTAAAGGAAATTCCAACATGAAAAGCGCTATATAAATGTCAATTTGTATTGTATTTGTATTATATTTTAATCAAGCAAAAAATCCCAAATATTTATCCAACTCCACTATTCAAATCTGTTCTCCTTCTCTTCCGAGGCAATATTCTCTGCCCCTCCCCCACAGTTTCCAGGACCCACTGGATGTTAAAAACAACAGTAAAGTAAGCTTGAGGCAGTGGCTACAATAAATGGATAAAACCTGTTCTTCAGACTGCAGAGCAAGAAGCCTCATGCTTCTGCTTCATTTTTCATAGTGCTTTCACCAGCTTTATTTTCATGTAGCAGATGCCCGAGTTAGCAAGTAATCATCTCAAAGCACTTAGTTGACATCAGGTCAATGCTGAATACCCAGGATTCACAGAATTATCTAGGGCACGAGTGCTCTTAGTCTGATATTTTTACCACAAATTATTTTTTGAAACTCAGTGTGCTACACAAGGAAACAGATTTGCATTTGAAATTTAAAAGAAATTACACACAGCTCACTCTCAAATGTTCAAGAATAAAAAATATTTTGTTGGGGGTAGAATGAAATTATTGGGAACAAGAGCAATCCCCTTGAGATTGTCACAGATTATGTTAGAATGAATGCTTTATTATCTGGTTGAGCTGTGTTTGTTAACACAAGGGTTCATATTTTAATACTAATATTCAAAGTTTCTGTTAATTTCTGCTTTGTTTCACTCGTTGTCAATTCTGAATACTTTATGAACACATACTGAGTAGTACAGAGGACCGTAGTCAGAGTTTATAGACCACATTGATATGTCAGACAGTAATACAATATTCTTCTGCTGCTGTCAGTCCCTAAAGGCTATTGACATTTCAACTGAACATGCAGGGAAAACATTTTATGTAATTATTTTAAGTCAGTTACAAATATAATTCAAAACTAGCTTGTAGAGGTAGCTTGAAGCAAGGGAGTTAGAGGGATGTGCAGATCCGAAAGAATAAAAAGTTGAGCTTCAAGTGGTTTTATTCCGATGTAGAATAAGCAGAACTATAACAAAGCAAACAATACTTGCATTTATATAATTCTTTGACATACAGTAATGGGTCTCAAAGCACTTCACAGAGACAGAGTCATTTAAACATCAATTATCATCTATCTTAAGTGTTTGTTCTGTGTGAGTTTGGAAGCCAGCATTTCAAAAGTATCCTGTGATCTAAGTTTGAAAAGTAAAATAGATAGTAATTTCCAGTTTTCTTTTTATTCACTTAAAGAAATAATATTTCAAAGTAATACTTCCCATTACTGTATTTGAAAGGATTATTCCATATTTAATAATCATGTCATTTAAAAGGAAGGGAAAGAGAGAAAAGTTATTACCATCAATAATCTAAAATTTTATTGCCCTGGGGGGTGGATTTATTAATGAATGCAAACACACACACGTATGAAAGCACACACACACACACACATGCATGCATGCAGGCACACACACACACATACATACATACATACATACATACATACATACATACATAGTGTACGAACATATAGACTGATAGATGGGTTTGTCCCTGCAACGCCAAAAGCAAATATTGTATGTTGATGAAGATGTACTGTCTCAGATCTTTAAAACCCTCTTTTGTACATATGGTCAAATCAGACAAGATATCACAATACTAAAGATGGCTAAAAACCTGATTTGCTCAGGTTACTTTTTTTTTGTTATTTGGTTGTTTCTCTCTTTGTCTAACAGTTAAAATTTAAAAATTTGACTTGTAAATTTGATTCCAAAATTTGATTTGGAAATCATTTATCAAATGCTGATCTTTGAATCCTGCTCAATACAGTACAATATTTGTGTGGATCCTTCATGTCGGGAGGATGTCCCAAGGCGCTGGACAATCAGTGTTTCGGACCGGAGTTGGGGGTAAAAATTGGGGAGGTGGAGGGCGGGAGGGAAGGAGGGTGATCAAAGGAATGGTCAAAGAGGAGGGTCTTGAGATGGGTCTTGAAGGTGGCAAGGGAGAGGGTGAGGCAGAGGGTCCATGGGATGGCGTTCCAGAGGATGGGAGCAGAGTGGCTGAACACCCGCATTCCAATGGTGGAGCGGCCGAGGCGGGGGATGTGAAAACCCACTGAAGCCACTGAGCGGAGGGAGCAGACAGGTTGGTAGGAGCTTAGTCACAGATGTACAGAGAGCAAGGCCATGGAGAGCTTTGAAGGTGAGGACCAGGATCTTGAACTGCATCAGTATTAAGGAATTAACGTTATTCTAAATTTGTATGTTATTTGTTATTTGTTCGTCCACTAAACATACAGTCACT
This sequence comes from Callorhinchus milii, assembly GCF_018977255.1. Classification (NCBI taxonomy): domain Eukaryota; kingdom Metazoa; phylum Chordata; class Chondrichthyes; order Chimaeriformes; family Callorhinchidae; genus Callorhinchus; species Callorhinchus milii. The sequence goes on along the minus strand of NW_024704744.1, from coordinate 33,011,345 downwards.
ACCCTTTGCAGTATGTCCTGTGAAGTGTTTTGGGACGTCCTTCTGACATGAAAGGCTTTACCAAATATAAGGATTATTATTAGTATTATTTATCTTTAATGTGATATATTGTTAGTTTTCTGGCACTGAAAATAATAAAATAACTGGAGGAATAATCTTGCCCAAACCTTTTCTTGGCTGGAAAATGGCTTTGTATTTTACTTTCAAATGAGCAAATTGAATGCATATTCTGTGCGTTTCCTGGAAATAATGCTGTGTGCCTGGGTGCTGTTTTCTGATTTATTTCCATATGTTTTGTGCAGTGATAGTGATAAAGAATGTTGACAGGAGCAGCAACGTATTATTCGCTATGCAACATGTTGTAATAATCACAGAGGGAGAAGCTAAAGACTTTCAACTCAAGCTTTATTCCTAACAGCAGGCTCTCAGCATCACCTCTCAAACAACTTATCTACCACCATTTTTATATTTTTTCACTGTCTAGTGGGGCGAAACATGCAATGATTGGTGAACAATGATTCAATGTGAAAATTATCACATCCGATGCAATCTATTTAATCCGTTATGAAGTGTTGCATTTGTCAATCCATTCCTAAAGGTTAGTTGTGAAACTGAATTATGCCCTCCCCCCAGCCAAAGTCGATCCTGACTTTGGAACAATGACTTGATACAAAAATTCTTTCCAAAATTGTTTGAAATCGTCTTGGTTACTTCTTAACATGCCTGTTTTTTTCTTTTTGATCCTGACGTCAGCGTTGAGAGCTATTTCACATATGCCTATTGATTTAAGTCAGTGTCCAATCTCAACTGCACTTAATTGTCAATCTCTGTGACTGGAAACAGCGATAGAGCAGAGAAATCTTTGCCCTAATCATTGAATCATCGAATCTTACAGGACAGAAGGAGGCCATTGGGCCCATTATGGTGTGTGCCGGCTCTTTGAAAGAGCTACCAACTAGTCCCTTTCTCCCGCTCTTACCTTCACTCTTCGACTCTTACCCCATAGCCCTGTAATTGATCAATGTGGTAGTCGCTAAGAAGAGGTGGTAGGGGTGGGTAGGGTGATGCGCAGGGAGGAAGAGAGTGAAAATTATTACTTTCATAACAGGTTTGATGTGATAATTATAAATCCATTATAAAACATTGTATTTCTCCCCCTGCCCCTCCCCTGCTTAGTTCCCTTCTCTCTCGAAGGCAGGCATTTTTACTAATGTTTCCCTTCTCTGAATATGGTTCCCATGGAAATTATTCAGGTGTGAGCATAGATGGTAAATGTCAAACGTTAATATGAAGGGAACTCACTGGGGAACTCACAGCTGAGGCCAATTTTGGGTTTACCCTGTGTCCACACACCAAATGTCAAGCAAGACTCTGGAGTAATAAAAGCAGTACACCATTGTTCCTGCTAAAATTGACCAGCACAGAACAGATTGGTATCAAACCCTGGAACCTACCCTGTCTGTATGCCTTAGTGACTCACTTAATAAATTTACAGAGCCATCAGAGGTTCTTCAGATGGCTTGTTTGTATCTATTTACTACTGCACTTCACAATTCTGCTTTTTAACAAAAATGTACACCATGAATCTGAATAAAAATAATATACAGTATTAAAGATGATTTTGTTCAAAAATCTGCAGTTGATGGACCCTGATCTGGAAGGGAATTGAGTCATATTCCGACTACTGTCTCTGAGCCTTATTCCAACTACTATAATATTTTATTTCGATCAGTCCAGGTATCTTGTTCATGCAGACATCAATCACCAGCTATAAGAGTATCCAAACCAGATGGAGAGTTGGTAATATAACCCAGAGTTTGTAATATTTAATTTGTTGAGGCGCTATAAGGATATTTTTGAGCATTTTTCCCAGATTTTCTAGTCAACACATAGTAGTAATAATAATAAGAATAATCCTTACATTTGATATAGCACATTTCACACCAGGAGGGCATCTCAAAGCGCTTCACAGGATATACTGTGCAGTGATTGTTTTGTGAGTGAACGCGGCAGCCAATTTGCGTAGAGCAATCAACAACAACAAGATTCCATTTATTGAGCTCCTTTCACGTCGGGAGGACGTCCCAAGGCGCTGTACAGTTGGGTCAGGACCTGAGCAGGGGAGAAATGGTCAGGGTGAGGGGAGGGAAGGGAGGGAGCGAGGAGGGGGTAGAGAGTCGAGAGGGGAGCTGAAGGCTCGGTCAAAGAGAAAGGTCTTGAGACCGGCCTTGAAGGAGGAAAGGGAGGAGGCGGCGAAGGCACTGGGGGATAGAGTTCCAGAGCCTCGGGGCTGAGAGGCTGAAGGCCCGGCCACCGATGGTAGGGCGGTTGGGGCGGGGGATGTGGAGCAGACCGGAGCCAGAGGAACGGAGGGTACGGGCAGGTAGGTAGGGGGATAGTAGGTCAGAGAGGTAGGAGGGAGCAAGGCCGTGAATGGCCTTGTAGGTGAGGATGAGGATCTTGAATTCGATCCTCTGGGGGATGGGGAGCCAGTGGAGGCGAGCGAGGGTGGGAGTGATGTGGTCCCGAAGCCTGGTGCGGGACAGTACACGAGCTGCAGAGTTCTGAATGACCTGCAGCTTGTGGAGGGAGGTGCCGGGAAGGCCGGCGAGGAGAGAGTTCCCATAGTCCAGCCTTGAGGTGATAAAGGCGTGGACCAGAGTTTCAGCAGCGTGAGGGGTGAGGTAGTGCCGTAGTCTGGCGACATTCCGGAGGTGATGGAAGGCGGTGCCAGTTGTGGCGCGGATATGAGGGAGAAAGGACAGCTCAGGGTCGAACAGAACCCGAGGTTCCTGACTGGCTTTGAGAGGTGGAGAGTGCAGCCTTGGATGCTGATGCTGTCAGCGCCTGAGGTGCGGAGGCGCTGACGTGAGCCAATCAGGAGGGCCTCAGTTTTACGCACGTTGAGCTGGAGAAAGTTATCTCTCGTCCAGGACTCGATGTCGGACAGGCAGGCTGTCAGGACATCGGTGGTCGTGGAGTTGAGGGTAGAGGAGGAAAGGTAGAGTTGGGTGTCATCCGCATACATGTGGAAGTTAACCCCATGTCTGCGGATGATGTCACCGAGGGGGAGCATGTAGAGGGTGAAGAGGAGGGGACCGAGGACAGAGCCCTGAGGGACACCGCATGAGACAGTGCGGGCGCTGGAGGAAAAACCATTAGTGGAGACAAAGTGAAGAGGTGGGAGAGGTACGACCTAAACCACTCAAGGACAGGGCCTTGAAGGTTTAGGTGGGAGGACAAGCGGTGGAGGAGGATAGCATGGTCGACCGTATCGAATGCTGCCGATAGGTCGAGGAGGACGAGGAGGCAGAGGGAGCCCTGGTCACAGATGGTCAGGATGTCATTGGTGACCTTGACCAGGGCAGTTTCTGTGCTATGGGCAGCACGGAAACCCGACTGAAGGGGTTCGAATAATGAATGGTTGGAGAGGAAAGAGCGCAGCTGGGAGGCGACAACTCGTTCCAGGACCTTGGACAGGAAGGGGAGGTTGGAGATGGGCCGGTAGCTTGATAGCTGCGACGCATCAAGGGAGGGTTTTTTCAAGGTGGGAGTGATGGTGGCAGTTTTTAAGGGAATGGGAACAGAGCCAGAGGAGAGGGACAGGTTGACGATGTCTGTGATATGTGGGGCAAGGAGGTGGAGCTGGGAGATAAGGAGTGGAGTGGGGATGGGTTCAAGGGAGCAGGTGGTGGGTTTCAGGGATAGGATGAGTTTGGTGACAGAGGGTGGGGAAACGGGTACGAAGTGTGTAGGGGAGGATGGGTAGGAGTCGGAGTGTGGGAGGGAAGGGGTGGGGGTGGGTGGATGTTGGAGGGGAAGTGACCGCGGAGCGAATTCCCTTGATTTTGGATTCAAGGAAATCCAGCATCTCCTCGCAGTGAAGGTTGGAGGAGATGACCTGCGCGGGGTGGTGGGGGGGACGGAGGAGTTGGGATGTGGTAGAGAACAGTAGCCTGGGGTTGTCCTTCGCCTCCAGGATTATCCTGGAGTAGAAGAACGATTTGGCCGAGGCTAGAGTGGAGCGGTAGATTTTGAGGAGGTCCAGCCAGATTTGTCGGTGGACCGTTAGGCCAGATTTGAGGCAGGTGCGTTCAGCGGCCCGCACCTGGCTCTTCAGTGAGCGGAGGTGGGTGGTGAACCGGGGGAGGAGCGAGAGTAGGAGACAGTATGGGAGGTGATGGGGGCAAGAGTGTCAAGTGTGGAGGAGAGGGTGTTGTGGAGGAGGGTGAGAGCAGAAGAGGGGTCAGTGAGGGTTAAAGGCCAGAGGGAGAGGAGTTCAGAGGACTCCAAGGCAGCGGTTAGAGATTGAGGGGGTAACTTCTTCCAGGGGCGGTAGAAGATGGTGGTGGGTCTGGTGGAGGTGGGGAGGGGTGTGGAGGTGGTGAAGGAAATGAAGTGGTGGTCGGAGACGGCCTTGTCGGTGATAGTGACATCCAAGAGGCTGAGGCCCCGGGTGATCACCAAGTCGAGTGGGTGGCCGTGACTGTGAGTGGGGGAGTTGATGTGGAGGGAGAGGTTGAGCGAGGAGAGCAGGGAAGAGAAATCTGAGGAGATTGTGCAGGAGGGGGTGAAGTGCAGGTTAAAGTCGCCCAGGATGATGAGGCGATCAGAGCAGAGGCAGAGAGATGTGAGAAGTGTCTAAATATCAGAGATAAAGGTGGGAGAGGTTTTACGGGGCCGGTAGAGGATCAATGTTCCAACATTTCATCCAAAGAACATCATCTCCAACAATGCAATCCAGTCCTGCATTCGAACGTCATCTCAGAATATATGAGTCCCCAGGTAGGGCTTGAACCTTCTGATTCATTGTAAGAGTGCTATCAACTGAGCCAGGTTGACACATCTAACCAGTCTGACACCCCTGGCAATGGTGTAATGCCAAAAGGAAATGGAAAAATATATATGAATGCATCTTTTAGTATCTAGTCTTCAGCACACTGCTTTGTGCTGGTGAACATAAAACAGAATTTGATCGCCAGAATATTGAACTTGGTTCCTTAGTGGAACTAAAGATTGTGTATATAAAATATATAACTTTACCATTGCATTGAATATATTTGCTCAATGTGGGCTTCTCCCTTAAGAGCTCATAAATGAGTTATAACCTGAAAAAAGGTGCAGAATTCGTGTATAAAACCCATAAATAGTCTGATAGCTCAATTCAGCTCTTACAGTCATTCAAAAATCAACTCTGGAACTTCAACTGAGTTCAAGCAGATGATTGCAAAATGTTTAATGATCAGAATGAAAGCATTACTGGAGTTGCCATCCGTTCCATAATTACTCAGCAGCTGATCCATTTCTAACATTGTTGTATGGTTTATTTAAATAAAGAACAACAACACAGCACAGTACAAAGAATTGCTTAAAAATAGACAGCAAGATAAAGTTGATTAGCATGTGCCTGCACTTTACAGACATTTTCACTACAATATTTCCACAAAGCATCTTTTTGAAGATTTGCAATAGAGTGACAGCTTCTCAATTTAAACTTAAACCATCATCATTGTCATAGTGCCATCCCTCCTTATCATCTCATACACATAACAAAACCTCTTGCCCTCAACACATGCAGGGTTTATGGTACCATCTGCACTGATCCAAATAATCCTGAAAAATCATTTTCAGATCACCTCCAAGGCCTTCCAATGGCACTTTCATATTACTTATACAGTCTCATCTGCTCTTTAACTCCAGCTGCTTCCTTTATCAAGCAATTTCTCCAACCTCTTCTAACTTGCTAATCTACCTTGTTGAAAAAGTCATCTGGATGCCCCACTGATTTATAGGATTTATATTTATAGGATTTATCTCCTCTGAACTAGACCAGTTCTAAACAACACAATTTGCACCTTAGGCCTTTGTGAGATGAGATTTCTCTGATTGCTAGCCAGTATAACAGAACAAGTTGTCTGATATGCCAAACCAAACTAGTGCACAACATTATTTGTTTTCAAAATCAACTTAATAGGCTCATGTAAGCTTGAAAGGTCACATTTCTCTAACAATTCCACTCTTTCTCTTTACTACTCCAGTAACATCGGATTTTTCTCTTACTTGCAGAAAACTCATTATTATTGAGCTATCATTTTTCTTAATAAACTAATAAATCTAAAGTATACAAATCGTTAGCTTTAAACCCTCCTTACATTTTATAGCAATAATCCTTGCATTTGATATAACAACAACAATAACAAATTATATTTGTATAGCACCTTTCTTGTCAGAAGGACGTCCCAAGGCACTTCACAGGATTTACTCTAAAGTGATGTGACTGTATCTATTTTGTGGGTGAACACGGCAACCAATGTTCCACAAACAGCCATCATTCCTGTATTTCCTTTGTCTCTTGGTTACAGTATCTGTATAAGTCCTTTGGTGCACAAAGGTACCAAGTCAGTCTTTCCTTTATAGGGTATCATTGGGTGTGCTTTCTATTGAAACCTAAAACTAGTAAGGTCAACTTAGCAGAGGTACGTGACTTGAGTTCCTGAGCAGCAGTTTTATTTCAGCCATACAGTTACTTGCACATGCACACAAACACATATCCCAAACTGAATTCTATTAAATATACAATACTATGAGGCAATTGCCTTGAAAGTACATTGTTGAAAAAAAATACAAATCAAATGAAGGGAAAAAACTTGAATGACTGAATCTGCATTAAAAGGAACATAGGAACATAGGAGGAGCCATCAAACCAGCTCCAATAATTTATTAGATTATTCATGACAGATCTATTAATCCCATTTCCATAATCACACCTCTTAATAGCCTTACTTCACCAACATCTTTCTATCCATCTCTTTTTAGAACACCCAGTTGACCCTGTCTGTACAGCCTTCTGGGCAGTACTGAGTGATACATTTCATATTTTCACACCCTCTGTGTGAAGATAAAGTGTCTGTTCTTAATTTAGCTATAATTTTAAGATTATGTTCCAAGTATTACTTCAGAATAAAAAACTGCTTTATTTCAGTTGCTCTTTTTTATCCTACCCTTACATATGTAAAAATGTTAATGAAGAAATCAAAAACCATCGCAATGTTGATTGCGAGTACAGCTATAACCCTAACACTTAAATCTATATGAAAAGTTAAAAACAAAATTTTAACTGCTAAGAGTAATTACAACAGCAAATTAAAATAAATGGGGAAAAATTCTGCCTGGATCTTGATTTATTTGCAGAATTTTAGAACCTCCAGAATTTGGCAAGTTGCTGAATTCAGTCTTAACTTTGAAGTCAGTTGCCTGTAAAAATGTTACATAAATACAGTACATTTAGAACAGAGCTGGATTTATTCCCCTACAAATGTTTTCCCTGCAGTTCTTAAAATATCAATAACACATCTTGAACTTCTATGAATAATGTGATCACCTGCTCCAGAATCGTTCAGCACCAGGAGTAGTTTGGAACTAACCATGTATCTGACTAACAGCTGGCTTTCAATCAAAACACCTCCCCACAGTAACCTGCTGTGCTATCTCAACCCTATTCAGAAAACGCTTCAGAAACAGAGACCACCTTAACATTCTTGCCTTCCATCCTCTGAGTACATTTTACTCGTGTTTCTCCAATATCTGTCTGAGACTGGTTTGACTTTCAAAATACAGCACTTGAAATTCCTACCTTTTAAGACCTTGTTTAAATCATTGCATAAATATTATTGAGCAAAATAAGTCACGCGATGGCTGGTAAATAACTTATTTTTACATTGTCACATTTTGACATAAAAATCTAGTTGCAAAAGAAAGCAAAAAAGAATTTCCAACAGAGCTGTGCACTGCCAGTTTTGCTGCATCAAGGGTTTCAGGTAAGGCCAGTTCAGATTGCCAGCAAGGGGCAATGAAGCCAGGAAACTGGACTTATTTAAAAAGCATTTTGACGTTGTGATGGAGGGGTGGGGGGTAATAGGGTGCGTGTTCTGGAAGGATGAGATTGCATGGCCGAAGGGCCTTCTTTATTCAAAACAATCTTGTGATCTTGTGATAAGTGAGAACATGATGAGACACTGAAGACATGAAATAATGGGATCAGTGATAATAATAATAATCCTTGCATTTGATGTAGCGCCTTATCATGTATTTGAAATGTCTCAAAACTCTTCACAGAATTTACTGTAAAATGAATTGGCTGTATTTTGTGGACGAAACACGGTAGTGAATTGTGCACAGCAGTGTCCCACAAACAGTCATGGATTGAATGACCAATTTTTTTAAAAGAGATTATTACCCCCGGAAAAGTGATCCAACAATCAACTAACAACCGGGTTCCTACTTACTGCTACGTAAACAGAGTTATGTGGAGTAAGGAAACTTGCCCAATGTTTTGCCCTACCCAGGAATTGAACCCAGGTCCTCTTGCTTGCGAGGCAACTGCTCTAACCACTAAGCTACAAGACCCCACAGTGATGTGTTAACCTGGTGTGATAGGGTACGATTTGTCCACTTGGATGTGATTCTGTTCTCAATATTTCCATCTGGTAGTTAATCACAACAATGCTTAAACACCATCTTTTTTTTAATGAATTCTATTTCCATTCCTGGGGCCTCAGAGTGTAGTCAATATTCATGTCACACCTAATATTCAAATGGATACCTTGGCTCTTTATTGGCATTTCTGTCTGGATAAGTACAGAAATTATCTGAAACCCTTTGCTTTCTGTACCCATTGCTGAATATTATCTCTGATTCTCAGAAAGAACCAGCTGCAAAATTAATATTCTGCATCTACCGACAGAGAAGGCACAATAATCACACACAAACAATTCCATTGGAAGCCCATGTGTTATACATCTCTTTAAACTGCAACAATGAAGTAGAGAACAACTTGCAAAACTTTCCTTTTCAGAGTTTCAGGAGGAAAACAATTGTGATACGGTATAGACAAGTATTGTTTTTCTTTGCAATTGGGCTTTCAACTGCAAGTGTTAGTGTTGGGCTTTATACGCATTTGAAAGATAATTTCAAACAAATGCATACTGTATTGAGTAAGTGAATGACTTGTATGACAACCAGGGAACAAAGAGCTGAAAGGTAAAAGACATACATCAGATCGGAATGTATGCTGAGAAACAATGTGAGGCTGCAGAAACCTGATCTCTGCAGTAGATGTTAGTTATTTAGGCACTTCAGCCCTAAACACTGTTGAAATCCATTCAAATAGCTCATCATTCCTGCTTTCTGTCTTTGTAGTCAATAGTAAAATGTTTTGCTCTTCTTAGTGATCTCTGTGGAGAATGACTCTGCAAACTGAGGAAATGCAGGAGATCTAAGAACCTTAGGACAACATCTGTTGTGTTGTTTTCCCTGCAACCTCTTCTCTGCTGATCTAATGTCCTGGAGATCTGATTTTCTTCTTTTCAGATTGCCCAGCTTCCTTGTTCTGCCTGAGGTCATGTCCATTCACTGCAGGGCTTTGCTGAGTTGAAAGAAAATTTGCCAGAGGCCCATAACCGTTGTTGGCATCGAGGAACACACACTGGAAAAAGCGCAAGGGAGCTGCGGGGTGGGGGTGGGGGGGGCAAAAGAATATAAACATTTCAAATTATTGTAAACACAAATGTTGATTTTATCAATCATGTTTTCTTGTTGAAATTTATACAGACAAAAGACATAAGGCTCCTCTCACCCATCTTCTAAGAGTACCATTGAAATTGTTTAGAAGGAAGTCCTGTCAGTTTTGGGAAATGAGACATTTCACTAAAGAGATATTATAATAATAATAATAATTATTATTATTATTAAAGAGATATTTATATACATGTCTTAAGTGTATTTTTCCAATTATTTACAGTGTGTGCATAAGATCATTGCAAAAAGGTTTAAAGATCATGGTTCTGTGATCTCGAATGACCAGATATGATTTTTGTTTTTAAAGGGCTTTCAATCCAAACATGTAAAGTACTTGCTTTCTCACTACAACAACAATAACTGGCATTTATATAGTGCCCTTCATGCTGAATAATATATCGGGCCACTAGAATCAACATGATATTGATTATGTCATCGATAGAGAGAATTCAGAGATGGAAGTTCATCAGATGCCTGAAAATTTACCTAATCTTAACCCTTAATACCATTTTTCTGTGCATTGAAGATTGTGCAGATTTGAGGAACATTCTAAATTCAGTCTTATTTGGATGCCATTCTTTTTCAGAACTGTGGAAACATAGTTTTCAAATTTAAGAATTGTGCACAATTCTGCTGGATCTTAAATTTTAAGACACATTCATTTTGTTGGCTAAGATTAGGGATAATAAAAATAATCATTGCATTTAATATACAATGATTATTAAGGAGTCCTGTAGCTCAATGGTTAGAGCACTCGCCTTGCAAGCGAGACACCTGGGTTCAATTCCAGGCAGGGCGAAACCTTGGTCAAGTTTCCTTACTGCACACGCCTAATAATAATCCCTCCAAAACAAAACAATAATAAATTGGTCATTTTCAATCCACGACTGTTTGTGGGACACTGCTGTGCACAATTGGCTGCCGTGTTTCGCCCACAAATATACGGTCAATTCACCTTACAGTCTATTCTGTGAAGCACTTTGAGAAGTCGAGAAGACGTGAAAAGCACTATATCAAATGCAAGGATTATTATTATAATATAGCATATTATCACGTCTTCGAGATATCTCAAAGTGAATTGTAAAGTGAATTGACTGTATATTTTGTGGGTGAAACGCGGCAGCCAATTGCGCACAGTAATGTCCCACAACCAGTCATGGATAGCATGACCAAATTATTATTATTTTTTATTTTATTTTTAATTTGAAGGGATTATTTTGGGGGGTTTCAGAGAGGTCATTGGTGAGGTATATCAAATGTCATTTGGTTACATTTTTGGAGACAGTTCAATGATTCCAGCTGGTTTGTCACTGTGAAAATCCACAAGTTTCATAACTTTTCTAGTTAATAAGTTTTTCTAGTTTTTCTAGGATATGATGACATTGGTGTGGATTCAAGAGATGACTGATGCACCTTTCAGAAGGGCTGGCAAATCCATTCATTTATTGATCCAAATCCCTGACATCTTTGGGACATTTGATGTGAATGGCGCTATACAATTGTAATTTGTTGTCGTTCTTGAACAATTTGTTGGCTGCCTTTTCCAGAGCTTTAGGTATGGTCGACTTTATACAAATGGAGACGTGGGTACATTTGATGCTATGCATCAACTGAAACAGTCTTTTTTTTATACGCAAGTGGTTTGTGATTCTTAGAAAATTACCAAGATATACCTCGCCAATATACCGAGAGCCAACATACGCTTCTTCACCGTTAGTTAAACGTACATGCCTCAGTTATTTGAGGACAATTGATTGCAAAATTGGCTATAATGGAATCCATGGATGCGGTTCAAAACTATGCTCAAAGCACCATTATATCAACTTGAAATTCCAGTTTACCTTTATGAATTGAGGGTGCTTTATCTTTCGTAACAGGGTGTTTGTGAAACTATATTTAATTAGTTTAACTGTAATTTTACAATTACAAATATGTCTTTTTACTGTCATCCCCTTCTTCACTTTGGATGGCAGTTGGAGGCAGCAACGTCTTCACTCGTACATTTATATAAAACACTTCGTCCAATGTGCATGTATGAACAGATCTCACCCTAACCCAGCATCCCAAATTTCTCATAGTTTTAGTCTTGAGATCAGAATCTTATAACATAAGATTGTGCAGAATTTTGAAAAGAATCTTAAAATGGTGTATTTTTTGGAAGGCGGTTTTCTGCATTTATAAAAGGAAACTTTAAAATGTATTGCGTTAAAACAGTTTCCAAATTAATATTGCATTTTCGCATGGTCTGAAGGCTGTAAATTATAAATGTTGGACCTCAAAACTCAAAGCCATTGAATACAATAGCAGTCTTATGCAATTAAGTGTTCAGGTACACTGTTTATCTCTGAAGTTTCAAACTCTGTGCAACACATGATGAAGTGACGATGTTCCAGTGCTAACACAGCACAGAATTTGACAGCAAATAGAAGCACTATTTGGTGAGGCTAGCCTGAATGGTACAAGTGAGGTGGGACAATTTAATAGTAGTTGGCTGTTTTTGAATTAGTTGTGATATGAAGCATAGCCCACCGTGACCTTACGGGAAGTTGAGACTAATGGAAAGTGCAAAGTCCTCAGTTTATGTTGAGAACAGGGCTTGGATTTCAGCATATTCCAAATCTAATCTGACCTCCAATTACCAGTGTAAAACAACTATTGTCAAATCCATATCATTTCTCAGTTAAAAAAAATACAATTTGCAACAACTTTGCAACAGGATATGACTCTTGTGTCTTGTTTTCCATAGCAAAGGGTTGACAATGTGTATCGAAAGCACTGACCTTTAGGTTTCTTCTCTGTAGCTGAAAGTTCCACTGGAAAGTGAAAAGAAAATAGTTGTCACTGAGACTATCTGTCAAAAATGTTAATATCCATTTCTTTACAAAGTGTCAGTACACATCAACACATAGTACAGGTTTCATCTCATCCCCGACCCGATGTGATACATCTATTTCTCTACATATATTCTCCAGTTTCTGCATGTGTTTACTCAGTGAGACTATGTGGTTGATCCTCTGCCTGGTGAAAACTTAATGGACCCAGTGGTATGTGTAATTATGGGCAAGGAATCAAGAGTAAGAAGTAATTGTGTGAGGTAAAAATAAATCCCATTATTTCATGATTGGATAGAAAGAACTTGCATTTTTATAGCGTCTTATCACGCTGAAATCACTAAACGTTTCACAAGTAATTACTGTGAGAGCCGACTGGCACGGTCTGTTAATTTTCTGTTGAGTTGAGAATCCCCCTCCCCACCCCGCATATTCTTTATAATTCAGCTTTGCAGGTGACAGGTTTTATCTTTTCCATTGGTTGCTACATGTGCTCTCGCCCAGTACAGAGATTCAGACATTGGCTCAGTGCCAGCAAATTGACCTCTGTCATTCAATATGCATCAAGTTTAATTCACAGGTCTATTAACCAGTAGAGAATCACCTCCATCGCTTTTAGTCTCAGGACAAAGAGCAACATTTAAAAAAAAACACAACTAACATCACACACAAACTAATTGAGGATTTTTTTCCTGTTATAAATCCCAATCAGTATTTGGGAAATTGAAATCTCTGGTGATAATCACAAGATCACAAGTTTGGTTTGGATGAAGAAGTACCTTGGGGATAGTCATTTGACCCATCTGATCTCATCACTCAGAAAACCCACCATACTGACTCCCCATAATAAGAACCCCTGGGGTTTACCACCCCACCCCCCCACCACCACACACACTACCACCCCTTCTTCCTACCAGCAGTCCACCTACATCATTTGATTGCCTGGTGGCCTATCAATATTACATAATTACATATTACATCAATATTACATAAACACTAAATATTCATCTTTCTCTCTTTATTTTCTAACCAAAATGACTCAATCCCACTTCCAACATACTGTTCTTCAGTTACAGTTACTCCCTCTCTAACAAATAAATCCACTTTTCTTTCCCTATCTTTTCTTAAGCACTAAAAACCCCGCAGGTTATTCTCCCACTCAGCGTTAATTTTGAGCCAAGTTTTCATCATGTACTCCCACAAATTTTAACTTGCTTCCTATTTACCAGCACTTCAGTCTTCACCCATTTTCCCCCTTCTATTCCTTGTATTCAAACACTTCAAATGATCTTTCTTAGCCTTTAATCTATTTTCTTATTAATCTCTTCCCTGTGGTTTGCCATCCTTTCCCTCTCCACAATCTTGCATTGGCAATCTCTATCATTGATCTCGCTGAATATTCTGGGTTAATTCTTCAGGACATTACACAAATGCAAACACTGTTACTATAGCAACAGTTTAAATGGCTCTAATCCATTACCAAACTCTTTACTGCCTCTAGATAGCAGTGGGTGATCCTGCAAAACATAAACCCTCTCTCTCTTCTATCAACTCTCATCCATCTGCTTGAATCTATCCCTGCTTCGGACTGCAGACCGCCACAGCATAGGCATCAATCCATCAACTAAAATAAAACCATGTATTCTTTTAAAATGTGACAACTTCAAACTCAATGTTGCTATTCCCCAGGACTCTCTGAGGAGCTTGAAAGCACTTGTGGAATTTTGGAAAAAAAATCAAAAGTAGAGTTAAGTGGGTCTTTAATATTTCTTTAGAAATTAAAAATACAATGCAACTATTCAGTAATAGGGTAATTCAATAAATTCATGCTTGCTGTGCACAAGCTGAGTTCTCTTTTGACGAATAAGACAAACGCATTCAGGCAGCAATTAACACAGCAGGTGAGCAAGGTTTATTAATGGGAAATGGCATTTACCAAATAGCTTGACAATGTATTGCTAGTGAAATTATACAGAGAACCGGGAGGGGACAAAAACAATTGCAATTGCTCATATCAAGAGCATGAAGAGGTCGACAATGAAGCTGTTAATTTATGATTAGTATAATCAATAGTGATCTTCACATAAGGTCTCCAGTGATCGTTGAAATAATGAACTGGAGTAATTATTAAACACTGCAAGTGAAATGAGATCTCTTAAACAGAGCGGAATGATGGCCTGTCTGATGCTCAGTGCTGCGGAGGAGAAGGGAGGAGGAGATTGTATGATTCTGCTCCAGTGTTCTCTTATGATCCCATCTCCAAAGGGCCTCTGGAACTCTCTCACAGAATGGGGATAATTAGGGGGTGAGTGAGACGGGCGATTCCTTAGCACACTATTGCAGCTGACATTGAAGTGGCATCGGCACCATTAGAAACAATTTGCCTTTTAACCACAGCAAGTCAAGACAAAAGGAGAAAATGCACATCTCAAAGTGCTTTACAGGATCAAGTATAAAGTGCAGTGACTGTGTTTAATGTAGGTAAATTTATCAAATTTGAGATGCTCTGACATGCTGCGTAAAGAGATTAAATCTAGACCAATATGAAATTTCTCCCCAGCAGTGTCGGGGGGTCGGAGAGAGGGGGAGGAAGAAGACACAATTAGAAGCATTGGCAAGACATAAGGTAGGAAGATATAATTCATACTCATTCATACTTTGTGGAGTCCTGTAGCTCAGTGGTTAGAGCACTCGCTTTGCAAGCGAGAGACCTGAGTTCAATTCCAGGCAGGGCGAAACCTTGGCAAGTTTCCTTACTCCACACGCCTAATAATAATCCCTCCAAAACCAAAAACAATAAATTGGTCATTTTCAATCTACGACTGTTTGTGGGACATTGCTGTGCGCAATTGGCTGTCGCGTTCGCCCACAAATATACAGTCAATTCACTTTACAGTGTTTTGTGAAGCGCTTTGGGACGTCCTCCCGATGTGAAAAGCGCTATATCAAATGCAAGGATTATTATTATTATTATTATAAATAACTCGTATGAAAATCACACTGAAATCAAGGGTGAAAGAAATGATATTGTAATAGTAACTAGACCTTAGATAACCAGGAATTGACAGTGTGTTAACTTCTTACACCCAAATAGACTACGAAGAGAACATGCTAATCATCAAAAAATATATACGGTATTTAAAACAAAGCCTCGAGTGGAATATAAACACCAGCACAGATTAGTTGGGCCAAATGACCTGTTCCATGCCTATACGTCCTATATAAATCTATGTAAAACAATGACTTATAATTCTAACCAATGATTTATGTCATGACAAGGGGGAAGCTTGATGAGTTCTGACAAATAGTGCTGGTGTCACATTAGCAATTTGCACAGTGGAGGATGAATCATTTATTTTTTAGTTAATTTGGGGCATGTTCAGGAGGCAGTTTGGATTCAGCACTCATACTGAAGCAGCAAAGGAGGAGGATTGCCGATATCTATTATGCTGCTGCAGTGTAGTGGCCTTGTATGGGCATGGTGTGTGTTTTGCCCAGTAAAATATTTCCTGCGGAAATGGGCTCGCTGAAATCCTCGACCATTGCATTTCTAAAGCTCTGTGGGCACAGCTTTTCAAATATATCCTATTAAAGCCTAGCTGACAATAGAGGATAGGCTCGCGTGTTTGCATGCTAACAATGCAAGTGAACAAACATTAGCAGGAGTGCAAACCAGTTGTTTATATTTTTAGATCTGAAACATAATTCAAAAGTAATGGCAGGAAACGAAGATCATTTCTGCCCAACCTCCCTCATTGGAAATGAATATTGTCATAATAATGTAAATGTGGTCTCACAAAGCAGTGTATGTCTGCGGCTGCCAAAGAGCAACATTCTAATGTAAACACATCCATATGTTTCCTCTTGCTGTCTTCTTCATGAAATTCTATTGAAATGTATAAAAAAGGTGAATTTGCCCATTTGAATGTATGTGATTGTTTTGTTCCAAATAGAAATTGTTCATTCACTTCATGGTTGTTTGTGATACATTGGCTGCCGCATTCACTTAGAAAAATACACAGTCACTGCACTTTGCAATAAATCCTGTGAAGTGTTCTGAAACCTCTCAATATGAAAGGAACACTACCAAATGCAAGGGTTATTATTATTTTTAATTAATTTCCCTTTGGAAGCTAATTGATTTTAACTGCAGTAGTCTATTTATCCAGGCTATTACTTCAAACTGTAGTTGTATATCGTAGACTGTAAGAGAGGTGCTTGCATAAGGTAAGTTTGGTATCAGTGAATCATATTGCATAATCTGAAATTCTGCAGTTGAATAGGTAGGAAAAGTTACTTTATTTATGACAGTTAATATGCTAAATATGACAGCGAATAAAGTTATGCAATTTAACAGTACTGAGATACAGTATGCTGTAGATAAAGTTAAATAGAAATCAGCATTATTATAATTATTAAATTGAGCCTAAAGATCTATATGATCTTTAGTTACGTGCTATAAAGTGACAAGTTGGAATCAGCAGTATATACTAAAAAAAATTGACCCGATAATCTAGCATCTGTGCTGAAGAAAATATTTAATAATCTTTGTATTTGATTTAGTGCCTTATCATTGTTAAATATTCCAATACAGTAGAAAATAATACAATTTACACTTAAATGATGCCTTAGATGTCAGAAGGATGTCCTAAAGCACATTCACTGTCCTGGATGGGCACCCAAACTAGGCATGGGAGCCAAGTGAGTGGGGAAAGAAAAGATGACCGAAAGTGCAGTCACCTCAAACCACAATGTCCCACAAACAGCCATAACCAATTTTAAGTTGGCCAGGAGAATCTTCCTCTTGTTTTCAAATTTAATGGACGCCTGAACAATATAGAGTTAATAATAAAAATAATAATAATCCTTGCATTTGATATAGCGCTTTTCTTGTCTTCTAGACGTCCCAAAGGCTTCACAGAATATACTGTAAAGTGAATTGACTGTATATTTGTGGGTGAACGCAGCAGCCAATTGCGCACAGCAGTGTCCCACAAACAGTCGTCGATTGAAAATGACCAATTTATTATTGTTTTTTGTTTTGGAGGGATTATTGTTAGGTGTGTGGAGTAAGGAAACTTGCCCAAGGTTTCGCCCTGCCTTGAATTGAACTCAGATCTCTTGCTTGCAAAGCGAGCGCTCTAACCACTGAGCTACAGGACTCCACAGTCTAAAATAAAAAAAAGTCTGAAGGTCGAAAATAATATTAGGGAAGAGGGAGGAAATGTTACTAATCAAAATGAGGAACTTCATTGCTAGGAATAGAAAGACTTTTAGTTTCTGTTAATTATTTGCGACATTAAGCACTCTCAAAAATGTGCAGTGCTAGATATTGACTAAAACTCATTCTAATTTGCCCAACAGCAAGCCTGATGGACAAACTCTGGTGAACACTCTATTATTCAAATGCATTTTTTTCTATTTCTTATACTGAGTCAGAGTGAAAACTTATGCTTAATTTCCAAGTGTGAGCAGGTCTGCTGTAAAACAACAACAATTTGCATTTGTATAGAACCCCTTCATGTGGGGTAGCACCCCAGAATGCTTAACAGGGGCTGAGCTTGATACCTAGTCGGGAAGAGGTGGGAGGTGACCACATCGTGGTTGAAGAGGAAGGTCTTCAGGGTGTGACCTGAAGACAGGAAAGGATTGGGGCAAGGCTGAAGCAGATATTTCCATAGTTTTGGGGCATAGTAGCATGGCCACCAATAGTAGAGTGGAGGGGACAAGAGATGTGCAGGAAGCTAGAGCCAGCTGAGCGAAGACAAGAGGGGTGTAAGAAGGTCAGAGAGGTAGAGAAGTAGCAGGGCATGATGTGAGTTGTACTCGAATGTGAAAATCTTGAAATCGATCTGTTCTGCAATAGGGAGCCAGTGGACCCTGACAAGGACTGGGATGATTGGATTATGGAGTTTGGTGTGGGTGACAAGAGTTTTGTGTTAATTCAATTTTATGAATGGTGGAGCTGAAGAGACTGGCGAGGAGGGTATTTGAATAAATGAGGTGGGAGGTGATGAATATGTGGATAAGGGTTTCGGCTGTATTGGGTGTGAGATACAGTCAGTGGCAGGCATTATGTATTAGGTGGAGGAAAGCGGTCCTGGTCAGGGACTGGATATGGGCTTGGAAGGATAGCTGGGAATTGACCCTGACATCTAGGTTGAGTAGAAGTTCAGTAAGTCTGAGGGCTGGGTCGGGGAGGTTGAGGAGGTCAGAGTCTCAGGTGAGAAGATGTTGACAGGAGACAAAGAGTATGGCTTCCTTCTTGTCAATATTCAGCTGAGGAAAGTTAGTGCTCATCCAGGCCTTGATGCTGGAAAAGCAAGAGGAACATCATTGGCCCCAGGTGGCAGCTGTAGATTTGGGTGTTGACCACATATATGTGGAAGCTGATACAAATACTAATTTACCCAACAGGAAGCCTGATAATAACAAGTAAAATACTTAGTCTGTTGATGACATCGCCGAGAGGGAGTATGTAAATGAGGAATAGAAGGGTGCCAAGGATGGAGCCTTGGTGTACATTGCAGGTGACCAGGCGGGGCAGGAGGATAAAACATTTGCAGAGACGAGTGATGGATGAGAATGGCATGATCGGCTGTGGTGTTGAAGGCAGCAGAGAAGTCCAGGAGGACAAGAACGCTTAGGGAGCCCTGATCACAGAGAGAGAGAGGACATAATTTGTAACTTTGACGAATGCTGAGTAGAAGACCCTATCAGATGAGTAAATATCTTCATTACTTCAGTTTATCCTGGAATTGAACCCTCAGCTAGAAGTAGTCTTTCAGGTGAAATCTGCCTGGACTGGCCTGTACTGAAATACTGTCCAAGTGTCAAACGCTGGAACTCTAGGAGATAAATTTGAGGACAAGTGCAGTCCCACCACCCAAAGTAACAACCAGTGTATTCTGTCCATGTTTCTACTTCATACAGTGACAACAGACAATTACAGATTTATGTGTGTTTGCTTTGAATTATAAATTTTAAATATATTATAATAATCCTTAAACATATTATAATAATCTTTGTATATCTTACATGGTATTTCTATATACTGGTTAATTGGTTGCAATTTGTGTGGACTGCTTTTCAAATCTGCACTTGGCTCCTTTAGTGGTACTTTATTAAGAGATTATTTAGTTAAACTGCTGGCAAGGATAAACCAGTTTGATTGTGGCAATGAAGCACTGGTGTCACTGGTTGGGCTACCATCATAGTTCTTTATGTGCTGTGAAATCAATCACATTAATATCCACTGAAATGTGATCTATTAGAACCCTTACTTGATTGGCAAAACTGAATTAAATAATAATAATCCTTGCATTTTATTTAGTGCTTTTTAGGTTGGGGAGATGTCTAAAAGTACTTCACAGGATTTAAAGTGTAGTGACTGTGTATTTTGCAGACAAACGTGGCTGTCAAGTTATCCACAATGTCCCAAAACAGCCATCAAGTGAATGTCCAATTTTATTTGGGGAATAATGCCATAGTATCTTTAACATCCACCTGAACAGGCAAATTATTCACCTGAATCCTGAAGTCATCATTTCAATATCATTAATATTTGAGGACTGCAGAAACACTCAATCCAAGAACAGTAATACTCCAAAAAACTAACAGTTACTAAATATGCCAAGATCCAGGTCTGCGTCCAAGTGTCATGAATAATATTCTAAATTAAACAGCAGGAAATTACTCATTGTATCTAATTAATGAAAGATATATGTGTCTTTAAACATTCAAAAGGACTTTCAGGACTCAGAGCCTTGATCGGTTTTATTATATAAAAGTTTAATTACGATGCATAATTTTAAAACACATAGTTTAATTCTATTTAGAATACCATATAATAATAAATTTTCTATGTTAACAGCTAAAAAGCAAGGATTTTGAAAAGATGTATGTCATATTATTAATAATAATCCTTGCATTGATATAGAATTCTATCATGTCAAAACATTGGAACATTTTATGACGGTATATTTTTAGGCAAATATTTACATTTGTATATTATTATACAGTTTTAGATTTTTGAAAACTTTTTCTTGGACAAGACACACTGAATCCTTCTATAAAATGAATGAAGCATAATAAATTTCAGCAATGATGTGAATATAGAATGCAAAAGTTATCCTTTTATAAAATGTCATGAATTATAATTTATTTGTCTTTGTTCCCGTATACTAATATACTATGTATGAGTCTTCTAAGCCACAGAATCAGATTTTCAACACATGAAAAGCAACAGTTAAAATATACCTCAGTGTAATTTTCACTTCTCTGCATTGTTGGATTATTATCTAAAGGTTATTTTAATCTGTAGTGCACCCTGGACAACTTTACCTATGTGGTACACTCTTCATTTGTGTCCCAATCATCGACACTTACTGATTTGACCTATCAATACACATGACTCAATGAAATGTCCAATCTAGAATGCAATTATCATTATTGTTCACCTACAATGTATGGTTGGAGTCTAAAATTTGCCCACAGTAGTGATTATTAACAAAGACTGATGTGAAGAATTCATTTAACACATTTTATTTTCCAAGTTTCAACTGAACTTAAAAGGCCCCATAATCCTCAACTGAGCTTGTGCCTTGGGGGTGTGCTGCATTGTTGTAAGTCTCATCCTTCAGATGATACATTAAATCAAGCTCCTGTCTGTCTTTTGAGGTGGACATTAAAGGATCCTATAGCACTATTTGAAAAGAGAAGAGTTTCTCCTCGTGTCCTGGCACACAATCCCCAAATAAAATTGGTCATTCACTTCATAGCTGTTTGTCGGATATTACTGTTAGCAAATTGGCTGCCATGCTTTCTTCAAAATACAACCTCCCTATATAGTATATCCTACGAAGAGCTTTGAGACATCCCCCTGATATGAAAGGCGTTATATATCAAATGCAAGGATTATAATCTTAAACACAGTTTGGTCGGGATCGTGGAGGGTGGATGGTAGGAGAGTGGCCAAAAGCGCTGTCAAAGAAGAGGGTTTTGAGATGCTACAGTGAATTGACTATATATTTTGCGGGCAAAACGTGGTAGCCAATTGCACACAGCAATGTCCTACAAACAGTTGTGGATTGAGTGACCAAATTATTATTTATTTATTTTGAAGGGATAATTACCCATGGAAAAGCAATCTACCAATTGACTAGCAAATGGATTCCTACTTACTGCTAGGTCAACAGAGGCGTGCGGAGTGAGGAAACTTGCTCAACGTTTTGCCCTGCCTGGGAATCAATTCGTTTGGGAGGCGAGTGCTCTAACCACTGAGCTACAGGACTCCGAAACCAAAACCAAACCTGTTCTCTCACAATGTCCACATTCACAAACCTCCAAAAGGCACTGTTGACAGATAAGGAACCTTGGTGAACTCTTTAACTGAAGCCAATTGTAACATGCCTATATTGGGGTGAGATCAACGAACCTTGGACTATTCCAATATAAATGTCTCAATTAAGAGATGTTGAGAAAAAGTATCAGATATTTTGTGTTAATAGATATCAAACAATTAATACGTGCCTGGTTTCAGTGCTTTATTTCAGTGCTTGCAATACTTGAAGACTGAAATTTAGTCGTCATTGACAGTCGTGACTTTGGCTTTGAGTGTGATTGCAATGGGGAAATCCCATAAATAACAATAGCACTGCACATAACACAGACTGGAATTTTAGCCCACTGGTGTCTGAATAATACAAAAAATTGGATGGTGAATTTTAGGGGCATTATGGAAAGATTTGGATCCAGTATGACATTTAAGCGGAGAATTCAGTTTCTAAGGTTGCTGCCACATTTTTCTGAATTAACTTTGTCAATTAGGCAACCCGCTTATGTTGCGATTGACCAGAACTGTATGCAGTACTCTAGGTGTGGCAAGACCAAAGCACGTACGATTATGATATCTGGGGATCTAAACTCTACTGATTTGGAAATATGGCCCAACATCCTGTTTACCTTGTTTATTTCCACCTCACACAGCTTTGACATGATGAGCAATGACTCAACTAACACCCCTATGTCTCTTTCAGCTTCCCCTTTGGCAAGCTCCATTGCATTCATGGAGCACGTATGCCTCCTCTTCTTACTTCCTATATACATCACCATTATCTGTATTGAACTTCAATTGCCTGTCTTCGACCCAGGTAAATGCAACCTTGACAGACAATGTATCAAGCTCCCTTTGCGTTAGGCACAACAAAATTCAAATACAACAACAAAATCGTGCTCGGATTTTTGTTTGCAAGAGAGCATGTAAAACAGTGCTGATGATAACACAGCGTGAAGATTTGTCCCCTCACAGGCTGCTGCATGTTCCTGTGAAATCACTGAAGCAGTATGCAGAGCAGTTATTATGTCTGCACACATGTAATGACATTTCTATTTTCACTGGTGTTCGATATGATTTGGAGGACTGTGAAAATTACACTCATAACCATGTAATGGTTACAGTATATGCTTTCACTCTAGTCAGGTAATATCTATTTTTGTCCATTTCTATAATGTCATTGCAACAATGAAAATACATACTAGCCATGTACCTCTGTAATTGCTCATGCTGATGGAAGGATTCAAAACTTATTTGTTTAATTTAATTGTTGGTTTGAGAATAAAGATGTGAATACTGAGCACCTATAACATTATTTGATTAGGGCTACACAATGATTTTATTTTCTGTAAAATTTAACATTTTGAGATCACAAAAGAGGTTCAAATGAAAAAGATTCCTAAACCCGTTTCATCTCATCATTCCAGAATAAGACCCGGACTGTCAATCCATCAAATCATCAAACTGTTTCTTGAATGAATCCACTATTCTTTCCCAACAGTTGGATCTTTTTGGCTGATGTACTACTTGTGAGGGAAATGCACATTGTGCCATGTGAACTTGCAGATGGCAAGCTTGGCTAATCATGAGGAAATGACACTGAGAGGTGAAATGGACTGAAATGTTTGCCTAAAGCCGAGAGAGAAAGTTTATATGTGAGGTTCTCTGTACTAATTCTACATGGCTTGTTAGCATTGGCAGAAACCTATCTTAGGTTATCTATGTGTCCTCTGGAAATTATGTGTAATAATGCAGGGGCACCAGCACAATGGAAATATGTGAAATGTATTATTTAGACAAATACACTCTCTGGATCTCTCCCTTTAAAACTCTCTATTTTGTATGCTCTTCTTTCAAATCCTCGAAAAGCCTATCTATTGTGCCTTCAGCCATCTCCCACTTACCCTATTTGTTACCTTAATCAGGTTCCCACTCCATACCTATCAACAGCTTGCAATTATATAATGCCCTTCACTATCACCCCCACCTTGAAGAAACCTTCCCTTGACCCATCATAGCTATCTAGCTACCGGCCCATCTCAAATCTCCCTTTCCTATCCAAGGGCCTTGAGAGAGCCGATGCCTCCCAGCTTCGTTCTTTCCTCTCCTCCCACTCCCTCCATGAACCCCTCTAATCGCGTTTCCATGCTGCCCACAGCATGGAAACTACTCTGGTCAAGGTCACAAATGACATCCTGACCATATGTGACCAGAGCTCCCTCTGCCTCCTCGTCCTCTCTGCGCCTTTGACACCGTGGACCACTCAATCCTCCTCCACCACCTCTCCTCCCATCTTAACCTTCAAGGTTTTGTCCTTGATTAGTTCAAGTTCTACCTTTCACACCACCTCCACTTCATCGCAGCAAACGGTTTCTCCTCCAGCCCCCGCACCATCTCGTGCGGTGTTCCTCAGGGCTCTGTCCTCGGTCCCCTCCTCTTCACCCTCTACATGCTCCCCCTTGGTGACATCATCCGTAGACATAAGGTAAATTTTCACATGTATGCGGATGACACCCAACTCTATCTCTCTGCCTCCACCCTGAACTCCAGAACTACTGGCCTCCTGACTGACTGCCTGTTTGACATCAAGGCCTGGACGAGGGCCAATTTTCTCCAAGTCAACGTCAGCAAGACCGAGGCCCTCCTGATTGGCTCACGCCAGCGCCTCCGCACCTCAGGCGCTGGCAGCATGAGCCTCCATGGCTGCACACTCAACCTCACTAAGCCAGTCAGGAACCTGGGTATCTTGTTTGACCCTGAACTGTCCTTTCTCCCCCATATCCGCGCCATGACCGGCACTGCCTACCACCACCTCCACAACATTGCCAGACTCTGCCACTGCCTCACCCCTCAGGCTGCCGAAACCCTCACCCATGCATTCGTCACATCAAGGCTCGATTACGGGAACTACCTCCTCATCAGCCTTTCCAACTCTTCCCTTCACAAGCAGCATGTCATCCAAAACTCTGCAGCTCGTGTACTCTCACACACCAGGCTCTGTGACGCCATCACTCCCACCCTCGCCCGACTCCACTGGCTCCCCATCCCCCAGAGGATTGAGTTCTCACCTCATCCTCACCTTTAAGGCCATCCATGGCCTTGACCCCTCCTACCTCTCTGACCTGCTGACTCCCTACCAACCTGCCCGCTCCCTCCGTTCAGCGGGCTCCGGTCTGCTCCGTGTCTCCCGCCCGACCCGCCCTCCCACCGGTGGCCGGGCTTTTAGCCTCTCTGCCCCCACACTCTGGAACTCCATCCCACAGTCCCTTTGCCTCACTTCCTCCCTTGCCTCCTTCGAGGCCGGTCTCAAGACCCTTCTTTTCGACCGTGCCTTTGGTCTCCCTCCCACTTCTCTGCCTTCCCTCACCCCTACACCACCCCTCCCCCATGCTCGGGCCCCGACACCTGACTGTTCAGCACTTTGGGACGTCCTCCTGACGTGAAATGCACTCTATAAATGTAATTTAGTTGTTGTTGTTCACTCTGGGCAGCGTCTTGGAGTGTTTAGTGTTGAACAAGTGTTTATCAAGTGTTTTGTGACATTCTCCAGAACTAACGAAGGGTCGTGGACCCGAAACATTGACTCACTTTTCTTTTTCCATAGATGCTGCCTGACCTGCTGAGTTTCCCAGCTCTCTCTGTTTTTGTTAAAGCTAATCTATTGTTAGTTATCATTATAACCACATATTTGCAGAGAACAATTTCCACTTTCAACTCTGAATTTGGCTGAATTTACTGACTGCAGCATCACTCACACAGTCACACAGGCTGCTTTTGCTTTTGGAGTGAGTCCACACTCCACATGCTGCAGGCAGTAATTTGATTGGTATGTTCATGGCTGCCAAATGAATCTCTCACAAAATACATTTCAGACCATGGCTGGGTGGCATAGCACATCAACCATATTGCACCTCTCCACCCCCAATAAAAAAATATTTAAATCAGAAAAAGCAATCACCTTAATTCTTCTCCAAAAAATGATTTAGAATTCAGAGGGGCTGGTCGCTGTATTCCCAGGCACACCCAGCAGACAAATATTCCTCTCTAAAGTTCCCGTAATAGGTGATGCATTGTGGCATGTACAACCACAACAAGAAGTTAGGAGGACATTCCATGACAATATTCCACTGGAAAATCAAGCTGTGAGTTGTAAACAAGGACGTGATGCAGGATAGTGCCTGCAGAGCGAAGGGACTGGGCGGATGGATAGAGTTTTAGAAGGTCACAAAGGTAGGCTGGGGCAAGACCATGGAGGGCTTTAAAAATGGGGACCAAGATCTTGTACGCGATGCTTTGGGGATGGGAAGCCAGTATAGTCAGGTGAGGATGGGGCTGATAGACTCACAGAGCCTGGTGCGGGAGAGGACATGAAATGCAGAAATCTGAATAGTCTGCAGCTTTTGGAGGGAAGCGTGAGGAAGACCAGCGAGCAGAGTTAGCATTTTCCAGCTTCAAGGTGATAAAAACATTGATAAGGCTCTCCACTGTTACATTATTGGATATTTTTGTGTATGTATTTTATACTATGTATTAAAATATTAAGGCCCAAAATTCTACCTCATCTGACAATTTATGGTCAGAATTATTTAAAAACTTTAAAACATTTTGGAAGCTTTTTTTTAAAAACGAGTTGCACAAAGCCAATTGCTAAATTAAGACTGAATTTAAGAATTTTCCACAATATTGTAGGATCTTACATTTTAAGACAAAATGATCTTTAAAAGGCTAAGACTGGGTGAAATTTCAGCCGAGAGTTTCTTGCATAGAGGAAATCCATTTGGCCTAAGGCAATAGTACAATTACAAAGTGACTTTGTAACAGCTCTTAATTAAAATTAAGACTGTGTAAATAATGTTAAAAGTTTGAAAGTGACTGTAAATAGCTTAATAGCTTGATACATATTTTAAGATTAGGAATTTCAAAGAGTGTAACAAATGTTCTTACTGGAAGGATGAATGCAGAGGATCATTATAATTCATAGCCTCACTTTCAAAGCCCTGCACTGTCTTGCTCCTCCCACTGATAATACAGCAAACCCTTCACTGTCCAGCACCTTGAGACTTGCTCCCGAAGATGCTATATAAATGCAATTTGTTGATGTTGTTGCTGCATTGTCGGAGTTGTCGTCCTTCAGATGAGACATTAATAATAATAATAATATTCTACCCTCCGTTCCTCTGGCTCCGGTCTGCTCCACATCCCCCGCCCCAACCGCCCTACCATCAGTGGCTGGGCCTTCAGCCTCTCAGCCCCTAGGCTCTGGAACTCTATCCCCCAGTGCCTTCGCCTTGCTTCCTCCCTTTCCTCCTTCAAGGCCGGTCTCAAGACCTTTCTCTTTGACCGAGTCTTCGGCCCCCCTCTCGACTCTCTACCCCCTCCTCGCTCCCTCCCTTCCCTCCCCTCACCCTGACCATTTCCCCCCTGCTCGGGTCCTGACCCAACGGTACAGCGCCTTGGGATGTCCTCCCGACGTGAAAGGCGCTCTATAAATGGAATCTTGTTGTTGTTGTTGTTGTTGTAATCCTTGCATTTGATATAGCGCTTTTCACATCGGGAGGATGTTCCAAAGCGCTTCACAGAACACACTGTAAAGTGAATTGACTGTATATTTGTGGGCGAACGCGGCAGCCAATTGCGCACAGCAATGTCCCACAAACAGTCGCAGACTAAAAATGACCAATTTATTATTGTTTTTGGTTTTGGAGGGATTATTATTAGGCGTGTGGATTGAATGTTAAGCATCCCACAGCAATAATCAGAAAGAGTTTCTCCCGGAGTCTTAAACAACAATCCCCAAATAAAATCAATCATTTATTCCATGGCTGTTTGTGGGACATTGCTATGTGCAAATTGGCTGCCATGTTTGCCAACAAAACACACAATCACTCCCACTTTATAATACATCCTGTAAATCGCTATAACAAAATGGAAGTATTATTATTGTTGTGATAATTGTAACCTAAACAATTCACCAAGATTTGAGCCAATCTCTATCTTTTGACCTATAATAAAAATACAATTCAAAAACTAAGCAAAATGATTGAAGGTTAAAACCTGTGAGTTACTGCTGCCTTAATCAATGTAACATGTGGAGTCCTATAGTTCAATGGTTAGAGCACTCGCCTTGCAAGCGAGACACCTGGGTTCAATTCCAGACAGAGCAAAACCGTGGGCAAATTTCCTTACTCCACACACCTAATAATAATAATCCCTCCAAAAAAAACAATAATAAATTGGTCATTTTCAATCCGCGACCTATTTGTGGGACACTGCTGTGCGCAATTGGCTGCCGCGTTTCATCCACAAATAGGCATTGTTAAAATAGTTACCTGTTGATCAATATGTAATTTTACAAATGCAGACCTCACTATAAACATAAATTATGTTAGAAGTTGACCATGTCCCCTCTTTACAAAGGAGAATGCATGCTACAGTAATAATGCACAGAAGCCATTTAAACATTCTCCATACATGTTAAGCCACTGATAATAAAGAAAAGATTACAAAGAGAGAGATACACAAACAACTGTGGCCTTCTATTGTCACTCCTGATGATCGATTCATTAATAAAAAAAACAGTTTATGTGATGTACAGTCCAATTAAATTTACCTTCCTTTTTTGTTTCCTTTCCTGGCTTCACCTTTGCTGCAATAGAAACATTCTGAAATGAGATGGCTGCATGGTTATATGCCTTATAAACATTCTCACTGCGTTTTTAATTTCCACATTTACAAATTACAAAGAAGATTTCAGCGACAAGCCTGTTTCTCCCTAAAGCTTCCTCATAATACTCTTGTAAATAATGTATGCGTGTGTTTATTTATCTTCATGGAGTGTGTGAGTTTCTGCATACTATGTTTTTATACATGCATTTGTTTGCAGGTGTGCTGATAATTGTTTTTCTGTATTTGTGTCTACGTATCTCCATTTGCATTGGTATGTGTGTAATTATATCTGTGT
This sequence comes from Callorhinchus milii, assembly GCF_018977255.1. Lineage (NCBI taxonomy): Eukaryota > Metazoa > Chordata > Chondrichthyes > Chimaeriformes > Callorhinchidae > Callorhinchus > Callorhinchus milii. The sequence continues at coordinate 32,982,643 of NW_024704744.1, read as the reverse complement.
ACCTGTGTGTCAATGGGTCTGTGGAGCAAACTTGGAAATCCTCATAAGGTGACCTGATATTGCCCAAGAGATCTGATTTGCACTTGCTAACTTTACTAAAAAATTGGAACAAATACATCCCAATTGAACTATAGTGAAACTCTGATAATTCTCCACCCCAAAGGAAATAGCTCAAATGACTACTTAGCAGAGTTCACTAGTTATCTAATGTAAAGTATCTTGAAAGTACAAAATACTCAAATAGCCAGGATATTGAGTGAGTGACTAGTTATTTATCCCAGGAGCTAGTTTTTAGAGTTTCACTGCAGTCCAGCAGGTTTAATAATAATAATAATCCTTGCATTTGATATAGCATCTTATTACATCTTCTAGATGTCTCAAAGAGCTTTACAGAATATACTGTAAAGTAAATTGACTGTATATTGTGTGGGCAAAACGCCTCAAAAAACATTTTGGTTCTCATATGCCTGAGATATGGGGACATATTTTCCAATTTATGATCCTTATGCAGATTAACAGTATTAAAAAAACTATAGCAACCTTATTATATTTTACAAATTTGTAAAATTGACTGATCCTAGAAACACTGGAGGCAGGCTTCACCCATTCTCCATAACTTTTCTCAAATGTCGCATCCGAGAAGTTCGACCCAGCTACACATTGGATTGATTTATTCTAATTTTGTATTCATTTAGCTGGTATTCTGCTAACAGCAACAATCTACACTTATATGTCACTTTGATAGATAGCTAAAGAAGTGCAATAGTCCAGAAAAGTTTAAACTTCCTGTCATGCAGATCCATACGTATTGTCATAAGTTTGTGTCAGCAGTTTTAAGAGAGATTTAAAAATCTTTTTTGTCAAAAAAATGTTCATTTAAGTAGTGTGACAGATAGAGACTAGTGTAGCAAATTCAAATTAGTTTGGCTACTAATATCATTGTTAGTTATGGGACATTGCATTACATCACCACAAATTGCATTTGCTTAAAGAACATTCACTTCATTTGTAATCAATTTTCGTAATGCATTTTGAGATATTTACATTTATGTGTAAGCTGCTATATAAATTAAGTTTTTGATGTAGAATTTTCCAATTTACTGTAGGGCTGACCAGATGATTCTTTTCAGATCCTGGCCATTCTTTCAACTTTAAGATTATACAGATAACTTTTGAATGATAAAATTTAATTACCTGGTTCCAGAGCTACAGTTGGCTCTAAAAAATGAAACAGAAGTAATGATTTCAGTATTACAAATATAATAATAATTATTAATATTCTTACAAATATGAAGCAAACATGGACAGAAATTTGATTAAGCACTGCATTCATTGCCTTCAGTTGGCGACTACTGTGATTTCCTATTATAATCATGCATCACCAAAGGTGCCACATATAACATTCAATGGAATTTCTACCCCAGATTGCGTAAATAGGGCTTTATTTTATAGATACACGCAACACTAAGCAGTTCCGTTATAAATCTTCAGTTCTGAATATGCAATGTCCGTAAAAAAAACTAAAGCAATCACCATTCTGATCAGCAAAGCGTTACCTTTCCCAGTCATTCTCAAACACAAAAGATTCAGTGTCTGAGGATGCTTTCTCTTTGAACATTTATTGGGTGCTAAGTCATTAGATCATGCTTTATTGCCAGATGCAGTGTTTTGTGGTAACTGGGATAAACCATGTGACATTCAATGTGATAATAATCAGATCATGGGACCTTCCACTCCTGGCAATATCTTATTCGATGATTGGTCACATGTGAACACCTTCAGTCTTCATTGAAATATTTCGGCCAGAGACGGCTTCTAGTGACCATTGAACCTGCCGGGTCAATGGTATTTCAGGGCCAGTTCACAGAATACTGCATAAACTCAACTTTTAAAGCAATGGTAATTTGAATTATGTGATAATTATCACATATAATATCACATTTTTCACCCAATTATTTTTAAACGTATTATAGTATTAATGCAGAATTGGTTAAATATAGGGAACAATCAAAGACTAAAGCCATTGTGCAAAGTAACTTTGGAGTAAGTCTGGATTCCTAAAGGAGCTACGATCACCGTATGCCAAAATTCCAGCATACCACACATATAAAGATTCCACAACACCAGCAGATATTACATCCATTTGTTCGATTGCGAACGGTCATTGTAAATTTATGATTTGAATTATTTTGCCCAGAACACATTCAAAATGATAGAATTATATCATGATACACAACCAGCAAATGTAAAACATATTTTAAACCCTGTTTTTTGTGAAACTGAGAAGACAGGTGAAGGGCCAAAGCCAATAATAATTTGAAATACACTTTGAACTTTGGATAAAATAGAAGAGTGATGAGAGAAGAAGGGAGAAGAGAGGAGAGAAGAGAAGAAAAACAAGATAAATCAAAAAATGGTTATGTGACCTTTGGCTTTCATAAATTTGTAGGAGGAAGCACAGATTGATGAAAACAAGGGGAAAATGTATTACGATAGAGAACAATGCAATACGATTTGTTTACAGTGACAACACAGGGAGAAGGGAAAGCATATATGACCACAAATGTAGAACTTCAGATAATTTATATTTTAATATTGTCAGTTTATGTATCTAAAGAAATACTTATAATTTTATCCAAGGATGTTTATCTTGAGTACCCTATTGTGGATTGCATACATTGCATAAAACCATAAGTAAGAATTGAACAAGAAACAGTCTTTTGGTCAAACATTTTTCTTTCACAGACAATGTGCAATTTGCATTTTGATTGATTCTATTCAGCCCAATTCATCCCCTAATGAATGGATCTATAAATCTACTCCCTTCTCCCTAGAAATAAATCAAGCAATTAAATTGTATAATATTCATTCCTTAACTGTTTTTTTCCCTGGTAAGACATTTAATGGTTTCAGCAGTTCAGGACCCATGAATTTCCACATTGCATTAAACTACCTCAGTCCATGCTTTTTCTTGCATCCCATTCCTAAACTGATTTTCATCCATCTCTTGGATAGATGCCTTACATAGTTTATCTGGCTAGTGGGGCCTTGTTCTATTGGAGCATACCTTGTAACTGAAATAGTGTGCTATTTGCTGTTCGTTAAAGAATCCTGGTGCTCCTTAAAATATTTCTTCAATAAATTCAAGGATACTTAAAACCAAACTGCATATTTTACAACGTAGTCCCAGCAAAAACATTAATGACATTTGTGACAACCTTACTTTATCATCGTGTGTTACAAACAAAAAATGCAGGAAATGTTTTTGTAAGCTCCTGTTTATCAGAAAATATGGTTGTGCTTCACATAATCACACCAATACAATACAAATTTCATTGGTATAACGCCTTTCATGTCGGATGAAATAACTAGATTTTTTAAATAAAAATGGAATAGCTATTAATGGTTAATAAATGTAGGAACAGTTTAAGGAATACCACAAACGTTATTACATAGCTTCTCTGTTCCATCACTAGATAGGCACTAAATATAGAATGAGTAAAAGGTATCCAGCCCATCCACAGCTATATAAACCCCACTCATTCATGGATTTCACCCCACTTTATCTACCACTGGCTCCCATCACTCCTGTGTCTTATTCAATATTTATTCATTTCAATCTGCAACTTTCCTCTAATAACTTTCTCAGTCGATTCTTGTCCAACTATTTCTTGAAGGATTTAATGGATACAAATTGACTGCTCTTCTTGATAGTCTGTTCCACATATCCCCTCCTCTGTGGGAAGACATTATTCTAAGCATTCATCTTGCTTGAGGCATTTTATTTTGTATTTAAGACTGCTGGGTATGCTCTATCAGTCTATGTCAAATAACCTGCTTCTATTTATATACTTGTGTCTCTCATTATTTAAAAACCTCTTAACATTTGCTTTCTTGTCAATGACGCTTATTTTCTGCCAATATTTCGGTTACATTCAGCAATACTGTCTTGAAATAATGCCAACTAGTCATCATGTTATTCTTCATGTCAAGGATGTTGGTGAGGTGCTTTAATTCTAGTGCCAAATATCTGCCATTTAAATAAGTAGCTGAGCTCTTTTGAAATGGGATAGCTCTCTGTTAGGGTTAAATTTAAAAGTCAGATCTGTCAAAGCGGCTGGATTTTCCTGTGTCCAGTGACGCTAGCTCAATTCCCCCTCTACCGAATGCCATAATCAAGACCCACCTCTGTGATGTGCCTTTCCCTCCCCCTTGGCTTCCACTCTCTGCTCGGGTGCCCTGACAGCAATGTCAAGTGTTTTGAGATGTCCTCCTGATGTGAAAGAAGTGGTATCAATGTAAATTTATATTGTATTCACTGTAGCAGTGATTGGCTTTTTATTGTGTCTGTCCTTCCAGGTGAGTTGGAGGAAGACAGGGCTGTGGAGGCCACAGATTATCTCAAAACAATCATTTATTGTAGCCTCCAGAAAGATGTGATCATTTTTGTTTGGTTAAAAAATTAGCATTAAATAAAAAGACACACTGCTCCTTTAAAAAATTGTCTCAGATAAAATCCTTATCCTTGCAGCTCAATTTTTTTAAAAAAATTGCAGTTTCAATCTTGTTCTCTTATATCTGTGAATGCTTTCATCTTGTATGCAGAAGTGATGCATTGAACAGAATGAACAAAGGGAAACTGCAGATATCTGTTTGCTCACTATTGATGTCTAAAACGAATAAAGCACGTGTGACAGCAGGCATTATATCAGTAAGTACCAAGTCTGAAGTAATTTGTGAAATGTACCATTTCAGCAATTAAAAAGAAAAATAATTCAAATCAATGTCATAAAATGCAGGAGTCAAAATAATAGATGGAAAATGCACAAATTGTTAGGATTACAATCTCTCACCCCACTGTATTGTAGGCACTGTGCAGTATTTTATGGTGTAATTTGTTTTCAGTTACTTTTGAAATGGTTAATAAAGCCTAAAAGCAAAAGTGCAGGCAGTTCAAGATCATCTTTAATCAGCACCCAAAGAAAGACTTTCAAAGCTGTTAAACACTTGCATTGCTAAGCCAGTTAGAATACTACAGCATTAGTACAATGATAAAAGTGACAGTATTTGCCTTCAGCTATGAAAATTCACAATTTAGTATCCAGTTCTTTATGATGAGTTCACTATTTATTGTCACAGACTGAGTTTAGGAACACTAATAGTTTTCTTCTTAGACTTTAATTCACACATCTCAGTACTAAATAAAGATTAGTGGATATCTCAGAGTGAGTACAAGGCAAATAATCAAATCAAGCCTCTTTCGCTGAAATACTTTTTCCTATGTGAAAAGTGCTATATAAATGCAAGATTTTGTTTAGGTTAAGCTACGAACCATGAAAACAAACATAAGTCAATCAAACTGAACTGCAATAATGATCTTAAGATCATTCCTGATATTTACAGTTGCCAATATACACTCCCTTCCTCCTCTCCTGAAATGCTGACAAATTCTTTGCGCATTAACAACAACAACAACAACAAGATTCCATTTATAAAGCGCCTTTCACGTCAGGAGGACGTCCCAAGGCACTGCACAGTTGGGTCATGACCCGAGCAGGGGGGAAATGGTCAGGGTGAGGGGAGGGGAGGGAGCGAGGAGGGGGGAAATGGTCAGGGTGAGGGGAGGGAAGGGATGGAGCGAGGAGGGGGAAGAGAGTCGAGAGGGGAGCTGAAGGCTTGGTCAAAGAGAAAATTAATTATCCAATACCCCATCCAATCTCCCATACTTCATTTGTGAGCAATGACAATGAGTATCAGCAGTCAATTTGACTATGAAAGATATCACAATCGAGCCCAAACCTGTTCTCTACCAATTTCCACACACTTGCCTCTCTAAGTAGGGAATCACTGCAGAAACAGCCAGTTTTCACTCTCTAGCATGAAAAGACCTGAGGCAAACTATTATCCCAGCTGAGATCAGGTAATTCAGTACACTCAAGGATTTTAATTTGTGGACATGTAGTGCTATATTATCTACATGGCTGTCATGGGAGCTTATTTCCCAAAATATTTTTGTAATATATTCTGGAAAGATTATAGATAAGTTTAAGACATTTTTGGGTGTCTTTGTTTCTCAATTCAGGAGATATAACTGATACAACAACAACAACAACAATAACACGATTCCATTTATAGAGCGCCTTTCACGTCGGGAGGACGTCCCAAGGCGCTGTACAGTTGGGTCAGGACTCGAGCAGAGGGGAAATGGTCAGGGTGAGGGGAGTCAAGGGAGGAGGTGAGGAGGGGGTAGAGAGTCGAGAGGGGAGCTGAAGGCACGGTCAAAGAGAAAGGTCTTGAGACCGGCCTTGAAGGAGGAAAGGGAGGAGGCAAGGCGAAGGCACTGGGGGATAGAGTTCCAGAGCCTCGGGGCTGAGAGGCTGAAGGTCCGGCCACCGATGGTAGGGTGGTTGGGGCGGGGGATGTGGAGCAGACCGGAGCCAGAGGAACGGAGGGTACAGGCAGGTAAATAGGGGGATAGTAGGTCAGAGAGGTAGAAGGGAGCAAGGCCGTGAATGGCCTTGTAGGTGAGGATGAGGATCTTGAATTCGATCCTCTGGGGGATGGGGAGCCAGTGGAGGCGAGCGAGGGTGGGAGTGATGTGGTCCCGAAGCCTGGTGCGGGACAGCACACGAGCTGCAGAGTTCTGAATGACCTGCAGCTTGTGGAGGGAGGTGCCGGGAAGGCCGGCGAGGAGAGAGTTCCCATAGTCCAGCCTTGAGGTGATAAAGGCGTGGACCGGAGTTTCAGCAGCGTGAGGGGTGAGGTAGTGCCGTAGTCTGGCGATGTTCCGGAGGTGATGGAAGGCGGTGCCAGTTGTGGTGCGGATATGAGGGAGAATGGACAGCTCAGGGTCGAACAGAACACCGAGGTTCCTGACTGGCTTTGAGAGGTGGAGAGTGCAGCCTTGGATGCTGATGCTGTCAGCGCCTGAGGTGCGGAGGTGCTGATGTGAGCCAATCAGGAGGGCCTCAGTTTTACGCACGTTGAGCTGAAGAAAGTTGTCTCTCGTCCAGGACTCGATGTCGGACAGGCAGCTGTCAGGACATCGGTGGTCATGGAGTTGAGGGTAGAGGAGGAAATGTAGAGTTGGGTGTCATCCGCATACATGTGGAAGTAAACCCCATGTCTGCGGATGGTGTCACCAAGGGGGAGCATATAGAGGGTGAAGAGGAGAGGACCGAGGACAACTCTTTCAAGGACTTTGGACAGGAAGGGGAGGTTGGAGATGGGCCGGTAGCTTGATAGCTGCGACGCATCAAGGGAGGGTTTTTTCAAAGTGGGAGTGATGATGGCAGTTTTTAGGGGAATGTGAACAGAGCCAGAGGAGAGGAACAGGTTGATGATGTCTGTGATATGTGGGGCAAGGAGGTGGAGCTGGGAGATAAGGAGTGGAGTGGGGATGGGGTCAAGGGAACAGGTGGTGGGTTTCAGGGATAGGATGAGTTTGGTGACAGAGGGTGGGGAAACGGGTACAAAGGTGTGTAGGGGAGGATGGGTAGGAGTCGGAGTGTGGGAGGGAGGGGGTGGGGGCTGAGTGGAGGTTGGAGGGGGAGTGACCGCGGAGCGGATTCCCTTGATTTTGGATTCAAGGAAATCCAGCATCTCCTCACAGTGAAGGTTGGAGGAGATGACCTGCGCGGGGTGGCGGGGGGACGGAGGAGTTGGAATGTGGTAGAAAACAGTAGCCTGGGGTTGTTCTTCGCCTCCAGGATTATCCTGGAGTAGAAGGACGACTTGGCCGAGGCTAGAGTGGAGCGGTAGATTTTGAGGAGGTCCAGCCAGATTTGTCGGTGGACCGTTAGGCCAGATTTGACCAGGTGCGTTCAGCGGCCCCCACCTGGCTCTTAAGTGAGCGGAGGTGGGTGGTGAACCAGGGGGAGGAGCGAGAGTAGGAGACAGTACGGGAGGTGATGGGAGCAAGAGTGTCGAGTGTGGAGGGTTGGAGTGTGGAGTGTGGGTGTTGTGGAGGAGGGTGAGAGGAGAAGAGGGATCAGTGAGGGTTGAAGGCCAGAGGGAGAGGAGTTCAGAGGACTCCAAGGCAGCGGTTAGGGATTGTGGGGGTAACTTCTTCCAGGGGCGGTAGAAGATGGTGGTGGGGAGGGGGGTGGAGGTGGTGAAGGAGATGAAGTAGTGGTCAGAGATGGCCTTGTCGGTAATGGTGACATCCGAGACACTGAGGCCTCGGGTGATCACCAAGTCGAGTGTGTGGCCGTGACTGTGAGTGGGGGAGTTGATGTGGAGGGAGAGGTTGAGCGAGGAGAGCAGGGAATAGAAGTCTGAGGAGATGGAGCAGGAGGGGGTGAAGTGCAGGTTAAAGTCGCCCAGGATGATGAGGCGATCAGAGCAGAGGCAGAGAGATGTAAGTAGTGTCGAAATATCGGAGATGAAGGTGGGAGAGGTTTTAGGGGGCCGGTAGAGGAGGAGGATTTTGAGTGAGAGGAAGGAGGGGTGGGAGAGGGTGAGGTGCTCGAAAGAGAGGAAAGAGCCAGAGGAGTAGGGGGATAGGGCAAGTGGTGTCCTTGAGATAAGGGTTACACCACCGCCACGGCGATAGGGGCGAGGGATGTGGTGGGAGGTGTAGCCGGGTGGTGTGGCCTCTGTGAGGGGGAAAGTGTCACCTGGGGTGAGCCAGGTTTCCGTTAAGGCCATGATGTCAACGCTCTCATCAAGGATGAGATCGTTGATGACCAGGCCTTGTTGCAGAGGGAGTGGACGTTTTGTAGTCCAATGTGGAGGGAGCGGTTGACAGAAGGGTGTGTGGGGAGGGAGGGGGGTCCAGGTTGTGAGGCAGGGGTGGGGGGAATGGGGATGAGGGAGGAGAGGTTGGCTCAGGGGTGGCTGGCGAGTGCGGTTGGGAATGGGGCAGTCGGTGTGGCTGCTGCTGGACAGCCAACGCCGAGTGCCACGGTGAGCCCGGTGGAGGATTCCCAGGCTGGAACAGAGGGAGGTTGTGGGAGGGTCAAGTGGGGATAGAAGGCGAGAGGGATGGAGAGAGAGGAGGAGAGAGCGGGAGAGATGCAGAGGGGGGAGGGTTTGGGGGGAGAGAGGAGGAGGGGGGAGGGAGGGTGTGAGGGGGTGATTTTGAAATGATTGATGCTAACCCTCTTTTTGGTCAGCCAAGTGGCACTTTTCCATGTTTACTTCATGGGAATGCGGCTCTTTGATTATAAATGATTTGTGTGTAGATAAGACGTGGTGCAATATCTGCATACAAAGCTGACCTTTGTCTAAGCCAGAGATACTGAAATACAAGATTGTTTTACACTGTACTTGCTTTCCAAACTGCCTTTAACATTAGCCTGTAACATAACAACATTAACAGCCTTAAATTAATGTTCAACTTAGTCTGCAATACCTGGATTCACGGGGTAAATTAGTGCTGGTCCAAAGTCACCTGTTATTGAGGGTCATTTAATACTTTTTTTGAAATTACTAATGTAAACGTTGTAACACTTAATAAAGCCTACAATCAACAGCTAACTAAATATAAGCAATTTGATGGCTCAGAAGGGAAGATACTATCTAGTGCTGAACTGAGTCATGCAAACCAGAAATATCCCAGATTCAATACAATACCAATTTACATTTATATAGCACCTTTCACGTTGGGAGGATGTCCCTAGGCACTTAAATCTTTACATTATCCAATGCAGACTAAGCTCAGGAAATGAAAGGGATGCTATGACTAGTTTCAGTGTGCTCAGACTAGTCAGTGGAAATATTGCCGAAAATGTTTCACAAAACAAATTGATTTAATTTGTTATGTTTTGGTGCATTACTATGTAAAAAATCAAATCTGATCCTATTATAGGTTCTAGTTTACATCATGGTTGTCTGATAACCACATTTATACCATAAATATTACAACATATTGGTCAGCCATCAATAGCATTCAGTGATTTAACACATCTATTACAGTTTCCTCTGTACCTACTATTCATAGCTGAAGACATTTAGTTTAACAACTCTTTTGCATAACATCAATCTTAGTTACTTGACTTTTTTTTCGCCAACTTCTTTGCTGAAGGAGAACACGTGAACGAGATTGAAAGGATGTTAAGGACAAAATAGAGTATGGCTTAAAAGTGCCAGATCCACTGAAATACATTTTATCTACATAATTGAACCCTATAATTGAAAAGTACTTTGTGCAAGGTCAGGCTGATTTACTGTACAAGCAGTAAGTGCAACTAGACATATTAAGTGCTGTATGAGTGTAACATGCTTGTACCCTGGGGATGAGAGCCTGAAGATTCTGGTGAAGCACCAGTGAGTGACAGCTAACGTCTTCTCTGTCATTTTACAGTGTAATAATCACTGAAATTGAACTTCAATTTTATACTGCAAAAAAATCTTTTCATGGCAAATCATGAAATAACACGACAACCTATAATACCTCCTAGCTCTACCAAACTTTTGCTGCTAAATCGAAAAGCTTCAAACAAGGATACATGATAAATAAAATGGGTGTTTCCACACCGAATTATAGCGATAATAACCACAGGAGGGCACCATTCAGCCCATCAGAATCTAAGATGGTGCAAGCTCATGTACTGGAGCACACGCAGGAGAGGTTGGAGGAAACTCAGTGTTGGTCCTATCCTGCACAGGAGTGGTGCACATTGACATTCTCTCATGTTTTCCTTCATCCATCAACAGGAATCAATGTTCCTGTATTTGTGTCTGGACTGAGGTTAACAACTTGCCACATGGAGAAATGAAGTGTGGGGAATTTGAAATGCAGCCACTAGGCAAGATGTTCAAACACTTTCTGCAGTATCAATACTTATCTCTAAAGGCTTGCTGTGTCATAATACTCTCTATTTATGGTCTCTCTTCTCTCTGAGGTTTGATAATGACCTTAAATGAAATATCATTTGTCAGCTATAATACAGTACTAATGAATCTCAATCTATGGTCAGAAGATATGCCGGATTCAGAGTTTATTGATGGTAATTAACTGTGAGCTAGCACAGGCAGACTGCTGCTACTGACTGAGGGAACTCTTCATATGTTCTGGCTTTGAGATATATTTTCAAGATAATGTAGGAAAGCTTATTCTTGCTGTTCTTGACCTTGCACTATTTGATGTTACTGGTTACAGAAAGGAAAATGTTTAATTGTCAACCATTGTCCATTTCCCAGTACTAATAATGATGTTAACTTGATGTGAGCACAAGACATAACCTACCAAAAGCATATGTTGGTGCCATGACACTGCATGTTACACACATAAAAGCAGCACAATAACAAGAGGAGATTCAGATTCAATTACCACTCCATTGCCTTTTCATGGGGAGGTACTGAGCAAGTAAGACATCTCTCTTGGGATATAAGTCTTTATTACGAGTTACACCTAGATGAAAGCGTAAAAGCATATATTTCTCCCTCTGCAATGTGTCTGTATTCAGCTCTTTTATCAGCTGTAAAGTACACCCATTAAACATTCTGCATGCTTTTCTCAAAGACTTTGTGTATGTAACACAGTTACCAAAGAAATTAACCTTGTGAAGAACATTACACAGTATCAAAGCAATATTCAGGGTATGCAACGAAATAAGAAGCAAGGTTCTGCAGAAGCTATTGAGAGCTTAACTCCACATTTGCTTTGTCCCACTGTTTCACAATATCACTGAAGCTAAATCATTAACCTGCTTTCCCTTAATACACTGGTTGACCTGTTGCGTATTTCCAGCATTCCTTTTGATTTTAATCATGAAGATACTAACTGGAGAGACGTAAAATTAATGGAAAGCTAACATCCTGATGAAGGCCACAATATTGTGCTGCAACCTTGTGGTTACTTTGAGCAAGGGCACAAATTAATCAGTCAGGATCTAGGCAAACACAAATGCATGAGTATGAATTTGTTTCTCCAATGCTGGCAAAGAGATTTCATGGGATACTTTTTGTGCTCATCAAAGAGAAGGATGTTATTGGTCGTAAAATTGGTAATTTTGCTATTGTTGTCACCTAGACTCTGCAACAAAGACTTAACCCATTTAGGAACATCACTGTCAGTTACAGATTAAAAGTCTCTTTCTGCATCCAATAACTGTCTCTGACCCAGTGTCAGAGGCTGCCTCTACAGCACCAGCATGATATTTTCAATTTCTTATACCAGACATCTGACTACAGTGGTCTCTCTGAGTGAGATTGCTCATTAAGTACAAATTGTGTGCTGTGGGGCCATGCCAAGGAATGGGCAGAGACTGCACAAACCCATTAAACAGATACCCAATAAACAGGAGGCATTTATCCCAAATAGACTAGGTTGATTTCAGATTTGGGATCCAGAAGTAAAAGAACGAGTGCCAAACTCAGTCCAGCTCTGTTTAAATGCACTATTTTGTGGTGGTACAAGGTTTAATCCCCTCTATCTCCATGTTGCTCTGGAGGGGAATTAATACATTTGTAGCTACTGAGGAACAGCACTACTGAGACATGTGCACTGGGTCTGAGTTTACACCTCTCCAGTGCCTTCTTCTCAGAGTTTTAAGCCACATGGTCATGTATGTGATTCTGGATTTGGTAAGTTACTAATCACCTGTATATTGTGGAGAGGAAGTGTGTGTGTATGTATGTGTGGATGGGAGGTTATGGTGGAGAAATAAAAGCTAAACCCAGATCTCTTTCATAAGAAAATAAAGTTATTGGACTGAGACATCTATATGTATAGATTGCAAAAGTACCACAGTACAGATTGCTGCCAATTGCAGAGATAAGGCTGACTTGGCAATAGAGCTACATCACCAATTATCCAGTCTCTTGCAGGAAAAGTGAAGAATAATTTGTCACAGATTTACATTTCAGCTCTTCTTTTGGTGGGGGGATTTTAAAGCAAACTATATAAGTAATTACTATGGAGAAATAACCTGGATTTGCCACCACAGTTTCCGAATATGACTTACCACCTTCAGCAACATGCACCACACAATAGTGACTGAATAAGTAACAGTGAATTTCCTAAGTATTAGATGGTAGAAATCACTATGATACACATTCTAACAGATAAAGCACGATTTGTGGATGAGGTGCTAGCATTCCTAACAGTCATATAGGTGTCGTGTTTTCATAATTATCCGTGCTGACAATTCTCACATCGCCCATAATTGTGTTCAAACCTATTGATATTCATTAATGATTATATGTCAGTGTGATTGGTTTGACTGCAAATTTTGGCATTGAGATAATTATCACAACACATGTGTCATTTTCACACCATAATGATCATTAAAAAATTGCCCTAAACCTCCTAGATTTTACCATAAAGGCATAGAAAAGAACTCATACCTGTTTCAGCTGTAGGTTTAGCCACTGTGAAAAAAATAAATATGAAAATGTAAGTAATTATATACAACAGGACTACAATACAATGCCTTGTTCTGTGCGGTGCTAGGAATAAACATGTTACACATTCTAACAGAAAAAACACGATTTTTGGATGAGGTTCTAGCATTGTATATTGTAAAACTACTGGGAACGCTGATGATGAAATTTAACTTTAATTTTTTTTGTGACGTTTAACAAAAAGATGAATTGCAAACAATTAACATTTATCTTCTCATTGAACATAAATTATTTGCTGTTGCTCTAGCTGGTGCAGGCTTCGCTGAAATTACAGGGATGAAGTTCCTTCTGCTCTTTTTTCACGGAGTTATTTGGCACAAGAATGTTTCATTGATTAGAGTTCAGAAAATCTACATAATTGGTTGCTGAAGAGAGTTCCAGGCACAGTGATTTGAAGGTTGACGGTGGCTGAAAGTTACTTCTAATCACTTGAGTGTTTTTAGTGCATTGCAGACTGCAGTGAAACAAAGACAACAGAGCTCAGTAATATAATAAAATCTGAATGGGCAGATATGACTGAGGTTTAACATTTCATCCAAAGGATGGCTTCAGAATGTTGTGGTTGTACGCCTCACGTCAGGACTTGGAAATCGTATAATCTAAGATAATGCAATGTTGGGATGTGCTGCATTATTGGAGATGCCGCCTTCAGTTGAGATGTTAAACCTGTCTGCATGTTCTGGTGAACGTAAAAGATCCCATGGTACCATTCAAAAATGAAAGGGAGTTTCTCCTGGTTTCCCACCCAACAATACCTCAAATTAAATTGGTCATTCACTTCATGGCTGTTTGTGGCACATTGCTGTATGCAAATTGGCTGCAGTGTTAACCCACAAACACAGTCACTATACTTTACAGTATATCCTATAAAGCGCTTTGAGGTGTCCCCCAGATGTGAAAGGCAGTAAACCGAATGCAAGGATTTGTATTATTTGAACCTACAACCTTCTAACTCAGAACATGTCTGGAGTCCTGTAGCTCAGTGGTTAGAGCACTCGCTTTGCAAGCGAGAGACCTGGGTTCAATTCCCGGCAGGGCGAAACCTTGGGCAAGTTTCCTTACTCCACACGCCTAATAATAATCCCTCCAAAACCAATAATAAATTGGTCATTTTCAATCTACGACTGTTTGTGGGACATTGCTGTGCACAATTGGCTGCCGCGTTCGCCCACAAATATATACAGTCAATTCACTTTACAGTGTGTTCTGTGAAGCGCTTTGGGACATCCTCCCGACGTGAAAAGCGCTATATCAAATGCAAGGATTATTATTATTATTATTATTATGTGGCTCATAGTTAGTCCCTTAAGAGTGCAAGAGAATCAGGTTCATTTTCATAGAATCTTTGAATAATAAGCACAGATACTTCTCTCAATGCTGAATTTTTTTTAAACACAGACAAACCACATGCACTCAAATTTGCTTGGCCACATTTGACCCTGTTTGTGGTACCAAGATCAGGTCCCGAGACGCTGAGTCCTTCACCTGAATCTACACTCTCAGAAAGTAGCTCCTTTTTAGCAGCTGTTGCTTAGCAACTTTCAAGACCTCGACTTGACCTGAAATGAATTATTACACTGGTGAGATACATTTCAAACTATGGGTCAGAAGTGGTGATTTGCTTCTGTGTGAGGGCACATGCAAAGACCATTCATATCACGTTTATAGCTTTAGTTACGCAGACTGAATGTGAGACGGTTTGTCTATTTTTGTCAAAAAGGGAAAGCAATTCTTAATTAATAATTCTATAAATTTTCACAAAAGGGTTTGATACAGTGACAATGGGGTCTACCGGGCAGTCTAAATTAAGAATGTAATGTGAATTATCTGATTGTGTGAGAGTCAAACGATTACCCTCCTGTCTCTTCCAAACATCAGTCTCAATGCTAACATCCTGAAGCTGGGTCACATGTGCTTATTGTGGCTCACAGGTTGTTGTTTCAATTGGCATACGTGATAGCAGCTTACTCTGTGTTTTAGTAAAGTTGTGATCATGCTATGTAGAACTCGAAAGTCATGAGCAGGAGGAAGATCTTAGGTTAGACTATCGTGAAGTTGATATCCAAAGAGTCCATGACATTTTTGCTAACTTACATTATACTCATGTTACTTATATTAGATCAGACAAAACAGCTTGCAAAATAGCAAGATGAGATTGATAACAGTAACCTTGCGCTTCACCACACTACAATATAATTTCCATTTATATAGCATCTTTCAAATCAGGAGGACATCTCAAAGTGCTTCACAGTGCTGAATGGGCACGTAAGCTGGGGGTAGGAGCCAAGGTTGTGGGGAGGGGAAAGATGACTGAAAGCACATTCACAGGTACATTTTGAGACATGGCTTGAAAAAGGGAAGGGAGCAAATCGGAAGAACTCTGGGATGGAATTCTAGAAATCGGGTGCAGAATGCCTGAAAGTCACAGCCAATAATGGGGCAAGTGAGGCATGAAGCAGACGCAAAGGTAGCAGCCAGGTTGGTATGATTGAAGGAGGTTGCAGAGGTAGAATGGGCGAGACTGTGGAAAGATTTAAAGGTGAAAAGAATCTGCTACAACAAAACATCAAACACAAAAAATAAGCTTGAAATGACATTTGAGGTGGTCACAGGATCAACATCATGCATTTGCTTACAACAACCTACATTTAAATTGTATGCTTCAAGTTGGATAACATCTTTGAGTGCTTCACATGGACAGGATCGGATGCCAAGCGAGAGAGGAAAGAAGAAAATACCACAATACTACATATGATCACTAAAAGCACTACGGCACCATTGCACAGAAACTCTTCTATACGTAGATGACACATGTGGAACTCTGTCTGTTTTGGATAACTCAGGCATGGTGATGAATTTCGTCATATGTCAGACCCCTAGCTACCAAAAAAGGCACATCTGGTTACTGGGAAGTTATCAACATTTTGAAATTAATAAATCAAAAATGTAAATTGTGATACAAAAATAAGATCCAAAAATAATGGATAGGTAGAACAGTGATATGTGACAGGAACATCAACCTCAAGTTTGAATAGAGTACATTCATTGTTCAAGTTTTGATTATCTGATGGTTCAATGAAAAGTGTCTGCAATGTGACTTAGGAGTTTTGCAGTAAAATCTGTGTGTTTTTCAATGAACCAATGAGTCTTATTTGTACTTTTATACAGGTCAGTGCAAGGAACACATCAGGAGTTATTCTCCACTTCTTGGTTACTTTACCGACTTTGGCATTGTTGCATTTATTATTCTCTGCTTGTTGATAAACTGACTTGTGGATGGAGGGATTGTATATATTTGCTTATAATAATCCTTGCACTCGATATAGCGTTTTCATATCTTCTAGATGTCTCAAAGCGCTTTACAGAATATATCTTAAACTGAATTGACTGCATACTTGTGGGCGAAACGCGGCAGCCAATTGCGCACAGCAGTATCCCACAAACAGTCGTGGATTGAAGTGACCTATTTATTATTGTTTTTTCTTGAGGGATTATTATCAGGCGTGTGGAGTAAGGAAACTTGCCCAAGGTTTCACCCTGCCGGGAATCAAACCCAGATTCTCTTGCTTGCGATGCAAGTGCTCTAACTACTAAGCTACAGGACTCCACAATATAATGGAAAATAAATTTCTTCTTACAAACTTAAGAGGGCAAGACAATAATACTATCAATTATTATAATTACATTTGGTATAGTGCTTTGCACATTGGAAGGACGTCCCAAAGCGCTTCACAAAATATACAGTAAAATGCAGTTATTAGATGTTTTGTGGGCGAAAGTAGCAGCCATTTTTCATACAGTAATATACCACAAGCAGCCATGAAATGAATGATCAATTTTGAATTGGGAGATTTGTTGGCCAGGACACCAGGATAAACTTCCTTCTTTTTTCAAATATTGCTATGGGATTTCAACGTATGCCTGAGAGGCAAACTGATTTAAAGGATCATCCAAAAGATGGCATCACCAACAGTGCAGCACAACCCCAGTACTGCATTGGACTGACAGCTTGGACTGTATGAGTTCAAAGTTCAGATATAAAGCTTGAACCCACAACCTTCTGACTCAGCGGCAAAAGTACCACTAAATGATCCAGCCTGACACACAAAAATCATAAATTGGGGGTGAGGAAAATGTCAACATAAATGGTGTCTCTATGACAGAAAATGAGTCTTGAGAAGTGAGTCTCTTCCAGGGAATTCCATGTACACAATGTGATACTCTCGAGGCCCTGGGATCAGTTTGGAGCTGAGGCCTCGCGAGTTGGAATGACATACATGGGGTTTACCTGCAGGAGAAACATTACTTCCTGAGATGTTCTTCCTGCATTGAAGTCATTTAAGCTGTTATTTTCCCAATAAAGTCTCTTTGCACCCCTTAGTTTCATCCTTGATGACCTTTACAAGTAATCATATTGCCTTGAGTAGCAGAACAAAGTATAAAAAACCTGATCTTCATAGCTTAAATGCCCAAGCATAGAGGCCATTTTAAATACTTAACATATAAACAGAAAAATAAAAGTACCAAAACATTGCATTAGGAAACCTAAATACTGCAAAAATACAGGTACAAAAATTAAGATAGAAGAATATTTTTCAAAATGTGTTTCAATTGCTGTGTAAGCATGTTTTTATGGAGTAGGATTTAACACAGAGAAGTGATGGGATATCTACCTGGTAGTGGAGCTTTATGTGATTTTGCTGAAAAGAGAAAAGTAACGTTAGTCTCATAAGCATTAGGCTCCTCTAAATATTATCGATACTTAAGACATAAAGACTAGAAAGATTGTACTTTGCTCCTAATCTGTCCTCAGTTAGTTGATGTCTGCCAGGTGACAGTAGAAACTCTACAATTGGGCTAAGTTCTCTAGGTTAGTTAAAGGTTAAATCAGCCAGTATTTCCATTTAGCAACCCTTTCCACAAATGTGTAGGTATGGAGGTTGGGTAAGGACAGGATCAGGCTTGATTGAAGAGCCATAGATATTCTTTGACGTTCACTGTCAAGTCTCACATAGAAATAGTGGCCTCTTGAGAATGGGGGTGGGTGGTGGTACAAGAGTGAAGTGAGAAGCGTTCCCTCGAATTCAAGATCCTCACCCTCACCTAAAAGGCCATTCACGGCCTTGCTCCCCCCTACCTCTCCGACCTACTATCCCCCTACTTACCTGCCCGTACCCTCCATTCCTCTGGCTCCGGTCTGCTCCACATCCCCCGTCCCAACCACCCTACCATCAGTGGCCGGGCCTTCAGCCTCTCAGCCCCTAGGCTCTGGAACTCTATCCCCTAGTGCCTTCGCCTTGCCTCCTCCCTTTCCTCCTTCAAGGCCGGTCTCAAGACCTTTCTCTTTGACCGTGCCTTCAGCTCCCCTCTCGACTCTCTACCCCCTCCTCGCTCCCTCCCTTCCCTCCCCTCACCCTGACCATTTCCCCCCTGCTCGGGTCCTGACCCAACTGTACAGCGCCTTGGGACGTCCTCCCGACGTGAAAGGCGCTCAATAAATGGAATCTTGTTGTTGTTGTTGTTGTTCATATCTCAATGGAAAAATAAATGAATAAATCCAAATTCTTCGTAACTTTAAACACCTATCAACTTCTTCCTCGGTCTTCTATTTTGAAGACAGAAACGTCCTATGGTGGTGAAGCTTTCCTTGTCTCTTAAATTGTGGAATTAATCCAACAGCCCACTGTTGCCAATATGGGAAACCAAATCTGAAGGCTGTAACTCAAATATGGTCTTGTCTGGATTACCTTTAAAAAGACTTCTCTCAACTTGCATGTTTCCCCCTCCCTCCACTATGAATCCTAATATTTTATTTGCTTTCTTCATTACCAGGGAACTATGTCCCAATAGTTTTAGTGATACATATACATAAACCCCAAGGTCTCTCTCCTTTTCTGATATCTCAAACACATTTTTATTCAGCACACATTCTACTTTCACCTGTTCTGAGATTTCATACCATTTCTCAGTATTAAACTATATGCTGTGTACTAAATATTAATTTTAAAAAGCAATTGGAAGCCACAGTGAAAGCTTGCCTCACTTAGCAATTGGAAAAATATGTTAGGACGTTAGTGACTGCACAACACCAGTGTCTGCTTTGGGATAAATTCAAGGATTCAATGGCAACCCTGAAGGCAACCAAATCACTATAAATTTTTCGTCTTTATTGTGAATAAAACTGACGGTTGCTGGTTTCATTTTCTCACAGTCGAAGATTTTCATAAAGCAAAACTTAGGGAAAATTGGAAAAAGAATGGCTGTTAATCAGTCTGAAACAGGACAAGCATACTGACACCATTAATGATGCACATGATTGCTCTCCATTCTTAGCACTTAGGTCTGAAATTTATACTTTTTTAATATAATGCAGAAAGAAATGGCATTAAGCCCTGCAGCTGCCATTGACAGGGAGCATCACTTTTCCTGCATATTCTCAGCATTCCTGAGAATATTACTCACAATATGAACAAAGCTGTCCTTGGGCTCAGCTATAATGCGTACTTAGATGTTTTCTTTTGGCATATTCCACAACCACAAAAGGAGAAAGGTCAGGTTAAGACAGATGAGCACTCTGTCTGCAGGCAATATTCATTTCCCCAAATTAATCATTTTGATAGGCCATGCGCCTATTTCCTGATCGATGTTCCTGATGATACAATAAATTCTGTAATTTCCTATCTGATCATTTACTGTGTAGCAAAGTGCCTTCAAATAATGAAATGTTTGTGTAAGATATGTTCAACTGAAGGACTTGATTTGTATAACCCAGAGATTCAGGCAATGCCTAACATTTCACAATATTGTACCAAACGTGCACGATTCTCATCTGCTACCAACCAGTTCTGCCGCCCTCAATGTCTGCAAGAATTTCCAGTAAGATAGACCTATTCCTTTTAATACAGTGACAGACTGCATATGAGTTAGACAAGATAAACAATAGCAAGTGGTGAGCCGTCAGAAACAATTCTGTTTATAAAGTATCCACTTCCCCTCGGCTGCATGTCTGCATGAGTAATCAACTCTGAACTGACACAGGAGGAAGCTGTTGTTGACCTGTGCAGTTATTAGCTCAGTGTGTCAACATTTATCCCACAGTGGCAAAATGGGAGTGATTGTATTCAGCACTCTGTGGATGGAGCTACTACTGCCCCCGTGAATCTTATTTTCACCTCTGGTACTGCACCAGCCACATTTAATGGAGTTTCAAATCACTTTTAATAATATGATAATCTTTGCATTTGATATAGGATATTATATCATCAACATGTCGCAAAGCACTTACTGTAGAGTGTAATGACTGTGTATTCTGTAACTGAACCCGGTAGCCAGTTTTCACAAATTGAAGTCCCGCAAACAGCAAATGCTAATCTATTATTAAACTAATGAGTGACACATAAAACTTGAAAATTGTAGATCAGTTAGTTTACCAGCTGTAGAATACTACATTGTATACCATCAATGGGTATCTAAATATCATGGACATTTACAGAAAGTCAATATGGAATTAGAAATAGCATTGTCACAAATCTATTGAACTTCTGTAAGAAAGTAACTAAATTATTCAGGGCATCTAACTTACTCACGTTTTTCAGAAGGCATTTGATAAATTTCCACAGGTGAGATCTTTAAAGAATATAATTAATGAATTTGATTTAAAACCAACTTAATAGTGGACAGCAGGAGATTGAGATGAATGGAAAATGTTCAGCCTAAAGCAGGGATTAGCATCGTTCCCGCTGAGTACAATATTGTCAAATGACTTTTCTCCCTCAGGGAGTAGATTATATATGCAACACATACTCCCAATATAAGCATTTGAAGAAATCCAATGTGTTCCGTAGAGTGTCAACTACCGTAATTCAATAAGAAAAGCTATATAAAAAATAAATGCAAGAAGAAAATTCATGCACAAATTCATGTGCCTGATAGTAGCTGTAAGAAAATCAATGTTACACTTTATGGAAAGAAAAAAAGAAAATTATCACAGATACCAAGAATACAATCTTCGCAGAACTCTGACTTCGAGGCAAAAGATATTGCATATTTTGGTAAACTCAGTGCAATAGAGTACTATTGATATGCTAGTTTATATTAGGCAGATGGCACCTTGGTTTAATTTCTCACCCAAAGGACATCACTTCTGAAAATGCAGTGTTCCCCCTGGCACAGTATGGTAGTGTCAGTCTGCATTATGAGTTCAAAGTCTCAGCAATGGACTTAAACCCACAACCTTCTGACGCATAAGCAAGGGTGTTACCAACTTAGCTGGCTGATGGGATCCACATTTATTTGAAGTGACACGTTACCAGTCAGGCAATAGTGAGCAGCTAGTGCCTTGCACTAACAGTGATTATGTAGTTTTGAGGAAAAAAACAAGGCAAGAACAACTGCTGGTGGAGAGAAAACAACTCTTGCAATTATATCCTAAACTGAACAGAGTTGATAGGAATTATTCTCCACTTGTTTTTTGACCCTTTTAGCCTTGAGAATATGGTCATACAATTGCATTTGCCCTTTGTAAACACAAACAACCCAACCTGATAATTTACAAGAATAATAACATAACATGTAGGAGCAGGAGTAGGCCATTCGTCCCTTCGAGTCTGCCCCACCGTTCAATTATGGCCGATCTTCTAATCTAACTCCAGCTAATACCATAACCCTGCCTTATCCCCATATCCCTTAATCCTATTTGCAATAAGAAATACATCTATCTCAGTCTTAAATATGCTCAAGGACTGAGCGTCAATAGCCCTTTGGGGTAGTGAGTTCCATACATTCACCACCCTTTGAGTGAAGAAGTTCTTCCTCAACTCAGTGCGAAAGGGCTGGCCTCTGATTTTAAGGTTGTGACCCCTGGTTTTAGTTTTTCCAAACTCTATCATGCCCTTTGATGATCTTATAGGTTTCTATAAGATCCCCTCTAATTCTTCTATATTCCAGAGAATATAGGCCCAAATTGGTCAGCCTATCTCGTAATTCATCCCCTTCATCCCTGGCACTAACCTAATAAATCTACGCTGCACCCCCTCCAAGGCAAGTACATCCTTCCTTAAATAAGGAGACCAAAACTGCACACAGTATTCCAGGTGTGGTCTCACCAGGGCCCTATACAGTTGCCGCAAGACTTCCCTACTCTTATACTCTAATCCTTTCATAATGAATGCTAACATACCGTTCGCCTTCCTAATTGTTGCTGCATCTGCAGACTAACTTTCTGTGATTGGTGTACAAGGACACCCAAGTCCCTCTGAACGCTAACACATTCCAATCTCTCCCCTTCTAAAAAATAGCCCGCTCTACTGTTTTTGCTACCCAGGTGGATGACTTCACACTTCCCTACATTATACTTCATCTGCCACCCACTGCCCAATCACCTAACCTATCTATGTCACGCTGCATTTTTTTAATGTCATCCTTTGTGTTGACACTTCCTCCTAGTTTTGTGTCATCCGCGAATTTAGATATATTAACTTCGATGTCCTCATCTAGATTGTTGATGTAGATGGTAAATAACTGAGGCCCAAGGACTGATCCTTGTGGCACTCCACTAGTCACATCCCGCCAATCTGAAAAGGACCCGTTTATCCCTACTCTTTATTTCCTATCCGTTAACCATTCCCCAATCCACGTTAATATGCTCCCCCCAATTCCATGGGCCCCTATCTTTTGGACTAACCTTTTATGCGGCACCTTATCGAATGCCTTCTGGAAGTCCAAATAGACCACATCCACTGATTCACCCTTATCTAGTTTATGCGATATATCCTCAAAAAATTCTATGAGATTTGTCAAACATGACTTCCTTTTTGTAAAGCCATGTTGACTTGGCCTAATTATATTGTTCTCCTCTAAATACCGCACTACCACATCCTTAATCAATGATTCTAAAATTTTTCCCATCACTGATGTGAGACTAACTCGCCTATAGTTCCCCATCTTTTCCTTTCCACCTTTTTTAAATAGTGGTGTGACATTTGCGATCTTCCAATCCATGTGGACTGTTCCAGAATCCAAGGAATTTTGGAAGATCAGACACAAGGCCTCCACTATCTCATAAGCTAATAATCCCTAAAAATCCATTTTAATATGAAAATTAACACGTAAATAATTTTAACATGTAAATAAAATCATACAGACAGACTGAGCAGGCAAGAATATTCGATAACAGTAACAGAAGCACCAGCAGGTGGCAGAGCCTTTGTGTGTTGGTCACAAGGCAAGTCTGCAGGAAATGTTAGAGTGCCTAACATTAAAGACATGGCAAATGGAGGATTTACAAAAGTATCAGAGAGCTGAATTTGGTAATCCACTCATTATTGATTATTGTAGCATGACTCTACATGGATTAGAGAGAGGTACAGAATAACACAGGTAAAACTGAGAAAGGGAACGAGGGAGTCTTAACTTATGGTATATTAGCGGGAGAGAGACATTACTGTAGGTGGATTGACTACAGGTGGATGACAATACTTTTTTTTGTGCCTTTCATGTTAGGAGGATTTCCCAAGACCCTTAACAATAATGGCTTAGCATAAGAACTGGGAGTGGGAGCTTGGGGGGTGGGAACCAGAAAGATAACCAAAACATAGTCTTGAAATGGATTTTGAATGAGGTGAAGGAGGGAGTGAGTCGGAGGGACTCTGGGATGAAGTTCCAGAGAGTGGAGCAGATAGGCTGAAAGCCTGTGCTAAGAGGAAGGGAAACTTGGCTGCAGGTGTATTAGAAGCAACTAAGTGCCAGCTAAATTTTAAGATTTTTTTTAAAAATGATCTTTTTTGTCTAAGGGAATTATTTAAAAAATGAGAATAACAACAACTTGAATTTGTTTAGCGTTCTTGAAACAAATAGCATCTTGGAGCGTTTAACAATGGTGTAGTTTGACGCCGAGCTAGAAAAGTGAGGGGAGGTGATCGAAGGCACTGTCGAAGAGGAAAATCTTCAGGTGTAATTTGAAGGTAAGCAAAGAGGACAAGAGAGATTGAGGCACAGAGATTCAGGCACAGTGGCTAAAAGCACTAATTCTAGTATAGTGGAGTCCTGCAGCTCAGTGGTTAGAGCACTCGCCTCGCAAGCGAGAGACCTGGGTTCGATTACTGGCAGGGTGAAACCTTGGGCAAGTTTCCTTACTCCACACACCTGATAATAATCCCCTAAGAAAAAAAACAAACAGTAATAAGTTGGTCACTTCAACCCACAACTGTTTGTTGAACACTGCTGTGTGTAATTGGCTGCCGAGTTTCACCCACAAATATAGTCAATTCATTTTAAAATATATTGTGTAAAGCGCTTTGAGATGTCTAGAAGACTTGAAAAACGCTATATCAAATGCAAGGATTATTATATTATTATAATGAAAATATTTTGACACCAGGAACTATAATCATAGAAGCAGTTTCATAAAGAATCACATTAAAAAACTCCCAAGAAGCAAAGTTGTTTTTAAACAAAACTGTGAAAGAGCAAAAAATAAAACAAAGATCACTCTTGCATATCATCAAAAAGAATGAAATCTGCATCTCATATAAAGCTAATGCTCTCACCAAACCACATGTCAATGCAAAATGGAAAGCACACAAGTCACTTACTTGCTGCTTCGGGCTTCGTTGCTGTAAAATAAAATGTAAAATAGACACTGGTTAAGAAACTGAGATGTCAAAAGCGAAACATTTTAAAATAACTCACTAACATTGGAGCATGTAGCTTTACCTGGGAAGGTACTGAACCAGATATAGTTCTCACAATACTCAGTGCAAATTCAGCATTGGTAATTTCAGTGAAACATAATCAAGGGCAGATTTAATAGAATTAAATATGAAGATCTATGTAGGTCAATAGAAATTTACAGCACTGAAGAAGAACATCTATTGTGTGTGCTGATTCTTTTAATGAGCAATCCTTTCATTAAGCCATTTGCCTGCCTTTTCTCCATCCTTTGGGGTTTGTTTATTTTCTTTTTGTGGGCCGTGTGTTTTATCCTTAGGTGCTAAGGGGGATGTCAAAAGTGTGGCTCATTGGTATTAAAAGATCTGCCAAGATCTAAAACTGCTAGAATAGGCTTGATGGGATTCTTCCTGTTTCTGTTTTTTTATGTTCTTCTCCTAAAAAGCATTGGCAATTAACCACAAAAAAAGCTTTGTCAATGCTACATAATGAAAATTGTTTACTCTTTACTCCCAGTGACAGTACCAAACTATCTCTTCAGCCAGGTCCTTTGAATAGAAATGTTGTCTTTCTCACAATGATGGCTTACAAACTTTATCTGAATGTTCTTTATCAGAGAGAGAAGACGTTCATCCTGTCAGTCTGGGGTACACACAGTAAATTGTAACCAGCACATTTACAGTGTCTTTCACACAGGGAAAATGTCTCAAAGAGCTTCACAGGGAGAGAATGGGAGATGGAGATGTCATAGGAAAGTGGACAAAAACACAGTTAAATAGATTTTTGAAACCAAAGAGTAAGGTGTTTGGCAGAAGGATTTAGGGAGAGAATTCAGAGGGAGGGCCAGAGTTGCTGGGCAAAGCAGGGGCAAGTGTCACAATCTCAGCCTTTCAGCCTTGCACACTTTTATGTGGAGCAAAACATGAAATTAGGAGAGTGAAAAGATTGGGCGAGGAAATGGCACTGCAAGAGATAATAATAATAATCATTACATTTGATATAATGCTTTACAGTCAAAAGGACGTGCTTCACAGGATATATTGTTAAGTGGTGCTTTGTGGGTGAATGTTGCAACCAATTTTCACATGGCAATGTCTCACAAAGTCATGAAGTGAATGACCATTTTTATTTGGTTGATTGTTGGCCAGGTCACCGGGAGAAACTGTCTTCTATTTTTGAATAATGCCATGGGATCTTTAACATCCAGCTGAATAGCAGATTGGGGCCTTGGTTTCATGTTTCATCTGAAGGACAGCACCTCCAACAATGCAGCAAGCCACAGCACTGCATTGGAATGTCAGTTTAGACGTTATGAGTTCCATGTCCCGATGTGGGACTTGAAACCATAACCTTCTGACTCATAGGGGAGACTGCTATCAACCAAGCCAAGCTGACATGCATGTAGGGTGGAACAAGGGCATAAAGACATTTGAAAGTTAGTGCAAGGATCTGAAGTTAATCCACTGGGGACTAGGGAATCAGATAAACTTAGTAAGAATGGAACTGATGGGCTCAAAGAAACTAGCACGGGAAAATAGTCAGGTTCAGTTCCCAGAGGTGAGTGAATAGCATGAATCACGCTGTGCACTTTACTGCCCCCACCCTCCACAAACACTATTGTTCTCTTTCTCCTGGTTCTTTAAAATTATTTGCCGACTTCCTAGCTTTGCAGCATTCAAATCATATTTCTACTGGGTTGAAACTGGATGGCAAGTTCCTTATCACTGAGAGACAAACTTAATCCTCACACTACTCAGTTCCTGCTACACATTTACCTGGGTGAGACGTAATCTGATAAATGAATAATATGGTGACTATTATCCAACACTACCATCTATAAAACATTTAATTAAGCACTCTGAAGGCTCTATGTAACTGCAAACTATGCTTTAATATCATTATGAAAACATGCTGCTGAAGGAGTAGTGGTTTATAACCAGGAGGATATGGCTCAAAGCATAGCTGAATCTATCCAAATCTCTTTTAAAGTACCTTTCACCATTATTTATTCTTTATATAGAAGTAATACTGTATATAACAGATTGCGAATTTTCTGTAATAAAAATAACCTGATAATATTGGTCATATAATATGATCCAATCTACCTTTGTCGAGTGATATTACTTTCATTTTGAAATATCAACCGGAAACTTTTACATCATACAAATGGACTAAGAGATTGCACTATAGGGGAAGAAAATCCATTTAAAGATACTGCACTCTCTTATGTAGATTGTAAATGATAACAAATACCTTGACGCCAGTTCAATCTCAAGTTTACAATATCATCTGAGCTCCTTGATGGATTCCTGCTGTGCAATTCATTTAAAGTCCACCAGTGTCTTTTATATTAGAGAGAGTTTGAATTTACAGTAACCTTGCACAGTGAAGTTTAGTTTTCATTGTGTTAGATTCTCAAAAGTTTACTGCACAATTGAATTTGTTTTATAACATTACCAATCACAACTCAACATCAACCTTAACATTTTGAGGACATTGCTGGTCTGAAAACACCAAGGCAAACAATCATGTTTCCCCTCCTGGATTTGATTTCATACTGTTGACACTAATCATGCCATTACAACTTTAAAGAAATACTATTGTCCAAATGATAGCTGGGCATTCTTTAATAATAATAATTCTTGCATTTGATATATTGATAACAAACAATATCCTCTCTATCTGTGACCGAGGCTCCCTCTGCCTCCTCGTCCTCCTGGAGCTTTCTGCTGCGTTCCACACAGTCGATCACCCCATCCTTCTCCACTGCCTGTCCTCCATCATCCACCTCAGTGGAACCATATTCGCTTGGTTCAAGTCCTGCCTTACAAACCGCCAGTACTACATTTCTGCAAATGGCTTTTCTTCGCGCTTCCACCTGGTCACCGGCAGTGTATCCCAAGGATCCATCCTTGGCCCCCTTCTCTTCCTCATCTATATGCTCCCTCTCAGTGATGTCATCCGCAGACACGGGGTTAACTTTCACATGTATGCAGATGACACTCAACTGTACTTTTCCACCTCCAGCTGCAACCCCCAGTACCCGATGTTCTGTCAGCTTGTCTGTCGAACACCAGGAGTTGGATGAGTGCAAATTTCCTGCAGTTGGACGTCAACAAGACAGAAGCCATACTCTTTGGCTCCCGCTGACGTCTTCTGTCCCATGGTTCCGACCTCCTCAACCTACCCGACCTGTCCTTAAAACTCTCCGAACCTGTGCACAACTTAGGCGTCAGGTTCGATCCCCAGTTATCCTTCCTTCTCCACATCCGATCCTTGACCAGTACCGCTTTCTTCTACCTCTGCCACATTGCCCTTCTCCGACAATACCTTACCCCAAAAGCTGCTGAAACCCTTGTCCATGCATTTGTCACCTCTTGGCTGGACTAAGTGTTGTGACTGTCTTTGTAGGCAAATACATCAGCATATTTTGCACACAGCAACATCCCTCAAACAAATGGGAAGTAGATAAGTCAATTTAACTGGAGGATTGTTGACTAGGACACCAGTAGAAATTCTCTTCTCTTTTCAAATATTGTCATGGGTTCTTTAGTCTCCATCTGAACAGGCAGATGAGACTTTAGTTCAGTCTCATCCAAAGGAATGGCACCTTTGACAATATAACCTATTTCGCCACTGCACTGGAGAATAAGCCTAGACCAACCTTTTGGCTGCTGATGGCCAGATGCCCTACATGAGAAAAGTTCTCGGGCCGAAGCAGCAATATATTTGTGTTTCCCTTCCAAAAACATAACATAACATTTACACTGTGCCTTTTTCACGTCGGAAGAACATCTCAAATGCTTGATAATGCCGTCTGGGCACCTGAGTTGGGAGTGGGAGCTGAGTGAGGTGGGGTGGTGAAGGGATAAGATAAACAAGAGTGCGGTCAAAGAGTTAGGTCATGACCTGCTTTGAAAGAGGGGAGGGTGGTAAGGAGGGAGACAAAAGGACTCCGGGAATGACAAAATGGCGACAATTGGACAGATGGTGTGAAGAGACATGAAGCAAGCTGGTGTTTGTTGGGCAAAGGGAATTTTGAAAGGATAGAGTAACAAGTGGCCACCTTCTCTCTCTGTACTCTATTTTGCCATTATTTGTATCATCATATTTTCCAGCAAGGAAATTTTACCATCTCCTACAGGATAATTTGTCTAGCAGGACTGTATTGCAAATGTGATTATAGGACAGAAAAGTAATTCATCCATTATTTTGCTGTTAATACATTTTTGAATTAGTTGACAAGTTGGACAATTTGTCTCAGTCAAATGTCAGGTGATCTCAGAGTTTGTTTATAGCAGATCAATGTATTGCATCGTATACATGCAAGAAAACTAAACAAACGATAATCCACAGTGACTTCAACAATGTGACTATTTGAGGGAGGAAATATATGCTACTTTATTATTAAGAGCGTTAATAACAGAAATATTGACTCAAAATAATACTGATCTCAAAGCAGGTAATTTGAATCCAATAGGGATAAAGATCAGAAGCGCTATAGTCAAAGAAATCTCCTCATCGAATTTATTTTTTTATTGACCACAGGGAAATTACATTCACAACTTATTTAAAACTTTGAAAACAGAACATCAAGCCAAGGACAGATCACTTACTTGTTATGGCTTTGGGCTTTGGTGCTGTAACAAAGGAAATAGCTGGGTAAATAACCGATCTTATTTCACTCCAGACTGCAAGAAACATTTAGGTGCTAAAGAAACTCAACAATAAGCATTGAGTTTTAACCATCAGCATGTTAAAACTCCAGGATCAATTACTCTCAGATAGAGCACAGGTGAAATAGAGAGCTTCATTGAGTAATATGGCACAAAAACAGGCCATTTGGCTCAACTAATCTGCACCAGTGTTTCTATTCCACTCAGGCCCCCATTCCTCCTATTACCCTCACCTATACTCTCCATTTCCTTCTCAATCATGTATGTTAGAGACTTATTTCTCAACCCTGCTCATTCATATGCTTCAACCAATACATCTGAATATTGGCCCTACTAGTCCAATGTAGAAACATTGACATGTCCCACAGACATTCAATTTGGTGTCAATGTCTCAGGCACTAGAAACTTGAGTTGTGTTTGTCCCAATGAACACTATTGCATTTTGGATCCAGCCAGCCAGATAGCTATTCTTTCCCATTAGTCTGGAAATGAAAGGTCAGTATATCAGCTCTGTGTCACCAAGCTGTTTGATTCAAACTTAATGATCCTCAACATCAACGATTCTCTGAATCACACTCCAAACAAGAAAATAACAAATCAGACAGGAAGAAAATGGTATTCATGCCATTCAGCTCATTTTAGGATTTGATGAGATGGTAAACAGTAATCCCATCTATTTAAAGATCCTGTAACACAATTCAAAAGGAGAAGGGAGTTTCATCCAGTGACTCAGGGAAACAATCCTCCATAATAATTGGTCAATCAACTCTATTTCCAAATCATTTCTACTGCCTTCTTACTTTCTTATGACCACAGTTGGATTGAAAAGATTCTCTTTGGGAAAATAACAGCTTCTGTAATAATGGCATTTTGCTTTAAATTAAGCTGAAATTATTCTCAGGGGAGCCAGTCATTATCAGTAGGCAGCAATAAATGAAGACATCAACCAGTTACAATTTTCATTTCTGTGTTAATTAATATTGTTTTTCTTTAACCCATCATGTGGTAGAAACTCCACTTGGGTCTAGTTTTACTCGACTCACATAGTATTTTAGAGCATCCAGGATTTGGCAAACTCTTAAATATCCAGTGGCTTCTCCTCCCACCCCCACAAAGTCACATGCAACATTTCTCAGGATCCTAGACTTGGTTGTCTTTGTTTCATCATCTGTATGCTCTCAATTGGTGACATTATCCACGGTGCACTTCAACATGTTCACGGAAGAAACTCAACTCTATCTCTTTGGTACTACTCTTGATTGTAGGACTATTGTCATCCTATCAGTAATCAAGTCCTAGATAAGCACTCAGTTGAATGTCAATAAGACTGAGAATCTTTGCTTGGTTCCCGTCAATGCTTTCTCACCTCAGACACTAATTGCAATGCCCTGCATGGATAACAATCCGTGCATTTGCCTTATCATATTCACATTGAGACGTCTCAAAGCGCTTCACAAAATATATTGTAAAGTGAATTGACTACATTTTGTGGGCAAAACGCAGCACTTTTTGGAGAAATTATTATTCCCGGAAAGCGATCCATTAATCTACTAACAACCTGGTTCCTAATTACTGCTAGGTAAGCAGAGGTGTAAAGAAACTTGCCTAAGGTTTTTCCACGTATGAGAATCAAACCCAGGTCCTCTTGTGTGTGAGGCAAGTGCTCTAACCACTAGCTACGGGGATACACATGGAGCCGGTATGGAACCTTTCTGTCTTATTCATTTCCAGCTGTCCTTCAAGTCCTACATCCGGATTCTCACTCAGTTGGACTTCCCTCACTTTCTCACCATCAACCGCCTCTGCCATTACTTCTCCCCCAGGCTGCTCAGACCATCGTCCATTCATCATATTCAGGCTCGACTATTCCAATGTCCTGATTACCCAACTCCCCAGCTCCTCCATCCAGAAACACAGACCATCCAGAACCCTGCAGCCCATGTGCTCTTGTGCAACAGGTTCCATTAGACTATCATCTCTATCTCTCTCGGCTCCACTTGGTACTCCAGCACCAGCAGTCTACCTTGCCCCCTCCTTTTCCACCTTTAAGACCCGCCATCAGACCTAGCTTTTTGACCACTTTCAGTCACCTTCATCCTCAGTCAACATCATCTAAAGTTAATTGCTGAATTCAACATATTGCCAAATACTAGATACAGAAATGCTACATAAATAGAGTAACTCTAGACCAGGTAGGATTTCTCCCACTACACATTTTCATCCCAACATTTCTTATCTTGGAAGCAGCATTAAAATGCCTGTGTATTCTTTCGTTCCTATCACCTGACTTTCCTCTGTCGCCATGGTACCTCACTTTCTCTTTATGCTTTGCTGAGACTTTTTTTACTTTGCCCCGTCGACCACTATAATAGCTACAAAACTAGTCTGCCCATCTGCAATATTGATCGTTAACAAGTCAACTGAGCACAAGAGTGGGAAAAGTGAGCATTTGCAATGTACAATGTAAGCGGTTCTCAGATCATCAGTTAATTTAACCAGCAATTAGAGAATCAGCCTTTTAACCTCTGATGCAATTAAAATAAGACCAAATCTTGCTATTTTTATACTTTGATGCAGAATTACTGCGTACACACAAATTGCATATTTATTTGAATAACAAAGGTAAATACCCTTTTAATTTCCTTTTGACAGACCAAGTAAAAATGAGAACACTGTTAATTTTAATCTAACACTAAATGTCTTCATACAATATAATGGTCAAAGCTTTCATATGCAAAATATATAGGTAAAACTGAGTAAAATTGAGTGATATTTAGGGTTACTGTGATATAAAATAATTCCTGTTTTTAATTTCAACACAGTCAGACTTTCATGCAAGAGTCATAATTGATAGAACAGTGGTAAGCAGCGGTTGAAAACAACACAGCTGGTATTAAAGCAATACCAATAATAATAATAAAAATAAAATATAATAATAATAAAAATAAAAAATGTTTCCCACACACAAAAAGTGGTAAAGGTCATTTCAAAAACAGCTTGATGCAGTGATGGGAAGGCAGTAGGTTGGAGATTCTGGAATGATGAAATCAAATGGGCCGAAGGGCCTTCTTCATGCAAACCAATCTTGTGATCCATATCATTTATTTTTGCTGTTGTAGAGCAAGTCAAGGGACATGCGCAAAACCTCCCCCTGCTGGCAGTCAGAGGATCTACATGCTGCTCTTCGGGGCCCAATTTTGTGAACATCACAACAAAATTCACAGACAACTAAATTCACAGATGGCTAAACTCAAAAACAGCTACATTCACAATGGCACCTCACTTTCTCTTTATGCTTTGCTGAGACATTGTTTTTTAATTTGCCCCATTACATGATAGAATGTCTACTAAATTCACAGCCCACAAGGTTGCTGATGGAAATCAGGGCCAAGATATTTGCAAATTGGAAGTCGTAAACCAGAAGTTATAGTTAATGCCAAAAAGTCTAGTTTGCAACTATCACAAATTAGATGCCATATTGCAATAAAAACTGAATTGTGGGTGTGATAACAGCAGCAGAACTAATGTAGCACCTACAAACATTCCTATTTCTATTGCTACCATTTTAAATTACCTGTTCTCCTTGCTCCTTTATCTTTTGTTGCTAAGTATTCTTGTATTAAAGAAATAAAATTATGCATGTGGAGAAAATTTAAATGTTACAATTTTGGGGAGTATTACAGGCATACTAAACAGGAAGATCCAGGTTCAAACCCAATAATAATAATAATAATCCTTGCATTTGATATAGCGCTTTTCACGTCGGGAGGACGTCCCAAAGAGCTTCACAGAACACACTGTAAAGTGAATTGACTGTATATTTGTGGGCGAACACGGCAGCCAATTGCGCACAGCAATGTCCCACAAACAGTCGTAGATTGAAAATGACCAATTTTATTATTGTTTTTGGTTTTTGGGGGGATTATTATTAGGCTCTGTGTGGAGTAAGGAAACTTGCCCAAGGTTTCGCCCTGCCTGGAATTGAACTCAGGTCTCTCACTTGCAAAGCGAGTGCTCTAACCACTGAGCTACATGCCTCCAAGCGTATCTTATAGATTTATTTTATATGGGAAATGATGTGATGTAGCTGATTACTTAATAAGGGACAAGGTTATTGAGCTGGGATATGCAATTTAGTCATATAAAAATAAATAATCCTTGCCTTTGATATAACTCCTTTCACGTCAGAAGGATGTCTCAAAGTGCTTCACAGGATTTACTGCAATGTGTAGTCACAGTGTGTTTTGTAGAAAAATGTGGCAGCCAATCTGCATGCAAAATTGTTCTGAAAACAACCAAGAAGTGAATGGCCAATTTTATCTGGGGGACTGTGGGAGAAGCTTCTCTTTCTCAAATATTGGGATCTTGAACATCCACCTGAGCAGGTAGGCGAGGCCTTAATTTAACATTTCACCCAAAAGATGGCACCCCTGACAATGCACTGGATCTGACTGATCTGAGGTGAGAGTATATGAACTGTATATTGGCCCTATAGGTGTAATTCAGTACTAGGTTTGATACTCATATCAAACTAGGTTTGATATTGGTTTCTTGGGCCTTGGGACGTCTTGGGACGTCCTCCTGACGTGAAAGGCGCTTTATAAATTGAATCTTGTTGTTGTTGTTGTTGTTCTATATTAGTAGAAAACAATGTTTCTCTTAAACTTAAAATAAATATATTTTATTTTTCTGCACCTCTGATTTAATCTATGTTGGTACACTTTGATCTGAGGTCAGCTAAAAATCAGCTCTGAGCTGGTCAGTAGACTGAACTGGTTTGACCTTAGAAAGACACTGGAGTAACCAGTTCAGAAGTGAATTGATTATTGGGTTTACATGATCAGAAGCACAAAAGGGATGATGAATTAGTTGATGTATATCATTGACAGTCAGGATTGAAGCAATGCCAGAATAGTTTTTCTTATTGGCTGCATTGGAAGGTTGAAAAATAAGCTTTACATTTTTCCAGTCCTCCAAGACACTAACCTGGGTGAAGCGTGCAACACAATGAAGGATGCTATAAAATGAAAGGTGCTCTACAATGAAGGGTGCTATACAATGAAGGGTGCTATACAATGAAGGGCGCTATACAATGAAGGGTGCTATACAAGTGCAAGTTGTTCTCTTCCACTGGCTGGCTCTCTTATTTACTAGGACCCATTTAATCTTTATAAATTTAGTTTAGAACATTTTCAAATTCGAATTTCTCAATCCTAATGTGGATTTACTGAAAGGATAAATTCTGTCTCTCTGTGAACTGAGAGGACAGTCAATAAGTGCATCAAGAATTTTTTTTCCCCACTTGTTCATTTATAATGAAAATTAACTCTGCGATGCATGAACAATTTACACTTGATCAATTGGCCTGGCATTACTGCATTGCAATTCCAACAATGTATTTTTTTGCAATATTTTATGCAATAAGGACATAGACAGACTGGTAAAATAGACAGACAGGTGATAGGTGAAGTTTAATGCGGAGAAATGTGAAGTGATGGATTTTGGGAGGAAGAATGAGGAGAGTCAATATAAGCTGATGGTACAATCTTAAAAAGGGTGAAGGAACAAGAGACTGGGGATTCATATAAGTAAATCTTTGAAGGTGGCAGGACAGGTAGATAAAGCTGTTAAAAAAGCATACGTGATACTAGGCTTTATAAATAGGGGCATAGAGTACAAAAGTCAGGAAGTTATAATGATGCTTTATAAAATACTGGTTAAGCCTCAGCTGGAGACTGTGTTCAGTTCTGGGCCCCACACTTTAGGAAGGATGTCAAGGCATTGGAGAGGGTGCAAAAGAGGTTTACCATAATGGTACCGGGAATGAGGGACTTCATTTATCAGGAGAGGCTAGAGAAGCTAGGATTATTCTCCTTCGAGCAGAGAAGATTAAGAGGAGACTTAGTGAAAATTTTCAAAATTATGAGGGGATTCAATAGGATGAACAAGGAGAAACTTTTCCACTGGCGGGTGGGTCGGTAATCTGAGGACACCAATTTAAAATAGTTGTTGAAAGAAAGAGAGGGGAGGTGAGGAGAAATGTTTTCACACAGCGAGTTGTTCGGATCTCAAATGTATTGCCTGAAAGGGTGGTGGAAGCTAATTCCATAACAACTTTTAAGACAGCAGTAGAAAATTATTTGGGGAGGACAAGTTTGCAGGGCTATGGGGATAGAGCAGGAGAGCGGGATTGATTTGGATAGCTTTTTTCAAAGAGCCAGCACAGACACAATGGGCCGATGGCCTCCTTCTGTGCTGTATAATTCCATGATTCTATGATATTAGAGATATTAACCCCTAAAATAATTAGTACTCAAAAATTCTCAGTGTTACATCTGGAATCAGTAATGTGCAACACAGCTACAATGAGATTATATATATGCATCAGCATCATACAGTTTCACTGAAACTCACTGGACAGCCTGAAGATGACTGAAGATAATCAGCTGAAATGCTTTGGAAGAATTTTCACGCATCA
This sequence comes from Callorhinchus milii, assembly GCF_018977255.1. NCBI lineage: Eukaryota > Metazoa > Chordata > Chondrichthyes > Chimaeriformes > Callorhinchidae > Callorhinchus > Callorhinchus milii. The sequence goes on along the minus strand of NW_024704744.1, from coordinate 32,946,472 downwards.
CAAAAGATTGGAATAATGTAGGCATCCAATTCAATCCAAACAATGCAGTTCTCATTAAAATCAGCAGTTTTTCAGATGGGTTCGATTAAGCTAAATGGATCATCAGTCACCATCATATTCTTAGGGTGTTAGATAGATTAAAAAATGGATAAGGATTCCTAGAATCTTTCAGAAATTTGGAAGATGTGATAAGGCGCTATATCAAATGCAAGGATTATTATTAACTGTAAGTATAGTTACAGTTAATGGAGTCCTGCAGCTCAGTGGTTAGAGCACTCGCTTTGCAAATGAGAGACCTGAGTTCAATTCCAGGCAGAGGGCGAAACCTTGGGCAAGTTTACTTACTCCACACGCCTAATAATAATCCCTCCAAAAAAACAAAACAATAATAAATTGGTCATTTTCAATCCATGACTGTTTGTCGGACATTGCTGTGCGCAATTGGCTGCCGCGTTCGCCCACAAATATACAGTCAATTCACTTTACAGTATATTCTGTGAAGCGCTTTGGGACGTCTAGAAGACGTGAAAAGCGCTATCAAATGCAAGGATTATTATTATTATTATTATATCCTGCATCCACAGAATTTAAATAAGCATAATTTAAAAGAGTTTGGCCCTGAGTTGTTAAGTGAATTAACAAGGGACACTGTTTGATAAATTGGCCTCTGTTGGTGTATTTCTGACTTCTAATGGTAGCCCCTTGGAATCCCATTGACCAACAAAAGATGGTAAATTTACAGAACAGCAAAGTTAATATGCACTCATCGCCGAATATACGGACATTTAATAGAAAACAGAGAATCTGCACCCACCCCCCCACCCAACATTCTGGTAGTTATAAGATCTGAACAACAACAACAAATTGCATTTATAAAGCAACTTTCAAGTCGGGAGGACCTCTTGAGGCCCTGAAGGAACATTGAGGAAATCATTGAACTGTTCATTCATTCATTTTGTATTATAATTCAGCTCAAATGCATATTTTACTTAATTCATTACCTTGTATTGAAGGTGCTGGGGTTGATTTTGCTTCCGTCACCCTTTTTGCCACTGCAGAAATCATAATAACACATTAGTAAATGCACAGTAAATATTGTACTCATGCTAAAACAAATAAGCATCCTAAATTAAATTAGAAGCTCTTATAGAAATAATGTCTCCTATAAATTAATAAAAGTAGTGTATTTGTGTTTAATTAGCAGCATATCAAGTTATGGATGTGAAACCTATAAATTATTTACTGCAGAGTGAGGATTGGGTACTCAAGCTATATAATGCTCTGGTCAGATCACACCTAGAGTATGACATACAATTCTGGTTGCCACAATATGGCCTGCCCAGGCCCTACAGGCAGTGCAGAGGAGAGCGATAAGGATGATCCCCAGTATTACAGGAATGAGCTATGAGCTCAGTTAAGCCAAGGATTAGTTAAACTACAGATCTTCAGTCTTCAAAGAAGCCAACTCAAAAGAATCTGATAGAGGTGTTTAAAATTTTTAATAGGATTGAAAAGTTAAATCCAGAATAACACTTTATATGCACTCCTAGATAAGAGGAAAAACATAATGATAATAATCCTTGCATTTGATATCGTGCTTTCACGTTTTTTAGATGTCTCAAAGCGCTTCACAGAATATACAGTAAAGTGAATTGACTGTATATTTGTGGGAGAAACCCGGCAGCCAATTGTGCACAGCAGTGTCCCATAAACAGCCGTGGATTGAAGTGACCAATTTCTTTCTTTCTTTATTTCTTCATTTATTTTTCTTGAGGGATTATTATCAGACGTGTGGAGTAATGAAATTTGCCCAAGGTTTCGCCCTGCCGGGAATTAAACACAGGTCTCTTGCTTGCAAGGTGAATCCTCTAACTACTGAGTTACAGGAGTCCACAAACCTAGATTTAGAGGTGTAACAGGCAATTTCAGAACAGATATCCAGAGGGTAATTAACAATTAGAATAGGTTACCAGGAGCGTGGTTGAGGCCAGGACATTTGACACATTTAAACAACAGTTTTATGTCACCCACAAAATATACAGTCAATAATTCTGTGAAGCACTTTGAGATGTGTTGAAGATGTGATAGGGCACTGTATTAAATGCAAAGATCATTATTAGTATGAGTGGTTGCCAGGATGGCTGTTCCAGAAGGATGAGACCAAATGGGCCAATGGGACTTTTTCATCCAAACTCATGGAATTATACAGCACAAAAGGTGGCCATTCAGCCAATCGTGTCTGTGCCAGCTCTTTGAAAAGAGCTATCCAAATCAATCCCACTCCCCCACTCTCTCCATGCAAACTTGTCCTCCCCAAATAATTATCTACTTCTCTCATACAATCTGTTATCAAATCAGCTTCCACGACCCTTTCAGGCAATGCATTCCAGATCCAAACAACTCACTGTGTAAAAAATGTCACCTCACCTCCCCTCTTTTTCTTTTAACAACTATTTTAAAAGGGTGTCCTCGGGTTACCGACCCACCCATCAATGGAAATAGTTCTTGTTCATCCTATCCAATCCCCTCATAATTTTGAAAATTTCTATTGAGTCTCCCCTTAACCTTCTCTGCTCCAAGGAGAATAATCCCAGCTTCTCTAGCCTCTCCTGATAACTGAACTCCCTCATTCTTGGTACCATCCTGGTAAATCTCCTTTGCACCATCTCCAATGCCTTGACATCCTTCCTAAAGTGTGGTGCCCAGAACTGAACACAGTCTGTAGCTGAGGCCTAACCAGTGTTTCATAAAGGTTCATCATAACTTCCTGACTTTTGTATTCTATACCCCTATTCATAAAGCTTTGCATCTTGTATGTTTTTTTGACAGCTTTATCTACCTGTCCTGCCACCTTCAAAGATTTCCTTATATGAACCCTCAGGTCTCTCTGTTCCTTCACCCCCTTTAAGATTGTACCATCAGCTTATATTGCCTCTCCTCATCTTCCTCGCTCGCCTCCACTGGCTCCCCATCCCCCAGAGGATCGAATTCAAGATCCTCATCCTCACCTACAAGGCCATTCACGGCCTTGCTCCCTCCTACCTCTCTGACCTACTATCCCCTACCTACCTGCCCGTACCCTCCGTTCCTCTGGCTCCGGTCTGCTCCACATCCCCCGCCCCAACCGCTCTACCACTGGTGGCCGGGCCTTCAGCCTCTCAGCCCCTAGGCTCTGGAACTCCATCCCCAGTGCCTTCGCCTTGCCTCCTCCCTTTCCTCCTTCAAGGCCGGTCTCAAGACCTTTCTCTTTGACTGTGCCTTCAGCTCCCCTCTCGACTCTCTACCCCCTCCTCGCTCCCTCCCTTCCCTCCCCTCACCCTGACTATTTCCCCCCTGCTCGGGTCCTGACCCAACTGTCACGTCCTCCCGACGTGAAAGGCGCTCTATAAATTGAATCTTGTTGTTGTTGTTGTTGTTCCTCCCAAAATGCATCACTTTGCATTTCTCCACATTAAACGTCATCTGCCACGTGTCTGCCCATTTTACCAGTCTGTCTGTGTCCATTTGCAGTCTGTTACTATCCTCCTCACTATTTACTATTTTTCCTAGCTTAGTATCGTATGCAAACTTGGAAATTGTACTCCCTATACCCAAGTCTAGGTCATTTATATAGATCAAAAATAGCAGTGGTCCCAATACTGATCCCTGGGGGACACCACTGCTCACTTCCCTCCTGTCAGATAAACAACCGTTCACCACCACCCTCTGCTTTCTGTCTCTCAGCCAGTTTCTGTATTCATGCTGCCACTGTCCCTTTAATACTATGGGCTTCTATTTTGCTTACAAGTCTCATATGTGGCACTTTATCAAACACCTTTTGGAAATCCATATAAACTACATCAACTGCATTACCTTTGTCCACCCACTCCATTACGTCATCAAAAAACTCGATCAGGTTTGTTAGACATGATTTGCCTTTAACAAATCCGTGTTGGCTGTCCTTTATTAACCCATATTTTTCTAAGTAAAATGAAGTGAAAATTTATTTTGTCCCAGATTGTGATTGTGTAACTGAAAGCCAACGTTCTATTTAAAATATGTCAGGTGATTGTTAGAGTGAGTTTGCACTACATTAGATGGTACATAAGTGTGTTAGATGATGTATGTAATTGTGGTTTGCAATCCAGCCCAAAGATACACTGGATCTAATTTGTGATTAACTAATTCAGAATGTGCTGAAATTCAACATTTTTGAATTCTATTCAGATGTAAATGTCAGGTATATTTAGTCTTGTTGGAATAATCTCAAGCACAACAATGTATTTTAGATATTCAACTGAACCAAAAAAAAGGTTAACAGCAGTATAGAGGTCTCAATGGTTGGCAACAATTCATTCATCCAGGATTCCTTAGTTACAAAATCTTTTACAAATTTCAAAAATAAGACTCCGGTGTTTTGGAAAACTCCTTATCTGGCTGTGCTGTGCCTGACTTGGGAGTATCAATGTGACACAAGATACAAACAGTGTAGAAAATTGTTACAGTATTAGGCACTGTCATTCTTCATCGCAGTGATCGGAACAAAAGAATCACAAAAAACGGTTCTCCAAAAGTAACTAACTCCTTCATCATACCTGTTTTTATAGGACCAGTTTCTAGTTCTGGTTGACAACAAAAAAATTATCAATGTTTGATTGACAAAAAATGTATAGACAAACTGTGTACAACATCTAGAGTCAGAGCTCTTTGAGTTATACAATACAGAAGTAATTCCTTACACTATTACACAATGATGTATAACTTCTGATCCAAATATTCATCCAAACCAATCTTGTGATTTATTAATAAGATTCTGCATTCAGAGAAACAATATATAATATCACTGACACACTAAATAGTCGAATCAAATCCAAGCATTTTATTCCACAAACCATAGTGATTCAATAAAGAGGTAAGATGCTAAACCTATGATTGTTCACTGAAGCATCACTCTCTTATTGCAAAATAGCAGATCATTAATACTGTTGTACTCCTGGCTTTCATCCTTCTTGTAAATGGTTTCTGTGCCAAAATGAACCAGCAAAGCAAATCCAATATCCTAATAGAAAATTAATTTTAGGCGTTTATCAAACAATGCTCCAAGTGCTCCACCTAGAACATTTGTTAAGGTGAGGTTAATGCTATTCCGTTCCAATTGGTAAATTTAGTCAATCTGTCCTTGTGAATGTAATGTAATTTTGAAAAAGTGAATATGGAATTAGATTATACGTTTAACATCGCTAGGGTTTCACGCGCACTTTCAACATTTCAATCTACATTCAAGATTCAATCTGTGCTACAAAGATTCTGAACAGATACTAATAATGCACCATTCACTTTGACAGCAAATTCATCTAGTTTGAATTCAGGGTCGAATTTGAGTTGAAGGTCATATCAGTTTTGCTTGACAAGAAAGCTTACGATGATATGTTTAGCCCCAATCCAGTTGATTTATTAAAAACAATTCCCCTTTCTACTTAGCTTTTTTTTGCATTGCATGCCATTTCAAATCCACAGTGGTGCAAGCAGACAATCACAGGCCTCTGCCGATGTCCCTTGACAACTTAGCTCCAACTAATTCAAAACTAATTAAAAACTCCACCACCTGTATACTCACCCACTCTAAATTCCGTACCCCCATCACACCAATCCTCAGCAGGCTCCACTGGCTCCCTATCACAGAATGCATCGACTTCAAGATCCTTACATAGATCCCTTCATGCCCTGGCACATCCCTACCTCTCTGATCTGCTTGCTCCCCACTCCACCATCTGCCACTTCTGCTTGACTGGCTCCGGCCTCCTGCTTGTCCATTATCCCCTCTGCTTCACTATCGGTGGCTGTGCTTTAAGTCACTATGCCTTGAAATTTTGGAACTCTCTTTCTCAATTCCTCTGCCTTGTCCCCTCATTCCCCACTTTAAAATCACGCCTTCCTCTTCGGCCATACTTATGGTCACGACCCTTTCGGCTTGGAGTCAGGCTTTGCCACTGTTAAGTGCTCCGAGATGCTACCCTGCATAAGGGTGCTATACTATTGTTGTGAACAGAGAGGGGTGACCAAAAAGCAGCGCATAGTGACTGCCTCTCCATTTTTCCCATTCTCCCTGAGTGCAAGTGGTTGCTGTTCAGAACAACAACAACAACAACAAGATTCCATTTATAGAGCGCCTTTCACGTCAGGAGGACGTCCCAAGGCGCTGCACAGTTGGGTCATGACCCGAGCAGGGGGGAAATGGTCAGGGTGAGGGGAGGGAAGGGAGGGAGAGAGGAGGGGGAAATGGTCAGGGTGAGGGGAGGGAAGGGAGGGAGCGAGGAGGAGGAAGAGAGTCGAGAGGGGAGCTGAAGGCACGGTCAAAGAGAAAGGTTTTGAGACCGGCCTTGAAGGAGGAAAGGGAGGAAGCAAGGCGAAGGCACTGGGGGATGGAGTTCCAGAGCCTGGGGGCTGAGAGGCTGAAGGCCCGACCACCGATGGTAGGGCGGTTGGGGCGGGGGACGTGGAGCAGACCGGAGCCAGAGGAACGGAGGGTACGGGCAGGTAGGTAGGGGGATAGTAGGTTGGAGAGGTAGGAGGGAGCAAGGCCGTGAATGGCCTTGTAGGTGAGGATGAGGATCTTGAAATCAATCCTCTGGGGGATGGGGAGCCAGTGGAGGCGAGCGAGGGTGGGAGTGATGTGATCGCGAAGCCTGGTGCGGGACAGTACACGAGCTGCAGAGTTCTGAATGACCTGCAGCTTGTGGAGGGAGGTGGCGGGAAGGCCGGCGAGGAGAGAGTTCCCATAGTCCAGCCTTGAGGTGACAAAGGCGTGAACCAGGGTTTCAGCGGCGTGAGGGGTGAGGTAGTGCCGTAATCTGGCGATATTCCGGAGGTGATGGAAGGCGGTGCCAGTTGTGGTGCGGATGTGAGGGAGAAAGGACAGCTCAGGGTCGAACAAAACGCCGAGGTTCCTGACTGGCTTTGAGAGGTGGAGAGTGCAGCCTTGGATGCTGATGGTGTCAGCGCCTGAGGTGCGGAGGCGCTGACGTGAGCCAATCAGGAGGGCCTCGGTTTTTCGCACGTTGAGCTGAAGAAAGTTGTCTCTCGTCCAGGACTCGATGTCGGACAGGCAGGCTGTCAGGACATCGGTGGTCGTGGAGTTGAGAGTAGAGGAGGAAAGGTAGAGTTGGGTGTCATCCGCATACATGTGGAAGTTAACCCCATGTTTGCGGATGATGTCACCGAGGGGGAGCATATAGAGGGTGAAGAGGAGGGGACCGAGGACAGAGCCCTGAGGGACACCACATGAGACAGTACGGGGGTGGAGGAGAAGCCATTCGTTGAGACGAAGTGAAGACGGTGGGAAAGGTAAGAGCTAAACCATTCAAGGACAGTGCCTTGAAGGTTGAGGTGGGAGGACAAGCGGTGGAGTAGGATAGCGTGGTCGACCGTATCGAATGCTGCCGATAGGTCGAGGAGGACGAGGAGACAGAGGGAGCCCTGGTCACAGATGGTCAGGATATCATTGGTGACCTTGACCAGGGCAGTTTCTGTGCTATGAGCAGCACGGAAACCTGACTGAAGGGGTTCAAAAAGAGAATGGGTGGAAAGGAAAGAACAGTGATCACTGTTAGAAAGTCCACACTATTGACACTAGTAAATGTAATACCCTTGGGCAAGGTGGGGAACCACTGTTGGAAAGTGCTTTTAATTACAATTATAATGCAGATGTTTGTGTTCATGATCCCAGAACCTGTGTTATGATGAGGTCTGTCTGTATGTGATTATCAATGTAAGGAATTACAGGATCACCTGGAATCTTTCTATTTGGTTGTCAGTTACATAATTAAGGGCATTTCTAGATGTTTGCAGGCAGTTAACCCAACATTAATTTTTCACAAGGTTTGTTACTCCAACCCGCAAATACAGTAAAACCCCCAAGTAAATGTATAGATTTAATCAGAGAGCAGTGCTGAAATTATGACCATGAAATACAAATACAACAGTGATGTGAAACAAAGATAGTGACTGTGGATCATTGTGAACTCATTCAAGGTGCAACTTTCATTTACATTTATGATCATCAGCTTGTGGTATTCACAAGGGCTGTGGCTAATTTAGCAGTTAGCTCTGAAATTTGGCAGAAAATATTTTTTACATTCATTATAGTGCCTTATCATGTTATTAAATGTCTCAAAGCATTTCACAAGATTTTACTGTAAAGCGTATTGGTAGGCAAACTTGCTGGCCAATTTGTGCATGGAAATATTCCGCAGCAGCCATAAAGCCACCAATTTGATCTGGGAGAAATTGTCCAGGACACGCAACCTTTCTTTTTGAGTAGTGCTATGGGATATTTACCATCCTCCTGAACAGGCAGATGGGACCTTGGGTTAATGTCCTGTCCAAAGAACCATACCTCCGACCATGCAACTGGCCCCCTTATACTGTACTGGAGTGCCAGCCCGTATGAGCTCAAAGCCTCAATGTGGACCCATAACCTTCTGACTCAGAGGCAAGAGTGCTATCAACTGAGCCATTCAATCACATTAGTAAGCTGCTGAGAAAAACAAATGTCTTTTGACAGGTGAATATTGGATGAAAGTGATGACAGGATTCCTTTTAGTACGAGAGGCTGTTTAATTTTGCAGTTCCATCACGTATACTTTCGGGCACGTTGGTAGTTTGGGAGATGGTCTGCATCTTCTGCATAAGTTAATCAAATAACTTAATTAACTCGCAATCATTCTGTAGCCAAAAGCATGGCCAGTTGGTTAATGAAATTCATAATTATTAAAAAATTAAACTATTCTCCCAAATGACAAAGCTAAAAAGAAAATCGGTCCCTACTCTGAAAGGAACAGAAGAGATGACTCTGACTGCCAGAAGGTTGAGTGGACTTTGATGAAAATCCTATTAACTATGTATATGATCTAAACTGACCGCCATTTAGATCTGTGACCAAAAGATTTCAGATACAGCACAAGGCCCAGGACAAAACGTTGTAACATATTTAAACAATTTATGTTCAAGGCTTTTCACTGAAAGATGAATGCACATTAGTAAAGCTGTTCCCTGGAACCAAACTCATATCTGATAACTAGATTAGAGCTTACCAGCACTGTGATTTGAAAGATTGCACTATTATTTTCATCAAATGGAATTGAATTATTCATCAATCATTTTGACACAGGTCACTGTATGGCCAAGGGAACTAATGCAATAGCAGTAAGTGATTGGCTAGAAGCCATTCTGTGTGCTCATTAGTATTGGATAAACAATAACTTTCTTCTGTATTACAAATATGCTCCTGCATTTCATTTAGTGTAAAACCAACTCAGATTAGATTATTGTTGTTTAGAATGGCATATGATAATATTCAGGAAAAAAATCACTGTAAAATGACTGCAGATGAGAAAACGAATGTGGATAAAATAGCTAATTTCAATACCAAGCCTTGAAACATACATCACAAGCATACATGCATGTTTGGATTCATTAACACCTGGACACACTATCTATTAAACAAAAATGCTCATACTAGGTTCTTAGTCAGGATAAAATGTCATATTTCCAGTCTGTTTACGTGTAACTGATGTGTTTTTCAACAGTATTTGCATCTTCTAATAAATAGATAAATCTCCAAACAGCCCAATTTCTAGATTTTCGAAACATCTAGTACTTAAAGGATGGATTTATAGAAAGCATCACTCTATCGAGTTTAACAACTACAGTAGTTTAAGCAATGTATTAACAAATAAATTGCCCTTTGTCATGTATTGCATTGCGGTTAATACACCAAAGTAACTGATTAGTCAGCTGTATGTTTTGTTGGGGGAAGGGAGGCTATTCTCCCAAATAAATCAGTGGGGAGGATTAGCTCCTCTCTGGTCTTCACACCACAAAACGTAAGAAGTCGCACTGGAAAATATATGACTGCAAAGATACTTACTTGCTAGTTTTGCTTTCATTGGCTTTGCTGTAAAGAGGAAGAATACAAAAAGGAAGAATTCAAATCAGTGAAAAATCGGATCTGAAGAATTAGCCACATTCAAAGGCAGCAAAACAAAGAATGGGGGAAAAAAAGCAATCCCAAGTAAATACAAATGTTCTTTCCTGTTACTGCTTTCAGAACATTTCCTCATGTTCTATAAAAATATACTTATACATGTTTGAAATACTCTCATCAGACTCAACCGCATCTAACTTTAAAATCATAATTTCATGTACACAGATAATTCAGCCACGTCTCAAACCATGGTTGAGGGCTGGAAAGAAGACACCATCATCTTGTGCAATACAATAGAAATTTACATTTATATAGCACCATATGCATTGGCAGGACATCCCTAAGGCGTAACAGTACAAGGATAAATGTCACATGTATGAGGTCAAAGATGACGTTGACATGTAAGAAAGAGATGAGAAAGGAGGAGGACATTACTGGAATCATAAAATACCTTGAAAGAGACAACATCATAGGATAAAATCTCACTTACAAGAAGGACAAATATTCAGAGGTCCATCTTGCAAAATGAAGACGTTATCTTTCCTTGCGTGTCGATAATGTAACGAGAAATATCAGACACAGGGATCAAGACACAGAGATCAAGAACTTCCCTTGCTTCATACGTTGAGAGATCAAGCCTACCACCATTTTGAATGAAGAAGAAACAAACTAGGAAGATGTCAAAACCAATGCAGCTTCACACAACAAAAATCTTCAAAATACCTTATTGTTCATACACAATCAAGCACAACATTTCTGTTGTCTTATTTTATTCTTATTCACCTAGAAATTACTTAGTTGATTGGGGAAAATATTTGAGATGTATGATAATATGTCTATAAACAAATTAATGCTATAATTAAGTCTACTGTAATTATGCCCAAAATAGAATTAACTTTTCAGTAGCTGTACTGCTGAATGGACTAAAACAGCAGTGACATTAGCACAGGCAACAACCTTTATTTAAATATTTTGGTTTAAAATGTGATATTCGCAAACCCGAGTAGGTGCATTAAGGTGTGTCTGCCTGGTGCAGTTGGTAGTAGCCGTCTGAGTCAGAATGTTGTGGGTTCAACACCCACATCATGACTTGGAATCCATACAGTCTAAGATGACACTCCATTGTTGGAAGTGTTGTTCTTTAGATGAGGCTTTAAACTGAGTCCCTATCTGCCTGTTCAGGTGGACATTAAAGATCCCATGTCACTAATCAAAAAGAAAAGGGAGTTTTTCCCGATGTTCAAATAAAATTAGTCATCCACTTTGTGGCTGTTTGTGGAACATTGTGGGAAATTGGGCTGCTGCATTTGCCCACAAAACGCAGTCACTTCATTTTATAGTATATCCTGTGAAGCACTTTGGGACATCCTCCCAATGTGAATGGTGCTTACCAAGTGTAAGGATTGTTATTATTATTAATAATTGTGACATCTGGTTTACAAATATTGGATTTTGAGGCAAGCTTAAGAAGGGTAAATTGCGAATCTGAAGGTTACAAAGCCTCCAAAAAGACCACCATTTCACTTACCAACACTTTTTGGATTTGCACAATTTGATATTCATAAGACAGAATTCAGAATTAACCAATAAAACTAGCATTTTAGTTATAAATAAGGGGAAATAATTCTCAGGGAGCCTCTTTACAAATGAAAGTTGTTCCTTTTGATTAATTTACTGTTTGATTTTCTGTGGTTTAAAGTCAAATGGCAGCAGGTTTGTCAACCAACATTTCCTTTCAAAGTATCACACGTAAACTGGACTGGAAATGTTTTCTTTACTGCTACAGGAACTTACCAGTTGTCAAGAAAAAAAAAGACAACATAACATAATTCACAACCTGATTGTCCCAACAACGTACAAGAATCTCTGACCCACACAAATCCTAAGTGATTATATCAAAGTAAGATTCTAAATAGAAATTCTAAATAGTCCACTAACAAGCTCCCTTGATGAAGCCATAAATCAGAGGCTGAAAAATCAATTACACATCAGGGAAACTGCAAACGGTCTATTTGTTCCTTTGAAGAGCTACTGCACTTTTGCTTGGTTGGAAAATAATTGAATGGAGAAATAAACAGTCAGTGAATTTGGGAACGTTAACATAAAAAAGATCTTCCAAATGAAAGATCTGTCATTTTAAGAAGCAGATTGTGTCAGTCATCACCAGATAACATTACAAGCCCAATGAAGCAGAGCAAGGCAGAGAGATGCTCCAAGCTACTTAACACTTCGAAGTTAAGCACGAGTGACATCATATCAATATCTTGTCAATGACTTTCACTGTCACTAATTGTTTGCCATCCTTATTTAAACCATGTTGATTGTTAAAGAACTAAATTAAAAGACTTAGAGAAACCATAAACCTGATGGTGGAGGGTCCCAAATGTTATGATATTGGCTATCAACGAATGTAAGGGGTCTTGAGTGATATGAAATACTTTACACAAACTACCGACAAATCTGGCTGGACCGCCTCAAAATCTACCGCTCCACTCTAGCCTCAGCCAAGTGGTCCTGCTACTCCAGGATAATCCTGGAGGCGAAGATCAACCCCAGGCTTCTGTGAAGCGCTTTGAGGCATCTTGAAAACATGCTATGGTACTATATCAAATACAAGGATTATTATTATTGATATAATTACAAAAATACATCACATCTGATCTGCTGAGATGTCTTGAATGTACAAAATAATAATAATAATAATCCTTGTATTTGATATAGCGCTTTTCACATCTTCTAGATGTCTCAAAGCGCTTCACAGAATATACTGTGAAGTGAATTGACTGTATATTTGTGGGCGAAACGCGGCAGCCAATTGCGCACAGCAGTGTCCCACAAACAGTAGTGGATTGAAATGACCAATTTATTATTGATTTTTTCTTGAGGGATTATTATCAGGTGTGTGGAGTAAGGAAACTTGCCCAAGGTTTTGCCCTGCCAGGAATCGAATGCAGATCTCTCGCTTGCAAAGCAAGTGCTCTAACCACTGAGCTACATGACTGCACGGAATTACCACAGAAAGGACAATTGAGTGTCCAAGTCAAGAATAGCATCTCAGTATTTTTGCTGGTAATGAGGCCAACAGGTGTAACTGCAGCAGAAAATGCAAAACTGAAAGTAACTCACGAACGATAGGAGATAACCGAAAACAAATATGCTTCTCGTCCAGCTCTCACCCAGTTACCTACGGGGTACCCTAAGGATCCATCCTTGGCCCCCTCCTCTTTCTGATCTACATGCTCCCTCTTGGGGATATCATCCGCAGACATGGGGTACATTTCCACATGAATGCGGACGATACCCAACTCTATTTTTCCACCTCTCTTTGCGACCCCCAGTCCCCTGATATTCTGTCAGCCTGCGTGTCAGACCTCAGGAGCTGGATGAGCACAAAATTCCTTCAGCTGAATGTTGACAAGACGGAAGCCATACTCTTTGGCTCTCATCAACGTCTCAAATCTCATGGCTCTCACCTCCTCCACCTACCCGACCTCCCCCTAAAACTCTCCAAATCCGTACGCAACCTAGGCGTCAGGTTCAACCCCCAATTATCCTTCCTCCCCCACATCCGGTGCCTCACCACTACCGCTTTCTTCCGCCTCCGACACATCGCCCGTCTCCTCCAATACCTCTCTCCTAAATCCACTGAAACCCTGGCACATGCCTTTGTCACCTCTCGGCTGGACTACTCTAATGCCCTCCTCGCCGGTCTCCCCTCCACTACCATCCATAAAATCCAGATTATTCAAAACTCTGCTGCCCGCATTCTCACCCGCACCAAACTCCGCTCCCCGATCACCCCAGTCCTTGCCAGACTGCACTGGCTGCCTGTCCCAGAGAGGATAGACTTCAAGATCCTCACCCTTGTCTTCAAATCCCTCCACTCCTCCACACCCCCTACCTCTCTGATCTCCTCTCTCCTCAAAAAAGTGCCCTTTGCCTTCGTTCCTCCGGGTCTGGCCTCCTCCTTGTCCCCCGAGTCCTCCTCTCCACCCTCGGCAGCCGTGCCTTCAGCCACTGTGCCCCGAACCTCTTGAACTCCCTTCCTCATTCCCTTCGCCTCGTCTCCTCTCTTCCTATTTTCAGGTCTCTGCTGAAGACCTTTCTTTTCGACCGAGTCTTTGGTCACCTTCCTCCCCCTCCCCCTGGCTCGGCCCTGGGATCCGTTATTGTGAAGCGCTCTGAGATGCCTTCCGGCATGGAGGGCGCTATATAAATCCAAGTTGTTGTTGTTGTTGCTTTGAAACACCCTCGCAATATAAAAAGTGCTACATCAAGTGCAATGATTACTATTATTAGTAGGAGGAGATTTGTATTCACAGGCATTTACACTGCATTACCTTGTTTATCTGGGGTGGCTGAAGCTGTTCTCTTCACTTCTTTCTCAATCTCTGCCAAATAAAATTTGTGGTACAATTAGTCAGATACATTTCAATATACAGTATACATAATAGTCTGAGAAATGTTTGGCTACAGTCATTATTAAACTCCATAGTAAATCCTGTGTAGAACTTTGTAGCCTGCCCGCTCGCTCCGCTCAGTGGGCTCTGGCCTGCTTCACGTAGCCCGACTCGCCCACCCCACCATTGGCGGGCGGCCCTTCTGCCACTCTGCCCCCAACCTCTGGAACTCCATCTTGCTGTCCCTCCACCTCAGCCCCTCCCTTGTCATCTTCAAGACCCAAATCACGACCTTCCTCTTCAACCGTGCTTTCAATCTCCCTGCTTCCCCCACTGCCCTTCACCCTCCCCATCCCAACCCCCAGCTCGGGTCCGAAACACTAACTGTCCAGCGCCTTGGGTTGTCCTACAAAGGACGTCCTGAAAGGCATTATACAAATGTAATTTTGTTGTTGTTGAGATGTCCGCCTAATATGAAAGAACATATACCAGGCGCAGGGATGATAATTATTATTGTTATTATCAATAATCTTTTGTTTTTCAAACTAATAACTTTAATATACAGTTGGGTCAGGCTTGATAAACAAAGCACAAGTTGCTAAGCCATTTGCAATTCAGTAGGTGTGCAGAGCAAACTAGCATCGGAATTGGACTTCAGTTAAGAATATGAATAGCTTGACTCCACATTGACCTGCAAATAATTATTTTTCCTGATGGTTTTCATTTCAAAAAATTAAAAAGTTTTTTGGAGTGAATTGTTAGTTTTTATGGTCATAGATAGTTTATGAGTCTACTAAGGGTACCAAAACACATCTGTGAATAACTGTAGCTTCTAACCTGTACTATAAGCATGCAACAGAAATAATAATAATCCTTGTATTTGATATAGCGCCTTGTCACATTTTCGAGATATTTCAAAGCGCTTCACAGAATATACTGTAAAGTAAAATTGACTGTATATTTTATGGGTGAAAATGTATGTTTTTAGCACAAAGTTATCTCCAGTATTTTAAAAGACCTTGGTGGGTAAATGTACTGGAAAGTGTTCTGTTGGCCTGTGTTGTCAATCATCTGATAAACTACACAGACATAGAACTATACTTAGGTAATGCAAGTCTTTGACTGCTGTTCTGCTCTGGTAGTCACTCAGTTTCAGCTCTAGCAGACATGACAGCATCAGTGATAACTGCAAAATGGCCAGGCATGTGAACAATATGCAGTGCATCAATTATACTCTTCTAGCAACAAGTAATGCAAACACAAACAGAGATCAATTTACCCCTCTGAATGAATGTTGTCTGTTTTTGTATATTAGAAGACAACAAGAACATAAATGGCTAGTAATGAAGAACATATTGGTCTTTGAATAGACCCAATGGGCCAATTTTTGAAATCAATGAATCTGGAGTTGAGTCTATAACCCATCCTAACTGGTTGACATTGCTCTTGCCAACATCCTCCTTCATCAGAAAGAATGACAGTAAGTATGAAGACATCATAGGATGTGAGCATAAATGATATATTACTTCATGGATGTGTATAATCATGTCATTATCTACATTTATTGCAGCAAAATACATCTGAAATTAACCATATGGAGACAGTGATTAACAATTAACAGTAATCCCAACCAAATGGATTAAGTTGACAGAAATGAACCTGCATTCAAGGGTGCTTTTTTATATCAATTGCTGATAAATTTGATTGTTTACTCACTTGCTTCTTTCTCTTTGGATGGTTTGACTGAAAAGATCAAAAAGTTGAGTTAGAGAATTAGATTTGCACAGTTGTAATTTTCATTTTTCACTCATACTTTTCCATAAATCATTACAATTGAGGCTAAATCATCGTCAATGATTTCGACATTAAACTGATCTTATTTTCTCATCACTACAGCAGCACTCGTTGCACTTGTCCAGATTCCTACAATAATAATCCTTATATTTGGTATAGCACCTTTCATTTCAAGAGGCTGTTCTAAAGCGCTTCACAGGATGTACTATAAAGTTAATCAGATGGTATTTTACTTTGCATCTGCATCTGTATGTGACTGTGTGTGATTTTTGGGCATTCTTCAACTGATGCCAATAGAAATGAAGCATTGGAACAGCTTTTAAGCTTTCAACATCTTTTGACCTAGTTTCAATCAATAGTTTCACATTACAACTAGAGCTGCTGTAGTGGCTTGCTCCAAATTCTTCATCTGATACCATTACAAATGAAACATTGGCGACAGGCTTTAAGCAGGTCTCCATTTTCCCCACTTGTGTCGGTTGATACAATAGTTTGTGTCATAGCTATGAGGAGCAAAAATATACCTTAGTGGATTAACACACTGCACTTTCACTTGCTGGAAGGTGGGTTTGATTTAACTTGGACTGATGGAATAAAAGCTTCCTCTTATTGAATTAAAGCATTCTCTTATGGTGTCTCTTCTGACGTTGCTTTAATCAGAGGGTGTTTTACTTTGCATCTGCATGTTATCTGAACGGAGACAGCTTGATGCTAATTCTGGGGTGGTATGAAGGATCTATTCTGCACCCATTTTAAGTCAATAGAGGCAACACAAGACTGACAATTTGAGAATATATCACCATATATCACAAAACAACAACTCTCCTTTTATGTCATCAATTCATCACCCAGTCCACAAATACCTAGTCAGGGAAAAAGAGACATTTTGTTCACAGCAGAAATACAACATATTTTCCATTAAATGATATCAACAATAAGGTTCCAATCATAAGAGGAAACAAGACCAATAAAATTGCAGTTTCAATAAAAATCAATCCAATTGTTTTATTTTCATGTAAAAAGGGAGTTCTGTTTCTATCCCCGAGTATCAGTTTCATGCAGTATCAGAAAATATTTGAAATAAACGTTATTGTAGTTTGTAATTCTATATGATAACAGTAACAATTTCAGGCATGATTAACCCATTGATCTATCAAGAAATCACCGATTTGTAAAAAGTCATTTTATTTGCAAAAATGTGTATGTAGCACATGACTGTGATCACATTAGAATAGCTTTTATAAAGGTTTACCAACCTAGCTCTTTTGCTGGATGTACCTTTTCTTCTCTCTTCTCTTGAGGTTCTGCAAACAATGGGAAAGGCTTGGCATCGGTTACTGGTTTATATGTGGGACTAGATTTGAAAGCATCAAATTATGTATACACCAAGGATGATAACGTTCCCTAGAATTATAACAATTATAGTAGAAAGTGGGCAATTCAACCTATGTCATTTATATTGGTGCTAGCTTCTTCATTGGATTCCACATCCTTCCTCTTTCTCCATAATCTCTTACATTGTTCATCCTCAAATATGTATCCAATTCCTTTTTAAATCTTATGAGCTTCAACTTCAATTGCCACTTGTGGCAAAGCATTCTGTTTTGTAATAACGCTCTCCATACAAAAAGTTTATTCTAACCATTCTTCCAGTATTAATCCTTGGCTTACACCCCATTTGAATAAAAAAATAACAACTTGCATTTATGCAGCACCCTTCACGTGGGGTAGTGTCTCAGAGTGACTAAAAAGTGATAGTTTCAGATATGGAAGTATAGGAAATTGTAATTTCACTGCAAGCCCAGGGAAAATATAGACTGTACAAAGGGTCAATTTTTCCATTGTTTCAATTTCTGAGCTACCGTTCACCTCCAAAATACAATCACTGCACTTTACAGTAAAATCCTGTGAAGTGTTTTGAAACCTCCCGACGTGAAAGTCACAAAAACAATTGCAAGGTTTATTGAATGTCACAGATTTTCACAAACAATTCTCTTAAACCTTTTCATTATCTCAAAAACCTCTATTATGAGTCCTGTAGCTCTGTAGCATGCGAGGGACCTGGTTTTGATTCCCGGCAGGATGAAACCTTGGGCAACTTTCCTTATTCCACATACCTGATAATAATCCCTCAAGAAAAAAACAATAATAAATTGGTCACTTCAATCCACGACTGTTTGTGGGACACTGCTGTGTGCAATTGGCTGCTGCGTTATGCCCAAAAATAAGCAGTCAATTCACTTTACAGTATATTCTGTGAAGTGCTTTGAGACGTCTCGAGGAAGTGAAAAGTGCTATATCAAATGCAAGGATTATTATTATTATATTATTACTATCATATCATCCCTCAACCTTTTCAGCTCCATCAGAAACCGCTTTAACTTCTCATCAAAGCTATATCCTTTCATCAGCAAAATCATCCTCGTGGACTTACACTGTACCTTTTACAGAACTCTAATATCCTTTCCATAATGCGGGGCCCAAAACGTCATAATAGTCCAGCTGCGGCCTAACCAACCAGTGTCTTGTACAAAATCTTATAAAATCTTACAATGTCCTATAACATGTCTTATAAAATCTTGCCTGGGCATAACAGAAAACAACTGGGCTAAAATAAATCCTCTGGAAATTGTTTGTTAAAATCTGAAAATAATTACCTTTCTTTGTCCTCTTCTGCTCCATGGGTTTTGGTTCTGCAACAGTTATGAGGAAATATTTTAACATGTATCAGTGTGGAATGTGTGGCAACAAAAGCAAAATTCACCAATGAATATTATTAATGAACCAAAGTTTGTTTTTTGAATCTTATGTGCCTTCACCAGCAAGTCTGCAGAAAGTATGATGACCAGTAAGCAGCTCATTCAAAATGTACTAAAACCGAATGTTAAATATTCAAAGGTTACATATTGTCAAGTTAATAAAGAAAAGCTACCTTAACAGAGAATGCAGAAGGCATTTCAATCCACAGCCATGGTGGGCAAAAAATTTTCATAAGCACAAAACTAATTTTTAGTTGTAAGCTTATAAAAGCCAAATAGCTCTTACATTTGATTTAATACTACCAGTTGTTAGAGTAGTTTGAAAATCTTTTTAAGCCCAATGTTACTTAAAGAAGCTTTGGTTCAACTATGATGAGGAAATTGTATGTTGAAATTCAGTGCAATGTAGATAAACAGGATGAGCAAGCTAATGTGCATCACTGTAATTCTTTACATGCATCTACAGTACATATCATATTGTACATTAATTTGCAGATTCATTAACCGTATGGCGAGTGACAGCAGCATTGTTCCTTTCTATTGTCCTCAATGTCCAAAAACCTTTTATGCCATTGAATAGCGATGACACAATTCATTGCTGGCACAATGAAAGAAGGCTTATCAGCCAAACCTGAATCAAAATCCTATTTTCTGAATTCATCTTTCCTAAAATCTCACTTGACAGCAATACATGACCAATAAATATTTATTTGAATAAAATAATGTAGAGTATTTCAGTGAAATACTGTACAACATACAGTACTTCTCATTTTGCTCTTTAATGCAGGTCATTGCATTTGACCTATTCTCCCATTGGACAGACACTAGATATTTTCAGGAGGGACATGACATGGTTAACCTAGTTACTTGGCACGACAAGGCAGCAATGTATTTGACTTTGATATATACATACACATCTATCTCAATTAGTGAGTTTTTACAACCTGGAGACCAGGGATGGACAGCTTATTAATGCATTGCCGCATGCTGTCATTTCCTTTTTATGTACCCTTTGACAGAGGTGAATAGCAGTCTGTAAAATAATTAGGAACCTATGTTCATTGTCGGTTACAATGTTCTATTTTCATAATAGCCGCTCATTAAATTATACGACCAAATCAAGTTATATTCCTTTCCTCATTTAAGTATCTGATAGAAGACATTTCTTGCTGCTGAAATATTTTGTCATGTACAAATGGGGTTGTAACTAAAGTGGTTAACGCATTAAATTAATTTACATTTCACGTGTGTATTTCGTTTTTGAGGATTTACTAATATTACATAAATAATTTGAGTAACAATAATCAGGTTCTGGTCACTAGGCAATATGTTGGATTTTAAACATGAAGTTTTCTGAGCAAGATTTTTGTTTAATACGGCTGGAACATTTGGTGCTGTTTCACTGTAACATATTCCTGTGGTGGCAGTCCTTGGACTGCTTCACAATGCAGGCCTCTGTGCAAGAAAACTCTTGCTTTAATTAAGTGTCAGACCAGTAGAATGTTAACAGGGGCTTTTGTCAAATTACTGGAGAGGTCATTTAATCCTTGTCCCCTACTTTCTATTCACTAAAAGTATATAAACTCCAAAGCATGCAACTTTGAAACACCAAGCTCAGCAAAGCTGCAATAAACAGAGAGCAAGCAGGTCATTTGTAAAACATCTCCTATCAGGAGGGAAGAGCTCACACACACTCAAATACACACACACAGCTTGAATCTACTTTTGTCTTGTGGTTAAAACAAAATAAAAGTTCCTGATGAAACATACCTGCTTTTTGAGATTTTTCATGTTTGGCTAAAAATAAAACGATTTACAAATAGTGTATGAGGGATAATGCTGCAGATAAAATCTTTTCACTGATAGGAATGAAATCATTTGAACCATAACTGAATTAAGAAATTCAGATGCACATAACAGGAATCTATTGCATTTGAATGGCTCACTGAGCTAGATGTCCTTTTCTCGTAGCTGTTCTCTCCGTTTAATAGCTGTGATACAGAGAAACAATGGTAAACAGTTGGTGTACTGCGAGCCCCACACTGAATGACTTCAAAAGCGCATAGAGCGCAAGAGGGTTGTAAAGTTACAATGTCATGATATAGTTTACCCTCCACTAAACTAATCTTCTCAAGTTATTGATTCAGTCTATACAACCACTGAAAAGTACTTTCGTTCCAGTAATTCAGTACTGGAGACTCCAAATGTGTGATAGTCTTTGGAAATGCAGGCAGGAGCGTATTAGGAAATAATTTTATCATATCACAACTTCTTAATGGCTTCACAAGTATCACTGTCAAGTGCAGGTGATTATTTTTAGAAGGCAAATGAGGCAGCCATTTGGGGCAGCGATGGCCTACATACAGCCATGAAGTGAATGACCAATTAATCTTTTGCACAGCTGGAAGGCAGAAACAATATTGAGGGGAGCAGATAATGCTAATGTCACAAGAGTTTTATGGCGGCCAATTATTGTGGTTTTGGAAAGATGTTCTTGTTTATTCAGTAGGGTGAATCTTGCAACATTTCATAAAAAGATTTGGAATCTATTATTATACGCTGTAATTATCATATATCTATTCATTCCTAAAGCGTGACCATGGAACTAAACACTCGCACCCCCATCCACGCATTGGATACTAAATTTTTTACATCAAAAGTCAGCATAACATTTTTTAAATCCTGGAGGCAGTATTTTCGTGTTACTCCACGGGATGCTGCTTTAAGGCAGTATTCTATCTTAGTTACATTCGAACATTGAGCTCTGTGATCATAAGCAGAAAAGGAATGGAGAACTCCTAGGAGTGACAATTACTAGGATATACTGTCGATTTCCCCCGGTTTCTTCAGGTGTGGTTCAGGAGATTCTCATTGCCAGTTACACATACACATCTGGGCATCTGTTTTTGAAGAACTCACCTAAGGCCTTCTCGTTTGCAGGTTTATCTGCCCAAACTATACAAAATTAAAAAGAAACAGAGTTATAACTGTTTCAGAGGTCTGGATTACATTTGGTATAGCATCGATCACATCAATAGAATGGCCCGAAGTACTTTAGAGGATATGCTGAAAAGTGCAGTAACTATATTTTGTGGGCGAATATGGCAGCTAATTTTTCACACATCAATGTCCCACAAACAGCCATGGAGTGAATGACCAATTTTAGTTGGACTATTATTGGCCAGGATATCGGGATACATGATTTGTTTTAACGCTTGTTTTAACGTGTTATCCAAAAGACAGTACCAACAACAATGCAGCACAACCATAGCACTGCTTTGGAGTGTCATCTTAGACCACATGAGTTCAAAGTCCTGATGTGGGACTTGAACCCATAACCTTCTGACTTAGAGATGAGAGTACTAGCAACTGAGCCAAGCTGAAACATGCGTAGTAAAAACCATTGGCACAATCCGAAGTTTGTGGATCCATTTGTTGCAACCATTTCTCACTTTATTAACTTTTTGTTCCTTACTTCTTACTCACTTGCTTTATTTCTCTCCATGAATATTATTTTCTGTTATATTTTGTCTCACGTGCCATTTTTTATTCTTGTAATCTCTAAGCTCCTTTTTTTCCCATCTTTTGGTGATGTCTTCAGGCTGTACCCTATATAACTCTCAACTTTCTTCAGCTGAACGTGCGTAAAACTGAGACCCTCAGGATTGGCTCACGTCAGCGCCTCTGCACCTCAGGCGCTGACAGCATCAGCATCCAAGGCTGCACTCTCCACCTCTCAAAGCCAGTCAGGAACCTCGGTGTTCTGTTCGACCCTGAGCTGTCCTTTCTCCCTCATATCCGCGCCACAACTGGCACCGCCTTCCATCACCTCCGGAATGTCGCCAGACTACGGCACTACCTCACCCCTCACGCTGCTGAAACTCTGGTCCACGCCTTTATCACCTCAAGGCTGGACTATGGGAACTCTCTCCTCGCCGGCCTTCCCGGCACCTCCCTCCACAAGCTGCAGGTCATTCAGAACTTTGCAGCTCGTGTACTGTCCCGCACCAGGCTTCGCGACCACATCACTCCCACCCTCGCTCACCTCCACTGGCTCCCCATCCCCCAGAGGATCGATTTCAAGATCCTCATCCTCACCTACAAGGCCATTCACGGCCTTGCTCCCTCCTACCTCTCCGACCTACTATCCCCTACCTACCTGCCCGTACCCTCCGTTCCTCTGGCTCCGGTCTGCTCCACATCCCCCGCCCCAACCGCCCTACCATCGGTGGCCGGGCCTTCAGCCTCTCAGCCCCTAGGCTCTGGAACTCCATCCCCCAGTGCCTTCGCCGCCTCCTCCCTTTCCTCCTTCAAGGCCGGTCTCAAGACCTTTCTCTTTGACCGTGCCTTCAGCTCCCCTCTCGACTCTCTACCCCCTCCTCGCTCCCTCCCTTCCCTCCCTTCACCCTGACCATTTCCCCCCTGCTTGCGTCCTGACCCAACTGTACAGCACCTTGGAACTTCCTCCCGACGTGAAAGACGCTCTATAAATGGAATCTTGTTGTTGTTGTTATTGTTGTATGTCTTAATAAGCTTTGGAGCAGGGAACAGAGTTGAGGAAACATTTCTTCACTCAGAGGGTAGTGAATTTATGGATTTCACTACCCCAGAAGGCTGTAGATGCTCAGTCCTTGAACATCTTCAAGGTTGAGATTGATAGATTTTTTAAAAATAGAGGGATTAGGGGATATGGGGATAGGGCAGGTAATTAGAGTTAGGTCTGAAGATCAGCCATGATCTTATCGAATGGCGGGGCAGGCTCGAGGGGCCGAATGGCCTACACCTGCTCCTAATTCTTATGTTCTTATGTTCTTACTATCTTGTCAATACTAATACATGCAAATCATTGGCATCTCATCAGCTCTTACCTCTCCTCGCTCCAATACATGCTAAATGAAGTTAAACTGAATTAAAACAGTTTCAAAACTAACATTATACTTGAATTACTCACACTAAGGAATGTTCAATCTAATTAATTATTTGATATAGAGTGATGGACTGAGTCAACTAAGAGGCCTCTCAGCAATCAAATAAATGGAAGTAATGTGATTAGCTGAAGTGCTTCAGTCACTCTGCCTTGCAGGATTTCCTCTTTATCTTTAAATCTAACCTGAAGATAACAACAAATCGTATTGTATAGCACCACTGACATCGGGAGGAAGTCCCAAAGTGCTGGATAGCTGAGGGTTTGTACTTGGGCTGGAGGTTGGATTTGGGAGGGACGGGGGTTGGAGAGATGATTGAACTTATTAGAATTGAGGGTGGAGGCAGAGAGTTAGAGTTGAGTGTCATCTGCATACATGTGGAAGTTAACCCCATGCCTGTGGAAGACATCACTGAGTAGGATCATGTAGATATTAAAGGGGAGCGAACCAAGGATAGAGCCCAGAGGAATGTAGCATGTGAGAATGCAGTGGCACGAGGAGAGCCCAGTTTGGCAGATGCAAAGTGGACATTAAGGATAAGTAAGAATGAAATCAAGTAAGGTAAAGTTGAGAGGAATGGCAGTGGAGAAGGATAGAATGGTTGACAGTGTTAAAAATGGCAGAGAGGTCAAGAAGGCCAAGTAAACAGAGAGAGCCCTGATCGCAGATAGAGAGAAGGTCATTGGTGACATTGACCAGGCCAAACTTGGAACCATAAGTAGTGAGGAAGCTGGTTTCCAAGGGTGTATTCAGGGAATGCAGGGAAAGGAAAGAGCAAAGATAGGAAGCAACTACTCATTCCAGTACCTTGGAGATGAAAGACATGTGAGAGATGGAATGGTAGTTAGGGAGCAGGGATGGGTTGAGGAAAGGTTTTTCAGAAGGGGAGTGCTGACAGCTGTTTTGAAGAGGGTCCCAGAGAACAAAGAGAGGTTGACAATGTCCTTTAGCAGAAGGACAAGTAGGTGAAGCTGGGAAGTCAGGAGTGGTGTGGGGATGAGTTCAAGGAAGCACATGGTGGGCTTCAATCAGGAGATGACAGAGGAGAAAGAAAAGGGAGAGACAGGGTTAAAGGTGTGGAGGGAGGGATAATTAGAGGCCAGAGGGGGAGGAGGGCAAAGGCTAGCAATAGCAATGGCAGAGGCAGCACAGCAGATCCTACTCTTCAATTATGCCTATTGTCATCCTGTCTACCTCTTCTCACTTACTCAGGTCCCACTCCGCTTCTGTACTGCACTCTTGGAGTTTATTCTGTGTAAAGAGCACTATATAAAGGCAAGTTGTTATTGGCTGTTGTTATAACCGAGGCAGCAGTTATTCCCCATTTAAAGAAGTCCAATTTGCTGTATTTCTTAGTAGGATTCCTTAATAAGGAATGTAATTAATATTCCCATTGCTTCACAGGTGTTTCACTCAGGAAATAGATCATATCAGAACAAAGTTCCTGTGGGTTGAGGTGTGCAATTTTGCTTACCAGAAGATGTCTCTGTTTGTCTAGTGTGAATTCCCGATTAAGGAATGCCATTAAGAAATAGCACAAACTAAACCCCTTTAAAGACTTGGATTCTACAAACTTTTCTGAAGAATCAAATATGGTGGCTATAACTTTTTTCAATAGGTCATTCCTTACTGCATTCTTGCAACATACTTTATTTAACATTTTAATCATCGAAATTATCTTAAATACAATTCTATAATGTATTTTCCAGTCCAATGCATTTATATTGCATTAGGGAGTAAGCTAATTCACCAATTTAGCCTTGAGCTCTAATCATTTCTCTATCCAAAATTCTAGTATACAGGATGTTGAAACATTCATTACATCCCAGGTAAACCAATTTCTACAGGCCATTTATTCAGCTTAGAATGCCCATTTTTGGTGGAATTAGAAACCACTATAATTATAGACTTAGCTCAAGGGAGAAATAAACCTGAGATACAAAAGTCTGCTTGGAACCACTATATATCATGGAATAAAGTGAAATAAAGATACTGGAAGAATCAGCTGCAAACCTTAAGTTGTCATTTTATAAGCTGGCAGAGCAAACAAAAGAAAGCAAGAAAACCACTACATGAGATGTGATAATTATCACTGGTGATAATTGTCATATCACATTCCTCATTATTTAATTATCCCTATATGTTTTAATTGGTAAAGTTAATTGTTGTAAGTTTGCATTGTTGTTCTGTTTTTGTTCTGATCATAAAGTTCCTGTCACAATCTCACCTGCTGATGCTTTCTCTTTTGGAGGTTTAGCTGTAAAATGAAATAAGAAATTGTAAGGTATTTACAAGTACTGTTCTACTATTTTTCGCCAACAAAATATACAGTCGTTTCATTTTACAGTATATTCTGTGAAGCGGTTTGAGACGTCTCGAAGACATGATAAGGCGCCATATGAAATGCAAAGATTATTATAATATCAAATTCAAGGATTATTATTATTACTAGTAACAGTCTAGAAAGTAAGTGTATTATAGGTTGTGTGGTTCTCTGTGATTGTGGTAATTATTAATATCTATTAATAAAAGTGATTGATGTCTTTGCTTCTATTGTACAACACTCTTGCAGGAGGTAATATGGAAGATTGTTAGGAAACATTCCGGGTAGTGTTTGGAAAATTCTAATGAATGATAATGCTGCGCTCTGCTATTCTATATAACATTCTATTACAT
The DNA here is from genome assembly GCF_018977255.1 of Callorhinchus milii. Classification (NCBI taxonomy): domain Eukaryota; kingdom Metazoa; phylum Chordata; class Chondrichthyes; order Chimaeriformes; family Callorhinchidae; genus Callorhinchus; species Callorhinchus milii. Next base: position 32,919,954 of record NW_024704744.1, on the reverse strand, counting down.
ATTGTACGTAAAGTATGATTATAACACACAGTTACTTGCTAAAAGTACAATCATATATTTAAGATAGAATGATGTAGGACTCGTAGTATCATTGAAATGTTCACAATACATAGCAACACCACATGTTTTGAGTATATCTTTCACCATTACTAAGGCTTCATCCTATCATAATCGATTCAAATTGAATTCAAATCTGTGATTCCTACAGGCGAGTGTTTGGTTCCTCTTTACTAACCTGTCCTGCAATAGCAACACAGCAGTTTGTGCAGAGCAAACCATTACCTTTATCAGATGTGATAGCTTTCTCTTTCTTTCCTTTTTCTGTAAAAGAAAAAAACACTTTGTTTTGATCTTCACTGCTTTACATTCAGTTTGTACTGCTGTGTAACTGGTGCTTTCTTTCCTGCCTCTATATTTTACGATCATTTATTTTATTACTTAACGTTTATATTATTTCACCTTGTTCATATCTTCTTTATTTAACACTTCACTGTTTTTCATTCTTACTTTCATCATCGTCTCCTCAACTTTGTCCATTTACAAAGAATTTCACTTGTATAGCAGCTTTCACGTCAGAAGATTGTCCCAAAGCGCTTGAAGAGAGCTGGAATTGATTAATTTACCGCTTTATAAAGAAATACTTGCTGGTGTCCGTCCTAAAATTAACCTTTACACCTCTAAAACTGTGGATTCTTGACCTGCTGCCTTGGCACAATGGAAAGTATTGATCTGAGTTTACTTTCTCTATTCCACTTAACATAACATGTAGGAGCAGGAGTAGGCCATTCGGCCCTTCGAGCCTGACCCGCCATTCAATCATGGCTGATCTTCTAATCTAACTCCAGCTAATAACCTGACCTGCCTTATCCCCATATCCCTTAATCCCATTTGCAATAAGAAATACATCTATCTCAGTCTTGAATATGCTCAAGGAATGAGCGTCAACAGCCCTTTAGGGTAGTGAGTTCCATACATTCACCACCCTTTGGGTGAAGAAGTTCTTCCTCAACTCAGTGCGAAAGGGCTGGCCTCTGATTTTAAGGTTGTGACCCCTGGTTTTAGTTTCTCCAACCAGGAGAAACAATCTCCCACTATCTACTCTATTATGCCCTTTGATGATCTTATAGGTTTCTATAAGATCCCCTCTAATTCTTCTATATTCCAGAGAATATAGGCCCAAATTGGTCAGCCTATCCTCGTAACTCATCCCCTTCATCCCTGTTATAAATCTAGTAAATCTACACTGCATACCCTCCAAGGCAAGTACATCCTTCCTTAAATAAGGAGACCAAAACTGCACACAGTATTCCAGGTGTGGTCTCACCAGGGCCCTATACAGCTGCAGCAAGACTTCCCTACTCTTATACTCTAATCCTTTCATAATGAATGCTAACATACCGTTCGCCTTCCTAATTGCTTACTGCACCTGCAGACTAACTTTCTGTGATTGGTGTACAAGGACACCCAAGTCCCTCTGAACGCTAACACATTCTAATCTCTCCCCTTCTAAAAAACAACCCGCTCTACTGTTTTTGCTACCTAGGTGGATGACTTCACACTTCCCTACATTATACTTCATCTGCCACCCACTGCCCAATAACCTAACCTATCTATGTCTGTGTTGACACTTCCTCCTAGTTTTGTGTCATCCGCGAATTTAGATATATTAACTTTGATGTCCTCATCTAGAACATTGATGTAGATGGTAAATAGCTGAGGCCCAAGGACTGATCCTTGTGGCACTCCACTAGTCACATCCCGCCAATCTGAAAAGGACCCGTTTATCCCTACTCTTTGTTTCCTACCCATTAACCATTCCCCAATCCACGTTAATATGCTCCCCCCAATTCCATGGGCCCCTATTTTTTGGACTAACCTTTTATGTGGCACCTTATTGAAATCCTTCTGGAAGTCCAAATAGATCACATCCACTGATTCACCCTTATCTAGTTTACATGAAATATCCTCAAAAAATTCTATGAGATTTGTCAAACATGACTTCCCTTTTGTAAAGCCATGTTGACTTGGCCTAATAATATTGTGCTCCCCTAAATACCGCACCACCACATCCTTAATCAATGATTCTAAAATTTTTCCTATCACTGATGTGAGACTAACTGGCCTATAGTTTCCCATCTTTTCCTTTCCACCTTTTTTAAATAGTGGTGTGACATTTGCGATCTTCCAATCCATGGGGACTGTTCCAGAATCCAAGGAATTTGGAAGATCAGACATAAGGCCTCCACTATCTCATAAGCTACCTCTTTTAAAACCCTGGGATGCAAGCCATCCAGACCAGGGGATTTGTCACTTTTTAGTGCTAACAGTTTCCCTAGCACTAATCTCTACTAATGAAAATTTCCCTAAGTTGCTCCCTGTCCTTATCCCCTTGGTGCATCTCTATCGTGGTAGACTTGATGTGTCTTCTGGGGTGAAGACAGATGCAAAGTACCCATTTAGGGATTCTGCCTTGTCCTTATCCCCCATTACAACTTCTCCCGTCTCTGACAGAAGTGGACCTACATTTACCCTCACTAGCCTATTCCTCTTAATATATTTGTAAAAACTTTTACAATCAGACTTAATGTTCCTAGCTACCTTACCCTCATACTCCTTTTTCTCGCTCTTAAGGAGCTTTTTAGTTTTTTTTTGCTGGTTTCCAAAACTCTCCCAATCTTCAGATTTACTGCTTTACTTGGCAGTTTTATAAGCCTTTTCTTTTAATTTGATGCTTAACATCTCGTATACCTTGCTAATGACCTCTCTGAAACATTTTCCTTCAAAACAAAAAAGCCTTAGCACACTCCTAATAGCTTGTCACTGTGATTACAGTTTGGGAGCTAAGGAAAAAATAGAGTTTCTTATTTAAATACTATTTTCGTCTCATTTATTCTGGCAGTTTTCTGTAAGGATCTCACCTTGTGCCTTTTCTTTTATAGGTTTAGCTGTGAACAAAAGTACAAATATAATTTTTAAACTTCATAGTCCTGGATAGAAGGTGGTTTGTAATTATTTATCATTAGCAGAAATGTAAACACTACAACATTTGTCTTGACAAAGTAACACAGTAAATCTGGCAGCACAGAGAAGTGAACACCAAAACTGGCAATTCAAAAAACAGGACTCAGGTTATGAATCCATGCTTTTCACAGACTTTCAATGGCATTTCAGGAAACCTGAAGTTCTCATGATTTTCGTCTTAAGACTATTGACATAACATTCAAAAGCATATCAATCTTTGGAAAGCACTCTTAAATTCCATTTTGATTTAGAAGTGAGGTTTCTACAGTTCCTTAACCACATTTTTTCACATTCGCTAATCTATAGACTTTCAGAGCAAAACTACTCGATCAATGGTAGTACTTAATTTGCTTCACAATTGCCTTGTCTTGTGTTGTAATTTCCAGGACTAAATCTGCTTCAACATTGATTTATGACCTTCAATTGGCACCATAAATAAGAAAGAAAAGTCTCATCACTATATTTTTTTTGTTTTATACTGAAATCTGGTGACAGAGGTGAAAAGGAGAAATCTGATGCTGTGTGTAAGGTAGCAGTACTCTGATAGAGCAACCTCAATGACTTACCTTTTTCAGCAACAGCAACTTTCATTTTTGTTTTTTTTTCCTTTTCTGTAAAAGCAAAATACTTAATATTTTACTTTCTTTTCATTTCTCCAGCCATAGCACCAAAGTATGACACATCAGAAGGCCTTTCAGCCCATATTTTCATGTTGGGATTATTTGGTCCTCCAAGAAGCCAACCATCCCAACCCCAAAATGGAATAGAATTCATTTATTTTGTCAGCTGGGTGTTTGACACATTCAGAAACCCATCACCATGCTTAAGAGTATCTAAAGCAGACTGAGAGTTCCATGCATCTCACCTACACATGGAAATTCCCATGTTAGCAATGGAATGCACATTTGCTCTCTGGAGGGACACATCCTGCTTACCTAATTCCAAACAGCATTAGGCACAGATTGACAAGAGTCAAGGCTTGGGGACCCCAGAGTGTGCGTTAGGAAATAGTTGGTGTGCAACCAGTGTAGTAACTGTATATTTGTAGGAAATAATTTTAGAGGAATTATTCATTCTGTTTTGCAGAGGTGCATCTCACGACTTAATGCATCCAACTACACTTTACCTTGCTCAGCAGCAGATAATAATAATAATAATCCTTGCATTTGATATAGCGCTTTTCACGTCTTCTAGACGTCCCAAAGCGCTTTACAGAATATACTGTAAAGTGAATTGACTGTATATTTGTGGGCGAACGCGGCAGCCATTTGTCCCACAAACAGTCATGGATTGAAAATGACCAATTTATTATTGTTTTATTTTTTGGAGGGATTATTATTAGGCATGTGGAGTAAGGAAAATTGCCCAAGGTTTCGCCCTGCCTGGAAGTGAACTCAGGCATCTCACTTGCAAAGCGAGTGCTCTAACCACTGAGCTACAGGACTCCACAATAATAAGATGACTTCTTTGCTTTCTCTGTAAAGTGAAAATATTCCTCAATTACTTTTTGTGCTTTACTCTTGTATAAAGTACAGCTCTAATAAGAATAACCCCAGTTTAACGACAAAGATCCCAATGTTAAGCAGATGTTAGTTTAGTCTATCATATTCAGCAGCTTAATCACATTGAAGTAAGACATTCAAAATACAGTGTGCTTAACAGAAATGTCAAGAATTTTATTTGTAACTAAGTTCCGATGTGAAGTTTCTAACGGTTGAAAACTTAACAATGTTTTTACATTTAATAGTTTGAAAATCGAATGTTTGGCTAAAAGGGTTAGGACAATACTGTGCTGTCTGGATATATAATGTACCAGCTTGGTTCAGTTGATAGAGCTCTTGCCTCTGAGTCAGAACATTGTGGGTCCAAAGCCCAAATTGGGACTTGGATCTCATATTGTCGTCCTTCAGGTGAGACATTAAACCGAGGCCCCATTTACCAGTTCAGGTGTATGTTAAACATTCCATAGCATTATTCAAAGAGAGGAGTTTCTCCCAGTGTCTTGGTCAACAATCACTGAACTAAAATTGATCATTCACTTCATGGCTGATTGTGGGACATTGCTGTGTGCAAAATTAGCTGCCACTTTTGCCTACAAAATACACAGTCACTTCACTTTACAGTATATGCTGTGAAGCACTTTGGGACGTTCACCTAACGTGAAAGGTGCTTTGCCAAATGTAAGTGTTATTATTATTATTATTTTCAAAGTGCAACATATTAAGTCACAAAGTTTTGAATAAGTAGTAAACAGCAAAGAATAAGTAAATAGAAAAAAAATTCAAAAACAGAAAGAAAAAATGGAATAGCACAAAATAGAAATAAAAGCAGCAAAAGAGTGAACAAAAGAACAAATAAGTGCATATTAAAAATATTTTATTTTTACATTATGGGGAAAATTTGATGGAAAAATCCAATTTTATGCACCATCCACTAGTTACATTCCTAATGGAGGAAATTTATTCTATGTTTTGTGCATTCATTGAGTGATCCAGAATTAATATTGCAGTAATAAAACTCTCCTAATGCTTGACTAGCCTTAATACTGTAATAATATTGGTCATAGCATCACAGCTTGTGAGATATAAATGTAAAGAATCCTGTCAGCAGTATCCAAGCTAAGTAATCATTGACAAAGTATATATTCTCACAACGTAATACTGAATTTTCCCAGGAGCAAATTAAACCAATTAATAATTTTGGTTTTACTTCAATAGTAAATGTTAATGTTCAGTACCTGGTACAACAAGGACTTGTTTCTTTGGTATGGCTGCAGATTCTATGGGAATCCAAAAGTAGACACACTGTTATTCAACACTTCTATGAAAAATTCCAATACCCTATTTAAAACAACAGCAATGGAAAATTGTGAAACTAAAGTTAAACTATAACTCAATCATGAACATACCAAGCTTATTTATTAAAATATCCTTTACAATCATAGAATGCATTGAATTACTATGTGGTGATCACTTTCTTTGCAAGCTTATCATCATATTATAAGCTTATCATCACTCCACCTTACCAACACTTATCAACACTCCACCTTTCTAAGACAGTCCAGAACCTTGATATCTTGTTTGACCCTCAACTATCCTTTCTACCCCACATCCATGCCATGACCCACTCTGCCTTCCCCCACCTCTGCAACGTCACCAGGCTCCGCCACTGTCTCACACCTCAGGCCGCCGAAACCCTCATAGACACTTTCATAACATCGAGGCTTGACTATGCAAACTCCTTGCTTGTCGGCCTCCCCAACTCCTCCCTCCATAGGCTGCAGATCATCCAGAACTCTGCAGCCTGTGTCCTCTCCCACACTAGGCTCCGCGATCCTATCACCCCCATCCTTGCCCGATTCCACTGGCTTTCCATCACTCAGGGGATACAGTTCAAGATCCTGGTCCTCACCTTCAAAGCCTTCCATGGCCTTGCTCCCTCCTAACTCTGCGACCTCTTAACCCCCTACCATCCTGTCCACTCCCTCTGCTCAGCGAGCTCCAGCCTGCTTCACATTCTCCGGCTCGCACGCCCCACCATTGGCGGGCGAGCGTTCTGCCACTCTGCCCCCATCCTCTGGAACGCCATCTCGCAGTCCCTCCACCTCGTCCCCTCTCTTGCTTCCTTTAAGACCCATCTCAAGACCCTCCTCTTCAACTGTGTTTTCAATCACCCAGCTTCCCCCCTGCCTCCCACCCTCCCCAATCCCAACCCCCAGCTTGGGTCCGAAACACTGACTGTCCAGCACCTTGGTACGTCCTCCCGACGTGAAAGGCACTATCCAAATGTTATTGTTGTTGTAATACTCTTTTCCTGGCATCAGCTTAAAGATTTGGTTATAGTCATTAATGACATTCAAATCTTGCTCAGGCAAGCCTTTCTTCATTGATGTGCCTTCAATGTGAGATGCAGTATATGGATTTACAATCGAGAAGCACTCTCATTGTGAGCTTTTAGAAGATTGAAATGTTGCTCAGAAGTAAAAACAAGTCCCACATTGGACAGAGGAAGGCAAATGGTTCATATCCCAGAACGGCACTCCTGCACATTCCAATGGTCAGTTCAAGAATGACACTGTCAGAGTCATAGGAATAAACTACCAGACAATTGAATGGAGACTGACATGAAAGGAGCATGAAGTAGAGAGAGAATTAGTACAGAATACAGAGACAAAATAACATCAAGTGAATCCCCAATCAGAAGCATTGCTTTCCCCATAACAATACAACTTACAACGATCAGTGTTGAACTTGAATCGGGTTCTCTCCATTGTGCCATGTGTCACAGAGGGCAGAGGGGCCAAGCGTTCCACTGACTGAATCAGATCCTTTCAAAACTTTATCGTCCATGGGGCCCGTGTTTGAATGTATTACATTGTTTTCGTAATTATTTTTCATTTAAAATATGTAATCATTGACTGGTGGTCTTTTGTTTGTAGAGGTCATTTGCAGTCAGGATGTTAAGTTTAATGTACAGGAGTGGTTTTATGTACATGTGCAGTAGTAATGCTGCTATTTTATAGAATCAAGTGTTCAATATCAAGCAATTCAGTTGTAAGACTTGATCTTTCTAGGAGTCCAGGTTTTGTAGTCATGTTTTAATTTATAGAGGAAAGGGAATAGCTGTGTGGGAGAGATGTTGTTTATCTGATTGCTAAAAGTTACGGATTATACATTCATATCTAGGGAGATCACTGCATTAGTTTGTTGTTGGAATAAGGCTTCCCGTTGGTAAATAGGTATCGATTAGGGCTCAAAAGTTCTCCCCAATACATACTTCAGTTTGAACAGAAAAGTCAACAATTACCCTTGTTATTCTAATTTGCAGGTTTTCCATTTATTATATATTAACAACATAACTAGAATATCTTAAGTCCATACAATCAGAATGTATAGATTTGTATGGGTGGCTAGCCAGCTGTGTAAAGCATTTTGAGATGTCTTCCTGACTTAGAAGGTGATATATAAATAATAATTATACTGTACCTCAGTAGTAGCCTTCAGGAGTTGACAGTCTTTTGACTGATGCAGCAGTGGAATAGGTCTTGGGCTCTAAAAATGTTCTGATTATTTGCCTTCTGAAGAACTCCTTACACTGAGGATTTGAGTCCCAGGGAGCTATTATTTTGCATAACATACACTATTTATATTTTGTGGTTAGAAATGCCAATTTATTGCTTTTGGGAGAGTTCTAGTGTCAGTGCTATGATTTGATGAAATATATTAGCTTCCTTTGAAATATCATTATTAGCAATATAACAAGGTAATTACAGGGTAATTCTGCATGTACTGAGGTTGCAAAATTTTCCGACTCTTTGTGTTAAATCCTGCCTCTTACATTGTTAAACAATTCTCCTGGACAATATTTTAGCAGCATAACTCTCAAATATATCACAAACTTGTAATATACTTCATTTTAAATTCATGCAAATAACCACATTATAACTGCATGAGATCGGTCTCCTCTACTACATTTTATTATTCAGCTATTTGTAAGTTAGATTTATTAATGCTTCGGCAAGCACTTGAGTTATAAGAAAATTGCATAAAAGCAATAAAGTTTACATACTTTTTGCTGGTTTTATTTCTGCAGGCTTAACTGTAACAGAATGATGAATAGAAAATTGTAAGTACATTTTTTAAAGTTTATTTTAGGGAACTGTTGCAAATCCCTAGAGCATTTTGCATAAAGTATAAAGCAGAGGGAGAAATAGTACATTAAGTACCTACATTTAATGTTCAATATAAAATGCCTGTACAACCAGGTAAAAACCAACTCTACATAAACAGAATGAACATGTTGGATCCATTCACATCCTCAAGTCTGAGGTGGATGGCTGTTTGATACGTCAGGGTATTAAGAGATACGGGACAAGGGCGGGTAATTGGACTTGAGGTACAGATCAGCCATGATCTTATAGAATAGCTGAACAAGCTTGAGGGGCTGAATGGCCTACTCCTGTTTCAATGTTTCTATGTCACCTTGGGTTTATGGATCCAAAGTAAAATGTTTTTTTAGACTCTTTCAATATGATTCAAGTGGATCACACAACCACAGTATAAAACTGTCCTCAAAATCAGCAAAACTAACAGTAATCCAGCAAATCACTCTACAAGGAGAGGTTGCATAAGAAATAGGAATGCTGCTGCCTGGAAAATAACAAGCACTCTTCTGAGGTTAGGATTTATGTTTAAAAAAAGCATTGTGCAGGGTGATGGTTTAAACATATCTTGCATCATATTCAACCAATTGTGTTTGCTCTCTACAAAGATACAGTGGGAAGCTTTTTGAAGCCAGTATTCTTTGTTCAAGCTTGAATTCCACAAACACTATTGTTACATGTGTTAAACTTGAACTATATCCTGGAGCATTGCTACAAGAGTACAGCTACCATGTAGTCTCAGAGTATATGGTATATACCCCGTATCCACCCCCATAGAGTCCCAGAGATACCACAACAGCACACCCACCTCATGGCCGCAGATATACAACAACAGCACCCTCATCTCACAGAGTCCCAGATACAGAACAACAGCTCCCCACCTCATAGTCCTAGAGATACCACAACACATCCACCTCACGTACATCCAGAGAGATACTACAACAGTTAATAGCTGTTAATAGCAGCTATTAGTAGTAAAGACTGTTGATATCAGATACAGTGGTAGGTGTTCATAGATCCAGTAATAAAATACTGTAAATCTCAATGAACAGTACTGTTCTCTACTCAAATACTGTACAGTAATCTTCTCAATGTACTTTGCAGATAATGTCCACAATAAATTCCCCAAATACCTCTGGGAGAATATTTTATTTTAATAAACTTGCAAAACTTATATATTTACTAGATCTCCTTCAGTAAATAATGGTAGTTATAGAGGAATAGCAGTTCTAAATTGTGTTCTGAGTACTCTGACCAGTAGATGGCATAATTGTGTTCTAATTCCAGAAACTACAGTACAAAATACTGCAACTCGACAAGACTATGGATTGGATAAAACTTACTTGACACTCTGGAAGCTGCGGGTTTAGCTGCAGGGTATCCAGCTGGTTCTATAAAAGAAAAACATGGTATGCTTAAAGGATCCCAAAATAAATAAAATATCCATGGACAGTCTGGTTGCACTCTCACTGTCAAAGACTGTCTTTTTAAGAAAATATTGTCCAAATTCAGAATCTTAGAATTAGAGCTAGGATGGTTAGAAATGAGATCTGAAAGCATTTCTTTTTACAGAATGTTGTTAAATATGGAACCCATTGCCACATTGCAACAGAAATTACCTTCTCTTTTCAAATAGGCTCAAAGAATTTTTAACATTCACTTGATAAGGTAGACAAGGCCTTGGTTTAGTGTATGAAGAATGGCTCCTCCAACATTGCAGCAACCACAACATTGCATTGGTGTGTCAGCCTAGTCTGTGAGCTCTAAGTTCCAAAATCACAAGGTAATGATCCAGAGACGAGAGTGCTACCAATTGATCCAGACTGACACCAAATCCAAAGGTGAGAGAATTACTGATTCTTAATGAAGTGCCATTGCTGCGCCAAGGTAAGTGCCTCATTAGAAATCCTCCATCCTTTAAGTTGCAAATGTTGGCAGCAGTGTGAACAAGAAGGGAAACAATGTAATCCAGAGGGCATCCCAATTCCAGTGCATTTTAAACAAGGATTTTAATGCAATGTTAAGGTAAATAATCAACATAAACATAATTTTGAATCGCATTATTATAATATTATATAGCAATAAGATCGTAAAACATCTTTATTTCAATGTTCCTTTAAGGAGCAATCAACCAGACGACACCATCGTCTAGCAGATGTTGTACCATTCACACGTGTGTCAACACACACAATGCTGACATTTCTTGGCTTGTTCTGCATTCCACATTGTTCCAGCTCAATAATGTTAGTGTTGTAGATTCTTAAGGAGGAGTTACAATTCACAAGCTATTTTTCATAAATTCCACATAATATTTAGAACATTCAGAGGGTGGTTCTTTGTAGGTATCTGATCTCTAAAGGATAGAGGGATTTAGGGATATGGCTCGAGGGGCCGAATGGCCTTCTCCTGCTCCGACGTCTTATGGTCTTATGATCTTGCGGTCATGCAATTATAATAGAATTTAAGGTTGGTAAATTTAAAAGCAAGCGTAAAATAATTATACTTGCATTTGATATAGTGCCTTTCACATTGGAAAGATATATCAAAGTTTTCACTTCACAAGGTTTTACTGTAAAGTGTAGTGAATGTGAATGTAGGCATAAACAATAACTGAATTGTGCCCAGCAAAGTCCCACAAACAATCATGAGGTGATTTTATCAGGGGACCAGTACACCGAAGGAACTTCAAAATAATAATAATAATTATCCTTGCACTTGTTATAGCACCTTGTCACATTGTGGGGATGTCTCAAAGCACTTCACAGAATATACTGTAAATTGAATTGATTGTATGTTGCGGGTGCACACTGTTAAACTTCTCCATAATCTTAAACTTTAAAACATAAGATTCTGAAGCTAAGACTTTGAGAAATGTCGGGACACAGGTGCCAATTTTAGTGTAATCAGCTGTATTCTGTCAGGAAACTGTTAACAGAAAATTCTCTTCTGTTACATCCATTCTTCAGTTTTTTTGCTTGCACTGTAGTTCAGAAGATAATCATCACTCAAAAGCTATTTCCACAACTAATGCTATATTATTCCATCAAATCCAGAAGCACCTGTTACCCTTTCCACTTCTTGTTGAAATCCCTGAACAATTACACAAGGTCTAAAGAGATGCTAAAAGTTGACTTGAACTCCTGAACTGAACTCCCTGTGTAATTCTAGAACATCACTGAGGAGATATACAAATTAATTCTTATATAGCTTTGACTAACAATTAAGTCAGAGGTATTAAAAAAAATCTGTGCTGAGCTTTTTGCCGATTCAGTCAGAAATTTAAATTTTAGAACATAAGAACATAAGAACTTGTTAGGCGAAAGAAGACCATGATCCATCCAGTTCGCCTTCCACTATACTGGCAGTCGTGTGACATGTTGTGTCCCAAACTACATTTTGTATCTTGAGATATTATTTTCTAACAGAGATCAATCTAATTTGTTCTTGAAACAAACAACACATCTACCGTCTCCCTAGGGAGCCTGTTCAATACATTTATTACTCGCTCACTGAAGTAATGATTCCACAGATTTGTTCTGAATTTAACCCCATTCAATCGCAGGCTGTGTCTTGGCTGCTAAGATGTTTTGGGATTGGTGCTCTTTTCAACATTAGAGGGTGCAATGTTTCATAACATGATTGCCTTATAAATTTCATCCTTGTATTGTATAATCAGGTTGTGTTGCAATAAAGTTCAAAAGGCATGTGTTTCTTGTGTACCCATGAACTTTCATGCACCCTCCTCTATTTCTCTAATCTCTTACGGAGGACAAATCCACTACAAGAAAAAACATCCAAGAATATAAAACTCCCCAAATTTCTTACCGATTATCCTACTGGAAATCAGGATTTCAATCTGATTTCATGAGCTTCTGACCAGTAATATTCCACTGATAGAATTTTCACAGTCAGAACAGGGTATGAACCATTGTATTCCACCATATTTGAATCTTCAATATCCTTAGTTGTCCTTTCAAATTATGCTTCCATTCTTATTCAGATAGTTATCCTTTGAAAGGTTTAACCAGCATTGTATAGAATAGTATAATAATGATTGTTACATTTGATATGCTGCCTTGTCGGCAGTATTTGATATACTGCCATCTCGTGCGGCTTTCCTCAGGGGTCTGTGCTTGGTCCCTTCCTCTTCAATATCTATATGCTCCCTCTTAGTCATCATCATCCGCAGACATGGGGTCAACTTCCACATGTATGCAGATGACACCCAACTCTACTTCTCTGCCTCCACCCTTGACACCAGGACCACCAGGGCCTCTGTTAGGCATCAAGTCCTGGATGAGAGCTAACTTTCTTCAGTTGAACGTCAACAAGACCAAGGCTCTTCTGATTGGCTCCCCTCAGTGCCTCCACACCTCAAGCACTGACAGCATCAGCATCCATGGTTGCACACTCCACCTCACTAAGCCAGTCTGGAACCTTGGCATCTTGTTTGACCCTCAACCATCCTTTCTACCCCACATCCAACCATGACCCACTCTGCATTCCCCCACCTCCTCAACATAGCTCGGCTTCACTACTGTCTCACACCACAGGCTGCAGAAACCCTCATACACGCATTCATTACATCAAGGCTTGCCTATGCAAACTCATTGCTTGTCGGCTCCCCAACTCCTCCATCCATAGGCTACAGGCCATCCAGAACTCTGCAGCCCGTGTCCTCTCCCCCACCAGGCTCTGTGACCCTATTACCCCCATCCTCGCCCGACTCCACTGGCTTCCCATCACTCAGAGGATACAGTCAAGATCCTGGTCCTCACCTTCAAAGCCTTCCATTGTCTTACTCCCCCCTACCTCTGCGACCTCCTAAGCCTCTACTATCCTGCCTGCTCCCTCCGCTCAGCGGGCTCCAGCCTGCTTCATGTCCCCCACCTTTAGCGGGCAGACTTTCTGCAACTCTGCCCCCACCCTTTGCAACTCCATCCCGAAGTCCCTCCGCCTCGACCCCTCCCTTGCCTCCTTCAAGACCCATCTCAAGACCCTCCTCTTCGACCATTGTTACGATCGCCCTGCTTCCCCCCCTGCACTCCACCCTCCCCAATCCAGACCCCCAGCTCGGATCTGAAACACTGACTGTCCAGCGCCTTGAGACTGTATTTGTAACTTTGAGACTTGTCAGCTACTGGACTTTTGTCATCCATAGAATAAAACAAATATTGACTGTTACCTTTGTCTATCCTTCATTGCTGCATTAGAGAGCTAGAAATTCCACCTGAGTCCAGATTTACTCTATTACTGTAGTATTTAAAAGTGTCCAAATTATGTCAGAATCTTAATTAACCTTTAATTTTGAAGCCTGTTTTCCATAAATTCTTATAAAAACTACAGAAAACTGGCTTCAAAGTTAAGAATTAATTGACCATTAAGAGATTAAGTCCAGACCCATGTAGACTTTTCCCCCAAATATTTTTTACAATTGATCAGAACATCTAAGAAAAATAAATTCCTTTTTCTGAATTCTTCATCTCCAGGAGGTTTCCTATGAAAGCAGTTGGGGACTGGCAATCATCGCTGTCCTGAAGCTTTGGTTTAACAGCAGCAAAGAGGCAACAAGATTGTTATAAAATTAAACCGTTTAAACTGTTTAAAGTTAGGAGTCTCTTTACGCAATGTAACGCGAATGAATCAATGGAATGGATTTGGTTTTAAATTTTTAAATTTGTTTTTGTTTTTAAATTCCAATGGCAACAGAAGATGAGACATGAATTGGAAATGCAAATTTTCCATTGGAAATGCAAATTTTCCATTGGAAATGCAAATTTTCCATCTTCAACATCGCAATACAGTATTTCTTTTATTAAAGTGTTATATTAACATAATGGCTTGATGCTTCCTTATGCAACAATTTAACCAAGGGTGCATCTCTACTTCGAAACATCTGTCTGTTAATTACTCTTTAGGGACATTGAAAAACTTCTCAGCACCTCTCTGTGAAAGACATTATCCAAACACTTATACCTAGTCTCATAAGAGGAACTATGTAACACATTTAAATGGGTATTAATGATCTAGAAATTTATAATTTAAAAGCTATTTTATTGCTCTTTTCAATGACCACTGCTATCTTTACTGATGCAAAAGCTTTGTGTCTGCTCCCTGAGCTTTCACTGAATGCCTCCAAAGGGGTTTAGCTGAAATGATCTGTGACCCAAAACGACAATGAATCAGGACGAGGTGTGAAATCACTGCAGACAATTTAGTAATTCATTTATCATTAAGAATTTGAAAAAAAATGATTCAAGTACATGCCTGAGGTAAAGAAGCAGGTAGCTGGGTAATAGACTCATTACATGTTAGGGTCTGCAAAACGTTCAAACCAGTCAGTGCATTAAGCCTCTAGCGAGTTTCTAATGAAAGGCTTGATGTCACTGTTATAAATCCCATCAATCTCTGCTGAATTTACTGAAGCCACAATTCAGTCACATAGTTGATTCTTTCAGGCAAATCGTTTGTTATGTTACTTTTTTTGCGTGGGCACACACCATGCCATGCAGGCCAGGTTTCACTGAAGTCAAACCTTTTGTTTCTTTGTCTGCAGGGAACAATTTCTTCTCTGCTGAATAACAGAATGTTCAATGATGTTACTAGATGTGATGCAGAATATTTGTTGTCATGACAGAGACAACCAAAATCATATTATTGGAACACTAGGCTGAACAAATGTCGTACAAACCATCTCTCTGGTCATGTTAACTCCCTGTCAGATTATCTGAGTTCATCTTCTATCTATCTATTATATCTATTATCTATTATATCTTCCTCTTCTTATATATACTAATAAAACAATGACCTCTGCCTCCGCTTCAAGAAGGATCTCAATAACTGATTGACATATAGACATGATGTATTCCTCATCAGAAAGGCCTTGCAACTAGCAGTGACATGTCCTTGGCCCTCTCCTCTTTAATATCTACATGCTCCCCCTTGGTGACATCATCCGCAGACATAGGGTCAACTTCCATATGTATGCGGATGACACCCAACTCTGTCTTTCTGCCTCCACCCTCAACTCCAAGACCACTGCTGTCCTGACAGACTGCCTGTCCGACATCAAGTCCTGGATGAGGGCAAATTTCCTACAGTTGAATGTGAACAAGACTGAGGCCCTCCTGATTGGCTCGCGCCAGCACCTCAGCACCTCAGGCTCTGGCAGCATCAACCTCCATGTTTGCACACTACAACTCACCAAACCAGTCAGGAACCTAGGTGTCTTGTTCAACCCTCAACTGTCTTTTCTTCCCCACATCCAAGCCATGACCCAATCTGCTTTCCCTCACCTCCATAACATCACCCAACTCCGCCACTACCTCACCCCTCAGGCCGCTGAAACTCTTGTTCATGCCTTCATCACCTCCAGACTATGTAAATGCCCTGCTTTTCGTCCTTTCCAACTCTTCCCTCCACAGGCTGCAGATAATCCAGAACTCTGCAGCCCCTGTCCTCTCCCGCATGAAACTCCATGACCCCATCTCCCCCACTCTCGCCCGACTTCATTGGCTCCCTATTCTTCAGAGGATTCAGCTCAAGATCCTGGTCCTCACCTACAAAGCCCTCCATGGCCTCTCCCCATCCTACCTCTGCGACCTCCTAACCCCCTACCAACTCGCCCATTCCCTCCACTCAGCCGGCTCTGGCCTGCTCCACGTCCCCCGACCCACCATTGGCGGGAGATTCTTTAGCCACTCTGTTCCCAATCTCTGGAATTCCATCCCCCAGTCACTCTGCCTCGCCCCCTCCTTAGCCTCCTTCAAGTTCTGCCTTAAAACCCTCCTCATTGACCATCATCGGCCACCCCCCTTCTCCCCCCCGATGCCAGCACGGGTCTGAAATGCTGTACACTGTTCAGCGCCTTGGGACGTCCTCCCGACGTGAAAGGTGCTATACAAATGTAATCTTGTTGTTGTTGACATGGGCATATTTGTTTTATGGTATCTCCTATCGTGCATGAGTTGTTTTCAGTTTTGCATTTTCTGCTGCAGATACACCTGTTGGCCGCCAAATCAAAGTGGCACTGTGGCATCCTGCGTCACAGAGCACGTACGTATGTACACACACACGGCAGTTACACCTGGCAGCCGCGCCATTGAGCGTGGCACTGTTTCATCCTGCATCACAGAGCACCACGTCGCCAAGTGGCGGGAACAAAATAAAAAACACAGACGAAGCTAAGCCACAGCAACATTACATTTTTAGAGCGCTGAGTCCTCCCACTGAGTCCTCCCAAAAGGAGTCCTCCCAGATGAGTATAAAGATAAAATGTGTGTATCTGTGTATCAATTTATATTCCATATTGATCTTCCACCTCCGACGCATCGCCCGTCTCCGCCAATACCTCTCTCCGAAAGTCGCTGAAACCCTGGTCCATGCCTTTGTCACCTCTCGGCTGGACAATTCAAACGCCCTCCTTGCTGGTCTCCCATCCACTACCATTCATAAAATCCAGATTATTCAAAACTCTGCTGCCCGCATTCTCACCCGCACCAAACTCCACTCCCCATTACCCCAGTCCTTGCCAGACTGCACTGGCTCGCTGTCCTAGAGAGGATCGACTTCAAGATCCTCACTCTTGTCTTCAAATCCCTCCACTCCTCTGCACTCTCCTACCTCTCTGACCTCCTCTCTCCTCAAAACAGTGCCCGTTGCCTTCGCTTCACTGGGTCTGGCCTTTTCCTTGTCCCCCAAGTCCTCTGCTCCACCCTTGGTGGCCGTGCCTTCAGCCACTATGCCCCAAGGTTCTGGAACTCCCTTCCTCACTCCCTTTGCCTCGCCCCATCTCTTCCTATTTTCAGGTCTCTGCTGAAGACCTTTCTTTTCGACTGCGCCTTTGGTCACCTTCCTCCCCCTCCCCCTGGCTCGGTCCCGGGATCTGTTACTGTGAAGCGCTCTGAGACGCTGTCCGCCGTGGAGGGCACTATATAAGTCCAAGTTGTTATTGTTGTTGTTGGATCCTTTGGTTTGAAGTGTACAGTTAGTTTTGAATAAACCCATTATTTTGCATTTATTACCCAGTTTGAGAGATTATTTAAATATTCATAATTATGAATACAGATATTTGTCCCTGATATCTATTCCAATTTTGTTCACTGATTTCCATTCATATTCTCTTCTACTTTGAAGAAACAGTTTACCATATCGACACTATTTACAATTTTATACACAGTTCATAAATGAGGCTTCTCCTTTAATAGCCTTCTTTCCACCTTTAATTTTTTCTGCATTTGGTATTGCTTAAGTTGAAATATTGACATGTTTGACAATTAAATATCAGAATCCTCTTTGCTGGTTCCTGAGATAGGTGGATCTGCAGTACTCCAGGGCACTGATGATCACAGACCAGCTACATCTTAGTAGGAATTGGAGGGGTAGGGGAGTTGGAGGGGATTCTTACCACTCAGCTTCCATTAACCCAGCAAGCCAAAGCACATACAATTAGGGATGTCCTCGCTGGACAAGCAACACAAAGCTTGCTGTATGGTTTCAACTGGTTGAACTTCAACAGTACCACAATGCATACTCTGGGGTCCCCAAGCTGGCTGGCTCATGTCAACCTGTGCCTAATATTCTCTGGAATTAGGTAAGCAGGGTGCATCCCTCCAGGAAGAGAGTACGTATTCCATTCCACATTGCATGTGTGGGTGGCACATATGGAATTCTCAATCGAGTTTGGATACTCTTAAGCATGGTGATGGGTTTCCGGATGTATCAGACGCCCAGCCAACCCCCAGAATAATAACCTTTGCATTTAATATAGCAACTTATCACAGCATTGAGACATCTCAAAGTGCTTCACAGAATATACTGTAAAGTGAATTGACTGTATATTTTGTGATTGAATCGCAGCAGCCAATTGCGCAAAGCAGTATCCTACAAGCAGTGGTGGATTGAGTGACCAAATTATTATTATTATTACTTTTTTGGAGGGATTATTACTCCAATTGACTAACAACTGGGTTCCAACTTACTGCTAGGTGAACAGAGGCGTGTGGAGTAAAGCAACTTGCCTAAGCTTTCGTCCCGCCCAGGAGTCGAACCCGGGTCCTCTCGCTTGCGAGGTGAGTGCTGTAACCACTGAGCTACAGGACTCCACAAAAAAATGAAATAGAAATAGAAATATTGAAAATACACAGGAGGTAAATCACCATCTGGAAGAGAAAGATAGGTTAACATTGTGGGTGTGACCCTTCAGCAGTCTCAGCCTCCTCGGAGCATTACCCTATCTATCTCTTTCTCTTTGCGGAGGCTTAACAAGCTGCTGTGCATATTCATCATGTTCCAGTTTAATTTCTGATTTCTAACCCTCGCTACTTTTTCTTCTTATCCCCAATTAAATGGCAATCCCTGTTACATCAATAGAAATTGGGATTTAAAATGATTGAATTCACTCCTGCTAACTTAACTATTTCCTCTCAAATTCAATGTTAAGTGAATACTTCTTTTCCTGAGATTGTGCAATTTTACCTTGCTGCAATCCATTCAACACTGTTATCTGCGTAAACTCCATTAATTTTACACTCTAACAATGTCCTTCCTTGGGAAGTCCTCCCGACGTGAAAGGGGCGATACAAATATAATCTTGTTGTTGTTGTTGTAACAAAACATAATGAAGTTATGTAAAGAATAAAGTGAAGAACAGATTACACTTTGGAAAATTTTTCAACAAAAAGGACATATGAAACTGTGAAATAGAAAAGAAGCTTCACATTGCTAGGTGAGTTCACGTTCTAAGTACCAAATCCTATAAGAGAGGTATTGACTACTAGTGCAAGAGAAAGGAATAAACTACAGTGGTATGTGGAAAGGGCAGGTGAATGGATTGCTCTTTAAAAGAGGCCGCACAAACACTATCTTTTTCTTCTGTGCTGTAATTTTCTATGGTTCTATGTGTCCAAAGGGGAGAGAAACTGCAGTCACAGCCTATGTATAACATTATGCTCGTGAGACCATCTTCTTAAGAGTATGGTTTTCCTTCAAGGATTAGGTGTCAGCTCGAATCAGTTGTAGGATTCTCATCTCTGTCTCAGGGTAGTGGGTTCAAGGAAAAAGGTGATAGCTTTGCTCAAATCTTATTCTAAATTCCTGTTGATGTATGAATGTAATGTTGTGGCATATTTGCATTGAACAGGAAATGAATTGACTGCCACTAACAAATGTACAGTTCTGGGTTTAGAAGAGCATAATAAGATATACTTCTTGAACATTGTAACAACAAATATCACCTTTTCAAGATTTGTTTGAACACTATTGCCAGGAAAATGCAGTCTCTGCTGATTTCATCACATCCAGACATGACAGTTATTAAGGCAGTAATGAGTATCAAGGTATGAATATATCAAGGAAGGAGATTTTTATCTCACTGAAGGTTTTACAAAAGCCAAAGCTAGAGCACTAAAGGAATCAGCAATGAAGTAAAACCTCCATACATACTCTCAAATTTATTTGTATTATTAAATCAATGACTAGATTCTGGTGTTCTGTTGTATATTGTTAACAAGTACTGCAATCAACTTAAACATTTAAGAAACACAGTTTTCAAACCAAGTTATAAAGAGGTGTGATAGCTGGTTTTACTGTGTCCGTGCACAGCCGGCTGACTCGCTCCCTCCATGCAAGGACGGTTTCCCATGCTAAATAAAAAGATTATTGCCCATGACACTTTCAGTTTTCTGCCCAAAGCAGCAAGGGATTATTGTCAGTGATGACTGAAGCAGAACATGACCATTTTTAATGCAAGAAGCTAAAATGGCCGACTTCATGATCATTTGAACCCTTCCAGTGTCACTTTCTTCCTTTCGCATGTGTACTTAAACAAGAAGTGATGTTGGAGTTCACCCAGTGAACTGGAATTTGGCCATTCGAATGTGAAAATCTAGCTGGTATGCAGGAAATGAGTGGGCTCTCTGTATGCATGCTCATTGAGTGGGCTCCACAGTGCAACCACATTATTAGCAAATCTCTATAATTTTGTGAAGACTGTGGCAATAGCAGGAACAAGATGTGTGTGTGTGTGTGTGTGGGTGGGGGGTGGACAACTGAATTATCAAATGGACATTTTGAATGGACGTTCTATGCATTAATAACAGTTTCACCATAAATAAGCCATCCAACTTTCCAAAAGTTTCTTTTGGAACATCTGTTTCATTATCTATTAAACCAGAATCTTTGTAATTTCTAGGAACTTGTCTAGTTGATTTTTGAAATCCTTTATACAAGGGTGACCAAACAATTGTGATAACTACCCTACTAACTAAAAAACCCACAAACATATCACCATTTCTTTAAGACTTATTAGACATTGTAATGGTATCACGTCTTTTTGGTCACCCCGTAATTACTTATTACTAGTCAACAATCTGTTTATATCCCAGTCAGGCATTTTGTTCCACAAGCCTAACACTGTTTAATAAAAGACTCCTGCCATTTCTATTCACCCTTTCTATTTCTATTCACATCCTTATTTTAAAGCTATGATCAATGTTTAATTTGAACTATTGTTTGCCATGACTATTAATCAAGGTCATAGCCAATGTATTCATTGTGACAATGGCAATCGCTTCATTTTTGCTATCAAAGGAGAATGATGTTTGTAGCTTTCTGATGTTATTGACTGAGTGAGTGCTGCACCCTGCTAAGATTGTTATTCTCCAAGTGTTAAACGTATTTTCTGCCCCTTTATTTTCTGTTTCAAGCATAGCCTCAGGAGTCCTGCTGAAGTTCTCTCATTCCTTTGAAAATATAAATTGCTTTATAATAATAATCCTTGTGTTTGATATAGCACTTTGATATAGTGGTATTTTTTTGTGGGTGAACGGAGCAACCAATTTGCACACAGCGATGATGACCCACAAACAGCCATTTAGGGAGTGACCAATTTTATTTGAGGGACTGTCGATCAGGAAGGGATAACATACCTCTCTTTTCAAATAATGCCATGGAATCTCCAACGTCCACCTGGATAGCACATAACATCTAAAAAAGTATTGAATAAACTCGAAAAGAATAACAAAAAAGGGCAAGGGAAAGAGAGCAGGGAACAGGATTAGTGTTGTTACCTCTGGTCTACCAGCTGACACCAGTTTAGGCTTCATGCATTGAATGGCCTCTTCTGTGGTATAATTTTGATGATTCAATGTTCCAGATTTCCAACTATAATACTACAATACTATTGTGGTCTTCAAGACTTGTAACTGATCTGTACACAGTGAGTGTTGAAACCATGATCATTTTTCAATACAGAAATGCATAGAGTGAGAAACAGAATGAGTTGCCCTGTGCGTGAACTACAATTCGGGAAATGAGAGTCATACTTGCTTGTTCCTTTGGTGATTGAGGAGTCTTTTTCTCTGCAGTTGGTTCTTAATGAGAGGAAGGAAAAAGGAGTCCGTAAAGAACAATTTAAATTAAATGATAATACATCAAGACACATCAATGTTATCAGAATGAAAGCAGGAGGTTACTTCTGCTGAAACAGCTACATTAATGGCTGCAGTTAGCATTCTGCTAGCAATTGTACAGAAGTTGAAAAGCCTGTAAAAGAATCATTTGAAAGTCTTAGATTGCTTCACCACCCATGCTGCTGTCTGAAACCAAACTGATACGTTCCAGTGTCATACAACCCAGCAACAGAAGTAAACCTATGATTTAAATATGCTTAATAGTGTCACAGAGTAATTCAAAGTTTGACAGGAGACCTCTGTTACATGATTTATTGTGGTTTCAACATTTAAGTTGTACACTGCCTAAAGCGTTCAGCAGTCTGGAAACCCTTGAAAACTGTAAAAGCATCTGCCGTGCCATTTTCAGTAATCAGTAAAACTTCACTAGATTCAATCATTAAATTGTTAAGTTGCACATTGCACTTGAATTCCTATTTATAATTATTTTAACCAAAAAGATTCATATTAAGAAAAGGCATGATCTATAGCATTAAAGATTTGCGCCAATTTGGGTTTCAATTACAAATAAAGGGCAGCCGGCTGTACAGCACATTGGTGTATTATTGAATTGTACCACAGAGTTCTCCGAATCATGTTCACACGTAATGAGAACCTAGTTAGGAAGGCCCAAGTAACCAATTTCCCATAGTGAAGGAGAGAGGTACAATTTGAGGGTGACTGAAACTTGCATCTCACTTGCACCTTAGAGTGGCTTGTTACTGCAGTACTGACAAAGACCTGGAACAGTTCATTAGCAAAAGGGTAAATTTTGCCATATTTCTTAGCAGGATTTCTTAATTAAGGAATATGACTGAAGACTCCAAGGAGTATATCACACCAACTCAAGAAAAACAGTTCCAAAAACAGATTGAGTTGGGCGGTTCCTATTTGTTGGTGTTTACAAGCTTAATTTCTTAGTTAAGACATTTTTTTATTATTTGGTGAAAAATTACCAGTGTGTGCTACACAAAAGAACTTAACTAAGCCAGTGAGAATAAATGTAACTATGCAGCAATTAAATACTTTCCAAAAGAAACATCTGAGGTAATATTATAGCAGCAGCTTGCTACTACCCATTTTGCAGTTGCATCATGCAGTTGAAGTGCAATAATTACTTGCTGTTGTTTTTGCTGCTTGAGGTTTCCTTTTTTCTGTTGCAAACAGGAAAACAAGATGGAATAGACATGTTAAAATCATGTTAACATGGTGTTAAAGAAAGGGATGATAATAGGCAGAGGGAAACCCGAGAAAGGGATGTTGCATAAAATGAGAGTGTGGCTCACATTCAGAAAGCACAGACAATGAGAATTATGCAGGTTTTCACCAGGAGGTGGCGACTTGTAGTTGCTTCCATGTATCACATATAACCATCATTTATCAGAATATTGTCTTTAATATTCCTGCAGATGGTTGTTAGTGATAATGTTGATTTGTTTCATGTAATCAGCAATGACAATCAGCAAACTTTTCAAACATGTTTTTCCCAATTCATTTTCTTTTGTCGTAATGGCATGTTGTGTAAAAGCATCTCACAATACAGCTTTAGACTGTACAGACCAACAACACAGCACATGCAATTGAACTCAGTGCTCTTTGTAAGAGAGAAGGGGAAAAGCAGCTAAGGTTCCTGCTTCTAATCCCCATCCTCTATTTTTTTGGTCACCCAGGTATCTGACACATGCAGAAATCCATCACCATACTTAAAGGTATTCAAACCAAACTGAGAGACCCACAGGTATGTACCAACTACACATGGAAATTTCCCTGCATCTGGAATGGAATCCACACACTTTCTCTCCCTGGAGAACACATCATGCTTATCAATTTTAATAAGTATTAGGCACAAGTTGGCAAGAGCCAAGGCTTGGGGTCCACAGAAAGCGTGTTGATGTGTTGGGGTACTGCTGGAGTTTATCCAGCTGAAATCTCACTGTTTATCATTGAGAACACTGATTGTCAAGCTTCCCACTTCTTGTCAGGAGAGTATTAGGTGGAGGTTGGCTTGGGGACCACAGAGTATGCTTTCTGGTGCTTGTCTAGCAAGGTCAAGTTTCTTGCTGCTTGTCTGTTAGGGCTTTGGATTGCAGGGTTAACAGAACTACGTTGAAGAATCCCTGCTCCCAGCCACCAGTCTCACCTTCTAAGTCCTGCCAATAAACAAAGCTGGCTCGTCTGTCATCAACAACAACAAGTTTCATTTATATGATGCTGTTCACTTGGGATAGCACCTTGGCGAGCTATTGTGCTCTGGATTGCATTGGAGTACTGCAGACCCATTGTTTCAGGAACCAAACTACTGAGTCCACCAAAGAGGGTTGACATGATTTCATCATTTCTTTGTCAAACATGACACTTCAGTGTAAGTTCAATCTAAAGACACCCTATTATCTCCATTCCCAAAGAGGATTGTCACCAGTCAGTCATTTGACATCTAACAAGTGCAAGTTTGAGGCTTTATTAAGCGGATAACAGGTACCAAGAACTCCTAGTGAACAGTACAGCTCAGCATGAAATGCGCAAGAGAATTGTCACCATCCTTCTGTGCCTTCCAGCAGCTGTCATCCCAAGTCTGATAATAAACTCTCAAGAAAATAACAAACAAAAAAAACTAATAATAATTTAGTCACTCAATCCACAACTGTTTGTGGAACACTGCTGTGCACAATTGGCTGACGCGTTTCGCCCACAAATGTAAAGTCAATTAACTTTGTAGTATATTCCGTGAAGAGTTTTGAGATGCCTCAAATACGTGAAATGCGCTATATCAAATGCAAGGATTAGTATTATACTTATTCAGTCTCAGAATTTCCTCATTAACTATTCAACAGACATCTGCCTAGCATGCTGACTGATATAGGGCAGCTTGTGACAGGCCAGCCACCCTGATATTATAGATGTCCAAATCTAATGCCTCATAGCAGGTTTACTGAAGACTAACTGCCTAATCCAGGTCCTCACATGGCGGGCTTTGGCAAATAGGCATGTCAGACTTTGTTTCCAGATGCTCAGCAATCTGTGGGTAGAGCCCACCATCCCTCAGCCATTTCCTCTGTTAACCACAAATCAACCTCACAATTTGATTCTGGCCATCACACATGGGTTTGAGGAAATCTCCCTACTGCAAACACAGGAACTCAGAGTCATGAAGGAGAACTTTTTGGTCACATATCTTTTACGATATGATCTTACCCTGAATTGGGACCTTGCTGCTCTTGAAGAGGAATGAGAATGACCAGAATCCTTTTCTCCTCTTCTCAGTGCTGAAGCACAGTGTCCAAGCACCATCCCCAGATAGTGAAACAAATCAATTAGGATGGATGTCCCTTGCATCTTCCAATCAATACTTTATCCAGATGGTTCAATGGAGCAATGTAATCAAATTCCAAATCAGGAAGGAACACCTCATCCCATGTCCATTAAGACCTTTCCCTATGCCGGAAGTTGCATGTATGTGGATGACTAATGAAAGCAGGATGTATTCTCTTTCTAATACTCAGATTTCTGTTTCCGCAACAGCCACAATAGCTTGAAATTAAGCATCTTTCACACAGTTAAAAGTCTCAAAAGGTTTTAACATAGATGTGGGTGGGGATTGCTTCCTGAAAAAGAGACTTTTGTGTTTCCAATCAAAAGACAGAACTTAAGTGCCCTACACACAAAATCTTTGGAAACATGCATAGGTAACTTGCTTGTAAAATTTAAAAATTCTCGAGATTAACATATTCTAGTACAATAAAGATCTACATTCTTTACCCTTCATTGAACAACCTCATTTGGAATTTGGTTACACTGATCCAATAAACTATATTTATCTGGATAAACTTCCGAACTGCAATTGATATAAATATAATAAATGTTTTCAGTTTCAATTCTGGGATCCTTTTAATGGAGAAGAATATGAAAAGCTGAAAGTGATATACCCCATTAACCAATGTGAAACTCACTGCAGAATCAAGCTTGTTACAACCAAATTGCATCCATCCAGCAAAGTAAAGAAGTTTAATTCTAATATGAACTTTGTCAAGCTTCCATTGATTAGGTTTGGTTCACATCTGTCACTATTTATCATCATTCCTTGAGAGCATAATGTTGATAAATTATAGCACTAAGTAAATGTGGAGGATGTCAGATAACAGTGAATGATATAATGGACTGTCTATGATGGATGGGCTTTAGCTGGTAATATCATTAAAACATTTAGCAATAGCCATTTTAGGCAGGAAAAAAATGCAATTGAAGAGCAATAATGAAGAACATACTCTTATGGTTGCTATGCAAAAATGCCCATCTTACTAAATAGGAAAAGCATCAGTGAGATTAAAATTCATCTGTGGTCTATACAGTTGTGCATAAGAGGAATAGTACAAGTCTTAAATATGCAACAGGGATGGGGAGGATTCATAAGTTATGGGCAAGGGTTACATTTTTAAACCAATTCAATGTATTTGAATACAGTGTAGAGCCAAAAGAAAATATTTCTTCAGAAAATGTTAAAAATTGATAATTACACTAATTCACATCTGAAAGAATAATAATAAAACATAATAATCCTTACATTTGGTAAAGCGCCTTTCATGTCAGGAGGACATCCTAAAACACTTTACACATTTACTCTAAAGTGGAGTGACTATGGGTCAGAAGAAGAACTTGCTCTATTATAGCATATTTGGGAAGATAGTCCCCAGGATTTAGATTTACTATATGTGTGTAGCATTTTACATAAATAACATTAGAAATTGGCAAATTACTAAATTTAACTTTTTTTTTACTTCCGAAAAGGATTTCCAAAAACTAGCTTCAAATTGAACTCTATTTAAACTGTATTTATTTGAACTGTATTTGAGAACTTGCCAAATCCTGAAAGATCTAAAGGGTTAAAGCAATAGAGTAAATTTAGATCCAGGTGGAATTTTCCTATATATATATATAAATTTCTCAAAGACCTTCACAGTAATTATTGGCAAGTGTAGTAGGTAAATCTGACATCTATAGTAAAATCCACCAAACAGCTATGAGGTGAATCATTGATTGATTTGAGAAGTCCCTTCTCTTTCCAAACAGTAAAAACGGTTTGCTAAAAAGAAACTTCCCACATATCTGTTTGTAGCAGAGGATGATAACTAAAGGCGTCTGAGTACAATTGTTTGTGTGGTACTCATGTTTGTGCCGGGGACTGTGGATTGTGATTTGCAGTATTCCTTAAAGTGTGTCTTAATTTACAGATGAATGAAAATGAATTCATATTGAGGATGGCCATCTTATCATATTAGCACTACCATCTCCATCAATTCAATCTAACCCAAACTATGGCAATTAATTGTATCTGTGTGAGCAATAGGACATTTAGTAATCCAACAAGTTTGAAGCATGTGGCGTTTCTCCAGTTAAGTGGTTTGTTCTCAGAGTCCTGCTTTAAATGCGGTCAGTAAATCTTTAAGACATGGAAGTCATAGTGGATTTGAATTGTGATTTACAGTCAAAGTCACGTCACTTTGAAAGCCTTCTTAAATATAATTGATTTTCTTGAATTCAGCCCAAAATGTTACCTTCTATTATAACACACATTTTTCAGTTACAAATAAAAGGATTATAAAAACTTTCCTTTTACTAAAAAAATGCTGGTCTTTTTCAAGTTTACAACGTACTGCTACGGGTATTCAACTGGTGTTACAGGTATTCTTTTACTATAGAAGGCCTATTTGAAGAGGTGGAATAGAAAATTGTAAGCTCACAACGCAGATGATCCTGTGCACTAGTTTGCATAGTCATATTCAATACAGCAACAACACATTGCATTTATATAGTGCCTTTCACGTTAGGAGGATGTCCCAAGTAGCTGGACATTGAAGGATTTGCACATAAGATGAGGATTGGAATTAAAAGGGGTGGAGGGCAGGGGGGATGGGAGTGGAAAGATGACTGATGGCAGAGTCAAAAAGAAAGGTCTTGAGACAGGCCTTGAAGGAGGCAAGAGGGGGTGTGTGAGGTGGAGGCGCTCTAGGATAGAATTTCAGAGGGTGGGCGCGGAAAGGCTGAAGGCCCGACCGCTGATGGTGGAACAAGCAGGGTGTGGGCAGGGAGGATGTGGAGCAGGCTAGTGCCCGCCAAGCAGCGGGAGCGGACAGGTTGGTAAAGATTTAGTAGGGCACAGAGGAAGTGAGAAGCAAGACCATTGAGGGCCTCAAAGGTGAAGACAAGGATCTTGAACTCGATCCTCTGGGGGATGGGGAGCCAGAAAAGCCAGGTGAAGATGGGGGTGATCGGTCATGGAGCTTAGTGCGGGAGAGGATATGAGCTGCAGAATTCTGAATAATCTGCAGCTTATGGAGGGAGGAGTTGGGAAGTCAAAATGTAGTGTAGCGTGTATTCTGTGGGCAAATAGAATGTTTGTACACTAAGATTTATAATAAATCCTGTGAAGCAATTTGAAATGTCTCCACGTGAAAGGGGATATATCAAATGCAAGGATTATTATTAGGTTTATTGAATATTGCGACTGCTATTCATATCATTACTCACCTGTTTTTACTGCCACTGCTAGAGGATCTGCTTTCTGCTTTAGCTTTACTTGTGGCTCTGAGAAGAAATTCAAATCAAATCTCTTACTACAAGTGTGAAACCAGTCTGCCGAAAATCAATATCATATGTAATATAATCACAATGAGAGTTATGCTTTATCCATTTTCACTGCTTACCTGCATCTGTTATGGAAAATTAATAACATGTATAATATAGAGAAAAATACTGAGAAACGTTATTGAATAGATGAATGGAAAAAATGTGACTGAATGGGCAGAAAAGGGCATTTAGGTATGGTAAAAGGTCACATCCCTAAATTATGATCATCTATCTAAACTGGCTTTATCTAGCAGTGATTATTATAAATATTCCAATATGTTGTAGGTAAAATAGAACCCTTAATACTGACTACAGAATCTTATCTGTGCCCTTGTCCTTTTGTTTCCCACTTCAGGAGAAATACACTAAAATTATTTCTAAGTGTCACCAGAATACATCTAGGAAATTAATGTTCAGCAGCATACAGCCAGCTGAGATTTTTCCATGATAATGCAGTGCCCATACTTGTACCACTGGAGTGATTGAGGCAGGGCAAAGATCTGAAATGGCACTCCCCAATCAGTCTGTCAATGTTTTTTTTACAATGAAAATAATATAAAATGATATATAGTTTATGTATATAATACACATATATGTATTTAAATATGTATATATATATATAGAGAGAGAGAGCAAGATGAACAAATGCACAGTATTTCGTATTTCACATCACGAGCCTAACACACAATACAAACTTTCTCTCATCACTATTACCAATTGTTTTAGAATGGCGAGCTCATAGGGTAAAGGGGTCACTAACAGTCAAGCAAGAAGCTGTCACCATAGTTGAACATCTCATTTTACTTTATTTGCCACAAGGCAAATTAAAATCATCTTACCAACACAAAGGTCATTCTCAAACATTCATTTCTCCTTTAATACACTTTATTTCTCATGTGCTGCCACTATTGTCCTATTGATTTGTGTCAGGAATTCCACATTCATCTTGGAAAGAACCCTTCCTCTCCCAATGCCACTGCCCTTTGTCTGATCTCCATCAGGAGAAATGCCTTTGAAAAACAGTACATAATGCCAACTTGCTGTTGGACCACTCAAATGAACGCTCGAAGACTAAAATAATAATAATAATCCTTGCATTTGATATAGTACATTATTGCATCACTGTGACGTCTCAACGTGCTTCACATAACATATTGTAAAGTGGAGTGATTGTGTATTTTGTGGGATGGAAAATGGAATGCAATAAATTAACACAATTATCGTTTTAGCAAATATCAGGTGATGAAACAATAAATGGTCACTGTTGGCATACTATCCTCGATATTTGAAGATTAGTGCCATCAAGCATTATCTCCATCTCCATGAGATTCCTTGCTTTTTTCACTAGTACTAACTAGCTTTGAATATACAGTAATGTACAGTATTCATAGATTTGCAAAGAATTATATAAAACATTACAGTATGGAAACAGGCCATTTGGACCAAGAGTATGTGCACAGCATTGTCCCACAAACAGCCATGAAGTGAATAACCAAATTTATTTGGGGTATAAACAAAATACAAAATACTGCAGATGCTGGAAATCTCTGGGAACACTCAGTAGGTCAGGCAGCATCTATGGAGAAACGTTTCAGGTCGTGGAACCGAAACATTGACACACTTTCCTTTCTCCATAGATGCTGCCTCACCTGCTGAGTGTTCCCAGAGACTTCTGTCTTTCAAATTTATTTTGGGGGATCGTTGGGCAGTTAAAGATATTAAAACATTTCTCAGAACTTTCCTTTGCTGTGTCAACCCAAGGAGTATAACTAACATCCAGAGGACTTCTTCCCTTCAAATCCCATGAAACACAGATATAAACATTATTAAATAAAGTATCAAATGAGCTCTGGGACAAAACTGAACCTGCAATTCCAGGGCAGTGAAGCTTCTTAATCATAAACCACAAAATAAATAGGTTTGGGCATGGTGTTTCATGATGGGTCATACATGATAGAGCTAATTATTAAAATTGAATGTAAGAATAAAGCACTCACAAACCTTTCATCTACTTATCTTTAAGTCTCTATTATCCCTTTCATAGATTCATAGAATGTTAACGGCACAGAAGGAGGCCATTCGGCCCATCGAGTCTGGGCCGGCTCTTTGACAGAGCAAGTCACTTTCACTAACCCTAATCACCAGCTTTCTCCCCATAACCCTGTAAACCCGTCTTCCCCAGATACCTATCCAGTTCTCTCTTAAAAGCTGTTATCTAATCGGACTTCACTACCCTTTCAGGCAGATCATTCCAAATTCGAACAACTTGCTGAGTGAAAAAAATTCTTCTAACTTCCCCTCTGCTTCTTTTGGTAGATATTTTAAGACTGTGACCACGGGTCACAGACACACCTACCAGCGGAAACAGCTTTTCCCTATCTAGCTGTCGAAACCTTTCATGATCTTGAAGACCTCTATCAGGTCCCCGTGTAACCTTCTCTGCTCTAATGGGAAACAGTCGTGGATTGATTGACTAAATTATTATTATTTGTTTTCTTTTTTTTTGAAGGAATTATTGCCCCCCGGAAAAGTGATCTGCCAATCGACTAACAACCGGGTTCCTGCCTACTGCTAGGTAAACAGAGGCATGTGGAGTAAGGAAACTTGCCTAATGTTTTGCCCTGCCCTGGAATCAAACCCAGGTACTCTCGCTTGCGAGGTGAGTGCTCTAACCACTAAGTTATAGGACTCCACATGTATGGTGTATTGTTTCTCTATTATATACCTATGTTAAGTCTATCGATGGGTAATAATATAGTAATCCTTGCATTTGATAATAGCGCCTTATCAGGTTGTTGAGTCGTCTCAAAGGGGTTCACAAGAAATACTGTGCATTTTATAGAAAAGTGCAGCAGCCAATTGCACACAGCAATGTCCCACAAACTGTCGTGGAATGAGTGACCAAATGTTTTTTTTAACTACGAGGTAAACAAAGGCATGTGGATTAAGGAAACTTACTTAAGGTTTTGCCCTGTCCGGGAATCAAATCCGGGTCCTCTTGCTTGCAAAGCGAGTGCTCAAACCACTATGCTACAGGACAGAATTCCTATTCATGCCAGTAAAGGGTTGAATATATTCTTTTACCTGATCGTAACCAGTAGGGTTTTATAATTTCTAATAATATAATAATTAGCATTAAAGAGAATATTTTCTCAAACTCACAGAATATTTAAAATGCTTTGGAAAATTACTTTTATTCATCAGTCTCACTTGAGTTTCAACAATTCTGTGCACACTCCTCGAGCCTTTTGATTACCATTTAAGTGAAATAACCTGGTTACCTCTGCATTGTCACTTTTCTGTGCTTGCCTTTCGTACCACAATGCTTCTTTAATGAACCACAGAAATCTTTGCAATAGTGAAAGGTACATTGTAAGGGTTGTATACTATCTCATCATCAGAGAGCAATAGAAATGGGCAATATATCAGACAATGTGGAAATCATACAGTGGGGAGGGATGTTATTATGTTAAGCTTTTTGAACCAATATCAAGATTGCTATCAAGGTTTATTCCTGGCAGAAAGGACTTGTCAAAAAGCATTAGGTTATATCTGCGAGACAAAAAACAAGTTATTCTGAAGTACTGCTTCTTTTTGACCATTTTGACCCATGCTTCTATTATTAACATTCCCTCTATCATCTATACTGACCCCACAAATCTTACAGGAAGATGTTCAAGTTGGAAGTTGAGCGGGGTCACAAGCACAGTTTTACTGCAAAATACAATATTGAGTTGTTGTTTTCTTTGTATCGTTTTACTTAATATATCTTACTAATGAAACATTATTGGAGGATAGTTCACAGCCAATAGTGAAGCTTTCAAAAGAAGGAAATGTTACAAGTGATATTTATCAGCAATAAAAGTGACCTAACTTACAAAATGCATTTAAACATGGTGGGGGGGGGGGGCAGAAATTCTACCTGGGTTGAGATTTAGTCTATTTATGTCACATTTTAGAGATTCAGCACTTGATAAATTCCTTCCTCATTTCAGCTTTATTGTTGAAACTGGTTAGTTCTTTTAAGAACAGAATTACGACTAAACCACAAAGTTAAGAATGAATTTGACGATTTGCTGAATTCTGGACATTCTAAAATTGTATATCATAGAGTAAACCTAGATCCAGATGGGATTCTTGCCCTGCAGAGCCATTTATTTAAAGGAGTGAATTACAGCAAAACAAGAGTTACCGGGTCTGATAATCATTCATTTTGATTTAAAATGCGGCTACTGTTGATGTATGTCACTATGTCAAATACATGTATTTCCAGAAGGGGTTGTAAGCGTGTCACTCCTATAAATAAATGATGTGTTCAAAGTAGACATTTATTGGCGAATTGTTGTGATTTGGGCAGCTGTGCACTACTAAATATGGGCTCAGGCAAGGGAATCACTCGGCAGCCTTGGTCCTGACACCACCCAGGCAAGATGATTTCATAAGCAGAGTGTTTCTCAGTGTAATTGCATAAATCATGTTGGGCTCATTCCTGAAGGTCTGTTCAAAACTCTTGGGCTCTTGAATAATAACATGACAATCTAAGCTTGCTGTATAGGTACAGAGTGCTCAGGCGAAGGGATTTGGAGTGACTGAAGAACTGTTGTCATAGAGAAAATACAGGCAACGAGCCTATATACAGAAACCCTTAAAAATTAGCTCCCTTCTGTCAGTATTGTAATGTAATACTTGTATAGTCAGAGTTTTCTCCCACACATGGCTCCTCATACCAAATATTCCCATCCTCACCAAACTCCACTGACTCCCAATACCTCTGTGAAGCAATTGTGATTCCTTTCACAATCTTGCACCACCCTATCTATGCAATCTTCACTTGCACTTATCCTGGCCCACAGAGGGAGAAACTCCCTTCTCTTTAGCACTCCCTTCTCTAGAGCATTTCTTCACAAGCAAGAGGACCCGGGTTTGATTCCTGGCCAAGGCGAAACGTTGGGCTAGTTTCCTTACTCGAATTCAAGATCCTCATCTTCACCTACAAGGCCATTCATGGCCTTGCTCCCTCCTACCTTTCCGACCTACTATCCCTCTACTTAACTGCCTGTACCCTCCGTTCCTCTGGCTCCGGTCTGCTCCACATCCCCCGCCCCAACCGCCCTACCATCGGTGGCCGGGCCTTCAGCCTCTCAGCCCCTAGGCTCTGGAACTCTATCCCCCAGTGCCTTCGCCGCTTCCTCCCTTTCCTCTTTCAAGGCCGGTCTCAAGACCTTTCTCTTTGACCGTGCCTTCAGCTCCCCTCTCGACTCTCTACCCCCCTCCTCGCTCCCTCCCTTCCCTCCCCTCACCCTGACCATTTCCTCCCTGCTCGGGTCCTGACCCAACTGTCCAGCACCTTGGGAAGTCCTCCCGACGTGAAAGGCACTCTATAAATGGAATCTTGTTGTTGTTGTTGTTACTCGACATACCTCTGTTTACCTAGCAGTAAGTAGGAATCCGCTTGTTAGTCGATTGGTGGATTGCTTTTCCGGGGATAAAAATCCCTTCAAAAAAAATTTTAAAAACATAATAATAATTTGGTCACGACTGTTTGTAGGACATGGCTGTGCATAATTGACTGTCCCATTTTGCCCACAAAATGTACAGTCAATTCACTTCAAATAATATTCTGTGAAGGGCTTTGAGACATCTCGAAGACGTGATAAGGCACTATATCAAATGCAAGGATTAACAATCCCCCAATTAAAATTGGTCATTCACTTCACAGCTGTTTGTTTCTGGGACATTGCTGTTGCTAAATTGGCAGCTGCACTCACCCAGAAAACATAGTCAATCCACTTTAGAGTAAAAATCCCATGAAATGATTTAAGATGTTATCCTGACGTGAAAGGCACTATATCAAATGTAAAGATTATTTATTAATTGATGTGAAATGTGCAAGCTGTTGTTGAAATAATGTGTAACCCAAAAAAAACAAATATACATCACAGGTCTGGTCTGGGGTCAATATGGGCAAAATCAGCAGCTAATCATACTAATACTCCTTTCATTTGATATAATGCCTTTCGAATCAGGAAGATATACTAGAAGTGTTAAAGGCTATGAATTCAGGTACAGAGTGAAAAGTTATCATAGATATTGAGTCTAACCTCCTTTGTACATGATTTTGATCCAAGTGTAAATTATTTTTCCAAAGTAATTACATTACTAAACTGATCAGTATTGTAAAGTAATAATTATATCACACCCATTCCATGAGTACAGGCATCATACGGTTAACATCACTGTCACATAAGTGTAAATTCTATAGGATTCTTAAACTTGTTCTGTTCCTTATTTTAAGGAATACCTTTATAAGAACACCAGAAGATGGTGCTCTTCTACAGGCAAGTGTATTGCTTCATTCCTAGCGCCGCCATTTTATTTTGAACTTGAGGAGAACGATTCTATTTTGTAAATTACAGGTCTCCAAATTTTTGCCTTTAATTTTGCATTCCCTGCAGTTATGTACCTTTGAGACCCTGATCTCCCTCACCAAAAAAAAAGTATTTTTTCTCAAATGGCTGGATGGCTTCAAGCCCAGTTTGTCCAATTTCTAAATGTAATCTTTTGGCCTACATTGGGCTCTATATCATTGTTTTGCCTTTAATTTTGGAGATACGCAGCAGAACATGTAATGATAGCCACACAATCAGAGTGTGTAGCTGTGTGCTTGGTCTCTTTGATTTAAGTGTAGGTACAAAGGGTGTCTCCCTCATCCTTCAATCTTTCAAATAACTAATGCTGCAGATATCACTTATATTAACAACTATATTATAGCCACTGAAAGTTCAAGTGACATCCTGTTTTATTCATTTCTCTGAACTGTTAAACTTACTTTACATGAAAAAAAATCACTATAATATCATATTATAAATCATCCTAGCATCCTTTAAGTGAATTGAAGCAATAATCCAGCCTTGTGATTCAGACAATGAACATAAACCATTCAAACACTCCAGTGGTTTATGACATAATTTGAATCTTGCAACTGGATTTCACACAAGTAATTTACTGAAATGCATCAAATTTCCCTTATCTAGGGAACCTGCACAATCCCAAAAAGCTTATGAAAATCTTCCATTGGATAATAATATTATTCCTTACAATTGATATGGCCCCTTTCAAATCGGGAAGATGTCTCAAAGCACTTCATAGGATTTACTGTAAAATGGGGTGACTCTGTATTTTGTATCCATCTATCGGCCTTTGTGACTTATTTGATTTTTACAAATTATTTTGACTGCAGCTTTTTCGTTCCTGGAGCATTCCATCATAGGGTTATGGCATTAAATGGCCTCTTCACTAAGCACTCAGCTTCCATTTTTTCTCCTTTCAGACGACCCATCATATTTGCCACTGAAATTTTCTCCACATCTCCCATCAATCTTAACTAACTGAGCAAAGTGTCAGCCTACTAAAAGTAACAATCAATGCTGGCCTTTTCACAGTTTACAATGTACTTTGAAACAACTGCTGCTATAGGTATTCTTTACTACAGAAGATCAATTCAAGGTAAGAGTTGAAGAGATCGAAGAGGATTGAAAATTATAAGTTTGCAACAGTTTGTGCTCTAGTTTGCACAGTCATATTCAACAGAATATTTGCCTACAAAATATGATCTTTACACTGAGACATTAATGGTATATAATACTGTGGAGTCCTGTAGTTTAACGGTTAGAGCACTCGCCTCGCAAGCGGGAGGATCTGGGTTCAATTGACAGCAGGGCAAATCGTTGGGTAAGTTTCCTTACTCCACATACCTCTGTTTACCTAGCAGTAAGTAGGAACCCGGTTGTTAGTAGATTACATTTCTGGGGTAATATCCCCTTCCAAAAAAATAATAACAATTTGGTCACTCAATCCACAACTGTTTGTGGGACACTGCTGTGTGCAATTGGCTGCTGTATTTTGACCACAAAATATATAGTCAGTTCACTTTAGCTGCTCCCTTGACCTGATCCCCACCCCTCTCATTACCTCTCAGCTCCCTTTCCTCACACCTCTATTCTCCAACACCAACAGTCTCTCTCATCTGGCAACGTTCCCATCCCCCTAAAAACACCAATAATCACCGCCATTCTGAAAAAACCTTCCCTGGGTCCATCCTTGCTTTCTAACTAATATCACATCTCCAACCTCCATTTTCTTTCCAAGATCCTTGAAAGAGTTGTTGTTCCCAGCTTCACTTCTTCCTCTCCTAGCATTCCCTTCATGAGCCCCTCAAATCGGGTTTCTGTGCTGCTCACAGCACGGAAACTGCTCGGTCAAGGTTACAAATGACATCCTGTCCATCTGTGACCAGGGCTCCCTCTGCCTTCTCATCCTTCTCGAACTCTCTGCTGCCTTCGATACCATGGACCACTCCACCATCCTCCACCACCTCAGCACCTCAGACACTGGCAGCATCAGCATCCACGGATGGACACTCCACCGCACCAAGCCAGTCAGGAACCTAAGCATCTTGTTCGACCCTCAACTGTCCTTTCTCCCCCAAATCTGTGCCATGACCAACTTTGCCCTCCCTACCTCCACAACATTACCTGACTTTGCCACTGCCTCACCTTCAGGCCACCAAAACCCTCATACACACATTCATCACCTCAAGGCTCAACTAAGGAAACTCCGAACTTATCGGCCTCCCCAACTCTTCTCTCCATAAGCTGCAGATCATCCAGTATTCTGCAGATCATGTCCTCTGCCACACCAGGCTCCGTGACCCCATCACCCCCACCCTCACCCGGCTCCACTGGTTCCCCATCCCTCAGAGGATAGAATTCAAAATCCTCGTCCTCACTTTCAAGGCCCTCCATGGCCTTGCCGCCTCCTACCTCTCTGGTCTGCTGACCCCCTATCAACCGGTCCGCTCCCTGTGTTCAGCAGGCTCCAGCCTGTTCCATGTCTCCTGCCCAACCCCCCACCCCCCTATCATCGGTGGCCGGGCTTTCAGCCTCTCTGCCCCCAGCCTTTGGAACTCCATCCCACAATCCCTTTGCTGTGCTTCCTTCCTTGCCTCCTTCAAGTCACGACTCAAGATTCTCCTTTTCGATCATACCTTCAGCCACCCTCCTACCCCCTCTGCCCTCCCTCACCCCAACCCTGCCTCCCCACACTCGGGTCCTGATCCCTGACTGTTCAGCGCTTTGGGACGTCCTCCCAATGGGAAAGGTGCTTTACAAATGTAATTTTGTTGTTCTTGTTGTTTACAGTATATGCAGTAAGCGCTTTGAGACGTCTCAAAGATGTGATAAGGAGCTATATCAAATGCCAGGATTATTATTATCATGTGAAGCGCTTTGAGATGTTCTCCAAACCTGAAAGATGCTACATCAATTGTAAGGATTATTATTATTATGATTTCCTTTGCACTGAGGTCTACAGGCAGTTAATCACCCAAATTTGGGCACCCTCCATTGCCTTCATTTCTATTTCCTCCTCTATAATTCCACGAGAGGTTTGTGAAAAATGAAATGTGGCATTTATGTTAAATGGGGCTGAACTTCCAGTTTGCTACTTTGCACATTATATAGTATGTTCCTGTATTTCTTTCTTCATCAAACGTCAAATGGTTAGTAATTGGACCGTCAATAAATTGACTTTTAATATTGGATTTATTCATTTCAATCCACTAAACTGCACATTCCACACATAGGTCCAAAGTGCAAAAAAAGTTAAATTAATTTATTTAGCAATTTTGCCATATTTCCCACTACTTTGCTTCTCTGATAGATTAATCACACCTCTGCTCATCTTAACATCTAAAAATCCTCTGAAAACGCCAGATTTGTGAAGAAATTCTAAAGTTATAATAATGAATAACCATTACATTTGATAAAGCACCTTTCAAGTCATTGAGACATCTCAAAGCACTGCACAGAATTTTACTGTAAAATGGAATGACTATTCTTGTGGGGGAATGCAGCAGACAATTTGTGCACGGCAATGTCCCACAAACAGCCATGAGGTGAATGGCCAATTTTATTTGGGAGATTATCAGATGGGACACCTGGAGAAATTCCTTTCTTTTTTCAAATCAGGCCAAGGGATCTTTAATGTCGACCTGAACAGTCAAACAGGACCTGAGTTTAACGTCTAATCCAAAGGACAAGCACGGCATTGGAGTGTCACCTTAGAGTGTATAAGATAAGCAAGATATTAATAATAACAAAAGATTGTAGTAAAGATAATACTAATCCTTGCATTTTGTAACATGCCTCATCACGTTAAGAACATCTCAAAGGGTTTCACAGAGTTTTTATAAAGTATAGTGATTGTGTATTCATCGTGGATGAGGGATCAATTAAAAACTGCCTCATGTCTGCTCCTGCTCATGTAACACAAACTAGATTCATGTTGCTATTGTACTTCAACTCTGTCTGATACCAATCATTTATCAGAAGCATTGCAACATACTTCTTTACCAGCCGTTCTTTTTTATAACCTATTTGACACAATTTACTTTTAATGGAGAAATGAATTATCTCCTGTTTTGGTCCAGTTAACCCAAAGTGAAAAACATGTGAACATCCATAGCTCCAGGCATCAAGAGGATTAGGACACTGACATAAATCACTCTGAAGGACTCCTGTAAATGTCTTAATTAAAAATCTGCCAATATGGCCTTCAAGTAAAAGATGTTCAATTGAGATCAAAGTTTTTTTAATATATTATTTTCCAACATAGAATACGTACTTTCAGTTTCTTTAGACTTGGCAGCATTCATACCAACCTTCTTTTCTATAAAAAAGATAAAGGAAACTGTTAATAACCTGAAAGTAAATTAATGACTACATTCAGTGATGATTTAAATATTACTTAGAGGTTCAACTACAAAATACACAGTCACTATACTGTACAGTAAATCCCGTGGAGTCCTATAGTTGAGTAGTTAGAGCACTCGACTCGCAAGCGAAATAATTCCTTAAAAAAATAATAATTTGGTCACTGAATCCACAACTGTTTGTGGGACACTGCTGTGAGCAATCGGCTGCTGCGTTTCACCCACAAAGCTTACGGTCAATTCACTTTACAATATATTCTGTAAAGCGATTTGAGACATCTCAAAGCCATGATAAGGCACTATATCAAATGCAAGGGTTATTATTATTGTTATTATTATTATTATATCAAATGCAAAAGTTGTTATTATTATTATTAGGACTCAAAGTAACCCAAAAACTGCATTTAGTGGAGTGCAAAATGTACTTTGTGCAGTTCTTTACAGCTGATTATACACAAACAAATTAGATAGGAATATTGTATTTATGTTATGATCCATGGTACTCAATTTGGGTTTTATTATTATTTTCAGCAGAGAGCTTTGCCTTGACTAAACAGAGGATGGGTTTTTTCTTGGGATGGGCAGTAATCCCTACTGCAAACTGCATGTTTTTCAGAAAAAAATAGGGAATGGATCAGCTGTAATAGTCCCAATGACCTGACAATACTCACTATGGAAGTTTGTGAATGACACTTGGTAAGATATAAGAGAGTGCTCATTATGTATAGAACTTTCTTATTAGTGTACGTTCAGGACTTTTAGAAAAGTGGAGAAAATTGGAGTTGGGAAAACAGTTTGGGGAATTTCTGTGCACTTCTATCAAACAAAATTGTGCTATTGTGAATCTATGCTGAAACAGTCCTGGAAATACAAGGGTGAAAGAAGTAGTTGACAGCTATAGGATATGTCCTGTCACCATGGTCAATAAGACAGGTGTTGTTTACCATGCACAGATTCACTCTGTTTCTGTATCTTGCTGCCCTTCAGATGAATGGCAACCAGTGTTCTAATACATCAGATCGAAGAGTCATGGGAGATGTTTGGGTTGATTGCCATCTCAAAATTCAGTAACAGTATCCAAGAACAACATACTGGTGGTGAATCCTTCTCTGTCAGGTTGGGGACCAGCAGCTGGATTGCAGTATGAAGGAGGTACCGGTTGTGCTGCACTCTCTGCATAAAGATTATCCTTTCATTTCTGTGCTATGATGAACTATTAATTCTTTTTTGCATTACATATCCAGATGTTCATCATGCTTTGGAAGTTTTACAGTGCATGAATGATTCATCGATGAATATATAAATGCCATGAGTGTTTATTTATCCTCATATCACTGCTTCCATGTATGTACACAAGATGGTTAGAGCTGTCTAGTTGTAACCTTTTATTATACTCTTGAGTTTATACTCTTGAGTTTATACCTTGGTCTGCTGGGAACTTTATTCTGAGTGGTTTCAGTTTAGCTGCTTTCTTTCTCAATCTCTTTTATATTTTGCCTGTAATAAAATGCTGCATGTGTGGTACATTTTACAAATACCTTTCTGTTGACATATGTTTATATTACAATACAATATATTACAAAATTACATTTGTAAAGTGCCTTTCACATTGAGAGGATGTCCCAAGGTGCTGAACAGTCAGGCATTAGGACCCGAGCGGAGGAGAGGGTATCATGAGAGGTGGAGGGCAGAGAGGATAGGAGGGTGGCTGAAAGCACAGTCGAAGGAGGCAAGGGAGCGAGTGAGGCGAAGGAAATGTGGGATATTAGTGTAATAAGTTATTTTCTCAGATCTAATAGTATTTGCATTACTCACAACAACAACAACAAAATTACATTTGTAAAGTGCTTTCAGTCAGGAGGATGTTCCAAGGCGCTTAGAATAAATAGTATTTAAAATTTGGGTTTAGATATATACCATCAACTGGACACAAGTAATTGGTTCCTATGCCAGGTAGCTCCACAGTACTCCAGGCACTGCTGATGATAGCTCAGCCAGCCTGTAGGGACAGATGGGACAGGGATTCTTCACGTTCGGCTGCTGATAACGCTGCACCCAAAGCACAAACAGATAGAGTGGTCCAGCTGAACAAGCAGCGGGATAGCTTGCCAGACAGCAATTTCAATGACAAGTTATGCAGTTTTAGCTGGTTAGACTCCAGCACTATACCAACATACACTCAGGTCCCCAAGCCCTGGCTCTTTCCAGCCTGTGCCAAATACTCTCTGGGATTCGGTAAGCAGGATACGTCCCTCCAGGGAGAGAGTGCGCATTCCATTCCAATACAAGAGAATTTCCATGTCTAGGTGGGATGCATGGAATTCTCAGTTTGCTTTGAATGCTATTTAGCATAGTGATGAGTTTCTGTAGGTGTCAGAGAGCCATATTTTAATCGGAGGGATCTAAAAGTATAGAAATTAAATTACATTTGTAAAAGAAAACCTATTCTTAACTGTTCATTATAATTCGCTAT
The DNA here is from genome assembly GCF_018977255.1 of Callorhinchus milii. Lineage (NCBI taxonomy): Eukaryota > Metazoa > Chordata > Chondrichthyes > Chimaeriformes > Callorhinchidae > Callorhinchus > Callorhinchus milii. Next base: position 32,877,958 of record NW_024704744.1, on the reverse strand, counting down.
TTTCAAAATGGTATCAGTTCCTGGTCTCATATTGGTCTGTGGAAAAACACATAATGTTACTCGTCAATATCTTTATTTCAAGCCACCAAACATTTGTTTTTTCCTCTTTTTCCTAATGAAATCCTGTTAACCTTGTTGAGAACTGTTACTGACTATTGATTATTTCAGCAATTCCATTGAATGGCACACTTTCATCCAAGGTAGTGAGTGTTATTGTCACACATCAGCATCATGTACATCTTTTGGTGATCCATTAATTAACTCAGAACAATTGCATATTGCAGTAAATTGCAACAACGAAACAGCCAATTCGGTCCAATTAGTCTATGCCAGTGTTCACTTGAGCCTTCACTCTCCCATTTCCTCTATTAAACTCCAATTTGCTTTATGAATGCAAAATAGACCAGTTACTCATGGTTTTGTTGCAAGAGAAAAATAGACTCCATAAAGACATAATGAAAAGATCACACGTTTTAATAATCGGGGCACAGGACAATGATAGACATCATTGTGTGCCTTTGAAATAAAAATAAAAATCTCTTTACCTTTGATTTCCAAGTAAAACTGTGTGATTTCCTCCATAATAATAACATCTACCTCCGTAAAACAGGCTTAGCCTGTTTATTTTAGAGCTTTTCTCTGTATTGTATGCCTGTCCGACTGATTCTGTGCTCAGTTTTGTTCTTTATTGCACTAATCAATGCATTAGTTGCTCATTACAAGGCCTTTTAGTGCTTCATAATGTCTTTTCCTGATTGGTTACTTAAATCATCTAACCTGATATAGCATTGGGCTCCTCAGCAAAATCTGACAACTTATTGTTTTTGCTAATAATGTTGATTTACCACCTGATTTATTTTTTAAAGCCCCAATGATCGATAGAATGCAGCATCCTCGCTAATACTGTTTTCCCCCGAGAATTGTGTTTCGCTATAAGCTGTGGCAAAAGGTCTGCAGTTTGTATTAGGATCAGAGTAACATCAATTGGTTCTAACAGCCAAAGGCTGTTATTAGGTCAGATTACATGTCCGAGATGTTTCTTAGACATATTTATCTCAAGTTTCAGTCTGTTTATGAGAGAGGTTATCAAATACAATGTACAGAAGCCTGGTTAATGACAGAAAGGTCCATCAGGCACATGCAATAACCTCCCAGCAGGAGGTTAATAAGAAAATGGTAATGAGCTGTAATGATCATTGAAAGTAAAACCTCAGGATTGAAACCAAGTGTCATCAAAAAGAACGCAGTATGATTTTTTGCAGATTATATTGTGACAATGAAGAGATTGTAGCCGAAGGAAATAATTATCACTGATTTTGCTCTTATTGTAGTTGGTATTATTCTATTATAACTTAAGCATCTACTATTTTTATTCTAAACCCATTTTACTCTTAATGTTACAATACGACTGACCGGGTGTCCAATAATAATGTCAATGCTATTAGTTTAATATAATGAAACTTACATTAGGGAATACTTAAGGTAGTTGCGTGCAAATGTTATTATCATGATGAATTTTCAGTTAAAATTTACCTCAGTTCTGTTCTTTCAATTATTTTTAGTTTAAATAGGGGCAATGTCACAGCACAATGGTTTTTACTGTTTTTATTCGGATGATCATAATACTGCTGTGTGATAATTACTGCTCATGTTGTTATATTACCTAATTTTCAATAATAGAATCGACAAATCTTCCCCTTTGTGCTCCTTTGTTTCATGAAAGCTTTCCAGTTAAACGTCACTCAAGGATGTTTAACAATAAATTCTGGACTTGCTAGATGCATTCAATGGCGGATTAAGAAAACATACTACCTGGTGTGGTCATGAACCATATTAAGGAAGCTCCAAATACAATTTCAGGTCACCATGAGTTATTCTCAATTATGTCAGCACCGCAATTGGCCTCAGTGTCCCTCGGCTGAGAAGAGAAAAATCATCCAGGATTCTCAATTGAGAAACCGAAGGGGAACTGAAACCCATTGTGCATTACACCAATATCAAAGAGAATCAGATAAACAAGTAAGATAACAGGGTTTGGTATCACCAAGAGTACACCTTGAAAGTCTGAGAATTGTTTGAGATGGAAGATTGATGAAGACAAGACAAGAACTTCCACTGTCTTGAGGGAAGGAATGAGTTGGAGTAGTATGATGAATTTTGATTTAAGCAATAATAATAATAATAATAATAATAATCCTTGCATTTGATATAGCGCTTTTCACGTCGGGAGGACGTCCCAAAGCGCTTCACAGAACACACTGTAAAGTGAATTGACTGTATATTTGTGGGCGAACGCGGCAGCCAATTGCGCACAGCAGTGTCCCACAAACAGTCGTAGATTGAAAATGACCAATTTATTATTGTTTTGTTTTGGAGGGATTATTATTAGGCGTGTGAAGTAAGGAAACTTGCCCAAGGTTTCGCCCTCTGCCTGGAATTGAACTCAGGTCTCTCGCTTGCAAAGCGAGTGCTCTAACCACTGAGCTACAGGACTCCAAGCAAGGAACAGAAAGAGTGTGAGGGATCACAGAATTGAAGCTAGGACAAGTTCAAAGGAGAGATGCAAAGGAGAGATGGCCATAGTAGTATTAATAAAATATGAAACAGGCAAGTGTGAAAGAGGATTGTTGGCTGATACCAAGAAGAACTCCCTTTGATTTTCAAATAATATCATCCACCTGAACAGTCAAACTGGACCTCAGTTTAATATCTAATTTGAAGGATGACATCTCAAACAATGCAGCACCCCCAAGAAAAGATTCAGGATATAGGCCTACATGCTCTACTACTAGTTATGTGAGTGCCCTAAGGGTTTTGTTCTGCTATGATTCAGATTGAAGAGCTAGCATAATTTGTCAACTATTTATCTATGTGTTACACCATGCTCCATATTTACATTTCTTTTAGCACATTCTTGGAATGAGATACAAAGAAGCTTTTTAGAGACAATATATTCTCCATGATTGGTACATCTTCCTTTCTGTAGGCAGTAGTGGTGCATATATTTGCTGACGCCTTAAAAATCTGTGCAAACACAAATTACTAGACAAGCGAGAAAGCATCGGGCCCAATCATATGAGTTATATTCATAGCCTCAGAGGTAGACATGCTTGTCATGAAAGTGGCTTAGACTTGTCTAAGTGGAAAAGCTTAATCACACTCCAAAGTCATGCTCATAAATGAGTTTTAAAAAATCAGGACCACATTGCCAATTTTGCATCATTGACCTGGGAAAAACATTTTGCGTGGTTGCGGGCTGCACATTATATCAGTTGACGTGCCTATGATGGAATCCTGTACCTTCGTGGTTAGAGCGCTCACCTCACAAGCGAGAGGACCTGGGCTTGATTCCCAGGCAGGGCAAAACTTTAGGCAAATTTCCTTACTCCACAAGCAGTAAGTAGGAACCTCGTTTTAGTTGATTGGAGGATCACTATTCTGGGGGTAATAATCCCTTCAAAAAATAATAATAATAATAATATTTTGGTCACTTCAATCCATGATTGTTTGTGGGATGCTGCTGTGGGCAATTGGCTGCCGCATTTCGCCCACAAAATATACAGCCAATTCATTTTACAATGGATAATGAAATGTTTTTTTCTCCCCTGTCAGGGTTCTATTAATTACTTAGTTTATGTTCTATTTACTCCTTTGTGCTGATGACCGCTCCAGTAATAACCCCTTCAAAAAACTGCTCCAATCAAATGCATCTTAGAACAGGAACTGTCAATTTATACATCATTCTCCATCAATGACAGATTTTGTTTCCAACCGACTGGAAATTGATGTTGTCTGCTAACAAATAGTCTTTTTCCAAATCAAACTTGGATTTCTCTAATAAGTGTTAACATAAAACATATGCCAGGAATGGTGGTTGAGGCAAAGACACTGGGACAATTAAAAAAACGCTTGATGCTATGATGGGAGGATGGTTATTCTGAAAGGATTAGATCAGATGGGCTAAAGGGCCTTCTTTGCCCGAACCAATCTGATGATTGTGTGATCTTACATATGGTTGTTCAGTATTTGAGCTGAAGTAAACCATTACTTCATGTAACCTATTGCAGTGGTGATCACAAAATATAGTGGTTTGCGACTATTTGTGGCCTTTCTCCCCTTTACCTGAGGAAGATGTTTACTCTTTATCCTGCTCCACCTGCAGTTATATAGTGAAGAGAGTTATATTAAACGGAAGTTGTTGTAGCTGTTGTTGTCTATCTGTGTCCCTCAGACTGTCTGTTCCATGTGTATTGCCAGCATTGTTCCCTTTCCTTCTCCTCTGTCCAGTAAAATAAACCAATGGAATGCTATGAACACACATGCTTATCCCAGCAATGATAGAGTAAGTTAGTTGGGGAGAAAGTCCAGTTGGGTTTACATTTTCTCAATTAATGAAGCATTACAAGACGTCCAGAAATTGGCCAATTCTTAAATACAGCCTTGATTTTGAAGTCAGTTTTCTGTTAGTTGTTTAAATAGTCGAATAGTACCGAACTATTTGACTAGAAATATCCACAAAAATGTTTCCTTTTCCTTTTTTGTTCAGTTGTCTTCCTTGAAGGCACCACGGTTCCACAAATACCAGAGGGTGACTGGTAACTCACACCTGAGCCTTCATTGTGTCACTGGTACCATCATAGCTAAGCCTAATCTTGTTCTGTCTTAATGTCGACAAACTCACGTTCTAGTAGAGTCGCCCAGATAGAGATGAGGAATGAAAAACCTGGTTGAATTGTAAAATCTATTTTTCATGCTGAATGTTATCAATCGGCAAATTGTATGGATCAACATCTTGCCTATTTAAATGCTTTGAGGCAAAGTTTATTCCATTGAATTACCACTTGATGTCTACCTTGTTCCTCAGTGAGCCAGTGTAGCAAAAATTATGAGATGTAATAATTAACACAGCATTAAAAAGGACAATTCAAACTTGTCGTAATGATTGCCAACAGGTTTGGGAGTTAACACCTTACCACCCCCTCCCCTAGCATAACAGGTTGTCTTGAGGCCATCCAAGTTACTATTTTTATTGAAGCTGAAGTCGGGAGGTCGTTCCTCCCAAACCTGTCACAAACCACAGTTTTTATCATAATCTTTGCCACAATGTTTTATTTTCAAACTGTTAGTGGGAAGTATTTGAAAAGTGGGCATTTTGTCCAGAATACCCCTTTCCAGTCATATCACAAATTGGACAGAAAATTGTAGGCTGTGGTTGTTAAAGAGATTTCAGACAAAATATCTGCTCTCAAGCTGCCTCCGACCAGCAGTCTGAAAGCATAATGCGGCATGTAAATGATTGACAATAGGCAGTATGTGCAAAAGAGTACAATATTTAGTTTGTGCGGCAATACAATTGACTACTTGTTCATTTAGGTGTGATGTATTTTTGAGGCAGCAAATGTACCTCAAGGCATCAGTTAAGAAATTAAGTTCTGTCAGTCCTGGTTGGTTCAGATCCCTTATTGCTTAAACAGCTCAATGGCTCTCTTTAAATGTTTGATGTATATGATTCATGCCAGAAGAGTGCTTCTGATACAACCTGGAGGAGGTGGATTGAAGAACAGTACAATTCATACCAACTGAGTATAAATATTTTCCTAAGTATAATATTTAGCGCTAATAATTTTTAGAATAACATGTAGGATGTCTCATGACAAAAAATATGTATGTAGGGTAAATGTATTCAGTTAATATCCAGAATACCAGTCAAGCCCATTCTGCAGATAATAATGGCTCTGAAGTAGATTGCAGAAGGGGAGGAAAAGGAATAATAATCCTTGCATTTGATATAGCACCGTTTTAAGACATCTCAAAGCGCTTCATAGGATATACTGTAAAGTGGATTGACTGTCTATTTTGTGGGCGAGGTGCGGCTGCCAGTTTTGTGCACAGCAGTATCCCACAAACAGCCATGGACTGAGTGACCAATTTTATTTGGGAGATTGTTTGCTACGATACCAGGGGAAACTCCCTTCCATTTTCGAATAGTGCCACAGAATCTTCAACGTTCATGTGAACAGGCAGACGGGACCTTGGGTTAACGTCTCATCTGAAGGATGGCACCTCTGACAATGTAACAACCCCAAACCCCAGCACTGCATTGGAGTGTCAGCTTAGACCATATAATTCCAGGCCCCAACGTAGGGCTTCAACCAACAACCTTCTGACTCAGAGCAAGAGTCCCACTACAGCTCCAGACTGACACACAATATACATATTACTGATCATTCACTTCATGGTTGCTTGTGAAACATTGCTATGCACAAATTGGATGCTGTGTTCACCTACAAAATACTCAGTCACTATACTTCATAGTAAATAAACTTTACAGTGCTTTGAGATGTCCTCTCAAATGTAAGGAATACTATTATTATATATTTAAATGTATATACAGTGGAAGCCGGTTAAGCCGGATGGATCGGAGACGGACATTTTGTCTGGCTTAAGAAGTGTCCAAGGTTAGCCAAAATGTCATTTCCGCCCAGCAGAGGAGCACTTCCTCCCTCCCATTACCATTCCCATTGGATGGGAAGGGGCACAATTAGGGGCGGCCTGAGGTGATTGACAGTCTGCAGTCGCTTGTGAATGGATGGGCTCCACCCATTGACAAGCGGCTCAGCTGTCAATCAATTGTGATTTCCCTCCTGTGTTCTTCCCCGTTCCTCCGCCTCCTCACTGATCGACAGCCCAACTCCAGCTGCTCGTGAATGGCTGGAGTCTGCTGTCAATCACAATTTGACTCTTCCCATCGACATCCTGGAGCCTCTCATGGCTGAATGGACACACAGAAGGTCCGGGTGAGTACAATCAGTGGTGACCAGTGTGGCATTTTGCCCTGGATTTTCATCTGAATTAACAGGCATATTTAGAGCAGATAAGAATAGAAATGAATCGGGGACTGGAGTTTTGTTCGATTTACCAGACATCCGGGATTAACTGGTGCCTGGCAAAAGTAGATTCCACTGTATTTACAGTATACATTTTAATAACAAGCTGAAGTGCAGTTAAATTGTTTGGCCAGTTACTCAGATTTCCTATCTTTGAGAATTTCTTTTTGGGATTTCTTTATGTTTACTTACTGTTGTTGCCTGCCAATCATTGGGCATAAAAGGTTAAATTATGTGGACAGGTTGCATAAACTTGGTTTCTATTCCCTTGAGTTTAGAAGATTGAGGGGTGATCTGTAATTGTAAACGCAATCGGCTGCTGGGTTTCGCCCACAAATATACAGTCAATTCACTTTACAGTCTATTCTGTGAAGCGCTCTGACACGTCTCGAAGACGTGAAAAGCGCTATACCAAATGCAAGGATTATTATTATCTGATTGAGGTTTTTAAAATAATAAAGGGATTCGACAGGATAGATACAGAGAAGCTATTTCCTTTGGTAGGGGAGTCCAGAACAAGGGGACATTTAGGAGTGAAATTAGGCAGCAGTTTTTCACCTAAAGGGTAGTAGAAATCTGGAACTCTCTCCCACAAAAGGTTGTGGATGTTGGATCCATTCACATTTTCAAGATTTAAGTGGATAGATATTTGTTAGGTCAGGGTTAAAGGAATATGGGGCAAAGGCAATTAATTGGAATTGAGGTACAGATCAGCTATGATCTTATAGAAAGGCAGAACAGGCCCTAGGAGCTGAATGACCTACTCCTTTTTCTGTCTTTCTATTCACCCTGTGCTTGATGCTTTCAGACTGCTGGTCAGTCAGCCTGAGAAATATACTAAACAGTAATTATGTCCTGCTATATTGTCCTGTGGCTGTCAATTATCAGCAAATTCTTACGAGTGAGATTTATTATCACAAAGAGTGATATGTGTCAAAACAAATGGAGCTGTATTCACTGATAAGTGATTTACATCAAAACATTTTTTAATAAAAGGAGTTTTATATATAGACCCATGAAGTCATGTAATCATAAATTGTATGATTTCATGGGTCTATACATAAAGATACTGGTGGGGTATATAATATACAAAATACACAGTCAATCCACTTTACAATACATTCTGTGAAGGACTTTGAGATGTCTTAATGACATGATAAGATGCTATATCAAATGCAAGAATTATTATTTGTATTTATAATAATAAATAATAATAATAATCTTTGCATTTGATATAGCGCTTTTCACGTCTTCTCGACATCTCAAAGCACTTCACAGAATAGACTGTAAAGTGAATTGACCGTATATTTGTGGGCGAAACACGGCAGCCAATTGCGCACAGCAGTGACCCAAACAGTCGTGGATTGAAAATGACCAATTTATTATTGCTTCATTTTGGAGGGATTATTATTAGGCGTGTGGACTAAGGAAACTTGCCCAAGGTTTCACCCTGCCTGGAATTGAACCCAGGTGTCTCACTTGCGAGGCGATTGCTCTAACCACTGAGCTGCAGGACTCCACTATTTATTACCAGTCATCTCCAAAGAACTGTATAAGAAACACAAAGTGTGCCCTGACATCCCATTAACAGGCTGTAGTGATTTAATGGTGGATACTCACATCCTCAAAGGATTGTTCATGCAGAGTCTGGAACATTCAAGAGGGAAGTAGATAAATAGTTGGCTAGCATAGGGATCGGGGGTATGGAGAAAAGGCAGACAAATGTTATTGTGTTAGACATAAACTGTGAGCTAAGAAAATGGTCAAGTTGACTCAATGGGCTGAATGGCCTACTCCTGTTCCTATGTTCAAATATTGCAGATTCCATAAATCAGAACAGGCAGGACTGGGATGTTCACTGGGATGTACAAAAACCTCACTAAACTAGTAATTTCATTATAGGGCTCTATTGGGACTAAGTGGTACTTCTGTCTTCAAGAAATAAGCCAATGTTAAGCAATTATAACCATTTAACAACAATTTAATTGCCACTATAATCTTCTGCTCTGGGTTTAATGTTGTGACCATGCAAGAATACAGGTTAATGCATAATAATGTGGTGATTTGGATCCATAAACTCAGAGCCTGTGTTTATAATGCACCAAACTAAAATATGGCCACTGGTCAGACTGTTACTGATATCACTTCCTGGATGGCATGCATGCTATGCATATATATAGATATGCGTTTCGCCCACACGTATACAGTCAATTAGCTTTACAGTATATTCTGTGAAGCGTTTTGAGACATCTAGAAGACGTGAAAAGTGCTATATCAAATGCAAGGATAATAATAATAATATGCACAAGAAGCACTGTTTTCATGACTTCATGTGTGCTGGCATGCACGTTACATCACTTCCAGCGTGCCGTGTCATTGGTATTGCTTCTTGCTTAAGCACACAGCAAGCCAGCCAGAAGCCAGAGGTATACGTGGTGCACTCATGCTATAAGGGGACTGAAGCACGTTACAATGGAGTTGACCTGTACTACTAAGAAAATATGGTGTAACATTCCCAGGAGATATGGGAAAAACATAATTATTTTAACAGTACTGCAATGAGTAACTGAGACCTATGAATAAGCTCTGTAGCTTTGAACTGTCACATGAAGAATGTCTTTCAAGCAGATCTAGTAAATGTAGTTGGATCAAATAGCAATATTCAGCACTGATTCATATCTATCTTTATTCCATTTCCATTTTTCTACCAGAACTTTGTATGAATTGATGAGACATATAGTATTATGGAGACACTACTGAGAACCATGAAGCAGAAATGGGATACAAGGAGGAGGTAATATCACAAGCTCGACCCACAACAACATTTGCGCATTGAGAACACCATTATCTTCCAGCTGAATTTGAGATGCAAAAAAATTTGCTGTGCAAATGGAGAAAGACAACAGATTATAATGTAACTAAGTAGATTATAACTGTGTAACTCTGAGCTGATTGTAACTAACTCTGAGTAGATGCAACTGTGACACTGAGTAGTTTGTAACCAGGTAAAACATGTTAGTACAGCGACAATTACCTGTGAGTGTGAAGGAACGCTATTTGAGCCATTAATGAAGAGAGTTAAAAAGAACTGCTGCTAACTTTAAGGCATAAATTTCCGCACATCCTGAGGAAAATAATATCATGTGTGAGTAACTCCAGCAATTTTAAATATTACATTATTCTTGGGATGGTGTTGTTGTTTCAAACAATAAACAGTGGAGTCCTGTGGTTAGAGCACTCGCCTAAGCAAGAAACCTGGGTTCGATTCCTAGCAGGGCGAAATATTGAGCAAGTTTCCTTGCTCCACATGGCTCTGTTTACCTTGCAGTAAGTAGGAACCCAGTTGTTAGTCGATTGGTGGATCGCTTTTCCAGGGGTAATAATCTCTTCAAAATTAAACAAAATAATAATGATAATAATTTGGTCTCTCAATCCATGACTGTTTATGAGACACTGCTGTGTACAATTGGCTGCTGTCTTTCTCCCAAAAATATAGTCAATTCACTTTACAGTATATTCTGTGAAGCGCTTTGAGACGTTTCAAAGACGTGATAAGGCACTATATCAAAATGCAAGGATTAAAAAAAAGCAGTATTTATTCATCCTTTTTAAAATGAGAGTGATTCAAAGAAATTGGTGATTATATGTATAGTTCTTTTGCTCAGTTTAATCTCTTGATTGATTTAAAAAAACGAAGTCTGCTTAAATGGTGAGTTGTGATGACATCACCAGGGAAACAGATTGGAGTAGTTACAGATCTTTGGTGTAACAGAGTTTAGTTAACATGTGCAGCTAAAGTGAAGATCACTGAAGCCCCCAAGGTATCCCTATCAACGTTAATTCAGATTGCTCACACGGGCACAATGTGTTGTTTTCTATTGTTTGCAGATGCTTTCTTTCTTGTTCATAAATTCCCTTTGATGGAGTGAAAAATGTGACTTTCAATCACTGCTGTTCATCACTAGCAAATGTCTAAGTTGCTTGTGGCAGATACTGAGCTAGCAGCAGTGCCTTTGAGCCTGCTAGTACATCAACCTAAGAGGCTGAGATATCTCTGTACTCTATGAACCAGCACACAGGTGCAAAGAAACAAATGTAACATAAAGTTTTAATATGAAGTAATGTGTATACTATATATTCTGCTGTGTATATAATATATAGATATATATATGTAGTCTACTGTATATACAGAATATACATTAGATTTGTATTTGCCCAATAATTGTAATTACTACATGATTCAGAAATATTCCACATTCTTGGTAAATAACCTTATTAAGGTGCAACACAAATATACAGGGAGAAATTTCACCTGGGTCTAGAGCTACTATATTTATCTACTCCACCTCTGTGAAGTCTTTCAAATCTACTGGCCGCTTCCTTTTGCTCAGCGAGAATCAGCCTGATACATATCCCCCACTTTTTCCACCCCACCATCAGCGGATGGCTTTACAGCCATTGTCTTCTTGCTCTCTGCAACAACATTCTGGAATCCCTCCCACTTACTCCCTCCCTTCTTTGTTCCAAGTCCATCTCAACACCTATCTGGTTGACCATGCTTTAGGTCATCTTTCTCCTCCCCAACCCCACTCCCAGCCCAGGTACCCAGCCAAGTGCTTTTGCGATATCCTCCTAGCATATACAAATAATAATCCTTGCCTTTGGTATAGTGTCTTATCACGTTGTTAAAATGTCTCAAGGTGTTCATAGAGTATTAACGGTATATTTTGTAGTTGAAATCTATAGCCAATTGTGCACAGTAATATCTCACAAAGAGTGACTAAATTTTTTTCGGTGGGGAAGGCTTATTTTCCCCAGAAAGAGTTCCAGCAATCGACTAACAACCAGGTTCCTACTTACATAAGAACATAAGAAATGCTAGACGAAAAAAGACCAAGGTCCATCAAGTTCGCCTTCCACCTTCCTAGCGGTCGCAGGCACATGTGTCCCAAACTACCTATGTACTATACCCCATAATGTTATTTCCTAAAAGAAAGCTATCTAATCTGTGTTTGAAAGAATCAATGCTTCCTGCTTCAACTGTCTCCCGAGGGAGCCTGTTCCACAGGTTCACTATTCGCTCACTGAAATAGTGTTTGCGTAGATTTGTTCTGAATTTACCCCCCTTCAATCACATGCTGTATTCTCTAGTTTTACTACTCTGGACAAGTTGAAACAGCCTGTCATGATCTATACTGTCTATATCTATATGGTCTCACCAGTGGTAGGATTACCCCACTATTTTGGCTTTGCTATTGTTCTTTTGATACATCCCAACATCTGGTTTGCTTTATTCACTGCCACAGAGCATTGTTGGGAGAGCTTCAATGTATTGTCAATCAGGACCCCCAGGTCCTTTACATTTTCAATACATATTATTTTCCTTCTGTTCAAATAATAGTCCCTCCAGGATTTTTTGGCCCCATATGAAATATTTTACATTTCTCCACATTGAATTTCACCTGCCACCGAACTGCCCAATTCCCAAGTATGTTCAAATCCTCCTGTAACCTATCTTGTTCAGCTTCGCAATCTACCAACTTCATTACTTACTGCTAGGTAAACAGAGGCGTGTGTAGCTAGGAAATTTGCCTAAGGTTTCGCCCTGCATAGGAATCAAAACAGGATCCTCTCGTTTGTGAGGTAAGCGGTCTAATCACTATGATACAGGGCTCCTATATAAAGTGCTATATAGCATTTTAGACTGCCCACAATGTGAAACTTTAAAGTTAGTTTTCTAAAGGTTTCAAAAGAAAATTACAGAAAATTATCTTCAGAATCAAGAATGTAAATCCACTAAATGTAAACCCAGGTGGAATTTCTGCCCCACAAAAATAGGATAAGCATACAGCTGATAAAAGGGTGTTTTTGCCATTGAAATATTGGATTATGCAATACTTTGTACTTATTTTTAGTTAAATGACTGATCTTTCTAATTAAATGTAAAAGTCATCAGGACCCCAAAGACACTGTGGTTAGCCCTGGTGGATAGAGGTTGTTTTATAAAATATGCCTAATTACTCTCAATTTATTTTGCTGGGTTTAGCTGCTCTGGGATGATCTCATTCATTCACGTTAAGTACTGGGGAAAGTGTGGAGCTGTGATTTTTGTCAGTTGCATCATGACTGAAACAGAAACAGCAAGACAGCATCACGTGAACGCTTGTGTTGGGAGTGTTAGAAACTTATTTTTTGCCATGCACCACTGGGTGCTTTCAATACTTTATATAAATGTAATATTCTTGCTAATGGATGACTACCTGTAAATGTAGCTTTGTGAAACAGCTGTCTCTTCCCCTCCTCCTACAACACTTACTGAAGGAAATAGAAAATATAACTCTTAGTTCAGTTCAAGAGTTACATTCCAACATTGCTCACATTGCTAAATATCATCAGACAGGCTGAAATCTCAAAATAGCTGTCATCACTCAACAGATAGGTGTCAAATCTCAGGAAGCTTTTTCCATTAGATCTACTTATAGGACAGTAAGATTCACAGTCTAACTGTGAACTAAAGACATTTTACTGATAGATGCTTAACAAACATACTAAATAAAAAACACACTGCAAAGATCAGTCAAAGTGCACACTAAATTTCATCTTACTGCAATATCCGAGATTTCATTCAAGGGAACGACTATAGTTTAGTCATGTGAAATTCTACTTTTTGTAAACTTTTATTGGCTATTTGGTTTATTAATGAAGAAAATGTCTGTGTTGGCTGAGGATGTCTGCATTTACAGATAAGATTTATGGAATGGTATATTACTGAGAGAGCAAGCACTGCCAGAAATGAGCTCCAAAACAAATTCCTGTAGTGGACATGCCCACAGGCACACAAATGTAAAACGCATCTGCCCTGGAGTGAATTGAGAGAGAATAAAAAAAGCCTGGATTCATCCTCGCACATTGGCATTGGAAATCCTTACATTAATCAAAGGGCTACATTTGGAATACACATTCTAAAAGTGCTACAACATATTTTTTGTTCTCCAAAAATAATTTTGATTCAAATCACTGTGTTAATGATCAAGTTTGTGAAAACTGCCCACCGCCAGGTGGATAGAACCTTTCTTTGACTATCAAAGATTGAAACCAAATTGATCTATATTAAGTGATTTCAAGTATATTTGGAGAATTTGCATATTGACCCTGTAGGATGATCTGGAGTAAAAGAATTATCCCTTTTCCCTGAAATTCCAATGAATTCCCTAGTGTTCTGTTTACAAACATGGGAAATGGAATCTGCCACAGTAGGAAGAAACACTACTCTGATCCTGAATGTATAATCTTTATGAACAAAGATGTTAAAAATATTGAAGTGGTCTAAAAGCAATCTCTATTTTGATGCAATCTCCCTCACTGACGATACAAACACTGCTTTCAAGAGGAAAGAAAATATGATAAGCTAAACAAAAAGCAGCAAAATGACTGTTCATATTCTGATGAAATTAACATTATATGCAATGTGAAATAAAAATAACTGACAATCATTTGCGGTAAAAATTCCACTTGGATCTAGATTTACTCTGTTAATCTGGTGAATTGTTGGCCAGGAAACTGGGAGAAACCACTTAATCTTTTTGAATAGTTCTTTTTGGAGGGTCAGCCAGATGGTTGACACATAAGGAAACCCATCACTATGTTTAAGAGTATCCAAACCAGACTGAGAGTTCCATGCCTGCCTCCTACACATGGAAAACCTCATGTCTGGAGAATATTAGGTGTAGGATGGCAAGAGCCAAGCTTGGGGACCCCAGAGTTTGGGTTGGGGTACGGTCTGGCTATCTTCCCACTGCTTGTCCAGCTAGGACCAACCTATCCATGAGTGCTTTGGTTTGCAGGGTTAACATGAGCTGACTGGGAAAAATCCCAGCCCCCATTGACCAGCACAGGTGGTGGGCAGCTAGTGCTAGAGCGGGCTCAGCTCCAGCACGCCCTCCACGCCAAATCCAACTTTTCTCCAGTTTGGGCAAATGGGACCTTGTGGCTGGAGAGGGGAGCTGCTCTCCATGGTGTGTAGTGGGATGTGAAGTAAACAATAACAACAACAACAAAATGACATTTGTATAATGTCTTTCACGTCGGGAGGATGTCCCAAGGCACTGGACAGTCAGAGTTTCTGCCCTCCCCAATCCTGAGCTGGAGGTCATGATCGGGGAGGATGGAGGGTAAGGGGGGAAGCAGAGTGATCGAAAGTACAGTTGAAGAGGAGGGTCTTTAGATGGGTCTTGAAGGAGATGAAGGAGGGGACGAGGTGGAGGGACTGCGGGATGGCGCTCCAAAGGGTGAGGATAATATCCCACCCACCAATGATGGGGCGAGCATGTCAGGGAACGTGAAGCAGGCCGGAACCCACTGAGTGGAGGGAGTGTGCAGGATGGTAGGAGTTTAGGAGGTCTCAGATGTAGAGGGGAGCAAGACCATGGAGGGCTTTGAAGATAAGGACCAGGATCTTGAACAGTATCCTTTGTGTGATGGGACGCCAGTGGAGATGGGCACGGATGGGGCTGACAGGGTCATGGAGCCTGGTGCAGGAGAGGACAAGGGCTACAGCGTTCTAGATGATCTGAGGCCTATGGGTGTGGACGTTGGGGAGAGGAAAGCAAGTGTAGCAGTCAGTGAGTTGAGTGAGCAGTATTCAAGTGCCATGATGCACACACAGACATACAGAGACACACACACAAACAAACAAACAGCAAGAGACACACATGCATTCCACAGTGTTTTCAGCAAAGTGAGGTCAGAATGTATGAGAAGAATGCGGCTCAGCTCAGCCCGCCTCCCAAAGAATACTTTCATCCACCGCCCATAGTGGTCTGTTGTTCCAAGTTCTGCCAGTGAGCCAGGCTGGCTGGTTTGTCATTAGCAGACCCACCTGACTCAGCAACCAGACAACTGAGGCGACCACAGGGGGTTCACTGGATTCTGATTCTGTTGCCCAGCATATCACCTTGGCGCAAGTTCAGCTCCAAGGAGACGGGACTTGGATTTAGTATCTCATCTGAAACAATTTCAACTCAGATAATGCATCACTCACCGAGCACTGCATTGGAGTGTGAGCTTTGACTATGAATTCAAAGTCCCAGTGTGAGACATGGGACTTGAAGCCACAACCTTCTGACTCAGAGGCAAGAACATTCCCAACTAAGCCGCTAACTCTACACTATCCATATTTGGGGTCAATTCCAACCTGAAATCAGAAATTATCAATCACTTTAAACATTCAATGCAATACCCTGGAAAGATCTCACCTCTGAATCAAAAGATAATAACAAAAGCAAGTGCTTCGCAGAATATATTGTAAAGTGAACTGTGTAATTCAGTATATTCTGTGAAGCGCTTTGGGACATCTAGAAGATGTGAAAACCTCTATATCAAATGCAATGATTATTATTATTATTATTAATTTGTGAGCAAAGACTGTTAACTTCTAGCCCCATGTCAAAATTTTAAACTTTCCTTGGATGAGTTGTTAAACCAAGGTCCTGTCTGCCTATTTAAGTGAATGTTAAAGATCCCATTTCCCCAACTTGGCCAAGTTTCGACTTTACCCTTCTCTCGCCTCCTTCAAGATAAGCTTCAAGGCCTTCCTCTTTGACTGTACTTTTAGCTATCTCCCCCACCCCCTTAACCCCATTCCAACCTGGGTGCAAACCCTAGACAAACCCTGACCCCCCGGCTATCATTGTGCTCCTCCGCTGTCAAGCACTCTGGGTCGCTACCCTATGTGAGGGCGCTATATAAATGCAAGTTGTTGTTGTTGTCTTGGGATGTCTTCCTGATGTGAAAGGTGCGATATAAATGTAAATTTCTATTGTATTGTATGTGATCATCCTCATTGCTCTCCTGGGCGTTTCCCTTATGACGGTGACCAGAATTGCATATATTCTAAATGTGGACTGACAAGAGCTCTGTACAGCTTGAGTGTGATGTCTGGGGAACTAAACTCAATTGATTTAGCAATATAGTATAACCCTGCATCCTGTTTGCCTTGTTTATTGCTGCCTCACACTGTGTTGACATCGGGAGTGATGAATCAATTAACACTCCGAGATCTCTTTCAACTTCCCCCTTGGCAAGTTCTATCCCATCCATCAAGTATTTTGTTTCCAATTCTTACTCCCTATATGAAGTACCTTGCTTTTATTATTATTAAACTTCATTTGCCAGTTGTGAGCCTATGTGCATACTCTGCCAAAGTCTATTTGTAGGACCTTTGTGACATCTACAAATGTAACTACCTAAGACTGGATCTGAGAGCCCAGGTCTTTACCCCTCTCCAACTGATGATCAGCAAGACCGAGGCCCCCCTGATTGGCTCGCGCCAGCGCCTCCGCACCTCGGGCACTGGCAGCATCAGCCTCCACGGCTGCATACTCAACCTCACTAGGCCAGTCAGGAACCTGGGTGTCTTCTTTGACCCTGAACTGTCCTTTCTCCCCCACATCCGCGTCATGACCGGCACTGCCTACCACCACCTTCACAACATTGCCAGACTCTGCCACTGCCTCACCCCTCAGGCTGCCGAGACTCTCACACACGCATTCGTCACATCAAGGCTCGATTATGGAAACTCCCTCCTCATCGGCCTTCCAAACTCTTCCCTTCACAGCTGCAGATCATCCAAAACTCTGCAGCTTGTGTACTCTCATGCACCAGATTCCGTGACCCCATCACTTCCATCATCGCCCGACTCCACTGGCTTCCCATCCCTTAGAGGATCGTATTCAAGAATCCTCACTTTCAAGGCCATCCATGGCCTTGCCCCCTCCTACCTCTCTGACCTGCTGACTCTCTGCCAATCTGCCCACTCCCTCCATTTAGCGGGCTCCAGCCTGCTCCATGTTTCCCGCCTGACCTGCTCTACCATCAGTGGCCGGTCTTTCAGCCTCTCTGCCCCCACACTCTGGAACTCCATCCCATAATCCCTTCGCCTCGCTTCCTTCCTTGCCTCCTTCAAGGCCGGTCTCAAGACCCTCCTCTTCGATCGTGCCTTCAGTCGCCCTCCCACATCTCTGCCTTCCCTCACCCCTATCCCCCCCCTCCCCATGCTCGGGTTCTGACACCTGACTGTCCAGCGCCTTAGGACGTCCTCCCAATGTGAAAGGCGCTCTATAAATGTAATTTTGTTGTTGTTACCTCCCCCATCTTTGAACTAGCTCCCCTAAACAAGATCTTCTGCTTCCTTTCCTTCAGTCAATTCTGAATACCTGTCTTGCCCACAATATGCAGTTTTTGAAGGATCTACAAGGTACATCCTTGAATGGAAACTCTATAGAAGAGAAGACTCAAAGCATTGAAGAGTGTATGTGTAAAATGATCATAAAGCAGAGAAGGAAGTTAGTAATAAATATTAATAAAATATGTGAGGGACAACAAATCTGGTATCCATCCTCGATTTACTGCAGTAGTGTTATTACAACTTTGACAAAATGCATTTCCTGAAGCCACTGTCTGCAGTAAACCAATTGTACAGAGGAGAGGTTGGATAGTATAAGACATGAAGAAGGCACAGGAGATATTGCTTCGTTCCATCTCAATGAGGCAATGTTCCAAGATAAATCACAAGGGGATAATGAGGAGCCTCCTATAAGCTAGTCATGCAAGTTCTTACTGATGGTAGTGCCAGCCAAACACAGCACATGCAAATGAAAAAAATAAACATAACATCCACAATGCAATTTCTTGGTTCTTCTACAACTGCAGTAATGGTTTATGGTGCACTATGTAAGAATTTACTAAAGTACAACTTTTCTTTTCTTCTATGAATTAACTGATATTGTTAAATTCTGCCAAATCAACAATGCTACAAGCACAAATGTTAGTAATTAATTACAACAACAAAATTACATTTGTAAAGCATCTTTCACGTTGGGAGGATGTCCCAAGGTGCTGGACAGTCAGTGTTTCGGACCCGAGCTGGGGGTCGGGATTGGGGAGGGTGGAGGGCCATGGGGGAAGCAGGGTGATCAAAAGCACAGTCGAAGAAGAGGGTCTTGAGAGAGGCGAAGGAGGGGGCAAGGCGGACAGACTGCGGGATGGAGTTCCAGATGGTGGGGGTAGTGTCCCACCCACCGATGATGGGGCAAGCGAGTCAGGGGATGTGAAGCAGGCCAGAGCCCGCTGAGAGGAGGAAGTGTACAGGATGGTAGGGGGTTAGGAGGTCACAGAGAAAGGGGGGGGGAAATCAAGGCCATGGAGGGCTTTAAAGGTGAGGACCAGGATCTTGAACTGTATTCTCTGTGTGATGGGAAGCGAGTGGAGTCGGGTAAGTTGGGGGTGATTGGGTCACGGAGCCTGGTCCAGGAGAGGACAAGGGCCGCAGAGTTCTGGATGATCTGCAGCCTATGAGGTAGGAGTTGGGGAGGCCGACAAGCAAGGAATTTGCATAGTCAAGCCTCAATGTTATAAATGCATGTATGAGGGTTTCAACGGTCTGCGGTGTGAGACAGTGGTGGAACCAATTGGCATTTTCTGCTCTTTTAGCACTTTCAGTGCCACTTGCAGAGTGTAACTAAACTTCTCACGCCGCAGTCCCCTTCACATTGTTTTTAATCTGTTGGAAAATGTACCTGTCATTCAAATTTAATTAATATTCCAAGTTTGTATGCTCTGTCAAAGGCACTGAATGTCAGCACTTTAGTTGCAAGTAACATACACTGACTGTGCTGACGTTGCATGATCCTGACAAGTTGCTTTCCAGCTAGCAGTGAGAATTATTGTGGCTAAATCTTGCAGGCACAAACAAATGTCTGATGCCACCTTTAATAATTATTGTTCCTCACTACAGAAGGGCTTTACACATGAATCTTACTTAACCCTTCATTGACCGGTTGATTTCTACAAATGTTCACAATAATCTATTGTCGGGAGATCATTTCAAAGCACTGCACACGATTTTACTGAAAAGCATGTTTTTTTTAACATGGAGCTTTGTGTCGGAGTTTCAGCCTAAATGAGCTCAAAGCCTCAACAAGCGACACCTCGCTACCTGAACCCACATATGACACAGAGGTAAGAGTGCTGCCAACTGAGCCAGTCTGAAACCTGGTATTGTGTGCCATACATACTGTCAAATGTGAGGACACAATTCCATGGTAAACGTAAACAGCATGACTAGTTTATAGGAGGCTCCTCATTATCCCCTTGTGATATATCTTCGAACATTGCCTCACTGAGATGAACAAAGCAATATCTCTTGTTCTGTCTTCATGTCTTATACTTGCCTCCTTCAAAGCACATCTCAAGACCCTCCTCTTCGACTGTGCCTTTGGCCATCCTTCTACCCTCCATGCGCTCCACCCTCTCTGATTCCAACCCCCTGCTTAGGCACTGATTGTCCAGCACCTTGGGACATCCTCCCGATGTGAAAGGCGCTATACAAATGTAATTTTGTATGGTATTATATTATGTTGCAATATCCAATCTCTCCTCTGCACAATTGTGGCAAAGACTTTATTGGTACCTAAAAATGCATTAATTAACAACCAATAATTAAAGTCTGGGTGACTGGGTAGATTTATGCAACATCAAGAGTTCCTGTAAATAATGTAGATTACTTCATTGTGGAGGCCGTTAAAATGCTGCAAAGAATCAACAAAATAATAGACATCAAGATTGCTGGTGATACATAATAAATCCTTGCATTTGGTAAAATGGCTTATCACATCATCAAGACGTCTCAAAGCACTTCATAGGATATAGTGTAAAGTGGCCTGTGCATTTTGTGGGGGAAATTTTGTGGCCAATTACACACAGCAGTATCCCACAAACAGTCATAGATTGGCTGGCAGCATTAACAGGAGCTGAGTGGAAAGATTCACTGCTCCTCCTAACTGAGGAAACCATTGGCACCGCTGATCAATGGGTGGGGATGTATGTTCAAGCTGCGTACAGGAAGATGATAGAAATGTTCTCACACATTTCATATTGAGCTGTGCTGCTCACCAAGAAACTCACAAATAATTCCTGATGCCTCCTATCCACCTCATGAGGGCTCAAACATGCACTTGTTAATTGTCATATGACCCATGAGTGACTATCCTCTGGTGGTGGGGAAGGCAAGTGGGGTCTCCTTGGAATTGAGCTAGCCCCAAGGGATGTGCTTTGCAATGGAATGTCAGAAGTGAATTTTCCCTCTGTGACAATTTAGTTTGTCTGGTCCCTAAAACAAGCAGTTCTGTGGTACTCAGGGTACTGCTGATGACAGCATAACCAACCTAGCATATCAGAAGAAATAGGAGGGGCAAACTGGCCAATGTGGGAATGGATTCTGCCACCTTCAATGCTTTGGGATGTCCCCCTGATGTGAAACTCGCATTACAAATGTAATTTGTTGTTGTTCTTAACCCTGCAAGCCAAAGCCCTAACGGGTATGGTGGTCCAAGCAGGACGAGCAGTGGGAAGCTTGCATGGCAGTGTTTTCAATGGCAAACTAACTAGTTGAACTCCCACGGTACCAAAAACATACTGTGGGGTCCTCAAGCTTTGGCTTTCGCTAACCTTTGTTTAATGCTCTCTGGAATCAGATAGGTAGATGCATCCCACCAAGGAGAGTATGCATTCCATTCCAGACACAAGAAAATGTCCATGTGAGGTGACATTCATATATGAAATTCTCAGTCTGGTTTCAATGGTATGGTGATGAATTTCCATAATATATCAGACCCCAGCTAACCAAACAAAAGTATATACCATAGGCCTTCAAATAAACTTGCCAAGGTAACTTAACACATCTAACTAACTGATTCATCACTGAAAGTAGCCAGATTTCTTCTACTCCCCCAAAAAAAGCAAGTCATCATACTGAAATGAGGAAGTTGACCTTATGTCTGCGGATCATGTCACCAAGGGGGAGCATGTAACAGTTGAAGAGGAGGGGACTGAGGAGAGAGCCCTAAGGAACACGGCACAAGACTGTGCATGGGCTGGAAGAGAAACCATTGGCGGAGACAAATTGGAAATTGGGTGAGAGATAAGAGCTGAACCATTCATTCAAGGACAGAACCTTGAAGCTTGAGGTGAGAGGAGAGACGGTGGAGGAGGATGTAGTGGTCCATGGTATTGAAGGCAGCAGAGAGGTCAAGGAGCACGAGGAAGCAGAGGGAACCCTGGTCACAGATGGACAGGATGTCATTTGTCACCTTGACCAGAGCAGTACCCATGCTGTGAGCAGCACGGAAACTCGATTAGAGGGGCTCTTGAAGGGAGTGGTAGGAGAGGAAGGAGTGATGCTGGGAAGCAACAACTCTTTCAAAGACCTTGGAAAGAAAAGGTTGGAGATGGGCCAGTAAATAGAAAGCAGTTTTAGGATCAGGGATGGCTTTTTTTCAGGATGGGAGTGATCATAGCTGTTTTTAGGAGGATGCTAATGGTGCCAGATGATAGGGAGAGGTTGATGGTGTTGGAGAGTAGAGGGACAAGGAGGTGGAGCTGAGAGATAAGGAGAGGAGTGGGGATGGGATCAAGGGAGCAGGTTGTGTGTTTCATGCTGGATGTGGTGGTGATAAGAGAGGAGGGGGAGACAGATTTGAAGATGTGGAGGGAGGGATGGTTAGGGGTCAGAATGTAGGGAGCAGATGGGGAGGGATGGAGGTTGGGAGGACAGAGTCAGCTGAATTAATTCTCTCGATTTTGGACTCAAGGAAATCCAGTATCGCCTCACAGCCAGAATTTAAGGAGAGAATGGGTGAGGCGTGGGAGGGTGGACGGAAGACTCGGTTGGTGTTGAAGAATAGATGCCTGGGATTGTCCTTCGCCTCCAAGATTATCTTGGAGTAGAAGGACGATTTGGCAGAAGTGAGGGTAGAGCGGTACATTTTGATGTGATCCAGCTGGATCTGCCGGTGGTCTGTTAGTTCAGATTTGCATTCAGCGGCACACACCTGACCCTTGAGGGAGCGGAGGTGGCTAATATACTAGGGTGAGGTTCGTGAGTAGGAGGCGATTCGA
Source organism: Callorhinchus milii (assembly GCF_018977255.1). Taxonomy (NCBI): domain Eukaryota; kingdom Metazoa; phylum Chordata; class Chondrichthyes; order Chimaeriformes; family Callorhinchidae; genus Callorhinchus; species Callorhinchus milii. Next base: position 32,855,117 of record NW_024704744.1, on the reverse strand, counting down.
GAGCTGAGTGGGGGAAAGGGCATCAAGAGTGGTGGAGGAGAATGAATGAGGAGGATAAATCAGTGCAGGAGATAGGCCAGAATGGTAGGAGTCCAGATGACTCCAGGGCAGCGGAGAGGTATTGCGGAGAGATTTTTTTCCAGGAGTGGTAGGAGATAGAGGTGGGTTTGTTGTGCTGGGGAGAGGGATTGAGGCGTTAAAGGAGATGAAATGTTTATTAGAGTTGGCTTTGTCTGTGATTGTGATATACGAGACACTGAGGCTCCGGGTAATCACCGGGTCACTAGAAAATGGGTTGCAGAGTGGATGTGGATGGAGAAGTTGTGAGAGGAGAGGAAAAAGAAGAAGTTCAAGGAGATAGAGCAGAAGGGGGGTGAAGTGAACATTCAGGTTGCCAAGGATGAGGAAACATTCAGAACAGAGGCAGAAGGAAGCTAGGTGGGTGGAGACGTCAGAGATGAAAGTAGGGAAGTTTTGGGGGGGGGGGGGGGGTGGTAAATGAGGAGAATTTTCAGGGAAAGAGGAGAGTTGGTAGAGTATAAGGTACTCGAATGAGGGGAATGAGCCAGAGGAGTAAGGGGATAGAGCAAGTGATGTCCTGGAGATGAGGGCCACACCACCGCTATGGCGGTTGGGACGTGAGGTATGGTGGGAGGTATAGCCATTCCTGATTGGCTCGCACCAGCGCCTCTGCACCTCAGGTTCTGACAGCATCAATCTCCATGGTTGCACACTTCAACTCACCAAACCAGTCAAGAACCTAGGTGTCTTGCTGGACCCTCAACTGTCTTTCCTTCCCCACATCCAAGCCATGACCCATTCTGTCTCATTCCTCACCCATTCCTCTGACCCATTCCTCACCTCCGTAATATCACCTGACTCTGCCACTACCTCACCCCTCAGGCCGCTGAAACTCTTGTTCATGCCTTCACCACCTCCAGGCTCGACTATGCAAATGCCTTGCTTGTCGGCCTTCCCAACTCCTCCCTCCACAGGCTGCAGATAATCCAGAACTCTCCCGCACCAAACTCCATGACACCATCTCCCCCACTCTCACCCGACTCCATTGGCTCCCTATCCTTCAGAGGATCCAGTTCAAGATCCTGGTCTTCACCTACAAAGCCCCGCATGGCCTCACCCCACCCTACCTCTGCGACCTCCTAACCCCCTACCAACCCGCCCGTTCCCTCCGCTCAGCCGGCTCCGGCCTGCTCCACGTCCCCTGACCCACCATTGGCGGGAGAGTCTTCAGCTACTCTGCCCCCAACCTCTGGAATTCCATCCCCCTGTCACTCTGCCTCACCCCCTCCTTAGCCTCCTTCAAGTCCCGCCTCAAAACCCTCTTCTTCGACCATACCATCGGCCACCACCCCCCTTCCCCTCCCTTCCCTTCTCCCCCCCTGACCCCAGCTCAGGTCTGAAATATTAACAACACCAACAACAAGATTACATTTGTATAGCACCTTTCACGTTGGGAGGACATCCCAAGGTGCTGGACAGACAGTTACGGACCTGCTCTGAGGGTCAGGGTGGGGGAGGGTGGAGGCCAGGGAGGAAGCAGGAAGATCAAAAGCACGGTTGAAGAGGAGGGTCTTGAGGTCGGTCATGAAGGTGCCGGGGGAGGGGGGCAAGACAGAGGGACTGCGGGATGGAGTTCCACAGGGTGGAAATTGGATTTTCCAAACTTTTCAGAGGCACATCTAGGTTACACATTTCATTTAATATATGAGGTATATTTAATATAGCCTGCATCCACGTCTCTGCAATAAATGATAATGATAAACATTACTTGCCTTGAACAGTGGCTGCTGCAGGTTTCTTTGCTGGAGGTTTCATTAATTCTGGAGCTGGAGTAACAGAATGACTTGCTGGATGTCCTAGAGTGAGGGAACACATTTCATTAAATAGAACTCATGGATTTGGTGACACAATTCAGTTTTCAAAACTCTCACATGCTCCCACTGTTACACAATTTAAAGCTCATATCTCAGCAGTGTGATGAAAGGTAGCACCTTTACATTCCCCTCTTTATCCTCGATCCACAACAAGTTCCTTCAGTTGCAATGAACATTATATTTTGCTTTACTCTCTTTAATCGTCACAATATAGCTTTATTATTTTGTGGTATGAGGAGTGCTGTAACACTGTAACACATCCAGACAGATCTATGGAAACCCCTCAGTGTTTTAGGAAACATGTTCAAAATACGAACAGATGAAATGAGACATTAAAAAACAAATAGATGCCACTGATGTTGTACTGCTCCAAGCCCATTTCCTGTCAGATGCCCTGGCAGTCATATCAGCCACCCAGTTCACAACTAAATGTCCTTCAGGTGAAACATTAAACTGAGATTCTGTCGGTCTGTTTGGAAGAGAGGGCTTTGAGAATTTTAAGTTTATGTAGCACCTTGCATGATGGGGTGGTGACTCAAAGGTTGGGGGGGAAACGGGGGGAAATGGGGGGTGGGGGGGTGGAAGAAGGGGAAAGCTCAATAATGTGTGTTGGGGGAAGAGGTGACCAAAAATGAGATCAGAAAGATAGCCCTTAAGGCGTACTTCAAAGGGGAGGGGAGAGAACCAGACAGGTTCTCATAATGAACACTCGCCCACCAACAGAGTTTGGGGGGGGGGAAGTAGGGTTCTAATAATAATAATACTTGCATTTGATAAAGCACCTTATCATGTTGTTGAGACGTCTAAAAGCACTTCACAGAATATGCTGTAAAGGGCATTGACTGGAAGAAACTCCCTTTTCTTTTTAATTGGTTCAGTTGGACCTTTAATGTCCACCTGACCATGCAGTCAGAACCTGTTTAACATATTATCCAAAGGATGTCACCACTAACAATGGAGCACATTGGAGTGTCAGCCCAAACTATGAGTTCCAAAACATTGGGCTTAAACCCACAACCTACTGATTCAGAGGTGATCATGTTAACAATTGAGCTGGACTAACACTATAGTCAGCAAAAGGAGTAAAAACTATTATGGGGTTAATTTTCTCTCTGTGGTGAATTTGGTGCTTAGTTCTATCGGTTCTTTGTTTGCTAAGTCTAGTGATTTTTTCACCAGGTTCTAATAAATATTAGTAATCCAATTTTATGAGAAGAATAAAATTTTAGGAAAATAGCTTTCTGCACAATTTAAAATTGCATTACAGTTATTTATACATATGCAGGCACAAATACTTAGCAAATGAAGCATAATAGTGCACGTGAATTTGTTATGTGCAGCACAGAACAGAGAAGACCTCTAAAAATGTGTGGCGACATTTTTCAGAACCTTAAGAATAAAGGCCAGAAGTTCCATCTCATCTTAGCCTATAAGACCATCGTGTCTTGACAATTTAAAGTGGGCCAGAGTGTGGAAAAATTATTAAATTCACTCATAATTTGGAAGTCAGGTCTCTTGAAGAACTACGGCAAACTGCTAACTAAATTAAGACTGAATTTCTGAATTTTCCACAATTCTGAGCAGTTTGAAATTTTAACACAAAATGATCTCACAGGCTAATAACAGATGGAATTTCGAGCCTAAGGTGGTCAATCGGCCAAAGCAGATCAGAAGATAATGGTAATTTTGAATGATTTCTGATCCGTATCCTTTAGAGAAATACCACAGTGTTCTAGGTCTGGCAGCCAAACCCAGGGATCAGAAACAAAACTTGCAATGAAAATATTGCAGTAACGGGCAACAAATTGGTCACTGGAGTTTGATAGCTAACATCAACAAAGCTCTATATACAGAAAATGAAATAGATAAAATAGAAGGGCACTGACAAAAGCTTTAACTGATTTTTTTGGACACTTCGGATACGTTAGATTGTTGAATACTAATAAATGTTCCTTTCTGAGAAGATAGAAAAGAAAGAAGCAAGGAGATTCACAAGGAGAAGAAAGAAATACAAGTCATGCTGCGCTCCAGATTGGTAAAATACCTTTCTGTACCATGCACATTGCTATACAAAGGTTTCTTCAATGGAGCATCCTGTCTCTGTGAGTTTGATTATCTCAGTGTCTGAATAATTAAAATATAGTGATGACTCAACACTTCCTTCCTTTTTCTGATCAGTTCCATTAAATTAGAATTGACTGGATTCATTGGGTTCATTTGTTGATGAGGCCCATGGCTAACATCAGTTTAATCAATCCATTCAGCATGTCTGCCCTCAACAGAGAAGGACCCTGAAGTCCAGCAAATCAATTTAATTTATTAATTGAAAAGGTAATCCCAGATCAATACTTTAGAAAGCAACCAGGAAGTAGAACAAAAGAACGTGGGTTTAGAGCTATAAAAAACAATTTCAGGTCAGATACTAGGAGGTTTTCTTTATGCTGAGGATAATCAATGACTGGAACTGGTTACCAGCAAGGGTGGTTGAGGCCAGTGCACTGAACTCATTTAAGATCTTGATGCTATGATGGGGGTTCAATAATGTGGGTATTGTGGAAAGAAGAGATCAAATGGGTTGAAGGGCCTTTTTGATCAAAACCAATCTTGTGATCTTGTATCTGAGTGATATGGGCATTGTCTATAAGAACAATAAAATTGTGGTTTTAATGGTGGACGAGAATTGAAGGACTAAAATCACACCTTAAACAGTTCCATCCATATGGCCTAATCGCAATATTTTGACCAAGAAGTGACAACAGGGTTGCTTTGATTTTCTGGTATTATGATTGGCTCTGTGTGAGCAAAGCCCTCAGCTCTGATCAATGTGATGTTAAAGAAAGAAATAAAATGCCCTTAACTATTCTGGATCGCTTTGCGCCTGGAACAGATATTAAAATGTTCAGCAGTACACATCCAACCCAATAACGTTTTATGCGCCAAAGCTGCTTGAAAATAATGCTGTAATACTGAGAAACGCGAGCGTGTTCAGCATAGAAGGAGGCTATTCACCTGATTGTGTATGTGCTGTTGAGCTACAAATAGTATGTCTCTGTTCATCCAAAGTATAGTAAACAAAGAAAGTAATTACACTGATGCTATCTCATTGGAGTGATGTGACACTGGATAATGCTGTGCAAATGTTGTACTTTTTTTGGTCACCTAGGTGTTTTGACAGATACAGAAATCCTTCACTATGCTAAAGAGTTTCCAAACCAAACTGAGAACTCCATGCATCCCAATATACATGGAAATTCCAGAGATAGATTGTTGGAATGGAATGGGCACTCTTTCCTTGGAGGCATGCATCCTGCTTACCTAATTCCCCAAAGTATTAGATGTAGGTTATCAAGAGCCAAGGCTTGGGGACTCCAGAGTTTGCATTGGAGTCTAACCATGGAGTCTAACCAGCTAAAACCACATAGGTTGCCATTGATATCGCTGTCTGACAAGCTTTCCTGCTGCTTGTCCAGCTAGGACTATCACTATGGCTTTGGCTTGCAGTGTTAACATGAGCTGAATGGGATGATTCCCTGCCCCCAGTCTTCCCTTCCAAGTCCTGCTGCTGAGCCAGGCTGGATGTGCTGTTATCACTGCAGTATGGCGGACCTGCCTGACTCAATAACTAGACTACTGAGATCGCCAGAGAAGGTTGGCTCAATTATGACATTCCATTGCCAAACATGTCATCTTGGAGCCAGTTCAGTTTCAAGGAGACCCTGCTTACCTCCCCCACAAGGAGGATAATCACAAGTTGGTCATTTGACATCTGACTAGTGTGGGTTTGAGCCCTCACTGTATGAATGATATGTACCAGGAACTCCCTGCGAGCTTTCTGATGGGCAACACAGCTCAGCATGTTATGTGTGAGAGTGTTGTCACCATCTCTCTGCAAGCTAATCAAGTTGGATTCCAGGCGCTGGTGAATAAAAATCTCCAAAGTCAAATGAATTAAAATGTTGAGAGAAGTAATGTTATGCAATGCTAAAGATTAATGCTGTATATTGGATTTGGAAAAGAGCTGAGAGTTACTGCGATCAGCAAATATAAACTGAAGTGGCGATAAGCAAATCAAAATACGTGATTCAGTACACTGTGTTTTTTTCCTCCACTCTGCCTGAATGAGGGAAGAAAAAAGGTTGTGATTCCATTGCAGGGGTGTAGATTGGACCTGTGCTATAGCAACTTGAGCAATGAAGAGATAAGGCCATGTTTCATGATACTTATAGTGACAGCAAGATTTTGTTTGTGAATCATAGTCATTACCAGCCATTAGGTGTTCATTACTGCATCTCACGAAATGAACACATTAGGGCCACTATTGATTGTACTGTAATTATCCCAACAATACTGTTATTAATCTGAAAAACAAAGGATGTTTGAACACATTCTGTTTCAGAAGGTATTTGCATTAAATGTGTAGTTGAGACTATTTATATTACTTAGGCGGTTATTTCCTAATTTGAAAAGGAGGAATTGCCATTGTCTTTCGTAGCTTTCAAAATATTTTCAAATAATATCTGAAAAACATAACTAAATAGTACAAACTGAAATTGTGGACCCCCTCCAGGATATTGTCCTGACTAAACTAAAGGATTATGGTTCCATATTTAAGTAAATTGCAAATTGGACTGTAAATTTGTTCAAAGATTACTGTTTCGATCAGTCTAAATGTGTGGACTATGGAAAAGAATATCATCTTCCCCATTGGGATTTAACAACAACTTACATTTATATACCACAATTCACACAGGTATTGTTCTGCAATTAATCATTTCTTTTTCATGATGTGTAGATTTCTCATGCCATTTGGAGATGGAGGTAGTGAATGCACAATTTAGGACAAAAGAATGTTAATGATATGTTCACAAAGCAGTAAATAGCACCTAAATTGGAAATTCCAGGCACGACATTCAGTCCTCTTCATACTTTGGCAGATTGCTTTCCAGGGGTAATAACCCCTTTATAAAAAATAAAAAAAATTATTTGGTCACTCAATCCATGACTGTTTGTGGGACACTGCTGTGTGCAATTGGCTGTCGTTTTTCACCCACAAAATATAGTCAATTCACTTTACAGTATATTCTGTGAAGTGCTTTGAGACATCTCAAAGATGTGTTGAGATGTTGTATCAAATGCAAGGATTATTATTATTTATTATTATTATTCCATAACACATTTGGATCACATAACACTTTTTTCATCTCTGTAGTCAGAACATTAAGCAGTTCACATGTATAAATGTATGTTCAGGTTCTGCCACCTAAATTTCCAATTTACAACAATATGGTACAAATTTACATTTGTATAGCGTCTCTAAAGTCGCTATACATCAGAAGGAGATTAATAGTACTAGCTTAGCATCCGTGCTTCAGGTGGGAAACAAGGGAGGAGAAAGATGACCAATAGCATGATCAAAGATGTGGGTCTGAAGACGGACCTTGATATTGTGAAGGAAGTGAAAGAGGGAGCAATGAAATTTGCCTTTCTTTTCCTTTTTTTTTCTCCGTACTTCACATACCCAGAACCAAACCGGCTCCCCAAAAGGGCTCAGGGTAAAATGGGAGTGCTGATTCGTAGGGGATGTAAATAACATAAATCCTCTGATGCTGAAAAGCTTCTGAACCACCACAATTTATTTTATTTCTAATGTTCCCCTTGTCCAGAGCAGACCTGTACTATTCGTTGTTGCTCTGCTCTGCCCAGAGCAATTCCTTGGGCATGGGAATCACCTGCCACACGTCATCCTCTGCATTTGTTTGCGTTAAAGATCACAATCCAAGGAAATAACATTTCTGACACGAGAAGTAAAGCAGCCAAAGCAGTGCCTTCACCCTGCTCGACACCAGAATCCGAAAACCCCTTGAAAAGCAGCACCGACAGCCAAGAGAGAGATTCAAAAAGAGAAGGGAGTTTATCTCTGTGTCCTGGCCAACAATCTCCCAAATAAAATTGGTAATTCACTTCATGTTATTTATAGGACATTGCATAAAGTTGAGGCTGCCTTCGCCTATAAAACACACAGTCACTATAATTCACAGTGAATTCTATGAAGCTCCCTGAGACGTTCTCCTGACGTGAGAGGTTCTATATCAAACTTAAGGATTATTATAAAATAATTTCACAAAATTCTTAGTGCTATCGAGTGGACCACCCTCCATTGGCAAATGGAGCAGGAATCAATTTGTGCTGCTGGTGCTTGTGCTGCTGCCGTGAGTATTAGCAAAACTACCTCCTCAAGCGTTTTTTCTCACAGAACAGAAGTCAATGGGATACCTAGCAATCACCTGAGAAGTGTTAGTAAAAGACTTTGTAGCTGCAGGAGGTATGTGGTTTAGCAAGCCTTTTATGGGAGGAAGCTGAGGGGAAGAAATGAATTATACCTTAAATAAAAGTAAGCCATTCACATTTTCTTCTCCTATAGCTCCAACTTTATACATTGACCCAAAGGCATGTTTGATTTATGACGGAAGACTAGAAGGCATATTGGATTTTAGAGTAGGACCTGAAGGCTATTGGATTTCTGAAGTATGACATGACAGTATATTGAATTTATGAAGGAAGACCTTAAGGTGTATTGCATTGGATTTATGAGGTTGTGCCTGAAGGAATATGGGATCATATATAATATTTCCAGGTTGTTTTTAAACAGTAAGGTACAACACATTTACTCTTATGTGTTTTGTGTAACATTGTTAATGTTATATTTGTATTTTGGTGTAAGGAATATGATTATGGTTAAAAGGAGTAACAATAAAACAGATTTGGTATCCTCTACCCACAACTAAATAGCTGTAAACATTGGGTAGAGTTTAGCTCCAAGAAAATGAATTTGGTCAGTAAAATTAAATCATTAAACGGCATATCTGGCATTTCCTGCTTGCATCACAGGCACTTTTAAGTTAGATCAGAAGCAATTATGATGTCCTGTAGGTTAGTGGTTAGAGCACTCGCCTCTCAAGCGAGAGGACCTGGTTTCAATTCTTGGGCAGGGCAATACGTTGGGCAAGTTTCCTTACTCCATACGCTTCTGTTTACCTAGCAGTAAGTGGGAACCTGGTTGTTAGTCGATTGACGGATTGCTTTTCCGGGGACAATAATTCCTTCAAAAAATAAGAATAATTTGGTCACTCAATCCACAACTGAGTGTGGGCACTGCATTGCACAATTGGCTGCTTTGAGATGTCTGAAAGCGTGGTAAAGCACTATATCAAATGCAAGGAATATGATGATAATTCAAAAAAGTGAGCTGCTCAGATAGGAACACAGCAATGTTTAGGACCAGACAAGACTATTAAGGTTCATCTGGCCAAAGTAAAAGAAAAAAAATCCCAATATTTTAATTCAGGCCATTCACCATTGTTCAGGACTCTGAAGCTAGGGAGTTATTCTGTTCCAAAGTCATTGATGTGGGTTAAACACTATTCTGCTCTGTTTGATAAGTATTGCAGATTTTCCTGCTGAGTTTATCAATAATTATTCTTATATTAAATGTATAATTTAATATTCATAATGTAACATTATTTATAAGTTGAAATTGTATCAGTTATAAGCGCATAGGGACAATTTTTTCCCCAAACTTAGAGCATAGAAGCTCACAGCCATTAATTTGCCATGTGCACTGTATTGAACAGATGGACCTCATAAAAGTCCATTCAACTCCCGATTTACTGAAGACAAATGTTGGAGTTAAGAAGACAAACTGGAGATTAGGATGAACATAAATACCAGCACCAATTACTATAGAAAACATCAGTCAGCATAGATGTATCATACAGTATCCATAAACCATATTGGACGTTTTCTATTCCTGGCCTAGAAAAACTCATAAAGGCACACTAGGTAACTGAGCACTTAACATTCCACGGTGCAATATGGACATTATGTTTTAGCAAAACAGATAGATATCCAGCATTGCAAATTCTTCCATTATCTAAATCCTAGGCTCTGAGGTCTTCTTTTCCAACAGCACATTTAAAAGGCTGAACATTTAGGTTCTCTTTTGTTGGATCTATTAAAACACATTATAATACATGATTTAAATTATTATGTCACTTGTAAAACATCACAATTTTCACTCTTTGTTATCATCCTGCTAACTAAATGAATGACAAGAGCATGTCTATGGAAGAAGAGTACCCATGTAGTAAAAACATGGATGTTCTATTGCTTGGCCTAAACAAAGATGACAATTAAACAATAAACTATTATGCTAAAGTTATCAGAGTGTTCAGAACTGAAACCAGTTGATAATTATCAACTGAAATGCTGACTTGTCATAACAGACTCATTGTGATAATTATCACATGGAATCGGTTATGAAATGTTGCAAATTGAACTCCAATGTTACAACATGCCATAGTTACAATGAAAGTGATCTTTTCAATTGTGATATTACACTGGAAATCTTACGGTTAATTTTGACACCATTGTCTGCTTTTCTGAAACTAATTCCTGTGAAAAGGGAAGGACAGATGACTTCTACACTCCACACTGGCAAACCAAAACCTGAAGCTTTGTAATTACACACTACTAAAACAACAACTTGCATTTGAATTGCATTCTTCACCAAAAGTAAAATACTCCATGATGCTACCCTGCATGAGGGTAGTATATAAATGCAAGATGTTGCTGTAAAATCTCAGAGTGCTTTAAGGAAACAATGAGCAGGGGTGGGGGGAGAAGGGAGGTGATCATAGGCACCATTGTAGATGTAGGTTTCTAGGCAGCTTTGAAAACAGATGGTAGTTGGGATGGGGGTGAGAAGAAGGAATTGGGGGAGGGATATGGTGGCTGAAGTATAATGGATCTAGGACATACAGCAAGCCAGAATTTGATGCGTGAAGTGAGTAAACAGAACAACAACAACAAGATTCCATTTATAGAGCGCCTTTTACGTTCGGAGGACGTCCCAAGGCGCTGGACAGTTGGGTCAGGACCCGAGCAGAGGGGAAATGGTGAGGGGAGGGAAGGGAGAGAGTGAGGAGGGGATAGAGAGTCGAGAGGGGAGCTGAAGGCACGGTCAAAGAGAAAGGTCTTGAGACCGGCCTTGAAGGAGGAAAGGGAGGAAGCAAGGTGAAGGCACTGGGGGATGGAGTTCCAGAGCCTAGGGGCTGAGAGGCTGAAGACCCGGCCACCGATGGTAGGGCGGTTGGGGAGGGGGATGTGGAGCAGACCGGAGCCAGAGGAACGGAGGGTACGGGCAGGTAAGTAGGGGGATAGTAGGTCAGAGAGGTAGGAGGGAGCAAGGCCGTGAATGGCCTTGTAGGTGAGGATGAGGATCTTGATTTCGATCCTCTGGGGGATGGGGAGCCAGTGGAGGCGAGCGAGGGTGGGAGTGATGTGGTCGCGAAGCCTGGTGCGGGACAGTACACGAGCTGCAGAGTTCTGAATGACCTGCAGCTTGTGGAGGGAGGTGCCGGGAAGGCCGGCGAGGAGAGAGTTCCCATAGTCCAGCCTTGAGGTGATAAAGGCGTGGACCAGAGTTTCAGCAGCGTGAGGGGTAAGGTAGTGCCGTAATCTGGCGATGTTCTGGAGGTGATGGAAGGCGGTGCCAGTTGTGGCGCGGATATGAGGGAGAAAGGACAGCTCAGGGTCGAACAGAACCCCGAGGTTCCTGACTGGCTTTGAGAGGTGGAGAGTGCAGCCTTGGATGCTGATGCTGTCAGCGCCTGAGGTGCGGAGGCGCTGACGCGAGCCAATCAGGAGGGCCTCAGTTTTGTGCACGTTGAGCTGAAGAAAGTTGTCTCTCGTCCAGGACTCGATGTCGGACAGGCAGCTGTCAGGACATCGGTGGTCGTGGAGTTGAGGGTAGAGGAGGAAAGGTAGAGTTGGGTGTCATCCGCATACATGTGGAAGTTAACCCCATGTCTGCGGATGATGTCACCGAGGGGGAGCATATAGAGGGTGAAGAGGAGGGGACCGAGGACAGAGCCCTGAGGGACACCACACAAGACAGTACGGGGGCTGGAGGAAAAGCCGTTTGTGGAAACAAAATGAAGACGGTGGGAGAGGTACGACCTGAACCACTCAAGGACAGGGCTTTGAAGGTTGAGGTGGGAGGACAAGCGATGGAGGAGGATAGCGTGGTCGACCGTATCGAATGCTGCCGATAGGTCGAGGAGTAAATCTGCAGTAATTCACAGAAGTAGTGAGGTGTGAGAGTGTGAAGGAACTTGTAAGTGAGGATGAGAATCTGTATAAGACATCTTGACCATTTCCTGAACTCCTACTCGATTCACTGGGATATAGTGAGCCAGTGGATGGGATGATCGGCACACAATTTCATGCGATTAAGAATATTACTTACTAAATGAAGGAAATCTTCAGACAATGCAATTAGTGGTTTGTAGTTCACACCCACTCATGAATAAGAAATCTATCAGAACACTCATCAACTGCAAGAATTTCATTTCAGATATAGATCACACTGGAGTGAAGCTCTTCCAGGTTCGAGTGACTTACTTTTGGACTTATGGAGTTAGAAGGAACCACTATTTGCGACTAAGAATTATTAATGCTCCTGTTAGGAATTGATAGATCTTAAAGAAATGAAGCAAGTCTAATTTTATTCATTCCAATATTCACAATAAGGAATGAATTAATATAAATGAATGGGTATTGTCCAAGGAATTGAATTGTTTCTAAATTATGAAAGTGATTCCAGAAAGCGTTCCTTGTGACTTTAAGTATAAAAGTGCCACAGTGAATGTGCCACAGGCCACATAATATTAAGCTCTCATAGTAGGCAACATTTCAACTGTGATATTCTGATTTACAGCCATATGCAACTTTTACTATTACTGCCAAGCACTGCAGGTAATGAGAAGAAAAATCACACTCAATAGAAATAATCTTACAGATGATCTTTTCAACTGTGTTGTTCAACCACTATAAACTACACACAACTGAAATGATTACAGCCAAAGATGCTCGTAATGCTAAGGATGTGACACCAGATTTTGATGCTTGATGCATAGCATATTGTAGCATGATGATAATCTAGGGCAGCAGGTGGCAAATGGCATTGATAACATTATGAGATTGCCATGGAACCAGATGGAATCTCACATTACTGATGACAGCATTGAGGATAAGAAATTGTGAATATAGATGATTTTAGCCACCCACCATTCTCTTACACTGTGTTTATTATAATAATATTAATAATAATCATAATCCTTGCATTTGATATAGCACCTCACTGTGGTATCAAAAGATTTAAAGACATCACAGGATTTGCTATAGAGTGAAGTGACTGTTATTGTGCAGACAAACACACAACAGCCAATTTTCACAGTCATGTCCCAGAAGCCATGAAGTGAATAACCAATTATTTAAATTGGACGAATTGTGGACCAAAACACTGCCTAGGAAAAAATACTCCCTTCTCGTTTCAAATAGTGCATGGGATTTTCAATGTCTAGCTGAACTGCCAGATAGGATCTCGATTTAATGTCTCATCTGAAGGACAGCACAGTTACCATTGGAGCGCTCCCCCAGCAGTGCAACGGTCGAGACAATGAACTCAAAGTCCTGATATAGGGCTTGAATCAAAAACTTCTGACACAGAGGTGAGAGCCTAGCTTGCAAGTGAGCCAGGCTGAGCCTGAACTAGTTGTACCCCCTCCTCGCTCCCTCCCTTCCCTCCCCTCACCATTTCCCCCCTGCTCGGGTCCTGACCCAACTGTCCAGCGCCTTGGGACGTCCTCCCGACGTGAAAGGCGCTCTATAAATAGAATCTTGTTGTTGTTGTTCTAACTATCCAATACCTTACCCATATATTACGGTGTTGGTGATGCACTATTGCATAAAGGAAAAGGGCCCATTCTTCAAGTCATTAACTACAATGACAAAATACCACACATAGTTCATAAATTGCTAGAGTTTATGTGACACTTTCTAATCAGTGAACAACATTGGATTTGTAAAAGGGGGAAGAAGCAATCATTCTGTATAAGATATCTTGGCCATTTCCTGAACTGCATTTCACATGATATCTACTCACAACCTACAAACTGTTCAACTACTGCAGCTCTATCTTCTTCTTTGCCATGGCATCTGTGGAATTATGAAATCTATGGCAATTGAGCAGAGTATCTCAAGTCCTGTCCATCATGTTTCCTGCAGTCCTGTCACAGCTTCATCATGATTGACGATTCCAACGTCCTGCTCACTGGACTCCCCAGCTCTTACCTGCTCTGCTTGGAAACTCTACAATCTGTGTCCCTTTCTCCCTCCATTTTCAAGGCTGTCCTAAAGACTTACCTCTTTGACCACACACTTGGTCATCTTTCCCCTCCTTATTCTCCCATTCTCAGCTCCCATCCTTGGTTCAGGTGCCCAGCTAGCAGTGCAAAGCACTTGAGACATCCTCTCAATGTGAAAGGCAACATATAAATGTAAACTCCTTGCATAATATGTAAACGTTAGCATGATTTTTTTCAAACGGTAATTTTGAAAATGTATCACCATCCAAATGTCAAAACTATTATATTTTTTAATTTATGATGAGTTTGGTGTTTCATTAGCTAGATACATTTTTAAATATGATGTTACATCCCTTTGTATTATTTTTCTGACTGGAGTGTATTTTGTATGGCGGCTTTGTATTAAGAATTACTTGCAATAAGCTTATAATAATACTTCTTGCACTTGATTTAGAAACTTTCATAGCAGGATGACATCTCAAAATGCTTTGCAGGCATAAAGTGCAGTGACTGAGTATACCTTAGAATTTAAGCTTCCAATTTATTTTTCTTTTGGGATCAGACAGATGGACCATAGTTATCTTTTTGAATCCTGTACTTGTCCATGTTTCTATGGAAAACAATCTTTAAATCAGAGATGGTTTTCATCTCTCTTGAACACTTAATGTTCCTTTGCATTGCAAGGAACTGTTCAGTAGATTACCGTTTTCCTGTAATTGGATCCTTATCCAGACTTGTTACAATATGATTTATTGTACATTTATTGTGAGTGAATTTCTACATTTGGGAACTTCTTTGAGTAATAACAACTCACCCTTGTATGATACTTTCAAGTTGGATGTATGTCTTGAAGCACTCAACAGATATGATAGACAACAGTGAGAATTGAGAATCACCAAATGTGCTACATTTGCTCCTAACTCTATCATTATTAAGTCTGCACTTACCAAGTACCAAGTGTGGGCATTCAGGCAGCTCCTCTTTATCTTATTACTCATTCCCATTCAGCCACTGATTCCCTGCATTCCACAATACAAATCCTATTTTTACCTCTCAATGAAACAATCTGCATAACAATTGGTTTACAGCTTAATCATAGTATTGATGTGTATCCATTTATCTCTCTGCACAGTGAATTGTGCTGTTGCACCATTTGACTGTTCTTTCAGGCTGTTACAATGTCTGAATAATGTTGTATAATATAGAAACATAGGCCATTTAGCCCCTCGAGCCTGTTCTGCCATTCTACTATCTTAACCTCAACTCCCTTTGTTCCATATCCCTTGATATTCTTATCTAACAAAAATCTACCGACCTCATTCTTGAAAATTTGAATTGATCCAGCATCCACAAACTTTTGGGGGAGAGCGTTCCAGATTGCCACTACTCTTTGTGCGAAAAAGTGTTTCCTGATAAAAGGCGAGTGGTGAATACAATATCATTTACATTTATTTAGCACTGTTCACATTGGGAGGATGTCTCAAAACTCTTCACAATGCTGGAAGGGTACCCAAGCTGTGAGTGGGAGCTGAGGTGGACGGGAGGGAAAGATAAGCAAAAGCGCAGTCAAAGAGTACTTCTTAAGACAGGTCTTGAATGGGGGGAGTCAGCGAGTAGGAGGAATTCCAGAGAGCAGGGGAAGAATGCCTGACAGCCCACCTGCTGATCGTGGGCCAGATAGGACAGGGCACATTTAGCAGGTGGGTGCTCTCTGAGTGAAAGAAGTGGCTATGTCGGTTGTCTGATGCAAGTGGAAACCCATCTATTGTAACAGGAGAGTGGCCCTTCAATAGACCAGTGATGCATCTGAGCATGCGTGCCCAGCCTTCACCGAGCACTCGCACCAGTCACTGGACCACTTTGTGGTCAGGGAGGACCTAAGCCTAACTAGCCAGTCTGGATAATTAGTTGCTAAGTCCTTTTCCCTTGGAGTGGCGGGTTATCGGTTGTTTACTGTACTTATGCCTCCAAGAAAAATGAGGATGATGCATACACATAAAAAGGCCATTCATTTTGATTTACATAGGAGTTTATCATTGAATGGAGTGTTACTTTAGCCCCTCTGAACGTTAGCACTGTGTTGTTCATCCATGAATGTTTTGCCATCTTGCTGTTTTTGCTCTGCTCCATAGCACCCATCACCTTCATTTCTTCTAAGCATGACCAGTTTAATGATGTAGAACCTGCAGTGCATTTGTCTTAGTCAAAGCAGCTGTGATGGAAAGTCTCTTGCTGTTGAGTGAGCAACCACTCAATAGTGCATCAAATATTTAGCAACAAGTGTGTTCCACAGCGAAAAGGAAAGCAGTTTGTAAACAGTCCTTCAGATCACAAATGTTGCAATATTTTACTTCCCCCATTTCCAGTGGGAATAGCAACAATGAGCACAAATGGTTTCTTCGTGCCTGTTACATGAATTGATCGGACTCCTGATAGATGAACTGGCTGAAATCATTCCTTTCGGCCGAAGGCAGAAACCAGATGACAATTCATGCATCCACGTGTGAAGCAAAACCAACTTCAGGCCATTACTGCTGAAGTCGATCAGTGCAACTGCACCTATCAGTGCTCCACTAAACAGTGGTAGATTTACCCTTATGATTTCCATATGTGAATAAATATGATCTCTCATCATTCAGTGTAGGAGTGACATCATTTTAATGTTAAGGTCTACATGAGAATCCATTCTGAGCCCTCAAGTATAGATCACACATTGTGCAGCTCGTCTTTGTCCATATAATACTCCAGTGACTCTCCTGAGCAAAATCAATATTGTTATTCATTTGATTGTCACCCGATGCCAACTGCATCTACCCTAGGCTGTAGCTTCATCAGGAGCACAGAATGTGTGAATTTACTTTCTGGGATGTCAGCCTGGCTCAGTCAGTCGCACTCTTGTCACATTCTCAATAAACAACGTACAGAACATTATTTTATTTTAGGTCTCCAGTTACATAATCCAACAGTCACACCAAACACCCTCTACTCAGTTCTTCCTGCTTTATCTTCCTCCTGATCTCTTTCCATTGGTCCTAGTCAATTGATGCTTATTTATTAATTGGTATCCAACAACTATCAGAAGGTTGCGGTTTCAAGTCCCAAGATTTCAAGCTCTTAGTCCATTATCATTGTTGAAGGTGATGTCCTTCAGTTGTTAAACTGAGACACCCATGACACTATTTGAAAAAAGGAAGGGAGTTGCTCAGTGTCCTGGCCAATCAATCCCCCAAACAAATTGATCACTCACTTCATTGCTGTTTGTGGAACATTGATGTGTGCAGATTGGCTCCTGCATTTGTCTGCAAAATACAATCATTTCCCTTCACAGTAAAATCCTGTGAAGCCCTTTGAGACATCCTGACAAAATGATAAGGTGCCATATGAAATGCAAGAATTATTATTTTATTATTATTATTTGTTCTGCAGGGCTAAGACTATGAGCAACAGCAAAATTCACCTTGCAAAATGATTTAACAATAATACATGCATTTTCACCTTATTGAGAAGCACCGTCTTAATCATCAAAGGCACCAACGACAAAAGTAAATGGCTCAACATGAACCCGTTGTACATCGTCTTCCAATGAAGGAACTAATCTGAATGTATTATGCACAGCAAAGTTATATGGTCCTGTTTGAATGCTAAAAAGTTGATGAGCTGTAATAAACATGCAGACCACTGTATGATATGCATTTCACCAAATTACATCCTTTTGTTCTGAGTCACTTGCTCAACTTTTGATTAGCAAGGAGAAGTAAGATTTCCCTCTATAACTAAAAAAAAATTTCTATAGCTAACACATATGCAAGAACCCCTCTCCATGGAATATTCCTTGACAGTCATTGTTCAGGAACCACATATAATTGATATGCTCAGGTGCATTTTCAAGTGTTGGAGTACAAAGATCTGTAATTTGAAGTAATTTTGAGTGTACTAGCGTGAAGCGATCAAAAAGATTAGAATGCGAGCTGCTTGATATCTTTTTTGTGCTCTTGTCAAAGTTGTTCTGAGCAACCTAATTCTACTTATAAATGCTTTCTTTCCAACGCTAACAAAGATTCAAGAGCAGCAACACGTTTTTACTACCATTACAATAAATAAAAAAATGCTATTACACTGGAGTAAATCAAAGGGCTTAGGCTGCTTATAGCAGCCCGCAGTGGTGATTGCATAAGCAATGTGAGACAGATCAATGGGATCAGATCATACTCCATCCAATGAAGCTAGCAATTTGCAAGCTGTTTTTCTGTGGGTTGTTTTAAGAAATTTAGAATGATGGCTTCCAAATTAGGATTGAATTTAAAACATTTCCAAAATTTTGCACAATTTAAAATTTTAGGACAACGGTTTTAAGGGTAAGACCATGTGGAATTTTTGGGCTTGGATATTGAAAGATCCAAAGCTTACTCTATCTTTACTAAAACATGTTGGTATCCAAGCCTCGGTATCAATAATGTAAAGCAATGCAAGAATCAATATATTTTCATTTAATTGGCCTCTGTCCACAGATAATGATAATATCCATGCAGCACTGGACACTTAATAACCCATGTCACATTGTTGTCATGTTGGAAAAACAGATCATACTGAAGAAAGAAATGTAGCAGAATTAAAACAATTCTACATAATTAATGAAAGTGGTTCTCACCTCATAAAGTGAAAAACATTTATAATATCAAAGACTGAGTATATTATCCCTCAAATCCAAAAGAATATCTTCAGCAAGAAGCTGTGGGCAAAATCTACCACAAGTTTAAGAAGGACACATATAAATATATATGCCATCTGTAAACTTGTAGTTGATTTATATATGTATATATAAGATTTATTTTCTTCTCTGTTATTGCCACAAGAGAAAACCCATTTGGGTGCATCATCTCTCTCAAATTTGTCATTGTGTTATGCCTTTGAAAACTGCATCTTGATTGATACGTACCTGAGCTTCTCTTGTTATGCCTCTGCACACTAATCTTATGCACAAATCCTTTGGCACAACCAAACTCGATTACACTGGGTTCTAATTTTGGAGTGAACATCATAAAATAATTTGTAATAAGTGAATTGTGCAGGTTCCTACATACGTATGGATCTCTGTTTGGCTGCTAACCTCAGTTCTGTGAAGCCGGTTTACAGCCAAAGTTGCTCCTGGAGCCAGCTGAAGATCAGCAACAACCAGCATGTGAACAGAAATCCAGCAGATTGACCTCCAACACATCTGGGTGCCTGCAGGACTCCCATGTGGTTCTCATACATTCAACCGCAGAGCGCGGTGAAGGAATGTACTTTAAACAACAGAATTGTTTTTGTATCGGGAGGAAGGGAAAAATTATGACAGAAGATGTTGTGTTTGTTTTGGATGTCTATTGTACTAAATATTATATTTATAAATAAATATATAATTTCAACAATAAAAAGTGCACCTTATCAGGGGGTGCGCGGGTGCGGTGTGGTGTGGACGTGGTGTACACAGGGGCGACTCCCGACTGTGTTAAGGGGAGCGTCCCGAAGAACGTGTGCACAACCTATATGCGGTGAAGGAATGTACCATAAACAACTGAATGTTTTTTATATTGGGAGAAAGGGAAAAATTGTAACAAAAAATGTTATATGTTGCATTTATTTTGGATTTCTGTTGTACTAAATATGATATTTATAAATAAATATATATTCTCAAAAAAAACTGGTCTGATTTCAGTCTCAGTACACACTAGTGTACATCATTTTTATTGTTAAACATCAGGGATAGAGAAAGATGACCTGTTACAAGATCCACTGAAGGATTACCTATGAAAGGTTAATCTTTCTTTCAGATGTTTAACGTCTCGCACGCACCTGCAATTTCTAACTTTAAAACAACAACAACAACAAGACTCCATTTATAGAGCGCCTTTCATGTCGGGAGCACGTCCCAAGGCGCTGTACAGTTGGGTCAGGACCCGAGCAGGGGGAAATGGTCAGGGTGAGGTGAGGGAAGGGAGGGAGGGAGCGAGGTGGGGGTAGAGAGTCGAGAGGGGAGCTGAAGGCACGGTCAAAGAGAAAGGTCTTGAGACCGGCCTTGAAGGAGGAAAGGGAGGAGGCGGCGAAGGCACTGGGGGATGGAGTTCCAGAGCCTCGGGGCTGAGAGGCTGAAGGCCTGGCCACCGATGGTAGGACGGTTGGGGCGGGGGATGTGGAGCAGACCGGAGACGGAAGAACCGAGGGTACGGGCAGGTAAGTAGGGGGATAGTAGGTCAGAGAGGTAAGGAGGGAGCAAGGCCATGAAAGTAACTTAAAAGCCTTCAATTCAGATACTGATTCAACTGCTGTAAATTTCCTGCACTATTTTTGTTTAAGATTCCTAGCATTCACTTTTCCCTTCCTGTCACTCATGTGTTACAAATTTAACAAGTTTAGCTTAATCCACAAACTAGAGCATTTAAAGTGACACATAAAACACGCTCAGCTGGAGCACACATGACAAACTTCTCAGATACCAATAATAGATGGAACAGTTTTCCTATAGCATTTATCTCACAAAACTATGTTCCTTTCAAGGTGAAGATCTTCTACTATAAGTTCAATTACACTCACTCTAAGAGACCACTTTACGAAAATTGTCTGATTCCCCATGTAATTAATATCTAGCGATCGTAAAATGAAATGATTAACTATTTGCCAGGAGGTTATTCGATCACAAAGGAAACATTGTCAACCTGTTACCTTCTCTTTAGGATTACAGTTAGATTCACCCATGTGTCAAAGCTATTTGTTAAACAAAGTATGCTAGCTTTGGAAGAATAGTATTTAGCTAGATATCTATCTCCCTCAGCCATAGCTTTGCCTCCATCAATAGTACATCCAATATATTTCAAATATTCATTAAAGATTTTCAAAGATTGTGATTATTTCAAGACTTTTTTCATGAATGCACAGTGTACTTGATTCCTTCACTAACTGTGTGAATCATTTGATCTATAGTGCCCCCAAATTTGCAGCACATCTCAAGCTCCGTCATGCCCACTACACAATAATCAGTGGAATCACAAAAGTGCTATTCAATTTGTCAGAAATTATAATTATCAGTTATAATATCTACTTTTGGTGCACCTACAATTGCCTCAAATGCAAGATAATATATAGAGGTCTCATTTGCTGTATTTCTTATCAGGATTAGAATTAATCTTATTAATTACTATGATTATTAGAATTTCCATTGACCAGTGAGAACTCTTCTCCAAAGGTAGATGACATTTGAGACTATAATCCGGGACAGAATAAATCTTCACCTAGAAGAATATGGGTTAATTAGGGACAGCCAACATGGATTTGTTAAAGGCAAATCTTCTTAACAAATCTAATAGAATTTTTCGATGAGGTAATGGAGAGGGTGGATAAAGGTAGTGCAGTTGATGTAGTTTATATGGACTTTAAAAAGGCATTTGACAAAATGCCACATGAAAGACTTGTAAGAAAGATAGAAGCCCATGGTATAAAAGGGACAGTGGCAGTATGGATCCAGAACTGACTGGGAGACAGAAAGCAGAGAGTTGTGGTGAACGGCTGCTTATCTGACTGGAGGGAAGTGTACAATGGCATCCCCCAAGGATTGGTATTAGGACCACTACTCTTCTTAATATACATAAATGATTTGGACTTGGGTATAGCAAGTACCATTTTCTAGTTTGCAGATGACACAAAGTTAGGTAGGGTAGTAAACAGTGAGAAGGATAGTAGCCAACTGCAGGAAGACATAGACAGAATGGTAAAATGGGCAGACACATGAATGAAATGGGCAGGCAGATGAATCTCAATGTGGAGAAATGCGAGGTAATGTATTTTGGTAGAAAGAATGAGGGGAGGCAATATAGGCTGGTAATACAATCTTAAGGGGGGTAAAATAACAGAGAGACCTGGGGGTTCAGGTAAATGAATCCTTGAAGGTGGCAGGACAGGTAGATAAAGCTGTTAAAAGAGCATATGGGATACTAGGCTTTATAAATAGGGGCATAGAGTAGAAGAGTCAGGAGGTTATGATTAACCTATATAAAACACTGTTTAGGCCTCAGTTAGAATACTGCGCCCAGTTCTGGGCACCACACTACAGGAAGGATGTTAAGGCATTGGAAAGGGTGCAGAGGAGATTTACAAGAATGGTACCAGGAATGAGGGACCTTGATTATGAGGAAAGGCTAGAGAGGCTGGGATTATTCTCATTGGAGCAGAGAAGGTTACGAGGAGACATAATAGAGATCTTCAAAATCATGAGGGGATTTGATAGGTTAGAAAGGGAAAAACTGTTTCCACTGGTGGGTGTGTCAGTGACTCGAGGTCACAGATTCAAAATAGTCTCTAAAAGAAGCAGAGGGGAGGTGAGAAGACATTTTTTCATGCAACGAGTTGTTCGACTCTGGAACGCATTGCCTGAAAGGCTGGCCGAGGTCGATTCGATAACTACTTTTAAAAATGCGGTGGACGGGTATTTGAGGAGGACGGATCTGCAGGGTTATGGGGAAAAGGCTGGGGAGTGGGATTCACATTACATTGCTCTATTCAAAGAGCCGGCACAAACTTGATGGGCCGAATGGCCTCTTTTTGTACTGTACGATTCTATGATTCTATGATTCTATGGTTAGACTGGAACTCTCATTTGTGAAGAACTTCCAATTACTGGAATGATTTCCCATTTCTATAACTCACATAATATCTTGCTAAGGAAGTCTGTTAAACATTGCAAGATAGGCCACTTTGACGTTTTCAGTAGGAGCTTTTCAGTCATGCTACGTTGTAATAAATCATTAGACCTCTTGAAATTAGCAAAGTAAATTTCCATTCAAATAACTCTGTTAACAGTCAGTGAATAAGTCATCTTTAAATCTTTACACAACTTTTCTTTTGGTTAGTCCGGTGTCTGACACATTCCGAAACCCATCACCATGCTTAAGAATGCAAAAGGTAAAGTAAAAAACAAGTTGGGAGTTCAATGCATCCAACCTATACGTGGAAATTCCACAGATATTTATTGGAATGGAATACTCACTCTCTCCTTGAAAGGATGCATCGTGCTTACCTAATTCTGGACAGTATTAGGCAAGAGCTAAGGCTTGGGGATACCAGAGTGTGCGTTAGGAGTCGCACCAGCTAAAACTGCATAGCTTGTCATTGTCTGGCAAGCTTTCCCGCTGCTTGTCCAGCTAATTCCACACTAGCCGTTAGGGCTTTGGCTTGCATGATTAACAGGGGTTGAGTGGGAAGTGTCCCTGTCCTCACAGCCAAATAAGAGGCATAGTACAGAGAAACCTCAAGAAAGTGTATAATAAGCACTGGAGAAGCAATATGTATATCACTCCACTTTAGAGAGTACCTTGTGAAGCACCTTGGGACATCCTCCTGACTTGAAAGATGCTGCACCAAATGTAAGGATTATTATTATGTTTATTGGGCAGTTTTGATACCTAAATGGCCCTACCTGAGTATAAGAAACGTCTAGTGGAGGACCTAGAAAGGGGCAAAATGGAAAAAAAAATTCAACTAACTGTTTACAAAGTGTGTGAATGTTGATTTCATTTCATAACATGTAACAGAAGGAAAATGAAGACTTGGGGGAAAATGATGATATTTCTGATAAAACAAAACTATAATACAAAGTCTAACTTTTTTTATTTAAAAAGTGCCCCTTAAGAAAACTAAGTAAAATTAGTGAATACTTTTCCTCTAAATTCTTTTTACTGGATCATTTGGTTATGTTGTAAGTTGACACACAAAAACTGCAAAAGAAAAGTTTTTTATTTTATGTTCATTCGATTTGAATATTTTTTTAAGCAGTGAGGTTGATGGCACCTCTGGGAAAAACTAGCTTGGAAGAGATTCTGAGCTGACAGTGTGAAAAAGTGTACTTAAGTATTGGAGCAAGAGAGGGTTTGAACTCACAGGGGAAAAGTAAATCTCCTTAAAACCAAACTCAATCTGAGACCACTTTAGCTCTGTCCTATCCAATTGTTTTGTTTTTTACAGGATGGGAAGTCACAGCTGTTTTAGAAGTATTGGATGCAAACAGATTAATAATAATAATAATCCTTGCAGTTGATATAGTGCTTTTCACGACTTCTAGACGTCTTCAAGTGCTTCACAGAATATACTGTAAAGTGAATTGACTGTATATTTTGTGAGCAAAATGCGACAGCCAATTGCGCACAGCAGTGTCCCTCAAACAGTCATGGATTGAAGTGACCAAATTATTATTTTTTTGTTGAGGGATTATTATCAGGCATGTGGAGTAAGGAAACTCGCCCAAGGTTTCACCCTGCCGGGAATCGAACCCAAGTCTCTCACTTGCAAGGCGAGCGCTCTAACCACTGAGCTACAGGACTCCACTAATGAGCTGTCCATTAATGAGCTACTTTACAAACATTTATAACACAGAGCAACTTTTCATACTATCGGATAATCACTTATTTGAATTGTTGAAAGAACATATCATTCTCATAAATAAGCTATGCAGAAAAGGGATAGAGTTTCTTAGCACTGCAGAGCATCTTAGCTAAATAGATTGACCACAGAAATCTATCTTCTTTATCATCTGGATCTAACTCAACCATTCAATCTGACTCTTGGCTGGGTATTTATGTTATCCAGGTAAATCACATGGCTACCCACTTCTGCAAGAATTTATTCACTTTGAAACATAATTTTGAAGTGAAAGACGCTATATAAATGTAAATTGTATTGTACTGGGGTGTCAAAAGGCCCTTATCTACTTTATGTGGCTGACAGATCCCATCCTCGCCTGTTGCAGACCTTCTTGCATATTTACAATTCATAACAGAATAACATGTGGTGAATTCAGTGACAAGCCAGTCCTGGATCATCCTATTTTTCTGCAGCCTATTTTTGTGAAGTTTCCTTCCAACTGGTGATTATTCAGTGGCTGTGGATACTTCCCGTAACAAGTAAACTCCTTGTCCTACTGTGTGGCTTATATAATGAATAGTACTATTTCATTATTAATGCTGTACTTCATTCATGCCCTCTGGAAATAGAGAAACTGCTGCAGATGTCATTCAAACAATGTGCAAATCAGGTGGCCTCTACAATAGACACGAAGGCCTTTCTCCACATACACTAGTGCCCTTGCAGAATTAAACACGCAATCTGATTAAGGTAGATGTTATTCAGTGTTTTCCTATTATCTTCACTGAATCGGGGTATTGTTTATGAAAAACAAATTGTATTGTATACTTACCTGAAAGCTGATACTCCGGGGAATAGCTTTCTCTTTCCTTGAGGATTTCCAATCGGTTTGACAACATTGCCTCAAGCCATGCGAATGTTCTCTTTAATGCATCAGAGCCTCTTCAGTCTGCTTTGGGTCTTTTGGAATTGAATTCATCGTTCTTCCCTTTTAACCTTTTGAAGACATTTACGCATTTTCTCCAGTCCTGTGTCATTCTCTGAACTTTAGAAATCGTACTAACTCATTTAGAGATGATGGTTCATGCACATGTCTCTCCTCTGAGAGCTACTATAGATTTACTCCTGAAGGAAACATCTTTAAATTTCATAAAGTGTTTGACTTGGATAAGTCATTTGATTCTGTGAACTGCGGTGATCTCTACCTCAGTTTCAAATCTCTGTTGCAGCTTTACGACCAACAGGATATGATATCCCATTCATCAGCATCAACATATAAATCAGAACATATGTAAAACATCTTACTAGAGTAGTACATTCAAGTAATTCCAACTAATTGTGAGTCAGATGTTTTATTAATTTGTAATTAAATACTGGCAGTGGTAAGTCAAGATGTTCGATTTTTAGAAACTGTACAATCCCACTTGAGTGGTTTGTGCAAGAATGTAATACAACTGGCCAAAGGGCCTTCATTATCTGCAAGTGTGAAATATCAACCTTGTGATAGCAGAACATGTAAAGAACAAAATGGTGTTCAGTATAATGGACTTATAGTAGTCTTTAAAAATCCCTATTCCCTCTTTGCAATGCTAACATTTTTCAATAAGAGAATTACTGTACATTAAAACAGTATGTGACGTTGAATGAACTCTTGGCTTTTAAATAAGAGCAGATCCAAATCCAGTTATTTTGTGGGTAGGCTGGGATTTTTGTAATATGTTGCATTGAATCTCAATTTTAAAAAAGGAAGGTTTAGCTGAATGTATTTAATTAATAAATGCTTATTTTGTGAAGAAAATTAATAGAAGCTCAATTGCTTACTGGATATTGCAAAAGTATTAGATTCAGTTAAAATATGGTTTCCTCTTATATTTGTTCATATATCAAATTGTTTCCCATTATCTGATCTGCTATAGCTATTTGCACAGTGGGTTCAATTTCTGTTCAGGAACATACACCCAACCTAGGCGTCAGGTTCGACTCCCAATTATTCTTCCTCCCCCACATCCAATCCCTCACCAGCAGCGCTTCTTCCACCTCCGACCCATCACCCGTTTCCGCCAATACCTCTCTCCAAAAGCTGCTGGAACCCCGGTCCATGCCTTTGTCACCTTTCGGCTGGACTACTCTAATGCCCTCCTCACCGGTCTCCCATCCACTGACATCCATAGAATCCAAATCATTCAAAACTCTGCCACTCGCATTCTCACCCGCATGAAACTCCGCTCCCCAATCACCCCATTCCTTGCCAGACTGCACTGGCTGCCTGTCCCAGAGAGGATCGATTTCAAGATCCTCACCTTTGTCTTCAAATCCCTCCACTCCTCTGCAGCCCCCTACCCCTCTGACCTCTTCTCTCCTCAAAATAGTACCCGTTGCCTTCGTTCCTCCGGGTCTGGCCTCCTCCTCGTCCCCCGAGTCCTCCGCTCCACCCTCGGCGGCCGTGCCTTCAGCCACTATGCTCCAAGGCTCTGGAACTGCCTTACTCACTCCCTTCGTCTCGTTCTCTCCCTTCCCATTTTCAGGTCTCTGCTAAAGACCTTTTTTTTCGACGCCTTTGGTCACCTTCCTCCCCCTCCCCGGTCCCAGGATCCGTTACTGTAAAACGCCCTGAGACGCCATCCGACGTGGAGGGCACTATATAAATCCAAGTTGTTGTTGTTGTTGTCTGTGATAGGTGATGGACAATTATAATGGGAAATACCCATTAATGGCTGGCATCATCAACACCACCACACATAATGACAACCAGCAATTACATAGAATTACATAGAATGATGTCGGACAGGAACAACCCATTCAGCCAACTAATCCATGTTGGTGTTTATAATCCACATGAGCCTCCATCAGTGTTAGTTCCTTCTCCCACATCCCTCTGAAATAATAACAATAATGATAATCTTTGTGTTTGATTTAGCGTCTTTCACATCGGTAGGACATCTCAAAGTGTTTCACAGGTGAAGTGGAGCGACTTTGTAGGTGAACTTGGCAGCCAATTTGCACACAGCAATGTCTCACAAAATGACCAATTTTACTTCTCCCCAATCTGGAGGTATTATTCTGAGTTTCCTTTCTCACTTCCATTTAGAATGTTATAAATATCTAAGATTCCATCTGAACTCCCTCTTTAAAGCCTGAAGAGACATAGCATTTTATTGTTTTTGTGGCTCATTTCTCTAATGCTGGAGATCATTAATAATAATAATAATAATAATAATAATCCTTGCATTTGATATAGCGCTTTTCACGTCGGGAGGACGTCCCAAAGCGCTTCACAGAATATACTGTAAAGTGAATTGACTGTATATTTGTGGGCGAACGCGGCAGCCAATTGCGCACAGCAATGTCCCACAAACAGTCGTAGATTGAAAATGACCAATTTATTATTGTTTTGGGTTTTTTGGAGGGATTATTATTAGGCGTGTGGAGTAAGGAAACTTGCCCAAGGTTTCGCCCTGCCTGGAATTGAACCCAGGTGTCTTGCTTGCAAAGCAAGTGCTCTAACCACTGAGCTACAGGACTCCACAAATCATTCTTGTTGCTCTCCTCAGGACTGCCGCTAGAGCCTGTTGTGGCAACCAGAATTGTACCCAGTACTTTAGGTATGGCCTAACCAGAGCAGTGTACAACTTGAGTGTGACCTCTGGAGATGTGAACTCAACTGATTTGGCAATGTAAACCAGCATCCTGCTTGCCTTGTTTATTGCTGCCTCACACTGTTTTGACATGTTGAGCGATGAGTCAATTAACACCCCTAGATCTCTTTCAGCTTGCCCCTTGGCAAGGTCTGTCCCATGTACCTCATATTCCTACTTTTTATATGCAGTACCTTGTGATTATCTGTATTGAATTTCATTTGCCAGAAATGTCTTGATTCCTGCCAACATTTCAGAGAAACAGTTTGGCCTGAAAACTGCAGGAAACGAGGAATTCCCTGAGGGACAGCACAAAGTGCAGCCTTCTCAGTAAATCTAGATGCACATCTGGTTTATTAATTCTAGGGTGGTTGAAATTTAGCCAATGAATACTTATATGAATGTAGAAAGCTCTTCCAATCAATAATAATAATCTTTGCATTTGATACAGGGCCTTATCACATTGTAAAAATGTCTAAAAGCGCTTTCCTGGATTTATGGTGAATTATAGTGACTGTTTGTGGATGATCAATCATTAATAGTTGACTGTAAAGACACAACGATAAATAACCAGGTTTTAGCACTATTTAAAACTGCAGTACTGCTGAACTAAGTTAGACCAGATATTAGCCAAACTAAACTGGGCTAGATGGAAACTAAAAGGCAAGCTGACAACTGTGTCAACTGAGATATACACATGACCCTAAATACTAGCTGTGCACAAATAAATAAGCACAGACTAAGATCTAATTGGAAGTTGGAGATAAATTTATTTATGAGTGAAACAATTTCTCATGTCTGTAGTTATTAGATTATTAGTAGTCAATGAATGAGATTTAAAAAGAGAATGTTGAGAATAGGAAGTTTTAAGCAAATTAACTGCTATACTATATTCCATGAATATTCTGCCAAGAAAATTTACACTCACACTTTAAAATGTACAATATGGTAATGTGATTGCTGACTCATTACAGTACGCTAATCGATGTGAAACAAAAATTAAACTATTTGGTGACGACACGTGCTGAAACCCATCACCATGTTTAAGAAGTACCCAAACCAAACTGAGAGCCGAGCATGCATCCCACCAACACATGGAAATTCCAAAGATGTTGTTTGGAATGGAATGTGCACTCTCTCGCTGGAGGGCCACATCCTACTTACTTAATTCTGGAGAGTATTAGGTGCAGGTTGCCAAGACATAAGGCTTGCGGACTCCAGAGTGTGAGTTAGGGCACTGCTAGAAAACACCAGCCATTGAAAGCACTGTCTGGCAAGCTTTCCATTATTTGTCCAACTCGGACCACACTACCTGTTAGGGCTTTGGTTTACAGGGTTAATGGGAGCTGAATGGGGAGAATCCCTGCCCCCACTGAACAGGTCTGCCCTTCCAAGTCCTGCTGATGGCCAGCTTGGGAAGGTTGTCATTATTGAATCCCTGGAATACTGCAAACCTGCCTGGCTCAGGAACTGGACTACTGAGACAGCACAGAAGATTGACTCCTCCCTCTATAGGCTGCAGATCATCCAGAACTGTGCAGCTCGTGTCCTCTACCGCACCAGGCTCCATGACCCTATTACCCCCCATCCTTGCCCGACTCCACTGGCTTCCCATCACACAGAGGATACAGTTCAAGATCCTGGTTTTCACCTTCAAAGCCATCCATGGCCCTGATACCCCCTAGCTATGCAACCTCCTAACCCCCTACCATCCTGCTTGCTCCCTCTGCTCAGCGGGCTCTGACATGCTTCACGTCCCCTGCCTCGCCCACCCCACCATTGGAGGACGGGCCTTCAGCCATTCTGCTCCCACCCTCTGGAACTCCATCCCACAGTCCCTCCGCCTCGTCACCTCTCTTGCCTCCTTCAAGACCCATCTCAAGGTCCTCCACTTTGAATGTGCTTTCCATCTCCCTCCTTTCCCCCTGCCCTCCACCCTCCCCATTCCGACCGCCAGCTCGGGTCCGAAATACTGACTGTCCAGCGCCTTGGGATGTCCTCCCAATGTGAAAGGCGCAATACAAATGTAATTTTGTTGTTGTTGTTGTTGTTGACTCAATTGTGACATTCCATTGCCAAACATGTCACCTTGGAGCCAGTTCAGATGTCAAAAGACTAACTTGACATTCTTTACATGTAGGTTTGAACCATCACGAGGTAGCTGGCAGGTACCAAGAACACCGTGCAAGCTTCTGGGTGGCCAATACAACTCAGTATTAAATGCATGAGAGATTTGCCATATCTTCCTGCTCACAGCTCAAACATATTTGCCTTCCCACCGGTTTCACCAGTTGGAGGTGTGGTTTTTGAGCAGCAGCAGTTGCAAGCCAATCAAAGTGGATTCCAAGCCCTGAATGTCTGGACACATGTTCACAAACTCAGACTCCATGTAACGCCTTCCAGCAGCTGTTGCCCCAAGCCTCAGAGTTTCCTCATCAGCTATCTGAATGACATCTGCCTTCAGCATGGTAGGAGGACCTTTATGGGACAGCTTGTGACATGGCCAGTCACCTTGATATTCTTGAGGCCCGTGGCATCCATAAATGGTACTCTTGGTTTGGTTTGGTCTGGTCACTATTAAGCACGGTAATGGGTTTCTGCATGTTCCAAGCCATCCCTCTGACCAGTAGACTTACAATCAATCCACTAAATAATAACTCTGTTGAAGGTTTTAAGGCAATACTAATATACTAGTATTAAATATGATATGGTTTGTGGTAAGAAAAGAAGAAAGAAAAATTACACAGAGAAAACTGCTTTTCTTATTCCTGTGTACTTATACGATAAAGAGAAAATGAGCAAACAATATTTATCTGTCAGTTGTTTGGGAAGCTAAAATTGACTGAAAGAATCCAGGAAGGATAAATAAATAAATGATCCTTACATTTGATATAGCATCTTTTGTGTCAGAGGGATGTCTCAAAGCTCTTCACAGGATTTACTGTAAAGTTTAGTAAATCAGCCATGAAATGAACAATTCATTTTATTTGGACTGCAATTAACTTTCAACTGCTTTTGGGAGCAGTTGCTCAAGCAAATTATTAGAATCATGCAACAGAACCATTAGTACATGCAGTATGAACATGATTTGAACAGTACAGGCAAGCAGTTATACCCTGACTTTTAGCTATTGTGTTGTTGCATGAGAACCATATTGTTCAAGAGAAGTGACTGTTTTGATTATCTACTTTAAAAAATGAAACCACATCAAATCATGTTCATATTCAAACTTTATTGGCAGCTGAAACTAATTACATAATCATCCTAGGAAGAGACCACAAATATCTCAACTCCAATGGGTTACAAAACATTGTTAAGTAAAAAATAGCAGTCATTGCAATGCGTATGAGACGTAACCAGTGCTGCTTGGACAGTATTGAATTCTTTGTACCAGATGCACTATGTAAGTGACAACTCAAAGATACTAGAGAGGTGTGAGGCTTCCACTGGTAATAAAACACAGCCCTTCTTAGTCCAGGACTAGCTACAAGCTCCTATTAACTTAGAAATAGTTGACAGGTGCAGCTCCTCTTAGTCTGTGTGCCAGTTATCAGATACAGCCCCTCTCAGTTTAATATAGATGGAGGTTTCTTTTCATAATATAATCCTTGCATTTGCTATTGCACTTCATAACCCTGACAAGATGTTTCAAAGCGCTTCATTGAATATACTGTAAGATGATTTGACTTTTTAGTTAAGCATTCTCTCATATGTATTTATGTAAGATGAACAGTTTGGAAAAGGTGGTTTCAAAGTCAAATACATACATTTGGATTTATTTAGAAAACTAATATTGACTTTATGAACCTTATTTAAAATATATATTTTTCACTTTGAGCACCACTGAAAGAGTGGCAATGTGCCAACCATGTAGCAGCAGTGGCAGGAACCCAGCCTCTTGAGCTTCACAGAATAATGTTAAAATGTGTATCCTAACCAAATAGCTATAAACATGTTCACCAGCTACAATACTAAGTATAGAAGAGCACATTGATGTAATTGAATTGTGGAATCTTTTGAACAGGGTATTATCCCTATATGACAATGCCGGTAACTGAATCACAAGCAGATTCAGCAAGATATCTGTCACCAATGTCTACAAATGGAAACTTCAGGCTGACATACTCTAATGGCAGTCATGAAACTGAACACAAAGATTTACATTGGCATCTGGTCATAGAGACACCTGGTCCTTGAATCTAATCCTCCACCTCCCTTCATACAACAAGGCCTGATCAAAAATATTTTTTTTCCTTCACATTCATTCTCTGGGTCTTTTTTTTTCTCTTTAGACCTTTAAATACAATGCAATGTGAAAATAAACATCTTAGAATTCTGTTCAAATCTTTTAGCACATACACAGAGCTCAATGTGATTCCAGAAAAGGCATTTAACAGCTCAATTCGCCTTTCGCACTGAGTTCCAACAAAATAAGTGTTGATTGTTCCATTACGCAGATGTATTCTAAGCGCATGAAGGATATATTCACCTACAACATTATTATTACTCAATACACTAGGAGACAAACAAGGATAACTTGCACATGCTGAATAATGTTATTCCATTGATCATACACAAGACGTACTGCTCACTTCTTCCAAAAACACCTAGGCAATATGTTCCCCTCCCTTTTGCAACATGTACAAATGTATGCTGATAAAAAATTAAACAAACAAGAAAGCACAGGATTAAAGAGAGAACTCTCCAAGAGCTGTGGAGACAGCAGGGATTTGACAAATAGATAATTTAAACCAGCAGCCAGCTCGTGCTTTTGGAGTTCTTTAGATTTAAAGTTCTGAAATGTCACATCAGCAATTCCATATGGAAATGCAATTGAAAAGATTTGCATTTGCGCAATGGAACAAACTTGGCATTTTCACACCTCACCACCATCTCTATCATATGCAAAAGTAATGGCAGCACAGAAGCACAACTTGTCCTCTGCTCTGGGAGTATATTTGAGTCAGCGCTGGTGAAAGAGCAAAAGATAAGCACCAAGGTATCCTTTATACTTGCCTTTTTATAAGGATCCTGTGAGAGAAAGGAAAATGCCATTCTGTAGTCCACATTTTCTATTTTTTTAAAGTGACCTTTTTGATTATTTCTTTATGATAATACCAATTTATTTTCTATGTACCACATACGAGAAGATCTGACAGGAAGCTTGTCTCATACCCTTTGTCTGCTCCAGGTGATGTGCAAAACGACTGCCACTCTCATGCATCATGTGTTGATCTCGGTTGAGTGAACCTCTGTATGATCCACTGCTTTAGAAAGTAAAATAAAATTGCCATAACATGATGGTTTATTTTCGAATACCAGGATCTATTCAGGTGGGTTTCTCTGGCCATTAATTATCTCTCACTAGCTAATGTATCAGCATTTCACTTGGCACCTCTATCATAAAAATACAAAACCTATACATAAAATTTGGTTTATTTTAGCTGAATATTAAAGGAGTGATTTGTATTAAAAGAACACATTGCACAGCACAAAATACAAAGCACTGCTTTATTTTGATGTGCTGTGTTTTTCTTTGAAGAAATGTAATAAAATAGAAATTCTAACATTTATCCATTGTATTCGCATTGTATCGTACATTGTATTGTCCTTTGACAGTATTACAATACAATGTTTTGTATTGTCATGAATGCAATGTATTAACCGTACAATGTATTAACAATGCATTGACAGATTTACTCAAAGCATTGGAAAAAAGGATATGATTGCATCGTAGTCGCTCAAAATTAATTTCAAAAGAACATCCAAGAAACCAGTGCTGCAGCTAAATGTTAAGATAAAGCAAAATCTTTCCAAACTATGCATTAGATAAACTTCGATTTTTTTCTCTTGCTGTAATCCTTGATTTTAAGAGCTTATTTACCCAATACTTTAATGAACCCAAATTCTTAAGGACCAGAGACCTTCACACACTCTAATGCATATGAGTCTGATAGTTTTATTTGAAAATGTATATGCATTAGGCCAATTTTGGACAATGACTGAAATAACAGCAGATTTGGTAAGTTCAAATCTGGGTAAGCAAAAGAACCAATTTGCTTTAGTGTGAATGCAAATTGTTGTCAATGTCTTCCTACCTAACATAATATTGCTATTAAAATAATAATGCTATAGCCAGATGCCAAAGGTAATTTCTGCACAATAAGAAATATTATAAGGATGTAAAAGTACCTGGATAAATAGCCCCATGTGCATATATGTCAATCATATAGCGACAAAGCTCATACTGATTTGTCAGAGCGGAAGAAAAATACAGCAGTAAAGACAATGAACATTAAGCAAAGAGCAACATGCGGGCACAGACAGACATTGGGACATCTGCTTCCATCACTATCAATTATCCAGAAGGAACAAAACAAACCACCAATTTCATTGCAAGTAAAAAACACTGGGAAATGTCATTTTTATGAACTTAGCAACTGTGACTCGTTTTTCTCTCCTTTTTAATGAGATCAGTTGAATTCTGAAAGATGCTTCAACGTATTGAGACCTTTCGATTCATATTAGTTATGAAACAAATCCTCAAAATTAAAGAAGATTGTTTTGGTTGGATGTTCTATCTTCTAAGGCTTAATTCGTTTATTGTTCTTTTTTTAAATTTACACTTCACTTCATCAGTAAAATACATAAAAGCAATTTTATAAGTGATTCAGGCAAGTGTCCCTTATGGTTAATATTTATTCTGAGTGGTGATACTGGATTCCTCTGCTTTCATGTATGGCTTTAAAAATATTGGGACATGCGTGGAATGTTGAGTGCACGACCTGCAAAGCAGATCTGCCCCTATTTCCAAGATCTGACATTGTCTCACACACAATAATTAATTCAAAGCAAAATTACTTGCATTTGGGAGTTTTGTTAGCCAGCAGCATGCTGTACTAAGAGGAGTCAAAAATGTCTGCTTGAAATTTACGATTCTTTTCTGTCAAATCGAAAATTCAAAATCAAAGGATTCTCTTTTCTCCCCTACATAATTAGAGTGATCATTACTGGATGTTTTTCACCCAAGTTCAATAGATCTTCTGCTCATATGTGTTAAAAATGACATTTCCCCTGACCTTCTGTCGGTGCCACTTGAAATCAAGAGACCATGCAAATGTATAATTCAGATAATAATCTGTATAAGTTTTATCCCAGGATTCTTTTCAGGACACACATGTAAAGATGTAAATGGAGATTATAGGCATATTAGCTCAGTTTGCTTTTCAGGCACTTGAGAGTCACACAGAAGGGCAGGCTGTCAAACAGCAATATATGATATCTGATAGGAACAACCCAATTAGAGAGAAAATGCTTTTTGCATGCATTCTTCAGATGTCTGAATAGGCCTTGTTTAGGAACTATTCACTTTAATCTGAATAATCAGAAAGGCAACTATCCAAAGCTTATTATTGTACTTCAAATTGGCATTCAACAAAACCTTCATTTATTTGCCTTGAAAACTCTGAAAGTTAAATCATAGTGTTTCTTATTATTATTTATGAAGTGGGTTTATGCCCCGTGTTTTTCTTTTGATGGCTCTCAGATGCCCTTTTTTGCGTTTTAGTACCAACACCTTTCTTGTCAGTGTTTGTGTTTTCACCTTTATCCTTTGACTTCAGCTTCCCTTCTTTGTCATCTTGCACTTTTTCGGTTCTTTTCTCTGCTTTGCCAGACTTGTACACTTCGGGCTCTTTCTTATCTCTCGTTGTAGCTTTCTTTTCTGCTTTAGCTTCAGGTTTGTCACGTTTCATGAGAACATCACGTTTTTCTGGCTTGTCATGTTTCTCAGATTTGTCTTGCTTCTCAGGTTTATCGCGTTTCACAAGTAAATTGCGTTTCTCAGGTTTCTCAAGTTTCTCAGGTTTCTCAAGTTTCTCAGGTTTGTCACGTTTCACAAGTATTTCACGTTTCACGGGTTTGTCACGTTTCATGAGTACATCATGTTTCTCAGGTTTGTCACGTTTCACGAGTGCATCATGTTTCACGGGTTTGTCAAGTTTCTCAGGTTTGTCACGTTTCACAAGTACATCAAGTTTCTCAGGTTTGTCACGTTTCACGAGTATTTCATGTTTCTCTGGTTTGTCACCTTTTCCAGGTTTCTCCTTCTTTCCATGAAGTTGTTGTTTTGTTCTTTCTTCTTCCTT
Source organism: Callorhinchus milii (assembly GCF_018977255.1). Lineage (NCBI taxonomy): Eukaryota > Metazoa > Chordata > Chondrichthyes > Chimaeriformes > Callorhinchidae > Callorhinchus > Callorhinchus milii. The sequence goes on along the minus strand of NW_024704744.1, from coordinate 32,818,848 downwards.
GGCTTTTACTTCCACTTTCTTTACTTTCTCTACTTTCTTCTCCGGTTTAATCACTTTGATCTGCTTTTTCACTTTTTCTTCAACCTTGGGCACTTTCATCTTTTTTTCCACTGTGGAAAACACAAAACAATGTAACTTTGTTAGAATGCTACAATGTTACAAACTAAGCACCTTTCTCAAATTCTCCAGCTCTCTTCTAAATTATTGACTTTAGTCTAGCTTAGTTGGTAGCACTTTTAACAATACTCTTGTAATAATTCTTGCATTGGTATAGCACCTTCACAATAGTGGAACATCCCAAAATGGAGTGATTATGTTCTTGTAGGTGAATTTGCAGCCCAATTGCACATAGCAATGTCCCACAAATAGCCGTGAAGTGAGAGTTTGCCTTTAAGTCAGAAAATTGTGAGTTTGGATAAAAAATTTAACTCATAGCTTTGGCTGACAATCCAATGCAATCCTGGGAGAGCGCTGCAATGCTAAATTGTTGCATTTCACTATAGATGAACCTACTCATAACATAGTTGCACTATTAACCCCATTCACTTCTCGCTTCCCGCACTCTGTCAGCTTTTTGCACACAAACAGCCAACTTCCAAATCAATTGCCAATTTCTTGTTTTGTTGTGCATATTCTCAAACTCTTTCATTATTGTTAACACTTCTACCATATCACTCCTTAACCTTCTCTGATTCAATAGAAATACCCATTACATGAATATGTACCTAAGACATATCTTTCTTATAATAAAGGGAAATTAGAATAATTAATAGCAATTTCTAAAATTAAAACTGAACCATCTGGGTCATGTGCAGGCTAGTACTACCACATTAACATAATAGGAACACGGTTGAATTAAATTCTTGTATTTTACAGATAAAATCTGCAAAAGATTATTCATATTCCACAGGTGATAATGTAATATGCAAGTCACTTCTAATCTTATCATTTGTCATGCTCACTAGTGAGCTGAGTAAAGCTATATCATAATTCCTCATTGATTTTCTGATTAATTTACTCATTAAACACTTCTCTCTCTCTGTCTGTGTATATATATATACACATACACACTTCTATTGAGCAGTATCTTGAGTAGTATCTCCAGTGTGATCCTATTATAACACACCCCAGTGTACTGCGTGTCCTTGAATAGCGAAGTCACACAATAAATTCCGATATACAAGAAGTAGGTACACTTCTGCTTCCTGGCACTGACTGACTGGCTTCCAGTGCACTGTACAAGTGTAGCGTAAGGAAGTGAGGCCAGCACCAGTTCCATATAATACAATATAAATTTACATTTTTACAGTGCCTTTCACATAGGGAGGATGTCCCAAGAAGCTGGAGAGTCCAGGTTTTGCACCTGAGCTGGGGGTGAGGGCCGAGCGGATGAGGGATGAATGGGAAAAAGATGACAGAAAGTGTGGTGAAAGAGGAAGGTCTTGACAAGGACCTTGAAGGAGGCAAGGGAAGAGGCATTTCAAAAGGACTTCAGGATGGAGTCCCAGAGAGTGGGAACAGATATGCTTAAAGCCCAACTGCCGATGGTAGGGCAGGTAGGACGGGCTAAGTGAAGCAGGCCAGGACCCCACTAAACATTGAACTCTGAAGAATCTTGAACTCTATAAAGTGAGAGCAAGTCCTGCTTCTTCGATCGCGATTTCAGTCATCTTTCTTCTCCCCATCCACCTCAGGTACTCCCTCCAGCTCAGGTGCCCAGCAAGCAGAGTCAACCACTTTAAGATATCCTCCCGACATGAAAGGTGCCATTACATAGATGTAAATTTGTTGTATTTGCTGCATAAGTGAGAAATGGACATTTTTTATAGAGAGTCTAAGTTATAACGTGTAGTCTGATTTTATGGATCCAAACTACTGTGTTGTAATGGGCTCTGACTATATTTATGTTGTACCATAGTAATAGTTTTAGGCAGAACAGATCATTGGGCATCCAGCCTAATAATTCAAATGATCTATCCACATTTTTATTTCACAATATAATAACTGAATCCTTTAATTTCCAGGAACTTGATGAGATCCTTTTTAAAAGCCATTACCATTTCTTGTGGAATCACCTGTGCTAGTTCTATCTACCTTAGAAATAGTATAAAGCATAATCCCTCAAGAAAAAAGACAATAATAAAATTTGTCACTTCAATCCACTACTGTTTGTGGGACACTGCTGTGTGCAGTTGGCTGCCACGTTTAACCCACAAATATACAATCAATTCACTTTACAGTATATTCTGTGAAGCACTTTGGGACGTCTAGAAGACGTGAAAGGCGCTCTAACAAATGCAAGGATTTTTATCATTAGTATTATTAATATTATTATAAAAGTTGCATGTTTACTACAATAACACCTTTCATCTGTTAATCTACACGTTTTCCTACATTATAACCTAGATAAAACATTGAAATTACTGACTGGGATTAAACCCAGAGCTGAATTAGATTGACTCTATTCTCCAGACATTTGAAAACAATTAACAAGTTATTTTCTCATCTTCTTTGAATACATCTCCATCTGTGTCCAGGTTAACTTCTCGTTGATTCTTGAACAAACTTCAAATTGCATATCTAACAGGTCCATTTTCTTCATGGAAATAAAATATTGTTTGAACAAATCAATGACTGGGGAAGTGTTGGGGGTTGGTGGGGAATTGTACAAATGCTAACTGTAATTGCTCAGCCATTAGCTTCTGAACTGGCCTTTGAACTCGCATCTTTTAAGAACAGGTCAGGGAATTATAATTAAGTAATGCATATTAATTAGCAATGAATGCAGGATTCTTAGATTTTGACAGACTTCACAGCAGGATACATTCATCATGAGAATTGCAATGAGTTATAAAGGAAACTTCAACACTTAAAATACAGGAAACACTTATGTTGTGTTTTCGAACATCAATAACATTGGCTCATGACTAAAAGGTGAAGGGGAAATTCTACCTCGCTCTAGATTTACTTTTATCTTCTTAGGATTGCAGAGCTTTCAGAATTTGATAAATTCTTAAATAGTGTCTTCATTTTTTGATAATGATGATAATGTAATCCTTGCATTTGATAGAGCACCTTATCACGTCATTGAAATATCCCTAAGCATTTCACAGAATATTTTGTAAAGTGAATTCACTATGTATTGTATGGGTGCAATGTGGCAGCCAATTGTGTACAACAGTGTCCCACAGACAATCATGGATTGAATGACCAAATTTTGTTTTTGGGGAAAGGAATTATTACCCACAGAAAGTGATCTGCCCCTCGACTAACAACTGGGTTTCTACATACTGCTAGGTAAACATAGGCTTGTGAAGTAAGGAAACTCGCCTAACATTTTGCCCCATCCAGAAATCGCACCTGGGTCTTCTCGCTTGTGAGGTGAGCACGCTAACCACTATTCTATAGGACTCAAAATGGTAACAAAATCCAATAAATCAAGACCCAGGTGAAATTCTCTCCAAAGGTACCTCCATGAATGCCTGTTAAGATGTGGTTACCTTTTGCTGGAGCTTTTGCTTCTGTTTTTGATTTTCTTTCTGTTTTTTCTTTTTTGATTACTGAAAATGAAAGCACATGGACCAGGATTGGACAAACAAAAAGTCAACAACTCAAAGACATGAGTGAAGGATGTTGTGTGCCAAAAGTCTTGGGGTGAAAATTGCAATCTGCGATGTGGTAATTAATGCATACAGTAATTGTACAATTTTGCTTGGGTCCATAACTAAAGGTTATGTCCACACTAATCAATTGACCAATTGGTCCACAGAAATCACAATTTTCTCACCCTCTACTCTGTCCCCCTTCCCAACTCCATAATTATGTATAACATTGTTGACCTCGGGCCCAACATTTGTGACAAATTTGGGGAGGAATGTCTCACCCCAACGGAACAATTAATGTCTTTAGTTATAGACCACCCAAGTTTTTAAAAACATTTTAATTAACACAGGTGTAAGTTAACATATAATTAAACTTGACAGTAATTTTCATGAAGTGCTTTGAGCCATTTTAATATTATAAGGCACTGTAAAAAATAATTTCTTGTAAATATTATATATTGGCAGATATGTAATATAATTCAAACACTACAGAAAATATTTGACACAAAATTAATTGTCTTACCTTGCGTTGCGTCTGACAAAAAAAAGAAAGAATAAATTAATCTCTTAATATATTTATATTTTATATTTTAAAAATATAGATACAAAAGATAAAGCAATGCCACAGTTAACTTCTACGTGTTGTTGTGGACACATTGATTTCAGGCACACATATTTCATGGAAGCTATAGATGAACACAAGGGTTGGATGAGAAAGCATGGACAAAGACAAAGGCACTGAGTCCTTCAACAACAACAACAACTTGCACTTATATAGTCCTCCACACAGGGTAGTGTCTCCGAGTGCTTAAAAGGCAGACTCTGACCACGTAATATACAATCTGCAAACAAAAGGACCATGTCACTATCACCACCCAGCAAATGAAACATTGGCCATGTAAATCAAGCTAGGGCAGCCTGGCTCAGTAGGTAGAACTTTCACCTTTGATTTTAAAGGGTTGTGGGTTCAAGCCTCATGTCGAGGTTTTAAACTCATATTGTCCCGGGGAATCTGACACTCCAGTGTATTGCTAGGGGTGTGATGCATTGCCGGAGGTGTCTTCCTTTGGATGAAACAACAAATTGTATTTCACCCGCAAAATATATTTTACAGTATATTCTGTGAAGTGTTTTGGAAGTCTCAACAATGCGATAAGGAGCTATATGAAATGCAAGCATTATTATGATATAAATTGAGGTCAACTGTTCAGGTGAACGTTAAAGATCCCATTGAACTACTCAAAAAGAAAAGAAAGTTTCTTATAAATTGGCTGTTGCGTTCTTTTACACAATAAACAATCATTTCACTTTGCAGTGTGTCCTGCTTTGAGATGTCTTCTCGACATGGAGAGCCCTTCATCAAATGCAATGATTATTATTAGGATTATAAACTGTAAATCTCTGCAGTACAACTGCACCACATCTTAGAACACAGTTCAGCTCAATGTTCCTTTTCTTTGTATTTTTTATTGTGCTTCCTTTCTTTAATTATCCTGTGCCACCTTGTCAGGCAGGGAAATGGGCTGTTCAGGCAGTTCAGGCAGTCTGCTCCCAGGCCTCTGTTTGATTTGCAGCAACCACTAACAAGTCCATTAAAGTGCCTTTTGATAACATAACCTCCAATTTGCGTTACCTTCTCCTGGGAATGCCCCTGACAGCACAAAGTTGAGAATAATCCAAGTGAGTGAACCATAAGTCATGAACATGGATTCTGCTGCTCCATTAAGTAGTTCATTGTAAAAACAGAGCATTCCTACATATATTTCCACTGTAAGTGTAGCCTTGCACCTCTGCCATCATGCATCTGATGGAATAGTTCATATTTGACTCCCAACAAAAATATTGAAACAGACAGAAATTGCAGCATGTGTGCAAATGTAAAAAACTGCAGAGTTGACAATTATAGATATCTGAGGTCCGACATAGGTATATTGCTTTGCATCTCAAATAGATTGGAGATATCATTGAATCAATCATTTATGGATTGTAATAAATTATACATATTTGAGCTTTAAATAAAACAATGTGAGATAGAGTGAAATGTAAAGACCGGAGATAATATTTGTTTTTACTGATTGTAGTTTGAGATCAATTCCACAGACTGAGGTTTTTCAAATCAATCTGATTGATGGGTCACTGAGCTAGCTCACTGATCAGCCAGATTCTGTAAGCAATTGTACAAATCAACATTTTAAAGTATACTTGAACAGGATTTGTCTGTTCAAAAATTAGCATTGATAATTACTAGTAGCCTTTAAAACATTCAACTCATTTCAAGCATAATTTAATTGAAGGCTGCCATTTTTTAAAATAATTTGACCAACTCCCTAAATCCTATTGTCTAAGGGCTAATTCTGGTGAAAATATTGACAGATGATAATGGGAAAAAATATCTGGACAAGTTATAAAATGTAGTAATAATACTCCTTGCATTTGATATCGCCTCTTATCACATTATGGAGATCCTGTTTAGTTTTACTGTCTGGATTGCTACATCTCAGACACCAGTTGAAATCTTTTGTGGAAACGATTAGTTTGTTAAGACATTTTGAAGTGCCATGAGGAAGGAGCTATTGTAGAAATAAGTAGCTGATGAGAGGGTTATCAAAGTGTGAATATCTTCATTACAGTCCACAATTGAACTTCATTACCAGTGGCAGTGAAGATTGCTATTGTTCTCACCCGGCAAGTGACTCTAATTTACAGGAGGCAGCATGAGCTTCAGATGTTTTCTGGTGTTCCTCTATGATAAAGCAATAATTGAAGTGCTATGCTGCCAGCCTACTAACTATATACAACTAAGCAGTTAACTATCACAGGAAGAGAATCAGTTCTAGAGGGTCTCATTGTCCAATTGTTTCAACAAATCTGTAACTGGACTGATTATTTTCATCCAAACGCAGATGCACTCATGAAACTGCAAGTTGATATCTTTGCTAAGTCGTTACAGCCTTTTTGCATTTGCACAGTAGATCTTTATTTTACGTACAATTAAACAGTGGCAGACTGAAAGATACAGGGCAGTGCTATTATGGTGGAGATGTCTCCTCAGGATACCCGTTGATCAGTGTGAACTTAATACAGTGGCCAACTGTGAGGTTTAGAATTGCAGTAGCTGAAAGGTTCAAAGTTGTAGCAGCACAGTATTATTTGGGAGCTTCCGAGAGTAGCTGCACAGCAAAATGCAGGTTTAGCTTTTTTTTAGGCTTCAGAGCAAATGAGTTATAATTGCTACATTAAATGCATGACTAGGATTCCTTTCAAAAGAGATCCTTAAAGACCACTTAAATCACAAGGTAAATTAACTGGTGTGTGGAAACAGTTTGGCTTTTCTCTCGCTGCAAGTGGTGATTCAGCTCTCTGGATCCTCACAAAGTTTCTCTACCTGGTTTGTTAGCAGTCCCGTTTTCACTAATCTCCAGCTAACACCTTGCACTTATCCCATTGTGTGTAAAACTTCCATAATTAATTTCATGCAACAGAAACGTGAAGATGAAACTTGCACAGATCTGATATTAGTGCTGCACTGTTTGGCAGTGACTTATCATGATTTTGGTAATGATTCGCTGCTAAACAGGGAGTATAAATGAGCGCTCGTACAGTGCAGATCACACTGGAGTCCTATGACACAAACTGGAGCAGGTGATTCCAAGAGCAATGGGAGTCACACCTGCAAAGAATAAACATGAAGGATCCAAATCGCATTAGGCAGCCCATGCTTAATATTATCAGAGATCACATGACCACCTCTTTTTTTAAAAAACACATGTTTTTGGCCTTGTGTGCATATTGCTCCAAGTCAGTGACAATCTGTCATTAAGAGCGAGAAAAGCTAAACCTGTTATGTTTCTAATGGCTATTACAATGAAATACCAACCCCGTCTGAGGCTTGTCCACAGGGTTCTGTCACGAACATCTATAGAAACAGAAACACTCTATGTTTCTATTTGCTGCCTTGCTAGATTCCCAACCTCTTTTGAAGCTGGAAAGGAGTTGGGACATTAGACAGGATTTTGTTTTGAAACCTATCCCCCATTGAGGTCAGGAGCCACCATTGCTCCACACCACTATACAGCTGGCACAAAGTAGCTTTGCTCCTGTCAGTATAAACTTAGCATTAAATAGTTGATCTGATTCTTTTTGAAGCTAATTGAATAATGGATTGAATTTAAAGAACTGAGTACTAACAAATTATGTAAAATGCTAGACTGCAAAACTAAACGCTGACTCATATAGCAAAGTGCTGCAACTTAAGCACTTTAACCTTTCAAAATCATATAAATATATACTGTTTTGGCAACCACACAGCATGGTAATTGTCCAGATAGGGCTTTGGCATGCAGAATGGAGGACATATACTCACTGCCAAATTTCAGTGATGAGCTCTACAGACTAGCCAGCTATCAACAGTGTCTTGGATTACTGCAGAGATGCAAGCCTTTGCCAGGCATGTCTCCTTGGAGCTGGGTCATCTTGAGTCCTGCTTACATCTCCACTAGGAGAATTTTTGTTTAAGGCACGTTCCTCATTTTGTCAACTTTGAAAGAGCAAAGGGTTCAGTCATCCCATCAGGAATTAAATCTTCCAGTCCTTAGCCCAACCGAACTGCCAAGGATTATAAGAAAACTAAACACCACGTCACTTACTCTGACTTAATCTAAGAAGCAATTATAATCAACACTTACAAAATACAATTACAATCATTACACTAAATCCTGTGAAGCCCTTTGAGACATTTTGATGGTGTGATAAAGTGCTACATCAAATCAAAGGATTACTCTCATTAAACACTCCACAGATAAACCCTAACTTTTACCCATCCTACGATGGATACATTTGTTATATCTGACACATGTGGATTACTGCATCACCATGGATATTTATAAGCATGGTGATGGATTTCCGCATGTGTCAGACCGGCTGACCAAAAATTATTTCTACAAGAACCCTCATACCTACTTTATGATCAAAGGACACAACGTTTATAGTCTTACTGTTTGTGATCAATAGAGATGAGATAAAGTTCAAATTTTTTTCTATCAGCATAACAAAAGAAGCTTTCTTCCCAACTCCCATTGCATCATCAGGACGGGGATGGGGACAGAAATCAGCCCTCAGGATGCTAAGGTGTCATTCTGTCATCAGCTCCACCACCTGTTTATTTTCTGAATTTGCTGCTCTGCATTTTTATTTATATTCCATAATCCAATCCTGATGCTGAGATTTTTCAATTCTTACACGCAGTAAATTGGATCATTAGCCTCTTCAACACCATCAAACACCCATCAATACAGGTGTGCTGTGATTCACTCCCATGTTTACAGCACTGCTAATGAAATTGCTTTTATCACAAACCAAGTGTAGAGGCCCTGGACTGATGTACTTGTGCTTCATTTTAAAATATATATTTACTATCATTTTTTATGTAAAAACAAATAAGAATAATAATCAATGCAGCTGATACAGCTCCTTATCATGTTGTCGGTTCGACTCAAAGAACTTCACAGGATTTTTACTCTAAAATGCAGTGACTGTGTATTGTAGGCGAATGCAGCAGTCAATCTGCACACATCAATGTCCCACAAATATAAAGTTAATGAGCAAATTTTTTTTCTGGAGAATTGTTGTCCAGGATAGCAGGAGAATCTGCCTTCTCTTTTTGAAACGTGTCACAAGAACTTGTCCAGAGGACAAGGAGCAGGCTGGAGCCAGTCAAGAGGAGGCAGCGGGTAGTAGAGCAGGTTGGGGAGAGTGCAAGTTGGGGAGATAGGGGGGTGAAAGGGCATGAAGGGATTTAAATACAACAGTGAGGATCTTGAAATCAATCCGCTCTTTGACTGGGAGCCAATGTATTTTGATAAGGACTGGGGTAATGGAGGTACGGAATTTAGTGCGGGTGAAAATGCCGGCAGCAGAGTGGATTCCTGTAGCTCATTGGTTAGAGCACTCACTTTGCATGCGAGAGACCTGAGGCAAGAGACCTCAACTATGGACAATTCTCTGACAGAATTAGTAATAAATTGAAGTGTAGTCCTTTAACCTGTTGGGTTAAGGCGTGATGAGGCGCTATATCAAAATGATTATTGTTAAATACTATAAATTTTGCTCCATTATATGAGACAGATAAACAGGAATACTGAAAGGTATTGTTCTTTATTAAAATGTTTGAGGTTTTTATCAATCATATGACTAAAATCGAAAAAAAAATCTTTCAACAAAATTACACCAACTATATAAATACAGTTATTATTAGTAAAATCTAAATCGGCACTATCCTTCATTGTTATTTGTTTCTATTACACTAGGTCAGCTGGTCCCACTAGTGAGATAGATAGCTTTAATTTTACAACAATCTCATTGTGGCTTATTGTAGCCTGAATACAAGGATCTAATTGCGTTGAAGGATAGTTCAAATTCAGTGATCTATCTTAATCATTCTCCTTTATACATAATGATAGATTGTTGAAAAATCGTGGGCACAAAAAGATGCATGGCCAGTAAGTGTGACATGCAAGAACTAATGAACATGATTTTATGTTGGCATGACAACCAGTCCTGCTCTCTACTGGATGACGATCAAGTTTATTAAAAGCACAATGAACTTGACAATGTTTTTATGTAAAGAAACTACTTTCATTATGATGAATAGACCGCCTCACTGCTCTTTATTGTTACATATGTGCTGATTTCACTTTGATTTATTAATATATGATAGCCCAAGAAGTATCAATTATTATTCACTTCTGTAGCAAATAATGGAATTCAGATGCAGAATTTGAAACAATGTCCATCCCATAATCCATAGATCAATAATGATTAACAATATCTTCCAGATAACATCAACTTACAATGAGTAATACCTCGATTTTAGCCCAGTGTGATTAACATTTAAAGTGTCAGTCAAATAACATTTTCTCGTTAGATACTATAGTATTTGTTTCCTCCGCTTCACATTTTTACAATGGTGTCCCTTACAACTATGGGAACCTATATAATGTTGAATATCCAGATTTCCAAGGCATTGGACAAAGTACCTCACGAAAGACCCCTTCACAAACTGAGGTCATTGATTATCAAGGGCAAGATATGCCTGAAGAAAAGGAAGAAAAGAGTCTTTGTTGAGGAGCTAGGTCAAATGGGGAGAGGCATTAAGCGGGGTACCTCAGGGGTTTGTACTGAGACATCTTCTGTTCCTTTTATTATTGATGAGATGGATTCACAGATTCAGTATAAGATAGTTAAATGTGCAGATGACACAAAGTTGGGGGGAACTGTGCTTGATAGGGTATGCAGAGGGGTTGATGACTGGCAAATGAGGTTTCATATTGATAAATGTAAGATACTCCATATAGATCCAAGAATAGGAAACACAGTACTCTATAGATGGGATTGCACTTGCCAAGGGGGAAGGTAAAAGAGATCCGGATTACTATGTCAAAACAATTTGACGTAGCGATTAACAAGGCAAACAGGATGCTGGGCTATGTCAGTTGAGTTTAACAATACTCTGGTAAGACCACACCTAAAGCATTGCATACGGCTCTTGTCAACGCAACTTAAGGGGCTGCTTAGCCCTAGCGGCAGTGCAGAGCAGAGCAACGGGGATGATCCTTAGTGCTAGAGAAATTATTTTATTAAAAATAGGTCTAAAATCTGGAAACAAGGAACATTTCTGGAATTCTTTTGTCGTTGGTTGACCTGCAGCAAAATACCATCAGTAAATGAACTTGAAAGCATTACATTACCTTTTAACAATATTGTCACCGTATTGGGAAAGTACATAATACCAGAAACCAAAGCAAACTTGCTTGCATAGGTTTTCAGACTCACTATAGGGTTACTTAGAGAATGCCATTTGGAGAATTATGCTGCGTTCCTACTTTACAAAGGATGATGAATCACCAGAATTTTAGCAGCTATTTGCGACTAAATGTGAGGTATAAACATGGCTCATTCAGCATGAACCATTCTGGGAGAAGGAGGAGGAGGAGGTATCAGGAGCCGTATGAGTTGCACCCGCTGCAGAATAATCACAGCAGGTGTGAATCACATTAGGCTCACAATATAAACAATACACAATTTTAGAATAGTGTTAAGTACTTAAAAACTAGGTAAATTACGATAAACTCCTCATAATTCAGCCCTGGCTTAACTTGTCACTACCACTTAAGTCACTATGCTGTCAATATCCCGACTGCTTCCCTTGCAAAATGTTATTAAATGACTTCAATTTACTTGTCGCTCCACTTAACACATAACTACTCACATTCTAGAAATTCTTGTAAGTATTTACAATGTAAAACTGATTGGATAACTTCTCCTATAAGATGGCGTCTTGCATCGCTGAAGCCTCCCGCCTTATCTTGTGACTGGTGCAGGTGATGGGCGAAAGTTGGTGCGCATGCTCAGAATCATCACATAATAATAATAATAATAATAATAATCCTTGCATTTGATATAGCTCTTTTCATGTCTTCTAGACGTCTCAAAGTGCTTCACAGAATATGCTGTAAAGTGAATTGACTGTATACTTTGGGCGAAACGCGGCAGCCAATTGTGCACAGCAGTGTCCCACAAACAGTCATGAATTGAAAATGACCAATTTTTTTTTGGAGGGATTATTATTAGGAGTAAGGAAACTTGCCCAAGGTTTCGCCCTGCCTGGAATTGAACCCAGGTGTCTCGCTTGCAAGGCTCTAACCACTGAGCTACAGGACTCCACAATAGGCCTCTCGTCTATTGGAGAGTTGAACTTGACCACCCACCCCACCTCCTGCGCTTTCCTGATAACTCGTCACTGAGCTCTTTCCCTTGGGATGATGAGTTACCCGGAGTTTACTATATCCCATCCTCCCTGTCCTCCGTGCCTCCTAATCCCAACCCCAGTTTATGTGCAAATCCTTGATTATTCAGCACCTTGCGATGTCCCCCCAATGTGAAAGCATGTGATGTTGCATCTCTCAAGCTAAAAATAGAGGGTTTTGCTTACTTTTTTTGGGCTTAAACATCTCCAAATGAAACTACTGAGATTTCTACATGTATATAGTTTCTATTGTCTGGCATGGTGTACACACCCTACTTAAATAGAGTTGGCAAAACCCAAGGTTTAGAAGGTGCATTGGGCACTGCTGGAGTGGGTATTGTGGTCCAAACTGGACCAGAAGTGGGGTGTTACCAGTGATTACATTGGCAAGAAATGTGGTTTTAACAGTTTCAGCGACCTATGTGCCAGTGCCTTACTAAATCCCTCTCTTGTTGTATCCTGTAGATTACATTTTTTTCTTACTTTTAAAATAATCTTTACATTTGATTTAATGCTTTTCACATCGGGAGGATATCTCAAAGTGCTTCATAGGATTTACTGTAAAGTGTAATGACTGTGTATTTTTATATATAAACCCAGCAAAGTCCTGTGAACAGTCACAAAATGAGTAACCAATGTTTTTACTTGGGGCCAGGACATGGAGAGGAACTCCCTTCTCTTTTTAAATAGTGTCATGGGATTTTTAACATCTACCTGAACAGGCAGACAGGACCTTTGTTTAACATCACATTGGAAGGGTGGCACCTCCAACAGTGCAACACAAACTGCTTTACACCCTTAGTGATACACTTCAGTTTCTTAATTCAAATCAATACTCAGCTCGGTTCACTAACTGTCCTTCAAGCCCGTCACCGCATGTTTTATACACTGGACTGCCTTTACGAAATATAGTACTGAGTATAATTTAACAGCACAAACTATTCTTTCTGTTCCCCCTATAAAACTTTACACCCTTAATCCAACAACATGCTGACAAATATATTTGTACTCATAGAGAACATTTTGTGCATAATATGATATAGGTTGAAAAGCTGTAAAACTCTTGGGATCAGCAGCTTTGAACTCCTCTCACCAATTATCATATCAATATTTGGGAGGATGTAAAATCATAAGGGAAAGTTTTAATATAATAACGATCCTTGCTTTTGATACAGGGCCTTATCACAACAGCAAGGCACTTCACAGGATGTACTATAAAGTGGTGTGACTGTGTATATTTTGTAGGCAAAAAAAACAGACTCTTGGGCCCCAAATTAGTCAACATGTTGTGGTTGTTTATGAAAGTATTGTATTCAGAAATGTGAAAGAACTTGACAGATGCTCCTTTTATTTTGATGCTTCCCAATTTAGTTGGAGCAAAAGATATCAGCAGAATTTTTGGTTATTGTTTAATTCCGTGGATATTGTTTTACATGAGTATTTGGGGCATATGAGTATTTGGGCTGTGATATAACCACTATTTACACATTAAATGCGTAATAAATCTCATGATCAAATGAAACTCAATTTGTTCACCAGGAATTTGTTTGAATGGATTATTCTCTGTAGTGAACTAATGTACAATCTTAACAATGAAACAGCAGCAAAACAGTAAAAATATTTAATACAGTATTGTTTCTTGTACCATTTTCCTATGAGTTTCAAATGCTATTATAATAATTCTTGCCTCTAATTTTTATTGCTTTCAATCAAGCCAGTTTTCAATCCATATTTAGTAATTGTCATTAAATTCATAAAGCTTTAATCCTTTTTTGGAGGTCTGACATATGAAATGTAATGAAATACCTTCTTACAATTCTGTTTTCACCCACTGGTATGTCACATGACCAGGATATAGTATTTGGTAACCTGCATTTCTGTATTCCAATACATTGTAGTTTATTTAATTTATTTAAGAGGGAGGGAGCAGAGTCAATGTGAAAGCTCAGTGCTGAAGGGGTAAGACACATCCACAAGTTCTGACTAAATTGGCAAAAGATAATTCTATGAAAAAAAGGCTTCAGAAGAAGTGCATATATATTTGGAAATTTTGGCTATAGGAAACCATCAAATTTAACATACTGTAGTTGCCTGCAAGGATTGGTTTAAATAACTCATGCTACAGCTGTTAGTCTACTTCCTACAGACTCTTCATGTTTAATGAATCATATTCTGTTCAGTGGTACCTTTCGGGAGTACTACACACTTCACAGTTACCAAGCAGCAAATTCATTTCACACAGAATAAGAAAATATAACTAGGATCTCAGCCGATGATAATGACAGCAAGTCAAACCAAAGCACAGGCAATGCACATTGCATAAACTACAGCATGCAAATCTCAGTTCTATTTTCATTTACCATTTGAAAGACATGTTAATGAAGCATCAAAAGACAATTATGTTTTTTTTAACACTGTTGGGTCAGACACAAGGCTCTACTTCTCAAGACATCATTGATACTTATATATAAATCAAGCTGAGTTGAGTGTACCTTTGGCACAGTCATGCACTCTTTAAAGTGTAAATGTTATGCCTTAAGATGATCCAAATGTCTCCAGCACAACACAAATTCATATTCAGGTTTTCAGTATATTGTTCTTAACTCGTTTTGCACAATCAATACAATGCCATATCTCTGCTGTGTTTTAGGAATGAAAAACAGTTTAATAAGGAAAGGATACACAATTATCATTGTTTTAAAACAAAGATAATTGAATTTCAAGTGCAAAATCACTAAAGGCAGACCCCAATGGATCAGTGAATTTTAAAACATAGGGATTCAGATGAACAAACATTACTGGATGCATTTTTGGAATTCAGATCAGCAATATTTAGTTCTCATTTCTATTTATAAAAGTAACTTTGCATTCATTGCATTTATTTTAACATGAGAAATCACCAACCTTTTCTTTTAGATAGAGGATGAATTTCACCTGAATAAAAGAAAAACTCAAATGAAAAATATAATGATATTTCTGTAAGATAAACACAGAAAAGCTAGCAATCCTGCCACTGATAAAGGGCTCAGGTGTTCACTGAACTTTTCTGGCATAGTGTTGGTGAGATTTCTAATCTCGGTAGCTATTGACTTGATATTTGATCTTGCAAATCATTTTTTGCTTTGCTTTATATTTTAGTCATAACTCCCTGGGTGTAATTTCCCCATATTAGTAAATCTGATGCTATTTTATCAATTCTCCAATTCAATTCAGTTCAGTTATTGATTTTTACACACACGCACACACACACAACAGATCTAATTCAGTTTGATGAGCTCAAACTAAAGGTTCAGCATTGATAAAAGAGCCTTATCTTGAATATTGCAGGAATTTTCTTATACGACTTTCTCCGGACTAAACCATGTTTTTACATTGCTTACGTAACTTTAATCGCTTAGTGGGGGTTGCCAGATCGGCCTGCTATGCTGTTGGAATGTGTTAGTGATAATCTGATTTTGTCCAATATGCAATATCTTGTATTTATTTGTATTGAACTTCATTTGTCTCAGTCATCATCCCATGTGTATCCCTGTTAAACTCTCTTTGAAAGACCTTTCCGACCTACTCTGATACCAAAGTTCCTTCAAGTTACAATAATTATAACAATCCTTGCATTTAAAGTAGTCTCTTCACATCAGGAGAACATCTCAAAGTGCTTCACAGGATTTACTGTGAAGTGTAGAGACTGTATTGTAGGAAAACATAGTAGCCAATTTGCACACAGCATTGTCTCACAAATAGCCATGAAGTGAATGACCAATTTGATCTGGGGGATTGTTGGCCAGGACACTAGGAGAAACTCCCTTTTCTTTTTGAATAGGGCCGTGAAATCTTTAACATCACTGCAACAGGAAGACAAACCTTGGTTTAAAATTTCATCCAAAGGATGGCACCTCCAACAACACACAGCACCCCAAAACTGGATTTGAGAATCAGCATAGACTATATGAGTTCAAAATCCCGATGTGAGGCTTGAACCAACACGTTTCTGTCTCAGAGGTGACAGTGCTACCAATGTGTGGTCATTTGCAAATTCAATTACCCAATTCAGTGCATCCAGGTAATTAATATAATGAACAAGATGGGTCCCAATACAGACCCCTGAGACACCCCACTTAATACCTCTCCTCATGTTGACCTAACTCCCCTAACCCACTGCTCTCTACCCTCAGCCAATTTTGAACCTACGCCCACATGTTGTCCTTAATACCCAGTGGTATTAGTTTGTGAAACGTCTCTCACATGGTACTTTGTTAAATGCCTTTTGGAAGTCTAGGTACACTGTTGCCCCACAGGCAATTTGGATTGCTAAATATCAAAAAGGAGAAGTTCCCTGCTCGACCTTTCCCTTCTCTATCCCAGAATATTGAGTCCAATGGTGGGAACCTGCTACACTGATTCAGTTCAATGAACTAATAGCATAGTTCTACATAGAAAATACCAACCTTTCCGTTTAGCTGGAGGATGAAGAACAGCTGGAATGGGTAAAGTAAAAAGAGAAAATTAGGTATGAATTACACAGCGTATCATTCCAACTTCTCATGTTTAATTAAACATGTGCAAATCAGCAGAATTAGATTAAGAAGCAAATAATAACAAGGTTCGGATAATTTAAAAAGGCATCCTTTCACATTTGCAATTTCTATAATGTTCTTTTAACGTGTCGGTGGGGTATCATAAATTATATTACGAAGGCTAGCATATAATTAAAATCATGTTCATATTACAGTCATTTAGAAAATGCAGCTCAATAAACTGGAACCAGAGGCATATATTATTAAGCATGTGGAATACCATAGTGAATGGTGAAGTATGCAAAAAGAAAGCAAAGAATCATGTCATACAAAATCTACATCTCAGAGTTTTTAAGAAAGCTTTCTGCTTTCTACCTTCTTTGAAAAAGAATTCCACTGCCTAGATATGAAATTTACGGGTGTCTCTGAATGTTATGAGTACCAGAGACTTAATTTGTTACCTCTCTCTAATCTGACAATCCAGCAGTATTCCAGGGCACTGCTGTTGACAGACCAGCTGGCCTGACTCATCGACAGAACTTGGATGGGCAAACAAGTTACTGGAAACAAGGATTATTCACACTTATCTTATAATAATCTTTGCAATTTCTGTTAACCCTGCAAGCCAAAGCTTTAATGCATAGGGGCTGGCTCCTAGCTGAACAAACAGTGGGAACTTTGCCAGACAGTGCTCTCGATGGCAAGCTATGCCGTTGTAGTAGGTTAAACTTCAAAAGTACCCAACAAACTCTCTGCGGTCCCCAAGTTATGGCTCTTGCCAACCTTACTTGGTAATCCCCTGAATTAGGTTAGCAGGGTGCACCCCTCCAAACATTTCATTCTTTGGGAAATTTCAAGTGTAGATGGCATACATATGGGGAATGCTCAGTGTGGCTTCGATACCCTTAGGCAAGGTGATAGGTTTTTGCATGTGTCAGGCAACTACCTGACCAACAAAATAATATTCAAAGGAACTTTCAAACTGTACACACTTAGCAGTCCATGGTTCAAAATACATGCAAATTCCTCTGATATCACTAGGTAAAGATGCAGATTGTTTGCCAGTGGAAACCTGATGTAATTATGTTATTTTCTGCAGTTCGATTCTTCCTATACCATTTATTTTATTTTTCTTTTCCTTTTAAAGTCATTCCACAGCACACTCATTATCCCTTGATGACAAAGTGGGCACTTTGAGCTTCCAATAGCCTAGCGGATGAAGGCACCTCTACAGCACTATTTCATATGGACAATGTATCTCTGATTTTAAAATAATGTGCTTGGCAAAGGAAAATTGTTGCTGAATCAACTCTCTGCTCCTTGTAGTTACAAAATAAATCAACAACAACAAACTATATTTGTATAGCACCTTGCACATAGGGAGGACGTCCCAAGGTGCTGGACAGTCAGGAATTTGGACCCAAGCTGGTAGATCAATACCTGAGTCAGGTAGATTTACAGTGCTCTAGTTTCTATCATTATTAATCTCCCTGTCTGATTCATCAAAAGGAGTAGAGATATGGGTATTTGGAGACACACAGGATTCTTATTGGAACTTCAAATCACCATGCAAGACAATGTTCTAAATGTTACTAGATGGGTAAGCAATAGGTAGTTTACTAGTGTTGCCTTTTGGCAAGTTGTCTGATGTTAACTGGTTAGGTTTAAACAGTATTCCCAACATACACACTGGGGGACCTAATGCCTTTGACAACTATCAATGCAACCCATTCTTGGGTATGTACTCATGAGGTGAGTGGTGGCATCCTCCAGAACTGACAACCAGAAATTTGTGAGATTTCAGTGGCTGAAATTGGAGTTTCTTCAGCATAGCTCTCTGTTCATATCAGACACTTAGCTAACCAAAATAAAACATATTGTCATTGCTTGATCAGCCTGTCTGATTCATCAACAAAACTTGGACAGCCTTTCAATTTGGGTTTACTCAAACAATAAGTGTAATGAGAATTTCAATGACTTTCGTTTAATTTAAATGATGATTGATATAGGACTGCATAAATGTTTCTGGCTGTAGGATATCTAGATTGAATGGACTGCATAATGGAACAAGAGTTAACACAATGCTGCAGCTAATAAATAATATATACCACAGGTCAACACACCACTAAGGTAAAGCAATCTCAAGTGGAAATCAAAGATACAGGACTTTCTACAGGAGCTACTTACTCCAAATAGAAATTCAGTTAAAATGTCAATCACATCTTAGTGTGGAAGGTAAATGCAAGTCCTTTTTCCAACATTAACAAAACACATTATGAGATCTCATATCTTATTGTCTGGATTTAATCAGTATTGTAGCAGTGCCCTGCTTTCTTTGTAATTCTATCTTGCCATCTCCAGATTTTCTTATACCACAAACATGTCCTTCTGGACAACTTCAAATCGTTAAAGTTCTGTTGCAAGATTCCAGCACGATTTTTAAAATAGATGTGAAGCTGAGCTTGCAACGAAAGTTACCAACCATCAACAAAGCAGAAAAAGAAACAGCATAAAAGCAATGCTGGCATATATTAAATCTAAAATAAACCAAAATATTTCTATAAATCGGGTTTCCAAATAAGTGATGAGAACAATGCACTGCAGACCATGACACATTTAACAGCTAAATATCACTAAAGTCAGGACTTTCTACTGAACAGAATTATGACACCAAAAGCAGGAGAGGTGGAGGCTCATGTGAAGTATAAATACCAGCATGGACAGGTTGGGCTAATGGCCGGTCTGTTCTATAACCTATATTATTTTATCTGTTTTATGTAATTACTGATTTCTTTAATAACTTTTTTGGAAAGGACTGGAACAATTATCCTCTTCTCCCATTTACTCAACACCCTAAATATTTCAGGTTGGAGGAATGACTTTTGTCAGGAGGATACATGGGAATAATCACACAGAAAAGGCAACTTGATCAGGAGTGTAACATATATCTTTTTTTTTAAATTAAGTCCTTTGACTAAATTCAACTAGCTTAATGCTATAAATATTAATAAGATCGCAGAGTTGCTTTAAGCAACATTTGATAAATTCCCTGGAACCTAGAATTATAATTGTACAACATATAATAATTATGAAATATACACTGATTGCAAACACTAATTTTCACTTGATTGTTGATGTAGCAACAATTCATTTATTTTTCTGAAGGGAGATGAGACAAATCAAACACTCATTTCTTTTACTATTAGAAACAGTTTGTCTATATCTCAAAAGACTTACTGACATCCTCTCTCAGTATCCTGCTACCTAATAGCTTCTTTTGTTTTTTTACCCCTAGAAGTAAAGTGAGTTGGATGTAGGATTTATTCTTCCCATCCCCTCAATCATCCTTCCTGGTAACGCATTGCAGTCATTACTTAACCTTACTCTGGGTAAGAATATATTTCCTGATGTCTCTCGTGAATTTGTACTTTACAATTCTAGACTGCGTCATCCTGTTCTTCTGTCTTAGTGCATAACAATACTATATGTATGGATATGAACATTCTTTCTTAGTGCTACACTGATTGTTTTACATTTATTATATAATATTGATCCAGTGATAGGAACTAAACTAATTCCTTAATTTGGAACTTTAAATCATACTTTTGCCTCTGAGGAAAGGGTCGAATTAAAACAAAAACCTATAAGATTCTTAAGGGTCTTGACTGGGTAAATGCCGTGATCCTGTTTCCCCTGGTTGGAGAATCTAAAACTAGGGATCATAGTCTCAAGATTAAGGGTCAGCCTTTTCGAACTGAGTAGAGGGAACATTTCTTCACTCAGAGGGTAGTGAATTTGTGGAATTCTCTACTCCAGAAGGCAGTGGATGCTCAGTCCTTGAACATATTCAAGACTGAGGTTGATAGATTTCTAAAGGATAGAGGGATTTAGGGATATGGGGATAGGGCGGGTAAATGGAATTAGGTTAGAAGATCAGCCATGATCTTATTAAATAGCGGGGCAAGCTCGAGGGGCCAAATGGCCTACTCCTGCTCCTATGTCTTATGGTCTTATGGTCTTAAAACAGAAGTGACTGCATTAGCACTAACTCTGGATTCTGACTGAAATTGTGGGATTTGTTACAAAATATTGAGGAAATGATCTTATGGTTAAGGCCATGATGATTTCTGGTTTCTGGCTTTTACTACAGTTTTGCATTTATTTTTGTCATTTCTTTTCTTTAAAAATATATATATTTGTGTGGGTTTAGTCAGGTCAGGTTACGATGAAGCTAAATATTTGACTGGTTTATTGGATTGATTTATCATTCACAATCTGCAGTGAGGTTGCCTTTTGGCTGCTCTCAGAGCTAATGGCTGCCTTTGGCTGCTCTTCACAAAGAGCTAATAACAATAAAATAATTCTAAAATGAACTTGCATTGTCCAGTGCTACAGTGACATATTATCCTAGTTAATATCAAATGAAGCCTGGCACATTCAAAACCTAGAACATCCATTAGAGAACTAAGCTAACAACAACAACAACTTGGATTTATATAGCGCCCTCCATGCCGGACGGCATCTCAGAGCATTTCACAGTAATGGATCCCGGGACCGAGCCGGGGGGAGGGGGAGGAAGGTGACTAAAGGTACGGTCGAAAAGAAAGGTTTTCAGCAGCGACCTGAAAATACGAAGAGAGGGGGCGAGGCAAAGGGAGTGAGGAAGGGAGTTCCAGAGCTTCGGGGCGTAGTGGCTGAAAGCACGGTCGCCGAGGGTGGAGCGGAGTACTCGGGGGACAAGGAGGAGGCCAGACCCGGTGGAACAAAGGCAATGGGCACTGTTGTGAGGAGAGAGAAGGTGAGAGAAGTAGGGGGTGCAGAGGAGTGGAGGGATTTGAAGACAAGGGTGAGGAGCTAAAACAGTACAGTATGGAAATCTATTCATAATACACTTCTTTTGGGAGCCATTGGCAATCGTGTTCTTATCCAAGATATATTACTGAAAATGTGTTTCCTTTATTAATCAAAAAACCACAAACATGTGTTACCAGAGGTTATAGTATATCAAACAGTTTTCTGTAGATAACTATTCTCCCACTATATCATGGTAAGTGACCAGTAGCACATTGTATTAAAACCTTTTATTGTAAAACATCACCCATTTAAAACCATCGTTACTAAAATATTTTGTTCTAGTTTTTTTAAGATTGCAGTGCATACAGTGATGCACTGTACATACATTATTTTGTATCAAGGAAATGTATGTTATTGTATTTTTTCATTTTTCTTATTATCAATAGCTTTCTTATAATTACTTTAATTTCCTGTCAATCTTCCGCACTAGAGTATTGCTTCTTTAAATATTTTCAGTTAATAAAATATGATATGCAGTATTGTTAAGCACCTTGGGATGTTCTCAGGACATAAAAGGCGTTGTTTAATGTAAATCTGTATCGTATTGTAAGCAAAATAGATAAAAGAGTTTATTTTTTAGTATTTTTAAATGAATAAATCTGGAAATCCATGATCCGTGATTTTATGAACACTGCTTCAAATCAATCAATTTGGGGATTGGGATTTCCTTGAGTCAGAGTGACAATTTGATATACTTCCATTTAGTGGAAGGAATCCCATTAGGATTCCTTAATTACAAAATCCACTAAGAAATTTTGCAAAATTGAAAAAAATTACATTTAAGAAACTATGACAAAAACAAAAAAAAGCAATAAATGTTACTGCACTACAAACAAATCTAGCTGTAAGTATAGATAGATATCAATTTTGCAAATATAGTTCTGTGGAAACTCAGTGGCGTCTCGGTAGCTGAGATAATAATAATACTTGCAATTGACATAGCTCTTTAACATGTCTTTGAGACTTCTCGAGGAACTAAAAGCAAGGATTGCCTCTTAATGCTAAGTATAGTGACTTTGGCAATTTTGGTTTGTAATAGACCTTTGCTACATTCAGTGGGAAAACTATGTTCTTGATGCTTCCATCCATCTATTAAACAGCTAACCAAGTGACTTTTTCTGGGGGAAAACTCATCAATGATGTTCTTTCAGACTTTCTTCAAGCTGAACTGTGAATGAGATGCCGCCTGTAAATAATTTATATGGATTTTCAGAAGGCATTTAATAAAGTCCCATTTGTAAGATTTTTAACATTCATGGAATTATTCGCAAATTAGCTTGTTGCATTAAAATCTGAGAATAGGAAGTACCAGGCAATGGTAAATTGGCAATGGTAAATGGAAATGCTCTACTTTAGTGGAAATCTAAAGATATCCATTCCAGAAGCAACATGTGTCAACTTTTCCTGTTCACGGATACATCACACGGAGGAGAAATCTCTTGCCATTTTGTATAACTTGATGATTAAGATAGTAGGCCAGATGATGGGAATAGTGAGATCTTATTTAAAGGAATCTGGATCAATTCATCAGACAGGCTAAAGACAAAGTAAATGTCTACTCGAAGAGAGAACACAAAATATTTGTGCATGATGAGTGAAAGCCCATTAGAGAAAGGAAAAGGTTCTGGAAGGAGATTACAGACCATTCACAGAATATTTCTGGTTCGTGTGAAGTTGACAACAGCAAACTTAACAAAATACTAGGATGCACACCAAAGAATTTTTATTATAAATTGAAAAAAGCTATTTTGCCCTTATATAAACAATTTATGAGTCCACATTTAAATTATTTTGTATACTTTTGGCCATCCTGTCAGCAAAAAGATACAAAATATTGGAGAGAAAGAACAGCTGGTCTCTGAAGACTCACAGACTGAATTTGTTTTCATTGTACAAAAAAAGATTGATTCGCTATTTGTACTCATTAAGCAAAGCAACGTAACTTCCAGCAGCAGAACAAAGCTTGATTCTTCCCGTCACTGCATTGGCCGTGGGCTGCTAAAACACAAACACCTGATACAGGAAATGTTTGCACGCATAGTTCAGCACTTTGCACAACCCTGAAATTGTGCAAAGTGCTGAACTGGTTTTGCAGTGTTATTAAAGAGCAAATTGTGTGACTTGCTCATAAATAACATTTAAAAAAAGGTCCCTTGAAAGTCTTTTTACATATTCTTTGGACCATCCAATAATCTTCAATGGACCATTTGAGAACAGAATGGAATTGATTTGTCCCTATTGTTCTTCTACTGCATTAGTGCACATTTAAGTGCTGCCAACACCATCTCTGTGAATCATCTCGGCTGTGGGTTGAGGCATAATTTGCACCTCAAATGTATACTATACAGCAATTGCAGTATAAATAACGCATAAGAGAAGACAATTATACAGGGTTTTAAAATGATGAAATCCATAGAATAATAAGTGGTCTATTAGTGTTTGGAACCATTAAAACAGCAGTTTTCATACCTTTAAGCAAGACAAAATGAATCATTTGAACTACTGATCTAAATTTCTTTTGTACATTTCAAACTATTTGTATTTTCTACCATATTATAATTACATTTTAGGTATGAAAGAAGTACATAACTGTTCCAGGTCAGTTTCACTAGCTTCACCATTTGCTATACTGTGTAAGTCTGATCATCCTTCTGTGAGAGTCAAACTCCTCTACGGGTCTTGGATCCAATGTTTTTTGAAGCAAGAGGTTCCTTTATGGCCCAAGAGATGTTCTTCCTTTTCAACACATCTAAAGCCAGCAATCTCTTGGCACTTAAAAAATATTCCTGTTGGCCAATTCCTGCCAGGACAATGTCACCACTATTTTCTCCAATAATCACTTAACTCTCAACAATAACAACAACAACTTGGATTTATATAGCACCCTCTATGCCGGATGGCGTCTCAGAGCGATTCACAATAACGGATCCCGGGGCTGAGCCAGGGGGAGGGGGAGGAAGGTGACCAAAGGTGCGGTCAAAAAGAAAGGTCTTTAGCCGAGACCCGAAACTAGGAAGAGAGGGGGCGAGGCGAAGGGAGTGAGGAAGGGAGTTCCAGAGCCTCGGGGAGTAGAGTCTGAAGGCACAGATGACAATGGTGGAGCAGAGGATTCGGGGGATAAGGAGGAGGCCAGACCCAGTGGAGCGAAGGCAATGGGCACTGTTGTAAGGAGATAGGAGGTCAGAGAGGTAGGGTAGTGGAGAGGAGTGGAGGGATTTGAAGATAAGAGTGAGGATCTTGAAGTCGATCCTCTCTGGGACAGGGAGCCAGTGCAGTCTGGCAAGGACTGGAGTAATTGGGGAGCGGAGTTTGGTGCGGGTAAGAATGTGGGCGGCAGAATTCTGGATGACCTGGATTTTATGGATGGTAGTGGAGGGGAGACCAGCGAGGAGGGCATTTGAATTGTCCAGCCGAGAGTGGCAAAGGCATGGACCAGGGTTTCTGCGTCTTTTGGGGTGAGATATTGGCGGAGATGGGTGATGCGTCGGAGGTGGAAGAAAGCGGTGCTGGTGAGGGACTGGATGAGGGGGAGGAAGAATAATTGGGGGTCGAACCTCATGCCTAGATTGCATACGGGTTCGGAGAGTTTTATTGGGAGGTCGGGTAGGTGGAGGAGGTGAGAACCGTGTTATTTAAGACGTTGACGAGAGCCAAAGAGTATGATTTCTGTCTTGTCAACATTTAGCTGAAGGAAATTTGCGCTCATCCAGCTCCTGTCAGGCTGACAGAACATCAGGGGACTGGGGGTCACAAAGTGAGGTGGAAAAATAGAGTTGGGTGTCATCCGCATACATGTGGAAGTGTACTCCACATGCAAGGATTATTATTACTCCATGTCTGCGGATGACATCAACAACCTGCATTTATGTGGGTAGCATCTCGGAGAGCTTAACAGGGCCAAAGATCACTCCAAGACAGGGAGTGAGGAGAGGTGATCATAGGCTTGGTTGAAGAGGAAAGACTTCTTGTGTGATCTGAAGATATACAAGGAGAATTTGTTGCATGCGGAATAGTTGGGATATGGAATCTCTGCTGGTAATGGTAATTGAGGGAAAATCCATATTGGCCTTCAAACAGGAACTAAACAGATACTTAAAAAGAGTCAGATACAGGATTATGGAGAAAGGGCAGGGACTGAAAAGATTGCTCGAGGGAGCCAGCACAGACATGATGGGTCGAATGACCCTTCTTCTGTGCTGTAAATTTCTTTGGTTCTAAAAATGAGATTAAATATTCAAGATAAATACCTTGCACTTAACAGGATTTCATTTTTGTAGAAATAGTAAGCTTGGGAGGGAAATTATGGATTTCTTAAAGTGGTACAGCAGTCCTGCAGCAGTAGATATAATAAGATAATGGTGTCTAGTTTGCAGTATGTTTTGATAACATTCCTCAATAAGAAATATTGACAAGCAGGTTGAATTAGAGCAGAACTTCTGCTGGCTGGTGTGACAATCTTCCAGTTCCTAAAAGGAGCCCCCATTTACACAACTTGTATTCCTTATAAAGGAATACAATTAATAAATACGACAAATTACACCCACGTATTGCTTTTCTTTTGTTGGCTATTACTGCTTAGCAACAAATTACCTATTGATTTGGAATGTTGTGACAGCATAACCCCAGACTATGTATATTGATTTGAGTTCAAATTGAGCTTGCAGTATATAAACACAATCCCCAGTACATTATCTTTTTGTGTGTCAGTGTCAAAGGAAATACCACCAGTGGAAAGCAAGTAGTTCCTGCTTGAACATTTTTTTTAGTCAGCAGTATGTCTGCCACCTGCAGAAAGCCATCCTTGCTTTGTCAGTAAAATGTCAAGGTTGCATCAAGCAGAACTATTATAGTTTATTAAACCCACAATGATTAAAGTAGACAGTTGGAATACAACCATTTCATCACAACTGGAATGCCACCTCACCCAGAGCACATCTCCACAAGAGTGCTCTGGCCTCCTGCTTGTCCCTTGTCCCTTCCACTCCACCATCCGTGGCTTTCAGCCAGTACTCCCCAAAACTTTGGAACTCTCTCCCCCAATCCCTCCACCTTGCCCCCTCCTTCCACTTTTTCAGATCACACCTGAAAACCTTCCTCTTCGACCGTGCTTACGGTCACCTCCCCCCTTCTCCCTCCTCCCTGGTCAGCCTTAGGCTCCGCCACTGTTAAGCAGCTTGAGACGCTACCCTGCCTGAAGGGTGCTATATAAATACAATTTGACATTGTTGTTTTGATGGAGTTTTAAAATTGAACATGTGAAAGGGAGCTTTTTGGAACAGGGGAACAAATAATAAGAACAATAGATAAATCTCTCTGAACTCCACAATGCAAGATGCATTT
Organism: Callorhinchus milii; assembly: GCF_018977255.1. NCBI lineage: Eukaryota > Metazoa > Chordata > Chondrichthyes > Chimaeriformes > Callorhinchidae > Callorhinchus > Callorhinchus milii. The sequence goes on along the minus strand of NW_024704744.1, from coordinate 32,791,735 downwards.
AAAAGCAACTTGCAATTTCTCAACTTACAATCAATGAACTCACAAACTAATGGATCCTGTAGCTTTTTGGGTAATCTTAGTTCCATTTATCACAAACAGCTTGAGTAGATGGGTGAGTAATGTGAACTAAGTGTAAGTAATCACTTGTTGGCATGACAACTAGGCATGTTAATGCTTTTGCTAGTTGTGTAAGGGAAAAAGCATTCTCTTGTTGGGATTTTCACAAAGTGCTATTACATGTCATAGACATTTATCCCTCACTAAAGCTGTATTTTGTCTAGCTCTTAAAAGAGACATTCTGAGTTGAATCTAATGTGATGGACTTTGTTAAGGTTAATGTTTCAATGGCTCCACCCAAAGATGCGTATATGTTATTTCAATAAATAATACTAAAGTAGGTAGCATTTTCAATTAATTGCTATTACAGAGGTTTATTGGATATGCTTTAACTTGATAAGCCACCTAATACATTTATTTTGCCAGTAGCCAAGTGTCTGACACAGGCAGAAACATGTCATTATGCTTAAGAATGACAAACCAGATTGAGTCTATATTTGGATGCCACCTAAACGTGGAAATTCCTTGTGTCTGGAATGGAATGTGTATGTAATTCCAGAGAGTATAAAACGCAGATTAGTGAGAACCAAGATTTTGGGACCCGGAGTGTGTAGAGTGGTTCTGCTGAAGTTTAACCAGCCAATAGCTTGTCATTTTGAGCACTGTCTGGCAAGCTTTCTGCTGCTCATTCAACTTGGATCAACAACAACAAATTATATTTGTATCGTGCCCTTCATGTCGCAAAAATGACCCAGTGTCTAGGGTTGGCGGAGGTTTTTCAGGTTTTCAGCACCTATACAATGGCAGATCAAGAGTCAAAAGGTTGGAGGAAGGGGATTGTTGAGTTCCGGATTTGGCTGCCCTGGCTCCACCCCTCTGTTGCCTCTCAACTCTGTTCTGATTGGTGGACTGGGCTGCCAATCAGTCAGCGGACGGGGCTGTGGACGGTCGAAAATGGAAGAGATTGTGAAAAAATACGGGTAAGTGAGTCAGTTTGGGCTGAACTTGTGTCAACTTTGGTCAGCTTGAAATTAAATGGGTGGTGGGGGTCATGAGCTATGCTGATCACTTCCCTTCCCTTTCCTCTCTTACCCCTTGATCCACCAATGACTGGGATCAACCTTCCCAGTGGGGCTTTGGCTTGCAGGGTTAACATGAACTGAATGGTTATAATCCTTGCCCCCAGGTACCAGTCCACCTTATAAATCCTGCCGATGTGCCTGGCTGGATTGCTATTGAAAGCATTGCACTGGAATTCTGCAGAGCCAAGTGGCTGAGAAACAGAACTACAGAGACTGCCTCAGTCAGTCAATCACCTTTGGTACACAATGGGATAACTGTGCAAAGTATAAGGTCATTATTTCAAACAGGAAATGTACACATTTGGTCTCCCGTGGATTAGTATTGTGCTATTACTATACTAGTTTGGGAAAACACTATCACTTCATCAGTTCTAGTATCCAAAGCTGATGCTAAAGAGAAGCACAGTTCAAATCAGAACATATTTTTTCCTGATAAAGTCTTAAACACTTTGATATGTTCAGAACACTGAAATAAGTCATCAGGGCTTGTTCAATATGGAGTTCTTTAGGCTAAACAGAGGTTTGTACTCCATACATGACGAGAAATCTCACAGCAGTAACTTGTTTCTGTCCACCTTTATTAATCTGGCCACATCTGTAATGAGTTCACATGCAGCCAGCAAAGGCAGCAACCACGAGAAACCAGAGAAAGCCCATGTGGTTTTAACCTGGAAATCTATGAAGCAGATCTGCAGCAAGTAAATCTACAAGAAATTATCCACATAACCTGAATGTTGGAGAAATCACAAGAATTAAGATGTTCATCCTATTTTCACAATTGTAGAAATAGAATAATAAATGCTCTCACTGGTGGACTGTGGATTTAACTTGCAACTTGATATTTTCCAAAAATAATTTTAGAACCTGTTTGGAAAGACGTTTCTTACATATCACAGAATCTGCTGTAAGATGAATCTGGGGTGAAGAAACAGGAGAAGACAAGTCAGCATGTCAAGCCTGTTCTACAATATTATTAGATCATAGCAAATCTTTTAATCCAAGCTCACTGCTCTTTCTCCATATCCCTTACTTCCCAAATGTCTGTCTATCATCCTTTAAAACATCCTCATCAATTCAGGAATGCTACATTGACCAAAGAGATGTTAAAATCATTTAACTCTCACAAGCACTCAGACAGATTTACCATATTTCTATCCTTAAATTAAAATTTCCAATACTGAATTAAACTGCCCAATCGTTCCTACCCCAAAGGCAGCATGGAAAATGGAGAATAATGGTGAGAATCTACATAAATGGATAAAGTCTGCAATTAAGAAACAAGAATTATGCTGCCAAGCCTGAAACACCATAAACTTTACAAAAGGCAATGACTTTTTAACCTGTTGCCAGAAATGAATACTATTATATTACAGTATTGTCCTTCAACATATGCTTTCTAAATGTTCAAAGGAAACACTTGCATTTAGCCTGTAATTTGTAAACAATCTGTGATATTGTTTGAATAAGCATGTCACTCACTGAATGACCTACAATCACGTTTGTGGTCTCAGTTACTCAGGGACTAGCAAAGGTGGGATAATGATGATAAATCATATTTGATGTTACTGTTGAGATATTGAACATTAAGTGTAAGTCACTTCTTTAAAGCTTTACAAAAGGGTCTAATTTTTTGTAATCGTAACAGATGTTATCAATATAGACTCCAAGAAACAAAGAAGGAATTCTGCGAGAGGCCTGGCATGCGAGCCTCCAGAACTCTGGGATTTATCGCATACTGACCCGGACCAAACTCCATACCCACATCTCACCGGTTCTGGCCAGGCTCCACTGGTTCCCCATTACCGAACGGATTGACTTCAAGATTCTCACACTTATGTTCAAATCCCTTCACTCTTTGGCACCTCCCTACCTCTCCGACCTCCTCACTCCCCAATCCACCATCCGGCCCCTCTGCTCAACTGGCACTGGCCTCCTACTCGTCCCTTGCACTCTCCGCCCCACCATCAGAGGTCGTGTTTTCAGCCACTACGCCCCGAAACTCTGGAACACTCTCCCTCAATCCCTCTGCCTTGCCCCCTCTCTCCCCTTTTTCAAGTCCAACTTGAAAGCTGTCCTCTTCAACCGTGCTTACGGCCATTCTCCCCGCTTCCAAACTCAGAATCAGGCTCCACCACTTAAGGGCTCTGAGACACGACCATGCATGGATGGCACTATATAAGTGCAAGTTGTTGTCGTATTTTGGAAAAAGGTTCCCCTAGATGTGGAGAAGAGAGTGGGTGAGCAGGCAGGAAACATGGGAAACAAATTGGAGGAAACATATTGGTTTGCAAACTGTTGTCCAATTATCTATAAAAGTCAGATTTATCTTTCGGAGTCTATTTAAAATTTCAAATCTGTTGTTTTGTTTAAAACAACACCAACTGGATATTAAAATCATAATTATTTGTGTTGTCAAGAAAACAAATTATAATTGATTTCTAAATGAGCCGTGTCTTTTAATTAAAATTACTGAAACTTAAGCTATTTGATGGCCAAATCCTGTCAATTTGTGGTTAAGAGGAAAGCTATTTAGATTGATTGTTTAAATATTGGCTTGATTGCTCTCTAATATTTACATGATAACCACTTTGAAACCAGGGTTTTTACCATGAATTACCATCGGAGATTAAAAGTCCTGGCTGTGCTATGGAGAATAGCGGCAATGCACTCACACTTGGCACTCTCACTTCATATGTAGCTATGTTGCTCAATGAACCAGTTGAACCTAATCCTTTGGGGTGGGGTGGGGTGGCTGAAAGTGGGGTCAAGCTGGAGTGCATCTCGTTCCATGGTGACGTATCTGTGAAGGGGAAGAGTGACTGAGGGAAGAGTGACTGAGGGGAGAGCTCCAGGGCTCTGTTGATGATTGACTAAGGTTGTAGGAATGGGAGGAATAGAGATATCCTTGGGGCAGAATTGTTCTCATTTTGCCCCTTATCAGATAACGTAGGCCTAGCTGGATAAGAAGTGTGATTCCACCAAAACTGAAGAAACAATTCCTTTAAAGTGCATCATTTAGGATGAAAAATAGTACATAAAATTGTAGTCATTATTTTCTATTGAGATATTCTATGTCAGAAGGGTCATCAGGAAATGTTGACTCACTTTCCTTCCTCCTCTTCAACCGCGCCTACGGTCACCTTCCCCCTCCCCCTGGCTTGGCCTTGGGCTGCGCCATTGTTAAGCACTCTGAGACGCCGATCGGCGTGGAAGGCGCTATATAAATGCAAGTTGTTGTTGTTGTTCTAGATGCTGCCTGACCTGCTGAGTGTTCCCAGCAACTTCTGTTTCTGTTTCAGATTTCCAGCATCTGCAGTATTTTGCGTATAGTAAATGGTTTCTCTGGCAATGGGATGTGATTATTGTGGAGTCTTCTCCTGTACATATAGATTCATTCCATGCATCTTATTGCAAACCAGATGTTTTCTTGGTCCTTTAAACTTAGGATCGATCCAACCAATTTACACCCAACTGTGTAAACAGTGTAATAGACCAACCTATCGAATATAACTCCCAGTTCTTTGCTTTCTCTAGTCAAAACCAGTCCATCGCCTTTTTGGTGGAGGTTAATGGACTGATAGATCAAAACCTTAAACATTGTGTGTGTGTTCTCATCAAAAGAGAATAAATGTGTTTATATTGGCAACAAGTGATTCTCAGAACATATCAATTATTAATAGAGTCGGTGCAGGTTGAGATTTGAAAGCCATTGATGCACTATTGAGCTATAAAACATTCAATTTGCTATTCTTGGGACCTTGGAAAGTCCTCCCAATGTGAAAGGTGTCCAGCTATGGTTAACAGTTGCTGAATGAGAAGAATTTCTGTCCCCAGTAACTGGTTCCCACACCTCCCCCCACCTCCCCCCCGCAGCAGTCCTACCGATGAGCCAGAATAGGCAGTGTCCTAGAGGACTGCGGATCCACTTAGCTCAGAAACCGGACTACGGACCGCCACAGAGGTTTAACTTGATTCTGTTTGCAAACATGTCACCTTGAAGCCAATTCAGCTCTAAACCCCGCTTATCTCCCCACTCCCAAGGAGGATAGTCACTAGTTGGTCATTTTACAAGCTTCCTTATTAAAAGAAAGGTGGATTATTATAATATTTAAGACAGTGACAAATGTTAGAAAATTCAAAAAGCCTTTTCAAATTTGCTGTGTGTTAGACACAGAAGCATGTTCACCAGCTAATGTACATCTGGAAATTTGAGACTGAAATCTCTCCATTCATATACTGCCATTGTGGGTTACAGTATATATAAAATATGGCTCTTGCTGAAAAAGCTGTGCAGGCTGGATCTCAAAGCTGAAGACTTTCTTTCTTAGTAATATCTGAGCTGATGAGTATGACCACTGCCTGTTTAATGATCCAGAATTCTCCAATCTGCTGATCTCCTATCAGAGTGTTAAGGAAGAAGACGAGTCAAAGAGGAGCCAACATTTTATTTATAGTCAATTCTTGAACATTCAATGCAGACGAAACCTAAGTATGTGCATCATAGAGGTATCACAACACATTGGATACTGTACAGAGATGTGCAGGAAATGTATTTATGTCTACACAATTTTTGTGTTCAGTGTTTTCATAGTGTCTATCACACAAATATTTGTTTGTTTTATTTTTATAAATGTAAATATATTTTAATACATATTAACATTATTAAACCCCAATTTAATATGTTGGCTGCTCTTTTTTGCTTATAGCTATAATAAACAAATTTGCTTAATTTCTACTCAAGTTTATATTTTGCAAAGCACTTTGAGGCAATAATGTTTATGTCGAAGACACCACATAAATGTAAGTTATTATTATATTTATGCTTGAATCTTTGTATAATTAGCCCAGTCTATAAATCCGTGGCAAATACAGAATGCAGTTTTGCTCTGCATTCTATCAGCATCTGCCTTACTTGTAAAACAATTTTCCCCAATTTAATTTGTGCACATCTAAGTGCTGCCATTCAGAGATGGAAGAATTGCAGTATGCAATCTCTTATGTATTATACTGAATGGCTTTCATTACTGCCAAGTAGACACAGTACTGCAGATGTATGTGATCTGTGAGTTTTTACTATTGTGCTCTGTACTAAAGACTGGCATTTCTAATCATCTCTCTGGGCCCAGTCCATTTGTTTTCCTTCTATTAAAAATGAGCTGTATAATGATGTTGTATAATTGTTGTAGAAGAACAATTTCTGCCTCCAGTGCTCAGTGCAGAAACCCATAGACACAATTTTACATTGAATAGGTTTGATTCGGTCTGATACAATTTGGAATTTTTGCACCTGAACACAAATGAACATTTTGAACTCCACAAGCATTCAAACCTTATTTAAATGTTGGTTCACTGGAGATGTGATTGACTCGTTCTTAGCAGTAAATAATTGGATACAGCCTGCTACCTACGCCTATACTAATCCAGTTTATTCCAAAATCATTAATTTTAAAGGAGAATCAAAAATAAAAGTTAAAGTATGTTTAATCAAAGAATGAAAGCAAAAGGGTCACTTACATGGGAGGAGGAGGGTGGGAATCTCTGCAGATTTAGCATAACATATGATTTATTAGTGTTTCTTTGTTTTTTTTCATTGGTAATAATAGACTTTAAGCAATCGTCTACATGTGTTGTGATAGCTCTGCAATGCATGCACTTTGCTTTCATGTGTCATTCACTTTTGAAAAAGCTTCTGTTCATTTTTCACTAGATCAGTTTGGATAAAAAAGGCCCTTTGGTTTCTCTGATCTCACTCTCTGGAATATCCACACTACTGACCTCCCATCATAGCATCAAGTTCTTTTAAACAAGTCCAGTATTCTGGCCTCAAATCACCATTCCAGGCAACCAGTACTAGTCATTAATTATTTTCACTGGAAAGGCTTGATGTAATACATTGAAACATTTTGATCGCCTTGAAATGCATGACACTTTAAGTTCACAGATAAAATTTAATGCTGTAGTGTAAACCACTCACCTTTCTTTTTTAACGGTGGTTGGATTTGACCTAAATCAAAAGGAAGAAAATGAAAAGAGATTGTCAAGTAGTGCCAATATACATTATAGGATATTGAAGTACTGAAAACTATACACATTTAAGTTAACATTTAATTACATGAAATGTAAATGATAACAATTGATTGCATCAATGAAAACTACAATACTTCCAAAATTATAATTAGTTAATACAATTTATATACATTTGGATCAATCATCACAAACAGCATAGAAGTAAAATAAGATTAGTTATGTAGATGTGTTTTTCTCAATAAAGATCAAATTGAACTTTTTTATTGCTACAATATTGATTTCAGTTTTTTAATAATATTTTTGCAGGAAGTCAATTAATTTGAAGCATTATATTTCCAAAGCAACTTGTATCATAACATATTTGGCTGAACAAGCAGTGAAAACGTACATTAAAAAATAATTTGCCTCGACGACTAAAACATTAATTTTAAAAAGTGGTTGATATCAAACCAAATGGCAGTTGAGTGAGTTAGAAAAGGCCATTCCACTTACCTGGAATAATAATAATAAGTTATTCCTTAACTAACACAAGGTCTCCAAAAAGAACAGACTGCAATTTCTATTGGGATTAAGCATTTTTATATACAAAATAATCAATGGGGAATGGAAATCAGGCAGTTTGTTCAAATGAGTTTTTTTCTTTACGAATCAAACAGACAATAGTTTTTTTTAAAACTGCAGCTCTCTAATGTATATGCAAACTCAATAACAAAGCTTAAATGAACTTCATGTTTGTAAGCTTTGTAAAGCTATACTGTATTCTAATGAGTGTGACCTGAGGATCGGACAATGCAGTCTGCATTTAGAATGAAGTGTTTTTNATGTTGTGATAATATTCTGATTTGCCAAGGATCCCATTTAATTTTATTGCTGGCAGGGCCTCAATATAGGAAGACATAGACTCTATACTGCAATAGAGGTGCAATGGACTGTTTCATGAATGCTTTAATCAGAACAAAGCCCACTGTTGCAGCACGTATCCTATGTTTTACTGAACTGAGCTTTCAGTACGATAGACGGTCTCATGATACCACTTTGATATTTTTAATGATGTTCTAGGAATTGTGCTCAACTGCAAATTAAAGCCATTCCCCACTAGCTAGGCAGTTAGATTGCTCAATTACAATAAACTGCAGCGATCCAAGGAAGAGGCAGAAGAAATTAAGTGAAAATCTAAAATATTTTTAAAGGAATGCTCTACAAAATACACAATAATACTCCTACCTTAGATCATTCCTTGTAAAAACATTTCTCCACATTTAATACTTTATGACAAAAAATTTATTCAGTTACAGCTGATTTCCCATGAGTTGTGCTCTTTATGTGTTACTTTCCCAAGTCCAAGTGGGCAAGAACAAACTACTTCAGTATCTAGTGTAACAGAATCGGATCTCCTCCTGCAGAACCTTGATATATTCAATACAGTAATTCTTAGCCACTGATGCTTTCTGAAGCTACTTTATAAATGAATGAGTCATGATGCAACCAAATGGCTTAGTGGGTAAATGCAGCACGTAGTGAGGTTTGGATCCCTGCAAACTGGAAAGCTCCCAGAGATTTGAGCTCTGGTATATGCCGAGTTTACCTCTGTCAATTAAGTTACTAATGAAGTAATACAATTGGCCTTGGAGGATCTCTAGGTCTTCGTGATTTTACCCTGTGTGAAGGCACTATGCAAGTTGTTGTTGGTGTCCCTGGCTAGGAAAAGGAAAATATGGCTAGTGTTTTCAATCCAAATAGTTTTCCAGTGGCCCCCACTGGAAAATACTCTATGTGAGCATGAGATTGCAAAGCATCGGTCAAGTAGTCAGTACATAGTTTCTGTTCAAACTCACTGATGAAGAATGGCTGCTGACATTGGGGTCTAAAGTGCAATATTCAGAACAAAAGCAAAAATAGTGGTCTACTTCCAAAGTGGATTGCCTGTGTGTATGCAAATATCTGGTTATCAGTAGACATTGGTAAAGCTCTGGGTCGTTATTTGTATCATCTGTTACACTTCTAAACCCTATTTTGAACAGTGACAGCATTATGAGTAAAACTAAATGGATTTCTGCAGTAGATGTCAATCAAATGTTGTAGTTAACTGCCTGTTTCCTTTCAATAGTAATAAATTCAGACTTCTCTTAATCTCAGTGCCTTGTAGATCACACTACCGCTGTTAACATTCCCAATATAAGAACCAAGTTCAAAATGTATAAAACATTCATTATAAAAAATGTCAGTTAAGATTGAATTATATCAGGCACTAAAGTGGAACAAAATGCTTTAGTTTTTCATTAATATTCACAAGCAATAAAAGTTAGGTAGAAAGCTGGCTTTTTGAAAGCAGAAACAGCATTCAATGGGCAGAAAGATAACCATAGAAGACAACAATAAATCATTCATAGGTGTTTTAATCAAAAATCACCCCAAAGATAATAATTTCATTGTCAGGATGTCTTGAATACTATTTCTTCTGGATTAAAATGAGCAAAAATATTGTGCTTTAGTTGTGTAAATGCATTAGATTAATAAGTTTCAGATAAAAAAATGTGTTGTCCCATGCATTAACCTGAAAAAAACAATAATACAATTTAGCAGATACTGGAGATCAATAGTTTTAGCATGGCTTATTTTTATACAGCGATTTAAGATTTGAAGAATAAATAGATCAAATGACAAAAATGGATAAAAGTCTTCTTTATTAGGAAGAATTTTCAGGATGGAAATAAGCTCTTGATGTGTAATTGACCTGTGGGCTAGTTTAATGTGGTATTGAAAATATGGTTTCCTCTGCTTAGATCAAACCAATTTTACATTATATTATTATCTTTAATATATAGGTCCAGCGAGCCACAGTAATAATTTTTTCATTGAGATTTTTTTCATTGAGATGGGTTAGCAAAAATGATTGAAGTCAATGCTTCTAAATTTATTTTGATAATATATTTATAAAAGAACTGATATCTGTGTGAATTCTGATTTTATTAAAATGGGATGTCATTACTGAGCAAAAAGAACATTTCACTTTTACACCCAATGGCAGGATTAAGCACTTCCGGGTTATTTAAATACATTAGGGCAAAAATCATATTATTTAACACTGCAATTCTAAATACGTGTCCTCTGTTCTCAGTACAGCTCAAAGTATTGTTTTGAGTTTTCTTTCTCAATCTCATTTAAAATCTTAAATATCTCTACAAGGTCCCCTTTGAGACATCTCCTTTCAAAACTAAAGAGCCCTAGCTTGTCCAATTATTGTTCGTACTTGATTTCTCTAACACTGGGGATCATCCTTACTGCTCTAGGCTCTGGTCAGCTGTCGTCCAACAATTTAAGTTGGATATAATAATAATAATCCTTGCAAATGATATAGCGCTTTTCACTTCTTCTAGACGTCTCAAAGCGTTTCACAAAATATGCTGTAAAGTGAATTGACTGTATATTTGTGGATGAAACGCGGCAGCCAATTGCACACAGCAGTGTCCCACAAACAGTCATGGATTGAAAATGACCAATTTATTATTGTTTTGTTTTGGAGGGATTATTATCATATATATGGATACCAAAAGATAGTTAGCACAGTGGTTTCTGGTTTGCAAATGTCAACCTCAACATGGTTAACTAGAGTGCGAGTTGGGATACTACTTGAGTTTAGCCAGCGAAAATTGTATAGCTTGCCATTGAGAGCGCTGTCTGACAAGCTTCCTATTGCTTGTCCAACTTGTACCCTCCTAACTGTTAGCGCTCTGGCTTTCAGGGTCAAAGAGTTGACTCAATTGCAACATCCCATTGCCAAAGATTGATTGTGAGGAAGTTCAAACTTAGTTTCCTGAGCTGAATCCATATCATCCTAACCAACATCACCACTTTCTAATAATTATTCAGCTGTATTGTTTTTCAGGAATTTCTATTTAAAAAAAAATTTCTTGACTCCAATAACTTATTATTGATACAGACAGGGATTCAGGTTTATTGCCTTTTAAAGAATAATTCCAAAATAAGGTTTGCCAGTTTTAATGTTATATTTTATGTCTGAATTAAAACACATGAAACTGATGAAAGGTGACAGTGGGAGAAGGATCTAAATTCTTTACCTTACATGATAGACATGTGTGACAAACATCAGTTAGCAGATATCTCAGATTTATACAAGTCTAAATATCTAGCATCTTAAAAAGCAGAATTTTTTACCACGGAATATACAACAGAGAAAAATAAGTCTGATTATTTATATGGCATCTTATTGCAATCAGACTTTATATAATTTAATCTTAAAAATAATGTTACATCTAAAATGTATTAACTACTATAGAAGTCTATATGTTCTGAATACCTTCATCCATATCGTCATCTGGGTAATCTGTGGTTGTCATTATATCACACAGTAAAGATATAAAACCATACATCCAATCTGACGTATCTTCCACAGCCTCATCTATGACTTTCATAGAGTCTGAGCTTATTTCTTTAAAACCTCCTGAATGCATGTAAGGAAAGAGCAGTAAGATAGAGACAATAATTTAGAAATTGAAAAGAAAAAAACAGAACATGTGCAAAAAAAATGTATAATTTTCTTTCAGAGTTTAGAATGCTGCCTATTTCATTTACAGGTAAATTAAATAACATGTAAAATAATATCAGAGGGAATTTCCTTGGACTAGTTTACCAGATGCAATGGTAGAAATTAAAAAATATCAGGTAATAAGAGCATTTTCCTGGTAAAGACAGGAGTGATAATCTGTGGTATCTGGATTCAAATGTTGTTCTGGAGAAAGAAACTATAGGATGAAAAATGTAGTGTAATATAATGGGATAACTGTGTGGCATTCGACTCCTGCTGATGTCCTGGTTAATGAGCCAATGAGGCTCAGGCGCTGATTTCTTTAAATTTTTACACCCAAAGTCACTCGTGTCACTTTTGAACCTGTCGCTGCATTGATCTTTGGATTTCAGAACAAGTCTGAAACTCTGCTTTTAAATTTGAGTGAAGACGTTATTCTGTGAAGCAGCTCTACAATACTGAGATGCACAGGACAGTAGTTCAAAAGCACTGCAGCATGGATCAATGACTGCTCCAAGTGTCTTCGGGGACAATCATTTGCATAAATTTGAGAGTTTGTACATCCATACCCAATTAGCATTAGCACAGGAGATGTTACTAGGAACAGAATAATATGGCAGCTATCACCAGTCATAATTATTACGTTGAATATCATAGTTTTTACCCAATTATTATTTTTTTTAATCTGCGGTTTTATTTTCTGGCAACTAGAAACACAATAATAATAATTTTTAAATCCTTGCATTTGGTAAATCACCTTTCATGTTGGCAGGCAATCTTAAAGCACTTCACAAGATTTTACTATAAAGTGAAGTAACCATGTATTTTGTAGGTGAACACAGCAGCCAATGTACAAGTAACGATGTCCCACAGGCAGCCAAGAAGTGAATGATCAATTGTATTGAAAGGCTTTAACAAAATGTGAGAAAAATAATATTTAAGTGTAGTTGTATTTTAGAAGTATAGAAAACTCCCATCATAGGTAGAGGGAATAAAACTAAACATTGCACAATGCTTTAGAACCATTTGTATGAATAAGATGTAAAAAGGCAATAAGGTTATGAAATCTGATCCTTCAGAAAAATTCCCAAATCCTGTCAATTTCTTTTAAAAACTCTAACACATGCAATTCACTCTAATCCTCAATACTCACAGGTGCTCTAAAAGAACGCTAATTCATTTGACCTGGGACTACCAAAAATGTTAACCACAATTGGTATAACTGAAATTGATCAGAGTGACATTGCTTAAAAGCTTGTTGAGAATAAAGACCTAATGGTAAGAATAAGAGCGGAATCTACAAGAAGAATACAAAGAGTGAGGTTTGTGAATGATCTGTGGCAAGGACCACAACAAGAAAAGATTGTGTTGAACATGTCCGGTCGTTAGCCAAACATGCACAGATAAACCTGATGAATGATTGATGCTAATGCAATTAGTTGTCCTCATAAGACTATGCAAGAATAGCCAACTTACTTCCCAGGCTGCGCTGCCTGTACGAAGCCAACAATTTGCACATTTACCATCAAGCAAAATGCACTCCAAAGCCAAACACGGCAAAGCATAATCAAATATCTTCAACCTTTCATAGAATCAAAGCAAGCTGTTAGTTTCCAAACATATCATCGGATGCAATGAAAACATTAAATTCCATTAAGCAATGACTTTTTGAGCATACATTCGTTTAGCCCAATTTCAAATTAGCCAAAATGAACTATGAGGAGGAAACATTTAATAACAAAATAAGTCTTGGAATGAAGTGTAAAATGCCTGTGTACCAGGGCTGGTAAAACGTTTCATTTTACTGCCTTAAGGGTAAACGATGAATGATAACTTCATGCTCAATCCTTTGCAAATACTTTCTTTCAGTGGGATACAAAGATTTATTTTTAAGATTTATTGTGTTACTGGTGACAGAATTCTTTACAATTTGTCAATATGTTTTCGGGACATAAGTCTTCAAGTGTTAGAGTTTTTCAAAGCCAATGCCACGAATTTAATCAAGAACATGAAACAAGTCCTTGCCTCTAGGGCTCTGTGCTTCCTTTAGTATTTTGCCGACATCAACTTGACGTTTTCCTGTTAGGAAAAAATGCATGAGGAACAATGGGAGAATGAAGAATAGCCTAGTCCACAGACACAAACCACACAGAAAGTCCATTCAAGCCATTTAGTCTGTTCAGTGCAGTTCTAGTGTCAGTAGCTGTGGCAATAACAAAAATAAAATGGCAAATGCACAAGAGACATTTTAAAAAAAGAACATTCAGTCAATGAAATGTAATACTTGCCCTTTATGAGTGAAGAAGCCCTCACTGTATTATGCATTAAAACTATTACCAGCCATGCTTACAGCTGCTGTGCACATTCTCTTTCAAGTACTGATAAACGGTCAATAAGTCTAGAAAGTGTATTAATGCTCCTAAGATACAAATTCAAACATCTCTCATTCTCAAGTTCAAAAAGTGAGTGAAATTCTATGCAATGAAGTAAGCACACGAATAATTGAATATTGATTTGGACGCTCATGTTCATCAATTCAGAAACATCAACTGCTAACTAGATTCCAGATAGTTCACACTGCTCACAAATTCTAGATGAATCAGAGAATGTTTACAAAAAATAGATAATGGGGATTTTTGTCATTCATTTCCATGGGCCACATAACTTGCACTGTGATGAATAAAATGATAAGTAAGCAGGAAAACAATATGTCCACATTATTTGTGTTTAAAATATAGATACTCCAAAGAGTTACGTCCAGCTACAATATCACTGGGTTCCCCTAAACAATGCTATATTCTTCTTGAAAACTTTTATGTTCCTGACCCCCTACTGCATCTGTGTGTTAAATGCATCTGTGATCAACAGAATCTAAATTAGAAAAGCAGACTGTGAAAAGTGTTCCCTAGGCACCAACTTTGGAATGCAAATAGGGCAAACACCACTAAAGATAACACAAAACATTCTTTAATATAATATTGATGCATATCATAGGAGTCAGCTATTATATCCAGCAAAAAGTATAGTGATGTCTATAAGGCAGTATAGCCCTGGCCTGTACTTCACTAAAAGTACAGCACATGATTATTTTCCTGGAAATAAAACTAATGAAATTATATATTGGCATTGATTACAATTTACTGCCTAAGAACCTCAAAAAAATCTTTAAATATTATATATGATGGCTAAGTATGTTTAAAGACATGTAGAAATGCATAAACATGTAACAAAAGTATAATAATTTGTCTATTTTGGTTCATTTTGTGCTGTAATTAGCACCATCATTACACTAGCAGTCTGTTCAATAATCATAGTTAATGTAATAATAGCCAATACAAATTATGTTAGAATCATACAGTAATCTTGCATTATTACTTCTGACCAAATCTACCACAAGGTAAGTATAATGGGAATCCTAAACTTCATTATAATCAGTTAGTAGTGCTCTGTGAACCATACAATAGTGCAATATTTGCCAGTATTAATAGCAAAATTACATCAACATTTCAATACAGTAGTTAGTGGAAGCGCAGCAACAGATCACTGAGGAAAATAAAGCACTTTAAACGTCAGCCAAAAACATCACTAAGCCCACTTTGCAAAGAATGTTTTATAGTGATTTGACTTGTAGATTACATTTTATAGGGAAGGAATATTCTTTTGTCTATATTCTTTTATGTTAACATATTTTATCATGGCTAGAAGATGACACATCTGAACCATGTAGTAAGTTTGTGTCATGCTTTCATGGTTTGCAATTTGAATTTGTATCAATAATGATTGTCCTGTAATAAAACCAGAGGACACATCCTGCGATTGAAGGGGGTAAATTCAGAACATATCTACGCAAACACTATTTCGGTGAGCGAATCGTGAACCTGTGGAACAGGCTCCCTAGGGAGACGGTTGAAGCAGGAAGTGTTGATTCTTTCAAACACAGATTCTTTTAGGGAATAACTTTATGGGATATAGTAAATAGGTAGTTTGCGACATATGTGCATGCGACTGCCAGGAAGGTGGAAGGCAAACTAGATGGATCTTGGTCTTTTTTCATCTAGCGTTTCTTATGTTATGTCCTTATGTTAATTTGGATTATGACTTCACAGCACATCTAGATCCACTGGGGTAACAAGCTTGTATATTTCACAGCCAGGATTTCTTTCTCTTCACATTCTCATTTACTTGGATCTTAGACTTAAACTGTATATGATCAAGCAGCATTATTGATAAGGAGTAAGTTCTCTTTTTCTGCTCCCTCCATAATTTTCATAATTAAATAAAAATGTCTAAGACAATGATCCAAGCTTGATTATTTGAGTAATACGGAAGCAAAACCGTGGATTTCTCTCAATGTTACAAAGTTACAAATAGAATTTCAAATAATTATTCTTTAAATCAAACGCTAATACAGACCGGCTGACCTAGTTTGCTATAACACTTCAAAATCTCTAGAATCTGGCCTCAAATCTATCTCAGATGGATGAAAAGATCACTCATCCTTCTATAATGACTATTAAGTAGCCATTAGTTCAATCCAACATGCTTAGTTGAAACTGTCTTACAATTTTTACTCTTCATGTGTTGTGCCCATGTCATTGTTCTTTAGAAACAGCAATAATGTGAATTACTTTATTTGTGGTATTTATTTGACATAAACTTCTTACAAATGCACGCATGCACTGCCATTTATAAGGGGAATATCCCTTACAACAATAGCCACGTGATTAGTTAAGTGTAAAGGAAGTGAAATTGTGTCAAAGGAATAGGGATTAAACTGTAACAGAGTCTAATGGGAGAAATCTAATAAATATGAATTCCCTTAGGAAATGTAAAAGTTCATTACGCATTAGCAAATTTGGTGAATGTTTTATTATTTGTTATTTTCTTACAATAAATCTTCAGTGAACCATAGTCTATAAATACCTATAACTACAAATTAATACTGTACGAATAACACTTTTCAGAGCAGTGTTTTATATTCAGTAGTCAGTGCTTTGCTTCTACGTTTAACCCTATAACTATGCTCAAATCTATGTTTGAAATAGGAAATTTGATAAACAGGGGAGATGGGGTATGATCATTGGAGTAAATTTTACTTCACCTTTTGCTTTGTCCATACAACAAAGTGCTAAGGAGCATCATGGATCACTCAAAACCTTTTATCCTCTATTAAATCTTCCTTTAAGCTCTTTGAGACGTCCTACCAATGTGAAAGGCAATATATAAATGTAAAATGTAAACTGTACTCATGTGTTCAGGGAAAAATATTTAGAAAAACCCTTTTTTTTTGCCTGAAGTATAATTTTGTTTAGCAAATGCGCCAAGATTATAGATAATTAGCAGCCCAATAAGCATTGTGCATTTCTGCTTAACAGTGCCATTTCTGATGCTATTTCACTTTTGACTTTGTGTATATTAATTTTGGTGGAAAGAGACTATTCAACAGTACACCAGAAAATTCACAAGCACAGACTGAAATCCAGTCAGATATATAATGACATGTTTGCGAAGCATTTTTTAAAAATGCAGCACACACTAGAGCTGTTTTTTGAGTACAATAATCCACTGGATATGAATTTATGCAGTTAATATAAATAACTTTATCATTTCATCCATACCTATAGAAATTGAGCCCTTGGCAATATTTAGGTGCTTTAATGAAACCTGCTGGGTTTATAGGGACAAAAAGAATGTTTTTCTCACTTTGGACAATCCCATTTAAGAGATTACTATCAAATACTATTAATCTGGAAAACAAAAATCTTTTGAGCCTCTGTATTTATTTTAACCACTGTCAAATGCAAATCAGAAGGGAAGTGGCTTTGGAGTCACCTATTGGAATAAGAACTGTGGTCTATAATCTTTTCTCTCATTCCTCTAACAAACACAAAGGTTGTTTCAAATCCAAAATGTAGTTCTCAAAGAGGTATAATGGAAATGATTCTATGGCTAGTTTACAGTAGATAGGATACACCACCTCACTGCTACCATGCTTGCTGATAGCTGGTGTAGCACAATGTAGCATACTGAAATCAAAAAATCCTTCAAATATTCAGGAGAAGAATATTTTCTATCCTCCTATTCGCATTGTAAGAAACAAGGGAGAAAAAGGATTGTGCGAAACTTGATCAGTAATGCCACAGTTCAAATTATGTTTTATTCTATATGTCATTGTTTAGGAATTGTGTCCATGAAGTAGATGCGTCTGTTGGATATTAAATCAGCACCTAATTGTTTCTAAGAAGCAGCTATTATCCACGTCTAGCCATACATATTGACTTTCAGGATACAAGTGTTCTAGAGACATAGGACATTGAGAATAATACAATATACAATTCTCAGTAGACAATTATTTCTAGATCATGTCCACCTTGGAGGGAAGAATCAGTTTGACTCCCTTTGAATTAATCAACCACATTAATCAGAAGTCAATTCATGTAACAGTGAACACTATATAATAGTCACACTCAAGTTTATTCTCAAACATTCCAGCATTCAAAGCATGTAAAGCAGCCGCAAGCACAGCTTCAGCACACCACTGCACACAGTCTGTCTTTACCAGGTGGTAAGCAGGGCTCATCACAGTACAGAGTATAGGCAGGTTCAATGCCAGCTTTTGTAAGGAGGTCGACAACAGCATGAAGTGTGGCATGATCGATGGAGAAAGGAGGAAAAAATATGAAAAGTAATGAGGACCTAGGAGCGATTCACTGGTCAGTGGAAATCAGCAATGTGAAAGATAGTTCACCATTTCATTAACATTGACAGCATAACTATTTATAAAATAGTGCATTGTGGAGTGCTTTGGGGCTGAGAGAAGATTGCAGGTGAAAAAGAACGAGCTCTACCCATTATCTACTTTATGTCCTAAAGCACTGCACAATAGTTTAAGAACTTATTTGATGTACTTTAATTTCAAGAACATTCAGGTTCTTCAATCTCACTGTATAATGGCAGGAACTATTTGGCTTTGTTATGTTAGGTGAAGTGATGGGGGTGAGAGAGAGGGGGAGAGAGTGGAAGGGTCTCACCAAGTAGTTTCCCAAAAGGAAACAATGAGGAAATATATACAGAGTGAAATACACCTGGAACGTTGCAATTATCCTGCTTTCTCACACTCCTAAAGTTTCCAATGGGAATATCCTCACAGATCTGTTGGAAATGTGAATCTTGTTGTAAATGCTCCCGGTAACAGAAATGCCTCTTAATTGAAACCTCACAGGCAGAATGAAAACATAAATGGACCTGCAGGGATTTTTTCAGTCACACTTTCAATCAATTATTCCAATTTTGTTTAAGATAACAATAGTTTTTGCTACAAGTCAATCCAAAATTAAAAGTAAATACTTTGCATTTTGAATGTTCCTTAATCCTCTCCTTCTCTCAACGTTATACTAAATTTCAATTTGGAATTACTACCATCCTTATAATTTCTGGGTTTCAACTGTTGTCTCCAGTAGTTAAGGAACAAGGGACCAGATTCCACTTCATAGTCAGTGCCAATGCAGAGTTTAGTGTTGTATTTAAAGATATGGGAGAGAACTGTCCAAATATTACCTTGTGAGTTACATCTCTAGAAAAGGAGTTTTGTTGCCAGTAAAATCCAGGCTGGTTTGAGAGTTCACTGTTGTACTCCTACATTTATTAAATCATAACTATATTTTAAAATTTGAATTCACTTTAATTGTCATTTATTGTACACACCTTATTTCAATCACTTTTTATATATGTTGAGCTACTTACAATTTTTTCAACACTCAAGGAATAGGTTTGATCAAAGACATTATATTTGATGCTGTAAGTTTATTCTGAAATCTTCAATAATTTTCAAGGTGTGAATGTACATGGAGATTGGAAGAAACATGTCACTTGTTACTATGGTTGGAATGATAAAATATAAAGCCAGCAAATTTTCTGAAGTCAAACAGTGGTATATTTTCAGTCTCGGTTGAACTAAGTGTTCATGCAAGTGTCTGGCCGTGCAGCAAGCTGAACAAAGCCAAACCCAGGGAAGAGAAAGCTGTGAGAAACAAGCATTTACAGTCTCATCTGTCTGGATATTTTTCCTATAGAGGCAAATCTTCCATTGTACTAACAATTTAGATATCCAGTCTTCATCTGCTGTTGTGTGGCTTTTGACTCTGGTCAACGTCTTCTCATCCATGGCTCAGACCCCCTTAACCTCCCTGGCCTATCCTTCGGACTCAATGAACCAGCGCACAACTTCAACATCAGGTTCGATGCCCAGCTTTCATTCTTATCCCACATTCAGCTCCTGACCAGTGCCTGCAATCACCTCCCATCTCTCCCCAACTCCGTGTCATGCTTCACCACTGTTAAGCGCTCCTACAATGCTTCCCCATGTTAAGAGCGCTATATAAAAGCAAAGTCTTGTGTATATATAGCACTCATAATAATAATTGTGTAACGCTGATTGATGTTGTAACACAAGGGTTAACATGCCATTAAATCTTGAGCACATGTTATGAATCTAGGTGAATTTGTTCTGCAGCATACACCTCACTCTAATGTGAATGTTGCTTTGTACAGTTACAGTACACAGTTGTCAAATCTACTCCAACCATGGAATCTGCCATTGACCACAAGTTTCCTGCATGAGTCTTCTGCACAACAACAACAAATTACATTTGTATAGCGTCTTTCATCAACATGACAGTACTTTGTTAGAGCACATGACATGATACGGAGGATCAAGAGCTGTTATGTCAGGTACATCACATTAGATAACAAGAATGGCCAGTGATGCAAGAAGGCTGTATAATCACTATGCATTATAAATACAAATCCAGATTCTCTTTGCCAGAAACTTGTTACCACTTAGTTGCTTTAGTTGTACAGTCAAGGAAGCAGTTACAATTACCAAAGGGTGACCTATTCCTGCATTTAATGTCTGCACAAGTCTCCAGAGCATAACAGGTTACTAAATGAAGCCTGTTATTTTCTTTCATAAAGAGATTGACATTCCAACCATGGCAATGTAAATAGAGAAATGTCAATTAGAATAATTTCTCTCATACCCAATTATTCTCTTAAATGCAGTGTACTGATCCATTAAAACTAAGGTGTCACAACAAGAAACCATTCCCTTTAAAGTTGTACTGATAGCAGATATTGCTGCTGAGGTGCCTTGACTGCTAACCCCATTTGTATTAAAAAAGCAAAGCATTTAGCAGTCCATAAATCTCATTATGTCTGCCATATTAGGTAAAGTGGATAATTCCACCACTGTCCATCAGAAAATGATTTCCAACAGCCAACTCAATCTTCATCTCCAATTCTAAAATCTATTCCCTGCAAATACATTAATGTTGTGCTTTCTTGGTACCTCATTATTCCCTGTTGCGATGGTGGATCAGGAAAAGCAGGAATGTCCCAAGTTTGATCCCTGGCCTGTTTTGATTTACCAGCTGAAATACTAAGTGTTAGAATTTGGGGTTGAAAAACCTCTCCTAAGAAAACCAGTAATGTTTAATGTTCAACAAGAGAACATAAATTCAGGGTTGTTGCAATAAAAGTGGGGGAGGCTTTAAAATATATTTTCTTGCTCAGAAGTGTATGAAATACACAAATGAAGTGTTTTGTAACATCTTGAACATGTGATAAGGTGCTATATCAAATACAAGGATTATTATTATTAAATGGTGTTGAAGCTGAGCCCACAAACTCATATATAAGATATGGGAAAGAGGAAAATTGAATTATCTCCAGTGGAAGAGCAAGTACCAGCACAGATACAATAGACCTCCTTCTCTACTGTAATCATTTTACAGCAAGCAGGCGCTCTCCCTGGAGTCCCACCCTTCTTCACAAAGCCAGAGTTCAAATATATTGCTGGTCTATTAAATATGGCTATAATAATAATAATAAATAATACATCATCTTAAATGTGGCTTTTTAAGATTATGTGTGAAATGAGCTGCTGGTCTCATTGCCTGGTATTGTTAGTTTATTAGAGGAATGGAGTATCTGACAGAGCACTTTCAAGGTTTAGATTCAAGTTGCTTTGTTAATGGCTGCCGGAGGACATGCACTGCTGGTGAGCTGCACTGTAACTGACCTGAATTATCATCAAACAGTGAGATTAAAGAAAGATCCATAAGAACACATTTCTACACTTCAAACTACAATAATCAGATATATGCCTGAAAGGTGTATCAACTTGAAGCTTTTTTTAATATTTGTTGTGACTAAAATCACATGAATCTTTATTTTCCAAAAGTAAAAATAAAGATTCTTGTGATTTTAGTCACAGCCTATATATTAAAAAAGGCTTTGTGTTAATAGACTAAAAAAAGTATGTGAAAATGACACAATTATTTATTTTGGTTAGAAACTTCATCACACATAAAAGCTTTTATACCCAATGGGTTTTTTTTCAGGGAGGGGAGAGAGGTATTTCTGCCATTGCATTCGCAAACTAGTCAAATACTAGCCATCACTGTGTTTAACAAACTGTCAAACACACATCAAACATATAACGTCCATTTCTATTTTTGTACTTTTTGAGAAATCAAATTAGTATAGTACTTAGCATAATTATTCTTATGAACACACATTCTTGTACTTTCTATAGTTGGCATAGTTATTCTAACAAAAGATTATCAACCAAAACATTGGTGAGATAGGACAATGCATGTATGAGCAGTGAGCTGCTGTTACATGTGAGCAATCTGGCACAGATGCCATGGGCTGAATGGCACCCTTCTATAGGTTTGATCCCCTTTAAAACAGGTGAGCCGTTGGCTTGACTGACGTCCTCACCTCCTCACGAGCAGCCGGCCGGATCAGAAGGAGGCGGGTGCCATAAATTAATTAGGAGAGTGGCAAGACAGGACCCTTGGGTGCCACAGGCTGGGGTTGTTTGGAGGACGGGCTGAAATCCTCCTCAGGGCTTAAGACTTTCCCCTCTCAGCTCAACCTTAAAGAGCTGAGTTGCAGATAGATTTGGGGGCTCTGGCCCTAGCTCCCCACTGCCTATGCACCCTTTTGTTCAGAAACTTTCTAGGACTCTAGGTAAAAGACATCTTCTGAAAACGTTCATAAAAAAACACTTGTTTGATAAGTTTTTTATGTTAAAAAAAATCTGTAGCTAACTGCATAGCAACGCATGTGGATTTACTAAATTATGTATTGTACCACAGTTTTTCATGCGACTTGCATTACATACCAACAAGGTTCTTGTAATCCACCAGGTCAAACATCACAATGGCCACTGCTGACCAGGTTACAATTAGAGCCACGACTAGGAACCAAGCTGCTGGAGAGCTGAAAGTTGTGGCAAATTCATCGGAGACGGTTTTCTTTGGCACCTTTGGCACCGGTGTTGGGACAGCCCCATTCTTGTTATCAATGATGGTGATGGTTGCTGGCCGACCTAGAAATATTACAACCAGATTTAGAATATACTGTGTTACAGATTAGAGGACAAATGCAGTTCTAAACATTACACTATAGTTGGGAAAATGTTCACACAGGTTATAGGGTTAAAAATGAGCACAAAAATGGATGTGACAATCATATCAGTATCACAACTGATCTGACTCAATAATGTAGTACTAGAAATTCACAGCAGTTCTTCAAAGGCTTTTTATTTGTCTTCAGACACAAGTGACGGGAGACGTTTTAGGTGTTGCAACCGTTTCATCAGAGTCACAAAGAAAGTCCCATATATTTTTCTAGTTATTGAATTGTGAACCTGATCATAACTCAAATTGAAGATGGTAGCCACAAGCAGGTGGCTTTATATTTTTGGCAAGCTTTAGTTTGTGGCTTACATTTTAAGAAGTGGAGAAGTGTTATTTCTGGTGATTTCTGCCAAGAACCCAGTGATCCATTCTGGCTGGAAACCTTGCCTGATGCTCCCCAGCCTCTTTGAATGGAAGCCAGTGAGTGCCAATAGTTTCACTAACCTTATGACAAACTACCACCCCACTAATCTGGGGTTCCAACCCTACTTTTAATATTATGCTGATAATGCAACCAGAAATTATCATTAAAGTTTCTGTTTAGAGTTCCCTTGCGAATTGTTCTGTGATTAAAAATGAGTCCAGTACATCATTGAAAACTCTGCACTCTGCTTGGAAAATGCTAATTAATAGATCAGAAGTCTTCCATTACAAATAAGTGAAAGAGTACCATTAATTCCATGTATCACTCAGTGCCAGACTAAGAACTTCAAAGAATAACCAATTTTGGATCGTAGCTTCTGAAAAAGCTTGCAATACAGTGAACAAAACAACAGACAAATAAGCACAGACTCCCAGAGTTTAATCCCCAAAGTAGGAGATGCCTAACCTTCTGATTTCTTGGAAATCCAGGTATTCAAATAGTGTCAATTTTTTTGTCACACCATTAAATAATTCATCCATTTCGGTATAGATCATTTCACTCCATTTTTTTAGTAGTCTCAAAATATTGCTATTGCATAAATTGTGCAACTGATTCAACACAGAAACGAATGAAAAGAAACATCAAATGAACCATATAGAGCTGCCACTGAACAGATCCTTTACAGCACCAGAGTGATCAAGTGCCTGTGTTACACACAGTCATTAACTCATTAGTACTTTGCCCACAGCTACAATGACCAAGCAGTGGCAATTACTCTTGTTAATGATTTTTTTCCACAGGTGGTATGAGACTGCCAGTTTATGATTTCACAGTATGTACACAGATATTAGATAATGTAAAGAAGCTAAATCAGAAAAAAGCAGAACACAAAGAAACCATGCACAATAAGTCATTAGTATCTATGACCTACAGCACATTCTACAATGCTTATGTTATTATGTTATTACAAGTGAATTATGAAGATCAGTCAGTGCTATTTCTATGGACAAATTACTGATGCAGATAGACATATTTCATTCTTCTACACATATATTAATTATATAACATAGAAAATTAATGTTTAATCTTATTTTTTTCTTTGTTGGAATATTTACTATAAAACCACCTGAAAATCTTACCATATATTTTATAGGCAGTAATCCAGAGCTCCAAAACACTGTACTATTTGTTCTTGGGATTCCCTGTCCATTGGCCAAGTTTTCTCTCTTATTCTTACTAA
Source organism: Callorhinchus milii (assembly GCF_018977255.1). Taxonomy (NCBI): domain Eukaryota; kingdom Metazoa; phylum Chordata; class Chondrichthyes; order Chimaeriformes; family Callorhinchidae; genus Callorhinchus; species Callorhinchus milii. The sequence goes on along the minus strand of NW_024704744.1, from coordinate 32,766,933 downwards.
GCCCTCACACTAACCCAAACCCTAAATCTTTCATTCTTACTCAATAAAGAGAGTCACACCTGTAGAGTTTCATATCGCAGCCCTGTCATCAGTAGACATTCAATGTGATGGTTAAGCAGTTTCCTCAAAGGAAGCAGAAAACCTGAGTCATTCTTCTATTACCAGATATCTAAAAAAAATTGCAGAATCAAGTTGACAACATGGAGTCAGTAGGTTATCCGCCATTACTCTCATCTGAGGAATGGTGCGTGGTGTCTAGAGATCCAGTGCCATGGATCGCTAACTTCCACCTTAACAGGGTTTAACATCTCATTCGAAGGATGGCACTTCCAAACATGTAATCTTCTCCTAAATCTGGAGCAGAATTTTTGGATCAGATGGGACTGGAGTTCAAAGTCTCAGCATGTGGGTATCAGAGAATAAATTACATTTGTCATTGCCCCATTCTAGCCAGATTTCTCTGTATCAAGAACACAGGAGTTCATGTCAGGATTGAGTGAGACAGTAATATGATAATAGTGAATCATATCTTGTCTTTGTTTATTGCTGCCACCATGAATCTGAACAAGATCAGTTAAGTGTCCTTAAATTCAACCTTAGAAGTAGGATTAATTTGATGAATATGTTCATTTCACAGCAAAGTAAATGAAGTAAAAGCAATGCAATATTTCAGTAAAATATAAAGATGGTTTTAGCATGCTGGTGGGTTATGGCAGGTGAATATGATTAATACAACACATAAAATTTGCTGGCAAGACAATTTCTGTTATTTGGGATATAATTTGTGGTATTTGAAAAAGGGTTGGGAGCTTGCAAAGATTAAGTAAAGGAGAGAGAATAAAATACTCTCTCCCCATAGCTGTCTCTCTTGCGCCCCAACCTTTTATAGAATTTTGTAGTTTTCAGAAATCCCTGACCTCAATTTCAACCATTCAGGCCTACAATCAAACTTAACACTGCCCGCTGACTTTTATTTTGCAAATGTCAGGAATTGGACCCGATTCTTCATGGCTGTGATGAAAAATCTATTAAACCATGCAGCTGTGTCTGAGTACTCTGTTAGCAATGCCACTGTTGGCTGTCACATTGCAGAAGAATGCAAGATTTTAAATGGAATCGAGAAATCAAAGCCAGAACATAAATTGAGATATATCGAGTCAGCAGAACAAGAGGGAACAGATTTCTGGTTGCAGAGGACACAGGTTTAGGGTTGAAAAAGGCAATTTCAGGACAGATACTAGGAAATATTTATTTATTCAATGGGTAATTAACAACTGGAACTGGTTACCAGGAAAGATCTTTGAGACCAGGACGCTTGACTTATTTAAAAAAGAGTTGGATGCTGTGATCGGAGGACAGTAAACTGGATATCCTGCAAAGTTGAGATGAAATGAGACGAGTCATTTAAACACACTTTGTGTTCTTGTGATCTAAGGGAAATTCACTCAGCACTTGCTTAAAGGGGAATGAGGCTGTGAGCTTACTATTCTTGCTTCAAATGTTTAATACTGCCAGTGAGGTACAAAAAAGGGGAAACATTTTCTTATGATACAGGTTACCAAGAAGGGTCTATCAATTACTTTAGTATGTATATATATTATATATTTATGTATATCATATAGTATATATGTATATATATAAATATTCATTTAAACACATCAGTAACTTTACATTCATTGTGAGTTTTATGACATGCAACAGAGAATATCAACCATCAAATCATTCAATAAAATAACCAGTGTCGCAACTCAACTCAACCACCGAGTCACATGGTATTACAGCATTACAATGAGGCCTTTCATCACCAAATATACTGTATATACTCAGATAGATTTAATGTGCTGTGATAAGTTAAGCTGTTTTTAACAATCTCCCTCAGGAGTTTTCTGAGATGTGCTGCCTGGGTATTATCGTGTAAAGTCAAAAATAATTTCAACTACTTTTATTTTGTCTTTCTTCTTAACAGTGTTTTATACAAGCACATTGAATTGTGTGGATGGAGACTCTGAAAGGCAGACACAGCACTGGCAGCTTCTGGCGGTCTGATTTTCTACTGATATGTAAGTCATTGGGATTGGTAATGTTACAAGTGAAGGGATTTCAGTTGTAAATGAAAAACAACATGTAACAACAACAACAACAAATTGGATTTATATAGCGCCCCCCACGCCATAGCTGAAGTGAATACACTCAGGTCTATCATGTCATGTTTACAAACATTACTGATTTGTTTTATTACATGTTTATAATGTGATTTGCCATTAGAGACCACACAACTCGGTTCCAGAAGTAAGTTGTGATGGAGTAGCATTCCCTAAGGTTGGCTAAATATATTTTAGTAAAATGTGCCCTGTACCCAAATCCGATTTTGTTAAGTAATCCTGTTACAGAATATCACAAATTAGACCCCACTGCTGGTATTTGAAATCACACAAAATTGACCCAATTGAGATCAATCCTATTCATGTTATCAATTGTATTGAATAAGGTGAACAAAAGTACTTATAGTTGAAAGAAAGTGTCGAAATCTGCGCAGTTATTTAAGAGGATTACCTTCTGCACCGGGCAATGTGTAATGTACTTCTGGCCCACTCACTCCCAATGAAAACTGGTCCATGAATATCATGGATGGAATTGTTGGATAAACCCTGAAGTAAAATGGACGTGAGAAGCTTGATTGAAGTTTTGGTAATGGCAAGAATTGATGGGAAGAAATTTAATGAACCCAATTAAATACAATATATGGAGAAATCCAGAATTTACCCACAGAAATTTATAAGATAAAGATACTAAAGTTCTCGGCAAATATATATTAGCTACTATCGGAGTCTCGAAGATACCACAGTGGTCTAGATAGAGAGTTAGTTTAATGTCTCATTAATCGGTGGGCGAGCTTTCAGTTTTCAACTGCACACAGCAGTGTCCCACAAATAGCCATAAAGTGAATGATCAATTTTATTTGGGGGGTTGTTGGACAGGACAGGAGAAACACCATTTTTTTTTCAAATAGTGTGATGGGATCCTTAACATCTACCTGAACAGACAGACCGGGCTTGAGTTTAACGTTTCATCCAAAGGACAGCACCTCTGACAATCTAGCACATCCCCAGCACTGCATGGAGTGTCAGCAAGTGAGTTCAATGTCCTGAGGTGGGTTTTGAACCTACATCCTTTATTATTTTATAAACATACCAAAAAGAAGAAGTTCTTATTCTATAAACACTTCAGATGGTATTTAACACATCAATTACAGAATCCGTACAAACCTTGTGACTCACAGGTGAGAACAGGACTTTAGGTCATCCTCCTGACGTGAAAGGTGCTATACAAATGTAATGTTTTAGTGTTGAGAGTACTACTATACCAACTGAGCCAGGCTGAAGTAAATCTAGGACACTTTCTCAAAGAAGTACAAAGATATAAGTTTTCACAGCAAAAAAGATGATAATCTTAGAAATTGAGCACTGAGGTTCAAGGAACTGGTGGAACTTCACAAGGATAGGGCTGATACGAGAAGGGAAAATATTGAAATGATTCAGTCTCTGCTCAAAAAATGACTGCTTAACCTTTTCATTATTGAGTGTCAGCCTGGCTTAGTTAGTAGCACTCTTGCCCCTACGGCAGAAGGTTGTGGGTTTAAGATCAATGTCAAGACTTAGAAATTATGATCAAAATTGACACTCCAATGCAGTACTGAGGGTACACATTATTGTTGGGGTGCCGCCCTTCAGATGATATGTTAAACTGAGGTCCAGTTTGTCTGTTCAGATTGATGTTAAAGATTCCATGGCACTATTCAAAAAGAGAAGTTTCTCTCAGTGTTCTGGCCAATAGTCATTCATTTTGTGGTTGTTTGTGGGACATTGCTCTCTGTCACATTCACCTAGAGAATACACAGTCACTGTACAGCAAAATCCTGTGAAGAGCTTTGAGACATCTCAACGACTTGTTCGGGTACTCTATAAATGTAAGGATTATTTTTAATAATACAGAGCTGGTTGACCATAGGACTCTAATAAAATACCTAAAATGGCATCCAGTGTTGATTTGCTTTGTTTTGCCTATTCATTTAATTGCTGAGCTCTCCCCAGTCCCAGATGTATAGGAATTGAATGATGAATTTAATTATTGTTTCGACACAGTCGATCACGCCATCCTCCTCCACCGCCTTTCTTCTGTCATCCACCTCAGTGGGACAGAACTCACCTGGTTCAAGTCCTACCTCACAAACCGCCAGCGGTACATCTCCCCTAACGGCTTTTCCTCCCGCTCTCACCCGGTTACCTGCGGGGTACCCCGAGGATCCATCCTTGGCCCCCTCCTCTTTCTAATCTATATGCTCCCTCTTCGGGATGTCATCTGCAGACATGGGGTTCACTTTCACATGTATGCGGACGACACCCAACTCTGTTTTTCTACCTCACTTTACGACGCCCAGTCCCCTGATGTTCTGTCAGTCTGCCTGTCAGACATTAGGAGCTGGATGAGCGCGAATTTCCTGCAGCTAAATATTGACAAGACGGAAGCCATACTCTTTGGCTCTTGTCAACGTCTTAAATCGTATGGTTCTCACCTCCTCCACCTACCCGACCTCCCCCTAAAACTCTCTGAACTCGTACGCAACCTAGGCGTCAGGTTCGTCCCCCAATTATCCTTCCTCCCCCACATCCAGTCCCTCACCAGCACTGCTATCTTCCACCTCTGAAACATTGCCCGTCTCCACCAATATCTCACCCCAAAAGCTGCCGAAACCCTGATCCAGGCCTTTGTCAACTCTCGGCTATTCAAATGCCCTCCTCGCTGGTCTCCCCTCCACTACCATTCATAAAATCCAGGTCATCCAAAACTCTGCTGCCCACGTTCTTACCCGCACCAAACATCCCCCCCACCCCTGATTTCCCCAGTCCTTGCCGGGCAGCACTGGCTGTCTGTCCCAGAGAGGATTGACTTCAAGATCTTCACTCTTGTCTTCAAATCCCTCCAGTTCTCTGCACCATCTTACCTCTTTGACCTCCTCTCTCCTCACAACAGTGCCCATTACCTTCGCTCCACCGGGTCTGGCCTCCTCCTTGTCCCCTGAATCCTTCAGCCACTACGCCCTGAGGCTCACTCTCTTCGCCTCATCCTCTCTCTTCCTATTTTGAGGTCTCGGCTAAAGACCTTTCTTTTCGACTACGCCTTTTCACCTTTTTCCCCCTCCTCCTGGCTCAGCCCCGGAATCCGTTATTATGAAGTTGTTGTTGTTGAAGTGCTCTAAGACGCCATCCAGCATGTAGGGCACTATGTAAACCCAAGCAGTTGTTGTTCCTATTTTAAATCATTTTCAAACTGCTTCATAGGAAACTATATTATCCAAGATGCTTGATTTTCTTTAGTTATAATAAATTACATTTTGTTGTATCAAAACTATGAATAGAATTTTATTCACACGAATAATAAAGATAATGAGAATAAAAATATTTGAAGCTAAGCCCTGCTATAAGCATTTTGCAAGGTCAGATCTAATAAGCTTTGAAAGGTCTTTTGTGATCACAATGAAGAGTCAAAAGTGCTAATGGAAATTGAGCACCCGGTGGTTCAGGATATCTTTCCTTCACTACAATCAGTCAATATCCTAAAGGACCAGCAGATGAAGCTAATGACAGCACAGCTGCAGTTTTGCTGAATGCATCATTCACCATTCACCCACTTATTCACACAACCAGCACGCAATAGCATGTATGGTTTCCACTGAGAAAATTGTTCAGTTTCCTCCTGCTGCTTAATAGGTCTCTACCAGTTGGGACCTCCTACAGAGATAGCCAACTGGCTGTCTGGATTAAAGATTTTGATATAAATAACCTTTATGCACAACACACTGGAAACATCTATGATGAAGATGCCTATCATAACACAAAGCAAATTTCTGCTGTTGCACCATACATTAAGCACAGCACCATTATTCACAGTGCAAAGAACAGTGCATAGTTCAACATAATGCCATGTTGTTCATACTGTGAACAATGACCCTTGAAGCAGATATGACAGTATTTAATTTAAGAGTTCACTGAATGTGAACTAAAGTTTTATGTGTTTGAAAATAAAATGTGTTCATATCATCTCTCTGAGAGAATAGACCATACAAGGGGTAAATATTCCAGCCTGGCAGATGGCTTCATGAGTAGCTTCTCAATATCTGATCTCATGCTGGTAACTGCATGGTTAGGAGCAAATGTGAAGAATTTCTAATTGCAGAATGAAATAGAAGAGGCTGTAGGTGAAGCAGATAAATTATGAATTGAGCTACTACTATGTTAATGATATCAAATGAAAGCAACATTTTTTGGGGGGATGGGGGGGTATTAAAAGGGAAAGGATCTGAATATATTTTCGATTGGTCTTTCTGCACAGAAATTAGCACAGGAATCCAAGAGGACACATTTTCATATAACAAATAGTTGTGATAGGCCAAAGGAATAACAATCAGTGTCGAGTCAGTTGTCTTTTAGAGAAGGAAGCTACCTGTTTGCAACATAGGGATAAAACAAATGTGACATGCGGTTTCATAATTATCACTAGAATTTTGTAATGTATGGACAGATATTAGTGAACCACTCACTGAACTAGTTAAAGTGGCTAACTGTGTGCGTTTGTGTGCGGGGGAGAGAGGCAATCCAATTAAATTGCCACATTACAGTTTTAAATCATTTAAAGAGTCTGCATACAAATGATACATGTCTAGGGAGGTGGAAGATCTCCCAGGTCACAAGTAATGACAGTGTCAAACGATAACAAATTACTTTCCATGACTTTCTAAAACCAGGACTATTCTGCTTGTGGTTATGAAGGTCAACACTCCTCTGAATGCTTTCACCACAGAGTATTTATGACTTGGATTAAAAACATTCCACAATGTAGATCCCAATTTGTATCCCTGAAATCAAACTAAACTTCTCACAGGTCTCTGGTTAACTCGAGGCAGATATAGCTATCTTCCTGTTTGGTAACTCTTTTACAATGACCGAGGTCTCACTATCTTTTTTCACTCAACACACCTGGATTGGTGACCAGTTTCTTTACTTATGGGGGCTCAATTTCTGCTTGTTAAAGGGCTGAACTGTGATAAAATACAGCTCTATATGGATTGATCATGAACAGCAAGAGTCATGAGCCACCCAGAGGTTACTCCGGTGAACCTGAGTGTTTTATAAATTATATGCCAAAAGTTCCCTCAAGAGTACACTCAACAAAGAAATACATTTTGTACATGACTTAGTTTGCAAAAGAAATATGGCTTATGAAGGGTTCAGCATACAAAACCAACAATTTTCTGCAACACAGTTCTATTTATAATGTACCACTAGCTCACATCACATGAATGGCATTTACAAGTAAATCTTACACTCTAAAGCAAAATCATTTATATCCACTAATGGAACGCATTGTTTTGTATTCAGGCAAAGATATACAAAATTGTAGCTGTATGTTCTAATGACTATCACACCAATCTATAAAAAATAAAAAAAAACATTCTAGAATAATAGCTGAAAGGCATTTCCCTATTAGAAATCTTGTAAAAATATGAAGCAAAATCAATCCCATCAAAGAGCACACATGGATCAATTCTATCTGTCTGTTGCTAATTAATTAGTTTTTTCAAACAAGTATATTAAAGAGGAATGACTTTGTAGAAAAGTAACTTTGTTTGCTTGGACAATTCAGTGATGTAACCTTAAGAAGTGCAGCATATTGTGACTCATGTGTTTCTGATCATGAGGCGTGGCCCTTCTGTCTTTTCAAACAGGAACAAATAATGTTTACACTGTTTCATGAAGACAGTGACTTTTTAAAATGTTCATTTATTTGGGCCTTATATAAATCAGTTCACTTGTAGATCTATTAATCATATATGACTAATATCCACAAGTCATCCCATTTATCTTTTAATTTTTAATCCTTGCATTTGTTATAGCGCATCATGGAGTCCTGTAGCTCAGTGGTTAGAGCACTCGCCTCTCAAGCGAGAGATCTGGCAGGTCGAAATCTTGGGCAAGTTTCCTTACTCCACACATCTGATAATAATGCCTTAAGAAAAAAAAACACAATTATAAAATTGGTAACTTCAATCTCAACAGTTTGTTGGACACTGCTGAATGCAATTGGCTGCCGCGTTTCACCCACAAATATAGTCAATTCACTTTACAGTATATTGTATGAAGTGCTTTGAGATGTCTAGAAGACGTGAAAAGTTCTATATCAAATGCAAGGATTATTATTATTATCCCATTGTCGAAACATCTCAAGGCTCTTCACAGGATTGTACTCTAAAGCATAGTGACTGATTTCTGTAGGTGAACAGCTAATTTGTCGTGGCTATATCTCACACAGCTATCAACAGCAATAACAACAAGTATGATTCCAAGCTGGGGGGAGGGGGAAGGTTACAATATGCACAATATGCAAAGAAGAGGCATGACCTGAAGATGGGGAAGGCAGGGGCAAGACAGAGGGATAGAAGAAGAGCTTCCAGAGTTTCAGGGCATAGTGGCTGAAAGTGCGACCACCGATGGTGGAGCGAAGGGTATGAGGGACATGAGGAAGGCTGGAGCCAGTCGTGCGGAGGCAGCTGTTTGTGGTTTGGGCCATGATGCCTAGGTTGCACACTGGTTCGCTGAGTCTGAGGGACAACCCAGGGAGGTTGAGGAGATCAGAGCCGCAGGAGTGAAGACATTGACGGGAACCAAGGTATATAGCTTTCATCTTGTCGACATTTAGTGGTAAGATGTTTGCGCTCATCCAGGCCTTGATTTCTGCCAGACAAGCCAACAGAAGATCGGCGGACCTGGAGTCGCAGGTGGAGGAGAAGTAGATTTGTATGTCATCCCCATACAGGTGGAAGTTTACTCCATGTTGCAGATGACATTGTCAAGAGGGAGCAGATAGATGAGGAAGTGGAGGGGACTAAGGATAGACCCCTGGGCTACCCAACAGGTGATCGGGTGGGGGCAGGAGGAGAAACTGTTTGAAGAGACAAAGTAAAAGCGGGTTGTCAAATGATAAACTCAAACCGGCTAGTGCGGTCCCACTGAGGTGGATGAGGGAGGAGAGGCAGTGGGTGGGGATGGTGAGGTTGACTGTCGAACGCGGCAGAGAAGCCCAGGAGAACGAGGAGGTAGAGGGAGCCCTTGTCACAGAGGGAGAGGACATCGTTTGAGACCTTGATAAGCACCTATCCACCTAGTGAGGGCTGAAACCCTGACTGAATCTCAACAATGAGTATTGTGTGTATTGTATTGTGTGGCGTTGTGTCAACTTTGGCATTGATACTAATAATTAATCATTAAAAAATAATAATAATTTGGTCACTCAATCCACGACTGTTTGTGGGACACTGCTGTGCACAATTGGCTGGTACATTTCGTCCACAAAATATACAGTCAATTCACTTTACAGTATACTCTGTGAAGCACTTTCAGATGTCTCAAAGTGTGATAAGGCGCTATACCAAATTTAAGGATTATTATTATTAAATCTGCATTTTTTGGATGTCAAATGATAAACTAGTGACTATCTTCCTGGGATTGAGGGAGAGGGAAGGCAAGGGGTACTCCTTGGAGCTGAACTGACTCCAAGGTGACATATTTGGCAACGGAATGTCAGAATCAAGTCAATCATCTGTGATGGTCTCTAGTCCAATTCTTGAGCCAGATGAGTCCTCAATATTCTAGGGCACTGCTCATAATACCACAGCCAGTCTGGCTCATCAGCAGGACTTCGACTGTTCATTCCATTCCAATAAGCATCTATGGAATTTCCATGTATAGGTGAGATACTCTTAAGCATGATAATGGGTTCCAAGTGTGTCAGACAACTTAAAAAAAATCCCCCACACAACCATGAAATGAATGACCAGTAGTTGCAAAGAAGGAGTTTTAACTTGGGGATTCACTTATCCCTTGAGTTAAGAAACTGCAATGTTTTATCCCCAAAGTGTTTGTTTACAATAAGAGCATATGGGATTTCAAAATAATGTGTTCTAATTACAAATATTTCAAAATTAACCAATTTCTAATTTTTACATGGATATGAAAATACATTTTATTTATTGGTTCCCAGGTTGTGTGACCACCTTGAAGATTTGAACTAAGTGTCAGCAAATGCACGCAAAACAATTATATTATTTTTTTAAAAACTCGGATTAGTAATATATTGACTAATTTGGATTTTGTTGTAGAAAATAAACAAACACCATTCTTAATGTAATGCATCAGTATAAAATGGAATGTTTAACAAGCACAAATTATTGTCCAGTTGGTGAGGTATTATTGCATTGAAATGAAAGAGAATACTGTGATTTAATGTACCAGAGAATTGAAAGTTTAATTGAAATACAAGACTCCTGGGTCTATTCTTTGTTCTTTACTTGTAATTAATTCCCTGGTTCAACTTGCAATGGAGTTTTTAAGTGCAATTTGATCATTTTTGAGGTTGACTGGTTTGTGCTTTGGGATCTGAGTGAGATTATTGGTTTCTCAGTTATCCAGTAACTGTGAGCACGATGGTGGGTTTATTCAATTGTCCGGAAATTGAATCAAAGTTTGAGGAATGTAATTTTTCTGAAATATATGGTTAATATTGGAAATTAATATCAGTTATTATAGGTATAGAATTTCTGAAACAAATGACGCCAAAAATGTGCGTTATCAGCAGGTAAACTACAACAACAACAAGATTCCATTTATAGAGCGCCTTTCACGTCAGGAGGACAACACTATATTGCATGTATGATAAGAAAGGCAGTGGATCTTGACAAATAACTGACCCTAGGTATTTGAATGAATACCAAATCTGGATTAAAATTAAACAAAACAATTTTATTTTACCTGTCAACTATCAGGCACATCATTCTGAAAAGTAAACACAAGTCCATGTACTTAAATGTTTTTGCAATCTGTTACTTTTGGCGTTTGTACATTTCACTGTAAAAAAAATTCACAGCAGTGATAGTTCTGTGTTCATTTAGCCATCCATCCAGAGAGGACTCATACCTGTGCTTATCTGATGTCAAATACCAACTACTGACTATCCTCTGGAGGAAGAGGAGAGGTAAGTGGTATCTCCTGGAGCAGAAAGGCAAGTGACAAGTGACATTTTGGCAACGGAATGTCAGAAACAAGTCAATCTTCTGTGAACCTCCACAGTTATATAAGCAGGGTGCACTCCTCTGGAGAGAGTGTACGCATTACGATCCAGTCATGGGAATTTCCATGTGTAGGTGGGATACATGGAATTCTCGATGTGGTTTGGATTGGTGATGGTTTTGCACGAGTGTCAGATACCTGGCTGACCAAAATCAAATCATCAGCTCATTGTGATATTAACTGTAAAATGCACTATTTATTTGTTCATTGTACCACACAGATACATGGAATAAATGTAATTTCTGACTGTGAGTGGTGGGATGAGGAAAGCCAATTTGAGTTGTTCCCTTCATAATCCTTTGGTAAGATGTACAATGCTCTGGATCAGAAGTTGGAAAGTTAGAAAAAAAGCAGTCGCTTTCCTTGAACACTGAATGATTGCATTGCAATCCACAGGAAATCACATTCAGCATAGTTAATGCTACAGAATTACCAGTACCGCAGAGATGTGTTCAGATCTAAGCAGCTATACAGTCAGAACAAGCACAACTAAGTATTAGGATAGATTCTTCCATGAATGAAGATTGTGTAGGATTCAGTCAGCCATGAAAAAAAGTTTTCCAAAACCAACTCATCCTCAGATCCTTTACACAGGTTGCCTGGAGAAGCCAAAACTTGGATATCAGAGCTAGGACTTTGGTGTTCTTATGTCAATGTCTTAACCAAGATCTCAAAGTGCCTAGTGGACATACCTGCTCAAATCTTACAATAAAGACATTCATGGTGATAGTTGAAGGCAACTATCACTCAACTTTCCAGCAACAATTTTATTTCCATATTGCCTATCTCTAGTTGGATGCGACTTTTCCTTTAGTACTACTATTAAAAGCAAGGGGATCTCAAGGGGTGCAAACCGAAACAAATTTGCACTCAAAGTACACAGGTCTTACAAAGTAAAGAGAATAAAACGTGAAAGTGCATGTAAATTTATTTTAAAGATGCCATATAACGCACATATTCCTCCATTTATTGATTTATCTGTGATAAATGTTCAGTATTTAGGAGTCCTGTAGCTCAGCGGTTAGAGCACTCGCCTCGAAAGAGAGAGACCTGGGTTTGATTCCCGGCAGGGCGAAACCTTGGGCAAGTTTCTTTACTCCACACGCTTGATAATCCCTCAAAAAAACAATAATAATTTGGTCACCTAAGCCATGACTATTTATGGGACGCTGCTGTGCGCAATTAGCTGCCGTGTTTCGCCCACAAAATATACAGCCAATTCACTTCACAGTATATTCTGTGAAGCACTTTGAGACGAATAGAAGACGTGAAAAGCGCGATATCAAATGCAAGGATTATTATTATTATAGTTATCCAGATATGAAATTGATAAAAATAGATAGTACACGTGAAAGAGGTAAAACTAGCATTGGCACAACAGCGTTCTTTGCTGTTTTTAGAATTTTAAATTAAAATTAGAGAAAAAAATTGATTTATACTAAAATGTCAGTCAGATAAGCAGCTCAACTCAGGATACTAGTATAAACCAAACATTTTAATAAAACCTAAATATACTCTAACACAGAAAGGAAATACTAATTAAAACATGTTGCCCTTATTTTTCCATTTAAACCAGAGAGGCTGAAAATAGCTTCATGGCCTTTCTTATCTGAATGATGTCAGAAGCTCATTATTTCTTGCCAGATGCCATCAGCAGCACTTGGGCTGAGCTATGCAGATCACATTGTGCCCAGTAATCAGTGATCATGTTACAAGAGGCCTAGACATTAAAGATCAAGTTCCACCGATTTTAACTGAAAAAATGACTAATGGTCACGGAAACCCCTCTGAGAGCACACACAAGGATAGCTCTTGAGTTCACGCAAAGAGCAAGCCAAGTATAGAATTGGTGAAAACTTTATTCAGTGTAGTTTCACAAAAGACTGTCTGGCATATGCATGTATGACATGTGAGAAGTTGAATAAAGGAATATAAAGAAAGAACATTATATCCACTTGAACGACAACATTATAGTTGCATTTGAAAAAATGCAAAGTAGACGACATTTGAAAGCATACTGAATATCAAAGTCACATTTCTTATTATTCATTATATAAGGAGCAAGGCAATAAAATTCACGAAAGAACAGATACATTTATTGGATGAAAGCCATTGAAATCTATCAGGACAGTCTCAAAAAACTAAAATTAATGTTACGTTTCTCTATCTTCCATACCTCTCTGTCATTTATTTGCACAAATACCTCTATACCTACTATCTAATTAATAACAATAATTTGATCACTCAATTCACGAGTGTTTGTGGGACGCTGCTGTGCACTGCTGTATGTTTTGTGGCCATGTTTCATCCACAAAATATACAGTCAATTAACTTTATAGTATATTCTGTGAAGCTCTTTGAGATGTCTCGAAGATGTGATAAGGTGCTATATCAAATACAAGGATTAGTATTATTATTTAGTTTGCTCTAAAGTTTTGGAGACCACTAACTCCCTCCACATTTCACATCCCTGTAAAGTAATTCAATCTAAACTATTTGATCACCATTCTCATTCTGAGTTTCGGTACATGACCACTTGTAGATATTTTGACCAATTAATTCACACTGAACCTGAACACATAATTGCAATTGATTTGGGGTTGGGTTCAAAACCAGCAGCAAAGTTAAACTCGTAAACTGAGGTTTGACCATTTAATGCAAATACAGGTAGTTAGCAAACCAGTGAATAAATCCAGAAACTCTTTTTTGCAGCAAATATTTTACCCATCATGGGACTCCCAACTCTCCAAAATTTATTAAACTGGAGTTTAATAAATTTCAAGCAAACTTCAGTTTACAAGCACACTCTGAAACTTTACTGCTGATTTTGAACCCACCAAACGCTCTGAGACGCAGCCCGGCATAGAGGGTGCTATATAAGTGCAAGATATTGTTGTTGAATGGTGATAGTGTTATTTTCACAACAATACTATGTAAATATAGTGAGTAGATATGAATACAGTATATACTTTGTGGTATTTACAAGTTACTCCAGTTTAATACACGGAGAGTTGAGTCCCATGATGGGTAAAATGGTCGCTGCAAAAAGAATTCTGGATTTATTATATCACCTAGGGAGATGGGCCGTTAATAAAAAGAATACTAATTTACTATTCAAAAATTACATTAGCAACACAGAAAATAGCGATATTCAAATTGCAGTTAAAGAATTCCAACCTCCCCCTTCACTTTGCAAGTAGACATACTGAATTCAGTGGTAATCATTGATGACTACCAGTTTGAGGTGTTAATCTAAACACTAAACTTTGATTGCTGATTCCACAAGAAGCAACTAAACATATCAGAAGTTCACTGAGGATACACAAATATACACTGAGGAGGAGTTGCACTGTGCAAAAAGTGTTAATATGACTTTAGCTGCAGAAACAAACTAGTGTCAGAATTAAAATGCTTTTGACAAAATAATCATTTTTAGATTAGACTTGCAGCAAAACATTAAAGCAGCAGTCTGTGTAAACATTGGTGGAGCGTGCAGTTTGCATCAGCGAAATTCTCTTCAATTAAATCAGACCATCATTAACATTCAATCAGCCAACGACTGATATGGTGCCTTATTGTCCTGACAAATCAGCATTTGCTGCAAGAGAAACACCAAAATATATAACACCCAATTATCACAACTGTTTGCTAATATTAACCACAAATAACAATTCTAGTACCATATGTATGTAGGTAGGAAGATAGCAATGCGTAGGATTGAAAAAGCCATTGTAGTCCATCAGGCCAGGCCCATGGTAAAACAAGAGAATAATCCCTCAATTGAATTACTGAATACAATTTGGGGTTAGGAGTAATACAAATAAAGAAGAAAAAAATTGCATTCTCTTCCATTCTCCCTGATCTCATTTGTGTGCCTTGCTGTTGGGGAGGATGGAGTCAATGTAGTTTTGCACAGTCACAAGTTGTTTCTTTACTGCCTTAATAAAACCTCCAGAGATTGAATGGCCTTTTCTCTCTCTTTCCCGAAAATATTTTTGTGCAGGTTCCTGAGAATGCTAAATTTGGCACTAAATACAGGCAATTCGTACACCAGTGCAATCTCCTGAGATGTTGCTGCTGTTTACTGTTTACAAAAACTAGTCAAAGAAGAATGGTGGACCTCAGGTGTCAGGATTTTAGATTTTTGGATTTGATTTGCAAAGAGGAGAAATCATAATCTAAATATCCTTTTTTGATGTTGTGATATTATATGATTGTGAATAGCTGGTTGAGCACAGTGAGCTTGGCTACTAACTCCATCCTCCTCAACAGCAAGGCACACATTTGCTATCAGGGAGAATGGAAGAGATTGCATTTTTTGTTATTTTTATTTGTATTACTCCTAACCCTGAATAACAAAAAACATCAATATTGCAGTGTATTTTTATAGCAATATGTCATCGAACAAAACATGCTTAACAATGATAAACAGTTTATAAAAATCTGCCCCGAATATTTTTCAAGACAATACATCCCAGCATTTAGGTTAACATTCATCACTGGTTTGTGATAATGCCAACAAGGAATGTTTGATAATTTTTGCAACGAACACATCACCTTAAAAAAGATTGTAAGTGTTGTTGACAAGACAGAGCATTAAAGACCCACTTGTCCACTTTGCCAATTGGGATGACTGTGTAGCAGTCTGTTTCCATAGTAATGACATCCTGCCAATGTCATTTTCCATGCTCTTCAAGTAGCTGGAATCTGGCATTCAGGAGCACATGGAGTAGCTAAGGTCACTGTGCTCTGCAAGGATCTTTGCAATTCGCATTTATATAACATCAAAAAGAGATATATAGCTTAATATTTCTCCTCTTCGCAAATCAGATCCAAGAATTTTAAATTCTGAGGTCCACCATTCTCTCTTCACTATTTTTTGTAAACAGTAAACAGCAGTGACATCTCAGCAGATTGCACTGGTGTATGAATTGCCTGTATTTAATGCTAATCTTAGCAGGAACCTGCACGGAAATATTCAACCTCTGGAGGTTTTGTCAAGGCAGTAAAAAAGCAACTTGTGTCTGTGCAAAGGTACATTGAAAAGTCAGTAGAGCATTTAACTAGATCAGACCTGCAGATCTTAAGGAAGAGATTATTTTAATGTATCACCATAGCAGTGAGTGATATGGACTGTGGAGGTTTCACCCAAAGCATGGGTGCAGCTGCACTGGCACGTGTAATGTATTGCAGCAATAAAAATGGAAAGGAGGGGTAGCTAAGAGGCATATATTGTAAATTGGGAAACATTCAGTTTAATTTTGTTTGATTCACACATGACCAGATCACTGCATATTTCAATCTGCAGCATTTACATTTTGATGAAATTTACAATACATTTTGGTAATCTCCAACATAAAATCACAGCCTTATTATACAGACCAATAAACAAGTGTTAACAGTAATAATAAGTACAGTAAACATTTTAGTGATACTCATTATCTAATTCAATAAACCAATTATACCGCAGTACATTACACTGGAATCTGCCTTGCAGTTTAGTGAATTTTCAGCCTGGCTCCCTTAGTAGCACTCTAGCCTCTGAGTCACAAGATTGTGAGTTCAAGTCCTGCATTGGAATTTTGAATATAAAGTTTAGGCTGATATTGCAATACCAGCTCTGTGGGATTAACTGTTAAACTGAGGTCCTCCCTATCTGTTCAAGTGAACATTAAAGACACTATTTCCATGATACTATTCAAAAAGAAAGAGGTATTTCTCCCACTATCCTGGCCAACAATTCTCAGGAAAACAAATTGGTCATTCGTTTATGGGGAATTGCTGTGTACAAATTGGCTGTGGAATTTTCTTACAAATACCTACTTTACTGGACATCGTTTGAAAAGTCTTAACAATTTGATAAGGTGCTACATCAACTGCAAGGATTATTATTATTTACTCAATAAAATGTAAGGAGTTACATACTCTAGAATCCTCATGCCTGCTGCAATTTCTGTTAAATTTGTTTTGCCATGTAATCTGATTCATCACTCATGAAATTAGCATATCAGGATTAAATTCACACTTCACAAAGACTAGAACAAAGAGTGTACAAAACATGCTAAACTCCTTTGTTATGTTCTGTGTGAAATTTAGTATGAATGTACAAGATTGCTCTGTAATAATCACAGTCAGAGGCATACTTACTGTTATGTATGCACAGTTACCTACTACTAATGTATTCCTCTCCTCCAAGGTCCACAGTCTCTGTGCCTTTACAGCTTTTGTTTTTGAACAGCTTGCTTCCTCCCATGACATAAGATGCATCAGACCTGGAGGTTCCACCACATGTTACTATAGATGCCTTTCTATTTTATGCCAATTTTGCTTTTGAACAGAACTAGTGACCATTGAGATATAATGATTTGGCGCATTTAGAATCCTTCCTGGAAGGCAGGTGGACAAAACTGTAAAAAAAAGCTAATGGAATCTTAGGTTTATAAATAGGGGTATAAAATATAAAAGTAAAGAGATAATGATAAACTTACATAACTGGTTAGTTAGACCTAAGTATTGGTCACTTCACTTTAGGAAAGATGTCAAGGCAATAGAGGGGGTGCAAAGGAGATTTACTAGGATGAGCATGGGGATGAGTGGTTCGACCTATGAGTGGAGACAGGACGAACTGGAATGTTTTTGCTGCAACAAAGCAGATTGAGGGGTGACCTCATGGAGGTCTTTAAAATTATGAGTGGTTTTGATCAAGTCAATATGGAGAAATTATTTCCACTGGTCAGTGACTCAGTGATAATTTAAGATAATTAGCAATTGAGCAAATGGGGAAGTTAAAAGAATTGTTTTCATGGCCAGAGTCATTAGGAAATGGAATTCACTGCCGGGAGAGGTAATTGAGGCAAAATCCACATTGGCCTTCAAGAGGGAGCTAGACAAATACCTTAAAAAGAGTCATGGAAAGAGGTATAGAGAAAGGGTAGGTAAGTGGAACTGAAAGGACTGCTCGTGAGTGACTCGGCAAAGACACAATGGGCTGAATGGCTGACTTCTGTGCCATAAATTTCTATGGTTCTACATTCACTCACTTTCCCACCATAGCCATGGGTATCAGCCTAACAAAATTGGTAGACTCTCACCTCTGAGCCAGAAGATAGTTTGTTCAACACACTTGTCAGAACTTTACCCTCATAGTTTACTGTGAGAGATAATTGGTTTATTGCATTAGATAATGAGTTTCATTGTCATAGGTGCTGTTCCTTCAGATGAGATGTTAAACATCCATCTGTTCAGGTGGACATTAAAGTTTCTATCTATCCTATAGATCTATTTGAAAAGAGAAGAAAATTTCTCCCGGTGTCCTGACCAACAATCCTCCAGATTTTAAAAACAGGATCATTCTCTTGATTGGCTGTTTGTGGGACACTGCTGAGCATAACTTGGTGGCATGTCTGCCTACAAATGCACAGTCACTATCCTTTATAGAAATATTGTGAAATGTTTAGAGATCCTTTTAACTTTAAAGGTGCTGCACCAAATGCAAGGATTATATTTGTACATGCATTGTCATTTACATAACCCTCCTATTTTCACATTTATCACATTGCCTGCCTCATTCGTTGCTCGGTTTGTAAAGCTTTTTCACACACACCATTTACAAACTTCAGCTTTTCCCAACATGGTGCATGGTAGCACCTGTCATCTCATGTGCAGCAGCATTAATGATCTTTCTTCATGTTGTGCAGTTTATTTATTTATTTTTACAAATTTCTTGCCAGGTTTTGGAGTCAAGACGGGTTTGACCCTGGGGTTTTAATTTGAGGGATTCTTAAATCAATCCACAAATCTAGAGATCATAAACATACCAGGAGGGGGTCTACCAGCAAAAAATCTGCTTGCATAGCAGGCTGGAGGTGATGTGGAGGACCAGAGTCTACTGAGCAGTGGGAGCAGACAAGCCGGTACGAGGTTAGCAGGTCACAGAGGTAGGGAGGAGCAAGGCAGTGGAGGGCTTCGAAGGCGAGGCAAGGATTTTGAACTCTGTCCTCTGGGGGACGGGGAGCCTGTGGAGCAGGATGGGAGTGGGGGTGATAGGGTTACAGAGCCTGGTGTGGGAGGGGACACAAGCTGCAAAGTTCTGAATGATCTGCAGCTTGAGGAGGGAAGAGTTGGGAAGAATTGGGGAGGGAAGAGTTAACAAGCAGGGAGCTATTGTAATCAAGCCTGGATGTGATGAATGAGTAGATGAAGGTCTCGGCAGTGGCGGAGTCAGGCAATGTTGCGGAGTGGGGGGAACGCATGGCAGGTTATGGCATGCTTGTAGTGTTTGAAGACAGTTGAGGATCAAACAAGACGCCAAGGTTCCAGACTGGCTCAGTGAGTCCATCTATGAATGGTGATGCTGTCTCCGTCTGAGATGTGGAGGTGTTGACAGGAGTCAAGCAGGAGACACTTGGTCTTGTTGACATTCAACTGGAGAAAGTTAGCTCTGATCCAGGACTTGATGGCAGAGAGTATGTCAGACAACAGTGGTCCTGGAATCAAGGATGTAGCAGAAAGATAGAGTTGGGTGTCATCCACATACATGTGGAAGTTAATCCCATTTCTGCAGATGATGTCACCAAGATTGTATGTAGTTATTGAAGAGAGGATCAAGAGCGGACCCCTGAGGAATACTGCACGAGTCAGTGCGAGGGCTGGAGAAAAGCAATTTGTGGAGACAAAGTGGAGATGGTGTGAAAGGTAAGGTTTGTACCAGGCCTGGAGAGGAAGGAGTGAATCTGGGCAGCAACAATGTGTTCCAGGACCTTGGAAAGGAAAGGGAGGTTGGAGAAGGGGTGGAAGTTGGAGAGCAGGATGGATCCGGGAAGGTTTTTTTGAGGATGGGGTTGATGACAGCTGTTTTTAAGGGGGTGGGAATGGTGCCAGTGGACAAGGAAAGGTTGACAATGTCTGTTACTAGAAGGAGGTGGAGCTGGGAGGTAAGGAGAGGGGTAGGGATGGGTTCAAGGGAACAGATGGCGGGCTTCAATTTGGCCATGATGGAGGTGAGAGAAGAGGAGTAGACAGGGTCAAAGATGTTGAGGGAGGAATTGGATATGGGCCGGAGTGTGAGGGAGAGATGGGGAGGGGTAGTGGTGGAAAGGACATAGGCAGCCGAGCGAATCCCCTCAATTTTGGTCTTGAGGAAGTCCAGCATCTCCTAGCATTTGGAGTTGGAGGAGAGGATGGTCATGGTATGAGAGGATGGGTGGAGGAGCTGGTTTGTGGTGGAGAAGCAGTGTCCGGGGTTGCCCTTGACCACCAAGATTATAGATACATAAGACACGGGTGTGTTTGTGCAAGATTTGATATTTTCAAATTCTTTTATGAATACTAGAAATTAGATTTCATATGTTATATGTTTTGACCATTGTTAGTATATTCAATGGAGAAGCTGTCCCACCAAAACTTTCTCCAACTAAATGCTGACAAAAGTTAGACCTATCCTGCTCTGCTCCTGCCACTGACTGACCTCAGCTTGTCAACCATATCAACCTCCCCAATCATTCACTGCAGTACAGAACCTCAGCATTTTGTTCAACACTCAGTTCTCCTTCAAACCTTTCACTGCAACATTGTTTGCCTTTGCCACATCCTCATCCCCAGTGCAGCCAACACCTTCATCCATGCCTTTACCATCTCAAGATTTTACTTCTCTAATGCCCCACTTGCTGTTCTTCCCTGCTCTACCCTCCAGAAACTTCAGACCACCCAGGAATTCTGCAGTCTCCCCTTCTCTCCCACATCAAGCTCCACAAGCCCATCATCCCTTCTTGCCCAGCTCCACTGGCTCTCTGACCCTCAGTGGATTGGTGCTAAGATCCTCATCCTTATATGCTTCCACAGTTTTGCACAATTGTAGCTCTGTGATCCTATACCCCCTTCAAACCTTCCATTTCACAACAATGGCCTCCTTCATGTTTCTGTTACACCAGCATGAGGCGAGTTTCAAGCCACTCGCTCAGACTTGATAAAGTAGTTTAGGATGTTCTCCTACATGTAAGCCATTATAGAAATGTAGATATTAATTAATAAATAAATATACGGTATACTACAACAAGCCTCTGTTTACCTAGCAGTAAGTCGATTGGTTGTTAGTCAATTTGCGGATCGTTTTCAGGGTTAATAATTCCTCAAAATAAATTGATTTGTGGGATACTGCTGTGAGCAATTGGCCGTTTCAACGACAGAATACACGGTCAATCCGCTTTACAATATATTCTGTGAAGTGCTTTGAGATGTTTGATAAGGCACTATATCAAATGCAAAGATTATTATTATTAAGTGCAAGTTCTTGTTGCTGCTGGAAGGTCTCATGTGAAAATCAACCTTGACACAATTAGTCCAGAAGAGAACCACTTCAACAACAACAACTTGCATTTATATACCATCCCAGTTGTTTCAGGGTTTTTAACTTTAGTGTAGTTCATTTAGTTTGTCAGCTACTTTAGAAGTGTGAATTGCACATTATTATAGTTGCTTCATCATTCACTGCTAATGAATGCCCATTTTGTAATTAAAAATGGAATATGAGGCTCCAGTTCTTATGAGACACTCAGGGATCAGCTTTTACTTGATTTTGCCAGTATTCGTCATTTGTTCTCTATTCGTTCATCTGGGAATGCCACCTGTTTTAGTACTTCACCACAACTTGTCACATCCAAGTTTAAGTTACAGAAGCCTTGAGTCTGACAAACACGACCTACTGCACTAATTGGACTCCCAGTACTTCAGGGAAATGCAAAGACGCTCTTGTCAGCAATTTTGGGAAAAGTATTAATAGGCCAGAGATTCAGAGGCTACGGTACATTTGGTCTTTTAACAAATTAAATATATTTCAATCAGAAAATACTTGTTCGAAAACTATGATGCATAATTTTTAATTGAAGCATAGCAAATCTCTCTAAAGCTTTTTCCCCCTTCCCTATCAACCATATTTAAATTTTAAGTCTAGATATTAAAACAGACAAGCAAATTGATAGGGTGCATAACGGTGCTCTTCTTAATACTGCCTTTATGTGAATTCCAGAAATGCTGCTTAAAGCCTAATGCCTGATACATTTTAATCCATAGTTGAAATAAATATACCCCCCACCACCTACACAAGTAATAAGCCTGACTGCACAATTTCTCAGGCTACACGATCCGTGTTATTTATGGAAAGCTGTGGTAATCTAATTCTACTGCTGACTGGTACAGCCATTTCTAATTCACACAGTAACTTGAGAAGAATTATTTTCATCTTAAAATATGTTTTTTTAAAAAACTTTTACAGCAAATTTCAAAGGAAATACAGTTTGCATACTAACGCTGAACGACTGATACTGAGCCAATGACAAGGTACACACTTGTAGCTCTTTTACAGTACCTTCAGTTGTGCTTTCAGTCATACTGATCAAGTTTCTTATGTTCTGTCTTTCCTCAATGATAATGATAGTCTTCAATTATGCAGGATTTGATTAATCAGATGAATAAAAATGAATGGGGGAGCTTGCATTATGGAGAACTTCTGGTGCTTCTGTAGAGTCCTTCCCCCAGCAAAATCCTCTGCAACTGGAGACTTGTTGCTAGGAATAAGGAGATCCACTTCAATCTAAAAGGACGATGTATTGCGATCTGGATCCAGCTCTCCTGTTTAGAATCTTTGGTATCTGAAGGCAGCCAGCTAGGAGGGACGATAAAGCAGAAAAGGATACCAAAAAGCAGTTTATAGTGTGACACCAGTTCAAGCCCCAGCAACCTCCCCTGTTGTAACTGCTGCTCCCAATGTACAGGTCAAAATAATTACATATTTGCTTCAAGGTAACCTTATCCATTATTACTCAGTTTTATTATTAGAGCAGTCGATACCCAGTCCATTCTGCATTGCCTTTTTTAGCCAGGGGAGGGCCCCAAGACCACTGGTGTCAGGCGGCAATGAATTATGGGTACAAAAGCTCATTTATTTTTCATTCCCCCATGATTTAAATTCCAGCTGTCATGCTGGGCCTGTAGAGTCAGGAGGTTAGCCTTGCAATCAGATACAAATGATATGTTAAACACAACTGAATCTCTTGCACAAAATGCTATTTGGCCACACCTCGCCAAGCAACATATTCATTTATTTCACCTTACAATCATGACAGTGGTATTGATGGTTTGTGTTCAGTGGATCATCTTTAAACCCAGCACATTCTGCCACTAACTGAAGAAACTCACAATGCTCAGTGACTGGCCTTCCACAAGACAGCTGTCCATGTTATTGAGTCTTCACTGAAAAGCACATTGCTTGAAGGTGATGCAATATAATAACAAAAGAAATCTGAAAACTTTCAGCTGTTCCACACTCAATGCCTCAACCTCTGGATCACACAGCTCTCAGGATCAATAAGAAACCTGACATAATAATGTCATGCTGTTGTACTATTCTCACAAAACTTCAATAAATCGCAGGATCAGTCAACATGAGCATTAAAATTATAGACTATAAAACTTAATGATCTAAGGAAAATAAACCACCGACTGAGTCAGCTCGGAATTAGCTACTTGCCCTCCAGGTCCGTGAGTGCTTGACAACATTCAGTAGTGCAAAAGCTTCAAGTGCTTACTGTAAAGACCTTGTTGAACATTTTTAGCTCCTTTGCGTGAACTGGTTAAATTGTACCACATTTTAAGAGTATACAGCACATATTCACCTTTATCAATAAGGTCAAGAGGTCCAAAAGAAGTCAAACTTAGAAATGAGGGCATGAAGAGACACTTTAGCTTTAACTGCCTCCTGCAGAAGCTAGTTAACATGTAAAATAGTTCATCTAAGGTAACAGATAATGAAAATCTTCAAGAAGAAATTGGATAGCAAGGAACATAAGATAACACCAGATGGTATTTGAAAATTAAACCAAACAATCAAATTGCAATTGGATTTTCCAGCTCTTTACCTTCCTATGTTCCTTTCTAATACAACACTCTATTCAGGCAAGCGTATGTCTGCATCACTATCCAAAACCAACTTAGTTTTGCACTCTGTCTATTAATCAGGACATGAATCGGTGACACTCACCCAATGTGAGGAAACAAATTAAATTCAAATAGAGTAACAAGAGGCCCACAAACTGGATGTCATCATTGTTTGGCAGGGAGTCAACTATTTTGCCACCTGTGCTGCCAAACAATTAGCTGCCACATTTCACCTACAAAATATACAATCAATTCACTTTACAGTATATTCTGTGAAGCACTTTGAAACGTCTCAAAGGCACGATAAGGCGCTATATCAAATGCAAAGGTTATTATTATTATAAACTGGCTGCTTAAGTTTAACAATGGAAAACAAACTTCCATTGAAAAGGGAATTAAAAAAATTGAAAGCAGTAATTTGCTCATTTAAAGTATTCATGGTTTTATTTAACAAATAAAACATTTAAAAATATGTTTTGCAGAAGTTAGTGAAAAATAAAAGCTGATGGCAAGCTTAACTGTACATTCTCCTGAACTCTACAGTTTTTCCCATCACCACTCAGATACACACACATATGAAAATCCCTCACAGCCAGCAGTTATTCAATGCATGTCTCTCATACCAGTCTGACTGGCATACTCATGCAGATGCAGTAAATTACTTTGCTATTCCAGTGCACAGCACCAATGATGTACAGCAGCTTAATCTACAATCTTTTAAATGTGTTTGAAGATCTCCACCAATTTTTCTTAAAAAATATAGACAACCATTTTAAAGTTTAAGAATATATATATATATATATATATGATTAACAATTCAGGACAACAGATTTTCTTGTAATTTCATGAAAAATATTTATTTTCCAATCAAAGCAATTTCAGAAGGTAGGCATTCTGCCAAACGTACACCTGTGCCAAATACATTTTCCTATTATTGTAATGCAGCTTTTTATATCTTCATTGTTCAAGTGCCTATCTATAGTCATAATAAAGTTGGTTTCATTGCTCGCTTGTGGTAATATGTTTCCCTTCCTAATAACCCTTTGCATTAAAAATAAGTCTTTTAATCTCCCCCTTTATCCTTGAAGTATTTGCGTACAAAATACACAGTCACTCTGCTTTATTGTATATTCCTGTGAAGCGCTTCATAAAGCCTCACAACTTGAAAAGCGCTGTACCAAAAGTAAGACCTATTATTATTCTCTTTATGGCTCTGATATATTTTCTGTAGAGGAGTGCTCAAAATGCACATAATATTTTATATGTATTCAATGCCCCTATATATTATATATATATATATAAAAGCACACTATCTCATTTGTCCTCTATGGGTTTTTCACTTACAATACTGCTTTTGAAAGTCTGTAGCCGCAGATCTCTATGTTGCTCTAGAAAATTGTACTGTTTGGACAGCCAAGGGCCTAGGTCTCAGGCTGGAAAAGTAAGAACCTAATTTATGGGCTGGTAAAATTTCACTCCTCTCAGTAGACCATGACTTAAAAACAAATATTTAAAGAAGAAAATAAATTTGGAAATGCTCCAGTTCATAATTTACAACTAAAACCGACTCAACTAAGATTTACTTTAAAATATGGAGCATTGATCTGTGAAACCTGCTCTGCAAGAGACTCTAGGAGGGTCATCTTGTAACTGTTTTTAATAATCGCAAACACCAACATCATCGCTACATATATTTCTTAGCCAAGTGTTTGACACACAGGGAAACCCATCACCATGCTTAAGAATATTCATACCATTCAGTTTTGGCTGAGAAACTGCCTCCTAATTTCACTCTTAAATGGCCTAGCTCTAATTGTAAGATTATACCCCCTTGATCTGGATTCCCCCACTAGAAGAAATAGTTTCTCTGTATCTACCCTATTGAATCCCTTTATTATTTTAAAAACCTCAATTAGATCATAACTCAACCTTATAAACTCAAGGGAATACAGGCCTGGAATACTACAGACCCAACTGGCTCAGGAACTGGACTACCAAGATCAACAAAGAAGGTTGGCTTAATTCTGCTATTCCATTGCCAAACATATCACCTTATTGAACCATATCTCCCTCCTCTTCCCTTTCACCATCCGTTCTCAGGGTCTAGAACCATCACTATAAAGGATCCTGAGACAATACATAAAGGGCAGTTTTTTAGATGCAAGTTGCTGTTGTTTCAAGCCCCACCTGGCACAGAAATATTGTAGGAATGAGTGAAGTAATGCATCAATATGTTAATAAATTGCGACTGCCAGGATAATAATATAATAATCCTTGCATTTGATATAGAGCTTTTCACATCATCAAGATGTTTCAAAGCGCTTCCCAGAATATACTGTAAAGTGAATAGACTGTACATTTGTGGGCAAAACTTAAAAAAAAGGATGGTGGAAGGCAAACTAAATGGACCTTGGTCTTCTTTCACCAAGCAAATTCTTATGTTCTTATTGAAACTCTTCCTCAATTCCTTTCAGGCCCAACTAAACGTAAGCTTTGGTGAGAGTCGAACGGATTCCTGAATCTTGGTCTCCATCACAGCATTCGCTGCATTTAGCAGGCCTCCCTGCAGAAGCCCAGCTTCCAAATGAAGATTGAATTGAAGTATCCAATATCCAAACCCTGATGAATGCCAATAATGTGATTATTGCAAATCGCAGTGCCCATGTGCATGGTTCTTTGAACTGAGCTTTAAACTTTGAGATTTTGCCTCCAGATTCTTCTTTGATAGTCTGAATAAATCAGTCTCAAAATTAACACACATTTTAAGTTTAATATCGATGCAATTTTAAATGAAAAACAATTAGTGAGATTTCCAGTAAATTTCGAGTGCGAACTAACTGATTTCACAACCTGACCACTAAATTTGACAGCTGCTTGAAATAACACAACACCATTCTGTGTTTTAAATTAGGAACATTTTTGTGCTAAAATCAAAAAATCTCCCATAGCTACGCCTTAAATTTAACAGCAAATGGAATTTTATTCCTGTATATGTTACCTGTTCCTTTATCAGACCAGTTCAATTGCTCTGGATTTGTGCACCTTCACCATTGTATCTCAAGTATTGGCCTTTAAGGTGAGTGTTTTTGAAATTAAAATCCACTATATTCATATGTACAAAAAGTCATCCTGATACAACACTGTCCATGGTTTAAAATGTAAGCAATAGTTTAAAGTAATACAATATAATTTGCATGTATATATTCATGTCAGGAGAATGTCTCAAACCTTGTTATACTGTTTGCTGGGCACTCGAGCCAAGATGGGGTGATAACTGAAGAGGGTGGGGAGGGGAAAGATAACCAACAGCATTGTCAAAGAGGTTAGTCTAGAGGCAGGCTTTGAAAGTGGGAAGGGAAAGGGCAATTTGGAGGGACCCCAGGAATAGAGCAGGAGAAATGAAGTAGGCCAGTGTTTCTGAGAAAAGGGAGCAGCCAGGTTCGTAGGGTTCTGGAGGTCAAATAGTAAGGGAGTTTTTGTTATCCTACAGCATTCAATATCTGCAGGGCTCAATGACTAGCTTCCCTCCATTCTTCATGTCTATTTGTTTAGTTCAAAAGTGACTGTCAAAGAATGTGGCTAGATTAAGTGAATCAAGTTTACTTGTTGTCATTTAATCATCTGGGCAATCAGTTTTCACCTCTTCACACAAGACAGAAACAAAATTAGATTATTTGTTTATATGTTTGCCCAGGGATGCTCTATAATGGAATGATTGATTGAATGATTCTGCATTCATTTACCTTCAGCAAATTGTAGGAAATCAATGTGGCAGAATAATATGTTTTTCCGTGACATAATCGGAAATTAAAGCTTTGAAGCTGGTTAGAGATGGACACATTTTGAGTGATGGCAATTAGAATAATCATACCATGAGAACATTAATGTCTGCAAAAATACTATTACCATGCACCAGTTAAATAAAACAAATAAGTGATCTCAAAACTATTCTCACTGGTTTCCCACTTTGCTTGTTGCCAGCTCAGCTCTGTATGATTATCTTGTTCCCTGGACAACCAGTATTAGCATGAGGAGCAGAATGTGACATTTACAATGACCTCCAGTAACCTCAAGTTGCCATGTCTCCAAAGGAGAGAGGAAAGATTAGCAAAAGTGAGAATTTGCTACTTTAAATGGACTCTGTATGTCTATGTAATAACAGCCACTGGACTTCAAAGTATCTCACTGTGTGAAATGCTTTGAGATATTTCAACATCAGAAAGTGCTAAACTTTAATGCAACTAATGTGTTTTATTTATATTTTTAAAAATTATATTTAAAAAAATATTGCACTTTGTCAACTGGAATGTAAGTTGTTAAACCAGATGAGGTATAGCATCACAAGCAGAGAAAAGTTTCTCTGCACATCAGCAATGTGCCTTGAACCCAACTGTGGAAGAGCACTGGCTAATGCTACAATTAGCTTATTTCTCACATGATTGTCAATTCCATCCCCTCATTTGTTCAGTTCTGACGAAAGGTCATCAACCTAAAACGTTAAATCACTTTCTTCTCTCCATAGATGCTGCCTGACCTGCTGAATGTTCCCAGTGACTTCTGTTTTTATTATTCCTCATTTGTATCAATTGTTTAATTGACTGTTTAATGCTATCAATCCACAAAAAATTAGAAACCTGACCTTCAATCTCTTAAATTCTACACTTGGAATCTTTGCATTTGGTAGATAACAGGATTCTCTCATCCAAGTGGTTGGGGCTAAACTTGTATTCAGGTTCCAGAAGTAAAAGGGCATATGTCAACCTTCCTTATAGCTTGGTTCTTGGGATATACACATTACTTTTATGGTCTGTGTAACATTACTGCTGAGTTACGGGTTAGTTTTAATACTCAGGTGAATGACAAATCTGGAGAAATTGTCTCCCTGGGCCAGGTATTTTTGAAATATTTCAATTCACACATTATGACTTCAGACAAACAGCTACTCAAATGTCAAAATAGCTTTATACACCTCCAACTCCTGCTGAGTCTGTGTTTGGAACTGTGCAAGGGCAGCCCAGGTCATTCATTCTTCAGATTCCCCACCTCCCCAACTGTCTGCTTGCAGTGAGGACTTCTATTCTATTCAGGACTTCAGTTCCTATTCTAAGCCTTTCGTAATTAAACAAAGTACAGGTCCTTGCCTATTGGCAGCCCTCCATTGAGAAGGCAAGGGAATGAGTATTGGCAGACAAATGAACAGTTGCATGGGGGGAGGGGAGGAGGGCATTGGAGCCCAGTTCAATTCTGTCTGCACCTGCAGTACAGACATTCTAGCAGGTTTGAATGGATGTGGATTAGAAAGGGATCCCTGGCAGATTATTCTACACTATCCAAAGTACTAAACCTAATTTTAATGCTTCAACTGCTTTCTCGGGTGAGTTTAGCTGATTCCGCACAATGCAGGCATATGCCTTGATATTTCACTGTGCTGTATGCTGTACTTCTCAGTACCACACCATGAGTTGTATTTGTCCACTATATCCACTAAAAGGAGCCTCCATTCAATGTTTTAAATCAATGTCTCCAATTTCTTATCTCTGGATGATGGCTGGCAGAACTTCCCAAGTTCTGATCTATGATTAAAGATTATTTGCTTTTGGCCCTGTTAATCCTATATCCAGGGACTTTATGAAGGGCTTCCAGCATATTCACAACAACAACAACAAGATTGCATTTATATAGCGCCTTTCACATCAGGAGGACGTCCCAAGGCGCTGGACAGTTGGGTCGGGACCCGAGCAGGGGGGAAATGGTCAGGGTGAGGGGAGGGAAGGGCAGGAGCGAGGAGGGGGTAGAGAGTCAAGAGGGGAGCTGAAGGCATGGCTGAAGAGAAAGGTCTTGAGACCGGAAGGAGGAAAGGGAGGAAGCAAGGCGAAGGCACTGGGGGAAGGAGTTCCAGAGCCTAGGGGATGAGAGGCTGAAAGCCCGGCCATCGATGGTAGGGCGGTTAGGGCGGGGGATGTGGAGCAGACCGGAGCCAGAGGAACAAAGGGTACGGGCAGATACGTGGGGGGATAGTAGGTTGGAGAGGTAGGAGGGTGCAAGGCCGTGAATGGCCTTGTAGGTGAGGAGGATCTTCAATTCGATCCTCTGGGGATATTCACAATAGTTATCATGTGCATACAGAGAGATTTTATATTTTTGGTCTATAATAAGAAACCTGGTATATCACTGTGCTGGTAGACTTCAATGACCCATCGTCATCGAGATATCTCAAAGCTACTGTTCAGTGAGAAGCAAAAGCATCCTTGATAAAGGATATTTTTGAAGTTCTACACACCACGGCGAACATTACCAGTGAGAGTAGAAGCTTTTGAAAGCTAACATCTCAGCGAAATGTGCTATTGGACTATGTAATTGGTCCCAATATTTAGTAGCACTGCTCCCCAAGAAGATGCATGTTTTGACAATTCAAGAAATTGTGTCTTACACCTCTGGAGTTTCTGTGCTTCAGAAATATAACTAGGAGTTTTTGCAACCTTTTTTCCTTTGGCAGGAATTTTGAGTCGGCGTTAATAAGGGCTGGAAGGTGTGTGGCTGTAGTGAAGAGGAACAACAGTGGGTACAGATTTTCAGGGAAGGAGCCTTATTTTATTCCTTTGTTTAATATACAAAGTTTACAAGGTTTTAAACCTGCTATAGTCATTTTAATTCAGTGGAAACATAATTGATATTTTGTTGAGTAATTGGTTTCTCGAGTTATTTTGCTGCTACGATTTTCAATTTTTTAAGATGTGTGGTTCCGAATGTATTTCATCCTCCAGCAATTATATTCTGATTTGTACAGTTTCCTCCAAAATCCTGAAACTCTTTCTTGATTTCAGTTCCCATGATAATACATTTATTTTAACATCATCTCATATCTTACCAACTGGCTCCTCTGTCCACCCTCTCATGCCTCACCCATTCTCCCCTCCAACTCCAACTGTGAGGAGATGCTAGATTTCCTCCTTACTTCCCAGCTTCACCTCCTCGCCCCTTTACTTTCAGAACTTGTCAGCCTCTCACTGTCAACTGGCACCATTCCCACTCCCCTAAAAACTGCTGTCATCACCCCTATCCTTAAAAAAAACCTTCCCTGGATCCATCCCTGCTCACTAACTACCACCCCATTTCCAATCTCCCTTTCCATTCCAAGATCCTTGAAAGAGTTGTTGCTTCCCAGCTTCACTCCTTCCTCTCCCTTTATGAACCCCTCCAATTGGGTTTCTGTGTTACCCATAGCAGATTATGCAGTATTGTTGAAAATTCTTCAGTTTAGTGTTAATTTGGAAGCTGATTTTCTGTAATCCTTGAAAAAGAACTGGCATCGAAATTCAGAGTGAGTTTAAGAATTTTTCATAATTCTTTTATAAGCTTACCTTCGAGGACAAAGTTGGCTTATAGTCTAATACTAAACAGAATGTTGGTCTGTCAAATTTAGGCACAAATTATCAAGTAAAAGGAAAGACTTTGGGCTCACATTAAAATGAAAATAATGCGCTTTACTTTTTCAGCAGTATCATTACTGCAAAAGAAGCCAAAGACAAGTTTAAAAAAAAGTGTTTTAAATATTAAGATATTGAATCATAAATCTGAGGCAGGGATTTAAGAAGCCTTTATTCTGCAATTTAACTTTTGTGAGAGACTTCAGCTTGCTCGTCTGTTCATCCTAGGATTAAAGGCGAAGAAACTGCTACTCAAATGCACCATAATCCAAGTGCAATAAAAAGATACATCTAAACATCTAGCATTGCGTTTCATGAGAACAGATTCTATTAAATTCAGATCCTGTTAGTCACAAAAGGAAAATAAGCAGTAACATAAGAGGAAGCTAATTAGCGTAATCCCAATACTTTAGAAGTCACAATTCAACAGCAAATCTTTGTCTTTTTCAGGATGATAATGCTTTTCACCAGATGAATAAAAATAGTAGCCATCATATGCTTGTATAATAATGCCAGATTAGAAGAAGGAACTTCTGTTTTTTACAGTATGAACACACCTCAAAGTGTTTCATGGTATTTACTGTCAAGTGTAGTCACTGTTTTTTGGAGGAAAACACAAAAGCTATTTTTGTGCGTAGCAAAGTCCCACAAACTGCCATGAGTTAAAAATGATCAATTAATCTCGTAGTTTATTGGACAGGACACCATCACCAAGAGAAACTCCTCTTTTTAAATAGTAACATAGTGTCATCTTTAACTCCTTTCTGAACAGGCAATCGGGACCTTGGTTTAACAGCTCATCCAAAAGGTAGAACTTTTGACAATGCAATGACCTCACTGTGTCAGATTAAACAATGTACTTAGGTCCCAACGTGGATCTTGAACCCACAGAATTCTGGCCCAAAACGAGAGTACCAATGCAAACAAACTCAATTGTTTGATTCTATTCCCATAAATATAACCACTCATCCTTGTACCAACTTTAGAAACTAAGTCCATAACACCATTTGAAGAAAAATCTTAAACATTTTGGAACAAGAGAGGGGAATGGGATTGGGGGGAGGGGATACTTGCACTAGTACAGACAGGATGGGGCGGATGCTCTTCATTTGAACTACAAACCTTTGATTCTATACTGTTTTGAATGTTCAAAGTACAGAAAACACAGTTGCAGACACAATGAAGATGGCAGAAATATAATCACTAAAGGGAAAGAACAATTTGTGCTGAGCCACATGAAGCCCCATTATCATTATCCGTTGATTAGCTGATGCAGCCATAATAACCTTTAAAGCAATTTTCCTGCTTACATCCATTGATGTTATAATAGCTCACTACACTCCTGGGTGCATTTCAAATCAAACTGCCAGAACTTTTATTAAATGTGAACCATTTGAAGTTGATACATTGAGCTGAAAATCAATAAAATTATGAAAAATGCTAATTTGTTAACCATCTACTATAGCAAATGTGTATTTTTAAATCAGATTAAAAAATTATGGCAAACACATTTATGCCTAAGTAAGATATAGGTAGGTTGAAAAAAATGCAGTGCAATGGAGGGACAAAGCAATCTTCCTTAGAACAATAACAACTTGCATTTATATAGTGCCCCTTATGTAGGGTAATGTCTTGATTCCTGGTGGGTGAGGAGGATAGTGTGTCTACTCATGTTCAAACAGTGCCAACCTAGTAATGATTATCCAACCTTCCATATACTCTGGGAGTGAACAAGGAGTAACATCAATGATTGCTTAGTCGCTCTAATGAAGGAGAATGTGTCCATTTTTCGTGTTGGTGTGGCCAAGTTGATCAATGTGGAGCATCTGCTTCTGATACTTGACAGTGCAGAGGTAAGTTTATAAATCTGTTTCCACTGGAGGTTTCCTGCTGTGTTCTAGCATCATGTACCTAAAGGCAGGATGGTTCAAGGAAAATCCCAAATAAATCAGAATTGTTTTGTCTTTGAAAATTGTTTTATTATTTTGTCCCATTCCCGTGATCTTGCCCTGCCACACCATTAGCACAGAAGGGCAGATGATGGCTCCTCTGTAATCAGCGTCACTCCAAACCCGATCGCTGTGAGTTCAATAAGAGTGGTACCAATTAGAACCATATAAATTTAAAACACAGAAGAAGGCCATTCTGCCCATTATGCCTGTGCCGGCTCCTTTAAGAGCAATCCTTTCAGGCCCATTGACCTACCCTTTCCCCGTAGCTCAGTAGTTAACTCTGTAACTGACCCTCTAGTAACTTTCTCTCCATTTTTCCCCTTTTCCCCATAGTGGTACAGTTGGTGCCTCCCTTCTAGAGGGTTATCTAAGATAACTCGCAGTGCAAGAAATCACAAGTACAGATGTGTGTTGTATGACACACATGCACACACATATTTACTGTACAATTGGAAAGCTCTTAGTGGAATTATCATTCCTGCTTGCCCCATCTTGACATATGGAATTGGACCAGTAAGTGCTGCTGTTATGTTCAAAGAGCAGCTGCAGGTTAATTTGTACAAGCGTTTCAATTCTTTACTTAGCTCCAGTGATAATCCAATGATTCATTTCAGTTCCATGACACATTGCTGAATGAAGTTGTATTTGGTACTGAGGGCAGTGCTTCACTGCACAGCAGTCAAATCTATAGAGAGCAGTGAGAAATAGCTCATATAAAAACATGGAGATTGTTATCCATCAAACATACTTTACAGTTCCCATTAAAGATGAAGAAAATCCACGAAACCTACAATTACAGTAGGATTGGGTAAAATGATTGTTTCCCATTAAAATCTTAACTCGCAGTGTATGGCCTGGCTTTTGGGATAACGCCTTCTGCCTAGACAGATTAAACACTCACCTCATTTCTAATCAATTTTGTTCTGTAAAGATCTTCAAGACTTCTTTTATGTGAAAGCTGCCTACACAATATAAATTGTAAACAGTATAAATCGTTAATGTTGTTTTGGAGGTTCTGAAAAGCACTAAAGTATGATGTTTCAGCCTGAACTAGAAAAACACCACTGCTGTACTGAAATCAATATAGAAACATCAAGTTACAGCCTTCAGCCTCACAAACCAATAAAAGGTGTTAGTCCCGATCCAGAGGTCAAACATCATAAACCCCTTCTTGCTTTAGAAATTCATATTTTTTAAAAAAGTAAGCATTACAAAACTTGTTCTACCAACATTCAAGTGCTGAAAGTAATTACTGGGGTCTGGAATGCTGGAATGATTCTTTAATATTAAATATAAAATGGAAACTTTCATTTATTTAACAAATGGACTAACCAGAAAAATGAATGACTCTGTAAGTACAGTATATCATGTCAAAGGTTCCTTGCCAGAGCTGAGTGTAACACACAATGTATTTTACACTTATGAGATTTGGGGGGATTTTATGGAAGGAAGGTATGTTACATCACGTAGTCAATAATTCATTAGCACTTACGTTTTGCCCATTGACTGTCACATTGATCCCCACATACCAATTACTCTGTTAAATTGCAGCATGTGCTTTGCCGTCATGCATCAAAATTCACTAAAAATAACTGCAAGTTAACAATATTAAATTCTAATTGTAGGATCAGGAGTTGATGCTTCTTAAACCAGAAATATTTCAGCTATCAAACCTATAGGTTTGTCCCTGCAAGCAAGTCTACCTCCAGAGATGACTACTATTTTATGATCCCTGTTTCTCCCAAAATCCAGCTCTGAAGCAAAGGTCTGTAGTTGCTCCCGCATACAGGAGATCTGAATTGACAGTGAAAGTCAATGAGCTGCAGTGAGTTGACCTGGTGATCTTTCAGCGCCTTGGGACGTCCTCCTGACGTGAAAGGCGCTTTATAAATGGAATCTTGTTGTTGTTGTTGTTTGTACATGCACCTTGCTAACTCAACCCATAATATCTATTGTTATTATTTATTAAGTATTTATTAAATAATATCTATCGATCGCTCTATCTATCGATCTATACCTATCTTTAGCACAAGGAAACATATTATAATCTTTAGATAAAACAAAAGTATAGCTGATTGAAATTTTAACCTATGTTTTGTAATGAATAATTAATTACAGATAGCAATAAAACTCAATGAAATCCAGTAGCTTTAAGGAAATTATATGCATTTCATTAAAAATGTAGCAGCCACTAACTGGCACTCTCTTATGACTTAATTGTGGAGTGGTATAATTATTGTTTTAATTAATTGTAAGTAACAGCTCAATGGTAAATGAAATCATTCATTGTGGGGTTTAAACCCATGGACCTCAAATTGAGGGAGATCATGGCTAGCAGGGTCACAATCAAAACATAGGAAGAAAACTCAACCAATTAAAAAAAAATTGGGTTCAACCCTGGGAGTCTCAACAACTTGATGAATGTGTTGATAAGAAGACAAAGAAAACAAATAATAATAATCCTTGCAAAATGCAAAATACTGCAGATGCTGGAAATCTGAAAACAAAAACAGAAGTCGATGGGAACACTCAGCAGGTCAGGCAACATCTATGGAGAAAGGAAAGTGAGTCAATGTTTCGGGTTCACGACCCTTCGTCAGAACTCTAATGAGTAATCCTTGCATTTGATCCTTGTCCTCACTTTCAAGGTCATCCATGGCCTTGCCCCCTCCTACCTCTCTGACATGTTGACTCCCTACCAACCTGCCCACTCCCTCCGTTCAGCGGGCTCCGGTCTGCTCCATGTCTCCCGCCTGACCCTCCCTACCATCGGTGGTCGAGCTTTCAGCCTCTCTGCCCCCACACTCTGGAACTCCATCCCACAGTTCCTTCACCTCGCTTCCTCCCTTGCCTCCTACAAGGCCGGTCTCAAGACCCTTCCTTTTGATCGTGCCTTCGGTCGCCCTCCCACCTCTCTGTCTTCCCTCACTCCTACACCACTCCTCCCCCATGCTTGGGCCCCGACCCCTGACTGTCCAGCACTTTGCGACGTCCTCCCGATGTGAAAGGCGCTCTATAAATGTCATTTTGTTGTTGTTGTAGGGCTTTTTCACATCTTCAACACGTTGTGAATTTGGTGACAAATTAATTATTATTATTTTTTGGAAGGAATTATTACCCCCAGAAAAGCGATGCGCCAATCAACTAACAAAGAGGTTCATACTTACTGCTAGGTAAACAGAAGCGTGTGGAGTAAGTAAACTTGCCCAAAGTTTCGCCCTGCTGGGAATCGAACCCAGATCGCTTGCTTGCAAGGCGAGTTCTCTAACTACTGAGCTACAGGACTTATGGCACTGTTTGGGATGCTATTGACCCCAATTACCTTGTTATAAGGGGACTTTCTTGTATTATTAAGAAAGAGTGTCTTGTGCTACATTGGACAAGATTTGTGCTAGGTTCATATTGAGCAGTATGAATGCAGTACTGTAGAGGCTTACCTTTAATACAGGTATTCTCACCCTATATTCAACTTCAGGGAATGACAAGCTCAAAGAAATCTTTTGCTATGGGTTTGAGATTACTAGAACTAATTTTACTTATGATTCAGCAGCTGAAAAGCAATGATGAAACTCTGGTCCCAAGAGCTCACACACAATGTCTGAGGGCACAATTCAGCTTCGCTATCTATTCTCAAAGGCTATTTTGTTTTCAAAAGCAGAGGCAATTTTTGTCCAGGCTCATTGTTCAGTGGATAAATGGTAGATCAACATCAGAGAAAAAGAAACCCCATGCAGTCATATGCTACTGTACTATTGAATTTCACTCACTGTTTGTCAGATAGTTTGAAGGCAAATGCACAAAGGCAAGTATAGCAATGATGTTGATTTTATTCCAGTTAATAGATCTACAACAACAACTTGCATTTATACAGTACCCTTCATGCAGGGCAGCGTCTCAGAATGCTTAACAATGGCGGAGCCTGACGCTGAGCCGGTCAAGTGGGGAGGTAACCGTAGATAAGGTCGAAGAGAGGGTTTGAGGGAGAGTTCCAGCCAAAAGTGCGGCCACCGATGGTGGAATGGAGGAGATGAGGGACATATAGGAGGCATGAGCCAGCCAAGCGGAGGCAGCAGGTGGTGCCGTGGGAAATAAGCAGGTTGGAGAGTTAAGGAGGCAGTAGGTGGTGCCGTGGGGAATAAGCAGGTTGGAGAGTTAAGGAGGTGCCATAGCTTGAAGACGAGTGTGAGGATCCATTCTGTGATAGGGAGCCAGTGGAGCTGTGTTGGATGTAAGGTACAGTCAGAGGTGGGCAATGTAACGGATCTGATATGCAGGTTTAGAAACAAAGCCTAAAGATGAACATTTTACACATGTGGAATTATGCCCCACTATCTTTTTTACTTTTCTCAAAAGCAACAAAATTATCCTTTGCAATTTGAGCCCCAAAATCAAGTTGGCTTCTGTCAATACAAATCACAATAACAACAAATGTAGACAACTATAAAAACCACAACAAAAAACACTTTGTAAGGGAGCAAATTTCCAAATGATGCCTGTTGTGACCTAGAATCCAAAAGTGGATTTTTAAACCTGTTATGAACTACAGCCACCATGTTTTTCCTCAGATCTCACTAATGAATATAAAGTTGAGTTACAGCATAACATGAATCTAAAATAATTGGGTTAAGTAAAAGTCAGGTAAATGTTACTGAAAGATTAGATTTCCCCTCAGGCCGCTAAAGCCCTAATCCATGCATTCATCACCTCCAGACTTGACAATGCCAACTCTTTGCTCACAGGACTACCCAATTTTTCTCTTCATAAGTTGCCAACCATCCAGAAATCTGCAGCTTGTGTTGTTTTCCAGCACAAGGTTCCATGAACCTATCATTGTCATTCTAGCCTGGCTCCACTGGCTCCTGATCCTCCAGTGGATTTAGTTCAAGATCACCTTTAATTTCCTTCCAAAGACTTGCCCCATCCTACCTCTTCAATGTTCTCCAACTAAACCAAACTGGTCAGATCTTAAAAAAAAAGAAAAGTGGGCATCCAATAATCTTTTTAAAGATATCAAAGAGATACCTGTTATTCGTATGTATGTATGTATGCATGTATGCATGTATGCATGTATGCATGTATGCATGTATGCATGTATGTATGATAACCATAATGTTTCTTAGCTTTAACAAAACAATTTCCACCAGTGAGAAGGGATCAACAATAATGGCATTTCTCACTTTTAAAGTAGCTAATGATCTGATTTAGCATTATACAAAACAATATCACTGAATCCAGCTGTGGAGTGCAGCATGAATAGATGCAATGGCACAGTGTCAAAGTTGGAAAAGCTGGTTTTCAGAGGAGACCTTCCCTTTGATGGTGCCAGGATAAATTTAAGAAGGTCATCCCTGAACATGCCAAGGAGCACTCTGGGACGCTACCCTGCATGAGGGGCACTAGATAAATGCAAATTGTTGTTATCGAAGGAGGCTCCAAACAGGAGGTGATATCCAAGAAGATAATCCTAGAAGATTATATAGAAGGTGGGCAAAGAATGATGACTTGAAAAGCACTATGTACAGCAGTCTAAGATAAGGCCGTATAACATATAAAATGTTGAAGTTATAAATGATTGTAAAAATGCTTTATGGTCAGAGAGATGTTAATAATTCTGCATGCAAACTAGTAAATGTGAAACTAGAATACAGTGATTATAGTGAATATGCGATAAACGGAGAGTGAATTCACTACAAAATCAATAGTTCTATGTTCAAAGGCATCCCATAGTGATGGCCTCAGGCTTCAAATCATGTATACGACACAATGAGGCGATGATGCACTTGGGAGGGAGAGCTTAGAGAATTGTGGAACTTGGAGAGCAAACCATTTATTCGAGAAATCACATTATACTGACATATGACTAGCGAGAAGTGGATGATCCATAGTATGATGCCTCAGTACTGTAATTTATTGGTTCCCAATGGAACATTCAGTTCGATGTTTGTGCTTGTAGTTTCATGTTAACCTCAAGAATTGTCATGCACAAGAAAGATCTTGTGCAGAAATAGACCAAGATAGAGCAAACAGAGACAATAACAGATAAGAGAGATGAGTGTGGAGAGAAGAAACATGGGCCAACAGTACAACAGCTTAGAGATCTCAGGAGCCAGTGAGAGATGAATGCAGAGAGGACGATGATGAGCCAACAGTATAAGAACTGCGAGGTCTTGGGAGAACTCATGAACAACCACAATAATAATATTTGTATCATTGTTTGTATCATTAATAATAATAGTAATCCTTGCATTTCGGAGTTTGATAAAACCAGTTATAATCTCAGCATGTTGGGTATGAATGTATCTCTTTCAGTATTGTCCACAGTGCATCCCGCTTGCACCACATAATGAAAATATTGTATTGTATTTTAAATTTATTAAAAGTTACTTTTAAGTGTGTTGAAACAGTGAAGCTCTGTAAACAACTAAACCACCTAACAATATTAAAAAGCAGCTCTTATTATATCAAATAAATAATGTTCAGTGAAAAATATGGGATACCAGTCATTAATGAAATATATTATTGTTTGTGGTTCAATCATGGGACTACTTGTGATATTGCCCATCCCCCAGAGGATCGAATTCAAGATCCTCATCCTCACCTATAAGGCCATTCACCTACAAGGCCATTCACGGCCTTGTTCCCTCCTACCTCTCTGACCTACCTACCTACCTGCCCGTACCCTCTGTTCCTCTGGCTCCGGTCTGCTCCACATCCCCCGCCTCAACCGCCCTACCATCGGTGGTCGGGCCTACAGCCTCTCAGCCCCGAGGCTCTGGAACTCTATCCCCCAGTGCCTTCGCCGCCTCCTCCCTTTCCTCCTTCAAGGCCGGTCTCAAGACCTTTCTCTTTGACTGTGCCTTCAGCTCCCCTCTCGACTCTCTACCCCCTCCTCGCTCCCTCCCTTCCCTCCCCTCACCCTGACCATTTCCCCCCGCTCAGGTCCTGACCCAACTGTACAGCACCTTGGGACGTCCTCTATACTTTTGCTCTAGGTATCAACAAATATTAAAAAGATTTTGATTCTGGGTGAAGAACGCTTACTCTTTGTTCACCTTTTTTTCATTGCAAGGGAAAAATGCTTTTTTATCAGTTAATCAAAACAAGCAGTGCACCCCCTACTGTTGAGCTTTTTTCTAACAGGTATCTTGTGACTATTACCAGCATGTTAAAAAGTCAGATGTATTTTATGATCTATTTTTTCCAAGAATGACAGTGCTAATGGCTATTTCCTGCAGGTGCTCATTTTGGAAACATAATCATTTTGCTAAACTATGAGCAGAATATCATAAACATATTTCATTGTTATGTGGACATTTCTTTTTGTGTATGGTGATATTGGTGGTTACACCAGGTATGGATTATATTATATTAACACAGAGCGATTGTGCCATTACTATGTCAGTTAAAAACTTTAAAATGAGGTGTTAGAAATAAGAAAATATTGATTATCTTACCCAAGAGCTTACTCAGACAATACTGTGGTTGCTGAGACAACTGGCTGTCCGACGACTGACTCATCATCAATCAAAGTGTCTTATCAATTGACTTTTATTGAAGGTAATTGATATAGCATCCACACAGATCAAGAATAGAATAGTTCACAATTTGTCTTAATGAAAGTCACTTTTACAATTACCCTTTTCAACTATATTCTTCAGTCTATGTGTTAGCTTTACTTGCCTTTCATTCTGCAAGATAACATAAGTGGTGATTGCTCCAGCAGAAATAAAATGTTGTGGGAATCTACATAATAATCAATTCCAGTATTTTAAATGTTGATCAATTGCTTGTTTGCAAATTCTGCATAGACACTTGGATTCTGATCACTTAGGCTATCTTCCTTCTCGTTTTGTTCAAAAATATCCTGAAGGGCATCAAAGAAGAACTCAAACCTGTTCCCTATTAGTGTCAACAATTTAGTGGATCATGAGGGCATGCTCATGCAGCAACTCCAAATGATCCTCATATGACCTCCTCTAGGTAATGTCAGAAGTAAAACTCCAGAATGATTCTTTTTGGCTAGACCATGATTGATACAGCCAAATAAAATGCCATGATTTGCCACTAAACATGCAGTGCAGTAACCAGCACCTAAAAGTATAAGTTCACATTTTGGATTTATTTCTTCTTCAGAGACATCGTTCCAAATGTTCTCACGAAGATTCTCACAATTGTCAACAATCCCCCCAAATAAAGTTGGTCATTCACTTCATTTTGCTATGTCCACATTGGCTGTCGTATTTGCCTACAAACACACTCTGAGATGTCCTTCTGACGTGAAAGGCACTATATCAAATGCAAGGATGATCAGTATTTAACAATACAATACAAAATTACAGTTGTATAGTGCCTTTCACTTTGGGAGAACATAATTTTCTCATTATTCTTTCATCAATCTTCATCAGATCATATTTATTTTAATTATGTATCATTTTAATATATATATAGGTTTGACTCAATTAACTTCCTTTTTTCATTCTTCTCACTTATTTCTACAGAGCTAAATGAATAATCTCATTATAAACAATATGTTTAGTAATCAGTTTGGCTCAGTTAGTAGCATTCTTCCCTCTAGGTCAGAAGAGACTGAGCTCCTGTCTATTTGTTGTCTGAGTTGACGTGAAAAATGCTATTTGGTGTCCTGCACAACAATCTTCTAGTCCCATGGCTGTTTGATGGGCTTTACTGTGAGTCAAAGTGCCACATTTCCCGACAAAAACAATCATTGTACTCCACAGTAATTATTTATTGGGATAACATACAATGCTATCATAATGCTATTTATTTATCTTTCTTTACTACCTCTTATTTGACATTCTTACAAAATATGCGAAAAATAAAATAA
Organism: Callorhinchus milii; assembly: GCF_018977255.1. Classification (NCBI taxonomy): domain Eukaryota; kingdom Metazoa; phylum Chordata; class Chondrichthyes; order Chimaeriformes; family Callorhinchidae; genus Callorhinchus; species Callorhinchus milii. Next base: position 32,724,599 of record NW_024704744.1, on the reverse strand, counting down.
AAATCCATCTACTATATAAACTTTTTTGTGATTTTCCATGCAGGTTTTGTGAGACTTTGCAGCATGGTGATTTTCATTATTAATGATACAATTAGGAATATCAGCTATTCATATTTTTTTCATGATTTTTACCCTTTAGTTTTGCATAACTAAGGTCAGATTTTAGTCCATATATCTCAAATTTGTAAGCGAAGGTATTAAGCTACTTATAGCACAAGATGTGCAGGGAATTTTTCTAACCTGCTGCAAATTATAATCTGCTCAACCTGCAGTGATCCTCTAACAGGGTATGAAATATTCTGATGGAAAGTCATTTGGCATCATTCCAAGGCTACAGGCACTGGAAAAGATGGGGACTGACCCTGTAATTTTTACCAAACTTAAAAAGTGAAAAAGAAAGTATTTGAGGAAGTATTTATATACTGATATACATACTGACATTACGTACAATATATAGTTTGGGATATGACATGCGACTGCCAGGATGGTGATCTGGAACGACTGTGGTCTTCTTTCGCCTGGCAATTTCGTATGTTCTTATGTTCCTATTGATGCATTCATTTTTCTCCTCTTAAGTAATTGGATGTTGGGGGAAGGGGGAATGCAGAATAATGATATGTGATCACTGATGATAATTATCATGTCTAACAAAAATGTAGTCAAAGGTTATCATAGGAACAGGAGTAGGCCGTTCAGCCCCTTGAACCTGTTCTGACATTTTATAAGATCACGACTAATCTGCACGTCAACTCTAGTTACCTGCCCTTGCCCTATATCCCTTGATATGCTTACCTAACACATATCTATTCACCTCAGTCTTGAAACTTTTGAATGCATCCAGCATCCACAGCCTTTTGAGGGAGAGAGTTCCAGATTTCCACTACTCTTTGGGTAAACAACTGCCTCCTGATGTCACTCCTAAATGGCCCATCTCTAATTTTAAGATTATACCTCAGTATTCTGTATTTTTCTACCAGAGGAAATAGTTTTACCAATTTGCTAACACCTCCTAACTTTGTGTCATCTGAAAATTTTGATATAAAACTCTATTCCTTCAACCAAGTAATTTATATATATATATATGATGAAAAGTTGAGATCCCAGTAATGACCCCTGGGGAACACCACGTATCATGCCCCGCCAATCAGAGAATGTTCCTTGTATCCCTACTCTCTGTTTCCTACCTTCCAACCAATGATCAAGCCACGTCACAAGGTTATCTCCGATTCCATGCTCTTTCATTTTTGCTAATAACTTCTTATGCGGAACCTTATCAAATGTCTTCTGAAAGTCCATGTAGATGATATCTATAGACAATCTCTTATCCACCGTGTTAGTGACCTCCTCAAAAAGTTCAATTGGATTCATCAGACATGACCTACTCCTCACAAATCCATGCTGACTCTCTTTGATTAGCTCATACTTGTCCAAGTGCCCAGTCACTCTGTCCCTAATGAAAGATTACAGTAAGGTCTCCACAACTGAAGTTAAGTTGAGGGTCTGTAGTTACCTGGATTCTCCCTCCTTTCTTAAATAATAGTGACATTTGCAACTTTCCAGTCCAGAGGCACAATTCCTGAATAAAGAGAGCTTTGGAAAATCATGACAAATGCAGCTGCAATTCCCTCCTCTACTTCTTATAATACCCTGGGGTAGAATCCATCAGGTCCTGGAGATTTGTCTATCTTTAATCCCATTATTTTCTCCGTTAACATTTTTTAAATATTCAATCCATTTAGTACTTCTATTTGACTTATTTTTATGTTCTGTGGTAGACTGGTATTTTGTCCTCTTCCTCTACGGTGAAACAAAATATTACAGAAACAAAATATCTACAGAAACAAAATATTAATTCAACAAGTCTGCCATTTCCTTATTGTCCATTATAGTCTCACCTGCATCTGCCTTTGATGCAAGGATTATTATTATTATTATTATTATTATTATTCAAATGGGTCCACATTCCCCCTTACTACTCTCTTTCTCTTAATATATTTATAAACTTTTACCATTGCCCTTGCAAGTTTTTTCTCATAATCCTTTTTTGCATCTATTACTTTCTTTGTATTTCTTTGTTGCTTTGTACAGCTCTCCCAACCTGCTGGATTTCCACTTTTTCTTGCATTAGTGTAAGCTTTTCCTCGAAGAAAGGGAAATGTTTATCCCCAAATCTGGTGATAAATACTGACTGTTTTAATAGTTGACGTGATAAACTTCATTTGTGATAATATCAAATGCTGATTTTTATTTTTATCCCCAGTACTACTCTGGGACCTAGAGTTCAAACTAGTGTATACAAACCCTGTTATAACATGATCAGATATTTTATTGTAATGGGTCGTCCTATAGAGCAGCCACCAGCCAGTATCTCTGTGATGTACCATCCACATGCATACGTGCAGTGCACAAGAAATCAACAACTGTTCTCTTAAGTATTTCCGGCAGTTGCTGAATTGCCAGGAGGCCTTCTGTACCTGTCGGCTACGCACAGGAATTCACTGCTAAAGGCCAGAAGTGTACAATGCCTCCAAAACACTGCAACTTCACAATACACCCGCATTGTATATCACCAAAGTTATAGCTGGATGTGAAAATAATCAAAGGATAGATAGTAACTCACGTTTAAATGAAAATTTGAGTAGAAATACTTGACTACATATTTAAATCATAATTAAATCAGGACTTTGAACTCACCGTCTGGCTGACAGAATAGTTTTTTTTACAAAGTTATTGCTTCATACTTTACTTATAGAATTGATTGACTGCTATCTAATGCAGAAGAAGTGGACTCATTGAATCATTCAAAAAGGAAATGAACTATGGGTCTTGGCACAGAAGTAGGTAGGAGATGAAAATGATCAATTTCGATCTAGAACAAGGCTTAAACTTGAGTTGAGCTCAGAAAACTTTTCACATTGTTACACAATTCAATTTACATTTATCTAGCGCCTTTCACATCAGGGTGATGTCTTACCTCATGCCTTCTTACATCCTTGTATTGACAAATGGATTCTGTGATTTCGTGTAATTTCTATGTTATACCTTGTTAATTCAACTTCTACATTTGAATTCTGTGAATCGTTGTACTTTAATAGATTTCTACTTTTATTCAAGTGGACAAAAAATTGTAATCTATTTCTGCCTTGGCAATTGTATTGTCTGCATCTGAGAGCTTATCCGTTTCACCTTCATACGCATACATCTCCTTTCACCTTCAGCAATAGCCTTTAACTTTCTCATCGTAAGACTTAAATACAACAGAGTGAAATAATGAAACTGATGAAGCTTAAACTTTTCTTGAAGATGTAGAGACCATTCTTTCAGCAGGATCATGATCTCTCACGCTCTGCTGGCAATGTCACTGAGACCTTTTCATCCTTGGTACAAACAGCTTCACAATTATATTGTATAGCATTTCACCTAACTTGTTATTAAACAAATGTTGTTCTTTTTAAATAAATATAATTCTTAAATAGGATTTCACCTAATTGTTGTTCTTAAATATATCTGTTTGGGAATGTGTTTAGTTAATTCAGCAGACTATGATAATCTGATCTTTCTCTCTTGTTATATTCACTTTGAATTAACATAGGAACAAGTCAACCTATCAAATTTTACTGTACAACTGAGTTAAAGATTCTTGTTCCAAAGTTGTCAAGCCAAAATTTCTATCTTAAAGGCATTGAACCAGTGACTAGTGTGACTGTAAATGATTTAAAAGAGCAAGCTACTGTTATTTTTACTTTGTTTCCTATAAAGGTGCTTCCAAGGTCAAAATTGTGATTACAGCTGCTCCAGCTGAACAGAATGTACATTTCAACAAAGCAATAAGAATCATTCCTTAAGCTCTCAGACCAGTCACTAATACCTTGGCATTCTCTTCCCATTAAAATTGGAGTAAAGCCTGTAGGGAAAAATTCTACAGAATCTCAGACAACTCCAGGAAGTATTTCGTTTCACAAAGGGTATTTTATGAAGTTATTGGTTCAATGACAAATTTGTGAAAGTTAGTTTTTGGAGGCAACCCTGTAAGCACTGGTATAAAGAGTTCTGCAGCGATCTTGGCACATGTTTAAGTACTTAGGGAACTTGCAAAACTTGAGAGGAAGTTGAAAGAATATGCAACTTAATGAGCCCTTTGTGTGACATAAACCACATTAAATAAAGTTAAACTTTCTTTGAAAGAGAACTCTTATCGTTGATATAGAAAACAAAGCCAAAAGAAGTTTTATGTTAATGACATTGAATGCCATGATGGGAGAGTAAAGCGAGGTGCTAGGGCATAAAGTGATTTGTACATGAGCGTGAGGATCTTGAAATCGATCCGTTCTGCAATAGGGAGTCAGTGGTACCAGGTAAAGGGAGGATACAGAGGACAGAACACCATTACCATATTGACAGTTAAACTAACACATAACAAACTGGGCAGAGAATAAGAGGTGGCTGGCTATCATCTTAAAGAAATTCATACCGTAAGTGAAGTGATCATAGATTTCATCAGGAAGGGCAGATAGGAAAGTAATAATAATAATAAAATAATCGTTGCATTTGATATGGGATCTTATCGTGTCTTTGAGACTTCTGAAAGCTCTTCACAGAATATACTGTAAATTGAATTGACTGTATATGTTTGGGCGAAATGTGGCAGCCAATTGCACACAGCAGTGTCTCATAAATAATCATGAATTGAGTAACCAAATCATATTTATTTATTTGTTTGAAGGGATTATTACCCCCAGAAAAGCGATCCACCAATTGACTAATGACAGGTTCCTGCTTATTGCGCGTGGAGTAAGGAAACTTGCCCAAAACTTCACCTGGCCGGGAATTGAACTCAGGTCCTATCACTTGTGAGGCAAGTGCGCTAATCACTAAGCTACAGGACACCTTATTCAGCTTCAAATCCCTTCATGCCCTGGCAGCTCCCTATCTTTCTGATCTGCTTACTCCCCAACCCACTACCTGCTGCCTCTGCTTGACCAACTTGACCAGCTCCAGCCTCCTGCATGTCCCTTGTGCCCTCCGTTCCACCATCGGGGTTCGTGCTTTCAGCCACTTTACCCCGAAAGTCTGAAACACTCTTCATCTATCCTTCTGCCATTCCCCCTCCTTCCCCATCTTCAGGTCATGCCTGAAGAATTTCTTTTTCGACAGTCCCTACGGTCACCTCCCTCCAGCTTGGCATCATGCTCTGCCACTGTCAAGCACTAAGATGCTGCCCTGCGCGAGGGGCGCAATATAAACGCAAGTTGTTGGTGTTGTCATTGATTACAAACTGATTCTGGATTGAAACTGACCAAGCTCATTTCACATTGTCATCAGAAAGAGAGGCTTTGATTTCAATTTCAGAACAAAGGGCTCATTGAACTACCCAGTGTACTTCTACCTCTCCATTTGGTCTACCATAATCCACACATTCATCATGTCCAGGCTAGATTACGCCAACTCTCTAATCGCCAGACTTCCCCACTCTTCCCTTCACAAGCTACTGACTATCCAAAACTCCGCATTTCAAGATGTTTCCTGCACTTGGCATGGAGTTCTGTAGCTCAGTGGTTAGAGCACTCGCCTCACAAGCGAGAGACCTGGGTTCAAGTCTCAGGCAGACGAAACGTTGGGCAAGTTTCCTTGCTCCACTCGCTTCTGTTTACCCAGCAGTAAGTAAGAACCCTATTGTTAGTTGATTGTCAGATTGCTTTTCTGGGGATAATAACCCCTTCAAAAAATAAATAATAATAATTTGGTCACTCAATCCAAGACTGTTTGTGGGACACTGCTGTGCGCAATTGGCTGCCACGTTTCACCCACAAAATATACAGTCAATTCACTTTACAGTATATTCTGTGAAGCACTTTGAGATGTCTCGAAGACGTGATAAGACTCTATATCAAATGCAAGGATTATTATATTATTATTATTTAGGATCTGTGAGACTATCATTCCCACCCTTGGCTGGCTCTACTAATCCCCCATCACCTTCCAGATTGAGTTCAAGATCTTTGTCCCACCCTACTTCTGAGACCTCCTCAAACAACATCAACACAATGCTCTCTCTGCTCAGCGGGCACTGGTCTGCTTCGTGTCCTCCGCCCCACCCATTTCATCATTGGCAATCAGGCTTTCAACATATCTGCCCCTACATTCTGGAGCTCCATCCCAGAATCGAGTCCTTTTGATTCATTCCTTCCTTTGCCTCCTTCAAAGTCCAACTCAAGACTTTCCTCTGACTGAGCTTTCGGCCAATTAATAATAATAATCCTTGCATTTGATATAGCACCTTATCACATTCATCGAGATGTTTCAAAGTTCTTCACAGGACACACTGTGAAGTGTAGTGACTGTGCATTCTGTGGACAAAACACGGCAGCCAGTTTGCATACAGTAATGTCCCACAAACAGCCTTAAAGTGAATGACTGATTTTCCTGCCTTTGCCACATTCCCCATCCAGCTCAGGTGCAAACGCTGCTCTGTCCAGCACCTTTGGGACATCTTCCCAGGTGGGAAGGGATGATATAAATCTAATTTGTATTGTATTGCACTAAATTGAACTAGTTGTACTATCAATATTGTAAGTACAAAGGCTAGTCCATTCTATAAAGGAAATGGGTTTCCAGTTCCATAAATAATTGGAAACTGGATCCAAATGTTAAATTGATTTTCATTATTGCTCTGATTTACTGTGGGTTTTTCCATTTGAATTTCAGTTCAGTGCTTTTATCTAATATTTTTATCTAATGCAGCCGCTTAAAGAGTTGCAACAATTATTATGGCTTTTGCAGTTTGTCATTTCACTCTCTGGTGATGGACTAAAATTGCCAGTTTATAATGCAGAAGATGCCTTAAGCACCAATGTTATGCCAAAAGAATGTCCACAGTTTGGACTCAAGGACAATTAGTAATATAGCATTTTGAATTATTGCAATTATTTAACACAAAGGCTGTAATAGGAAGCAAAACAAAAATTAAATTTTGGCTAAACTTCCACCATTAGATACACTTAACAGAATGAATATGTTTTACATGGCATTACCTTTTGAAAGAACATGTCTGTGTTAATATAGTACTAATGTAGGTGACTCTTTGAATGGAGAACACTTCATATTAATCCCACATTAGATTTGACACATCCTGCTAATTCGGTTAGAATATCAGTAGCTTTCGATCTTAAGGTACCACCAAAACATATTCACCTCAATTTACTCCATGGATTGTGTTTCATATTTCAAACATTGATATTGACATTGAAACTCTCCTGGGTTTTGGATCAGAGAATGCACCTATTCACAGATTCAGTTGAGTCTGACAAGTGATTAAACTACTGACATAGTTCCCAAATTTGGGATTCTTTGCAAATTTGCTCCATATTTCTATTGTCTTCACGCAAACAGCTGCAATATCAATGTATTGTTCTTAAACTTGTTGTCTTGTTTTAAGATGAAGATGAACAAGTACACAATACAAAATATGTTAGCTTCTGATTACATTTCCATCAATTTCATTCAACCAAACAAATCTGATATATGATATTGCCTGACACTGCTCCAGCTCATCACACCCTGATAATATAACGTAACATTATTATAACATTATTGATATTTAGTTTTGACTATGTAAGTCAGGGATGGCCTGCGTGACTATTCTATGCTTGCGTAATGTGGCGAGTGGACCCCAAATTGGCCATCCCTGATGTAAGTGATCAGTGGTAAAAATCTATTGCATACTCACTCTGCTGAGGACGATCCAAGTATATACATTTTGAATTTATTTATCTCTTAATTCTCTTGTATTAGGGTACCAGATGGATATTTAGAAAGGAGGAAACACTACACAGGTATGGGGGAAAGGCAGATAAATCAAACAATTGCACTTTAAAAGTCAGCACAGATATGATGGGACAAATAGCCTTCTTCTATGATGTAAATTTCTATGGACCTTTATTAGTTGACTGGAAAATGGTATTGACAGTTGATGAATATACTACCAAGAACAGAGAAATTCCATAAATTCCATAAAGGGTGAAACCTTCGGCAAATTTCCTTACTCCACACGCCTAATAATAATCTCTCAACAAAAAAAAATAATAAATTGGTCACTTTAATCCACGACTGTTTATGGGACACTGCTGTATTCAATTGGCTGCCGCATTTTGCCCACAAATATACAGTCAATTCACTCCACAGTATATTCTTTGAAGCGCTTTGAGACGTCTAGAAGACTTGAAAAACGCTATATCAAATGCAAGGATTATTATTATAAATATCAAAGCCCTCATTACACATTAGTGCTGATAGCCTATATCATTTACAAAGTTCTAACAAATAAAATGTTTCCTATTTTATTATTTTATTATGTTTTCATTAATGTAATCTAGTCATTCTTGGAGTGAAATGCTCCCCCATGCTCGGGTCCTGACCCCTGACCGTCCAGGGCCTTGGGACGTCTTCCCGACCTGAAAGGCGCTCTATAAATGTAATTTTGTTGTTGTTATTTTTGAAAGCAATTGGATGATAGTCAAACTATCGTACATAAGGAGGTGGGGCCTTGTTTTTTCAGTGAAGTCTGAGATGCCAAATTCCAATTTAAGAAAAAAAATTCTCCTAAATGAAAGTTCACAGATTTTGATGGGTGAGCATACCTTAACCTTGTTAATTTACAAACCAATAGAGAATTAAATGCAATCACGTGCCAAGGTCAGCAAATTCATGAATGATCAGAGAATCACTCTTCTCTTCTGGATTTCCATACATTGGGTTAAAACCAGCCTGAGAATGTAATTAATTACAGAATTATCAAATTGACTTCAATTTCTAACTAATATAATCAGCTTTTAGCTGATAGAACATGTGCAGCACATATCACAGTGACCAGTGTCTATCATAACTGACTTTCAATTAGTTACATACAACATACTCCCAGTGCTTAAATTAATTGGTTTTAAATTGAAAGAGCACCAAAGATTCTAATTGACTTGTCCTTCCTGAGTTTAACCTAAATCCCCCAAGCTGAAAGTTCTCTTCTTCAAAGGAAGGTTTAACAATTTAGTTTTTAATTGTCGAACAAATAATTTGTTCACCTTTCCTGACACTAAAGACTATAGGGTTTTTTTGTGAATACTTTATACCACAGCTGTGTGGTCTTGGGATCTCTGTGGTAGAGATTTTAATTTTAAAGGACCATTTTGGAGCACTGTGGGCTGACTGCAGCAGCCAATAAAAGGCAACCTTTAAAATGTTAAGGTTAACAGTTCATTCGGTCATCCTTACAGATTTTAATGCTATTCAAGACTTAACCGCATTAGGGGCTTTGCAGTAACTTGAAATTAATTGGTGCTTTTCACCTTGATGAAAATTTTCCAGTTGAGCAATCACTCTGCACTGGAGACTGAATAATCATTAATATCATCTTTTAAAAATAAGTAAGTAAAATTCTTACAAAAAGTAATATCGTCAAGTGAAGCAAGTCTCCGTGGAGCTGAACTGCACCCAAGGTGACTTGGTTGACAATGGAATGTCAGAATCAAGCCAACCCTCTGTGGTGGGCTGAATAGTCCAATTCCTGAGCCAAGTAGGTCCACAGTACTCCAAAGCACTATCGATCACAGCCCATCCAGCCTGGCTCATTAACAGGACTTGGAAGGACAGACCAGTCACTGGGGGCAGGGACTCTTTCCACTCAGTTCCCATTAACTTGCAAACCAAAGCCATAATGGGTAGGATGGTCCTAGCTGGAGAAGCAGTGGGAAAGCTTGCCAGAAAGTGCTTTCAATGGCAAGCTAGTCTTTACCTGGTTAGACTCCTGCAGTACACCAATGCATACTCTGACATCCCCAAAGCTTGGCTTTTGTCAAACTGTGCCCAATTCTGTCTGAAATTGGGTAAGCAGGATGTATCCCTTCAGGAAGAGAGTGTGAAAAATGTTTTACATTTGTCACTTTGAATCACAGAATGTTCCTATCTAGAAACAGACAGTGTGGCCCATCTCTGGTTATTTTTTGCCACATTATTATTCTGGAGGGAAGGTTAGTTCTCTTCAATACAATTAAAGAGAATTATGTTTAAATAAGTTTTGAAAATAGAGGGAGAAAAGGGCTGCCACGAGAGAACTCTAGAGGATGGGGCGGAGGGGGGAATGGCTGAAAGATCAAGCTGCTAATGACAGAGTGGAGTAGGTGGGGGCATGAAGCAGATAATAATAATAATAATAATAATCCTTGCATTTGATATAGCGCTTTTCATGTCAGGATGACATCCCAAAGCGCTTCACAGAACACACTGTAAAGTGAATTGACTGTATATTTGTGGGCGAACGCGGCAGCCAATTGCGCACAGCAATGTCCCACAAACAGTCGTAGATTGAAAATGATCAATTTATTATTGTTTTTGGTTTTGGAGGGATTATTATTAGGCGTGTGGAGTAAGGAAACTTGCCCAAGGTTTCGCCCTGCCTGGAATTGAACTCAGGTCTCTCGCTTGCAAAGCGAGTGCTCTAACCACTGAGCTACAGGACTCCACAGATGTTGATGGAGCAGAGGGAAAGGCTGGGTGAGTAGGGTGGGAGGAAATCACAGAGGTGTGATGGTAATGTGGAGGCGTTTGAAGGTTAAGGATGAGGATCCACTGGTGGATAGGGAATCAGTGGAGCTGGGTAAGGATGGGGAAATGGAGATGTGGAGCCTGGCACAGGAGAGGATACAAGTGGTCTCTGGAAGTAACAAAGTATGCATGAGGGTTTATGGTTTTGGGGTTGAGGTAGTGACCAAGGCGGGTGATGATGCAGAGATTTAAAAAGAAACAGACAGAGCCCAGGCAAATGATTTAGAGAGTTGATCAAAACAATAAGGTTCCTCACGGGTTCCATGAGATAAAGTGAGTTGCCAGAGAGGTCAATATGGTCAGTGTCTGAGATGAGGAGGTACTGACAGGAGCCAAGCAAGAGAGGTTCAGTTTTGTCAACACTGAGTTGGAAAAAGGTAAGGCTCATCAAAGACTTGATGTCTGAAAGCCAGTCTGTCAGAACAGCACTGATCCTGGAGTCAGAAAGATAGAATTGAGTGTCATCAGCACACATTTGGGAGGAGATCCCATGCTTGTAGATTGTGTCAACAAGGAGAAGCATGTAGAAGGTTATGACTTTACATTTAGGTCTGATTATCCTTAACAATAATGATATTTTCTTCACTATGAATCCTTCATCCAACATGTACAAAAATCCTTTTCATACTTATGTCTAAATAGCCAGCATTCTCCCTGTACATTTTTGCGATAAAAATATTTCTCCACAAAATATTAGTTCAAGGTGATTTAAAATATCCTTTTTTTTACTTTAGAATAAGCACTGTGTAATACTACAGTGACGAAGATTAGTTTTATTCATTTTTACGGTAGGACTTTTTTTAATGTGAAGAAATATCAGTGTCGATTTTGTCCACTTCGCTCAGTGACTAAAATGGCCAGAAGAGGTCGCTCTGGTAACCAAAAACTCCCTGCGGGCTCTTACTGACAGTTTCACTTTGTAGGAATGGAGATAGATAACAGGTCATAATAATAATAATAATAATAATCCTTGCATTTGATATAGCGCTTTTCACATCTTCTAGACGTCTCAAAGCGCTTCACAGAATAGAGTGTAAAGTGAATGTTTGTGGGCGAAATGCGGCAGCCAATTGCGCACAGCAGTGTTCCACAAACAGTCGTGGATTGAAATGACCAATTTATTATTGGGTTTTTTTTTCTTGAGGGATTATTATTAGGCGTGTGGAGTAAGGAAACTTGCCCAAGGTTTCGCCCTGCTGAGAATCAAACCCAGATCTCTCGTTTGCAAAGCGAGTGCTCTAACCACTGAGCTACAGGACTCCACAAAGCAGATACTACTATATACACAAAACTACACACCCTAAAGCCTGGGAACATATCTTAACTTAAGAAGATGCCAGATGCAAACGAGCATTTGCACTATGAAATGACTTCAATGAGAACTGTTGTCCAGGTATATGTTTTAGGAAATAGGTGTTTGCAAAAGGTGATTTGTCTATGACACCAATACAATTATTGATCTAAGTATCGACGAAACTGATCCGGTTACACATACAGTAACTGTCTCCAGACCTCCCCACCCCATCCATTCTGCACAATTGGGTCTAGGGAAGATGGAGAGGGTGGGAGGAGATACAGGACATTCATTCTGTCAACTAAAACAAAGCGTTAGGAAATATAAGCATTTTAAAACGCTGTATATATCAAAATGCCAATGCGAATCAATTGCAGCTGATACATTTGAGATGGAAAGGAATTAACAATTATTTTAATCGTACTAATGGGTCAACTGGGAATTGTAAAACTTTTGCAATAGATAAGTTAATAATTGATTGGAGAGTCCGGAGTTCCGGTTGATGTAGTCAGAATCTTCAGCGTAATGCTTCACTGTGCTATCAATTCAGAGTAAAGGAAGGACAAATGCAAATCCTCTTTACTGTGTATTGGACAGAGTGGTCATGGTAAAGTCATTGCTTGAATGGTACTTGTACAGGAGAGGCACAAAGCGTCTAAGCAAATGTGCTTCCAGATTTAAAACCCACATGAATGTGAATCGCCTTTCTTAATGTTATTATTGTAATGTCCATGTTGCAGTCCATCATGGTTGTATAACTGAGTCTGAATTTTGGAGTTACATGGAGTTGATTCATGGAAAAAAACTCGATTTATATCCCTCGCTGCAATATAAAACCAGCATGAGTGACCCCCCCCACACACCTCCCCCACCCCCAAAGTACAATGTTGTACTTTTGCCATTTTAAAAGACTCGTTCAATGTCAGTTTCCAGCTAAAGTACATCTAATGCATTTAATGGGTACAGCAATGAGGTTGTGTTGCCGGTTGAATTGCCCAATGTACAAAACGCCCCTTGTTCTTTGGCGCAGAAAAGGTCACATGGAGAGTCTGTGTTATTTGGTTATTGTTTGAAAAATGTGGTTTTAATCATTTCCACTCCAGATTTCTACTACTAGATTTCTCATTCAATCCTAATGTAATACATTGCAGTGAGTTATTGATGGCAGCGCCTCGGTCATTGATCCTGAGATCATCAGCAAGATCAGGACACAGCCTTCTTGAGGATCAGAGATTCGTATTTCGCGCAGTTTGTCTCCCGGAACAGTGATCAACAGTGACCGAAATGGAACAGTAATAACTATTGCGATGACACCAATTCCAACTGTAGCAGCAAAGCTCTGATTTCCAGAGAGCTGGTGACACATTGCACTCTCTCTCTCTATCTCTGTCTCTATCTCTCTCTATATCTCTCTCTCACTCTATCCGAAGCATCAGCTGGTGGATAGCTCTGCACAGTAAATGATTGCAGGGTATCTATTTCCCAAACCAACTGTGATCCCCGACGCCGTGACCTGTTCGGCCGAGAGAGGCAATACATAACAAGAGAACAAGTTATTAAAGCCATAAGTCTGGCAAACAGGGGCTTGAACATGGTTTGGCGTTCCGGCGGCTCATCACAACCGGCGGCGGTGTGTTTTTGTGGCAGCACCGGCACCGTCTCCAATAACCGCTTGCGACTGACTGGTGTGTTCAGGGGGAGGCGGGTGGTGTTGAAAGCGACAGGAACTCTCTTCCAGCATTTCTCAATCAGCTGTTTGGGGGGGGAGGAGGGGGGAGGAGGGGGATCGTGGCCCAAATCTGCAAAGTGGGAAATAAATAAATCGTCAAAACAGCATCAAGAACAGCGGGAGGTGGTGGGGAGGGGGGGGCAGTGCAGCAGCAGCAGAGAGAGAGAGATAGTGAGAGAGATGGAGGGAGGGATGGAGAGGGAGAGAGGGATGGAGAGGGATCCTCAGTTTTCTGCTGAGTGAAGTGTGGAGCGTGGATCACATCTGCTCAGTTACACACCAGCACATCCGCCTCGTGTGGATACACACAGACACACACAGACAGACCAGAGTTTGCACTGTCTGTCTTGTCTGTCTGTCTGTCTGTCTCTCCTCCCCTCTCCCTCCCCTCCCCTGGTTGCTCAGTGTCACTGTGCAGGCTGAGCCGGTGTGTGCGGTGCTGATAGTGTTGGTTGGCACAGTGATGGTGAGGAGGAGGAGGAGGAGGAGCGCGGGCTGCCCTCGCACGGCGGCCACTCGCCGCGGCTGCTGCTGCTGAGACAAGTCGGGGCGCAACTCGGTGCGTGGCTCAGCCCAGTACAGCACAACACAGCCCAACACAGCACAGCCCTGCACAGCCCAACACAGTACAGTCCAACACAGTACAGCCCTGCACAGCCCAACACAGTACAGCCCTGCACAGCCCAACACAGCCCTGCACAGCCCAGCCCTGCCCTGCCCAGCCCAGCCCAGGTGCTCACAGGACTCGGCAATCAGGCGGCGCCAACCGGGCGAGGGGGGTGGGGAAATCACAGGGTCCCGGGCTGCACCTGTGCCGGGGGCAGCCAAATCCGTCCATCCGCCAGCCAGAGCCCCAGCCAGAGAGAGCCAGAGCCCCAGCCAGAGAGAGCCAGAGCCCCAGCTACAGCCAGAGAGAGCCAGAGCCCCAGCTACAGCTACAGCCAGAGAGAGCCAGAGCCCCAGCCAGAGAGAGCCAGAGCCCCAGCCAGAGAGAGCCAGAGCCCCAGCTACAGCTACAGCCAGAGAGAGCCAGAGCCCCAGCCAGAGCTACAGCTACAGCCAGAGCCCCAGCCAGAGAGAGCCACAGCTACAGCCACAGCCACAGCCGGAGTGAGCCCCAGACATCCTCCCATTGCAAACCACCCGCAACCATGGGCTGCTGCAGCGGCAGATGTACCCTCATATTCGTCTGCAGCCTCCAGCTAGTAAGTGAGACCCTCAAACTTTTTCTTCTTCTTTGATTTAAATGTCTTTATTTTATGTTTAATTAAGTAGGTTTTTGTGTATGTGTGTGTGTGTGTGTTTCTGCTGTTTGAACCAAAATCTGGTCCCGGCGTTTTGGTCAGTTTCACAATCGTACGGTCAGACTTGGCTATAATGTTTTGCTGTAACCCACGCACTGTAACTGCAATGCGATGTGCAAACACTCTGGTAAATACTGGGCAAAAAAAATACCAAGTGCGAGTCTTTCATTATTTAAGAGCGGTGTGTATAAGGATGTGTGTGTGTGTATATATATGCACACACACACACACACACACACGCTGGCGCAGTACAGCAACAGATGCACCTCTCGGTGTGGGTGTATCTCAGGCGACCCCGGCGGACTGAAGACTGGAAACTTTTCGCTGGGGTTTCCGTGTGTTGCGTGTGGGGGTGAACGCAGTGCTGTTGGCTTTGATGTGGATTTGCTACGCAAGTTGTGGATGGTTGCTGGAAGGGAAGGGTCTGCGGATTACGGATACCTCTGCAATTCCGAAAGCGCCTCCGATTTGGAGTCGCAGCTCCTGACCGGTTCGGTACATGTGTGAAGTCTGCCTTTGTTCATGTGTTAAGATAAACTGAAATGCCACTCGCCTACTACACAGCATCTTGTGCATCTTTGTGTACAATGTTCAGGATGCACACACTTGGTCCTTTTAACTGCACACTGTGATTCCCCAGTTATCGGTATAAATAGTTTAACTCGCGTCATTTAAATTGGCACAAGTTAATCCCTTTGAACGTCAAAGTGTTCAGAGATGTGTTTCAATGTACAGTGGTTATTTTTTGTATACTATCAGCGGTAGACAAGAGAAATATTCATCGGGTGCTGTTTCTCATTCGGAGCGCCTCTGTGTTTTACAGGTGGTTCAGATACAGTACTTGTTCGACTTTTCATCTTTCTTCAGTTGAATCGTGTAGAAAGTAAACTGATAATTCTTACAAGTTCAAAGTGATGCTTTGCATTCTCCAGCCATGGTTTATTGCCAGCCTTACAAACCAGAAAAAAGTTTCAGTGGTGCAATGTTTTCAATTGGAATGATCCAGTGGTGAGGATATTGTCTGACAGGCACTCTACCTTCTTTACATGTATCTGCTTGTGTGAATAATAGTGCTAAACAGTGTTTTATTATCCTCTACATGTATTGTACGATATAACTGTATGGAAGCAAGCTGAAAAATTAATCCAGAAAGTTTCAATACTGGTTTGATTTTTGATTTTGAGCAACTGCGAGTTACATAGTCAAACCTAAAGTGATGCTGTGGATCAGCACTTACCATATATAGCATATTTTACTTTCAATGGGAAACAATATTTGTTAGAGTCCCACAGGGCTGGGTAACATCTTTGCTTCTGGGTCTAAAACTAGGTAAATTAGGTCATTGGCAGCGGTGTCTTTCGAAGTGTAATTGAGCAATGAACCAAAATGCAATGTCTGTATATGGCCTTGCCCCTGAGCAAAATGTATTGGAATATGTCAGTCTTTTGTCCTCTGCACTTTGGTAGAATAGAAGCATTATTCATATGAGGCTGCTGAAGGTCTTTTTTTAAATGTAACTTTAAGCTTTAATTCATCCATTACTAACATGGACCACAAATGTTCTACAAACAAACAACGTAATGAAAAATATCTACCTTTAAAACCTTTTGGTGTAAATAGACTCTTGATAGTTAACAGACTCGATAAGGAGCCTTGCTCTGCAAATAAGCATTTATGAACATGTGTATAGAGAGAGGTTCATTGTAAGTGCTGAATGAAGCTGGCCTTGTCGGAAGGTAATACTCAAAATAAAATGGTAAATAAATAATAAACACAATTCTTCTAATGTTATTTCTCATCGTGGTTTGTAATTTGGGCAACATTGGTTACACCTCAGTTACATTTAATAGATTTATGTGAAAAAATATAACTGCATTGATTTGGACATTATTGAACAATCTATTGGGCCTTGGTAACTCCAAATTAGGATTCTGCCATTAATATTTAAAAAGATCATTAATATTAAGACTTTTTTCCTGAATTTTGTTTAACGTGACACTATCAGATTTTTTTTACTGTTAATTTTCATTACTTATTTTAATTAAAAATCCAAACAGCCTCATTCAATTGTGAGAAATAAGGAAGTGAGAGGTTGTTATGCGATACATTTGAGAAGTTTGGATACATGTTTGCAAGCTACAGTTGAAGTGATGAAAAGTTGCTAGCTAACATGCAAAAAGAGCAATTCTATTGTTTGTATCCCTTATAATATCAACAATCATCAGTTGCCCACTACACTTGACAAAGAACTGCAACAGCCTTCTGGCATACAGAGGAGAATTCTGTTCTGAAATATTTGTCAACGTGGAGTTTTGCACAATTTCTGTTTTCTGTCTCTTTGCCATCCAGAGTCTGTACAAAGTTTATTATTAATCACCTTTTCAAAGTCAGCTGTCTCTCCATGATTAACTTGGGGATGCTGTATGCTTCTTTACATTGATGTACTTTGTTAGTGGGTGCAAATTGCTTCATTTGTAAACGGTGTGTGAGTCAGAGCCCAATGCATGTTATATGTAGATTTTATGTCATGTTTTAAATCACGTGCATGATTTAATATCTCCATCCCTTTTAGGCAGGTTTTTTGTATCATTGTTCCACTTCATTATCCTTGGCTCAAAAAGGTCTCGCTTCAAAGTATGAACAATGAAAATAGTGGAGGATGTGCCTGCAAGATTGATGGTGAAATTGCAACTGTCTAGCTCTGTTGAGCTTTCCCGTGTTGGTACTTGCATGCCTTAGTATTTAATATAATAAAGATTTTGATGTACCAAAAATAAGAGATTTATTTGGAGTCTAGGAATGTTCTTAACCTCACATTAAATGAGGCTACAAGTAGAATATTTGTAATAACTTGCAGACTATCTTTAGTATAGTTATTCACAATATATATCTGTAGAGCATATTTCTTCATAGAAGATGGTAAAATCAAATAGTTTTTGTGCAGAGGATTTATAGGTGAAGCATGCTAACCATTTCTAATAGCTGTCCCCATTGCAATTCTATCAAAACGTAATACATTTTGCCATCAACCCTTGCAGGGGCCCTTCCACCACATTGACTGATAAGTTTTTGTTCTCAGACGTATGGTAATTAAGTGACTTCATTTGTAAATGGAATCTCAAGATCAAGAAGAATCCACCCACCACGAGGAACATAGTCATTAGTTGTTTGCAAATTATCTGGGTATCTTCACATAAGAAAAATGGGAAGTAAATCAAAGTGCTTCATACAGGCTTCTCTTCGACCGTGCCTTCAGCTCCCCTCTCGACTGTCTACCCCCTCCTCGCTCCCTCCCTTCCCTCCCCTCACCCTGACCATTTCCCCCCTTCTCGGGTCCCAACCCAACTGTCCAGCGCCTTGGGACGTCCTCCCGACGTGAAAGGCGCTCTATAAATGCAATCTTGTTGTTGTTGTTGATAGAGGGCAGAACCCTAAATTGCAAGAATCCATGGAAATAAAGAAGGCCGGTTCAGCCAGTCAATGACATTTTGATTAGTATTTCTGTCTGTTAGTTCTCTCCCATCCTAAAATATGGTAATCCTCAAATTCTCAGCTTCCAAGTACAACATATCAATCCAGATTTTGTTGTTTAAAAATTCTGCAGATCCAGTATTCACTGCACTAGATGGCAATGTGTTCCACATTAATTCCTTCAAGCTTTGTTTAACCAGCGAGTTTTCAATATTTTTTCTTGAATAAAGTTCATGCTAATTGAATTCCTTGGTCTAATCACAATTCATTTCGTAAAAGAATTCACTGGAATCCACTATCAAACATTTATCATTTCAAAACATTAAAATAATGTCCCTCATTCTTTGTTTCTTAGGAAAGTTTACTTAACCTATTTTAGTAACATGGTTTATAAGGCCCTGCTTTTGACATAAACACCATTTCCTTACTCAAATGATGACTAGTGGTGTGTTTTCTTCCTTCTGACAGTGTCACTGAAATAGTGTAATTTCTTTGTCTTAGATTGTATCCTTACCCCAGCAATCTGAGTAATTTATGAAAGAAATGCCTATTGTGAAACACTCTTCTGATGAAGCAGAAAGCATCAACATATTTAAGCTGAAATTCAATGCATATGTGAGGGTGAAGGGAATAGAGTGCTATGGGAGTGAAGGCTTTTGTGGAATATAAATACGGGCACTGCCTAGTTGGGCCGAATGACCTGTACTAATCTATGTAATGTGATTCTGTGTAAGAAAATGTTTCAGGAAAAAAAATACCTTAACTGAAGCAGACTTTTCTCATTCAGATTACAATAACCTCCTGATATACCGTCACTCCAAGAGAAAAGTGACTATATCTGGGGTGACTGTAGTCGTGAGTCATCCGGGTCCAATAGCACTGCACTGAGGACCTACATCAGCGCGCACTGCCCCTGCACAGAGCGAGCAGCTGTCAATGTGACAGAGTGGCCAAGCCCACCGTAACTCTCAGTTAATTTGTTAAAACTCGCTTAAGTTAAGTAAAATATAAGTTTATGTATAGGCATATGTATCTATAAAAAAAAACTTTTTTGTTAATTTTGCACATTTTGACAAAGTGAATCATTGAGATAATCCAGCACAGTCTAAAATTTCTACTCTCAGAGATCTTGGTACAACAGTCAAAACAGCTATCACGTGGCTGGTTGAGGGTGAGGGCAATCTTTTCTCACAATACCAGGCCATTCATTGCAAGACCTCGCTGAGCGGTCCAGCGCAGCTGGCAGAGTGGAGAAAGTGAGTTGATTTCGATGATATATCCAATATTTTACTTACTAGAATGTAAAGAATGTAACTTTCTGCATTATAAGTGGAGTGCTGAAATAAAGGCCAGAGGGTCCCTCATTCATTATTATTTTGCATGGGAAGCGGCTGAGATATTGACAGCATGACGATATGAAACGTGTGATGATATAAACCAGGGCCTTATTATCAGGAGTTCACTTTATTGTGTTTTGGGAACTGGAGGTGAAGTGCATTACATCATTCAGTAAAGCCCACGAGAAACATGTCTGGCTGAAATTCAATGGACTCATCATGACTCATGGATTAATTACATATAAGGCATTCTATCCCCTGGAAAAAAAGTTATTTTCTTCCATTAGTAACAGTTAGAGAATTCAAGATCAAATTATTTTAGTAAAGCTACATAACATTCATGCTTTTAGTAAATGCATGCATTTTATTTAGTTGATTACTAATAGACAATATTGTTGCATGTTGCTTGGGAATAATAATAATAATAATTACTGGACTTAAATGGTGAATTGTTACATATTCTACTAAAATTGTGTGTCAGCCTGGCTGAATTAGTAGCACTCTCACCTCTAAGACAGAAGGTTGTGGGTTCAAGCCTCAAGTCGGGATTTTGAACTCACAGTCAGTGCTGGGGAGAGCACTGCGTTGGTGGAGGTGGTTCGGTTGAGACATTAAAACTGAGGTTTCCATCTGCTTGTTCAGGTAAAAGTTAAAGATACCATGGCACACAACATTTCAAAAAGGAAGAAAAATAATCTAAATCAAAGACCTGTGTCATGTTTATGCATGAAGTTCAGTGTAGTTCCTTGAACCAATTTGTCTATGGTAACCATACTGCCTTTCTTGTGCATTTGAAATAAAGAGGCTGGGAAATGTATTTCTGAGGGTTGTCTTTATAATATTCCTATTTGTTTACATTTATTGACCAATTCTGTGATTTAGTTTAGCAATTTGATTTAATGTTATGTTTGATGCATTTCCAAAATTTGATTTTAGTGTCAGCAGCAATAGAAAATCACAATGTCCAAACAAGTCCCATGAAAAACTAGCTTCTTATTGCTCTAGGTGCCATAACCAATGTATACATAAAACATACAAGTGCATGTTCAGAATAGATTGGACATATTTTGTTTAGTGATGATGTAAATTAATCTACCTAGAGAGGGGATGAACAAATAAGTAAAATTGCATGTTTCACCCTACATCGTAGAGGATAAATGAAATGACTTCAAGGAAAAGCAGTTCACACTTTCTTGATGATTTTCTTTCACTTTAAAAGAGAACTGAACATACACTTGTTTAAGAATCAGATTGAGAATTCTGAGAATAATTACTTAATGTTGTACCTAACAAATTGTTCCTGTGCTATCAGTACAGTGGTTGAACAACGTATCAATTCAGCTGCCTGAATGAATAATGTAACTTATACAACTAGACTAATATTTTGAAGTTTTGCTTTATTGCCTTTGGGAATTGGGAAAATACTCAAAGAGAATTATCTTCTTAGTGTTTTTTCCTCAGATTCATTGCCTCCTTCAGAAGATTTAATGACTGAGTAGGTGGGGCTAACTGTATAAAGCCTATCTCGTGAACATGCTTGATGTAGCAAGTGGCCTTTACTTAATGTTGCACACACACATTTTGTCTGACTCCTAAATCCAACTTAAATACTGTGAGTTTATCGTCTAAGATATTGCATTCAATTGTTACATGCCAAGTTGGCAGATATTGACTTTCATACTAATCCTATTGGTGTGTATGGATTTCCTTTAATTGCATAGTACACTTCAATATAGAAAAACTATTGAATAAATACAAAGTTACACAATAAAATCACACATACATTCCTGATTAGAATCTAAATTTACAAAGGGACTTGAATATGCTAAGATGTAAAAGGATTTTTTTTTCTGTACAACTGTAATTGATGAGTTGTCCTTTCAAAGACCAAGTTGTCTCATTGTCCTTTTGCTGATGCATGGAAACTTCACGCTAACAATAATATGGTTTTAAATATGAATAGTACTGGAGCAGCATTAGCTATTGTTAATTGGTTTATTTTCCCAATTGCTGGAACTTGCCACATTGCCACAGTACACAGTACACCACACAAGTTTAAGAGAGTACAGATTTAGGGTTGCAAAGGACAATTTTAGGACAGCCACCAGGAAGTATTTCTTTACCCATTAACGATGGGAACAGGATACCATCAATACCAACGATGGGAACAGTCTGCTGATGTCCTGTCAGCTTGTTTGACGGATATCAAGGCCAGGATGAGCACAAATATCCTGCAGCTGAATGTCGGCAAGACGGAAGCCATATTCTTTGGCTCCCGTCAATTCTCTCCTGCGGGTGTGAACTCCTCAACCTCCCCTGGCTCCCCCTCAGACTCACCGAACCCGTGCATAACTTAGGCTTCAGCCTCAGCTTTCTTTTCTACCACGCATCTGTTCCGTGACCAGTACCGCTTTTTCCCACCTCCGTTACATTGACCATCCATACGTCACAACCGACGGAGCTGAAGCTCGCCCATGCCTTTGTCACTTCCCAGCTGGACTATTCCAATGTCCTACTAGCTGGTCTCCCCAGCTCCACCATACACAAAATCCAATTAATTCAAAACTCCACAACCTGGATACTCACCCATACAAAACTCCGTACCCCATCACACCAGTCCGAGACAGGTTTTGTTGGCTCCCAATTACCTAATGGATTGATTTCGAGTTTGCAAATCACTCAATGCCCTCGCACCACCCTACCTATCTGACCTTCTTGCCCCCTACTCCACCATCGGCTGCCTTCATTCAGCTGGCTCTGGCCTCCTATTTGTCCCTTGTGCCTTCTGTTCCATCATCGTTGGCCGTGCCTTCAGCCACTATGCCCTGAAACTTTGGAACTCCCTCCCTCAATCCCCTGCCATGACTTCTTCCTCTCCACCTTCAAATCCTGCTTAAAGACCTTCCTTTTTGATCATGTTTATGGTCACCTCCCCACTCCCTCTTCCCCTGGCTCATTGTCAGACTCTGCCACTGTGAAGCACTCCAGGAAACTATCCTGTGTGAAGGGCACTATAATAATAAATGCAAGTTGCAAGTGATGTGGTTATTACCATGAAAGGATAGTTGAGGCAAGAACATTTTTTAAAAAATTGAAGGTTAGTTGGGTGGTTACTTGGGAAGGATGAAATGAGATCAAATGGGCAAACCTCTCTTTTGAATTTGCCCAATAGATGTGCAGTGCCATAAGAAATTTTCTTTTTTCACTGGTATAGTATGCTCAAAAAACAAATCTTGAAAGATTGAAGTTATCAGTAGCAAGTGTTAATTAAATAATGCTTGCATTTAATAATCTTTGTTTATGGTACAGTGTCTTTAACATCAGGAGGATGCCTCAAAGCGCTTAACAAGATATTCTGTCAAATGCAATAACTGTATTTGCGCAAATTCGGCATTCCAGTCGCACACAGTAATGTCCTATCGACATAAATCAAAAACAAATAAGATAACATTTTTCATTTGACAGTAATGAAAAGTAAGTAAATTCCCTGACTTAAACATGATGGTAATATTTTGCAGTTTTGCAATGTATCCAATTCCTGGCTAGCCCACGATTGGCACAGTCCACTGACTGGGTTTGCTTTGAATATCTCTTGATTTTTACTTCACTGATGTGGTTAAAAAGTGTAAAAAAAGATTGCTCCCAATCTGTAAAATTGTTAAGCATGTGGTAAACCATGCCAACCAGCATACATATGCTCTGTGAGCATGCCTTTTCTGACATCAGTGTCCTTTTCACTTTCCTTGCTGCTCTCCATGCAGGATTATCCTTTAAAGAAAGGAGGCATTTAAAAGTTAATGATGTGGAGCATATAATGGAATAAGCATTTTGCCCTGAATGTATTCCTCCCTTCAATTCCAATTTTTTATGTTTTGCTATGATGGAGTTTTGTGCTCATTGAGGTGAGGAATGGTAATAAGTAGAGTCTGACACTTTTAACAGCCAGTGTCAATATCGAGCACTCCAGAGTCAGCAATGCACATTCAGATATGCACTAAAAGTCACTGTTGGACCTCAAAAATGCTCTTCGACTCAGAAACCTACTCGGAAGAAAATCTTTGCTACAGTTGTGTGCGTTTTCTTGTTTTGAAGATTCTTACATCCTTCTTGAATCAAATTTTAATTTAGTTTGTGTTAAGTTGTGCCAATGTTGTACTATGCACATACTAGTCTGAGGCGGCATGGATGTACTGATAGTAAAGTTGCATCTTTCCAATTGACCAAAGTGAACTTTCATTTAAAACAGTCTGGACACAAATCCAGATCCCCCAAAATAAAGGGCTCAATGGAAAAATAAAAAATAAAACAAATCATTTAAATTCTGTCCCTACAATCGCCACAGACAAGACTTAAGTGTTCTCTTGGGTGTTCTGATCAGCGGCATCTCAGAGATACAAGAAAGGGTGTTAGTTTTTCAGCAGTACGACAAGTAAATAGCTACATAGCATACATATCAGACTGCACAGTGAGAGCATCTATCTTAAACTGGTTGCTGAAAAAGTTATATGGAAATCCCATTATAAAGACATAGTGAAAGGTTTACACCAAATTCTCCCCAAAATCAAATTCATTGGCTGCTCATCTCAATGTTGTTATTAGGACATTTCTAGCATAAATTAGCATGTGCCTGCATAATAACAGCCTTGACTTCTAATTAATCTAATCTTGAGACCTGCACGTGAAAGGGACTACAAAAATGTGAGTTGTTATTCATATTAGCACTCGCCTTGCAAGCCAGAGAACCTGTGTTTTGATTCCAAGCAGGGCAAAATCTTAGGCAAAATTCCTTACTCCAGACACCTCTGTTTACCTAGCAATAAGTAGGAACCTGGTTGTTAGTTGATTAGTGAATTGCTTTCCTGGGGGAAAAAAATTTGGTCACTCAATTCACGACTGTTTGTGGGACACTGCTGTGCGTAATTGGCTGCTGCCTTTTGCCCACAAAATATACAGTCAATTTACTTTACAGTATATTCTGTGAAGCACTTTGAGATGTCTCAAAGATGTGATAAGGTGCTATATCAAATGCAAGGATTATTATTATTATTAACTAAACTTCCCAAGTTGAGGCATAATTATGTCTGGCTAGTTCATAGAATCAAATAAAGACAGTCAATAACATGTAAATCTCCGGGATGGATTTATAAATCTCAAGGAGAAAGGAAATCAGAATCCTTTTTGAAAAGCATCTGTCAGATTTAGGAACGAAGTATAGAAATTGGTCATTCAGCCCATTGAGTTAGCTCTGCCATTGCAGATCATGTTTTAAATATAATTCAATGCAATTTGTCTGCCTTTTCTCCATACCTTCTGATATCCTTATATGGCAACTATTTATCAAATTCCTTCTTAAGCAATACCCACCAACTATGTATTAACGATGTTTTGAGGAAGTTAATTCCACAATCTCATATCTCTCAGTAAATAAATTTGTACTACACTTCAAAGTCCAGGACTAACCATAAGCACTCTGTTAATTTCCTTATATTTTCTGTTAATTTCCTTTGTATCTTGAACACCTTGATCAGATCAACCCTCAGTTTTACACAGCAAATGTCTGACATTGCATTTAAGATTGAACGCATGCAGCAGTCGTCTTTGTAAAGAAACAAGTTTAAAAATTAAAATCAAAGCAACAATAACTGAATACTGAAATTAAATCCCTGTGAATTATCATTTAATTGATAATTTATTCAAGATATGATTATTTACAACAACAAGATTATATTTGTATAGCGTCTTTCACGTAAAAAGGACGTCCCAAGGCGCTGGACAGTGTACAGCATTTCAGACGCAAGCTGGGGTCAGGGAGAGAAGAGAGGGGGGGTGGCCAATGGCATGGTTGTAGAAGCGGGTCTTGAGGTGGGACTTGAAGGAGGCTAAGGAGGGGTCGAGGCGGTGTGATTGGGGGATGGAATTCCAGAGGTTGGGGGCAGAGTGGCTGAAGGCTCTCCCGCCAATGGTGGGGCGGGTGGGTCGGGGGACGTGGAGCAGGCCAGAGCTGGCTGTGCAGAGGGAGCAGGCGGGTTGTTAGGGGGTTAGGAGGTCACAGAGGTAGGGTGGGGCGAGGCCGTGGAGGGTTTTGTATGTGAGGACCAGGATCTTGAACTGGATCCTTTGAAGGATAGGGAGCCAATGGAGTCGGGGGAGATGGGGTCATGGAGTTTGGTGCGGGAGAGGACATAGGCTGCCGAGTTCTGGATTATCTGCAGCCTGTGAAGGGAGGAGTTAGGAAGGCTGACAAGCAGGACGTTTGCATAGTCGAGCCTGGAGGTTATGAAGGCATGAACAAGAGTTTCAGTGACCTGAGGGGTGAGGTAGTGGCCTAGTCGGGCGATGTTATGGAGGTAACTGTTGGCAGACCAGCCAGCCTGGCTCATAGGCAGAACTTGGAAGGGTGGAGATTATTCACACTTGGTTCCTGTTAGCCCTGCAACCCAAAGCCCTATGTGATAGGGGGTCTGAGCTGGACAAGTAACGGAAGTTTGTCAGTCAGTGCTTTCAATGGCAAGCTATGAGATTTGAGTTGGTTAAATTCCATCAGTACCCCAATGCATGCTCTGGGGTCTCTGAGCTTTCGCCGCTGCCAGGCTACTGCAAATACTCTCTGGAATTAGGTAAACAGGGCGTATCCCTCCAGGGAGAGTGTGCGTATTTCATTCCAGACATGGGAATTTCCATGTGTAGAAGGCATGCATGGAACTCTGTCAGGTTTTGAATACACTTAAGCACATTGATGGCTTTTTGTATGTGTCATTTAACAGTCTTCTGAAGTCAATTTTCTGTGATTCCTTCAAAATAAATAAAAATAATTTGGTCACTCAATCCATGACTGTTTGTGGGTCACTGCTATGCGCAATTGGCTTTTCGCCCACAAAACACCCGGTCAATTCACTTTATGGCATATTCTGTGAAGCTTTTGGAGACGCCTCGGCGACGTGATTAGGCGCGATATCAAATGTAAGGTTTATTGTAATTGTAATATCCAGTGACCACCCCCAAAAAATGTGGCATTGAAATCTATGCAGATTTTGCCCCGAAACTTGTGTTAATACAAGACTGGTGGTGGGAAAAAGTGACAAGAAAAAATTGAATAATTTATTCTATTTTACGTAAAATATGTAAGTTCCCCATAGAAAAATTATTTTTGTGAAGATGAATATTTAAATGTAACCCAGAATCAGTTGTGCAAAAATAACTTAAATCAGTTGCTTCATTAAATGTCAGTGACTTGTTGCTCACATTATTATTCAAAACTTCCTTCAGATTGATGACAATTGATGTAGCACACGTGTAGTTGTTGTATTACCCAATGCTTTTGAATAGCTTCAGTATTTTACCCCACTGCTGCTGTCAAGCTAATTGACCTGCAAGAAAAGATGGAGAAATTCCACTTGGGTCTAGAAATGCTTTATTCATGTAGCATTACTTCATGCAGCATTCAGATGTTGCCAAATTCGTAAACACAGTCTTCCAAAGCCAGTTTTCTGTAGTTCTTTTAAGTATTCAACAATTTGCCAAATTCTAGACATTAGGCTGGTTCCGATGGTAACACTCTTGTCTTTGAGTCAGAATGGTGAGGATTGAAGTCCCACATTGGACCTTTGTAATTACAGTCTAGGCTGATTTTTCTACTGCACTACTGGTGGAGTGCTGCATTGTTAGAGTTGCCATTGGTTGGTTCTGGTCATTGATGTTCTGGTCACAAAATTCGCAGTAAAAATTGTGCATTTATTTCATGTTTGAAATGGGACATTATTGTGTACAAATTGGCTGCTGCATTCACCTGCAAAATACAAGCCATTCGACTTCACAGTAACATTCTGTGACGTGCTTTGAGATGTTCTCCTAAGGTGACAGGCGCTATATCAAATGCAAGGATTAATAATATTATGATGATTATTATTTATGTCTGCAGTTGCTGTGCAATAAGTACTTGTCATATTATTATGTAACCCAAACCTAAATGCAGCCAGGTTAAAAGGTTATTTTGTGAAATTGGACTAGTGGATGACAAATAAAGTTGAACATGGAAAAACATAAAATGATTAGTTTAGGAGCATATAGAAAAGAGATCAATTTTTGGATCTATTATATAAGAACATAAGAATTTGCAAGGCGAAAGAAGACCAAGGTCCTTCTAGCTCGCCTTTCACCATCCTGGCAGTCCCTTGACATGTCATGTCCCAAACTATACACTGTATACCGAGATATTATTTTCTAGCAGAAATCTATCTAATTTGTTCTTGAAACAAATAACATTTTCTACTTCTACTGTCTCCCTAGGGAGCCTGTTCCATAACAACAACAACAACAAGATTGCATTTATAGAGTGCCTTTCACGTCGGGAGGACGTCCCAAGGTGCTGGACAGTTGGGTCGGGACCCGAGCAGGGGGGATATGGTCAGGGTGAGGGAAGGGAGGGAGAAGGAGGGGGTAGAGAGTCGAGAGGGGAGCTGAAGGCACGGCTGAAGAGAAAGGTCTTGAGACCGGCTTTGAAGGAGAAAAGGGAGGAAGCAAGGCGAAGCTACTGGGGGTGGAGTTCCAGAGCCTAGGGGCTGAGAGGCTGAAAGCCGGCCACCGATGGTAGGGCGGTTAGGCTGGGGGATGTGGAGGAGACCGGAGCCAGAGGAACGAAGGGTACGGGCAGGTACATGGGGGCATAGTAGGTCGGAGAGGTAGGAGGGTGCAAGGCCGTGAATGGCCTTGTTAGGTGAGGATGAGGATCTTGAATTCGAGGTTTACTACTTGCTCACTGAAGCATTGTTTCTGTTCTGTAAACTATCTATACAACAACAACAAACAAAATTACATTTGTATAGCGCCTTTCACATTGGGAGGACACCCCAAGGAGCTGGACAGACAGAGTCATGGCCCTGAGCTGGGGGTTAGGGAGGGCAGGCCGGAGCCCGCAGAGCGGATGGAATGAACAGGATGGTAGGGGTTAGAGGTCGGAGACATAGTGGGGAGCAAGACCGTGGAGGGCTTTGAAGGTGAGGACCAGGATCTTGAACTGTATCCTCTGTGTGATGGGAAGCCAGTGAAATTGTGCAATGATGCGGGTGGTAGGGTCATGGAGCCTGGTGTGGGAAAGGACACAGGCTGCAGAGTTCTGGATGATCTGCAGCCTGTGGAGGAAGGAGTTGGGGAGGCTGACAAGCAATGAGTTTGCATAATCGAGCCTCGATGTAATGAATAATTATACATTTATAATTGTATACATGTGCAGAGGAAATGACATGTACCCTATTATTTAATTAACAACCAATGAACAGGATTATAAAATCTGTAATCGTTGTCATTGGTCTTTAATAACACAACTGAATGCACCTGCAATTCCTTCTGTACATGTTTACACATTGATTATACACCTTGCATAACACAAACATGTCTACACAACTGACATAAAAGATGCCCTATTTGTAGATTACAACAGTCATACAGTGTACAAAACAAGAAAGAAAGTTGGAGATCGTTTAGAAGAATAGTCAAAACTCCCAGCCAATTACATTGCTGCAGCAAAACAAATTGAGGATCAGTAAATTGAATTTTAAAAATAGTAAAAATAAATCAATATACGGGTGTACCAGCAGAATGGGTATATACCAATATATGGGTATCAGCACACTACACTACCAGACAAAAGTTAACAGACGTATGGTTTCTGGTTGAAGATGCTCAGTGGCCTGAATGGCCTCTTTGTTTTCCAATTAGTAGAGTAATAGTGAAGGCAGCTAACCGCTGCTGGAGCAGGGGACAAAGCTGAAAAATTGCAATGTTGTCACTGGAGCATGTGCTGTACAAATATTTAGCATAGTTATTCTTACTGAGGAAGACTTACAGGGAGCTTAATGTTTTTGAAGGTTAAGTAGGAAGCAAAGAGGCTTTAGTTTGATACTGAGGTACAAGAACTAAATAAAATTATTGACTATTATGTGACACACTTACAATATTTAATTCACAGTATTGTGGAGCATAGTTTAATCTTTGCTGGATAGTTTGCAGGTTAAAATAACAACAGCAACTTGCATTTGTATAGCGCTCTTCACGCGGGGTGTTGTCTCAGAGTGCTTAACAGTGATGGAGACTGACGCCGAGCCGGGGGAGGGAGAAGGTGACCGCAATCGTGGTTGATATAAGATATAGTCAGACAGAGATGACAGAAACATTAGTTTAAACTTTAAAAAATAAAAGTATTTAATCAAATATCAAATCTGGAGTATTCCTACAATTGTAGTTGTGGTGTTAGAACAACTGTATAAGAGCATTTTGGCATTGGTAGAGATCTAGTGTCTACAATGGTAGCCAGAATTAGATGCTTAGTTATGCAGAATCTATCAAGGCTTGTAAGTTTCACATTAAAGAAGAGATCTTATTGAATTGTTCAGATCCTAAAGGCTATAGATAAACTGAACTCCAATAATATATTTAGCATGTTCAAAATAATTAAGAACAAGGAAATAATAATAATAATATTATTATTATAATTATTAATTAATTATATTTATAATTATATAATTATAATTAATAATTATTATTTGATATAGCACCTTATCACCTTGTTGAAATGCCTCAAAACGCTATAGATATGAGATATGGACTCAAACTCAGAAGAGAAGAGGAAAGACAGTTTAAATTTAATCTTTTTACACTGAATGATGAATGAACATTTTAGAATAACCAGTAGAGGTAGATTATAATGGTAAATTCCGGATGCAATTGACTAGATATTTGTGAAAGAATTTTAATAAGAAGTAAGAGAATGAGAGAGATAGAGAGAGAATTAGATTTGCAAATATAATGGGAAAACCACATCTTACAAATTTACATTGTCAAAGCATGAGGTATACTAATCAGCAAGGGAAATTATTCATCCAAAATTTGAAAACTTCTTTGCTGATGTGATGTTGTAAATCACATCAGCAAACAAAACAAATCAGCAAATAAAATAGACTGAGAAGAGATAAAAGGGTGGAGAGAGGAAGTTGCAGTGGCTAGAGGTATAGTAGCTGAAGGCTTGGCTTCCAATGGTCCATCTGCGACCACGGCTCCCTAAGCCTCCTTATCCTCGTTGACCTCTCTGTGGCCTGCAACATCGTCGACCACTCTATCCTCATCCACTGCCTCTCCTCTCACCTCAACCTTCATGGTTCTGTCCTTGACTGGTTCAGATCGTACACTCTCAAACCACCTTCACTTCATCTCCACAAACGGTCTCCTCTAGCCCCCGCATCATCTCATGAGGCATTCCTCAGAACTCTATCCTTGGTCCCCTATTCTTCAATAACTATATGCTCCCTCTTGGTGACATCATCTGGAGACATGGCGTCAACTTCCACATATATGCGGATGACAGCCAACTGTACTTCTCTACCTCCATCCTTGACTCAAGGACCACTGCTGTCCTGACAGAATGTCTGTCAGACATCAAGTCCTGGATGAGAGCTAATTTTCTTCGATGTCGACAAGACCGAGGATCTCCTGATTGGCTCCTGTCAGCGCCTCCTCACCTCGGGCGCTGACAGCAACACCATCCATAGTTGCACACTCCACCTTGCTCAGCCAGTCCACCTTGGTGTCTTTTTTGACCCTCAACTATCCTTCTACCCCACATCTGCGCCATGACCCGCTCTGCCTTCCCCTACCACCGCAACATCGCCCGGCTCTGCCACTGTCTCACTCCGCAGGCCACCGAATCCCTCATGCATGCTTTCATTACATCCAGGCTTGACTATGCAAACTCATTGCTTGTCTGCCTCCCCAACTCCTCCCCCATAGACTGCAGATCATCCAGAACTCTGCAGCCCGTGTCCTCTCCCGCACTAGGCTCCGCGAGCCTATCACCCCTATCCTCGCCCAACTCCACTGGCTTCCCATCCCATCACAGAGGATACAGTTCAAGATCCTTGTCCTCACCATCAAAGCCTTCTATGGTCTTGTTGCCCCCTAACTCTATGACCTCCTAAGCCCCTACCATCCTGCTTGCTCCCTCCGCTCAGCGGGCTCTGGCCTGCTTCATGTCCCCCGCCTCGCTCGCCCCACTATCGGCAGGCGGGCCTTCTGCCCCTCTGCCCCCACCCTCTGGAACTCCATCCCACAGTCCCTCCATCTTGCCCCCTCCCGTATCTCAAGATGCTCCTCTTCGACTGTGCTTTCAACCTCCCTGATTCCCCTTCTGTCCTCCACCCTCCTCGACCCCCAGCTCGGGTCTGAAATTCTGTCTATCCAGATCCTTAGGATGTCCTCCCGACGTGAAAGGCACTATACAAATGTAATTTTGTTGTTGTTTTATAGGTGAGGGTGAGGACCTTGAAATTGATCCATTGGGAGCCAATGGAGCCCAGCTAGAACTGAAGTGATGAAGTGCATAGTTTGGTACATATAATTAGAAAGGATATTCTATAATGATATATCATTGAGCCAATAAAATATAGACAACAGCAAATTGCATTTATATAGTGCTTTTCACATCAGGGGGATCTCCCAAGGTGGACAATTAAGAGTTTGCACCCAACCTGGGAATTGAATACAAGAGGGGTAGAGACCAAGGGGGGAGGAGGGAAAAGGGACCAAAGGCACAGTCAAAGAGGAAGGTCTTGAGAGGGACCTTGAAGGAGGCTAAGGAAGCAGCAAGACAAAGAGATTCAGTGATGGAGTCCAGAGTGTGGGGGCAAAAAAGCGAAAAACCTGACCACCGATGATGGAACAGGCAGTGACTGGAGCCAAGCAAGAGATCCTCTGTTTTGTCGACATTCAATTGGAGAAAGTTAACTTTCATCCAGGACTAAATATCTGACAGGCTAATGGTCAGAACAGCAGTGGTCTTGGAATTGAGAGTTGGGTGATAGAGCTGGGTGTCATCCGCATACATATGGAAGTTAACCTGATGTTTGCAGATGACATCATCAAGCAGAGCATGCAAATGTTAAAGAGGAGAGGGCCAAGGATAGAGCCCTGAGGAATTCCACAAGTAACGGTGCAGGGGAGAGAAGAAAAACAATTGGCAGATACAAAGTGGAGATATTGGGAAAGGTAAAAATAAAACCATATAAGGATGGAACTGTGAAGGTGGAGTCCTGTAGCTCAGTGGTTAGAGCACTTGCTTTGCAAGCGAGAGACCTGAGTTCAATTCCAGGCAGGGCGAAACCTTGGGCAAGTTTCCTTACTCCACACGCCTAATAATAATCCCTCCAAAAACTAAAAACAATAATAAATTGGTCATTTTCAATCTACGACTGTTTGTGGGACATTGCTGTGCGCAATTGGCTGCCGCGTTCGCCCACAAGTATACAGTCAATTCACTTTACAGCATATTCTGTGATGCGCTTTGGGACGTCTAGAAGACGTGAAAAGCGCTATATCAAATGCAAGGATTATTATTATTATAAAAGAGGAAAAGTGGAGAGATCAAGTAAGAAAAGGAGGCAGAGAGCCTTAGTCATAGATGGAAAGAATCTTATTTGTGACTTTGGCCAGGGCAGCCTCTCTGCTGGGAGCAGAGCTGAATCCAGATTGGAGGGTTCATACAGGAATGTACGGTAAGAAAAGAGCAAAGCTGGGAAGGAACAACTCATTCCATTACTTTTCAGAGGAAGGGAAGGTTGGAGATGAGACGGTAGTTAGAGAATAGGATGAAATAAGGGAAGGTTTTTTTGAGAATGGGGGTAATGACAACTTGTTTTAAACAGAATGGGAGCTGTGCTGGCAAAGAGAGGTTGACAATGTCAGCAGTGGGGCAAAGAGGTGGGAGCTGGGAGGTCAGGAGAGGGGCCTCATTTTGGAAATCATCAAAGGGAGAGAAGAGGGAGAGACTGGGTTGAAAGTGTGGAGGGAGGCATATTTACCATCCCCCCAAGCCTTCCCCCACCTTCCTTTCAGACATCTCCACCCTCCTATCTTCCTATCTGAATGCCTCCTTATCTTAGGCAACTTCAACCTCCACTTCACCCCCTCCTGCTCTACATCTGCTGACTTCTCCTCCCTCCTCTCTTCCCTCAACCACTCCCTCTTCATCCACTCCCCCACCCACGTACGTGGCCACCCCCTTGACTTGGTGATCACCTGGGGCCTCACAGTCTCGGACATCACCATCGTCGATATAGCCATCTCGGACCACTACTTCAACTCCCTCAACACCTCAGTATCCCTTCCCTCTTCCCAACCCTCCACCATTACATATCTTCCATGGAGAAAAATGTTCTCTCTCGCCACTGCCCTGGAGTCATCTGAACTCCTACACCTCTGGCCCTCGCTGACCGATCTTCCCTCCTCACTCTCCTTGCTCCACAACTCCCTCTCCTCCATTCTGGACTCCCTTGCCCCCCTCACCTCCTGAACTGGCTCATACTCTCGTAAATCCCCCTGGTATACCAGCCATCTCCGTTCCTCAAGGCACAAGTGTGAGCTGCTGAACGCGCCTGGACCAAATCCAAACTAACGGTCCATCGGCAGATTTGGCTTCACCACACCAAGAGCTACCACTGCATTCTTGCCTCCACCAAATCCTCTTTCTACTCCAAGGTTATCTTGGAGGCAAAGGACAACCCCCAGCTTTTCTTTTCCACCAATCGTGTCCTCCGTCCATCTTCTCATACCTCCCCATCCTCTCCTCAAAAGCCAACTGTGAGGAGATGCTGGACTTCCTCAACTCTAAAATTGAGGGGATACGTTCAGCCCCATCCACAGCCACTCCCACATCACCTCTCCCTCACAACCCACCCCCCCCACCCACCTCCCCCTATATTCCTTCGACCCCATCTCTCCCTCCTCCCTCTCCACAACTGTACGCAAACTCAAACCTACCACCTGTTCCCTCGATCCCATCCTCTCCTCGTCTCCCAGCTTCATCTTCTGGCCCCCCTCCTGTCCAATGTCATCAACCTCTCGCTGTCCACCGGTTCAGTTCCCCCCTCCCTAAAAACAGCTGTCATCACCCCCATCCTGAAAAAAACCTTCCCTGGATCCATCCCTCCTCTTCAGCTATCACCCCATCTCTAACCTCCCATTCCTCTCCAAGGTCCTGGAACGAGTCGTCGTGTCGCAGCTCCACTCCTTTCTCTCTCGCCATTCCCCCTTTGAACCCTTTCCAATCCGGCTTCCGTACTGCCCACAGCACGGAAACAGCCCTGGTCAAAGTTACTAATGATATTCTGATCATCTGTGATCAGGGCTCCCTCTGCTTCCTTGTTCTCCTCGACCTCTCTGCCACCTTCGACAATGTCGACTACTCCATCCTCATACACCACCTCTCCGCTTTACTCAATCTTCACGGACCTGCCCTTGCCTGGTTCGATTCCTATCTCTCTCACCATCTCCACTTCGTTACCTCTAATGGTTTCTCCTCCAGCCACCGAACTGTCACATCTGGCATCCTCCAGGACTCTGTCCTTGGCCCTCTCCTCTTTAGTATCTACATGCTCCCCCTTGGTGACATCATCCGCAGAAATGGGGTCAACTTCCAAATGTATGCGGATGACACCCAACTCTATCTTTCTGCCTCCACCCTCAACTCCAGGACCACTGCTGTCCTGACAGACTGCCTGTCGGACATCAAGTCCTGGATGAGGGCAAATTTTCTACAGTTGAATGTGAACAAGACTGAGGCCCTCCTGATTGGCTCACGCCAGCGCCTCAGCACCTCAGGCTCTGGCAGCATCAACCTCCATGGTTGATCACTACAACTCACCAAACCAGTCAGGAACCTCGGTGTCCTGTTCGACCCTTAACTGTCTTTTCTCCCCCACATTCAAGCCATGACCCGCTCTGCCTTCCCTCACCTCAGTAACATTGCCCGATTGCGCCATTATCTCACCCCTCAGGCCATTCAAACTCTTGTCCATGCCTTCATCACCCAGGCTCGACTATGCAAATGCCCTGCTTGTCAGCCTTCCCAACTTCTCCCTCCACAGGCTGCAGATAATCCAGAACTCTGCAGCCCGTGTCCTCTCCCGCACCAAACTCCGTGACCCCCATCTCCCCCACTCTCGCCCGACTCCACTGGCTCCCTATCCTTCAGAGGATCCAGTTCAAGATCCTGATCCTCACACACAAAGCCCTCCGTGGCGTCGCCCCACTCTACCTCTGCAAACTCCTAACGCCCTACCAACTCGCCCGCTCCCTCTGCTCAGCCGGCTTGCTCCACATCCCCCGACCCACCCACCCCACATTGGCAGGAGAGCCTTCAGCCACTCTGTCCCTAACCTCTGGAATTCCATTCCCCAGTCACTCCGCCTCGCCCTCTCCTTAGCCTCCTTCAAGTCCCGCTTCAAGAACCTCCTCTTTGATCATGCCATCGGCCACCCCCCTTCCCCTTCTTCCCTTACTTCCCCAACCCCAGCTCGGATCTGAAATGCTGTACTCTGTCCAGCACCTTGGGATGTCCTCCCGACGTGAAAGGCGCTATACAAATGTAATCATGTTGTTGTTGTTGTATGTGGATGGAGGAAGGTGGGGGCGCGGAGGAGGCGGCAGTACAAAGGGCAGAGACTGCAGAACGAAAGGAACATAAACAGTTATGATGAAAGGTCATCGACCTGAAATATTATCTCACTTTCCTCTTTCCATAGATGCTGCCTGACCTGCTGAGTGTTCCCAGCGACTTCTGTTTTTATTTCAGATTTCCAGCATCTGCAGTATTTTGCCTTTTGAACATAAGCATTGTTTGTTCCCGGTATGAAGCTCAATGTTTGGAATGAAGGAAAGTATTCAATGGTGAAGTGAATAATACGTTATGTGCTGTTGAGAAGTTTAAGATGGTGGGAACCAGAGAAAGTACTAGGTTCAGTGTTCTGTGAGTACAGTAATTTGTTTCAGGGTACTGGTTATTTGTCTGGAAAGCAGAGTACTCACTTGTTAGACAATGGATAGTCAGTAATTGAACCATGTAGAATAGTACCCTTTGCCCTGCAAAAAAAACTCAAAATGAAACCGTAGCAGAAGGGCAAACACTTGGCATGATTACCGAAAGTGGATGAGGCTATCAAACGGATTAGATGTCTAGCAATTATGCATGAACAGACAGATACCTGTGTCTCTACCTGCATAATCTCAACAAGGTTGTACAGAAGGAACACTAAAAATGACCTAACTATACAAGACAAATTTGTGTCACAATTTGCTAGAGTTAAGTGTTTCCATAATTTAATTCAAGCACTGGAATTTTGTGGATTGTTTTCAGCGCCTTGTAACGTCCTCCTAACGTGAAAAGCGCAATACAAATGCAATTTGTTATTGTTGTCGTTGGATACAACTTGATGACGGAAGTTTATGATTATATACTTAAACTACACCTATGGGAAGCATTTATACTTCCATTTGGAATCTCCATTGCTATATCTGCTATACAAATGTAATTTTGTTGTTGTCACTAACCATAATTAGTGTTACTCTTCTGAAGCTCAACATTGGTACAGTTATACACCTGTAGTTTTTTTATGACATTCTTGTTTAATCTGGTGCTCAGTTCAATTGTTGCCTGTTTTCCCTATTTATTATTTTCAGAACATTTTGTTTAATTTGCCCCTGATGTATTTTGATATATATTTGTCCTGCGTGCCCGACATCATGCTTTTGAAGAACATTCATTTATCTGAGTAGAAATAGCCCCCAGACTTTCGCCCACAAATATAGTGTCAATTCACTTTTCAGCATATTCTGTGAAGCGCTTTGAGATGTCGAGAAGACGTGAAAAGCGCTATATCAAATGCAAGGATTATTATTATTATTAAACTTGGTCTGCATAAGTCTGAGGCTTATAATTCAAAAATTTCATTTTATAACGTTTACTTATGAGACATTTTGACATTGTAGGTGCTGACTCAAATGCAAGTGTTATGATTGTTAGGCTCCACTCATGAGTTGGGTAAGATGAAGAAGCTAGAGATGAATGAGAAATGTTACAATTACCAAAGTGAAAACTTCTGCCTGACAATTCAGTCTGTGCTAAAAAAAAAGGTTGGAACCAGAATTAGTCATGAAAAGGAACAGTTTTGTGCTAAATTGCACCAAATTGATACATTATGAAAACAGAGTATGGTTCAGAGTTATGTTGCAATCGGAGAGACTATGAAATCAGTCAACCAGATATTCAGGATTTATCACATGATGTCAAGTCAGAAACTGCCACAGAAGAAACTGCATATAACCAGCCTGATAATGAATTGGACTCTACTAAAACAAAGCAACCAGCTGAGACTAAATCTACAGCAGTTGAACTTCAAGACTGTGATGCAGAAAGACACTGTAACTAGCTGAGAAATAAAAAATCTTATTTAGTTTGATAAATATTAGAGTATTGGTTTTATTGTTTAATCTGGGCGCATTTAATACGTGTTTTGTAGTTTATTGATTAAATAGGTCTGTGACTTTAAAGTACATTATTTCAAATAATCTCACTGCTTGAATCTTAAAGAAGAGAAAATGCAGCTATAATGTTTAATGTTGAGTTCAGAATCTGCTAAAATAGCCACTGAAGATTGGTATCTCAATGGATAGATAGCCAGAGCTAAAGATATGGATATTGAAGCAGTTTTACTGAGTTCTCTAAATTTTCAAAGTCATGAAATATATTAAGGGGCAAATGGTGCTTGTGGAACTCCACTTAGCACAAGTCAATGCATTCAGTAAAAGAGAGATTAGGGTGGGGAAGCATATATTAAAAATGTGCAAGTATAGTTTCATATAAATGGACATGATTACTTACAAGACTTCTGCATGTGCTTTAAGCTGGTATTGCTTTAAGGTCAACTTCAGTTTAAGGTGGGAAAACTAATGTTTTATGTTGTTAGTTGTTGCAAATGAGGATATATTTCCACTGTTCCACACCCCTTCATTTTGATTTTAATTGACACTTATTGAATCTGGTGATAACCATTCCTGCCAGTCATTAGCACTGAGTGGATAATCTGAACTGGAAAATAAACCGTACATGTAATTTTACTGCCTATAAAGACATATTACCATTTATCACCAGTGCTAAATCTGCACAAATTTTATTTGCCATAATGGACTCAGTGTAAGTATTTTGCAAGATAGTTTCTGACAGAGCCTGCAATTTCTCTGTTAACTCGGTTATGCTTTTACTTTGACTCAGTAGCTATTATTATACTTAAAACAGCTGCACTATGCAGAGTCTAATGGTCTTTTCCCTATTCATTGTAATTAATGTCAGATTTGCGTAATTACTGACAGAAGTATCAGCAAAAGGCAGGAGTCATATGTTTTAAAGATATACATCTCACACAATCAGTATACCTATTAAGAGCTAATAACTCTTAACACTTACCCTGTTTCAGAAATAAGAAGGTCATGTAATTAGCCCAACACAAGTTGAGGTTAATGAATTAAATAATAACAACAATAATAATCCTTGCATTTGATATAGCGCTTTTCACATCTTCTAGACGCCTCAAAGTGCTTCAGGGAGTATACTGTAAAGTGAATTGGCTGTATATTTGTGAGCGAAATGAAGATAATACTGTGCAATGAATATCTCCTTTTCAGTTGCATAGTGTAATGTAAAGATTGCCAGTTATTAAAACATTTTGGTCCAATGTACTGTACAGCAAATATTTTGATTAGAGGAAGTCAGATGCCACACCATTACCAGACAAACCCATACTTATATGAAGTTTAATTTGGGGATTCTTAAGCATCGAGACATATTTCTGCATTCCAGATATCTGGCTAACTAAACAAAATGAAGCTCAATGTCACTTCATTCTGTAACTAAATAGGTGGGAGATTGTCTCTGATCAAATCAAATAACTATATTCAACTAAGTATTTTGTCTATTCAATAAATAAAGGAGATATATTTGTATTGTTACAGTTTAAATGGGATTGCGGATGGATATATTTTCCAGGATTGTGCAGGTTCACTGCAATGGATTTCTGGGATTCTCTTTTAAATCCAGCACTCAGATTGTTGCACAGCTGAGCATCCGTGTTCAGGGAATAAAGTGATTGGAACAGACTTAATTATGATTCCATTTGACCCTATCAGTTTGGCACATCTTTAACTTCAAGCTCCCTTGTATGTATATACATCGCAAAGGAAATTTGGGAGAATTTCATTTTGGCAGAAGCAAAAGTAGATTATAAAAGGCTTCTGCATCAATGGAGTAAGCTCTTTTCATTCACCTCAAACAGAAATGGGTAACCTATCGTCATATCCCTCTGCTTTGCATCTGATGTGTTACAATGAAACTGCTAAGATTTAAAATTAAGCTTAACTTGTGAGGGCAGTATAAGTGCTTAAAATTTCAACATTTTGGACATTTTCTAGTCTTCTACCAGTTAGTGCAAATATAGGATGTGTCAAAAATGAGGCAAAATAATACTAAGTAGGAGTGAAGGGCATAGACATGAGCTGAAATTCCAGTTTATTCTGCTGGTTCTCACTAAATAACTATATCTGAACCAAAGCTGTTCATTGAAAATAATTAATTTTGAAAGTATTTTCTTTTTAAAAGTAGGAATCTATTCTGGAAAGCAAATTCTACTTATACCTGTGTCAATACAGATCCCCAAATCGGGAAGTAAATAATCTCACTCAGTGCATTGATGCCAGAGCTCTTTAGTCTGCAATAGAAAAGTCTACAAATATAATTGTGTTCAATTCGTAAGAAACCACAGCTATCAAAATAGGGCAAAATTCACGTCTCTCTGAATAAATCTGAGTTGCTTCAGTTCATGGTTCTACATGGGTGAGCTCTCATCCGAACCTGGGGTGAGCATTAGATTTATCTAATATGTCCAGGTGTCCACCGGATGGTTGCACCCATTCCATAGTATCTAACTGGAATAACAAACTGTCAGATACAGGCAGCCTAACAATGTGTTACAAGTAAAAGTTAGTGCTGTATTGATGTTTGTCACTTGATGTTACTAGCTTAAAGACTGCTGAAGCCACTTACGACCAGGGCATTATGTTTGTACTGACCTTTTATTCTGATTGGGAGCCTGCAATGGTATGCAAATGCAATGGTGGAAACAGTTTTGGAATACTTTATGTGGTTTCTTGGAGTAATGATTTTAAATTAACTAAAGTAGAAGAGCCAGATAGTCAGATGCATAAACAAGTTTAAACTTTTATGGTGCTTATGGTTTCATATGGGTTCTCTGAATGTGAACAGGGAATTTGACTGTTGTAAATAGCAGTCACACGGTTCCTTAAAAATTATAACATAATTGGCATCAATAATTTATATAACTTTTCAGGAATAATCTCTTGTGTGTTGAAGCAATGGGTGAGAATAGCTAATTTCCTTTTGATTTGATGTAGTTTGCAGAGGCTATTTTAAAGTTGTCCTTGCATGTGCCTTTCATAGTTTAGTATTTCATTGCAACTACTGATGGTTTTATTATCAGAGTATTGGATGCTGTTTTATATTGTGCTTTAGTTTTAATTATTACTGGCACGTTTCACTACTTTTTCTGGTCTTCAGGATCTCCTTGTAATACAAGATCTGACCCATAAGTCACCAAAGGATCAATTTATCTTCTGTGAGATTCCTTAAGGGTCAGCATCAATTGCTGATTTCTGCTGACTTCTTTACCCCTCCCCACACCTCCCCAACCACTGCCCCTCTAGTTCCTAGTTATAAGAATAGTTTTCTCAGTTGTGCCTCTTGTCTATTTTCCATTTCATTTTTGAAGCCCAGTTCATGTAATAGATTAGATGCTTCAGGATGGAACTGGAACTATTCCTGAATATTCAATATGATTTGGATTATTTTCCTTACAATAGCTAGTGGCAATACATTTCTGTGGAAGGTATCTTGCCTGGTACTAGAAACGGAAGCATAATTTCCTTCATGTATGTGTTTATTCATTTTTAATGTGCTTATTCAGCATAATTTATCATTCAAACAAAGTTCATTGTATTAGTAATGAGCCTTGTGTTTAACACTCATTCCTGTTATTGCATAATGCCTCCACATATATCAATAAAATAATTAATTTTAGATAGTAATTCTGACCTCTGTCACACTCACATTCTACCTTAATATAAAGTTGGATCCTGATCTGAATTCGACTTCACCCGATCAGCAGAAAGGTTCAGATGAAGAAGGTCTTTTAGCCTATTTCAACTCAACCTTTTAGAATACCTACCCTTTTGTCCTTCCATCATTGCACAAAGTTGTTTCTTAAATACGTCCAGAGCATCCTAGCCTCAAATACCCTTCCTGGTGACCCATTCCAATCCATTAATTCCCCTCTCCTAACTCCAGATAGTGCTATCTAATTAAAAGCTAAAATATAGCTGAATTTATGATTTTAGTACATTGATCTAAAATGTAATACCACTGTATTAAAACAATTTTGGGAAATGTTTGCTGAACTTAACACTGCCCAGCCAACTGCACTTGTTATACCAAAAAGGTTGTTATGCTCATGCTAATAAGCTCTAGATAACATTATTATGGTGGAAAATTGCTTTTTAAATCCATTACTTTCTTTATAGAGCATGCTTTACTTACCTCAACGTATGTTAGTTTCTGAGCCAAATTGAATAGATCTTCAATTCATTCTGTCTTCATTTGTTAAGACTGGTTTAAATAGTCCATTTGTCTGATCTCCCATTACTAGCCTTCAAAATATCTGTTCAAAAGATGTCTGTAAGCTTTACTTTAGCCAAATGTGACTTGTGT
Source organism: Callorhinchus milii (assembly GCF_018977255.1). Lineage (NCBI taxonomy): Eukaryota > Metazoa > Chordata > Chondrichthyes > Chimaeriformes > Callorhinchidae > Callorhinchus > Callorhinchus milii. The sequence goes on along the minus strand of NW_024704744.1, from coordinate 32,682,220 downwards.
ATTTTTTCGAAATCCCCTGTAAATCATGCAGAATCACGAGACTTTGAGTCCAACTTAAGATCTCATCAGTAGTTATGTGCTAGTTTTGTTGTTTGCTTCTTCAACCACCCTCTAGTATTTGGTAAATATTAGCCAAAGGACACAAAAGTTCTAGGTGTTCACTGAAGCTTGTCACGACGATGTGAAGACATTTAAATCCAACTGGAAATCGTCCAGAAATACGCTTTCAGAGCTGGTTATCATAAATAATAATCCTTGCATTTGATACAGTGCTAGAAAGCGACCATGTTATACACAGCAAAATCTGAGACAGTCAAGGAATGATTGACTGATTTTCTGGAGGATTGAAGGCTTATCAAAATGTATCCTGGGATCTTTAACATCTACCTAAACATATAGGCATCCATCTCATCCGAGGGCAAATCCAGGGATGCAGTGCTCCTGCAGTACTTCATTGGAGTATCAGCCTTGACTGTGAGTTCAAGTCTTGATGTGGGTCTTGCATCCACAACCACTTGATCCAAAGGTGACAGTCCTATCAAACCATGACATCTGTCAAGTATTTTATCTATGTAATAATAATCTTTGCATTTGATATAGCGCCTTATCACGTCTTCGAGATGTCTCAAAGCGCATCACAGATTATACTGTAAAGTGAATGACTGTATATTTGTGGACGAAACACGACAGCCAATTGAGTACAGCAGTGTCCCACAACCAGTTGTGGATTGAAGTTACCAATTTATTTTTGAAGGAATTATTACCCCAGAAAAGCAATCCGCCAATTTACTAACAACCGGGTTCCTATTTACTGCTAGGTAAACAGAGGCATATGGAGGAAGGAAACTTGCCCAACATTTTGCCCTGCTGGGAATCGAACCCAGGTCTCCTGCTTGCGAGGCGAGTGCTCTAACCACTAAGCTACAGGACTCCACACTATAATGAATTAGAATGTATCTCTAGAGAATTCTATAAGTTAAAGACCTTATGGACTGTTCTAAAAGAAAACAGAATTTCTTCCAGTATCCTGGATAACAATTCTCCAGATAAATTCATTTTATTGCTGTTGTGGGAGCTTGCTGGCACAAACTGGTTGTTGTGTTTGCCTACACAAAACAGGACAATCACTTTAGAAATTCCCTTTGAGATGTTTCAAGATTATAGGTGCTGTATCAGATGCAAGTATTATTATTACAATATAATTCTTGAAATGCTATTTAGGATCATCATAGTTTTTTGACAGAAAAGCCAAAGACCCATTTATTTAAGTGGTTTCCAAGGAATTCTTGTGAAGACTGATGTATAAAATCAGAAGGTTGGATAATTTGGAACAGTGAGTATATAGTATACATAGACTCACTTTGTAAGGTCATTTTTGATCCAATAATATCACTTTTGTATGTTCCCTCATGGAATTTTTCATTTATTTTTGTGACGAACTGTCAACAATATATCTCAGCAAACGGTTTCTCTTCCTGCTGCCATCCAGTCACCTGTGCGGGACCCCGAAGTTCCGTCCTTGGCCCCGTTTGTTCCATCATTTAGATGATCCATCTCAGCGATGTTATCCACAGACATGGGGTGAAATTTCACACATATGCGGATGACACCCAAATCTACTTTTCATCCTCCTCCATCTGCAACTCCCAGTCCGCTGATGTTTTGTCAGCTTCTCTGTCGAACATCAAGGCCTGGATGCGTACAAACTTCCTGTAGTTGAACATTGACAAGACGGAAGACATACTCCTTGACTCCCGTCAACGTCTTCTTTCCTGCGGATCCGAACCTCTCAAACTCCCCTGGCTCTCCCTCAGACTCACCAAACCTGTGCGCAATTTAGGTATCAGGTTCGATCCACAGCTTTTCTTTTTCCCCCACATCTGTTCCCTGACTAGGACCTCTTTATTCCACCTCCACCACATTGCCCGCATCCATTCGTACCTCACACCCACAGCAGCCGAAACCCTGGTCCACTCCTTTGTCAATTCCCGGCTGGACTTTTCAAATGCCCTCCTTGCTGGTCTCCCCAGTTCTAACTTACACAAAATTCAACTAATTCAGAGCTCCGCCACCTGGATACTAACCCGCACAAACCTCCGGATCCCCATCACACCAGTCCTTGCCAGGCTATACTGGCTCACAATTACCGAGCAGATCGACTTCAAGATCCTCTCACTCATTTTCAAATTCCTTCATGTGCTTGCACCTCCCTACCTATCCAATTTGCTTACCCCCACTCCTCCGCTCGGCCAGCTCCAGCCTCCTGTTCGTCTCTCCGCTCCACCATTATTGGCTGTGCTTTCACCCACTATGCCCCAAAGCTCTGGAACTCCCTCATTCAATCCATCTGCCTTGTCCCCTTCCACCCCACTTTCAAATCCCGCCTAAAGATCTTCCTTTTTGATCATGCTTATAGTCACCTTCCCCCTCCCTCTCCCCATGGCTCAGAGTCAGACTCCACCACTGTCAAGCACTCCGGGAGGCTACCCCGCTTGAAGGGTGCTATGTTAATACAAGTTGTTGTTGTGGTACATAGATGTGATTGTACAATGATCATGTCAATCCTAAAATAGAAATATGAAATTCTAAAGCTGTTCCCATTGTGATATAACAGGCTACACATCAATCAAGGGAGTCAAAGGTAATCTGTATCAAAACAGTTATTTCTGCAGCAGATATAGCATCATCTGCAGCATGACAGTTGTGCCCCTATCGTGGAGTCCTGTAGCTCAGTGGTTTAGAGCACTCGCCTTACAAGCGAGACACCTGTGTTCAATTCCAGGCAGGGCGAAACCTTGGGCAAGTTTCCTTACTCCACATGCCTAATAATAATCCCTCCAAAACAAAAACCAATAATAAATTGGTTATTTTCAATCCACGACTGTTTGTGGGACAGTGCTGTGCGCAATTGGCAGCCGCGTTTCGTCCACAAATATTCGGTCAATTCACTTTACAGTCTATTCTGTGAAGCGCTTTGCGACGTCGAGAAGACGTGAAAAGTGCTATATCAAATACAAGGATCATTATTATTGTATTATTATATATTATTATATATAATTAAAAACACAAAGCCTTTCTTGAAAGAGATGTCTGTGGAAACCTGAGCAGGGTGGGAAATGGAGATATAAGAGGATGGTGACCAAAAGAGGTAGGTTATTGGAGGGTTTTGAAAGTGTTGTGCGAGTGTATGAGGGAGAAATATTTTGGAAGGATTCCAAAAGTGAGGCCATAAAAGTGTGGTTGCTGATGGTGAGTGAAGGAAATGCTACAGGCTTGAGTTTATAGAGCTGAGGGATTGGTTGCGAGAGTTGGGTTGGAATAGATTGCAGAGGTACTGTCAGGCAAGGGAGTGAAGCAATTTGAAAGTCAGAAGAAAGAAATTGTACAATTTACATTTATATTTCTCCTTTCACATTGGTAGGATGTCTCAAACCCTTTCACAGGATTTACTGCAAAGTGTATGTTGTAGGCAAGCCAGCTGACAATTTGCACATGGTATATGCCACAAACAGTGATGAATTTTATTGGATGGATTGTTGGCCAGGACACATGGAAGAACTCCCTTCTCTTTTCAAAGAATACCATTGGATATTTAACAACCACCTTAATAGGCAGGCAGGATGTTGATTTAATATCTCATTGAAAGGATGGCACCTCCAAAAGTACAGTGCACCCCAGCACTTGCCTCATTCTATTCCTTGGAATTTTCCTGAATCCTACTTTTTTGCCCACTCTTCAATCTGTCAACAACAACTTACACTTATATAGCACCCCCCACCTCCCATGCAGAGTAGTGTCTCAGTGCGCTTTAAATTTCACTTGAACTCAGGCCTGCTCCACGTCTTACCACACCCTTTAACTGTTCCATTTACTCATATCCCTCTTGCCCTGCTTGGGCTATGATTTGTCTCTGTGAAACCCTTTGAGATGATTTACTATGTGAAACGTGCTCGATAAGTGAAAGTTGTTGCAGCTATTGTTGAAGGTCAAACACAATGCCAAGATTGGCCACTGCTTTCATAAGCTGAAGTGCACAACTGATAAACTGATAGAGTTGGAACTAAGGGATACGCCAGTGAAAGCCAAGCATGGTGTCTTTGGTTTTGCTGACGTTCAGCTAGAAAAAGTTGAGACTCATCCAATTACAGTATGTGTACTGGGTACTGTACAATAAATATGAGCCCAAATTGGCATCTTTAGCATCCACAAATCAAGTCTGAGAAAGCTACATCACCACATGCAGTGAACAAAAATTACAATAGTGTGTTAATGTATTGCTTTCAGCAGAATCCAAGCCAAGTACTCAGTGTAACTCTTTTCAAAGGAAATTCAAATAAAAAGAGAAATTGGAGTTCAAGACATCAGCAGTTCTCGCCTCAAAAGAAAAGCTGTAGTGTCAATGGGATATAATTTTAATAACAGTGCATGTTAAACCTGCAGCTACCTAGGTTGTAAAAAGTGCAACTGTATTAATGTAACAAGGCTTTCGGTAATGCATATTGTATTTATTCTAACCCCTATAAAAAGTACATTTTGTATATTACCATATTACAATTGAGCTTGCCATGAAAAACATCTGTCTCTATGAACCAGCTTCTGTCAGTGCCAGTGTTAAGTTTGGACTCAAAGCTGTCTTAGGAGACTGTTTATAAATTAATATATGTCAGATCAAGGTGGTTCTATTTAACTGGATAATCATTTTGATAACTGTTAAAACGTTTATTCATGGTCATTGTTCATTTTGAAACTAATATTGATTAGTAGTAGATGCAGCTTTACCAGTTGATTTTCAATTCTGTTTTACCTCTTATTGAATTCAAGGGGTAGCTGACCTTGGAGAGTCATAATGATTATTATCCCAGCGCCTTGGGATGTCCTCCCGATGTGAAAGGCACTATACAAATGTTGTTGTTGTATTACGTCTCCTTCTATGATTATGTCACGGATGCTGCTACCACTAGTGATGGTGCGAGGGCTAGAGGGAAAGCCATTGGTGGAAACATGAGCTGATGGGAAAGGTAAGAACAAAACCAGGCAAGGACAGAGCCATGAAGATAGAACTGAGAGGAGAGGTGGTGGAGAAGAATAGAGTGGTCAACAATGTCAAAGGCAGCAGAGAAATCAAGAAGGATGAGGAGACAGACAGAACCCTACTCTCAAATGAACATAATGTCACTTGTAACTTTGACTAAGGCTATCTCTATACTATGGGTAGGGGGGAAACCAGATTGGAGAGGTTCAAAGAGCAAATGGCGGGAGAGAAAAGAGCGCAGCTGGGAAGCAACTACAACTACAAAGGGAAGGTTGGCGATTCGTCGGTAGTTTGTGAAGAGAGATGGGTCAAGGGAAGGTTTTTTGAGGGTGAGGATAGTGACAGCTGTTTTTAAGGGGTGACAACGGTGCCAGTTGACAGTGGAGGTTCACAATGTCTGTAAGTAGGGGGGCAAGTAGGTGGAACCATTAATAGGCTTTATTTGGAAAATAATGGAGGTGAGAGAAGAGGAGTGATGGAGTCAAAAGTATGGAAGAAGGGATAGGTGGAAGCTGAAGGTGGAGTGGGGGATGGGGTGACATTAGAAAGGGCAGAGTCAGGAGAATTGACCTCCTTGATTTTGGACTCAAGGAAGTTGCATTTGGAGTTAGAGAAGAGGATGGGTGAGGCATAGGAAGGTGGTTGGAGGAGCTGGTTTGTGGTGAAGAGGAGCCTGGGATTGCCTTTAGCCTCCAAGATGAAGTTGGGATAGAAAGACAATTTAGCTGAGGTGAGGGTAGAGCTGTAGAGTTTGACAGGGTAGAGCCAGATCTGATGGTGGACAGTCAGATTCAATACAGATCCAATACATAACATCAAAGCTTGAAGCCGCTGCTGATAGTATTGTACAATTTAACGACCACGGAACAAAGACCTTCAGGCTGCAAATAAGATATTGTTAAAATGATTCCTGGAATTATAGAGCTTATTGTTAGCATATTTTTTTTAAAAAACACAGTAATGAAGGCTGGATGGCAGTCAAAGGCAGACGCCTTCAGGCAAATAATTATCTTAATACAATTTGGGATTATCTGGCAATTCAGATGAATAGTGTTGATCTTTATCCTGCTGTGCAATGTTCTTCCACCTTCAAACTTTGCATAGTGACTTGTAGCACGTTCGCTTTCTGTCCGTTATCGACCTTTCTTCAGGCTGACAACCTTTCTTTGATGGCACAAACTCAAATGGTGCATAACATTTGTTGTTCTCCACCTGCTGTATGTGCGTGTTGCCCTCTAACTGTTTTCTAGACTTCATTATCTTCAGTTTCTCTCTGCTAACAATAAGATCTGCACTTTGAAGAATCTTTTGAGTTCCATTGATTGTAGCCTGAGGGGCCTTGGGGCTGTAAGCTTCAAACGTGTGATATCATCAGGAAAGTTTACGCTATCAAAGCTTGAAGCTTTGGTGCTCTCAGCTGCACCACCTGTGAATTTCTAGTATGTGATTTGCTATGTATGCTTCTATGGAACACTCGTCTTAAAAATGTTAATTCTACTTTAATGCTTAGTATTTTCTTGTTTTAGTTGTCATCCTGGATCAGTAGGTAGCACTATTGCCTCTGAATCAGAAGATTGTGGGTGCAAGCCTCATTTCACAATTTTGATCTCGATCTAGGCTGACACTTGTTGGAAGTAACATCCTTTAGATCACCCATTAAACTAAGGTTCTGTCTGTCCATTTAGGTTGAAATTAAAGATCCCAAGACACTATTCAAAAAGAGAAGGAGGGGTTTTCCCAGTGCCCTCTAGATAAAATAAAATTGCTCATTTACCTGGCTATTTGTGGGACATTGAGCTGGCTGCCACGTTTGCCAAAATACCCAGCCATCACACTTTACCATAAAATCCTGTGAAGTGCTTTGAGATGTCCTCCCAACATGAAAGGCACTGTAACAAATGCAACGATTTATTCTTTTTTATTCTTTGCTATCTCTTCAAAATATTATAGATATATATATATTATATGTATAAAATGCTAGCTGTACCTGTTGCAGCTACACTTGCAACAAGAGGATCCAATATAGAATATAGATTGACACACAGACAGACATTGCATCTTTATCTATACTCATGTGGGAGGACTTCTGTGGGAGGACTCTGGGAGTCTGCGCTTTAAAAGTGTAATTTTGTTGTTGTTGCTGCAACTTAGCTTCGTCTGTGTTCTTTATTTTGTTCCCACCGCTTGGCTACGTGCATGGTCTGTAATGCAGGAAGCCACAGCACCACAGTCAGCCGACATGGCCAACAGGTGTAACTACAATGCGTGAATCCATACGTACGTGCTCTGTGACAGAAGATGCCACAGCGCCATGGTCAGCTGGCACCGCCATCAGGTGTAACTGTAGTGTGTGCGTGCATACGTATGTGTTCTGTGACACACAATGCCACAGCACCACTTTGACTCTGCAGCCACCAGGTGTAACTGCAGCAAAAAAAAGCAAAACTGACAATACCTCATGAACGATAGAAGATACCCGAAAACAAATATACCCACATCACTGCTAGATCAAGGCCTTTCTGATGAGTTATAAACCATGTCTCTATGTCAATCGGTTATTGAGATCCTTCTTGAAGCGCAGACAGACATTGTCATTTTATTAGTATAGATAGAAGAGAAAGATAGATATATAACTCAGAGTTGTACATACATCTTATAATTCTTGCATTTGCATTTGATATTGTACAATTCAAGGGAGTATGTATATCATGGACACTCATTGCTTGGAACTCCATATGTTTTATTGTACACATAAACTTTGGGAGCCTTAGCGTACACCCACTAAACATAAAAGTATTGTGGAATTCATCATTGTCTTTACTAGTCAATCATCTATGGTAATAGTCTATTTCAGGTATTTCATATATTAATGCAATTGTAACCCTGAAGCTATGATTATTCTTCAGTGTTAACTCGACAGTGAATTAAAATATAATTATTTCAGGCAGGAGTGTCTTTTGGATGTCTGTAAAGCTGCACCAGTAAGTCGGTCTGCATTCCTAGTTAAGCCTCATAAGAGATTTTGTTGCCCAAGGTAAAAACACACCAGTTCATCGGAAAGTGAATTAAAATGGAGCCTATTGCTGAGACCACCTTGAGCATCATAATTCCCACTACTGAGTAGCTCACACTCAGTGGCTCTTAAAAAAAAGTGCAATATTAGCTTTCTGGTATCCAGCAGTAATTAGGCTGACACTCCAGTGCAATATTCGGAATGCTATGTTGTCAGAAGTGTGTTCCTTAGGATGATTTTAAACTGGTCCTCCTTTGCCTGTTAAATATTCCATGGCTCTATTCTCCTAGTATCCTGGTCAACAATTCCTCCCCCCACTCCCTCATGTCATTGATTATTCACTTCATGGCTGTTTATAGGATGTTGCTGTGTGCAAGTTGTTGACCTACAAATAGTCACTGCACTTCACAGTAAATCCTGTGAAATGCTTTGAGATGTGTCAACAACATGATGAGGTGCTATATCAAATGCAAGTGACCAAGCCAACAATGCTCCCAAATAAATTGGTAATTCACTTCAAAGCTGTTTGCATGACACTGCTGTATGCAAATTAGCTGTGTTCACACAAAAAAGACAGTTACTCCACTTGATATTATATCCTGAGAAATGCTTTAGGAAGTCCTCCTGACATGTAAGATGCTAAATCAAAAATAAGGATAATTATTATTAATAACAGTAATATAATATTTTTTATGTTACTGTTATTATTAATAATATTAACAATACTAACATTATTTAGTAGAAACACAACACCTGAGAACTAAGGCTGTCTGATGTCATTAGAAATGTTCAAACTGCTACAGAGGGAGTGCTATTTTGAAGTCTAGTTTTAGGATTTTGTTGCAGCAATGCCCTACATTTGCTTATACTATGCTTGACCTGATAGTATGTAATTCTCGTGTTCAAAGTGATATCACATTCTCCATTGCTGACATCCTTAATCCCGCTTCCCCTCTCCCCAATAAGAAATGGCATTACAAAATTTGCAATCCTTTGTCATTCTGGTGGAAGTATATACAAATTAAATCAAAATGTACTAGTCAATAATCTCCAATGACTAGGTTTTGTGGTGGATGTGGAGAAAAGATACTGCATTTACTATTTGTGAATCTGCCAATTTGTGAATTATTTCCAGGTTTCAACACAAAAGGAATATGACTCGGCAGGACAGTATATTTAATGAACAGCATGACAAATGCATTTTTTACACTTAGGTTGCAACTTTCGCACGACTGCACTCTAGATTATGGGTAAAATTGTACGTAGATTAGCAGCTTAATGTCATGATTATTTTTACTGTCTGGTTTCATCTTATCACTTGTCCTCGGTAGCCACTTACTTTTTTAAGGGGATGTATCATTTCAGCTACACACACAATGCAGTGCAGCCCGTTATACTGTGCTTCATTAAATAGTGCAATTTGCTTATTACAGTTGCACTGTGGATCCCATTCCCTGGGCATGTGTGCATGTGACAGCTTGCTTCTCGCACATCAGCATGCACTGAGTTCTCGTAGGTACAAATTATGAAGTCAGATTATCCAGATTGAACTATAGAAAACTGGGTAATAAAACACAATCTATGCCATATGCGGCAAAAANTCATATTTTAAGCAGTAACATTTTCCAATTACATTTTATAAATTACTAAAATCAACATACTATACACAATCCAGAGGGTAAATAATTAAATAAAGGTTAGAATAAATATAGAAGAAATTATTCACACTTGCCAAGTTCCTGATCGTAATTTTAAAAATGTAACAGTCCGGGATTCTTTTGAACACAATCTCTCTCTCGCTCTCTGTCTGCAGACTTTCTTGCACTGAGATTGAGTTTGTATGCTTTCTTCCTCTGGCAATTAAACCTCTGTACCAGATAATTTCACACAAAACAGTACACATCAATGCAATACTAGTCTCACCTGAAAGTAGTCACTCCTTCATTTTGAAATGTGGGAACAGGATTCGACAACTGTAAGGGGATTGTCTATTTTCAGTAAACAGCATAAATATTTAGAAAACTTCATTCACATTTATGGGGTGATGAAACTGATAAGATTTTGAGCATAAAGATGTATATGAAATCATCTGGAGTCTTTTTTTCCCCCTTTTTGTCTTTCAGGAAAATTGTTGCATGAATTTAAAATTGTCACATGTACCAGGTTCAGGCAGGAGAATTACATTTTCACCCATCTATCTCACCATTTAATAACCCTGAATCATTTTTATATCCAGGATGATGACAAGTTATTTTGAAACACTTTATAGTGTATTGTTTCAGCAGGTATGCTGGTAGTTTGTTCCATTTTATTTTACTAAAAACATTTAGAATTAGAACGAATCATTGGAATTGATCAAATGGAAATGAATAAACATCTGGTCAGTAAAATCATCAAGTGATATGGAGAATCAGCTGGTAAAATGGTACAAATGAAAAGTAAGTTGATTTAGTAATGCAAGTTTCAGTGGATCAAGCTCAAAGGGTCAAATAGTTTCCTTCTGGGCTAAACATTTCTATATTGCACTCTTCTTTCACTTTGGATAATGTTTCATTCAAAATAAAGTACTGTTAAAATGTCTGATCCAGTCATGGAATTTGAGAAACTTTGAGAAGATTGTTTATATTTTGGCACAGCTGTAGTAATTGCCCTGTAAAAGTGATACCATTGATTCATACTGAGGTTTACTTCCAAATCACTATGATAAAGAAAATATTAACATGAATTTGAAATCACTATATCAGAAAACATTAAAATTTTGGATAAAAGCAAACTTCTGGGCTTGAGGACACTAATGCCCAAAGAGATTCTGGACCCTGACTCTGCCCTTTTATTTATTTATTTATAATTCAAAAGGTGAGAACCTTATTATTCTGTATGGTGAATTGCCTTAGAGCAAGTCTTCATTGAGAAAATTGATAGCCTACTACTTGGGCCAAACCAACACACCATGATTAACCACTAAAGTGTTGCCCTCTTAGCTGGTTTGGGATGGAAATTTTTCAAAGACCTACAATGGTCTTCTTCCTCATATTACTTTGTTACTATCCTACAGTGTGTGTGTGGGGGGGAGTCATTTCTCTTCAGCCATTTGTGGTCTCTATCCAAGAATTTAGCTTTTCCCCCAAATTGTAAATGGTATCTGTTGGACTACCTTCAATCTGAAGATACACCAAGCTGTCTCCCAATATGTCCTCAGGTTCTTGTAGAGATATCAACAACAACTTGCATTTATATAGCGCACTTTACGTGGGGTTGCATCCCAGAGATTGCATGAGTGAATAAGATATGATAAAATGAATTAGTGAGCTATTGGGAAACTCCAATTTATAAACACATAAGATAGTTAAAGGAGTCTTGTATGCATCTTCTGACATCCTGATCTGACAATGTCAAAATTGTCCGAAAGGGAGGATGATGTCCTTTCAGAAGAATTCTTTAAATTAATGTTACAGTTACAGTTCTTAGTATTTTCATTGAGTAATAAACACCCTAAGATAAGTAACCTTCCTTTATATTAAGTCTATGCCACCATCAGACCAAAGACAATGGGTGGGAAGTAGATGAGCAGGATCTCCTTGAAACTGAACTGGCTATAATTTAGCGTGTCAGAAACATGTTAATTCTCTGTGGTAGGCTCTGCCGTCCAGTTCCTGAGCCAGGCAGGTCTGAAGCATTCCAGTGCACTGCGGATGACAATGCAGCTATCCTGGCTCATCAGTAGGACTTGAAATGGTAGACTGGAGCAGGGATTTTCCTGTTAACAGCTTCTGTTAACCCTAGAAGCCAAAGCCCTAATGGGAAGGGTGATCCTCGCTGGACAAGTAGCCGGGAGTTTGACAAGCAGTACTTTCTAATTGCAAGCTATGTGTATTTTAGCAGGTTAAGCACAAGCAGTACCCCAAAACACATTCTGAGGTCTCCAAGTTTTGCCTCTTGCCAACCTTTCCCTAATACTCTCCACAATGAGGTAAGAAGGATGTGTTCCTCCAGGGAGAGTGCTTTCCTTTCCAAACATGGGATTTCCATGTGTAGGTGGAATTCATGGAACTTTTAAATATCTAAAGTATGGGTTTCTGTATCAGAATCTGAGCTGACCAAGAAACCCAACATCATTTTGGGCTAGCTCTTTTAACAAACTGAAACTGATCATAATGGCACACAATGCAATACAATGAAGTATAGATTTTCTGTGCACATTATTGCTGAATCAAACTGCTGCAAATATTAGGATGCAAATTACAAACAGTTACAAATTATATTAAGATTGTAATTTTACACCTATAAACCATATCCATGTACAGCTTGCAGGAGCTATTTAAACTTATTTTAAATTATGTTTGAACGACTAAAATATATTGCTTAATCCCCAGGCTATGCATAGCACTATTATTGATGTATGAATGGAAACATCACGGTTATTAATGGCAGCCAAAGGCTTATGTGATCCCTTTCTATGTTTTTATTAATATCAGTGATAACTAAATGATTATAGTGAAGTGTGTGTAATGTTTTATCCATTATTTTAAAATTGAAATATTTTCTAAATCTTGTTGCGTACATTTACCGACTTAGGTAACTGAGCTTTCTCTTTCTCTGCTGGTCAGTACATTTACTGACTTTGGCAGGGTTCCCTAAATCAGTTAATATCTTTGGTGGTTGCCTAAGTTTCTATGCTTTACAGTAGTTGACAGAATTTATGAAAGTGCTCATTAATCCCTATGGGATTACAACCTCTCCTTCATTATTTCTAACCATTGATACTACCACAATTGCTTTCACCTGCTTAAAAAAAAATCCTTGCATTTGATATGGTACCTTTCACCTTGGGAGGACCTCTCAAAGTGCTTAATAGAAGTTACAGTAAAGTGTAGTGACCATTTTTGTAGGAGTAACCAGCAGCCAATTTAGGCAGAGCATTATACTACAAACTATGATGTGAATGACTAATTTTATAAAATGGATTGGTGGCCAGAATACAGGAAGAGACTCCCTTCTCTTTTTGAATAGTGCCATGGGATTGTTAACATCCACCCGAATAGGCAGATGGGACCTTGATTTAACATCTCATCCGAAGGATAGAACTTCCAAAAATGCAGCATACCCCCAGTATTGCATTGGTGTGTCAGCCAAGGCTATATGAGTTTAAACTTCCGATATGGGACTTAACCTTCTGACCGAGAGAGAGAGAGTCTACCAACTGAGTAAGACTGACGCTCATTTATCTGCACATTTATCTGTCCTGTTCCTTCATTATGAAATTAATGACTTAATGCTAACCATCTTAAATTCTGTTCTGTCAAGAAATAACTAAAGGTGACATACATATGTTTTTTAGGATTCAAATATACACTGTGATTAAGGAATGTACTACTGTATTTATATGCATAAGTTCTGGAGTTATTTAACAGTATTTTCATCAATAGAACCTGGATGGAGGAAAGTATTTATCACGCAGTACAACATGTTTTAGCTTCTACCTTAGCAAAATGTCCTAAAACAAGTCAAAAAAAAATTATAGCTTGGGTATTTTTAATTCAATTCATTAATTATTGACTAGATGTATTCTAAATTTATTGAAATTGATCCTTTACAAATGTCCAGTGCCTGTATTAGCCTATAGGGAATCTGTTTAATGCTATCAAAAGAGTTCTAAACACCTTGGCTGCAATATTCCATGAGGTAACAACTGGGTGTCTCAAATACAATAGTTCATCAAATCATATACACTGGAAAACCTGGTTTCTCAAAAGCTACAAATATGGAAGTTTCTCAACAAATTAGGCAAATTTTTTTTTAATGACTCCTCATGGGTACGTCACCTATCGGTTTAATATCAAAAAATAATTATAGCTTCTCTAGATAAGAAACGTGGCATTTGATAATTGTTTCTTTTGGTGTATGGAAAAAATGGATTTCTATTCAACAAACTATGAAATGTTGTTGATGTTCACATGGTACATTTCAAAGCTGTTGGTAAGAGCAACTACAGTATGCTCATCCTGTATGATGTATAGCATATTATACCCTTACTCTTTGATTTTATGTGATCTGTGCTTAAGTAAAGATAACAATGGTAATAAAACATGCTACAGTAGTTATTATTGACTTTGCCAGCCATATCCACTAGCTCTTGAAAAATGTGCAGTGATGTAATTTTCGGTGGTAATGTGCAAACCACTATGAAACATCACATTAAGGAGGATGTGCGTGGCTTCTTTTCATTCTCCCATCCTGTTCATCCTGTCTATCCTCCTCACAAAACCATGTGCCTCAATCGGCCTTTTTCTTAAACAACAGGATAGTGGACTGTGCATTTTTTCATAAGTATTTGTAGCATTGAAAGATCTAAAATATGTTAATAATAAAAAAACCTTGCATTTGGTATTGTGCCTTTCATTTCGGGAGGATGTCCCAACGCACTTCACAGATTTGACTGTGAAGTGGAGTGACTGAGTATTTGTGGATGAATGCAGAAGCTAATTTGTGCACATCAATGCCCTACAAACAGCCATAAAGTGAGTAACCAATGTTATTTGGGGGATTGTCGGCCAGGACACAAAGAGAAACTCCCTTCTTTTTTCAAATAGTGCCATGGGATCTTTAACATCCATTTAACCAGGCAGACAGGACCTCGGTTTAACATCTCATCCACAGTACGGCACCTCCAACAATGTAACACACCCCTAGCACTGATTTGGAGTGTCAGCTTAGATGATGTGCGTTCATGTTCTGACATGGTGCTTGAACCCACAGCTTTCTGACTAAGAGGCAGGAGTGCGACCACTGAGCCAGGCTTATACTCATGCTTACCATAGTGGGCCTCTTTTCACACTTTGAGACCTTTAGAGACTGAGCTGGCATTGGAATATCAGAATTCTTTTTTTCCTTTGTAATGATCTCAGTAGTCCAGTTCCTGAGGCAGGTGAGTCTGCATTACTCCGGGAACTATTGATAACATACTAACAATCCTGACTCAGCTTCAGGCCTTTGGGAGGGGAGGTGGGTAGGAATTATTCCGCTCCTGTTAACTCTGAAACTGAGAGCTCACAGGTGAGGTGGTCCTAGCTGTTAGCTAAGAAGCTGGTAGTTAGGGGTAGCAGGAAGTTTATCAGACCGTGGTCTAAATGGCAAGCTATGAGGTTTTAGCTGGTTAAATTACAAACTGTACCCCAATGCACATTCTTTGGTCCCAAACCTTAGTACCTTCCAATCTACTGCATTGCAAATTAGACTGCTTTTGTAAGTCACAAATGGAAGTCAAAATTAATGTGTCTCAACCCAAATAACACAAATCTTACTCCATTCTGCGATATGTAGCCATTGAAGTGACCAAAAAATAGCATAACTCATCCCAGCTGTGGTGGGTAGATTCAAGTGACAGACAACATCTGGAAATCAAAGCTGCAGCCATCTGTTTATAAAGCTAATGGCATAACTAATTTGTATTTTTAAAAAGACATCTAAAACTGTTCGGAAACCTTTTTTATGCTAAAGATATATGGTGCCATAGTTCTTAAGCAGACATGTTGCTTGATTACAAAATGTCAAGTTATTTACACATTATGTCTGCATACGAAAGAGGAGGTCTGGTTCTGGGTGGGAGGGAAAAGGAGAAGGTATGGTACTAAAGTGGCAGTGTAACTCCTGATGGAAGAAGTTTTTGGTTTAGACTGTAGTATAATAATAGTGAAATGGCTAATATTGTGCTACAGTGGGCTATCATGTGCAGTTGAAAATGTATGTACAATGCCTCCTGCTCTTCATTATGTCCTCATCTCTTTAATTCACACTGCAGGTTGGAAAATAATTGTGACATTTGCACCAATTAGGCATAAGATAGAAAGTAATGCCTTCTCCAATACTCCCTGGAAAAGACTGCTGCTTGAGGCTGTTTACAATAACTACACTAGAGTGCATTTTTTGTGCCATGTACAGTGACATATCCTGACTGTATTTGTCAGTTCTGCAACATTTGTCAAATAGGATGGTTGCCTCAGTTAGTTGAATCATCATTTGCTGATATGATACTAAAACCCACAGGAACACTATCATCCTGCTGAGAGTCTTAGTTTTGCCAATCTGTTGGCATCCCTTTTTTTCTTTGTCCTCGAGCAGAACAGATGCCTCATTGGAGATGTTTTATTTTATATATTTACTTTAGCAACTGGAATTTTAAATTCTGTTACTTTTTTCCTGTAATGCTGCTCATGGGTTGACCATACAAAATGATAAGACCAATTTGGATCATCTGCTGCATTTCATTTGGTCAATCATAGCTTTCAACAAATATGCTGTTCAAATGTGAATAGTTCCCCATTGTCTTTTAAACTGAGTTTGAACGTTTTCAGAAACCGTCTTTCACTCTGAGGCCATTTAGAAAACAGCAGTCTGCAGGATAGCCACATTCTCTGGGATCATTTCATTTAAAGATAACCTTGTAAAGATTGAAAGAACACTGGCTCAGTTGGTAGCACATTGGCTCAGAGTCAGAAAGTTGTGGATTCAACCCCAACATTGGGACATGGAATTTGTGTGGTCTAGACTGATCCTGTGCTGGGGATGTGTTGCATTGCTGGAGGTGTCATCCTTTAAATAAAACATTAAACCGAGGTCCTGTTGCCTGTCCAGGTGGACATTAAAGATCTCATTGTTGTATTCGAAAAGAGAAGGAAGTTTCTCCCTTTGTCCTGGCCAACAAACCCCCAAAATAAAATTGGTCATTCACTTCATGGCTGTTTGTAGGACATTGTTGTGAGTAAAAATCATACCACTTTACAGTGTGAAGTACTTTGAGACGTTTTGATGATGTGATAAGCCTCTATATCAAATGCAAGGATTAATTATCATAACTTTCAAATGGGATTGTTGCTTATCCATGAAACTAAAAGACTTTTTATTTACTTATGAGAATATCTGTGACATAAATATTTTAAATGACAACAAACGATAACTAATTGCATTTATATAGCACCCTTCTTCACGTCAGGAGGATGTCCCAAAGCACTGGACAGTCAAGGGTTTGCACCCGAGCTGCAGGTTGGAGTCAAGAGGATTGGAGGGCAAGGCGGAAGGTGGTGGGAAAATGACCAAAGTAGTGGTCAAAGAGGAAGGTCTTGAGATGGGCCTTGAAGGATGCAAGGTAGGGAGCAAGGCGGAGGGGTTCTAGGATGGAGTTCCTAGAGTGGGTTCAGAAATACTACAGGCCCGACCTCTCTTGGGTGAGAGGTAGGGTGGAGCAACAACAACAAAATTACATTTGTGAAACGTTTTTCACGTCGGGAGGACGTCCCAAGGAGCAAGTTCATGGGGGATGTTAAAGGGGGGACAAGGATTTTAAACTCAATCTTCAAGCGAGAGGATGGGGATGATCGGCTCACAGAGCTTAGTGCAGGAGCTGACACAACAAGTCTGCATATATAAGTGATAATCATTGTGATTTCATACTCAAGTTCAAGTGCAATGTGCAGTTCAAGTCCTGTAGCTCAGTGGTTAGAGCACTCGCCTCGTAAGCAAGAGACGTGGGTTTGATTCCAGGCAGAGCAAAACCTTGGGCTCGTTTCTGTACTCCACATATCTGATAATAATCCCTCAAGAAAAGCAAAAACAATAATAATTTGGTCACTCAATCCATGACTGTTTGTGAGACACTGCTGTGCGCAATTGGTTGCCACGTTTCGCCCACAAAATGTACAGTCAATTAAATTTAGTATTTTCTGTGAAGCACTTTGAGACGTCTCGAAGACGTGAAAAGCGCTATATCAAATGCAAGAATTATTATTTTACTATAAGTCTTTTTGTAGGATTTTGTAATCTCTTTACTTGGCAGCATTCATTACGTGTAGGCAGACTCCTTGGAGGGGATCAACCATAGAAAGCAACATATTGTAGAAGCAGTTTTTTTCAGGTAGGATTAAATCATTGGTTGATTTAGCCTACTCATCTAACTTCATGAAAGATTTGTTTGACCTTCTTATAAATAATTGAATGCTGTTGCTTCTGTGCTGCAATTTTTATTTCATATTTCTGTGGCCACTGGAATTGACATTTTCAATGATGGGATCAGTCTGTTTATTTGGTAGTTTGGGGGAGTTCACTAAGTCATCAAGGCTCTTTTACACTCTCGTTCATTTTCTTCCCTCCTCACTGCTATCCTTAAGAAGTGTTTTGACTCATTTACTTACTCCATGACTGTCTGCGGGACATTGCTGTGTGCATTGCTTCTGCATTTTGCCCACAAAATATACAGTTAATCCACTTTATGGTATATTCTATGAAACACTTTGAGACATCTTGCTGATGTGATAAATTGCTATATCAAATGCAAGGATTATTATTATTATTTTCTCCTCCTACCGAGGTATGGTTCCATGGGCTCGGTTTCCCTGCCAATAAATTAAATGCCAATTTCTACATGTGGGCCCTAATGATGAATGTATGTAAGCTATTTGCAATTCAAGGACATAGTAGCTAAACCCAATCTTGTCATCAATCAGTGACGACATAGTCACTGTTTTCCTCTCAAAAGCATTAACGAATAGTGAATAGGAAAGGAACCTTGGATGGCTTTTGCCTCCATACCAAGGGTGAGAGGGCAGTTACACCACACTAACCTTCAACCCACTTAAGATCAGCAAACCTTAATCTACTGAGGATTGAACCTGGTGTATTCCTGGTCTCTATGGCTCAGTTACGTGCTGGTACATTTACTGAGTCATCAGAGCAGTATCACCAAATGTTTATTTCATTTCTTGGTTCAAAAGAATACCATTATGGGAACTTGTCTTGCAATGGATATAAGGCCTTCCATGTATGCAGCATGTTTTAGAAACAGTTAGAAAATGCAGAGGGTAAGTTTTCTTACCTCAGCAGTTCTTCCTGGTGGTATGGAGTTGAATGGGTGCATCACAAACTACATTAAGTAATATCTAACTGAACAAAAGAAGTAAATGGTGTGCCATGAGTGGTCAAATACAAGTGTGTTTGTTCACATTAAGAAGCTTAAAGAGCTATTTTGCTGGCAAGAACTTCAGCAGGGAGTCTGGAGAAATTTTGCTGTGGTAGGACGTTTGTAAAATCAGAGCTTATACTAAAGAAGGCATAACTCTAATTGTTTTTATTTGCATGTGTCTTTGGTTCTCAACAATTTACAAAATCAGAATGGAAGTAATGGTCCTTGAAAAAATAAGTCTTTGCTGCATTTTGGATGGTTTTATGAAAATATTTAAAAACATGGATAAAATGTTTCCTTGCATGACATAAAAGTCTGTAGCCAATCCAGAATTCTTTTAACTGGAGTACAAGGGTGTGTTTTACTCCAGAGATTTCAGTTAATGTCTGCCATGTGTTAATTTCTTGGTTGAATGCTTTATTTACCTTCTGTTAGTCAAGGTTGCATGTGGAAGAAGAACAGTATCCATTATAATTGCCAATATTCTAGTGACAAAGCTAAAGGACAGCAGTGGGTTTCGATTGCTTCAGGGCACTAACGCCGTGTGAAAGCAATTCAGAAGTGTAATCTGTCACTGGGGAAAATAGGCAGCATTATAAAATACCTGCTGTTAAATTGAACTAATTACAGATAAATGCACTGAACCTTATGTATAATTTTTAAGACAAAGGATTACCCAGTTCTTCAGAGAATATTAGTAATGGTACCTATGGTCTAATTTTATCACAGTAAGTATCTATAAAAAAAAAAAGATTATGTGGAATCGTACTGCATTGTACATTGTAGAATATTGATTTTAGGACAACGAAGCATCTTTTTACACAAAATGAGAATTTTTTGACACATTCTCCCATAGGATTCAACCAAGCTGCCAGATGTAAAAAATATTTCTCCAGAAGAAAGTCATTTTGAAACTACCCAAGGGATTAGAAGGTTAAAATCTTCATTTTATTAAGAAAATACAATAAATTAAGGTTTTGATAGTTATGTGCATTTTTTAAATTCTATTTTTTTTAATGGTTAGTAACACCAAATGGCAAATGACATTTACGAATAAAATTGTTTCAGCTTAAAACTAATTATATTTCTACACTAGCTCAATTTTAATTTTCAGTTATTTGTTTGTGCTCATCCCAGTGAGAGACATCCATCATAATCCTTTAATCGCTCTAGAGATCTTACCCTGCATGAAGAAAGGTATATAATTGCAAATTGTTGTTGTTTGTTGAATTTGGTATAGAAACTTTCATGGGAGGGCATCTCAAAGTGCTTCACAGGCTTTACTGTGAAGTGGAGTGACTATGTATTTGTAGGTGAATGCAATGGCCAATTTGCACACAGCAGTGTCCATTTTTATGGTCTTCCTTTGAGACTACAATCAGTGTAGTAATAAATTACACACAGTTTTGTACTTGTAACTGGGTTGAAACTATCCATATACATTTTACAAAAGAGCTTTATAGCCATTTTTCTTCTGAAAATGTTGACTCTTGTTGGGGTATCATTCTGCAAGCACCAGCCATCCTCCATGTGACTATTCTTATTGTGTAAGTCAAGGCAGTAATTGTTGACAGGCGGGTTCATTGTGGGGCATCGACTGGTCCTGGCCTCATCACACACCATATACACCCTTTCCAGTGGTGTCTGAGGCAGCAGTTATTAGATATCTGGCTAACTATTAATCCGGGGCACTGAAGCAAATTACAATATGTTAACTGCTGACCTAACAACAACTTACACTTATGTACTGCTTTTCACACAGAATAACATCTCAAGGTGTTTCACAAATCAGGATTTAAATCTGTAATGTTCTGGTTTGCATTGCTTAGTATAGTGCCATTTATCTTCTGCACCAAAGGAGCTCCATGAACTTTATAGTGAAATGAGAGTGGAAGCTTTTATCTCATCAATCAGGTTGGTTTAAGTCCCAGAAGTGAAAGGACCTTGTGCTATCCACTGTCTGCTTTAAGAAAAGGAAATATGGAAATAACTGGAAAATTATGCACTGCTGCTTCTGGACAGGGCTTCAGAATTCATAACAATCAAATCCACAACTCGGTCTCCCCTTGGGGACAATGGACAACTTAATAATGATCCACATGAATGAACATCCTGATGAACAATGTGATGCTGAACACATTAGTCACAACCGGTACACCAGGATTCCTCGCTGCCACCATTTAAAAGGCCACAAGAAGCATACAGAAGACTAAATGAATATATTATGAAATTATTAAGGAAGAAAGGGATGTTGTCTTCGTGAAGATATGTTTGGCAAGCCTTTCTTTGATTGGGAAGCGGAAAAGCCAGAAGAGCCAGCCATACATCACTTGTGTCACAAAGATTTGAAGCCCAATTGATGCAGTGATACACTTCAACGTGATTTACATCATTGCAAAGACAAAAAAATTAAAGTCGTTGATTGTTTTTCCACTGTAGCGCCAGGCCTAGGTTAGATGCCAGATGGCATCTTTATTAGAACAGTGGGGAATGGTTTTAGGTGTTAAGTAATAGCACTATCTGTATGATTATGTAGTACCTGTTTACTGGAAGTTAGATTCATTCATATTCATTCATAGAGATACAGCTCAGAAACAGGATATTCGTCCTAGTCCGGCTGTTTGTACTTCACATGAGACAACAAATGGAGTTCAGAATCATTAATTATAAAGTAAATTATAATTATATTTAAATTATGAAAACAATCAGCATTTAGAGGAATGCAAAGTACAGTTGAAATGCATGCCTTAAACACAGAGATGTTTGAAAATCCTGTTTCACTATTAATTTTTATACTGAATATTATGAAAATGAATAGATCAGGCTATTATATAAAAGAGAAGATGATGGCTTTGCAGGCATAGAAAGAAACAAAAGCATAATGTGGCTTAAATTAAAGCTCCTATTCCCAGCATATTATTCATTAAATAGAATTTAAATCAGAAGTGTTACAACTAGGTCACTGTATAACATATGCTACTGGTACTTATCCAGTGCCCTCAGTGTATTAATCTACAATATGTAGTTTATCGAGCTCTTTGTTACTGTTCACGTGAATGGTGGTTAATCTGGTATGCATCTTTTCTTTCTTGTCTGGATATTTTAATAATCATAATCATTGACTTTGATATAGTGTGTTATCATGTCATAACATCTCAAAGTGCTTCACTTTTTCAATAAGATGTAGGTGAATATGTCAGCCAAATTGCACATAACTTCTCATGGACAGCCATGAAGTGAATGATGAATTTTATCTGGGGGATTGTTGGCCAGGACAATGGGAGAAATTCCTTTCTCTTTTTGAACTGTGCCAATGAACTTTAAGTTCCACCTGAATAAGCACACCTCGGTTTAATGTCTTGGTTTAACATGGAATAGAATGTGAGAGGAGATAATAATAGTAATAATCCTTGCATTTGATATAGCACCTTATCACGTCTTCGAGACGTCTCAAAGCGCTTCACAAAATATACAGTAAAGTGAATTGACTGTATTTTGTGGGCAAAATGCAGCAGCCAATTGCACACAGCAGTGTCCCACAAATAGTTGTGGATAGAGTGACCAATTTATTATTTTTTTGATGAGGAGGGGTGGAATATAAACACTGGCAAGGACAGTTGGGTTGAATGGCATATTTTCATGCTATGGTCTAGCATCCTGTTTAATTCTATACAAATTCTTATCTGTTCTCATCTGAGTGGCAGCGCTCCCCCGAGGAATGCATTGGAGTGTCAGCCTGGATTATGACTCAAAGTCCTGATGCAAGGCTTGACCTACAACCTCTTAACGCTGAAGTAAGAATGCTACAAACTGAGCCAGGCTGATGCAGACTTCAAACGTTTATATAAATTGAATATTAATTATTATTACAATTTTGTTTGGAACTGTGTTGAAAAAAATGAAAGACACTTTCTCCCATCAGGCAAGCCGAAGGAAATCAAAATTCCTGTAATTATATAAATTCACGTCTTGTAAATAATTGCCTTTCCCTTAACACAGTAGCTATTTCACCTTATTCGATACAGTCAGATGACTCATAGATCCCACAAGTAGAATCCATAATTACTTTAATTTACTGCCTCAATAATATGAATACCCTTAATGTCTGACTTGTATGTGACAAATTAGTTTGTAATTACTGGCATATAATTACCAGAAAATCACAATCGGTTTGGATGAAGAAAGCCATTTCACCCTTTTGGCACATTGCATCTTTGCAGAATACCCATCGTACCATCCAGACATTCTGTTAAATTAGTTAAGTGTTGTGCTATCCACCATCCTTACTGGTAACCCATTCTTGTTGTTGATTACTCTTAGAGTAAAGAAATACTGCCCAATGACTGTCCTAAATTTTACATTCACAATCCTGAAACTATCCCCTCTTGTTGTCCTATCTTGATATATTTGAAAATATTATTTTGGGTTTACTTTGTTTAGCTCACTAAGCATCTTGGGCAAGTTTCCTTACTCCACACGCCTAATAACAATCCCTCCAAAAAAAACAATAATAAATTGGTCATTTTCAATCCATATGACTGTTTGTGGGACATTGCTGTGCGCAATTGGCTGCCGTGTTCGCCCACAAATATACAGTCAATTCACTTTACAGTGTGTTCTGTGAAGCGCTTTGGGACGTCCTCCCGACGTGAAAAGCGCTATATCAAATGCAAGGATTATTATTATATATATATATCTTGTTTATTAGTGTAAGTCCCAAACGAGATATCTGGAAATTAAAAGTATTCATGGTTATTGGATGATGCAATAGATATGTCAAAGGAATCTTTTTAAAAGTTGCTAGGTAAATTGACTTAGACTCCTACCTGAAACTGTTACAATGAGGGTGAAAAATGTTGTAGGTTCACAGGATATTCTGCTCCTGGTGATTTTTCAATTGATAATTGTATTTTTTTTCACTTCTTGTCTGTTTGTAGGACATTGCTTTTTGTAAATTGGTTGTTGTGTTCGCCTACAAAATACACAGTCACTTCACATTGGAGTAAATCCTGTGAAGTGCTTTGAGAGATTTTCTCAACATATGAGATTCTATATCAAAATTCAAGGATTATTATTCTGAAAATGCCAAGTGAAAGAACATTTAGTAAAATGGTTTTGCTCAAAAGCCAATTGCTAGCCCTTTCTCTTAGGTAGCAGCACGTTTGAACTGTTGTAGCACAGATCTCAGAATTTCCATGCAGGTTCGAGAAATGCCAGCCTAATTTTAATTATGATAATTATCACATCAAATCTGTTTTTGAAACACCCCTCTGTTTCAATGCATTTTTGAGATTTATGTTGTGGCAACCAGAGCTGGACATGCTATTCCAGGAGAAAATTGTGCAGTATAAGCATGACTTCTGGGGATTTTATTTCAATTGGGTTAAATATATTCCAGCAATCTTGGATTGCTGCTTCACATGTATCTGAGCATCATCTTTCTGTTGTTGCTTCACACCACCTTATCATTCTAATGCCCTTGGGTCTAATTTATCTTTTCCCATCAACGGGCTGCCTGTGCCTCCTATTTTTTCTATGTGGTATCTTGTAAGTATCTGTATTAAACGTGATTTGCTCATGAGCAGCTCGGTTAAATACAATTAGAGATCTTTGCAGGATCCAAGGCTGCCTCCTCTGATCCACAGTTTTCTCTTACTTGGTGTTGCCTGCAATTTTAATCAACAACAACAAAATTACATTTATATAGTGCCTTTCTTGTCGGAAGGACTTCCCAAGGCACTGGACGGTTAAGGGGTTACACCCCAGCTAGGGGTTGGAATCGAGAGCAGTGGAGGGTGGCCGAAAGCATCGTCAAAGGGGAAAATCTTAAGATGAGTCTTGAAGGAACAAAGGGCAGGGGTAAGGAAAGGAATTCCGGGATGGAGTTCTAGGGAATGGGGGCAGAAAAGCTGAAAGCCCGAACAGCAGTGGTAGGACAGGCAGGGTGGTTGACATGAAGCAGCCCAGTGCCCGGAAAGCCAAGGGAACGGACAGGTTGCTATAGCGTAAATGGATCTCAGAGGTAGGGCGGAGCAATATTATGCAGAGCTTAAAAGTGAGGATGGAGAATTTACACTCGATCCTCTGAGAGATGCAGAAACAAGCAAGGATGGGGGTGATTGGTTCACAGAGCCTGGTAAAGCACAATCCACCTTAAGAATGTAGGAACATAGGAAAATTGATACAATAAAAGAACATTCAGCCAATTAAGGCTGTTCTACCAATTTATTAGATCTTGGGATCTTTTATTTCCAATGCTTTTTTGCCGTACTCCTTCATACCTCTGCTACACGAATATATGCATCTCTATTTTAAATATCCCTAGTTATTCCACCTCAACATTTTTCTGGGGCAAAGCATTTCACATCTTAACAACTCTTTGTGTGAAGAGATGCTTACTGTCCTTAGTTCTATTGTCTTCCTTTTGATTTTAAAGCTATGCCCCCTACCATTTAATGTTTGTATATCCAAAACACAGTTTAGATTCACTAGTTCCTTTTATTTAAACCTTCCACTTCCACTCTCTTCCGCAATCTGTCTAGTCACATTCCCGCAATGTTTTTGTTTGCTTGCTTCTCATTGTCAATGTCCAATTGCCAATTAAGTCATTAAGACAATATGCAACATACCATAGGGATGAATTGCCCATGATCTAACCTGTCAATTTCTTTTATTATTTTAAATATCTCAGTCAAATCATGCCTTAACCCCCTGTGTTCTAAAAAGAATAACTGCAGTCTGGCTATTCTCTCATCATAGCTAGACTCCCTTCAGCACATTAATTTAGTGAATTATTGCTTAACACTTTCAAGACTAGAATATTCTTCCTACGATTGAGTGCCAAACTGTGCCTGCAATACTCCAAATGAAGTTGACGTGTTCTATGTAAGTGGAACACCTTCTTCTTTATTCCAGACATTTAGATATAAAGGCCAGCAATCAATTTGGTTTATTGACTGCGTTCTGCACCTGCAAACTAGATTTTAATAATCTATGGACTTGAGCCTAGAGCTTGTGCTCATCTGCCCCTCATGCTTCCCCGTTTAGAATATACTGCTAACAGCTATTCTTCTATCTAAAGTGTAATATGGCTCAGCCTAGTACTGCTGAGCACTTTGGGATATAACATCTTGATGTGAACAACAACAACTTGCATTTATATAGCGCCCTTCAGGCAGTGCAGAGTCTCAGAGCACTTAGTGAAAGGCATTTATATAAAGTGAAGGTGCTATATTAATGTAACTTTGTATTATACTGTAACTCACACTTTGCAGTGTTAAACTCCATCTGGCATAGTTCTGTCCACTCGCATAATTTGTCTGTCTCTGCACTTTTCACATGCCTTCTTCATAATTTCCAACAACCTAAGCTTGCTACCATGCACAATCTGAAAAATTATCCCCTCTCTTCCTATGTCTAGGTTGTTGATGTCCTGTTTACATCAGCATCTTGGGACGTCCTTTCGACGTGAAAGGCGCTATACAAATATAATTTGTTGTTGTAAAGGGTGAGATGGCCTCAGCATTGATACTTGAAGAACACTACGCGTTGCTACCTCCCAATCAGAGAATGTCCCTTTTATAACTCTGAAAATCCATATCCATAACCTTCTATTTTTCTTCTGAGTATCTTTGGTTGTATACAATGATAAAACTGGCTTTTGAACTGCTTAACTCTGTGGAGGAATCTAAAGTAAGGGGTCATTTTCTCAAAATTAGAGATGAGCGAAACACCACCACCAACAAATTACATTTGTATAGCACCTTTCAAGTCAGCAGAACATCCCAAGGCACTGAACAGTCAGTGATCCGCACCCGAGCTGGTGGTTGGGATCAGGCGGGGAGAGTGGGGGTAAGAGGGTGACTGAAGGCACGGCCGAAGAGGAGAATCTTGAGATGTGTCTTAACAGAGGGGTACGAGGTTGAGAGACTGTGGGATAGCGTTCCAGAGGGTGGGGGTTGAAGGCCCGCCCGCCAATCGTGAGACAAGTGAGGCCGGGGACATGAAGTAGGCCGGAGCCTGCTGAGTGGAAGGAACGGAAGTGTGGTAGAGGGTGAGGAGGTTACAGAGGTAGGGGGGAGCAAGGCCGTGGAGGGCTTTGAAGGTGAAACCAGGATCTTGAACTGTATTCTCTGAGTGTTGGGAAGCCAGTGGAGTCGAACCAGAATGGTGGTGATAAGGTTGCGGAGCCTGGTGCAGGAGAGGATATAGGCTGAAGAGTTCTGGATGATCTGCAGCCTGTGGAGGGAGGAGTTGGGGAGACCTATAAGCAGGAAGTTTACGTAGTTGAGCCTGGATGTGATGAACGCGTGGTCTGGGGTGTGAGACAGTGGAGGAGAAACAGCAGTGAAATTGCAAAATATTTCTTTACCCAAGCAGTTGAGGAAAGGTGAAATGCAATGTTCCAGAAGCTGTACATATAGAATTGATTGGGAGATGGAAATGGATACTTGGGAAGTAAGTAGTAAGGGATAAGAAGGAAGGGCAAGCATGGGAATTAAAAGCCTAATCTAGACAAATAGCAAAATAGGTTGAATGGACTGAATGCTCTTTTACTTCTCCCTTGTTACTATAGTATGAGCTTTAGTTTTATTCTGTTTTGTGCAATTGGTTGTTGCATTTTACTAGCTTACAACTTTCCTGTTTCAGAGCTATTTTATGTTCATTTCCCAATAAATATTGAATTGTTCTGTCCAGACAAGATGCATCTTCAATGTGCAGTCTATTATTTTAAAAAAAGTGAAAATTGAGGTTGACTGTTTGATTTCAGATTTGTTTAAAATCTTAAAAATAGTGAAAATACTGTAGTAAACCTTACTTCTGATAATCCTCTCACTGATGTAACATTAAATTTGAGAAGAATGGCTTAAACAGGAATTTTGCATGCCACTTTAGAACACGGTCTTTATACATCAATCTGTAATTTGTTAGGAGAGATGATTTTTGTCAAACAATTGTATAAACTGTCGAATAACAAATCAAAGGGAAGTAAATTTTGAAGTTAAGAATAACTTCAAAAGAGATGACACTTAATTCTGTTTGAAGGCTTTTTCAATAAACAAGTAAGCATCTTTCATTTAGCCCACTGGTTTATCCTATGCGTTGACTGATAAGGAAATTAAGGTACGTGAAGTTCTGCATGTTTTCCTCCTCCCCGCTCCATCATCCTCACAATATAAATAGTGAAGTGTAGATACTCAAAATATTCTCTGGCTGATTAAATTTATCTATCACATATCACAAGGGAGATTTAGATGAATTAGGGATTCGGACAATTTTATCTCATTCTTCCAAAATGCCACCCTTTTCATGTTTCTGTCTTGTTAGAATACTGTAGCAATGCTTCCAGCAGTAGCTACTGCACTCAATTGGAACAGTGATTTCAGATAGCCACATGATCCTCTCTATATGCTTTCTTGCTGGTCAAGTCACAGTGATGAAAACAGTCCTAGAATAACGTATTGCAAATTACAAAGTTCTCTCTTCAGGTAAATTTTCATATTTGTTTATACTTCACAACCCTCTTGCCTGGATGCATTGCTTTGAGAGACTCAGCTTTGTATCTGTGGGTACAAAATCTAATGCCAAGGAAAATTGAATGCTATTCACCAAAGGAAGTCTTGTTCACCTGCACCACACTCCTCTACATACAGAACGACCAATGCCTATGTGGATATGGTTCCTCAAGAACAAAAACTGTCTTGTGATATTAATATTCAATGTTAAAAATTAAGTTCTCCCCATCTTTAGAGCACTCCTGCAAAATCACTTTGTTTTTCTGTCTCACCGTTTTCGAAAATCTCCTTAAAAACCTATATTCTCCCACGTTTTTCTCAGTTCCAGTTGCTGAGTTTTTTTTTTGTTCAATGCATAGTGCCAAATTGAATTATGCAAGGACATATTTTTCCATAAGTGTTGGTGTGATATATGCTTCTGAAAAGCAGAAGTTGCTACAGTAGTTTGAAAAGCATTCTCATTTATAGCAATAAACACCTCTAATTCTGGTTATCAATCTATTGTACTTGAATAGTGTAAAAATACACTTATTAGCTAAGTGTGTTGGTTTCACTTTGAGTAAAACAAAATATAGTATGCTTAAGTGAAATGTCTGTTAATCTACCTAATGAACAGTTTATAAGAAACAACAGCGTTGTGTAATTAAAAGTTGCTAATGCAATTAAGCTGATATAATCACAGTAATTACAGTGACTGGGTATTGGCTGGCATGGGGGTTCCTGTCTGTTGTAAGTCAACTCAAATAAATCATTGTATTTTCTGCAAGCCTACCACATGGAAAAGGAAGCATGCACGTTATTATAAGCACATTTGCATTTGTTGATGATTCGCATTCATCGGGTTTGTGATGAGCATTACAATAAAGTTACTTCTTTTAACATTGTTTCTATCATGAAGGGCTAACAAACCGGATTGAGCTCTGTAATATGTTTCCTTGTATGGTTGTGCTGAACAGCTGTTGTAAAATATATTGTATTATGTATTGTAGTATGATAATATTATGTAGTATGGTAATGTAATAGAGAAAACCTATTTCATTTCAGTTTGTACTATGCATGACACTATAATTGTGGAAAATTTGTGGGCAATATACCAATATAAAATCATCAGATACCTGGTGCAACCAACAGTAGTACTTGGTCAATTAATTGATAACAATGATAATAATCCTTGTATTTGATATAGAGCCTTGACACGTCATCAAGACATCTCAGAGCTTCACAGGTTAAAGGTGTGACTGTGTATTTTGTGGGTGAATATAAATCCTTTTTTTTCTTTCTACATTTTTCTTTCCATTCACTTATTTTCCCTTCTTCTGGAAGCCACCTCCTGACTGAGCATTTGGATTACTTTCAGCATTATTGATTCAAATGGTTTGGTTTAAGTTTCCAAAATGTTTTGCTGTTTGCATTCTGTGTGACTTTCTTATTTGCATGGCTGACATTGGAAATTTGAAATTTGAGGAGCATGATCATAAGCTTCCCTCCATCTTGCCACCACATGACAAAGCAGAAAACCAATTCACTGTGCATTCAAAAGGTTTTTAAAATGTACCTTACCCATTACAGTAACCCACTGAAAAATAATAATAATAATCCTTGCAAATGTGTACAATGAGAATAGTACTGAGCCTATAGTTTATTCTCAGTTGTCAGAAAAATGTCAGTTCACAAACATTGTAGTTAAAAGTGAACTGCTCACTTTGTCACTCATAGGCATACCTCACCTAAATATTTAACTAATAAGTTAGTTCTGCACTATCCAACATAAACACAATTAACCTGGGAAAACAAAGAATGTTTATCGTAAAATTGGTCCATCTAACCTAACCATCCATTTTCCTACAAGACTTTGATTTTATCTATCTTTAAATCTAATAACTGAATTATTTGCTTGGTTTTGTAAGTCTCTTGTTCCATCACCTGTGCTGGTAATCTGTTCCACAAGCCTATCACCCTTTATATAAAAAATGTTTTCAGCATTTCGTATTTTGTTTGGCTGCCTTTAATTTGAAGATATGACTGTTCTTGAATTTTATTCATGGCAAAGTGACTTTGTCTGAATCCAAATTTTTAAAACCTTTCAAAATCTTAAATATACTGTATCTGTCCATTTCCCCTTAAATTGTCTCCATTCAAGAAAGAATAATTAAAGGGTAGCCAACCTTTGCTCATTGCTCCACCTCTTAAATACTAGAACAGATGCTATAGCCTTGTGCTTCACTTCTAATAACTTTATATCCTCTCTGTCCCTCTGCCTTCCCCTCTCTCCCCATTTTGAAAGTTGGCCGAAAGAGCTAACTGTTTGACCGTACTTTTATTCACTCCCCTTAAGCTTCATACTCATCACCCCGCCCACCCACCGCACCCACCCCCCCACGCCCCACCTTGTGTGCCTCGCCAACTGTGTTAAGCACTTTGAGACATTCTCCCGATGTGAAAGATGCTATACAAATATAAATTGTATTTATTTGCCCCAAATCTAATAAATAAGAAAATATTCATGAAGGGACTTTAGAACTCTGGGTTGAAAGATCTCAGAGCCACAGGAGTCTTCTTATTCACAGTGCTCCGAGATGCTATCCTGCGTGGAGGGTGCTGTAAAAATACAAAGTTGTTATTGTCTCCTTAATTTTCTGAAATGTCCCACTAACTGCTTGTGATATTGATTTTAGGTCCACAATCACTTTAAAGTGTACAACAACAACTTGCATTTATACAGTAAAATTTGCATCAGTCTTATCTTTATGATATAATTGCTCAAGGCGTACATTCATCAAGTCCCATTTAGTTTCCTATCAAAACCACTTAGATTTCTTTGCATTATTGATTTTAATCACCTTGTTACATGTAGTCCCGACTGACCGACCGCCTTGAATCACAGGAAATGACATTTTGACTGTTCGACGCTGTATTGAATCTCGGGAAACATAGTCTTGATCCGTTGATGCATGTGCAGAAGAACTTCATTCCCACAATTCAATGCAAGTCCAATGCTTGCCGGTAAGTGTGCATGTAGCAACTGGTCAAGACGCATTGAGTCACGGGAAGTGTAGTCTTGACCCGTGGCATGCACATTTACCAGATGCAGTGACGAACTATCGCATGAGGACTTGCCAGCTGCATTGAGTTACGCTTGTGCAATATAGATTATTGATTGAATCTGCAACTCGGACTTCACATAATTCCACTGGTAGGTGGGCCAGTAACCCGAGGGCACCGATGTAAAATAGTTGTTGAAAGAAACAGAGGGGAGGTGAGGAGAAATTTTTTTCACACAGCGAGTTGTTCGGATCTGGAATGCATTCCCTGAAAGGGTGGAGGAAGTCGATTCGATAACAACTTTTGAGAGAGAAGTAGATCATTATTTGGGGAGGACATGTTTGCAGGGCTATGGGGAGAGCGCGGAGGAGTGGGATTGATTTGGATAGCTCTTTTCAAAGAGATGGTACAGACACGTGTGCTCCATGGTTCTATGATTCTTTGACATTGACTGTTGTGGACTTGATTGATACGACTTATATGAGTTTTATTATAAGTGCTCTTCATGCAGAGTAGTGCTGTGAATAAGGCAAACTGTACCCTATCTCAGACCTTTCTCCATCCATTTTGCATGTGAATGCTGTTGTAAAATAGTACAATAGTATTTGAGCAGTGTCGTTATCCCATCACTCTCCACCACTCCCCTACATGTGATTGCTTTGTAGACCAATATCTCTCATCCATTGCTTGCTTCCAACATAGTTATAACAACAACAACAAGATTCCATTTATAGAGCGCCTTTCACGTCGGGAGGACATCCCAAGGCGCTGTACAGTTGGGTCAGGACCCGAGCAAGGGGGAAATGGTCAGGGTGAGGGGAGGGAAGGGAGGGAGCGAGGAGGGGGTAGAGAATCGAGAGGGGAGCTGAAGGCACGGTCAAAGAGAAAGGTCTTGAGACCGGCCTTAAAGGAGGAAAGGGAGGAGGCGGCGAAGGCACTGGGGGATAGAGTTCCAGAGCCTCGGGGCTGAGAGGCTGAAGGCCCGGCCACCGATGGTAGGGCGGTTGGGGCAGGGGATGTGGAGCAGACCGGAGCCAGAGGAACGGAGGGTATGGGCAGGTAGGTAGGGGGATAGTAGGTCAGAGAGGTAGGAGGGAGCAAGACCGTGAATGGCCTTGTAGGTGAGGATGAGGATCTTGAATTCGATCCTCTGGGGGATGGGGAGCCACTGGAGGCGAGCGAGTTAACAAGAGTTTTGCTATTCTCTTTTATGTTTGGAGCTACACTAGTATTCTGATATTCCCTCTTTCCGGTCCTCACCAAATCCTTGGTATTCCTCATATGAGATTCAATTAATATAGCTTATTATATGTTTAAATATGCAGGATGTGGCACATAAATCATGCATAAGGCAGTGGTGCAATGAATTTAATGCAGAGCTATTTTTCTTTCAAGCTTTTGTTTTGTATTTGTCTTCAAAGCAATGATCAAGCAGACTTAATACCTGCAAAAGCCTGCCTCAAAATTGGCATTGTAACATTTTTTTCATAATTTTATTTTTTCTGACAATTTAGAATTTTCGGCTTATCAAGACCATACTAGTATAGATCATTAATGCTGGCAATTGGAACATATTCCCTTTTCAAACACCTTTTGTCAGTGTCATACTAATAACTGTAGACCAACCTTTTTGGTCAGACAACAAAGTAAATGTTCTTGATTAAATATTTATTGATTCATGCCATATCCGTTTAAACCAGGCTGACCTAGACCAGTGTGAATGTTCGGCGAGCCACGTTTTTACAGCCTCATGGACCACTTCTTGCCTTGAACAGTGCTATACCATGGGTTGGCCAATACTGGTTACATGTAGCACATTCAATGCAAAGTACAGCTCCCTCCAATGTGCTCCAACAGTGTGCCATAACCACAACAACAGAAGGACAGCCCACAATGTATTTTCCAGTATTCACACCAGACATCCTGCGATCTCTCTGAGATTCTCAATTTAATGCTATTTGGTGCTGAATAAAGATCATGTTTTGCTGTTAGCTCCTGCTTATTATGGACTGGATTGTGACTGCTCAAACACATATAATAATCCTTCCTTACAAACAACAATAAATTACATTTGTCTTTCACATCGGGATGACGTCCCAAGTCGATGGACAGTCAGAGATTTGGACATTAGCAAGGGTTCAGGATTAGCAGGGGTGGATGGCATGGAGGGTAGGAGGGTGGCTGAAGATGAGGCGGAAAAGGTGGGTCTTGAGATGTGCCTTGAGGGAGGCAAGGGAGGGAGCAAGCCGAAGGGACTGTGGGATGGAGTTCTAAAGGGTGGAGTAGAGAGGCTGAAGGCCCGACCGCCGATTATGGGGCAGGCCGAGCGGGAGTCATGGAGCCTACAGAGCTCAGCTTGACGTGTCAGGTTACTATGTGAGTTCCAAGCACGAACGTGGGGCTTGAACCCACAGCTACTGATTCAGAGGGGAGAGTGCTACCAACTGAGCCAGGCTGACACACAGGAGATTTGCAGGTAATATATGGGGGGGCTTTCAACTAGAACAAAAATAATAGTTGTTAAAGGAGATATCACTAAGGATTTGTAAATATGTGGAACCAAGGTTTGATCTGCAGATTGAGTTTTTTGCAAACTTGATCTCCTTTTTCAAAATTAATCCAAAGAAGAAATATCTGAGTTATAGTCTTGATCAATCCCTCTTTTTTTTTAATAGGTGTTATCCACACCTTTATAAGTATCTTTCCCACTTGCAAAAGCTAACTGGGAGCAGGACTCCCAGGTTTAATGAGTAAGGATAAAAGTAATGTGCCCTCTCATTGGTCTGTGGGGAAAGACTTCACCTCTGCACATTGCCTCCCCTAGATGGCCTGTTGGAGCTGGGAACTTACTGCGTGGGAGTTGCAGCAATAATTTGTGTTCGATTACTCCTCAAGAGAACTCATTAGTGCGTTGACATGCTGTGCCACCCTCTGAGGTTTTGAAAGTTATTGTGACTTGCAGTACAAAAGATCAAACTGAGAACCTCATTTGCATGATTTTTTTGAGAAGTCAAAAAAAGCACATTTGTTTAGCATTCTAAAACAGTGCAAACATTTTTCCTCCAGTCAGTGAGTATTTGCTGGATTTCTTGGTGGGTGGATAAAGACGGATTTCTGTTGGTAGCAAAAACAGTAACACCTGTATAGTGTTTTATTAGTGCTGTATTGCGGTTCTTTTGAAAGACCACTTTTGGTATATTTTGTGCTTATTAAGACGAGAGATCTCCGAGATGGGAAATTCAAGCTTTTTTATGCGTTATCGTAACCAGAATTTTAGAATTACACTCTATATTTAACTTGGGAGAAATCAAAATGTACTACTCAGAGGGCAAATGTAGAATGGATTAGATACAGGGTAAAGCTGCATTCCAATCTCAGAACAACCTCCAGTGCTTAATGTTACATGTTTGTCTCCCAAACTATTGGTCCTTGTTGGTTTTCTAAGTACTCAATTAAAGAAGAGAACTGGGTTAAAAGCACCAGTTTTTAAAGTAGGATCACTACCGTCAGCAAAATAGACTTTTATCTCATCAGTCTTACATAGATTTGAGTTAAGCCCTGGAGGGAAAAAAGAACAATGTGCCAATTGATTTGTTCCCTTAAAAGCATTTTGTTCCCTTAAAATATTTCTAGAAAGTCCATAAAATGTGTTAGACCCTAAGACACATTTTTAATAGAAATTTCAAGTAATTAAAAGAATGGCCAGACTGGTATTTTAATTAACTAATGCAAGTCATTGGTGAGTTTCAATTGATATTGTAGCACTGGTAATTGAGTTAACTAATTAAATGTATTGGTTTTCAAGAAACTTTTTTCTTTTAATGGAAATATCTTGCACATCAGTCATTTTCATTGCCTTTTCAGATGTCTGAACACCTCTCACAGTTGCAAGGAAATGATTTCAATGCAGTAATAAAGATAGTTGAGTGACTACATCATGGTTTGATTCCAATTCAACAATGGTTAGATGCAGAAGTGCATTTATATGCAAGCAGATAGATATCTATTCTTGTCTAAAGAAATGACTAATCAAAAATATGTAAAATGTGTAAAACACTATAAAGGGTTTAATTTGTTTCTTCTATTGCAAATTATAGCAAATACAATGCATGGTTGAGTGACATTACATTTCAATAAAAAAGTTGTTCAATGCCGTGGATTTTAAACATAAAACAACTTCATTGCCAAAGCTGTAATTACTACCCGTTCGAAGCCATGAGACATGCCCACTAAAAATAAGAACACAAATGCAGAATAATCAACATTGGCTTTATTAAACAAAGTAAACTAGCAAATTGTTAAGACAGGTTCATTTTATTTGCTGGTTCAGGCTATTTCACCATGATAGTCTGTGTCCGTAGTTTGGGAGTGATACATAATACTCCATGTGTAAAATTACTGTGTGTTAAGTGCAACCAATTACTTAAGAGTAAAACAATCATATAAAAAAGTAGAAAATAATAATAATCCTTGCATTTGATATAGGGCCTTATCACATCTTCGAGATGTTTCAAAGTGTCTCACAGAATATACTGTAGAGTGAATTAAGTGAATATTTAGTGGGCGAAATGCAGCAGCCAATTGCGCACAGCAGGTCCCACAAACAGTCGTGGATTGAGTGACCAAATTATTATTTTTTAATGATTCATTATTAGTATCAATGCCAAAGTTGACACAAGGCCACACAATACACATTGTTGAGATTCAGTCAGGGTTTCAGCCCTCACAAGATGGATAGGCGCTTGTCAAGCTCACAAATGATGTCCTCACTCTCTGTGACAAGGGCTCCCTCTACATCCTCATCCTCCTGGACCTCTCTGCCGCGTTCGACACAGTCAACCTCACCATCCTCACCCACTGCCTCTCCTCCCTCATCCACCTCAATGGGACCGCACTAGCCTGGTTCGAGTACTACCTACCAACCCACTTTTACTTTGTCTCTTCAAACGGTTTCTCCTCCTGCTCCCACCCGATCACCTGAAAGGTACCCCAGGGCTCCATCCTTAGCCCCCTCCACTTCCTCATCTATATGTTGTAGATTGAAGTGATGAATTTATTAATTTTTTTGAAGGAGTTATTACTCCCAGGAAAGTGATCAGCCAATCGACGAACAACCGGGTTCCTACTCACTGCTAGGCAAATATAGGCATGTGGAGTAAGGAAATTACTAACCATGCTACAGGACTCCACAAAACCAAGAGATAATTGAATTGATTGGCGGTAAAAGTTTTTTTTTTACAGATGTGTTCATTTATCTCACCAAACCAGTGCGCAATCTAGATGTCAGGTTCGACCCCCAGCTGTCCTTCCTTTGCCGCATCCGGTCCCTATACCAGGACCTCCTTTTTCCACCTCGGTCACATTGCCTGTCTCCGACCGTACTTTACCCCAAATGTAGCCGAAAGCCTCGTGACTGACCTTGTTACCCCCTGCCTGGATTACTCAAATGCACTCCTCGCCGGTCTCCCCAGCTCCACCATTCAAAGGATCCAGCTCATTCAGAACTCTGCCCCCCACATACTGACCCAGACCAAACTCCGTATCCACATCTCACCAGTTCTGGCCAGGCTCCACTGGCTTCCCATCACTGAATGGATCGACTTCAAGATCCTCACTCTCATGTTCAAATCCCTTCACTCCCTGGCACCTCCCTACCTCTCCAACCTCCTCACTCCCCAATCCACCACCGGGCATCTGGCTCGACTAGCACCGGCCTCCTGCTTGTCCCTCACACCCTCAGCACCACCGTTGGAGGTCGTGCATTCAGCCACTACAGCCCGAAACTCTGGAACACTCTCCCTCAATCCCTCCGCCTTGCCCCTCTCTCCCCTTTTTCAAGTCTCGCCTGAAAACTTTACTTTTTGACTGTGCTTAGGGTCACCTCCCCCGCTGCCCCCCAGCTCAGAGGCAGGCTCTGCCACTCTGAGGTGCTACCCTGGGTGGAGGGTGCTATATAAGTGCAAGTTGTTTTTATTATCTCTTGGTCTTAGGGTTTCTTTTTACAATTAATAATAATAATAATAATCCTTGCATTTGATATAGCGCTTTTCATGTCTTCTAGATGTCTCAAAGCACTTCACAGAATAGACTGTAAAGTGAATTGACCATATATTTGTGGGCGAAACACAGCAGCCAATTGCGCACAGCAGTGTCCCACAAACAGTCATGGATTGAAGTGACCAATTTATTATTGTTTTTTTCTTGAGAGATTATTATCAGGCGTGTGGAGTAAAGAAAATTGCCCAAGGTTTCACCCTGCCGGGAATCGAACCCAAGTCTCTAGCTTGTGAGGCGAGTGCTCTAACCACTGAGCTACAGGTCTCCACTTTGCTGTATCCTCTTCAAGGCCTACA
Organism: Callorhinchus milii; assembly: GCF_018977255.1. NCBI lineage: Eukaryota > Metazoa > Chordata > Chondrichthyes > Chimaeriformes > Callorhinchidae > Callorhinchus > Callorhinchus milii. The sequence goes on along the minus strand of NW_024704744.1, from coordinate 32,644,314 downwards.
ATTAACCAATGATTTGACTATCATTCCTTTGTTTTATAAAAGCAAAGCAATTGTTTGTGCCACATATGGTACAGTGGGAAAAAAGTTGAACAGTATCATAATTTCTTTCGGATGTTAGTGGCAGTTCAAAGAGTTTCGTGGAAGAAAAGTTTGTTCAATAGTTGATTTGATTCTTCTTTCTTGTGCTATCATGCACCAGGCTTTACAAGTTCATCATTTCCAGCCTAAATTATGTTGATGATTAGCTGAATGATGTTGTACATCATTTAGCTATGACAATTACTATATAAATGTAGTATATGCAACTAAACACCATGTTTTCATGTTTCAATAATCAGGAAACCACTTTTCAATTCAGTTGCTCTTTATCCTCTTCAAGGCCTTGCTTATTGTGAATACTTCAATTACAGAATCTTACATTGTAATCCAGCTATTGTCAAAATCTCAAATTATTTCTTGGTTTGTGATGTGTGCATTCTTCCCTAGCCATACCTCAGAATGCTCAATAAGGTATTTGAGCATTTACCAGAATATGTGATCCATATAAATTAATGGCAAACACATATCAAATTTAATTGCTTATTTTTTGATGGCAGTGATAGGAATGAAGCTTTAACAACAAATGTTACAAATATACAAGATAACTTAAAGCACTTTACACAGCTGACTGGAAGCCTGAGCTGGGGGGAGGGGTGAAATGAAAAGGTGGCCGTAAGCCTTAAAAATCGGTCTTGAAAATGTGGAGTAGGGGCAAGGTGGAGCAACACTTGGATGTAATCCCAGAGAGCAAGGACACAATGGCTGAAAGCCCACCCACTGATGGGGCAGATCAGGTAGGTGGCATTAAGCAGGCCACTGTTTGTAGAGTGAAGAGAGAGGGAATGGCAGAATGGTTGCAGGTGGTCACGGGAGTAGGATTTGGCAAGGCAAGAGAGATTTGAACTTGAGGAAGAGGACCTTGAATTTGATCCACTGGAGGATAGGGAGCCTAAGGAGTTGAGCAAGGGTGGAAATTATGAGTTTGCAAAGCCAGGAGCAGGAGAACACATGGACTGGAAAGTTCTGCATAGTCTGCATCCAGTGTAGGGAGGAGTCTGGCAACAAGCAGCATATTGGAATAATGATATGAAGATATTGATGAGGGGCTTGGCAGATGAAGGGTGTAGGAAGAGAGGTAGGGGCAGAGACAGGCCATGTTGCGGAGGTGAGGAAAATCCGAGATGTAAGATTTGAAGCCAGGTTGCAGGATTGTCTCTGCCACATGCGGCATTTCATTTAACTTAATTTATTGCTGGAACTGACAAGATAGCTGGAGTTTTTTTTAGAAAGGAATGTGCAAATGGAAATATAATAAAGCACGTTGAGACATCTCAAAGACATAATAAGGTGCTCTATCAAATGCAAGAATTATTATTATTTATCTATTTGACTAAAGAAAAGCCTACATTACTTTGCCAATGTAACTATTTCACTGTTTACAAACTCAAACTAATCTTTTGACATTTTTATTGCACTAATTGATTTCAATTTATTTTCAGGGATCTAATATCGAAAAGGGTTTCATTTCTACTAGAGAATATATTTTTCTGTTTGGGGTACCAAAGCAAAATTACCTCATACAGAGATATTTTCCACTAATCAGTGAATTTATCAACTTATAGTTGTGAGATGCCTTTAGTCATTCAGATCATTCCTAAAGTTTCCTGCTGTTGAGCTGATTTGCGGAAATCCTATTCACCCTGATAGTGTAGCTGGTTATTAACATAGTTACCAGTTAAAATGTTTGGTCTGGTTCCATTCCAGTCATATTTTTTTAAAAACAAATTGATAGACACAGAAGAAACTGTTTGTTAAAAACATGTGAACTATATGATTAGTCTGTGAATCAACTAATACCAGATAATTGATGGTAGTTTTCAGAAGTAGATGCATTGGAATGGGATTTCCTTTGCCTGTATAATCCCAATTGAATATATTATATGGAAGTAAATACAAGGGTTCGGAGGTGTAAAATTTTATGTGACATTATTTAATATTGCAGTAATGAAAGCAGAGATGAATATAAAGAGCTTTATTACAATGACAGCAGAGCTTGTATCAGCATAACAATGTGTTGACTCAAATTTTAAAGAGTGTCTGCTTCTGGGAGTTTCACACTCTTTGGAGTCACTGATAATCAAACAAATTGATTGTAGAAAAGAGTAATGATCTGGGGGGTTTTCTGATACGTTCATCCTGGTGGGAGTGAAGCAGTATTGTAGAGTAGATTGGGAAAGCATGGTTTGTATTAATAAAATTAATTCTTACTTTTGACATAGCACGTTTTCATATCAGGTGGAAATCTCAAAGTACTTCACAAAATGTACTGTAAAGTATAATGACTGTTTATTTTGTAGGCGAACATATACTTCTGAAACTAAGCGAGTGTATACTTCCTGTTTTGCACTGCATCAGCATTTTTTTAAAATCGAATGCCTGATTTCTTGTATACCCAAAACACCGAAACCATTTGTTAAGAATTTATGTTATTGAAGATTCTGCTGCAATTAAGATATTCAACAGTGCATCATAGTATTCCATCCATTTGTATAGCGCCTTTCACTTTGGGAGAATGTCACAAGGTGCTGACTATATTTGATTCACTAAATACACAAAAGCAGCAAAGTACTTTTCTGTGTTTGGAACCTGAGGAGCATTAGTTACATGGTGGAGTGATCGAAGCAGATTTGCATACAGAACCAGCATGTTGCAATTGAAATCTGTTTATATCCAATCTGCTGATTTAAACAAAACATCTTACATCTTTACAACTAAGTTCCAGTTTATGTATCTAAAAATAACAGTCCTGCATGTGGCTTGTTGGAAACTAATTCAGGTTGCACTTGAGTTTATTCAGGATGGATACGGCCTTGGGTAGTAAAATGACAACACTAGTTTGTTGCCCTTTTTACTGATATAATGGTTGCGTGATTTGAACCTTGTAACTGGCTGACTGGGTGCGTTTCTAAGGCTATGTCTGTTGAATAAGGCAATGTGAGCTTGGATACTCGTTAAAGGATTCTGACAACAAATGGTTGGTTGTCTCTGCTATGTACAAAATGCTTAAAAGAGGAGTACTCTGATTTGCAAAACAAAATAAGTATGAAAACAAGCAAGGAGTTCAAAGCATATGAAGCAGGAAAACATTACAAAACAAACAGATGTAAAAAGATGAGGGAAAAGTGATTTTTAAATATATTATTTAGACAAATATAAAAACCTCACCTATCATATTTTGTTACTTAT